>NC_143138.1:92511936-93812561 GCF_059928025.1 Delphinapterus leucas | reverse complement strand
CACACCCATACAAACACATGCACAATGGAACATTATTCAGTCTTTAAAAAGAATGAGATCTTGCCATTTGGAACAACACAGATGGACCTCAAGGGTATTATGCTAAGTGAAAAAAGTCAGACAAAGAAAGACAAATATTAAAAGCTCTCACTTATATGTGGAATCTAAAAACAAAACAAAACAGCAAAAAAACTAAGCTTATAGATAGAGAACAAACAGCTGGTTGCCAGAAATGCGGGATGGGGGGGTAAGAGAAATGAGTGAAAGGGTCAAAAGTTACAAACTTCCAGTTATAAAATAAGTAAGTCATGGGGATATAATGTACAGCATGGTGACAAAAGTTAATAATACTATATTAAATATCTGAAAGTTGCTAAGAGTAAATCTTTCAAGTTCTCATCACAAGAAAAACAGTTTCTTGGCAACTATGTAAGGTGACAGAGGTTAACTACACTTATTGTAGTAATCATTTTGCAATGTATACAAATATTGAATCATTTTACTTCACACCTGAAACTAACATAATGTTCGATGTCAATTACACAATAAAGAAAAAGAGAGAGAAAATGGCTGAAAATGTTCAAAATTTGCCAAAAGACAAACTTACAGATTCAAGAAATGCAACAAACCCAAAGCGGGGTAAGCTCAGAGAAATCCACACCCAGATACATCATAATTGAACTGCTGAGACCAAAGACAAAGAAAAACATCTTGAAAGTAGCCAGAGAGAAATGATATATGACATGAGAATAACAATTTGAATGATTATGAATTTCTCATCACAAATAATAAATGCTTATTCAAAAGTGCTGGGTGAAAAAAAAGGACTGTCAACCTAGAACACTATATCCAGGGAAAACATCCTTTAGGAATGAAGATAATAAAGACATCCTCAAAGGAAAGAAGACTAAAAGAATTTGCAACTGGCAGATATGCTCTAAAAGAAATACTAAATGAAATTCTTCAGCCATAAAAGAAACTAACCTAGAGCTTCAGTAATTAAAGGAAAGCAAAAGAAATGATAATATCTGGGTAAATGTAATAAAGTATTTACTTTCTCTTTACTATAAAATGTTTGATGGTTGAAAGTAAAAATTACAACATTGTCTGGTATGATTTTCAATGTATGTAGATATGATATGACAAGCACAACATAAAGGGAAAAAGGTAAACGAACCTATATGGTGGTAAGGTTTCTACATTCCACATGAAGTGATAATGTACTAATTTCAGGTACACTAGGTAAAGTATGTATATTTTAATCCCAAGAATAACCACTAAAGGAGCCATACAAAGATAACAGTCAAAACCTCAATAAATTAAAATACTGAAGAATGAATAGAAAACAGAAGAGGAAAAAGGGAACAAAAATCAAAGGAGACAAACAAAATGGTAGAACTAAATCTAAACATACCAATAATTACAGTAAAAGTAAGTAGTCTAAACACACCAACTAAAAGACAGACTGTTGGAATATACATTTTTTTAAAAAGACCCAACTATATGCTATCTTCAAGAAATCCAGGGCTTCCCTGGTGGCACAGTGGTTGAGAGTCTGCCTGACGATGCAGGGGACACGGGTTCGTGCCCCAGCCCGGGAAGATCCCACATGCCGCGGAGCGGCTGGGCCCATGAGCCATGGTCACTGAGCCTGAGCATCCGGAGCCTGTGCTCCGCAACGGGAGAGGCCACAACAGTGAGAGGCTTGCGTAATGCAAAAAAAAAAAAAAGACATCCACTTCAAATATAATGACAGAGGTAGGTTAAAAGGAAAAGGCTAGAAAGAGTATCACCATGCAACGACTAACCAAAAGAAAGCTGGAGTAGCTATATTAATATCAAAACAGACTTCAGAGCAAGAAAAATTACCAAGGATAAAGAGGGACCCTAAATAATGATAAATCAATTCACCAAGAGCATATAACATCCTAAACATGTATGCACCTAACAACAAAGCTTCAAAATAAATTTAAAACTGATGGAACTAAAAGGAGAAATAAACCCACAATTATAGAGACTTCAAGATTCCTCTCTTAACTGATAGAACAAATAGCAAGAAAACAAGCAAGGGTGCAGAAGTTAACATCACCAACAATCAACTAGCTCTAACTGACATTTATAGAACACTCCACTCAAAAAGGGCAGAATATACACTATTTTCAAGTAAACATGGAACATTCAAGATAAACCATATGCTGGCCATCAAACAACACTTAAGCAATTTTAAAAGGTTCAAGTCATACAAAGTATGTTCTCTGATTGCAATGGAATTAAACTAGAAATAATTAATACAAAAGTATCTGGAAATAACCAAATACTTGATTATATATAATCTATGGGGCAAGGAGGAAGTCTCAAGGAACTAAATCAAAAACACATCCAAATTTGTGGGATGCAGCTAAAGCAATGCTTAGAAGGAAATTCAAAGACTCAAATGTTTATATTAAAGAAGAAGGGTATCAAATTAACAACTTAGAAAAAGAAAAGATATGTACAACATGATGACTATAGTTAACACTACTGTACGGTATATTTGAAGGTTGTTAAGAGAGTAAAATACGAAGAGTTATCATCACAAGAAAAAAAAATTTTTCCTCTTTTTTTGTATCTAGAGGTGATGAGCATTAACTAAACTTGTGACAATCATTTCATCACAATATATGAAAGTCAAGTCATTATGCTGTATACCTTAAACTTACCCAGTGCTTATGTCAATTATATCTCAATAAAACTGGGGAGGGGGGGAGGGAGAGCAAAATACATCCAAAACAAGCAGAAGAAAATAGTAAGAGCAGTAATTAATAACACTGAACAGAAAATCCATAGAAGTAAATCAATGGAACCAAGAGCTGGTTCTCTAAAGATAAATAAAACTGATAAACTAACAAATGAAAAAAGAGGAGACAAAAATTATGGATACCAACAATGAAGGAAGAGATATCACTAAACTCTACAGACATTAAAGGGATAATAAGGAAATACTATGAACTCTATGCACACAAATTCAACAACTCCAGTGCAATGGACCAATTCCTTAAAAGTTACAATCTATCAAAACTTACCAAGGAAGAAAAACTTTAACAGTCCTCTATTTATTAAAGAAATGGAATAAGTAATTTTAAATCTTCTTAAATAGAAATCTCTAGGCCCAGACAGAGATTGGTGGGGAAAGGTAGCGGAGTGGGAGCATGCCAAGCTCCCCTGCCAGGAGGTTACTGGTGATAACTCCTCGATGGTTCCTGGTATCCCAGGAACCATTTTTTCTAATTTTCAGAATACAACAAATCAGTTCCACACATACAGCTGCTTCCCCGAGGGTGTCTTTTCTCTTCTGACTGTACCCACATTTCAGTTTTAAGCAGTGTGAAAACCTGCTCCAATATTCTCTAAATAGAGAAATAAAGACAAGATCAATCTGTGTTGGAATTTACCCATGAAGCTTAGTTCCTGAGGCACCAAAAGAGCATTAAATTTAAAACTGCCACACATGGTCCCCAAAGTGAAGAAAACAAGCTATCACGTCCTGTATAGGAAGATGATGCCATGACCATTGCCACCTCTGAAAGAATATGAGTAAGAAGGTCACTAGGAGCCCTGCAAGCTCTGTATCGCATATTCCCCTAACTTCTCTTAGACAGGACACCCTGTAGGAACTGAACTGACACATTCAGAACTCCCAGATCCAATATCATCCATTAACTACTTTTGCTTCCTGTTCAGCTCCATTTCTTTTTTTTTTTTTTTTTTTGCGGTACGCGGGCCTCTCACTGTTGTGGCCTCTCCCGTTGCGGAGCACAGGCTCCGGATGCGCAGGCTCAGCGGCCATGGCTCACGGGCCCAGCCGCTCCGCGGCATGTGGGATCCTCCCGGACCGGGGCACGAACCCGTGTCCCCTGCATCGGCAAGCGGACTCTCAACCACTGCACCACCAGGGAAGCCCAGCTCCACTTCTTTAAGGGAAGTTATACAGGAGTTTTTCTAGGCCATGAAGAAATCTAACTGTTGGCAACGTTTTACACAATTGTCTGAGTATGCCTCAATCTATTTCCAGGCAAACAAATTTCACTGCTCACTGAAACTGTAATATCCATTAGTGGCTTTTTAGATCTGCAATCAAACAAATGTCAAAGACATTACTTAGAAGGTACCAAGAAACCATCTCCTAGTTTAGAACTTAATCCATGACTACTATTGCTACTTGAAACCCTTAAATGTTAGAATGAAAAATCCTCTAAATGTAACCTAGGATTACACCATATCTTGCCTGATGACAGCATATGCGTGATCTCTTATCAGTTCTCGTTTCCATCTGGAAGATAAATGAAGCTACTAAAACCATGCTCCACAATTATTTCATAAAACAGATAGGCAATCCTCCCTTATCTTTTAAAGACTAGCCTAGGCATTCTTTTTTTTTTAACTTATTTATTTTTGGCTGCATTGGGTCTTCGTTGCTGTACATGTGCTTTCTCTAGTTGCGGAGAGCGGGGGCTACTTTTTGTTGCGGTGCGCGGGCTTCTCATTGCAGTGTTTCTCTTGTTGTGGAGCATGGGTTCTAGGCACACAGGCCTAGATAACTGGCTCAAATACAATTCTGAACAAAGTATTATGACAACAGAGCAAGGGACAATTAACTTTGCCTGGGAGAAGAGCTGGGGCAAGGTTTCACAGATCTGGGACCTAAACAATGTGTAAGACAGTGTCATGTAAGGGAAAAGGAACACCGGGAGATAAAAACTGTATTGTAGGCCAAAATAAAAGTGGGGGGGGTGTTGATATCTTGGGTGTCTCATTCTCCTTCATTACCACAGTCTAACATGGATTCCAAAGGCCTGCTTCCTCTATCCTTCTCCCCACACCCACACTGGCAAATTTAAGACCCCCTCCTAAGTCTCACAAAAACACAACAAAACACTAAGATTTAGAAATGCTCCTAGAAACGATAAAATAGGGGCTATTTAAACAACCAGTAAAGGAGACAAAGTATTTGGCAACAAACAGCCAAAGAAAGCTAAAATCACATATGGAACAACGCAAGGTCATGTCCAATTTCCAAACTAGTCTGTCACAGGACTTGGAAGAACTGTACTTATCAGGTGGCAAAGTAAAACCCTAAAGGATTTGTCGGTCACCATGGATGCATCATAGTTCGCCTTCTTTATGGAATATAACATTCAGGCTGAGCAATGGAGTTGAATTCCAGATCTATCTAAAAACTGTGTCACTTAAACCTTCCTTTACCCTATATAATGAATATCCACTTAACAAAGGAGCCAAAAAAAATCATACAATGCATTGTGTGAGAAAGCACTTCATAAAACAGTCAACTGTTTCATTAACTAAATGAATGAAAAGATTTTTCTTGAATGCCCTGTGTGATGGAAATAAAGGAAAAGGAGGATTAAGAAATAGTAGGATGGGGCTTCTCTGGTGGCACAGTGGTTAAGAATCCGCCTGCCAATGCAGGGGACATGGGTCCGAGCCCTGGTCCAGGAAGATCCCACATGCCTTGGAGCAACTAAGCCCGTGCACCACAACTACTGAGCCTGCGCGCCACAACTACTGAGCCCACGTGCCACAACTACTGAAGCCCGCGTGCCTAGAGCCCGTGCTCTGCCACAAGAGAAGCCACTGCAATGAGAAGCCCGCACACCGCAACGAAGAGTGGCCCCCGCTTGCCGCAACTAGAGAAAGCCCACGCACAGCAATGAAGACCCAATGCAGCCAAAAATAAAGGAATTAAAGAAATTAAAAGAAATAGGAGGTATAGGAACATTCTTTGTGTTAACCACCCTTGAGAACGACATAGTGTAGGTGGCACAGCCACTTCCTGTCTTGTTTTATGGTAATGTCCACGTTCCAAGATGAACTGATGTGTCTGAGCACTTTGAGCACTATAAATCCACGACAGACTGCACTAAGTGAGGCTCTAAGCAGACATCAAACTGCCTGAGATGAGAACTGAGGATCACACTTTGTTTTCACAACCACACAGTAAAATAATCAGTAATGTAAACTGACAAGAAAGAAAAAATGATATTCTGAGCCTAATACTATCTACAAGCTTACCCAGCACCTAAGAAAAAATCCCAACAAATCGGATACTCTTTATGTTTAAAGAAAATAAAACACATACCAACTTTTCTCTTCAGTAGAAAGACACTAAACCAGACATGTTCCAGGGATAGAAACATTCCTCTTCAAAGTAGCAAGGGCTTCCAAGACTATAAAAGAGTATGAGTCACTCTGAACACACAGCCTTCACTCAGCAGCAGAAAGGACCTGTTATGGAAGGCCTGCATTCTGGGCACAGATTAATGCACCTAAGCACCAAAAATAAATCAAGATAGTCCAACTGGGGCTTCCCTGGTGGCGTAGTGGTTAAGAATCCGCCTGCCAATGCAGGGAACACAGGTTTGATCCTTGGTCCAGGAAGATTCCAAATGCCGCGGAGCAACTAAGCCCATGCATCACAACTACTGAGCCTGCGCTCTAGAGCCCGTGAGCCACAACTACCGAGCCTGCATGCCTAGAGCCTGTGCTCCACAACAAAGAGAAGCCACCACAATGAGAAGCCCACACACCACAACGAAGAGGGGCCCCCACTCGCCCTAAGTAGAGACAGCCCACGCGCAGCAACGAAGACCCAACTCAGCCAAAACTAAAATAAATAAATTTATTAAAAAAAAAAAAGATAGTCCAACTGCAATTCTGAAAGAGTGGAGATATTCTGCTTGGTCCTTGCATACAAAACACTGGCAAGATTTTGGAGGAAATTTCAATTCTCAGTTTTAGTGCCACTGTACGTAAATATAGTAGTACTAATTCCCTTCCCAAACAGCATTCCCTTTATATCATTAATTATATAATACATTCTATACTCAACTTATCCCCTTCTCTTCACCCATTCCACCTTCTCTACACCAATATGTGCTACTTGTTGATCACACAATCACATTTCCCACCATTCACTTAAATCCTTTTAAAAAAAACTTTTTTTACATCTTTATTGGAGTGTAACTGCTTTACAATGGTGTGTTAGTTTCTTCTTTATAACTAAGTGAATCAGTTATACATATACATATGTTCCCATATCTCTTCCCTCTTAGGTCTCCTTGCCTCCCACCCTCCCTATCCCACCCCTCTAGGTGGTCACAAAGCACCGAGCTAATCTCCCTGTGCTATGTGGCTGCTTCCCACTAGCTATCTATTTCACATTTGGTAGTGTATATATGTCCACGCCACTCTCTGGCTTTGTCAAAGTGTACCCTTCCCCCTCCCCATATCCTCAAGTCCATTCTCTAGTAGGTCTGTGTCTTTATTCCTGTCTTACCCCTAGGTTCTTCATGACATTTTTTTCCCCTTAAATTCCATATATATGTGTTAGCATACGGTATTTGTCTTTGTCTTTCTGACTTACTTCACTCTGTATGACAGACTCTAGGTCTATCCACCTCATTACAAATAGCTCAATTTCGTTTCTTTTTATGGCTGAGTAATATTCCATTGTGTATATGTGCCACATCTTATTTATCCATTCATCCAATGATGGACACTTATGTTGTTTCCATCTCCTGGCTATTGTAAATAGAGCTGCAATGAACATTTTGGTACATGACTCTTTTTGAATTATGGTTTTCTCAGGGTATATGCCCAGTAGTGGGGTTGCTGGGTCATATGGTAGTTCTATTTGTAGTTCTTTAAGGAACCTCCATACTGTTCTCCATAGTGGCTGTACCAATTCACATTCCCACCAGCAGTGCAAGAGTGTTCCCTTTCCTCCACACAGTCTCCAGCATTTATTGTTTCTAGATTTTTTGATGATGGAAATTCTGACTGATATGAGATAATATCTCATTGTAGTTTTGATTTGCATTTCTCTAATGATTAATGATGTTGAGCATTCTTTCATGTGTTTGTTGGCAGTCTGTATATCTTCTTTGGAGAAATGTCTATTTAGGTCTTCTGCCCATTTTTGGATTGGGTTGTTTTTTTCATATTAAGCTGCATGAGCTGCTTATAAATTTTGGAGATTAATCCTTTGTCAGTTGCTTCATTTGCAAATATTTTCTCCCATTCTGAGGGCTGTCTTTTCATCTTGTTTATGGTTTCCTTTGCAGTGCAAAAGCTTTTAAGTTTCATTAGGTCCCATTTGTTTATTTTTGTTTCTATTTCCATTTCTCTAGAAGGTGGGTCAAAAAGGATCTTGCTGTGATTTATGTCACAGAGTGTTCTGCCTATGTTTTCCTCTAAGAGTTTTACAGTGTCTGGCCTTACATTTAGGTCTTTAATCCATTTTGAGTTTATTTTTGTGTATGCTGTTAGGGAGTGTTCTAATTTCATTCTTTTACATGTAGCTGTCCAGTTTTCCCAGCACCACTTATTGAAGAGGCTGTCTTCTCCACTGTATATTCTTGCCTCCTTTATCAAAGATAAGGTGACCATAGGTGTGTGGGTTTATGTCTGGGCTTTCTGTCCTGTTCCACTGATCTATATTTCTGTTTTTGTGCCAGTACCACACTGTCTTGATTACTGTAGCTTTGTAATATAGTCTGAAGTCACGGAGCCTGATTCCACCAGCTCCGTTTCTCTTTCTCAAGATTGCTATGGCTATTCGGGGTCTTCTGTGTTTCCATACAAATTGTGAAATTTTTTGTTCTAGTTCTGTGAAAAATGCCAGTGGTACTTTGATAGGGATTGCATTGAATCTGTAGATTGCTTTGGGTAGTATAGTTTTTTTCACAGTGTTGATTCTTCCAATCCAAGAACATGGTATATCGCTCCATCCATTTGTATCATCCTTAATTTCTTTCATCAATGTCTTATAACTTTCTGCATATAGGTCTTTTGTCTCCTTAGGGAGGTTTATTCCTAGATACTTTATTCTTTTTGTTGCAATGTAAATGGGAGTGTTTTCTTGATTTCACTTTCAGAGTCTTCATCATTAGTGTATAGAAATGCAAGAGATTTCTGTGCATTAATTTTGTATCCTGCTACTTTACCAAATTCATTGATTAGCTCTAGTAGTTTTCTGGCAGCATCTTTAGGATTCTCTATGTACAGTATCATGTCATTTGCAAACAGTGAAAACTTTACTTCTTTTTCGATTTGGATTCCTTTTATTTCCTTTCCTTCTCTGATTGCTGTGGCTAAAACTTCCAAAACTATGTTGAATAAGAGTGGTGAGAGTGGGCAACCTTGTCTTGTTCCTGATCTTAGTGGAAATGCTTTCAGTTTTCACCATTGAGGATGAAGTTGCCTGTGGGTTTGTCATATATGGCCTTTATTACGTTGAGGAAAGTTCCCTCTTTGCCTACTTTCTGCACAGTTTTTATCATAAATGGGTGTTGAATTTTGTTGAAAGCTTTCTCTGCATCGATTGAGATGATCATATGGTTTTTCTCCTTCAATTTGTTAATATGGTGTATCACATTGATTAATTTGCATATATTGAAGAATCCTTGCATTCCTGGAATAAACTCCACTTGATCATGGTGTATCATCCTTTTAATGTGCTGTTGGGTTCTGTTTGCTAGTATTTTGTTGAGGATTTTTGCATCTATGTTCATCAGTGATATTGGCCTGTAATTTTCTTTCTTTGTGACATCATTTTCTGGTTTTGGTATCAGGGTGATGGTGGCCTCATAGAATGAGCTTGGGAGTGTTCCTCCCTCTGCTATATTTTGGAAGAGTCTGAGAAGGATAGGTGTTAGCTCTTCTCTAAATGTTTGATAGAATTCGCCTGTGAAGCCATCTGGTCCTGGGCTTTTGTTTCTTGGAATTTTTAATCACAGTTTCAATTTCAGTGCTTGTGATTGGTCTGTTCATATTTTCTATTTCTTCCTGATTCAGTCTTGGTAGGTTGTGCATTTCTAAGAATTTGTCCATTTCTTCCAGGTTGTCCATTTTATTGGCATAGAGTTGCTTGTAGTAACCTCTCATGATCTTTTGTATTTCTGCAGTGTCAGTTGTTACTTCTCTTTTATCATTTCTAATTCTATTGATTTGAGTCTTCTCCCTTTTTTTCTTGATAAGTCTAGCTAATGGTTTATCAATTTTGTTTATCTTCTCAAAGAACCAGCTTTTAGTTTTATTGATCTTTGCTATCATTTCCTTCATTTCTTTTTCATTTATTTCTGATCTGATTTTTATGATTTCTTTCCTTCTGCTAACTTTGGGGTTTATTTGTTCTTCTTTCTCTAATTGCTTTAGGTGTAAGGTTAGGTTGTGTATTTGAGATGTTTCCTGTTTCTTAACGTAGGATTGTATTGCTATAAACTTCCCTCTTAGAACTGCTTTTGCTGCATCCCATAGGTTTTGGGTCATCGTGGCTCCATTGTCATTTGTTTCTAGGTATTTTTTTATTTCCTCTTTGATTTCTTCAGTGATCACTTCGTTATTAAGTAATGTATTGTTTAGTCTCCATGTGTTTGTATTTTTTACAGATCTTTTCATGTAATTGATATCTAGTCTCACAGCGTTTTGGTCAGAAAAGATACTTGATACGACTTCAATTTTCTTAAATTTACCAAGGCTTGATTTGTGACCCAAGATATGATCTATCCTGGAGAATGTTCCATGAGCACTTGAAAAAATGTGTATTCTGTTTTTGGATGGAATGTCCTATAAATATCAATTAAGTCCATCTTGTTTAATGTATCATTTAAAGCTTGTGTTTCCTTATTTATTTTCATTTTGGATGATCTGTCCATTGGTGAAAGTGGGGTGTTAAAGTCCCCTACTATGAATGTGTTACTGTCGACTTCCCCTTTTATGGCTGTTAGTATTTGCCTTATGTATTGAGGTGCTCCTATGTTGGGTGCAGAAATATTTACAATTGTTATATCTTCTTGGATCGATCCCTTGATCATTATGTAGTATCCTTCTTTGTCTCTTCTAATAGTCTTTATTTTAAAGTCTATTTTGTCTGATATGAGAATTGCTACTCCAGCTTTCTTTTGGTTTCCATTTCCATGGAATATCTTTTTCCATCCCCTTACTTTTAGTCTGTATGTGTCTCTAGGTTTGAAGTGGGTCTCTTATAGACAGCATATATATGGGTCTTGTTTTTGTATCCATTCAGCCAATCTGTGTCTTTTGGTGGGATCATTTAGTCCATTTACATTTAAGGTAATTATCAATATGTATGTTCCTGTTACCATTTTCTTAAGTGTTTTGGCTTTATCATTGTATGTCTTTTCCTTGTCTTTTTTTTCCTGCCTAGAGAAGTTTCTTTAACATTTGTTGTAAAGCTGGTTTGGTGGTGCTGAATTCTCTTAGCTTTTGCTTGTCTGTAAACCTTTAATTTCTCTGTCAAATCTGAATCAGATCCTTGCTGGGTAGAGTAATCTTGTTTGTAGATTTTTCTCCTTCATCACTGTAAATATGTCCTGCCACTCCCTTCTGGCTTACAGAGTTTCTGCTGAAAGATCAGCTTATGTTAACCTTATGGGGATTCCCTTATGTGTTACTTGTATTTTTTCCCTTGCTGCTTTTAATATTTGTCCTTTGTATTTAATTTTTGATAGTTTGAATAATATGTGTCTTGGCATGTTTCTCCTTGGATTTATTATGTCTGGGACTCTCTGTGCTTCCTGGACTTGATTAATTATTTCCTTTCCCGTATTAGGGAAGTTTTCAACTATAATCTTTTCAAATATTTTCTCAGTCCCTTTCTTTTTCTCTTCTTCTTCTGGAATCCCTATAATTCTAATGTTGGTTCATTTAATGTTGTCCCAGAGGTCTCTGAGGCTGTCCTCAGCTCTTTTCATTCTTTTTTCTTTATTTTGCTCTGCAGTAGTTATTTCCACTATTTTATCTTCCAGGTCACTTATCCGTTCTTCTGCCTCAGTTATTCTGCTATTGATCCCATCTAGAGTATTTTTAATTTCATTTATTGTGTTGTTCATTGCTGCTTGTTTCATCTTTAGTTCTTCTAGGTCCTTGTTAAATGTTTCTTGCATTTTGTCTATTCTGTTTCCAAGATTTTGGATCATCTTTACTATCATTATTCTGAATTCTTTTTCAGGTAGACTGCCTATCTCCTCTTCATTTGTTAGGTCTGCTGGGCTTTTATCTTGCTCCTTCATCTGCCGTGTGTTTTCCTGTCTTCTCATTTTGCTTATCTTACTGTGTTTGGGGTCTCCTTTTTGCAGGCTGCAGGTTCATAGTTCCTGTTGTTTTTGGTGTCTGTCCCCAGTGGCTAAAGTTGGTTCAGTGGGTTGTGTACGCTTCCTGGTGGAGGGGACTAGTGCCTGTGTTCTGGTGGATGAGGCTGGATCTTGTCTTTCTGGTGGGCAGGTCCACGTCTGGTGGTGTGTTTTGGGGTGTCTGTGGACTTATGATTTTAGGCAGCCTCTCTGCTAATGGGTGGGGTTATGTTCCTGTCTTGCTAGTTGTTTGGCATAGGGTGTCCAGCACTGTAGCTTGCTGGTATTTGAGTGAAGCTGGGTGCTGGTGTTGTGATGGAGATCTCTGGGAGATTTTTGCCATTTGATATTGTGTGGAGCTGGGAGGTCTCTTGTGGACCAGTGTCATGAAGTTGGCTCTCCCACCTCAGAGGCACAGCACTGACTCCTGGCTGAAGCACCAAGTGCCTTTCATCCACACGGCTCAGAATAAAAGGGAGAAAAGGAAGGAAGGAAGGAATGGAAGGTAGGTAGGTAGGGAGGGAGGGAGGGAGGGAGGAAGGAAAGAAGGAAGGAAGGAAGGAAGGAAGGAGAAAGAAAGAAAAAGAAAGAAAGAAAGAAAGGAGCGAGGGAGGGAGGGAGGGTGGGAAGGAAGGAAAGAAAGAAAGAAGATAAAGTAAAATAAAATAAAGTAAGATAAAATAAAATAAAAAATAATTATTAAGAAAAAAATTTAAAAAAAAAAAAAGGATAGAACCCTAGGACAAATGGTGGAAGCAAAGCTATACAGACAAAATCTGACACAGAAGCATACACATACTCACAAAAAGAGGAAAAGGGGAAAAAATAATAAATCTTGCTCTCCAGAGTCCACCTCCTCAATTTGGGATGACTCTTTGTCTGTTCAGGTATTCCACAGATGCAGGGTACATCAAGTTGATTGTGGAGCTTTAATCCACTGCTTCTGAGGCTGCTGGGAGAGATTTCCCTTTCTCTTCTTTGTTCTCACAGCCCCCGTGGCTCTGCTTTGGATTTGGCCCCGCCTCTGCGTGTAGGTCGCCGGAGGGCATCTGTTCTTCGCTCAGACAGGACGGAGTTAAAGGAGCCGCTGATTCGGGGGCTCTGGCTCACTCAGGCCGGGGGGAGGGAGGGGTACGGAGTGCGGGGTGAGCTTGCGGCGGCAGAGGCCAGTGGGACATTGCAGCAGCCTCAGGTGCGCCTTGTGTTCTCCCGGGGAGGTTGTCCCTAGATCCCGGTACCCTGGCAGTGGCGGGCTGCACAGGCTCCCCAGAAGGGGGGTGTGGAGAGTGACCTGTGCTCGCACACAGGCTTCTTAGTGGCGGCAGCAGCAGCCTTAGCATCTCATGCCCGTCTCTGGGGTCCGCGCTTTTAGCCGCGGCTTGTGCCCGTCTCTGGAGCTCCTTTAAGCAGCACTCTTAATCCCCTCTCCTCGCGCACCAGGAAACAAAGAGGGAAGAAAAGGTCTCTTGCCTCTTCGGCAGGTCCAGACTTTTCCCCGGACTCCCTCCCGGCTAGCCGTGGTGCGCTAACCCCCTGCAGGCTGTGCTCACGCCGCCAACCCCAGCCCTCTCCCTGCGATCCACCGAAGCCCGAGCCTCAGCTCCCAGCCCCACCCGCCCCGGCAGGTGAGCAGACAAGCCTCTCGGGCTGGTGAGTGCCAACTGGCACCAATCCTCTGTGCTGGAATCTCTCTGCTTTGCCCTCCGCACCCCTGTTGCTGCACTCTCCTCCGCGGCTCCGGCTCCGAAGCTTCCCCCTCCGCCACCCGCAGTCTCCGCCCTCAAAGGGGCTTCCTAGTGTGTGGAAACCTTTCCTCCCTCACAGCTCCCTCCCACTGGTGCAAGTCCCGTCCCTATTCTTTTGTCTGTTTTTTCTTTTTTCTGTCACCCTACCCAGGTATGTGGGGAGTTTCTTGCCTTTTAGGAGGTCTGAGGTCTTCTGCCAGCGTTCAGTAGGTGTTCTGTAGGAGTTGTTCCACGTGTAGATGTATTTCTGGTGTATCTGTGGGGAGGAAGGTGATCTCCGCGTCTCACTCTTCCACCATCTTCCACTTAAATCCTTAAAAAGGTCTTTGACTACAAATTCCCCTTTGCCCTGTACATCTGATTCAACTGCTCAACTGTACCCACTCCACTTCCATAATAAAGCTCACTACTTTCTCTTACTCCCCACCCCACTTAATTATCTCTCAACTAGACTTCTGTAATAATCTTGCAACCAATTTCCTTCTTGATGCTCTCTATATTGCTACTAAATTAATCCTTTGGAAACACAGGTCTTCATTCCCATGAACAAAAATCTTCAATGGCTCCCCATGCCTACAGATTCAAATTTACTCAAGGCTTTGTGTTAACTGATTCAACCTATTTTTCTAGGCTTTTGGGTTTTTTTCCCTTCATGCAGGTTACACTCAATCTGACAAAAGTTCTTGCCCTCAACTGTGTCTTTGCTTCTCCTTTGCTTCTCCTACTGTTCCTTCGTGGCACTGGAAGCTCCACAACAGAAGGAACCGTATCTCTTTTGTTCTTCATTATGCATATGTTGCCTAGAACACTGATTCAAATATCCACTGAATGAATGAAAACCACCCTACTCAAAGCTCAGCTCCATGGCCATTCTCAACACAGTCCCACCCAAAGCCAGCAAACTGCCTTTCTAAAACTCCCCTGATGTCTTCCGTGAGGGTGGGGAGATTCCCATAACATTGTGTGCCAATTTTAAGGCACTTAATATTTCTATCCTATACATGGCTATTATGAGGCAAATACTCTACCACAAATAACCTTGCCTGATACATTTATGAATCATCTCCTACCATGATGCCTTGCACACAGTCTGAGTATAAAAGAATAGATACACTACTTCGCTGTTATATTCATTCATTCACTCAACATTTAGAGAGCTTACTATGTGCCAGGCACTGTTCTTTGCATTGGGATGCACCAATGAAAAAAGGAAAAAGCCCTGCCCCTATGGAGTTTATATTCAGAAGACAGATGAAGACAATAAGCAAGATAATCTCTGATGGTGGTAAGTGTGGTGAAAATTACAATGGAGGTGACATGATCAATCCTGACTGGGGAAGATACCTACCATACATAGGATGACAGGAAAATGTAAAGGTTAAAGCTGGTCAAATCATTTGGCCCACTTCCTGGAACTCCAAAGAAAACTACAAAATGAAAGTTTTAGGCGCCAACATTTCAATCACTCAACAGTGGAAAATCATGCCTGTAACCAAAATGTACACATAAGGGTTATTTAAAGCCTGTAACATCCTTTTTTTCTTTTTTAAAAAAATATTTTTAAGATAAGGGTAGATGTTGGTTCCTTGGATTGAGAGAGGAAGGGATCAGGAATTCCGTCTTGAACTGACTGAATGTGAGTTGCCTATTAGCCGTCAAAGTAGGTAAATCAAGTAGACTACTCGAGACCACTCAGCATGTACAGCATGATCCCATCAATGTTATCAAGAAAGCATATACTGGGCATTATGCTAAGTGAAATAAGTGAGACAGAGAAAGACACATATATGGAATCTAAAACAAAACACAAAAAATCCCAACTCATAGACGGAGAACAGATTGGGGCTGGAAGAGGTGAAAGGAGATCAAAAGGTACAAACTTCCAGTTACAAAATACATACAGAAGTCATGAGATGTAAACGTACAGAAAAGTGACTATAGTTAAGAATACCGTATTGTATATTTGCAGTTACTACGAGAGTAATCATCACAAGAAAAAAAATTCTAACTATGTATGGTAGTGATGTTAACTGGACTTACTGTAGTGATTATTTCACAGTATATACAAACATAGAATCGTTACATTATACAACTAAAATTAATATATTATATGTCAAATACATCAATTTTTTAAAAGCTGATATTTGTATATATAAAGGGAGAGAAAAAATCTGAAGGATATACAGCTTAATATTAATAGTGATTAAATCTTAATGGTATTAAAGAGTATTTTTTCCAATCTGTATATCCACACTACTTTTTTAAACAATATGGATTTTGTGTATTTTTTTAAACGTTTTAAGTTTTTTAATTCAGCCGCTGAATGAAGAAATAATAAGATCAAAATAAGGAAACCAACAGCTAGTAGAGTGAAACAGGTAGATTATAGAGGGAGAAAAAAGTGAATTTCCTCCATTTCCCAGTTTTTCCTCTGAAAGAAACTTCAGAAATGATCAAATCTATATATTTGTGTTAAACCATTCTCCAGACAAAATGAGCTTTCAAGAAAAAAAGTAAAGAAAAGGTAGCCTAGTGATGAGTGTCTAAACCAGACCTTAAGCCACCTTAAGAAAGGAAACTCTGCCAAAAGCCCTTTCTGGCCCAGCCTGCATGCAGTCTGCAGAGCCCAGTTCTCATCTAGGGGAACAGGCCAACACAGACACAGCATACTGACTGCTGGGGCTTGCAAATTTACAGCTGTCAACAGTGACTAAAATCCACTTGGATCTTAAATCCTGGTTTAAAAATTACAACAAACATACACAAAAAGCACTACTATGGTTTAATACAAATTTAGAAAGTTCATCTAAGCATACATTTGTACAGGACACCTGAATTCTAGAGGGCAGGTACTACTCAAAAGGTTCACTCTTTTCTTCCTGTTGGGATCCGTCTACCTTTCCACCTCTTAAATAAAGCAGCAAACCATCTCAGTTTTTCTTCTGGCGAGAGGCTGGGATCTTATAACCGGCATTTTATATTGGAGCCTTTATACTTTTATTTTATTCTCTGATCTATGAGTAAGAGTTCCAATTCCAGATACAGGAAAGCACCACTAAATTCTCAAACAATAAGGTTGTCAGTGCTTATTCACTCTTCACAAGCATCAAAACCGAAGAACAGAGAAGTTAAATGACTTGTCCACAGTCCTGCCATTAGTCAGTGGTGGGACAAACAAAAAAACAACTCATATTTCCAATTCCCTGTAAATTCTTTCCATAACAAATAATACAATTATATATACACAGACACACACACACAGTCCAAAGAGAAGTATATAGATCTATTAACCTCATTTTCTAAAAGGAAGAATTATATGAGTAGGTCCATCAAAAATAACTAGCCTATCCAGGAGGCTAAAACATTTTTTCTACCAGCCCATCTCAGCTATCAAAAAAATTCAACATGATAAAATATAACGTGCTCAAAACTTTTCCAAGAATTAAACAAAACCAAACCTTACTTCCTAAACAAAAGCTACAAATATTTAAATATAAGTAAGAGGAATCTAAAAAATAATTGAACATAAAGGCTGATGATTACATCAAATGTCACCGCTGACACGTAACAGTTACCAGTTAGAGCGCTCTCTATGTGCCAGGCACAGTGCTAAGCACCTTACATACATTCGTTTAATTCTGAAAACCACTCCAGGAGGCAGTTCTTTGACCATCTACATTTTACAGAGGAGGAAAAAATGAAACACACAGATGCTAATACAAGTGATATATAGCCAAGTCAACATTCAAATCCAAATCTATCAGACTCCAAAACTCTCATTCCTAACATTATGCTACACTTTGCATACTGAAATATGAATATGGGTTCATAAAGACACTTGTTCTTAATTTTATATTTTAAATGTAATATTTGTCCATTGCAAAATACATGTTAGCACCCAGTGTATGCCAGAAACTGTTTAAGACACTTGGAACACATCAGTAACAAAAAAGAGAGAATTCCCTGCTCTCCAGGAGATCACGTTATAGTAACCTAGCAGCTAACACATGCCTTATTTTGATCACTGTTCAGTGTTTTAGAAGTATAAACCCGTAATAACTCCATGAGGTAGAAACTACTGTTATTCCTATTTTACAAGTAAGGAAGCAGATACTGAGCGGTTAAATAACTTGCCAAAAATAGTACAGGTGTTAAGAGTCAGGATCTGGACCTAAATAATCTGGCTTTCAACTCCCAACCTCCATGCATTCTAATTCATGTAGCCACTTACACATATTCCAAATAAACTCAACCATACCACATTCATATACCAACAAATTTAGGCTCAAAATATATTCTTATAGTAACACTATTTTGGTAGATGCTTAAGTAACTGTCATCAAGTAAATTGATACAAAAGACATTTTTAGAAGCATTTTGCCAATCATCATACAATTTTATTTTAACAACAAATGATTACTTTTCTAGCCCAGTTTAAGAGGAAAGGCCTCAATTTTCAAGAGAAGTGTCACTACTTAGGTACCTGAATCCTAAAATTATTTTGCCAGTATTATAATTTTTTAAAAATACAGTATTCTTAGAGATAATTTCTAAATGAACCCTAAAGCTTTATTAATATTTTAATTTTTTAAAAAAGTTTGTCCGGATATGAAGAAAGAATCTTATTCTATTATATAAAACTGGGAAAACTATGAAATCAGATCCAAATACAAGATCCAATATCTAATTTTAGGAAACAATATAACGGGACTTCCCTGGTGGGAGAGTGGTTAAGAATCCGCCTGCCAATGCAAGGGACACAGGTTCGAGCCCTGGTCTGGCAAGATCCCACATGCCACAGAGCAACTGAGTCCGTGTGCCACAACTACTAAGCCTGTGCTCTAGAGCCTGCGAGCCACAACTACTGAAGCCCACACGCCAAGAGCCCGCGCTCCGCAACAAGAGAAGCACCGCAATGAGAAGCCCCCGCACTGCAATGAAGAGTAGCCCCTGCTCACCACAACTAGAGAAAGCCTGTGCACAGCAACGAAGACCCAACACAATCAAAAATAAATAAATAAAATAAATAAATTTATTAAAAACAAAAAACAATGTAACCTTTAAAAAAATAGCACAATAGAGTGTAAGACTTGTGGTTTTTACTTTGAAGAAAGAAATTAACTCAAATCACTCCATTACAGATTTCAATTTTGGTTTGTCCTGTCTCAGAAAAACTAAATGCCTTAAATTATCGTTTGATTTTGACCTATTCAGCAGACAGGTTAATATTTCTTTCCTTTGTTTTTTTCGTACAAGAGTTCAAAAGACATAAATAAACTTTTACAAGTATAAATGATACTCAAGTTATAAACGTAAAAATTTCATATGCTATAGCTTCAAAAAGTGGTCTACCTGGCAAACTTTCTTAGACTCTGGTTTAGGAAAAACTGCTTTTCATACACCCCCCGCAAAAAAAGTGAGCAGCATCCCACTATAATAGGCAAGATTAGGTAAGGACTGCACGGAAACATGCCGTAATTCTGGAGTACAAACCCCTAAGACAATCCACCAGGAAGTTTAAAACAAATTAGGCTGTGATAGCTAAAGGGGATGAGCTGTATTTATATGGCTTGCCTGCAAAGTTTAGTAAAAAAGAAAATTGAAAAAGGAATTATGTTCTCTATAGTCTCAGTCTTAGCAGTTGCTGAAGCATAAATAGGTACTTCTTAAAACATTAAACAAAGAAACAGAGCAGTTATCTGACAGGATAGTTTTAAAATACTGCTGGTTAACTTTACCTTACCAACAAAACTAAGTATGCCCTAAAAATACCACAGGACAAAGTGCTTAAACGAAGTCCAAGTTTTGTTCAGAAGACCTTCTCAGTAGGAGTGCATACTTTCTGGAAAGCAATTTGGCCATTTGACATGAAATATGTTCACACCCTTGACCCAGTGACGCCAACTCTGGAACCCATCCTCAGGAAATGCAGATCAAACTGATGTACAACAGCAAAACCCTGCAAACCACTCAACTGTCCAATAATGAGGAAATGATCAAATATACGTGGTATATCCACGATATGCTATAACAGGATAAATTATGAAGGAATTAAAGATGGTTTTAGACACAGAAAAATGTGTACACCGTAATTAAAAGAAAACAAACCAGGATACAAACATTATAAACATTATCTCAAGACTTTTTTAGCCGTTTAGATACATACTTTTTTTTAAAAAAAAAAAGATGAAAAGGAAATACTCTGGTATGCTGACAGTAGTTAACTTTGGATGGTGGAGATAACAAGCGGTTTCTTCTATTTTATAGTATTCTTTTCAAATTTCTACTAATGACCCTGTGCTATTTTGATAATTAGGGAAAAAAAAGACCTTCTAAAAATAATATGTAAATATTCTTTAATAGGTGCAATGCATTTTGTATCCATGTTCACTGACATTCCACTTTATCTCTGAGAAACACAGTGCTTTAAGTTGTGAAATATCCTCTAAGTTAGTGATTTAAAGTGCCTTAATGCACTCTTAACAGCTTCTTAACGAGAACATTTTGTTTTGAGATTCTAAGCCTGCATGGAAAACACAAGGGGAAGGGGGTAAAGAACTTTGAAGAAATGCTCCTTGGCAGGATGCCTCCTGTTCCACAACTCTGAATCTGTATCTGAAGATGACCTCACTGGAAGGCCAGCTCCTACAGTCAAGTTTCAGATTTGCTAAACTTTACAGGTGAGCATGTTTTCTTTAAAAACTATTTTTGCCCTTCTTACCCCAAAGTAATTCAATAAGAGGCACTCTGATCACAGAACTATTTCTGCTCTTAAAAGATATTAAACGTAGTTCAATAACCCAACAATGCCTGTTAGTCAGTTATTTAAATGTCCAAACATAGTATTATAATATTCCACTATTGCTACTTTCCATAGATTATCATTCTTTCCTCTAATTGATGTCCTCAAATACACAAACACTGTGTGTGTGTGTGTGTGTGTGTGTGTGTGTATATTCCTCAAATGTTAGTCAATATGCTTAAGAAGGCTGGATCTAAAAAGCTATCCAGATTCGTAAGAGGAGTATATTTATATTCAAAAAAGATGTTTAAAGGATTAAGAGCTCCCAATTCACAGCTCTATGGTTCTAACCTCAGGTAAATCTACAGACGCAGATAAGCAGAAAGTGCACTGGCCATGGGTTCTAATTTTATCTCTGCTACTAATTAGCCTTAGGAATTTCACTTAACCTTTCTGGATCTCCTACCTACAACTATAAAACGAGGGTAAAATTAGACCACTTAATTAAGGTTTTTACAAACTCTTAAAAAAATTATTCTAGGTCCAGATTTCTACCATTTTTCCAAATATCTCCTTTTTCTAATTCTCAGCAGTAATAAACTTTTCCTTGGATTAACCTTTGAGCTCTCGATACTTCACAAAAATGTAGACAAATTTTTATAATACTACTAATTTCAAAATACACAATGTCTATAAAACTTATCCCATAACATTTTGGTAAATCCTATTAAACATTTCTTCATAAGTATCCTATAACCCATCTAAGGGTCTCAGTTAAAAATAAAGATTACTCAACATACATTACACATACAAGACACATGCTTTATTACGTAATAACTGCCATAATACTTAGCAATGGGCAGTATTTCATTTCCTAACACTAATCAAAAAAATTAAAGACTAGATGTGTTTCTTTTCGTTTTTTAATGTTCAAAACAAAGAGAACACTATGTATATTAAGTGTCTCTACATAAAACATTAGATAACATGAAGTATCATTTGGGGTTTGAAACCATAAGAATATGAATTTGAGGGCTGAAACTCTCTGTAAGCAAACTGCCTAATTTCAGAATGGACCAAACCCTGCATATAAGTAATTCAGCTTCACAAACCTTTTGAGTAAGTTAAATGACATCACTCAAAGTTTTCTTAACTTTTAAGGCAGAAAATAAAGACACATTTTAATTTGACGTTTACAAAAAGTTGATTTTTACCTAAGAAAATTGGCTTCACCTGAAGCTTTTCCTACCTGGAAAGTTACTTGTTGAATTTGAGAAATAAATGGCCAACTTTCTAAAGTAACACGTAGGAGTCAACGCGTCTGAATTTCTGAGTCTATAAATCAAACACTTTATACAAAGAATAATGCAGTTGATTTTTTTTAAGATAAAGCTAAATTTACTATTTTGGACACACTGTTTCTATCTAAAACTCTGTAAATTCACTTTTAATTACTAACTTTTTCCTCACCCTCAATAATATTCTATAGGAACCACAGATTAGATTAAAGTCTGAGGTTTAAAAAAAGGCATGAAATTTACCGAGGTCTCTTTTTTTCCAGCATCTTAAAGGCCACGGACAATTACCGTCACTATTTTTTCTTAACAGAACCTACCCACATCGTATCATTCAAAAAGAATGGTATAGGGAATTCCCTGGCGGTCCAGGGGTTAGGACTCAGAGCTCTCACTGCCATAGATCCAAGTTCAATCCCTGGTCGGGGAACTAAGATCCCCCAACTCGCACCACGCGGCCAAAACAAAACGCAACCAAGAGTCTAACGTTAAAATAATAGTTCACTTTGAGTTCAACAGCTTTCCAGATGTTAAAATAATCTAATGCAAAAAAGGGGGGAATGGGGAGGACATGATGTGATTACTTGCCACAATCTAGGAATCCACTACAGCAGTCCACATTTGGATACATACACAAATTCAAAGACGGAAATGACCCCAGCTAATTCCTTCCTGAATATTTTTCAAAATATCGTTTCTGCATTAAACGAGTATACCCACTACAAATAATAACATCAGTTACTATTTATCTAACCCCTTCTATAGGCAGGCATGATTGAAGTCACTTAACATCTGTCATTTCATGTACTCACAGCAACTCTGTAAGAAACACATTATTATCTCCTCTTAATAGATGGGAAATCAAGGACTGAAAGAGGATACAAGGCTGCTAAGTGGCAGAGCCGGACTGCAAACCCAGGGATGCTTGACTTCAAAGTTCATGCTCATTATATTAAACTACACTGTCTACTGGAAACATAAGCATGAAAATCGAGCTTGTATTTTTAGAAGTTCCTCAAAGATTTACTAAACTTTTTTTAGGTTTCCCAAGAATAACTACTTCTCTGCAACAAACAAGACTGACTGTAGTAATACACCTATATACACTATAAATTAATTCAGTCTTGTCAAAAAGATAGAATTTAGGAGGAGACACCAATTCTTATCTGAAAGGAATATCAGAAAATTTACAGTTAAATGAGCTCAGCTGCACTCAGGCTGATCTTTTCCACATCATAAAAAAGTTAGAATATGGATACTTAGCCCAAAGTTTTTCCTTACTAATTTTAGTGGTACTAGACACACATTCCACTTTTCTATGACTGTTGAAAAAAGTCATCTCAAGCACCCCCCCCAATCATATTATACAAAAAGAGCCCAAAAAGTAGGCCATGCAACATTCCTCAAAGGAGGTTTGGATTTCTGCTTATCTCTATTTCTCGAAGTCTTACTCATTCCTGTTGCTCTATAACTGCAAGGACTGAGAGTCACGAGTTACACAAGTTGTGTTCCCTAACAAGGAAGGCGTGTTTGAATAATTCCAGTAACCCAACCAGTTGGACAGCTAGTCGCCTATTTTTTCACCCATCATCTAAACGGTGGAGGAACTGCTGCCATCTCTCTTTGGAGTAGCTGGGCAAGCACAAGCCCCTATCAGCTAAGACTGAGGCACAGCAACTCCTGGGCTGTAAATAAAGATTGACGAGAATCTTTCGCTCTTATTTCTTCCCCAGCCAACCAAACAAGCAATATTGAATCATCCTCCTTCCCCTCAATCACTGCTGAATAAACACCACATTATATATAGGTTCCCAGGGCAATTTCCCTCCCAGACACCCATTCCCTGGGCGTGGAATAAGCTACGTTCCTGCCCAGACCCTTCCCCTCCCTTCATTTAAGAAGCACCATCACAAAAGACCACCTCCGCTTTTTCAACGTAGTTAACTTTACGCTGGCTGCAAATCTTACCCCCTAGATGAGGACATTTAGCTCTAGAAATGCAAAGACCCCCTAATTGCTCGGCTTAATAAAAGCTGTGCATTTATAAATCAATTATACTTCAATTAGATATGTAAAGTACAGAATAAAGTAAAATAAAATAAAAGCTATGCACTACTTTGGACTGGCTGGAAATGTCCCTCCCCAGCTTTACCGGTGAGCGCAGCACAATCAACTTGATCTTGGCCCCTCGGGGAACGGGTGAAAACCAGTAACTGAATTACAGCGGAGAAGCTGCCCACAGAATTCAGGAATGAGTCCCCACCGGTCCCCTGCTTTCCTACATCGGGGCTCTTCGTCCCGAGTGGCTAGTTAAGAGGATCTCAATTTTTATGCTTTCTCACGGGACACACGGAGTCGCCAAATCCCACCCTTCAGGAAAGTGACAAGCTGGAGTTAACCCTTCCGCTGCCCTCACAGACCAAACCCGAAGGAAACCCCAATCCCCCAAGCGCCTTAAAAATGTGACAAGCCCAATTCCACCCTTTCCAAACCCCGGCCGCGTTAAGAACACGGCGCTTGGAAGAAGACTACTAAATGGAATTAACCCTTCAGCTGCCGATCTCAGCGCTACACTTCAGCCACCAACACACGCGAAGCTCCGAGTCCTGACCCTAGGGGAGGTGACAAGCATGGCTACTCCCTCCCCCAACACACACACACTCCCAAGAGCCCCGCCGCGCAGAGGGGACCCCCAAGCCAGGCCTGCCCGCGGACCCCGCGCCGGACGCGCGGGCTGCGGCGCCCCGGGCGGGTGAGCGGGAGGGCACTCACCGCGATGACATTGACGAAGGTGGTCTTGCCCGAGTACTGCAGCCCTACGAGCGTCAGCTCCATCTCCTCCTTCCAGAAGAGCGAGCGGAACCAGTCCAGCAGGCGAGAGATGAGAGCCAGCATGATGGCGGCCGGGAGGAAGGACAGACGGGCGAGCGGGCAGGCAGCGGTGACGACGACCTCCACACAAGTGGGCCTCGGCCCGAACCCCCCAACGGCTCCTCGGGACCCCGGCTCGACGCTGGCAGGCACGGGCTGGCGGCGGCAGCGGCCGAAGCCAGGAAGCCGAACGGGTCATATGACTTGCCCTACCCCCCACGCTTGTCCCCGCGCTGCCGTCTGCGCCCACGGCAAGAGCGGCGGGCCCCCACCCCCACCCCCCGGCCAGGCGCGCCCGCCGCCTACAGCGCCACCTGTTGGGGCCTCCGTGCAGCACCGCGTACCTGCGAGCCGCCCTTGGGCTCCTTTCCTACTACCCTCCTTGGCTCATTCATATTGGTTCATTCATCTTTCATCCTCTCTACAATTGTTTATTGACAGTCCGCTCTGTGCAGAAAGACTTCAAAACTCTGGGGATACAGCATGGAAATCCCTGTCGTATGTAATAAAAGATGGAAGCCACAAGTATTTATCAGTAGAGAAGTGATAACTCCAGTATGTTTCCAAAAGGGAATACTATAGAGCTGTTTAAAAAAGAATGAGAAAGTTCTATATAAACTGATATGGAATGATGTCCAGGAAATATTTTGAAGGAACATAAATGCAAGAGGCCAACTATGTATTAAATGACATCTTCAGTATAAGATGGGAAAACAAGAATATATATGTACATATATACAAATACGTAATGTAGTTGCATAAAGAGATACTGGGAGACTAGTAAAAATGGTTTTCTATGGGGGTCAGGGAAACTGGATAGTCAAAAACTGGATAGTTCCCAGAAATGGGAATGAGCCTTCTCTGGATATCTTTTTATATCATTTTCACTTTCAACCATGTAAATGAGTCACCTGTTCAAAAGTTTAATTTAACTAAAAAGTACACTAAAATATCTGCAAGGTTTTCAAATTTTAAAAAATACCTTCCCCTGAGGAGCTTACATTCCAGGGGGGAGATATGTAACATAATAAACAAATAAATATAAGATATAATGCCAGGTAGTACTGAGCATTATAAAGAAAACTGAACAAGAAGACACAGGAGTGGTCCCTGTTCTAGGGGTTAGGGTCAGAGTAGACCTCTCAAAGGAGTTGGCCCTGGATGGGAAGACCTGGAGGACATGAGAATGAGAGGCAGGCACACATCTGGTGGAAGCACGTTTCAGACAGAAGGAACAGCACAGACTCTGAAGGGGAAAGGCACATGGAATGCTCTAGGAAGAGAAAGACAGTCCGTGTGGTTAGCTCAGAATCCTAATACTAAGAGATATGGATGGAGAAAGATGCAGGGACCAGAGGAAGTAGGGTATGGTCGCCCTAGTTCAGGTCTTGATATGATGGGGAACTCGGAGAGTGAACCAGTTTATATTTTTAAAAGTTTTCTCTGGCAGCTCCGTGCAGAACTGACTGTAGGAAGGCATTATGGGTTGAAGTGTGTCCCCACGAAAGATACATTGGAGTCCTAACTCCCAGTACCTCAGAGAGTGGCCTTCTTTGGAAACAGGGCCATTGCCAATGTAATCAGTTAAGATGGTCTTAGTGGAGTATGGTGGACCCTTAATCCAAAATGACTTCTTCTCCTCAAGAAGACTAGAAGATACACAGACACAGGAGGGGAGAGACCCATGGGACAACAGAAGCAGAGACTGAAGTGTTGCAGCTTGCAAGCCAGGGAACACCAAGGAATTGCCAGCAAACCACCAGGAACTGGAAGAGAGGCACCAGGAATTGGAAGAGAGGCACCAGAAACTGGAACAGATTCTCTCTCACAGCCTCAGAAGGACCCAACCTTGCCAATACCTTGATCTTGGACTTCTGGCCTCCAGAACTGTGAGGCAATACATATATGTGGTTTTGAGCCACCCAGTCTGTGGTCCTTTGGTATGGCAGCCCTAGCAAATTAATACAGAGGGAAAGAGCAGAAGCAGTGAGGTGGGTTCAGAAGCTCTTATACTAGTGTAAGGGAGTGATGCTGGTGGCTGGGCCCAAGACTTTGGACACACTTAGGTGTCGGCTGCCACGGACCTTCCGTTCTAGAGAGAAAGACAGTGAACAAGTCAACAAACTAATTTCAAAATGAAAAGTTGAACACTCCTCAACCTTTACAATTATCATAATTTCCTTCACCTCTAAAACCATTTAATAGAAAAGTCACTTCTTACCTCCCGATTCTAGTTTCACAGTAAAAAAACACAAAACCCCTTTTATCAGGTGTTCCCAGTGGTGAGGACTCAGCACTTCCACTGCCCAAGTTCAATCGAGTTCAATCCCTGGTCGGGGAACTGAGATCCCGCAAGCCACGCAGCAGGGCCAAAAAAAAAAAAAAAAGAAAAGAAAACTTTATAAATTATTTTTTATCATAAAAGCACAATATGATGGTTGTAAAACCATCAACTAGTAGAGAGGTATGATAAGAAAAAGAGAATCTGTCTATTGGCATCCTCAATTCCCCATCTCTGAAAAACCCATTTTAAGAGTTTACTCTTTTTTGATCAAACAAACATTTATACACATATACGGGGTAGAGAATTTTCTCTTATGCACAAAAATGGGAACATGTTGTAGGTATTATTCTAGAGCTTCCTTTGTTCAGTTATAGTTAAATACATTTCATTAAAAAGAAAGGCATAAATATTCAAATAGATATTCAAAACTTATCATTTCCTAATCACTTTAATACAGTTTACTATTAGCTATATTCTTTTCTTTTTAAAATAAATTTATTTATTTATTTATTTTGCTGTGTTGAGTCTTCATTTCTGTGTGAGGGCTTTCTCCAGTTGTGGCGAGCAGGGGCCACTCTTCAACGCGGTGCACGGGCCTCTCACTGTCGCGGCCTCTCCCGTTGCGGAGCACAGGCTCCAGACGCACAGGCTCAGTGGTTGTGGCTCACAGGCCTAGCCGCTCCACGGCATGTGGGACCTTCCCAGACCAGGGCTCGAACCCGTGTTCCCTGCATTGGCAGGCAGATTCCTAACCACTGTGCCACCAGGGAAGCCCTTGGCTATATTCTTGAAGCTATTTACAAGTAGTGTATCCATAGGATGGAAATACCATATAATGGAGAACATTTCTTCCCAACTCCGAGTTCATCGATTCTCATTGGTAGCTTGAAATTAACCACTCTGGGAGTATTTGCACCATGGAAATTGGCAAACACTACAATTTAGGCTACAATTTACCCTTCCCTGGAGAGCCAGTTGTTAGACATTTACTGGCACACTACTGATAGTACCTAATTCATAGCACTAAAGTGAGAATTAAATAAAATAATAGTAAATTATATTAAGTAAGATAATGAAAGGCAAGATGATATACTTTTTGTGTATAGTGTTCATAGTATAGAATGAACCTTCTGATCACAGCTCCTCTACCTATCAGCTGTGTGAACTGTGCAAGCTGTCTAACCTCTCTGTGCCTCTAATTACTGTAAAGGGAGGTAATATTGCTATCAGCAAATAAAAAAGGTTATTGTGAAGAGTAAATGAATTCACATGAAACTCTTATTATAGCACCCGGTGCAGCATTCACATTCACTAAATGCTAGTTATTATTTCTGGAACATAGCGACTCAGGACATTTGGTTAGCAATTCAGGCGCTCAGTTTCTCATTTGTAAAATAGGGGTAAGGATACCACCCTTATTTGATATTTTAACTGAAGAGGCATTTTCTTCTGGAGTCAGTCCATCATATACAAAGTCCTGTGGGTACTCTTCCCTTTGAACTTTATCTAGAGTTAAGTTTTAAAAATGGGAATTCTTCCTATACACTAAAGATGAAAAATCTGTAAGAGGAATTAAGGAAACACTCCCATTTACCACTGCAACAAAAAGGATAAAATACCTAGGAATAAACATACCTAAGGAGAAAAAAGACCTGTACACAGAAAACTATAAGACACTGATGAAAGAAATTAAAATTATACAAAGAGATGGAGAGATATACCATGTTCTTGGATTGGAAGAATCAACATTGTGAAAATGACTATACTACCCAAAGCAATCTACAGATTCAATGCAATCCTTATCAAACTACCAATGGCATTTTTCACAGAACTAGGACAAACAATTTCACAATTTGTATGGAAACACAAAGGACCCCGAATGGCCAAAGCAATCTTGAGAAAGAGAAACGGAGCTGGAGGAATCAGGCTCCCTGGCTTCAGACTATACTACAAAGCTACAGTAATCAAGACAGTATGGTACTGGCACAAAAACAGAAAGATAGATCAATGGAACAGGATAGAAAGCCCAGACATAAACCCACACATCTATGGTCACCTTATCTTTGATAAAGGAGGCAAGAATATAGAGTGGAGAAAAGAAAGCCTCTTCAATAAGTGGTGCTGGGAAAACTGGACAGCTACATGTAAAAGAATGAAATTAGAACACTCCCTAACACCATACACAAAAATAAACTCAAAATGGATTAAAGACCTAAATGTAAGGTCAGACACTGTAAAACTCTTAGAGGAAAACATAGGCAGAATACTCTAAGACATAAATCACAGCAAGATCCTTTTCGACCCACCTCCTAGAGAAATGGAAACAAAAATAAACAAATGGGACCTAATGAAACTTAAAAGCTTTTGCAAAGCAAAGCAAAGCATACACAAGACGAAAAGACAACCCTCAGAATGGGAGAAAATATTTGCCAATGAAGCAACTGACAAAGGATTATTCTCCAAAATATACAAGCAGCCTATGCAGCTCAATATCAAAAAAACAAACAACCCAACCCAAAAATGGGCAGAAGACATAAATAGACATTTCTCCAAAGAAGATATACAGATTGCCAACAAACACATCAAAGGATGCTCAACATCACTAATCATTAGAGAAATGCAAATCAAAACTACAATGAGGTATCACTTCACACCAATCAGAATGGCCATCATCAAAAAATCTACAAACAGTAAATGCTGGAGAGGATGTGGAGAAAAAAGAACCCTTCTACACTGTTGGTGGGAATGCAAATTGATACAGCCACTATGGAGAACAGTATGGAGGTTCCTTAAAAAACTAAAAGTAGAACTACCATATGGCCCAGCAACCCCACTACTGGGCATATACCCTGAGAAAACCATAATTCAAAAAGAGTTATGTACCACAATGTTCACTGCAGCTTTATTCACAATACCCAGGACATGGAAGCAACCTAAGTGTCCATCGACAGATGAATGGATAAAGATGTGGCACATATATACAATGGAATATTACTCAGCCATAAAAAGAAACGAAGTTGAGTTATTTGTAGTGAGGTGGATGGACCCAGAATCTGTCATACAGAGTGATGTAAGTCAGAAAGTGACAAACAAATACCGTATGCTAACACATATATATGGAATCTAAAAAGAAAAAAAAATAAAAGGTTCTGAAGAACCTTGGGGCAGGACAGGAATAAAGACACAGATGTAGAGAATGGACTTGAGGACACCGGGAGGGGGAAGGGTAAGCTGGGACGAAGTGAGGGAGTGGCATGGACATATATACACTACCAAGTGTAAAATAGCTATCTAGTGGGAAGCAGCCACATAGCACAGGGAGATCAGCACGGTGCTTTGTGACCACCTAGAAGGGTGGGATATGGAGAGTGGGAGGGAGATGCAAGAGGGAGGGGATATGGGGATATATGTATACGTAGAGCTGATTCACTTTGTTATACAGCAGAAACTAAAACAAGAATGTAAGGCAATTATACTGCAATAAAGATGTTAAAAAATATGTAAATAAATAAATAATAAAAATGGGAATGCAGGATCATGTGCTCAGATATATTCCCAAGTCATGCGTAAAGGTCAGGAATCCCATTGTCCTGGGAATGTGGATGAAGAGGACAAGGCAAGTGATCAGAATAACCCATGTGTTTGCTACATGGCTGTTGTATAAGAAATGGCATCAGACCTGGACGCATCCTTGAAGACCATTCTAGTTTTGGCTATCAGAAAAAGAATTTGAAAAAGAATAGATACATGTATGTGTATAGCTGAATCACTTTGCTGTACACTTGAAACTAACACAACATTGTTAATCAACTATACTCTAATATAAAATAAAAAGTTTAAAAAATTAAAAAATAAATAAATACAATAAAATAAATAACTCTCCCCAGGTGGGTGAGAAGTTGATCTGTGAACTTAGTTCCAGATCCTCCATTCTTTGGCCACTGAATAAAGCTTGTGCTGTGTCGATCTCAAAAAAAGAGAGAGAGAGAGAAGAAAACTGAGGCACGGAGGAGGAAATATCACAGCTAGCGACATGATTTTCAGTTGTAATCTTAAGAACAGGGACCATTTCTACTTAAACTAATAAAGTCATTCTGAGAAAATGAGTAGTTAGGGTCTCATCTCTTAGCTGTCTGTTTTGTCAGCCTCATATTTGTCTAATGAGATAATAGTTTTGGACAAGGAATAAGACGGGTGTGACACATTCCATATGCTCCCACTGGCCTAATTATCAGTTTCACAGCATTTTAAAATGACAGCACCTGAGCCTTCTCCACAGGACATGGCCGCATCTTGGCCAAGTCAGTCAAAGAGCCAGAATCTTTCCTTAGCCATGGACGTCAGCCCAGGTCACAGAGAGAGCCCTTCAAAATTGACAAGGGGCAGAATGCCAGCTTTGTCTTTTAAAAAGAGAGCGTCAACCTCGGGAAAAGGAAAGCAAGAACCAGTTAGGGAATTCTCTTTAGAAGGAACACTCCTCATTATTCTAAAACTGAACTCGTCAACCCCGTTGTAAGAAAAGTCAATGATTTGAGAATTCCAAGGGTGGAAAACAGATACTAAACAGATGCTCAGGGTGATGCAAAGAGCACTCTGCTGGCAAGGAAAAGCCTTACCTTGAATAAAAAGTTCTTATTCTGGCTTTAAAACCTAAACAGTGACCTTGGGCAAGTCACTTTCCTCTTCTGGGCTTTAGTTTCAACTGTCTATGAAAGGAACCAAGTGAGGTAAAGAAATGAAATAAAATGCAACAAAGTAGAAGAAACAATAGAAAAAGAAAAGAATACAGGTACTGGATAGAAGCATTAACTTTTTTCAAATAGATCTCTCCTTCATCCAGGTCATCTGTGCTTTTTGGTGGATTTGATTACTGGTCAGTGTTATGGTCTCGGGGGTAAAAGTGTAAGCAGATAGGGAAGGGGGTGGCGGTCCTGGAGAAAGAGAACTAGGCCTGGCTTTCTTGACCTAAGAGAAGCCATTTTTGGCCTAAGCCATTTTGTGATCTCAGCCTGGCCACAATGTTGATCTTTGAGCAGGTCTCAGTAACTAATGATCTGAAGTAAACAAGGGAAGACAGGAACAAAAGAAAAGCAGTCAAGAAAACAATAGTTCAGCAACAAAACAGAGTCCTAGTTCCTCCTCAAGGGATATACCTAACAACCTGACACAGATCTCGAAGTTTTGCAGAAACTAAGGCCCCACCGCGGTGGAGGATGTTAACAACATGCTGAGATCCCAGACTGGTCAGAACCCAAGGAATGATGATGTTGACCTTTCACCCTCGCCCCGTTATGACAATCAAAAACGGCTCCAGACACGGCCAGATATTCCTCGGGGACAAGATTGCCCCCAGCTGAAAAACCACCAGATTCGACATTCGTTCTTTTGTTTTTTTCCTATTTCCCACTGTCCTGTCCTTCAAATCCAATCTGGGGCAATGGTGGGAGTGGCAGGAGGGGCCCCCCAGGTAGGAGGAGTATTTTATCACTGACATTTTCAATACTGCAGCACAGCAGTACTAAAAAGCAAATAAATTACTGTTGGTTTGTTATCGGGTTTATCTTCTCACCAGGAAATGCACCCCTTTATTGCGGCACCCAGCATCCCTCCCCCTTGCTAGGCCATTGCTCGGTGCAGTGCTTCTTCCCCTGCACCCGTTATTCTTACACCATAAAAAACAACCTGCTGTCACTTTAAATGGCTGCGCACACTTCAGGTTCAGTAACAAATATATTCAGTTTTAAGAAACTGACCAAAAAAATTATTTCAGGTAAAATTTCTCCTGCTGCCTAGTTTGAGCCAGCTGCAGACTGGACCTTTGGGAAGGGATATAGGACAAGATTGCCTGCTTCTGTTTCCCGGTGTATTCGCTTCCCAGGGCCGCTGTGAAAAAGGATCACAGACTGGGTGGCTTAAACAACAGCAATGTTTTGTTTTACAGTCTGGAGGCTGGAAGTCTGAGATCAAGGTGTCAGCTGGGCTGGTTCCTTCTGAGGGATGTGAGGGAGCATCTGTTCCAGGCCTCTCTGGACGCAGGGAGCCGGGTGTGGGGGGCTGGAAAGTGTTGACTTGACCCACGAGGCCACAGTAGGTGCTGGCACTCTCTGGGTGCGGTAGATATTTCAGGCTGATGGTTTCCCTCACGGAGCACTGGAAACATCTCACCTGCAGTTCACTGGATTCAGGCAAGTGCATCTCTATTTCAGCAGGTGGCTTAAGGTTGCCTTCTTTTAGAATCAGAGCACCCAGGAGCCTTTTTTCTGCTGAGATCTCCTCACTCCACCAGGAGGTCGCCACAGACAAGACCTAAGACAGCTCCACTGCCGTTCTCTCCACAGGGGATCCACATCTGGTCCCCTGAGAACACTCACTGAAATTTGCCTTCACAAACTGTGGGGATAAGATTGCCCCCAGTGTGGTAACACCTTTTTCTCTTCGGTCAGAACAGCTAGTCAACCCAGTGCCACACGTTTTAGATTTCCCAGGCGGCCTCTCCAAGGGGTCCCTTTAAAGCCCCTTTCCCTAGGTTTAAGTTAATGAGAACGAAAGGACTCAACTCATCCACGGTTCTCTCTCCAAACACTTTTTCCTTTAATTTCCCCCTCTGGGTCCCTTTCCTACCCTCAGTGGGAGGAGTTCAGCACCTCCAAGCCATCCCTTTTTGCACATCCTGCACGGCGACCTGACACATCTCCTTGACATGTGACATCTATTATTTTGGTGTTTCAGTCAAAAGCAGAACCAGATGGTTTCCCTGAACCGTCTTTTACCCTATTATTTACAAGGCTGAGGCCCTCTGAAAGCAGGGATTGTCTTACTCAACTTGGCGTCCCAAGCCTCCAGCTGCGGGTCTGACCCCTGGTAGGGGGATCTGTAAATGTTTCCCAATGAATGAACGCCAGTTTCCAGTCCTCTCCACGTTCGGATCCCTCTTCTCTGACAACGTTTCAGTTTGGTTTTATTAAAGTCCTAAAGCAACCTTTGGTAATGGAATAAAGAGACAAGCGTAGAAAAGGGAGATGGAGGTGAACTTCGTCCAGCTTCGGAAAGGATGCCTCTGATTCGGGCAGGCGGGATGCACACAGGCAGAGGGGCGGGCGGAGCAGACGCGCCCCCCGCTGCGAGGCTCCCCGCGGTCTCGGAGAGGCGCCGCTGCCTTTGAGCTCCAGCTGGCGGCTGCCGGGCGCACTGCAGGGCTCCTCCTGGCTGCGGGAGGAGGGACCACTGCTCCCACGCGCAGCGGGATCGTCTGGGATGCTCCGGGAGATTTTCATTGGCTGCCAAGACAAGTTCAAAGGCGGCCTGGAAGCTTTCAGGATAGACACGTCCGTCCAAAACGCCACCGGCGTTGACCAGACCCAGGCAGGTGGTCTGCCCTGCGGATGTGCTGAGGGAAGACTGACTCAGGGCATCCAAAGAAAACTTTGTTAATAACATGGGGTTCCACATACCGCTCTGGGGCCAAAAATATGCTGTGGAACAGAAACACTTGAATCGACCTTTCAGATTTTTTTGAAAAGGGTTCATTGTTATTGCACTGGTTGCTTGTAAGAGAAGATAAAGGCACGTGGGGAAATAAATTTTGACATGAGAGGCATTTTTTATAAAATAATTTACGTAATATATATATAATAGAAGTAGCTTCTGATTGGCGTAAATACTTTGAACAACCCAGATGTGTATAAAGTAGAAAATATGAATCACTATCCCCTCCCTGGCACCCCAGCTTCACTCCCTCTCCAGAGAGGTAATCATTATTAGACAGTTTGGTGAGTTTTCGTCAGTAATGGTAATCGTGGTAGTAAAAGTAATAATAATAGCAAAAATGGATCAAGGACTCACTTATGCGTCAGGCACTGTCCTAGGTCCTAGGCATTGGGATCTCAGTGAACAAAACAGAAAAAAACAAAACCCTCTTGAAGTGTTTGTTCTACTGGTCTGATCTTCAAATGGGCCAGGAAAACCACAGTCCCTGATGATCTGTTGTCAGTAACCTTTCTGCGACATATGTGGTAATTTAATAAGAATAATAATTCCTTATGCTTATTTAACCAGTATGAATTGCTTCCTGATCCCTGGGTTAGCAGAAACTTTATGTCTTTATTTTTGAAATTGAATTAGGACCCGTTCACAGCCTTATATATCAAGATTAGAAGGGAGTCTGGTATCTGTCTGTTGAGGTGCTCTCTCTACCTTGGCATGCAGGATTCTAGAGGGGATCTTAGGATCCAAGAAGGGGGTCTGCTCGACTTCCAACAGGAAGCATCCTGACTTCTGAGTCCAGAGTTGACCAGAGCTGCTAATGTTCCAAGCTACTACTTGATGTCATTGTCAGAAATGAGCCACCCACTACATGGGGTGACCCAAAATATTGAACCATCTGTATACCATGGGTATCAACCGATCAGAGGACAAGCAAGCTGCAGTGCCAGTGCAGGGTGCTGGGACCCCCATCATTCCTGAACCTAACCTTTGTTCATTAGATCATGGATACTGGAGGGGAGGGTGGGGAAGCCAGGTCAGAGTCATCGCGGTAGAGGGGACACTTGAGTAGGCGGAGGATTGAGGCAGTGGCTAATGAGCCGCCATTACAAACGTATTCCAATATGTCGACCACCCATAGAGCCACACCTGTGTGGGCAGGTAAATAGCCCAGCTCATGGTCTGTCAAGTGGGGTTGCTGAGGGTGGGAGTGGATTCTTGCTTGCCCAATTCCATGCCCTAGACAGTGCATCCCTGAAGAAAGGTAGATGATGTCTGTTCCTTTCCTTGACCCACGGAGCCCTTCACTGCACTCCACAATATTTGAACCCAGTTCTTACAGACATGCTCCCATGAGGTCATCCCTCCTCAAAGGGTCTGCCTCTGCGTGGGCTCTGCAGTCTGGTGGAACTGACATCACTTGCCTCCTTCTTATTCCCAAAGGGAGCTTCCCAAAGAGTCATTTGAGCTTTTGGATATAAAATGCTGATTTCACCATATTTTCTAGGCAATGGCATTGGCCCCATCTCTTCTAAGAATGGCTACCACAAACCCTTGGCACACAGATGTGCATATGCCAGACACACACACACACACCCTCTGAAGAAAGCTCCCTGTATTTTACGGGTTCTCAAACTTCAGGAAACGTAAAATGCAAATTTCCAGGACTCCCTCCCTCAAGAGTCTAGTTAATCAGGTATCCAGTGCGACACAGATTTTTGTATTTTAAACAAGACACCTCTCAACAATTGGCTCTGAGGCAGATGGTCAGACGAAAACAAACACCCACTGTTCCTCAACAAGGACTTCAGCTCCATTTACAAATCACTTTGTGTTTTGCAAACAATGACAGGTGTGTTGCCCTCTCCAAAGCCCTAATGCTGAACAGAGAAGTAAATCATAAACTCTAAATTTGGTTGTTACACTCACCCTATTAGTCTGTTTCCTTTAAGTCGTCCCTGGCAAACATGCCCAGAGATTCCTTTTGAGATTGGAGGTTATTGCAAGGATACAAGGGAATCTGAGGTAGCATGGTACTTTTCCCCAACCATGTAATCTATCTACATCCCAATGCTTCTTTGATCAATGTTCACGGAGACTTGAGGCTCAGGAGATAGCCCGAGTCAAGTACCCATCTTTATGTTTGTTCATTTAGAATATATATTTCCCCCCAAAGGGCTTATGATTGGTCAGCTCTTCACCGAGCAGAGTGGAATGCTCTTCTGAACAGTTTCACACCCCACACAGCCTCAGAGGGTGGAGTTTCTCATGTTCAGACAGCTTTGGTGCCATTTCTGATCCAATGACACATGACCTGAGACGTGAGTTCATTTTTCAAATTATACGACAACTCTTGGAAGAAAGCCCCTTGTAGGAATATTTTCCCCAGAAGGAGATAAGGGCAAGCAGGCTCTTGAAGGTTCATGGAAAACTCTTGGCTTCTCCGTGTGTTCTCCATTGACTGGGGGCACGTGGTATATACATACATCAGAATACTATTCAGCCTTTGAAAAGAAGGAGATTATACCATGTGTGACAACATGGGCGGACCTAGAGGATACTATACCAAGCGCAATAGCCATTACAGAGAGACACGTATTGCATGATTCCACTTCTATGACATTTCTAAAACAGTCAAATTCATAAAAGCAGTGACTGGAAGAGCAGTTACCAGGGGCCAGGAGGAGGGGGATATGGGGAGTTATTCGTCAACAGGCATGACGTTTCAGTTAAGAAGAATTAGTTAAGTAAGAAGAGATGTGCACTATAACATTGTACCAACAGTCAACAATAATATACTATACACTGAAAACTTGCCAAGAGGATAGATCTCATGTTAAGTGTTCTTACCAAAATAAAGGAGTCTTTTCATACCGGAACCTTGCTTTCCATCATGCTGAACGTTCACTTCCTCCTTCAATTCTCAGCCCAGTACTTAAAAACTCATTGTGTGTGAATGACCAAAAATTTTTCTTTGTTACTTCTACTCAGAGTTTTTGTTCCATTTTGAAAACATACGTGTGTGTGTGTGTGTGTGTGTGTGTGTGTGTTACTTTTTCAAGGCTTCTGGTCAATGGTGCACAGAATTTAGCCACCCAAGGTCTGTTGAGAAGATAAAAGAAATTTTTTTATACCACTGAAACCACAACTATGAAGGAAAACAAAATAAAGGAGCCAGGAGCAGAGCTAAAACTGGGGGCGGGGGGGGGCGGGGCGGAATTCTAAAAGGTAGAAGCAAAATGGAATTTGGTGAAGACAGAAAAGAATAGAGAGGAATCACTCAGATAAAGAGCAATCCTTCCCAAGGATGAGAGAAGCTTGAGGGTGGGAGTCCACAGGGAAGGGCAGCTGGGAGGCCATCACGGGATTAACAGCAGTGTTCTGGCCATGTATTGCTGGGCTGCAAACGACCAAAAACTTAAAACAATGACAATATTTATTTGCTTACAAATCTACAGTTGAGGCAGAATTCACTTAAAACAATGACAATATTTATTTGCTTACAAATCTACAGTTGAGGCAGAATTCACTGGAGACAGCTGTGTCTGCTCTTCTCAGCACTGGAGCAGTTCAAACATGGGGGCTAGATCACCAGGGGCTGCTTGGTATCTCTGTGTGATTTCTACAGATGGTCTCTCCAGTGTGGTGGCTTCAGGGCAGTTTGGCTTCTTACATGGCAGCTCAGGGCTCCAAAGGGACATATCCTGAGAAATAGCCAGGCAGATACTGAATTGTCTTTATGACTTAGCTTTGGAAGTCGTATAGCATCACTTCCACTGCAGACAGTTCAAGGGGAAAGAACATAGACCCACTTCTTGATGGAACAGTGTAAGCATCAGGTTTAAGAAGAGTATATTAGGGCTTCCCTGGTGGTGCAGTGGTTGAGAGTCCGCCTGCCGATGCAGGGGACACGGCTTCGTGCCCCGGTCCGGGAAGATCCCACATGCCGCGGAGCGGCTGGGCCCATGAGCCATGGCCGCTGAGCCTGCGCGTCCGGAGCCTGTGCTCCGCAACGGGAGAGGCCACAACAGTGAAAGGTCCGCGTACCGCAAAAAAAAAAAAAAAAAAAAAAAAAAAAAAGAAGAGTATATGAGAGGGGATAGTTTCGTGTGCCCATCTTTGGAAAATACAAACTGCCACAAATTACGTTTAGACCAGCTGCACCAGATAATTACGGAAAACCAAAACAGTGAAGGGTCAAGATGAACAAACACAACTGACCCGGGAAGGAAGCAAAAAAATTCAGGAAACGCAGATTTAATTTTTTAATAAAAACTGATTAGGACCATCAAAATTACTTGAGAATATGTTACATCCATAAAATAATATAGGCTGATATGAGAAAGACATAAGCCAAATAAAAGAATCTGACCAAAGTTAATTATTGGATGGACTGGCTGGATAATAGAAAAGGTACAGTGAGGACCAAGACAGCAACCTAGAAGATAATCTTGAAAAAATCCCCTACGATGTAGAGCAAAAAGCAAAGAGTGAAAACTCTATTTTTTAAAAGCTGGTCTTTAACCAGAGGAGTTGAAAACTTATGTCTATACAGTAACTTGCATAGAGATGTTTATAGCAGCTTTATTCACAACTGCCAAAACTTGGAAGCAACCAAGATGTCCTTCAGTAAGTGAATGGGTAAATAGACTGTGGTACACCCAGACAATGGGTTATTATTCAGCACTAAAAAGAAATGAGCTATTAAGCCACGAAAAGACAAGGAGGTACCTTAAATGCACATTACTAAGTGAAAGAAGCCCATCTGAAAAGGTTACATACAGTGTGATTCCAACTATATGACATTCTGCGAAACGCAAAACTGAGACAGTAAAAAAGATCAGTGATCACCAGGGCTTGAGGGGAAGGAGGGATGAACAGGCAAAGCACAGAGGATTTTTAGAGCAGTGAAAATAACTGTATGATATTGCAATGATGGATACGTATCCTTATACGTTTGCCCAAACCCATAGAATATACAACACCAGGAGTGAACCATAATGTAAACTATGGACTGTGGGTGATTATGATGTGTCACTGTAGGGTCACGCTGATTTTTTTTAAAAGTACCGTACTGGTGAAGGCTTCCCTGGTGGCGCAGTGGTTGAGAGTCCGCCTGCCGATGCAGGGGACACGACTTCGTGCCCCGGTCCGGGAAGATCCCACATGCCGCGGAGCGGCTGGGCCCGTGAGCCATGGCCGCTGAGCCTGTGCATCCGGAGCCTGTGCTCCGAAATGGGAGAGGCCACAACAGAAAGAGACCCGCGTACCGCAAAAAAAAAAAAAAAAAAAAAAAAAAGAGGGAAGGGAGAGTGGTGGGTATAAAGGTAGTAAAGAAACTGCACTGAGTTCTTCATAACTCATGGCCTGAAGGCAATAGATACCATCTACAGTCGATAAAACAGGACATGAATATGTATACTGTTGAAAATAAATGTTAACTACTTTCGGAACTTAAAAATCATTAAAAATGGCCATCTCTGGACTTCCCTGGCACTCCGGTGGTTAAGACTTCGCCTTCCAATGCAGGGCGTGAGGGTTCAATCCCTGGCAGGGGAGCTAAGATCCCACATGCCTCGTGGCCAAAAAAGAAACAAAACAGAAGTAATACTGTAACAAATTCAATCAAAAGACTGTAAAAATGGTCCACATCAAAAAATATCTTTAAAAAAAAAAATGGCCATCTCTAAGAGTGAGTGATGGATTCAGGATGAAAATGGAAGTTGAAAATGTTAACTGTTAGTTCCTTCGGATGGCTAAAGTTGGGACCGTGATGGAGCAGATTACTACCTTTACTGTTTTGTTTGTTTAGGGTGGCTGACGGGAGAGGCCAAAGCCTCCCCCACTTCCTTCACAAGCTTTCCCTTGGTACCTTGTGTGCCTGCGCTGTTCTTTCGCTTTAGCCTTGCAGGGTATTTTATCAGGATTCAAGCCACCCAAGGTTCCCTTATGACAATCCCTGAGATCTCATATGAGAACTACCAACCGGCGGGCTTAGAAGCCAGTGAGGCAAACCTGAAGGCTGGCTGACTGCCTTACTTTGCTACTCCTGACATTTCCTTGTTGGGGACACCAGGTAGGGTCAGAATGACACCAACTTGCCTCACTATCATTCTAAGGAATTAGCTTAAAAATTTATGGCTAATAGAAAGTTTAACAATAGCAAAGGCATTAACATTAACAAGGAACTTCCATCTCTGCCCCCTTCCACCCTTTCCCCTACACACACACACACACACACACACACACACACTCACACACACACACACACGCCTCCTGTTTCCATGGAGGAACTTCCTCTTAAGCAAAGGTGCACCTGGAAATATGTGGGCATTATTTTGGTTGTTAAGTAACTGAGCCACATGTCAAGGATGCTAAAGATCTCACAATGTGCAGGACACTTCAACCAGAAACTGTCCTGCCTAATACAGCAGTGGCAACCATTCAGCAGCACCCCAGTAGAGCGACACTCTTAACTCTCTGTTCCCCTTCCTCCCCCACCCCAGGGAAGGAATGACTTCTCTAACTGGTGGCTTTGGGAGAAGGAATGAGGAGGGTAGCTCAGGCCCTGCTGGGATCTATTTTCTTGGAAAGACCTGGAATTCATCCACACCAGAGCCTGGGTGGGAAAATCTGTTAATTCTAGTGGAATGTTAGCAAGCCCTTTGGGACACAGTTCTGAAGCCACTGTCCGCAGTCACCTTTGTCAGTAATAGAGATGACATTTTTATGTCCATTTGTCTCTCTGCTGTGCATTATTTCCCGATTGTTTTGAACTGGGAAGGGAATCAAGGAATGCTATTTATTTATTTATTTATTTATTTTCTGCGGTACGCGGGCCTCTCAGTGTTGTGGCCTCTCCCACTGCGGAGCACAGGCTCCGGACGCGCAGGCTCAGCGGCCATGGCTCACGGGCCCAGCCGCTCCGCGGCGTGTGGGATCTTCACGGACCAGGGCACGAAGCCGTGTCCCCTGCATCGGCAGGCGGACTCTCAACCACTGCTCCACCAGGGAAGCCCCAAGGAATGCTATTTATTGATCCAGTATTTTTTTAAAATTTTGAGAGACTTAAAAGAAAAAGTGCAGGATATAAATGCCAATAGTCTTTAGATTTTTCAGTGATCTTAAATTTTAAAATGCCCATCATTTAGAATCATTTGTTATTCATACGGATTAAAGGACATTGAAATGGTATTTTCATAATTAAGGCTGCACCTAGCCTAATGCTAAAATAGACTCGAGGCTGCTTTTTTAAAAATGCATACAATTGCACAAGATTTTCTTTCTTGCTTAAAGATACACAGTATGGAAAATCAAGGTCCAATAACAAGATAAAGCATGCTCTACAGTCCTGTACAATTTTAAAAGGTAGGCAGCAAATTAAGTACTAAACTTTCAGGTGGCCAAAGCAGAAAGGAAAACACAGTTTCAATATGGATTCTGCCCCCTGAATATAAGATTTAAATATATTTTAATTGATTTTACATACACACACACACACTCACTCACACACACATACACCAGTCAGTGTGTCAGTTGTTCAAGACAAAATCAGAATTGCTAGCACTGATGCCAGGGAACTTTCTACAGTAGTTTTCATAAAGGGCCACTGGCTGATATAATGGTTATTCCTCCACAGCATCTCTAAAGCAAATATATCAGTGAATTACTTTCAGCTGTTTCTTATGGTTTTCTTCAACACAAGCCATGAGCATGATGCCAAAGCAGAATTTAATAAAAGGTCTCCTTCAGAGACCAAGACAATCCAAGAAAACTGCCCTCCAGTGGTCTGGCTCGATGCCCAAACTTACAAAGGAGAGACTGTTTCATCATTTATAAACATTTTGGAATAGCTGCTATTATCTTGTATATATGATAAATGTTCAAATTCTATACGGCCAATACCCTATCATCTACTCAAGGACGTAAATCATTCCAAAGCTTGGACATTTTTTAAAATTAAAAAGAGCTAGAAAATCTAAATGCTCTTTGGCTTTCGATTATACTGCTTGGATATTTTTTTAAACAGTAACAATTTACTTCCTCTAGTATCTTTTTCTTGGTTGTCTGTACCCTCTGATCTTCAACATGTGAGCTCACTCACAGGGTATGGGATGGAAGAATTTCCACTGAGGTAAGACACTGAGTCATTATAACTTCTACTTATATTTCCTTTTTAAGAAAGAAAAGGGAGGGAAGGAGGGAAGAAGGGAGGGAGAGAGCAAGAAGAGGGAATTAATAAAGCCTTCCCGGGGCTTCCCTGGTGGTGCAGTGGTTAAGAATCCGCCTGCCAATGCAGGGGACACGGGTTCGAACCCATGTGGGTTCAGGAAGATCCCACATGCTGCAGAGCAACTAAGTCCATGCGCCACAACTACTGAGCCTGCGCTCTAGAGCCTAAGAAATACTGCTTTACACAGTATATTTCAACATTTTCCAAATTCTATTCATTCAGGTAACATCTCATCTCCATGATTTGTGTCAACTACCATGCATTCTATTAAGACTTTGATTCTCACTTTTTTTGACTTTAATAAGTTTATCTGAAAAAGAAACTTGTGGGAATTCCCTGGCAGTCCAGTGGTTAGGAGGCTATGCTTTCACTGCCGGGTTCAATCCCTGATGGGGGAACTAAGATCCCACAAGCTGCAGGGCGTGGCCCCCAAAAATAAAGAAACTTGTATGTTGATTCCGTAAGTGGAAGACTAGTATCAGTTGTCATAAAATGAAAACCATAATAGGGAGGGTGGGAGGGAGGGAGACGCAAGAGGGAAGAGATATGGAGACATATGTATATGTATAACTGATTCACTTTGTTATAAAGCAGAAACTAACATACCATTGTAAAGCAATTATACTCCAATAAAGATGTTAAAAAAAAAGAAAACCATAAAAAACATTTTTTAAGCATTACAACTAAATTTAAAATATATCTGTCCAGGTACCTTTAATATTAACATTGGTAAATGAAAGAAAAAAACATAAAGCTTTTAGAGGAAAATATAGAACGATATTTTCAGCACCTGAGGGTAGGCAAAAGTTTCTTAGGTCACAGAAAGCAAAATCACAAAAGAAAATTAGGTAAGTTGGATTTCCTTAAAATTTCAAACTTCTGCTCATCAAAGACACAATTAAGAAAATACAAGGACTACCCTGGTGGCACAGTGGTTAAGAATCTGCCTATCAATGCAGCGGACACGGGTTCAATCCCTGGTCCGGGAAGATCTCACATGCCATGGAGCAACTAAGCCTGCGGGCCACAACTACTGAGCCCACGTGCCATAGCTACTGAAACCCACGCGCCTAGAGCCCGTGCTCCTTAACAAGAGAAGTCACCGCCATGAGAAGCCCGCACACTACATCGAAGAGTAGCCCCCGCTCACTGCAACTAGAGAAAGCCTGCGCACAGCGACGAAGACCCAACACAGCCAAAATTAAAAGTAAGTAACTTTTTTAAAAATTAAAAAAAAAAGAAAATACATAAGCAAGCTACAGATTGGGAGAAAATATTTGCAAAACATCTACCTGACAAAGGACTTCTATCTAGGGTATGCAAAGCATTTCTACAATGCAATAACAGCAGACAACTAACCCAATTTTAAAAAGACAAAAGTGACACTTCATAAAAGAAGATATTAGACAATAAGAACAGGGAAACAGTGAATGGTTTATTCACTGACTCTACAAACATTCACTGAATATTAAATATGTGCTCCATGAATAGAACAACTGTGCTCCTGAGGGCCTCACTGCTGGTAGGGGAGGCGACTAAACAGATTCATCAAATACACTGTAATGAGTGTTATTACACAGATAATAGCTTTTCACGTATGTATACATACACAAACACCTATGTACGCATCTACATGTATACACGTATGTAACATATATTAGTAATATATAACAATAATGCAATATGTAATATATACTAACATATAACACATTACTAATATATATTATATATTCACAGATTTGAATACAGATTTATATTTATGAAGATTTTTGTGTGCCACCAAGGGTAAGGGCCCTTCATGCCTGCCTTGAACATTTATTCAACATTTCCTGAGCACATTAACTAAACCTGAATAAGTATGTGCTAAGTCATGTAAGGAAATAAAATATTCACATATGATTCCATTTATATGACATTCAAGAACAGCAAAAACCTATAGAAATAATAATAGTAGTCATCTTTGGCACTATTTTGATTGGGATGGAACTCAGGGGAAAATCGTTTCATGCTGAAATGTTCTAAAAAATCTTGACTTAGGTGATTGCATACACTTATTCGTGTTTGTGGTAGGAAGTTATACCTCAATAAGAAGTTTAAAAAGACAAATCAGGCAAGCTCATGCCTTAAAGGACATTGCAACCTAGTCGCCAAAAATAAGGTACGTTGAAACTAACTACAGCAGAAGGTAAGGTATGTTAAAAGTGATGGATCTAGGGGACAGTGTGTCTCAGGGGTAGAGGCATGGCCTCCGCACCAAGAGGTCTTGGATTTGAAACCAGTCTCGTGAACTTGGGCCAGTCACTTCATTGCTGTGAGTTCACTCCTGGGAACCCATTAGAGCAGTAGTCCCCAACCTTTTTGGCACCAGGGACTGGTTTCGTGGAAGACAACTCTTCCACCGACAGGGGCGGGGTGGGCGGTGGTTCAGGAGGTAACGCCAGCAATGGGGAGCAGCGGACAAAGCTCCACTCGCTTACCTGCCGCTCACCACCTGCTGTGCGTCCCGGGACTTGGGGACCCCTGCATTAGAGCTTCCCTGCTCTATAAAATGTGAATCATCGTATTTCCCTGCCAGGATTGTAGGGAGGATCGGACGAAATCCCTTATGTAAGTCTCTTACCATAGGGCCTGGCGCTCATTTGTATTCAGCGAGTCTCAGCTTGTATTATTGTTACATACAATCATTCATAACAACTTTCACAACACGGTGAGTATAAGTGCTCACAGCCACAGTAGCCCACACGCAGCAAGTGGACCTTTCTCTATCAGTCCACTTTTCAACTGGACCTCTGTTGAACCCTTGTTCTGCCACGTGGCAGAAAATAAAATCTCAGTTCCTGGTTTTCTCAGTTATTTCAGGGTCGAGCTCAGTCCTTTCGTGGTTTCTGCTTCCCAGATCGGGAGGTGGGTTAGGTTGTGCACTGAGGAAGTGGCCGGTCCATGCCAGCATCCAAGCGATCTACCTTGTTCCATCAGAATCCTGTCCTGAGGGGCCTGGCAATGTCACCCCTCACACTGGCACTCACCCCCCAACCCCAGGCTCCAGCCTCTACTGCATACATTACCACCACGTTGAAAGAGGCAGGCGTGTTTTAGCATGGCAGCAGCTAAATGCTCTCATAATTTAAAATAGACAGTAGATATTTTAAAATAATTTTAGGGAAATGCTAGGTCCTGCAAAGCCTCTAACCAAGTGCTCACCAATGTGGGACACTTCCCAGGTCTAAGTTCTCAATTGCTATCTGACCACCTTCCTTTTGCCACTAATCTCTCTCTGGCTGCCCAAGGATTCCGTCCTCCAAAACCAATTAACAAGAGAGTTGGAACAAAATAAAATCAAAAGCTGGATTAGCATATCATTAAAGGACTTCATTTTCCACATAACAGAATCAAAAGAATGAGTGGAGCATGGCAGGTGCAGGGAGGTAAGGAGAGAGGGGGAAAATGACAATAGCAATAAAAGTTACATTTATTACATGCTAGCTGCTGTACTGAGGCTTTTTTTAAATAATGGGAATTTCTTTTTACTTTTGGTATTGTCTCTCATAATTTTTTTAATGGGAAGCAACAGCAGATGGGGAAGGAAATATCCTACTTCTCTTACCAGCAATCAGCCCTGTGCTACTTAGTTCAAAGCAGGATTTCCCCCTTGGTCATGAAGTTCTCATAAATTAGCTCAGTGAATCCTCACAGCAACCCAACGAGGAAGCCCCACAATCATCTCCACTTGAAAGATGAGCGCATAGTTTGTTTGTTTTTTTAATAATACACTTTTTTAAAAAAAGTCTTTATTGAATTTGTTACAATACTGCTGCTGTTTTTTATGTTTTGGTCTTTTGGCCATGAGGCATGTGGCATCTTAGTTCCCCGACCAGGAATCGAACCCGCACCCTCTGCATTGGAAGGCGAAGTCTTAACCACTGGACCACCAGGGAAGTCCCACAAGATGAGTGCATGGAGTTTTACGTGTGAGAGATACACGGCTCTTGTTGAAGCCACCATTGTTTTGGGTCTCTGCACTGCACCCTCACATCTAATACAGTCTGGTATGGTCATTGGCTGTCTCGGTTTTGCTACCCAGGCCTATCTCCTCCTCTACAGCCATCACTCTTTTTTTTTTTTTTTGTATGTATATTTTATTTATTTGTTTTTGGTTGCATTGGGTCTTAGTTGTGGCACATGGGCTTCTCTCTAGTTGTGGCGCACAGGCTCATTTGCTCCGTGGCATGTGGGATTTTAGTTTCCTGACCAGGGATTGAACCCATGTCCCCTGCATTGGAAGGTGGATTCTTCACCACTGGACCACCAGGGAAGTCCCTACAGCCATCATTCTTATGATGCCATTGTTAGTGTACACACAGCAGCTGTACGGCAGTCATGGAAAGAATACATCCAGTTGGGAATTTAATTCATAGATTTTTTCTTTAGAGGACAGCAAAATTGAAGAGAAGGTACAGATCTCCCAAATACCCCTTTGCACCCATGCTCACTACCCGTCCCATGAACAACATCGCCCCCAGAGTGGTCCATGCGTTACATTTGATGAACCTATATTAACACATCATGATCACCCAAATCCACAGTTTACGTCAGGGTTCACTGTTCGTGCTGTACATTCTATAGGTTTGAACAAATGTATAATGACATGTATCCACTATTATAATATCATACACAGTACTGTCACTGCCCTAAACAACCTCTGTGCTCTGCTTTTTCATCCATCCCCTTGTCCCCCAACCCCTGACCATCACTGATCTTTATACTATCTCCATAGTTTTGTCCTTTCCAGCATGTCATATAGTTGGAATGATTGGCTGGGATTTTATATATATATATATATATATATATATATATATATATATATATATATATATTTATTTATTTATTTATTTTTGGCTGTGTTGGGTCTTCGTTGCTGCCCATGGGCTTTCGCTAGTTGTGGCGAGCGGGGGCTGCTCTTCATTGCAGTGCACAGACTTCTCATTGCAGTGGCTTCTCTTGTTGCGGAGCACAGGCTCTAGGTGCATGGGCTTCAGTAGTTGTGGCACGTGGGCTCAGTAGTTGTGGCACACGGGCTTAGTTGCTCCGTGGCATGTGGGATCTTCCCGGACCCGGGCTTGAACCCATGTCCCCTGCATTGGCAGGCAGATTCTTAACCACTGTACCACCAGGGAAGTCTGGGTGGGATTTTTTTTTTTTTTTTTTTTTGCGGTACACAGGCCTCTCACTGTTGTGGCCTCTCCCGTTGCGGAGCACAGGCTCTGGATGCACAGGCTCAGCAGCCATGGCTCACGGGCGTAGCCGCTCCGCGGCATGTGGGATCTTCCCAGACCAGGGCACGAACCCATGTCCCCTGTATCGGCAGGTGGACTCTCAACCACTGTGCCACCAGGGAAGCCCCGGGTGGGAGTTTTAAAGAGACTTTGAGTAGCTATTTTTGGAGGTGGCGGGGGTTCAAGGAAGTAATGGGGACACCGAGGCGTCCAGGGACTAGTGCCTTGAGAAGTCATTACTGCCTGTGGGCCTGAAGATGTTACCAGAGCCTGATTGAAAGTTAGCACCATGGAGAGGGGCTGTCCAAGGGAGGATGAGGTCACAGAGGGATATAGCTATGGCCCAAACCGAGCCAAGTCAGGAGGAATAAATATCCAGACCTTTCTCTCTCCTCCACCCTCAAGCCTCTAGCTGGTGCCTCCCATGGGCCAATCAGAAGCCAGAGGGCAAGATGACTTAGGTGACAAACACAGTCTATAGGGCTTCGCTTCCCAGGGTGCAGAGCAGGGTCTAGAAGGGTGGAGAAAAGGCTTGGGGGCAAATGGAGAATTACCCACCCAATGGGTAATTCTCTTCACTTCACTATCAGTCAAGTCTTAAACCATCTGTTCCCCAGTAAAAATTTAATTCACTTTGTGAGTACCACTGGCAAAGGAGGAAGCATATTCCTATAAAGAAACTGTGTCCATTTTTAGATACTCTCTAGTATGTAGACTTTCTATAGAAAATCGTATTTTTTTAAGTGGACAATTTTTACATTGAAAACAGAAGCCAGTGAACCTGTTCATCTCCTCAGTTAATCAAGAGTTCAGTGTGCCTTTGTATGAAGACAAACTGCAGCCCTTTGGACATTTCTGCCAGTTCTCCTATTTAGAAGAAGAACCAAATGAAGTTAGCAAAAAGCAAGGATTGAGGAACTATATGACAAATTTTTTTTTTTTTTCTCCTTTTTGACCAGAAGTGACAACAGAGGAGCAGGAACAGGGGAAATTTTCTGCCACTGGACATACCTGTTATATTGTTGGATCACAGACTCCTTTTTTAAAAAATAAATTTATTTATTTATTTTTGGCTATGTTGGGTCTTCGTTGCTGCACACAGGCTTTCTGTAGTTGCAGCGAGCGGGGGCTACTCCTCATTGTGGTGCGCAAGCTTCTCGTTGCGGTGGCTTCTCTTGTTGTGGAGTGTGGGCTCTAGAGCGCAGGCTCAGTAGTTGTGGCACACAGGCTTAGTTGTTCCGCGGCATGTGGGATCTTCCCGGACCAGGGCTCCAACCCATGTCCCCTGCATTGGCAGACGGATTCTTAATCACTGCGCCACCAGGGAAGCCCCCCCAGACTCTTTTTTTTTTTTTTTTTGCAGTACGCGGGCCTCTCACCGCTGTGGCCTCTCCCATCGCGGAGCACAGGCTCCAGATGGGCAGGCCCAGCGGCCATGGCTCACAGGCCCAGCCGCTCCGCGGCATGCGGGATCCTCCCAGACCGGGGCACGAACCCGTGTCCCCTGCACCGGCAGGCGGACTCCCAACCACTGCGCCACCAGGGAAGCCCCCCCCCCAGACTCTTAACAATGAAAAAGACCTTAAAAATCATCTAGTCCTGTGTTTTTCAAGCCTTTTTAGCTGTGAGGCCCCTTGCTCAGGCACTTACATGGAAACCCATTAAGTGGAAGAATTTTACTTCACAGGGCCTGGTACTGTGCTTTGCACTTGGCCAGGATTATCTCATTTCCTCCTGTCTACAGCGTTAAGAGGGAGGTTCTTCCTTTTGTACATTGACAGAGAAAGATGCCAAGGGTCAGAGACAAGCAAGGGCACATTGCCAGTGGCTGTAGCAGGTGGGATTCGATGTCAGGGTTCCTGACTCCACAGCCCGTGTCTCTGCTTCCACATAAAGGCAGAGGTGATTTAGTTAAAGCAGAGTGTAGGTTTTCAGAGCTTGCCTCATTCTCCCCTTAACCCTGACCTTACCCTTGGCCACCCGGGACACTGTTTTAAAAATACCCATCGAGTCTAACACTTGATAATTTAATCGGTTAAACTGACTATCATCAACCCCAATATATGGAAAAACAGTCGCATACTTCTCAAACACACCCTAGCTCTTATTTTCCCTCCTCTTCAAAGTACTTAGATATAATTTTCCCTGTCATCAATATGCACATGCAATTTAATCTTTGGCTTCTTTTAACCTAAATCTATTTTCTATACAAATTCTCACGTATAGGGGCTTCCCTGGTGGCGCAGTGTTTAACACTCCGCCTGCCGATGCAGGGGACATGGGTTCGTGCCCCGGTCCGGGAAGATCCCCCATGCCGCGGAGCGGCTGGGCCTGTGAGCCATGGCCGCTGAGCCTGCGCATCCGGAGCCTGTGCTCCGCCACGGGAGAGGCCACAACAGTGAGAGGGCCGCATACCGCAAAAAAAAAAAAAAAAAAAATCTCATGTATAAATCCAGACATTGGACTCACCAATTTAAACAGCTGTTTATCATTTTTATAGAATGCTCCATAACAGAACTTCCTGCTCCGTATTCCATGGAAGCCTGGTTCCTGATGATATTAATAGGTGTCTGCAATAAGAAGGGGTTTTTACCAGTTTTTATATTTATATGAAAAATATATGTATTTTTTGACAAGTTTGGGAAATGATACACATGCTCTCCTGAACATCACATGCACATTAGAAAATTAAAAATGATAAAAAGTCATGTAAGGACTTCCCTGGTGGCACAGTGGTTAAGAATCCACCTGCCAATGCAGGGGACACGGGTTCAAGCCCTGGTCCAGGAAGATCCCACATGCCGCGGAGCAACTAAGCCCGTGCGCCACAACTACTGAGCCTGCGCTCTAGAGCCCATGAGCCACAACCACTGAAGCCCGTGAGCCTATAGCCCAGGCTCTGCAACAAGAGAAGCCACCACAATAAGAAGCCCGCGCACCACAACTAAGAGTAGCCCCCGCTCACTGCAACTAGAGAAAGCCCGCACACAGCCATGAAGACCCAATGCAGCCAAAAATAAATAAATAAATTTATTATTTTTTTAAAGTCATGTAAGAGAGCAACGGACATGATTAGGCTTAGCAAATGGATTTGATCATAAAATCCTTTCGTAAAAACCTCTATGGAGCAAATCCACTGCTCTACAGATCCACCGGATGGAACCTTGCCCTGTACCAGGTTTGCTTGGTCCTTTCTCAGTGAGTATGGGACCCTTACTTTACAGACAAGGAAGGTAGATTTTCAAGTCACCCATCTGGCTGGTAACACCAATTAGGATAGTAGCTCAGGTCTCCTAGTAACTTTTACAGAAATCCCTGTGATAAAACTGTCTGGGCTCTTAAAGATGGACACATATTCTGATATTTCACAACTGATGGAGAGCAAGCCAGCACACCTCCTAGGCCCTACGGTCACCTCACGTCGCCTGGTAACCTGGTGACCCAAGGCCTCTTAAAAGGAGGATAGTTATTGGCTGAGGATGACTCAGCTTTGCCTCCAAATCCTAAGGTTCTCCACTGGGAGGCACCTGTAGGGGGCATACCAGTGGCTCGGAACAGCTTCCCTCTGCTGAGGTGCTGCAAGCACCTCCAGTCAGCAGCCTGATACCACGGCACAGTCTTCTTGTGTTCTAGGCCCTGCGGAAAACTGATGGATTTTTGGGTTACACAATAAGCGGGTTAGGAATAAAAGTGTGGGCTCTGGGACTTCCCTGGTGGTGCAGTGGTTAAGAATCCACCTGCCAATGCAGGGGACATGGGTTCGATCTCTGGTCCGGGAAGATCCCACATGCTGCGGAGCAACTAAGCCCGTGCGCCACAACTCCTGAGCCTGTGCTCTGGAGCCCGAGTGCCACAACTACTGAAGCCCATGCACTCTAGGGCCCACGAGCCACAACTACTGAGCCCGAGTGCTGCAATTACTGAAGCCTGCGTGCCTAGTGCCCAGGCTCTGCAACGAGAGAGAAGCCACCACAATGAGAAGCCAGCGCACCGCCATGAAGGATAGCCCCTGCTCGCCACAACTAAAGAAAGCCCGTGCACAGCAATGAAGACCTAACGCAGCCAAAAAAAAAGGAAAGAAAAAAAAAGAAAGTGTGGGCTCTGGCATGGAGCCCTGAACAATGTGCTTGCTAAGGGCAAAGTGAATATGGGGTGGGTAGAGGAAGACAGTGGTCAAAAATATCCGCTATGACCACACGATCAGTCGCAGAAACCAGGACCGTGATAGCTGTGCGCATGTTTCCTTATTTGACATGAATATATTTGCTTATACACAAACCAGTTTTCCCCCTCTTTCATTGCTCTAGCCTCTAGAATAAGATGTGTTAATAGTAGTTCACCTCATATTTCATTATTTAAGCTACGGGATATCAAAGGGACATTGACTTACCTAGAAAAGAAATCACCAAAAAATGGACTTTGGACAGGTTCAACATGTTTCTGGATGTATGAGACAAATTGTATTATGCCTCTAATTGGTTAAACTGCCACCTATCAAAGAAATACTGGGTATGAGATGGGAAGGAGGTGCGAAGGAGTGTAATTCAGCCAGTACTCATAGGAACTTAGAAATAATTCTGCATTTGTCCATGCAATGTAATTCAGCATCCTTGGAAAGTAAGTGTGGCAATAAGGTTCAAGGAAATTGACGCCTCTGCCCTGGAGGATAAATAACCAAATGCCACCTGGGGGGACGCACACTCTCCCAGGCTTCTCAGAACTTACAAGCAGCAGAGACTTTTTGTTGATACCAAGAGACGGTGGGGGAGGCTCTGTGCAGAAATGATTTTTGGTGCCAGGTGACTCATTTTTAAACAACTTCCACATTCGGCAGATGGTGATAATGCCAGCGCTTAACGATAGAGCTGGGTAAATCAGGACGGCATGTTTCCACACTTCTCAGATGCTTATTTCTAAACAGTATGTAAAAACCACGTGTTTGGGTACCTCTCTCTGCAGTGACTCATGTAGTCTAAGCAAGGCTGCCACCTCTGGAGTCCATGCCGCCCACCTGTTAGAATCCGGCAATGGACCACACTGATCAGAGTACGGAAAAAGGATCCAGACACTCATTTCTCAGATGCTGAAAACATCAGGCCACAGAATACACTTACCACAGACATTTTCTGTCTTGATCATTTCTCACACGAACACTGTCCTATTGAAAGGACCTTAACCCTCATCAAATTCCCATGTATTCCAGACAAATTAAATCATGTAACCATAGAACCTATGGGGTAGAAGGAACTTATACTCATTGAGACCAGGGCAGAAATAACTAACTTTTTATCCAATATTTCATGCTCCCCCTCCCATGCAGAAGAGTTGTGGCTGAAACATGGCTGCCCAGGGAGGCAATACATTTCTCAATGCCTTTCATTTGTGCAAGGGCGTGTGGCTGGTATTGGCCAATACAAAGTGAGCAGATGTGATGTGTGCCACTTCTGGCCAAAGCAGTTAAGAAGAGGGTGTGTCACTTCTTCTCTCTCCCCTTCCTCTTGGACACAGAGGTCTCTAAGCCCTCAAGGGATGGCAGAGCCATGAGATGAGACATGCTTGGGTCCCTGAATCACCACCAGGACGATCTTCATCAGATCGTTATGTGAGTAACAAATACATTTTTACTGTGTTAAGGCTCTGAAATCGGGGGCTTAATCATTCTTGTAGCTAGCATTTCCCTAATTAATACAGAGTCCAACTTCCATCCTCCTCTCTCTATCCAGTGTTTTAATTCTCTTTGCGACTCCTCATAGAGATATTACTAGGAATACCCAGAAGCAGTTTGTACGATGGCCGAGATTATGCACCCTGGTATCAGGCAGACTAGGTTTCTAATTCCATTTTCTATACTAATCTAGCTATGTGTTCTTGACCAAGCCAATTAACTTCTCAGAGCCTTGGTTTCCTCATCTGTAAAATGCACATAATAATAGTACTTATGTCATAATACTGTTGAGAGAAGTAAAGGAGCTCATCCACATAAGGCACTAAGTATTTAAGAAATGAAGGCTTTTGTTCTTCCTGGCATTACCCTACAGGTGATCATGCAACACACGCTGGTGATACTATTAAAGAGATCAACGGGCAGCTTTTTGTTGCACTGCCACTTTCCAGAGGGCCAGAGGAACTTAGGCATACAAGCAGCTTCCCTACTTAGATACCAGGACCTTAGAAAATTGGGTGAGGTGAGCCAATAGAAACACAGGTCTTAGGAGACTCGGGTACCAGGAACCCAGAAGGAATAAGCATCAAAATCTCTGGGCACTAACACATCTTACCAACACTCAGGGTCCTTCTGTAAAGAGGAGATGGGAGCTGTTGTTTTCCGGATGTACACGTGAGGTCATGTGGGAGACGCTAGTGGATAGACCCAGTGTAGGTCTATCGCTGACCGAGCCTCAGGAAACGGAGCCCTCCCCCATGGTCGCTAAGGGAACGCCAGAGATGCTCTCAGGTGACATGAAGAAGGGGGAGCCCCAGCACCAGAAGAAGGCTTGGGAGGAACGCTGCTGGGAGCACATGAGGGAGATGGAAGACAAGGGCCAGGGCGGGTGGCCAGAAGCCTGTGCTCCGCAAGAGAACCAGCAGTTTCCTCCCTCTGATTCCTGTACCTGCTCCGCCGGCTCCGCTTTGGGCCAGGGCACCCTCTCCCTTTGCCCTCTTAGCAGAAGTGCAGAGCGCCTTGTAGACTTCCTGCTGACCCCTCTGTCACCCGCCGCCCCAGGGCAGTCCTCCTTTGGCAACAGGAGTCTGAAACAAGACTCACCCTTTCCTTCCTTTGCCCAGATGCTAAGGGTTGGAAAACCAATGCAGATGTTTGGCTCAAAACCACTCCAAAGAAAGATGAGAACAGCCTGCTTCCTGCCGCCCCTCTGGACAGCAATCAGGAGAGTGATAACTCAGACCCTGCCCTGTGCCCACTTCCAAGATCCCTCCAGCCAAGCCACTGAAGAGGCTTCACGACACTGGACCCACCAACTACTTCAAAAGCCCTCTCTGAAGAGCAAGAAGGACAGACAAGGAAAAGCAGAAAGAGAAGCTCCCGTGCAGCACCCCGGGCACCTGCACCGAGGGACATCATTGGCTCAGGCTACCTTCCCCTCTGGGTGTCTTTCGGTCACGCATTTGTATCGCTGCTGCAGTTTTCAAGTATTTGGATTTGAAGAGATGAGGGAAGGCTTTCTGCCACAGGAGGGAGAAAGGAGAAAATTTCAAATATGATGCATTTTCCAGATTCCTGTCTTTATACCAAAATAAAGTATTGATATTCATGAAGGCAAGCAAGAAAGGAGGGAGGGAGGGAAGGAAAGAGAAGCAGCCCTTCAGAGTAAATCATAATTTATCTTGTGCTTACCTCGTAGTCTGGTTTTCAGCACTCCCAACACTGATGACCTAGAAGAAAATGGAGTCACGCAACAGTGCGTAAGTGACCCGTCCCCCCAAAACACACACCGGAAGCAGCCCATTCCAGCTCCGGATGATGGGACTGAATACTTTCCTTTATACTGAGACAAAATATTTCTGCCTCTATTTCTCATCCCTGGTCCACTCTCCTGTCTTGGGTCCACATGGAACAAGTCTAAATTTTCTTCCGCATGTAAAAGTCCACAGTGAAGCTCTGTCCATATGAGAGCGCAGAGAGGGGGCAGTCTTCTTGAGGATTAGCTCTCCATGGGGAGCCTTCACCTTTACAGCAATAACAGGCAAAGTCTTTCATGGGTTTTTTTTGAGGGATGCTAAAGGACTCTGAACCCCAAGTCATCCTTCCAAATTCCAGTCTTAACTCTTTTACTGTCACCTCTTCTTCCTCAATGTCCCCTAATATGGCACAGAGACTGCAGGAAACAGGACCAGGATAGATACGTTTGGAGGTCAGAGCATGAGATGTGATCCAGTTTGTACTGGGGAGCAGAGGGACCCCAAAATACTGGAGATGCTTATATCCAGTCAGCACAGGCCACAGCTACTCATTTTTCATCATCACCAAGGCCCCACGGGTGAGACAGGAACAGGAAGTCAGAAACACCTCCCTCTACCAATCCTGTCCCAACATGTCTCACCAGCCCAGGTTTCCCTAATACCCTCCCCTCTGTCTACTGTCTTCTTATCTAAAACGATCCTTCAAGATGTTGGTGGAGATAAGAGGAAATATTTGAGAGAAGAGAAAGGAGGGGGCATGAGCTATTTATTCAAGAATTTAAACCCGGGCTTCCCTGGTGGCGCAGTGGTTGAGAGTCTGCCTGCCGATGCAGGGGACGCGGGTTCGTGCCCCGGTCCGGGAAGATCCCACATGCCGCAGAGCGGCTGGGCCCGTGAGCCATGGCCGCTGAGCCTGCGTGTCCGGAGCCTGTGCTCCGTAACGGGAGAGGCCACAACAGTGAGAGGCCCACGTACCGCAAAAAAAAAAAAAAAAAAAAAAAAAAAGAATTTAAACCCCTTAAGGTCTGCCTATTCCGAATTCTCCTCAGAGGTAACTTACTCTTCTGATTTTCTCAGCCTTCTACTCCTATCTTCCCAAGTTGACAAATATTGTTTGCCCGTGTGACACCCTTTTCCTTTCTCCTGGTCAAAGCTTTCTGAGTTTCCTCCGATGAGGCACCCTCCTTGGTCCACGTGGTTCATTCGACTGACTGCCCACAACTCACCATTGCAGGGATGAACGGAAGACCAAGACCTGACCGAGCAGAGTCATGGTGATTGGCTTGGGGACAAAAATGGGATGGGAGACAGCACAATGAGAGTCTACACTGTGGATTTTGCTGGAACTATTGGAAAGGATGTGCTGAGATTGCTAAGCCAATAGGATTTAAACCTGGAGCTGCAGACAGCCATCATCACCTGCTCTTGAGGAAAGCCTGCAGAGCACGAAGCTAACTCGAAGGGGTGAGGGACCAAGAGGTGAAGAGACACAGGCTTTGGCTTATGGCTGTTTGAGTTGAGTTTGTCTCTTGCATCCAAAATGACTCAGAATTCTGAGTAATACTTGACCCCGGTGGCTCTGAAACTTTTTGGTCTCAGAATCTCTTTGCAATTTAAAAGTTTATTGATGACCCCAAAGAGCTTTTGTTTGTGTGAATTATTTTTATTGATATTTATCATATTAGAAATTAAAATTGAGAAATTTTATAGCTGTCAATAAAACTCACAATGAACTCATTTCGTGTTAGTATAAACAACATATTTTTATGAAAAATAACTACATTTTCCAATAGAATATATTCAGTGAGAAGCATGCCCTTGTTTCACGTTTTTTCAATTGTCTTGCAATGTCTGGCTTAATGCAACATAGCTGAATTCTCATATATGTTTCTGCAGAATGACATTGCCATATGTTCTTTGGTTAAAGTATGTGAAGAAAACCTGGCCTCACAGAGATACGTATTGTTTAAAAAGACAGATTTTACAAGACTTTTCAGAGGGTTGTGGGTATTCTTTTTTGGTATTTTCCCAAAACTTGACAAGTGGTAGTCTCTTAAAAGTTTGTTACAATGTGGAATCTGAAACTATAAAAGGAGTTGTTCATATTCTATATAGTCATAAAAAATGAGGGTGATAAAATGCAAAATAATATCTTAGAATTAACAGGAATATAGTTTTGATCTTGTGGATCCCCTGAAAGGTTTTTAGGGACCTCCAGGGGTCCCTGGACCACACTTTGAGAACTACTGCTCCACCCTAAGCCTCATCAACTCTGACTCTCTCTGTGTGTATTTTTCTAATTTAAACTTCTTTTTTTTCCTTTTTTTTTTTTTTTTTTTTCTGGCCACGCCGTGCGGCTTGAGGGATCTTAGTTCCCTAACCGGGGATTGAACCTGGGCCCAGGCAGTGAGAGTGCCGAGTCCTACCCACTGGACCGCCAGGGAAATTCCTAATTTAAACTTCTAATCTGAAGAAAAGGGAACAGATTTGGCTCATTCAGTTACCCTTCAAGAAGAAAATCTGTATTCAGTTTTTCAACTAACAGTGCTGGGTGCTCCCCATGCTCCGGGCACTGTGGTGGGAGCTGGGAGCACAGTGAAGAGCAAAACGGAACGGGACCCTACCCTCAAGTGGCCGGTAGCAGAGCGTGGCTCCCAGACATCAATCCTAACATAGATTTACAAACTGGGGTAAGTTATGTGAAGGAAACTACAAAAAGTCAGGGAGTGGTAAGGAAGTTCCTCAAAGAAGCGACTTTTAAAAACAGGTTCGTGCCGCGGAGCGGCTGGGCCCGTGAGCCATGGCCGCTGAGCCTGCATGTCCGGAGCCTGTGCTCCGCAGCGGGAGAGGCCACAACAGTGAGAGGCCCTCGTACTGCAAAAAAAAAAAAAAAAAAGATAAAAGGATAAGTAGTCATTCTAGGACGGTAGAGGAGAGGCATGGGGAGGGGCGAATGCCTCTGGCTCCAGGCCGAGGCAGTTCCATGTGGTATGTCTTAGCGAAGGAGAAGCTGCAGGAAGCCAGCATCCCTGGAAAGTGAAGGTAGGGACCACATTGCAGGAGAGTCTGGAGAGGTAGACAGGAGGATCTGTTAGACACGGTGCTTGCAAAACGCCATCTCACTGGCTGGTGGCCTGCCTACAGAGGAGTGCCTTTGAGTCTGACACCTGCCCCTGGTCCAGGCAGCTGGAGCCAAGATGCAGGGTCATGTGGTGGCCCAAGCATCAGCGACCACTGGGAAGGGATTGTGGGAGTACAGCAAGCACTCCCAGAAGACTCATGATCCCCTCTAAAAATCATATTCCATCTCTCACGGCTTCACTGTTGCCCGACGCACAGCCATCCTCTGATTTGGAAGCCTTGAAGATCTTCTGCATTTGCTGGTCACCCATGCTTGATTTTCAGTAGGGACATTGTCACAGGTGGGGCTCCCGAGAGGCAGATTCGGAGATGGAGATTAGCAGCCAGAGGACTATTAGGTCTTGGAGACAAGATTTGTGAAAGAGAAGGGACAGAAGCAGGATTGGACAGAGGGACAAGCTGACCCGCAAGGCACTCTCAACAAAGGTCTCAGCCAATCTCATGGGCAGCTCTGAGGCTGAGCTGGCCCTCCTGAATTGTCTCGGTTTGCAGCAGGAGGGTCAGCTTTACACCCTAGCATCTCTCAGTCACTGGATATGCGTTGCTCTGGAAGGAAGCATGACCTTGGAAGGCAGCATGACCAGGCAAGGCAGTTTTCTTCAGTTAATGCAAGCCCCAAAGTGGAATGACAACAGATGGCTCTCTTCCAGCATCATTCCCAAGTCCTAGGGGCATAATCCTTCTTTCCAGAAGGAGGATCTGAGTGGTGCGTCACAGCGCCCATCACGCTCAACACTCAACAAGAATCACAGTGGCGTTTATGAGGACAGCGGAGGCCAGGGACTCAGCAGGATTGAGTTCCAGTGCTGGCTTTTCATGAATCAAACACACATGAAAACTTACGAGTTGGTGAGCTGGTTGCACCCTGCCTGTCTCTCCACCTTGTCTCATAACCATTCTCCCTCATCCATCTACTCCATCAACCCTCCAAGCTCATTTCTTCCTTGGGGCCTTTGTACTGTCGATAAGAATTATCTCATCTGTGTGCTCAACTAGAAGATATGTTCCGTGGGCATAGAAACTGTGTTCTTCATCTTTGTGTCTTCAGGACTTAGAACACAGTAGGCATAAAAACATTTGCTGGAAAAAAAATGAATGACTGGACTTCCTTGGTGGCGCAGTGGTTGGGAGTCCACTGCCAATGCAGGGGACACAGGTTTGAGCCCTGGTCCAGGAAGATCCCACATGCCACGGAGCAACCAAACCCGTGTGCCAAAGTACTGAGCCTGCACTCTACAGCCCATGAGCCACAACTACTGAGCCCGCGTGCCACAACTACTGAGCTCTCATGCCACAACTACTGAGCCCTCATGCCACAACTACTGAGCTCACGTGCCTAGAGCCTGTGCTCCACAACAAGAGAAGCCACCACAATGAGAAGCCCACACACTGCAACGAAGAGTAGCCCCCGCTCACCACAACTAGAGGAAGCCCATGTGCAGCAACAAAGACCCAACGCAGCCAAAAATAAATAAATAAATAAATAAACTTATTTAAAACAAAAAGAATGACTGAGTACCAGGCAGAGTGGGTGTACTGGATTGCTAGGGCTGCCATAACTAATTACCACAGACTGCGTGGCTTAAACTACAGAAGTATATTTTCTCACAGTTCTGGAGGCTACAAGTCTGAGTGTCGGCAGGGCTGGTTTCTTTTGAGGTCTCTCTCCTTGGTTTGCAGATGGCTGTCTTCTCCCTCTGTCTTCACATGGTCTGTCCTCAGTACATGTGTGGATCCAAATTTCTTCATCTTAGAAGGACACCAATCACATTGGATTAGGGCCCACCCTCATGGCCTCATTTTACCTTAGTTACCTCTTTGAAGACCCCATCTCCAAATGCAGTCACATTCTGAAGTACTGGGGGTTAGGACTTCAACATACAAATTTGGGGAGAAACAATGCAACCGAAAACATTGGGGGGACACAAAAAGGCTGTGTCGTGGGGTTTTTCTCTCAGAACAATTGCTGTCTCACACAAAAGAAGAGATGACATGACACCAGCCAGCCTTTTTTTTAGTCTTTACAACCAGGCACTGTGCTGGTGCTTTACAGGCATTAAATTATTTCTCCTCACAACCATCTGTTGAGGTAGGGAGCAATAGGCCCATTTTACTGACAAGAAGACAGAGGCTCTGAGATCTTACTTACTCAAGGTCACACAGTGGCCAAGGGGAGAAGCTAAAACTTGAACGCAGATCTCCTGACGCTAAGCTCCCACAGTTAACTATTTCTAGAGAGTGCCTCTCGTTTATCTTCACAGCTTTCCCACCCCACGATTTAAAATGCTAACACTCTGCCTCCACAGAGCCATAATTAGCTTAATTACATGGTATTTTGTGATGTCCGCGCTAAGTCACCTGTAGCCCTCTCCATGGAGACGGGAACCATCCACGAAAATAACAGAAACCCAGGTGTTGCCCTGCATTCAGGGTAGAGAAGCCCGAACAAACATTTCTTTTTGCTCCCAGCACTAAGTCTAATGCTCCGCTCTCCTCCCTGAAACTTAAAACCAAAATCAGAACTTACTTCATTCTCTGTTTCATTAGCTTGGAATAAGCCCAAGATAAGGTTAACCAATTGACGAGTCTGAAAAAACTGCAACCAATTACCCTGAAAGATATGCTAAGCCTGAATGGATTTATTCAACGCTGCTTAGTGGGTGGCTTCACAGGACGGAGGCCAAGATGTACCAGCTGCTTGGCTTTGCCTTTGATTATTCATTGACTGGCATGACTCTCTTACCATAAGCTGATACAGTCTCCCATCTCAGAGACAGAGAGCAAGAAGAATACAAAACACCACACTGACTGATTCATTCCAAACAGCATGGTTTTTTTTTGAGACAGACCTGTGGTACTAATGAATCTTCCCTGTTTTCCTTTTTAATTCAAGGCAGGAGATTAATGAAAAATTTAGTGACGGGTGTGCAGGTGGAATGTTCTACTGATGCCTCTGGGTGTATATCTGAACACACATGATAACTGGCTGTTATCAGCCATGCATCTTGGTAGATGTACTCCGAAATCATCTCATTTAACTTGCACAAGATCCCATAGGTAGGTTGCTGTCATCCCCACTGTACAGGTGAGGAAACTGACTCTTTAAAACTGTGTTGTTCAAGACGGTAGTCACTAGCTACAGGTGACTATTTAAACTTAAACGTAAAGTAATTACAATTTTAAAAGTCAGCTCCTCAGTTACACCAGCCACATTTCAAGTGCTCAACAGTCAGGGGTGGCTAGCGGCCACCAGATCGAACGGATCAGATGTAGAATATTTCTAACAACACAGAAAGTTTTGTTGGACATGCTCCTCTACAAGAGCCTTGCCATTTGCTTAAGCAAAGGTGGGATTCAAACCCAGCTCTCTCTGCTCCAAACCCACTATTCCACCGCACCCATGGCATCTGTGGCAAGAGCCTTGCCATTTGCTTAAGCAAAGGTGAGATTCAAACCCAGCTCTCTCTGCTCCAAACCCACTATTCCACCGCACCCATGGCATCTGTGGTCTCCCAGTGGGAGCCTCTTAGGTACGGAGGGTAGCAACCTTGATCCTGATTTCTTTAGTATTCCCATGGCACCTTACACTTAAACTGAAAACTTCTTTCTGCCCTGAAAGGCGAGTTGGAAAATGCCAAGGAATGACCAGCAGGTGGTGTGTGTGTCCCATGTCTCATAAAAGTGTGCCATCCCCAGGCCCCGCTAAAAAAGGAGCCTGCAAAATCCAAACACTTGTTCTGTTGCAAGACAAAGGCTATAGATAAAATTGGAATTGTTCTCTCTCTTCCCTCTCTTTAAGTTCTTTTTCTTATCACTCAGAAACTTTGCAATAAAGACGTTAAAAAAACTGGAAAATACAGCCACCTTCCAATGTCAGCTCCCTTGGCTTTAAATAATATCTAAATGTGGATTACTCTGAAATGTGCCTCCTCAGACAGACCCATCCCTAAAACTCTTAATGTATTTATCCAACTTCCTACATGGTATCTCACATGGGTGTCAAAAAGGCATTTCGATATGAATTTGACCAAAAAGGAACTCTCACTTCCCTTACCCCTCTGCCTCTCAAAGTTGTTCTTCCCCCATCTTCCCTATTTCTAGAAATAGTACCACCATACACAAAGTTACTCAGGCTCAAATCGTAGCCTGCGTGCATGCACACACACACACACACACACACACACACACACACACACATTACATCACTTCATCAGCAAATCCTGGTGGTTCCACCTCAGGAGATCTTGAATCCATTTACTTCTCTCTGTGTCCACAATATCTCGCTCATCCAAGCTGTCATCCTCTCTTGCCTGGACAACTACAGTGGTTCCTAACAGGTCCCAATGCTTTGACCCTTGCTATTCTCCAACACATTCTCCAAAGACATCGTTTAAAACCAAATCAGAGGGACTTCCCTGGCGGTGCAGTGGTTAAGAATCTGCCTGCCAGTGCAGGGGACTCTGGTTTGAGCCCTGCTCCAGGAAGATCCCACATGCCGCGGAGCAACTAAGGCCATGCGCCACCAACTACTGAGCCTGTACGCTACAACTACTGAAGCCTGTGCGCCTAGAGCCAGCCCGTGCTCCGCAACAAAGAGAAGCCACCGCCATGAGCAGCCTGCACACCACAGCGAAGAGTAGCCCCCGCTCAAAGCAACTAGAGAAAGCCCACGCACAGCAACGAAGGGACAACAACAGCGAAAAATAAATAAATAAATAATTTATTTTAAAAAAAAACCAAAAAAATCAGAGTATGTCACTCCCTTTAGAATAAAATCCAAGCTCTTATCAGGAAGTTCATGTAGGCCTACAAGACCCTGCAAGGTCAGGCTCCTCCCTCCCAGGGCTTTTATGGTTGGTCACTAATCTCTCACATCTCCTGTGGTTCCTCAAGTACACCAAGCTCTCTCTTCCCTCAGGGCCTTTGCATGATCTCTGGTCTCCTTTCAGGAGTCACCTCCTCCGAGACGCCTTCCCTGATTACTCTGTCTAAAGAGACCTCTTCTTCTAGTGTTTAGACCATCACACTATTTCATCCTTCAGAACATTGACCCCAATTGTAAATGAGGTTGAACTCAAACGTACCAGCTCCAAAGTTCCAGTACGTTTCAAAAGAGGAGGGAACAATGGCATTCAGAAGAACTCATACCTGAAGGCATATTTTCAATTAAAATCATCCTCTTGTCTTTCTTACTTCAAAACACCTCTGGCATTCTTGCTTTGGAATTTCCTCCAGAGCCAAGCATTTGATCACAATGTGCTTCTAAATGGGCTGCGATACAGAAAGAGGCAAAGAGCACGTTTTAGAACAGTACTGTGATATAATCTCATTTTTCAAGTGGAAGAAATACATGACGCTCTCTCTCACTTTCCCTGAACACACCTCTCTCACACACGCACTCCTTCCATGGAAACACAGTTGTCCCTCCGTATCCGCGGGATATTGGTTCCAGGGCCCCGGGCAGACACAAAACTTCGCGGATGCTCACTTCCTGTCTATAAAATGGCGCAAGCGCAGTCGGCTCTCCATATCCGCGGGTCCGCATGCTCGGTTCAACGCGCCCTGTGGTTGGTTGAATGCGTGGATGCGGACGCCGCGGATACGGAGCGTGGACTGTATTTTAAGTCTGACAGGAGACTCGCTAAATTGTTAACAGTGTTTACAGTAAGGAGAGGAGAACTTTCAAAACGCGCCATTACTCCTCCGAAACTGGGATTCCCAAGGGAGCGGAGAGGGAGCCGTGGGGCTGATTTTCAGCTGGAATGCAGCAACTCGGGCTGACCCGCTGGTCACAGCCGCCGTCCCCTCTTACTGGACTGTGCCATGACATACCAACTTTTAAATGTTTTCACTGACGCCCAGAAGACAACCCAGGTTCTGTTTACTGCCCCAGTACGCACTGCTGTATTCTTTAAATTCAGTATGATACGTGGGCATCGATTTAGTTCACATCACATATTTGACAAAATTCGGTTCATCTCAATACTGAGCATCTACCACTGCCGTGTACCAGTGGTGGGGTGAAGAGGCAAGGACAGATGAAACACAATGCCTGCCCCCAAATCACACAGCCCGTGACCAAGACTATTATCACCCAGCTTGGTCGTGACAGTTTGATCTGAAAAACTGTTGGCTCTTTTCAAATATCTAGAAAATTCTCAAGGGGGCTGGGGGCGGGGAGTGCAAATAAAATCCTGCCTTGTCTCCGAAGACAGTTCCAAGAGAAGACTAGGAAAGTCTTTGGAGCAAAAATGGCCACTAAAGTAAGTCCTTGGTTGCCGAGGAAGCTTGGATGGGACGATCATTTATTTGCTGTATAAATTCTGGCACCAAAAGTAAAAAGTCATTCACATTTTCTTAAAACTATAGTCCATAGTTCCACCGTAACCCCTTTTTCTTAACACAAATATTTTTGTAACATCGTCCTGACTCTCCTGAATTGTAATTTACACCGGGTATAATCTACCTACAAAAAATTTCTAAAAATCAATATATTGTTTTGTCATATAAGGGAGAAATAAAAATTACAGTTTACAGTATAATATGTATTTTATAATATGAAAGTGCTCAGATGATTCAAGAATCAGTGAGTAGTCAAATGATCGCACCTATTTTTAATGATGGTATCTGGATTTCAGAAGAACTAGACCATATTCGACTGAATGTTTTCACTGTTTTGCTTTATATTTGCTATTTCCAAATAAGGGCTAGATAAGCATACACAGAATCGCCATGAATGAAATAGCTATAAATGAAAACTGGTGCAACCATGTGGCCCTGGTGACTCAGATCCCAAGTGTGATACTGCCATTAATGACATCATTTTCCAAGACGGCGGACATCTCTCGGTAAACTGCTAGAGGCTTCCTTCCATTTACACAGTAGTAGTGTTCCTGGGAAGCGTGGTGGCTATTAAAACCATGCTGGTGTTTGTGTTTATGTGAAAAAAAGAGTTAGGACCTATGCTCAGATAATGAAAAATAAGTTCTCACCTGTGCCAGTGGTGGGGCTTTTCAAATCTTGAGGGACACAAGACAACTCTTTGTTCCGCAGGCCTGTCTCATACTGGCCCCCAAAGCCAGGAGGATGTGAGACTTCCTCATTTCCATCCCCGCAACCCCTGCAATCCTTGTGAAAACCAAAAGCACCGTCACCAGGAAAACATCCTCTAAGGATGTGCCATCCCCTTTGAGAAACACTTCCTTGAAGTCACAACTCTTAGGAGAACTCCAGGTCTTTTGGTCACTCTCTGGGTTACTACAGCGTTACTCTGTCCCCTGTCACCCAGCTGGACATCAAAGGGTCAGCAGCAGGCAAGTGGTGGGGCCCGAGAAGAAATGCTGACAGTGATGACGGGTCTGGAAAGAACAGACCTGCTCCTGGGGAGTGAGAGGCTGAACCCCAGGCAGTAGGTGACACCCTGGCTCCAAAGAGCACACAGTACTGGCCACAGGAGGGAACTCGGCCAGCAGGTGATGGGGACAGAGAGACGCCCTGCATGTGAGAACAGGAGGGTGAGCTGCAGCCACAGGAGAGCATGGGGCATGCGGCAGCCACAAGGCACCCACAGACGAAGTCCCAGTTGTAGGAGAATCACAGCCTAAGGACACTTCCAGAATTTCAGAGAGAAAGAGGAATAATGGATGGAATAGAGGGCACTGGTTAAGAACTTGGGCTTTGGGATCAGACGAGTTCAAGTCCCAGCTTTGCCACCGCTGCCAAGTGTGACTTTGGACCAGCTGCTTAACTTCTCTTTGACTCTGTCTCCTGGTCTGTAAAATGGGCACTAATGGCAGTGGGGATCAGATGGGATCAGAGGGAAGGTGCTGAGCGTGCCGCCTGGTGGCCTGCAAGCTGCTCCAGAGCAGGACTCTGTCTCGTTTGCGCCCCTTTATACCCAGAGAACCTGACACGCAGGAGCCACACTTCAGCCCTGGTCGAGTGACCCGGCTCGGAAGGCCGTGTGAAAGGCAGCCATTCTCACCGTTATGAAGGGACCAGGTACTGGGGCTGGGGTAGGGAGCGGGGACTTGGTTCTTTACTGGGACGCCGGATCACAGGCAGTACAAGAAGAGGAAACCAGATCACCCGGGTGACTGAAGCCGGGCTCCCAAAATCTCTGAGTGAGGACAGCCCTGGTCTCAGCACTCAGGGGCTGCCAAGCTCCCAGGAGAAAGTCCTGCAGCCCCACCACGGGGCCAGACGGCCACGGGGCGCTGCGAAGCACGGGAAGGAGACCTGAGCCAGACCTGGAAGAGCGCGCTGGCCTGCAGACCTGCGACCCCACGACAGGTCCTCCCGCCTGGGAACTGCACACATCAAAACTAAACGGAGCCGTGCAAAGTGAGAGGAAAGTAGGCCAGCCCTGGCTCCTTCCCCCGCACCGGCTCCAGGTCACGTCACTCTCCCCTCTGCGTTCTGGGCTCCAGCCACACTGGTCATTTCCTTGTTTCTCGAAAATGCTAAACTTCCCCACCCACATCCCCACCAGTCACTCTTTGCCCGGCTGATTTCTTCTCACCCTTCAAGTCTTGGTTCAAACATCACTTCCTGGGAGAGGCTTTCCCCGAACCCCCGGACCAGGTACAGTGTCCCTCTTCTTTATATTTATCCTTGCCCCTTCTGGCCTTTTCCTTCTTAGTATCTATTGCAATGACAATTATTGTGGGTGCAAGAATCTTCTCAGTGTTCATCTCTCTCACGGGACTGGACACTCCTGAGAGCAGACACCACGTCAAGTCCATTACCCCACATCCTGTGGTATGCAGCCTACTCCTGGTGCATGGTTAGTACTCAGTAGATGTCAGGAGAAAAAAGAAGAGACCCTGAAACTCAGAGCGGGGTTACTGGGTTTGTCCTGAAAGATAATCAGATCTATAGAGAAACTCAACTCTTAAGAAAGCCAGGCCACTGACATTTCCGATTGAATATTCATCTTGTAGCAATTTGTCACCCTATTTCGAGGCCTAGCACACAGCAAAGATGAATGGCGTCCTCTCCTCTCAAACACAAGTGGCTATGGCAGAAAATACTTGGGTTTGTGTCCCCTTCTCCCTGCTGTCCAGCAGGGCACCCTGAGTGATGTCGGGTGTACCCTCCCTTTGATCTTGCTGGTGAGAAAATACGTTCAGGACTATGTCCCAGGCAGAAATGAAAGCTGGAATGATATTCAATAACCTGTGATAAACCATAATGGAAAAGCATATGAAAAAGAATGTATATATATGTATGTATAACAGAGTCACTTTTTTGTACAGCAGTAATTAACACGACATTGTAATTCAAATATGCTTCAATAAAAAATAAATTGAAAAAGAAAAGCTGAGAAAACAGATTCTTTCCTTGTGTCCTCTACCATCCCGCCACCACCGTGCAGATCTCCGCCAGCTAAAATCTGCCGAACAAGACACCTGAGCAGCTTTTCTGGCCCGTGGGCGAGAAACTGTAGTTCATTTCTAGAGATCACTTCATGCTTCATTCTTTGTTTTCCTTTCTGTATCGTCACTAATGTGAAGCTCAGATCCTTTTAGGGGCTTACAGAGTACAGGCAGAGAAAAGTTGGCCCTAGAAGGCCAGCTTTCTCTGAAGGCAGAGAAATGGCAATTTCCCAGCATCTCTCTTCTAATAGTTAATTATCACCTCCAATTGCCGAGCCCTCATTCTGAACCAACAAGCATGCTCTTAACTGCTTTACATAAATGATCCTATTTAATCCTTCCAGCCCCTACTATGGAACACATGCTATTGATATTACCCTCTCCATTTTCCAGATGAGGAAAACTGAGGCCTAGAAAGTTGAAGTAACCTCCCGGACTCACAGGACCAGCAAGAGGTGACAGTGGCGTCAGATCCAGGTCGCTTTGCCTCCAGAGCTTGAGCTCTTAAGCGCTGCACTTTATTGCAAGAATGCTTGCAACTCGGGGAGGGGGAAGGGTAAGCTGGGACGAAGTGAGAGAGCGGCATGGACATATATACACTACTAAACGTAAAACAGATAGCTAGTGGGAAGCAGCCGCATGGCACAGGGAGATCAGCTCGGTGCTTTGTGACCACCTAGAGGGGTGGGATAGGGAGGGGAGGAGGGAGACACAAGAGGGAGGAGATATGGGGATATATGTATATGTATAGCTGATTCACTTTGTTATACAGCAGAAACTAACACACCATTGTAAAGCAATTATACTCCAATAAAGATGTTTAAAAAAAAAAGAATACTTGCAACTTACAAGGTACTTTGGTTGTTCAATCAGTTAGTTAATGAAACAACAGTAGCACCAGCACCAATGAGAATAATCATAGATAAGTGTTCAGGTATTTTTATTACTGTCATTATGTTATGATCCCTGATTTAGAAATATTGTCTTGAAGCAGAGGCGAGGCCATCCCTCTGAAGATTCCTTACTCTTTGGCCTCTGCCCGGGGTCTGGCCACAGAGGCAGCTGTGTGTGTGACTCGGGCATCTGTCAGCTGAGGTGGCCGTTGCCCAATTGCTCAGATCCCCCCTAGGTCAAGGGTGCACCATCACATGGGCCCCAGACAAGCACCCAAGTGGGATTTGAGATGCACCCATGAAGGTGACAAACCCCGGCTTCTATTACCGGCTCGTAGAACTAAGCTGTTTCGCCACATAGGGTCCTGTTATGATTCATGCAAAGTGAGGGTTGAGTGACAAGTTCAAGTCTTCTTTAAATATGCCAACCTGAAGAGGCCTTGGGAAAATGGATGCGGCATTTTTAACAGCAGAAGACTCCTTTAGAAAACCTGCAGCTGTTTCAAAGAGGGGGAAATGTATACATGTATATAGCTCAAAAGCAGCTTGTGAGGTCAAGCATAATCCTTTTTCTCATGATTTTTAAAATATGGCAATTGCTCTCTTACAAAGAAGCGGGTGGAAGGTCACTCCAGAGTGGGTGATGCTGAGATCAGCAGCTCATGTACGGGGGGCAGGCGACTCACGGGTGCAGGGACCCCTGGGTGGGGAGACGCATTCAGCCCTGGGTTCAAATTCTGGCTCCGCCATTTAGCTATCTGTGCAACTTGGGACAAGTTTTGTGTAACTTCTCCAAACTGATATGGGATAGTCATATCCACATCCACCTGGTAAATTTCTCAAGAGGATTTTAAAATAAAATCAACCTCTTCAGGTAAGCAGAGGAAGTAGGATGCCTCAGTTCAGAGCATTAAGTTTGCAACCAGACCTGAGATAAAAGCCCAGCTTGGCCGCTTCTTTGCAACCTTGGACAGATCACTTTTAATTTCCCTGAGCTTCCATTTATGCATCCCTGGAAAAGCCACCCACCTTGGAGGGTCTGGAGTAAGAATTACGTGCAGTGGTACAAGCAGTATGCTTAACTCAGCGCCTGGCATTTAGGAGAGCCTCCATAAAGAGTAGTGTTATCTGTTAGGTATGGGCAGGACCAGAGCCTGGGCTTCTTTATGATCTGGCCGGAGGTTTGAAGTCAAGTGTCCAGGCTTAAGACAGGGAGCAAGCAAACTCAGGGCAGGCTAGGGGGTCCAACACGGAAGCAAGCCCAGCACACTGGTGGGTTCTTCCCCAGAGCCTCCTAAGAGCTGCCTACCCTGTTTCTCTACCTGGCCAACTGGATTCTTAAGTTTGGGCTTTTAGGACATTCATCAGTGGGTCTATCAGCAAAGGCTGAGGGCTGGGCTGAATTTTAAACTGATGTCAATCTTTACTTTAAGGGCCCTGAAGCTAATAAAAAATTTGTCCCTTGGGTTAAAAAGGGATCTTGGGTTGACGTCAGTAAGAGAGTTCAGCCATTAGCCAGTTTGATTACGTTTAGCTTATTTGTACAGGGCTCATCTTTGATTAACTGAAAGTGGGGATTCACTGCATCCTCCCCTGCTTTCCCCAAAGGACTTTTAAAACAAATTAATCCTGACCTTCCACTCTGTAATTGTACTTGATGGATAAACAGCCAGGCCAAGTGGAATAAGTAGGACTTTGGAATCAGAGAAACCTATGTTTCTCTAATGCCGCATTTCTTAGCTGCGAGACAGGACAAGAAAATCTAGGTGATAAATTTGATGTGAATATTCAGTGAGATCAGACACTTAAGGCAGAATGGTTTTCCCTCTCACCTTATCGCACTCACCTCTCCCTTCCTGGAGCCTTGGGCAGCAGACACTGTTAGTTTTCTACCCAACTATGATTCCACGCCCCCTCTGTCTTAGAAACAGGATCCCAGCTGGATTCATTCTCCTTTGAGTGGCCATGCCCTTTATTTTAGGGGACGGGAGTACTGAACCCCTGGATTTCCCTGGCAGTCCAGTGGTTAAGACCCTGCGCTTCCATTGCAGGGGGGACGGGTTCGATCCCTGTTCGGGAAGCTAAGATCCTGCGTGCCACATGGTGCGGCCGAAAAAAAAAAAAAAAAAACGAGTACTGGCCCCCCTAGGCAGTCCTAGGAAATAAATCTTGTTTCATTTAAGCCAGCCCTGACTTTCTCAGGCCTCCTGCCAAGTGGGTAGTTTAGACAAGAGCACATGATACAATTCCGGGTGATGAGATGGGGAAAATCTGCTGGGGAGCCTCTGGGGAGGTTTGCACTGTTTTGAGAAAAAGGATGCAAGACACATATATTTCCTTTTCTATCTCTGAGTGTCGTCATCTGTGTGCAATAGCTGAGAGAAGGCAGCCATCTTTGGACCATGAAGAGAGCCAGTCTATGAGCTTAGGGCAATAAGCTGAGAATGGCAGGGCAGAAAGCAGAAGGAACCTGGGTGCTGCGTGATGGTGTTGGGCCAGTGAATGAAGCAAGCCAGCAACTCCGGGGTATTTGGGCCCCTTGCTACATAAGATAATAAATCTCCTCCTTGTTTTAGACCTTTCTGGCAGATGTTTGGTTATTTGCAGTCAAAAGTTCCCCCAGGGCTTCCCTGGTGGCGCAGTGGTTGAGAGTCCACCTGCCGATGCAGGGGACACGGGTTCGTGCCCCGGTCCGGGAGGATCCTACATGCCGCGGAGCGCGGCTGGGCCCGTGAGCCATGGCCGCTGAGCCTGCGCGTCCGGAGCCTGTGCTCCGCAACGGGAGATGCCACAACAGTGAGAGGCCCACGTACCGCAAAAAAAAAAAAAAAAAAGTACCCCATGCGGACCCCCTGATAACCTCATCAGGGTTGTTTGCAATTATTTGTATTCTCTATTTCTGGGCCCATGATAAGATCACACTTCTTTACCTCCTTTGACATAAGATGTAAATATTTGGCTTGCTTTAGTGAGATGTGAGCAGAAGTGCTGTATGTCATTTCCAGGCAAAGGCTTGTATGTGCCAGTATGATTTTCCACATCCTCTTTACCTGTCTGAGCCATCAAGGAAATAGACAAGGCCACCATCCACTTGAATTCCCCAGTGATTATGATAAAGAGAGATTGCTACAGCCAACATTATACACGTAGCATAAGAAGTAAATTTGGTTGTCTTAAACCAATGACATTGGGGGGTGATGTTTGTTACTGCAGCACAATCTGGTCTTTCCTTACTGATACACATCTAACTGATACATTCAAATAATAGAATAGAGGCTCTGGCAGAGAAGGCAAGGGGAGGTATAAGAGATATACTAATGGAAGTTTAATCCTTGTGATGTGAAAAGCCTGATTTCTTTCTAGATAATTCACTCTAAGGCCAGACTACTGTACAGAATTCTTACTCCCTCCCCACACTGTCTTTAAGATTCACACCCCATCCATCATTAGAACTAAACAGAGAAGCCACAATAGAGATTCACTGAAAGAAAAGGCCAGACTTTTGGTGAAAGGAAGGGAGTAAAGAGACTGAATGGACCAGGGAGTCTGGAAGATGGAGAGGGGTAAAGAGAAGTTCAGGTGACAGGAAGGGAGGTCACAGTACCTTCCTGGAGTGTTGAGACTCAGACCTTGCACCTGCTCAAGTAGCTGGAAATTGATTGGCTAGAGTAGAGAAGTCACTCCTGGATTCCACTGTCCTGGTTTAGAACTAGCCCTTCAAACCACAAGTAAACAAGCCTTCTAGTATGATATGTACAGTAAGGCCATTTACTTATGAATGGTGTGTTGGTTTGCTGGGGCTGGTGACTTAAACAACAAACTTTTCTTTTCTCAGAGTGCTGGAGGCTGGAAGTCCAAGATCAACGTGCCAGCAGGGTTGATTTCTTCTGAGGTCTGTCTCCTTGGCTTGTAAGTGGCCACCTTCTCCCTGTGGGGATGTGGTCTTCCCTCTGTGTGTGTGTCTGTACCCTCATCTCCTCATCTTCTAAAGACATCAGTCATTTTGCATTAGGGCCCACCCATATGACCTCATTTCCCCTTAATCACCTCTTTCAAGGCCCTTGTCCAAATGCAGACACATTCTCAGGTACTGGGGCTTGGGACTTCATTATATGAATTTGGGGGGCGGGGAAGGGGCGACAGAATTTAGCCCATAAGAGATGGTAACATCCTTCCTTTTCACAATAAAGGTAACAGGGCAAAGAGTACATAGGTGAAGTGCCTGGCACTCAGTCATTCCAATAAAAGGTAATTATTAATTCTGTCGGGTTGCTTTGCCCTTTGCAGGTTCATAAATTCCCCGAGGAATGATTAAAGCCCTATGTTCTTATGCTTCGTTGTGGCTTGCACAGCCCAACGTTGCATCATAAACATGATACTCAAAGATTACATGGCAGTGGTTAAGAGTGTGGGCTTTAAAGACAAACAGGCTCAAGCTCAAATTCTGACTCTGCTCTTTCGTGGCTGGGTAACCTTGGGCAAGTCACTGAAATGTTCTACGACTGTGTCCTCCTCAGTATATTAGGTTTATTGTGCCTACTTATAATCGCTTCCCGGGACTGCTGCAACAAATTACCACACGTGAGTGGCTTAAAATAACACACATGTTATTATCTTACAGTGGTAGAGGCCGGAAGTCCAAAATCAGTCTCACTGGGCTAAAATCAGCATGTCTGCAGGGCTGTGCTCCTACTAGGGGCTTTGCGGAAGAATCCGTTCCTTACTTCTAGAGGCCACCTGCATTCCTTGGTTTATGACCCTTTTCTGTCTTTCAACCTGGCGATTGCATCACTCTGACCTCTGCCTCTGTTATCACATCTTCTCTGATTCTGACTCTTCCATCTCACTCTTTGACATATAAAGACCTTTGTGATTACCGTGGGATAGTTCAGGATAAACTCCCATCACGAGATCAGCTGATTAGCAAACTTAATTCCATCTGCAACCTTAATACCTCTTTTTCATGTAACCCAACATATACACAGGTTCCAGGGAGTAGGACATGGACATCATTGGGAGCACATTATTTTCCCTACCTCTCAGAATTATTGTGAAAGCCAAATGAAATAATCTATGTAAAGGGTTTGGCACAGTCGGTAATCAATAAACAATGTTCGGGACTTCCCTGGCGTTCGAGTGGTTAAGACTTCATGCTTCCAACTGCAGGGGGCGTGGGTTCGATCCCTGGTCAGAGAACTAAGATCCCGAGTGCCGCACGGTGTGGCCAAAAACAAAAAACCTTCATCCACTTAACATACACCTGTATACTCAGAAAAAAAAAAACCCTAAAATAGAAAAATAAAGTACTTAAAAATAAACAGACAATGTTCTTTACTTCCTAAGAACTCATTCTATGAAACTCCTTATTGTAGGTCAATATTATTTGCAAAACTATGGGTCTCTGCAAATGAGAGTTACTTTAAAATTCTGGCAGAATTTGTTTAGGTGTAGAGGTGTCCTGGATCATTGCATCTTTGAGGAGAAAGAGATGCTATAAATCATCAAAGCCAACTCTCTAATTTTACCAAAACGTTAACTGGGACCTGAAGATTATAAGTGGTAGAACAAGAACTAACAGCTAGATTTACTGTATGACACACAAACTTAATGTTTCATCACTAGGCAATATTTCAGTAGTTATCTTCTGCTTCTTTTCTCTGCATAATCCAGGAAGACAGGAACCTGGATAGCGGTCCAGATCTGTCAGCAAAATCATAATTTCTTGCATTTACGTAGCACTGTTCTCCCTGTGAAGTCAAAGAATCTTACACAGAACCTTCCTCTATGAATAAGGGACCTGACTGTTCATGAATAATGACCATTTGTTTTTTGGTCTGATTGGCCATTTTTCCTTTGGGTTCCACTCTTCATTCTATTCCATGGTAAACATACTCAGTCCATTGCCTGCACCCTCCTCCCAAGGGTGGCGTCACGGCCCAGGCTTGATCAATCAGAAGCTTCCCTGGGATTCTTGCCAGAACCATTGGAAAAGATCTCGTTCTTTCAGATTGCAACCTTGGGGCCATTGGCAGCCATCTCGTTTATTGTATAGAAAGACAGAAGCATGATTAAATCATCTGGGCCCCTCAAAAAGCCAAAAGACCCTTATTTATAAGAGCTAAAATATATCTTTTTTTTCTTAAACCAGTTTCATTTGAATATCTACAACTTGTATCTAGGAGTCCTCACCAATACAACTGGTAACGATGTAAAGCCTGACCTTTATCTTTGAATCTTTAATAGAAAATGGCTTATAAATTTGAAAGTTTCAGTTCTTAGTAAGTGAATTATGAAACAATACCAAAAGATTTAGGGAACCATTTATTTTTAGAACTTGAAGTGTGGTAATCCTTGGTAAATTAAAGAAGTATATATTTTTTCTCTAATTTTTAATTATGAAAAAATTTCAAATATACACAAAAACAGAATGGTAAAATGAACACTCATGTACCCAATACTCAGCTTCAGAAAGTATCAGCGTTTGGCCAAACTTGTTGCTTCTATGTCCTACATTTTTTCCCACCTCTTTGAAGTATTTGAAAAGTAAAGAACTATATTCTGATGTGAATAAAGTCTCCTAAACTGTATGACCTGGGCATATGAATGTCCACATTCATATGCGCTTACCTTATGCACAGGGCAGCCATCAAAGCCCATTTTCTTTCTTCTTTTTACGCAAGTAATTTATGTTCACTGTGGCAATTTAGAATATATAGGCAGGCAGGAAATAAACTAAAATCATTTATAATTCGATCACCTAGAGAGAGCTATTATTACTATTTTGATGTATACGGACCCAGACTCTTTTCTCTGCACATATAATAAGAGCAGCTATTATCTATTGAGAGCGTCATCCATGCTAAGAATTAGGCTCAATGCTTTATGTGGGTCATTATTTCTTTTATCCTCACAATAACTCAATGGAGAAGTGACTTTCATTATCCTGATTTTATAGTTTGGGAAACTGAGACACATCAAAATTAAGAATTTTGCTCACGATTACGCAGCTAATAAATGATGGGGCTGGAACTGAATGAAGGTAGTCATTTTTATAATTTTAAAACTGAAAAAACAGGATCATACTCTTTTGTATCTTGCTTTGTTTGCTCAAAAATATATCTTGAAGATCTTTCCCCGTCATAAACCTATCATTTCTTTTTTTTTTTTTTTTTTTTGCGGTACGCGGGCCTCTCACTGTTGTGGCCTCTCCCGTTGTGGAGCACAGGCTCCGGACGCACAGGCTCAGCGGCTATGGCTCACGGGCCTAGCCGCTCTGCGGCATGTGGGATCTTCCCGGACCGGGGCACGAACCCGTGTACCCTGCATCCGCAGGCGGACTCTCAACTGCTGAGCCACCAGGGAAGCCCTATCATTTCATTTTTAAGAACTGCAGTGCATTCTAAGACATGGGTGGACTCCAAGTCACTCAACCAAATGCTCATGTAGACATTTAGTCTGGTTTTCATTTTCCCACAGCATGGTACCCATAGTCCAGGATTGGCTTGGCCGTTTCCATGAACATCATGCCACCCGCCTGCCCCTACACCATGAGTTAGTTGTAGCTCCTAGGCACCCTGAACTGCAAGCCCTTTCCTGATAAGGCATGCCCTTTCCCATGGCTACAGCTTCTCTGCAAGTGCTTACATTTTTCAAATTCCAGGCATCCCCAATCCGTAAATGTCATCTGTCCCTTTTCCTGATTCCTGGCTGGGTGGCTAGCCACTTGGGGCATCAACAGTATGTATGGCAAGATGCCACGTCACTGCTGTGTCTGGCACATTTGCTTATATGTGTTTCTAAGGTGCACGGCATTTCTTTTCCTTTCTTTTCTATTCTTTTCCTTTTTGGCCGCGCCATGCAGCGTATGGGATTTTAGTTCCCTGATCAGGGATCGAACCCAGGCCCTCGCCAGTGAGAGCATAGAGTCCTAACTACTGGACTGCCAGGGAATTCCCATTTCTTATTCATCTTGGAAACCGCAGTGTCCGGCACTGTGCCTGAGACCTAGCTCAGCAATTGTTTTCTGAATTAAAGAAAAGACAATTATTAATAATAACAACAGCAAGAGTAATAGCTACTTTCTGCTCAGCATCTACTCTATTCCAGGCACTGTGGCTAATTACCTTATGTATATTATTTTGGTTAACACACATCTGTATAAGGTATCATTATGTCCTTTTCTGGGTAAGGAAACTGGGTCTCCAAGAGCTCAATTAACTCACCCAAGATCGGCCAACTGATAAAGAAAAGAACTAGGGTTTGAGTTTAGTCCAGGTACAAAGCCCAAGCCCTATCACTCTGGAGTCTTCTCACGACCCTAGGACATGTATCCATTCTTCAAAGAAATATTTACTGAGCACTTACTTGTGCTAGCCCTGGACATAACGCAACACACACACAAGCATCAGACTCACCTGGAGGGCACACTGAAAATGCAGATTTCTGGGCTCTGGAGATTCTGTTCAACCTGTCTGGAGTTGGGCCCAGAATCTGCATTTTCATAAGGCCCCAGGCAGGGCTGACATTCCACCAAGTAGGCACTGGTGTGGCCCCACTGGCTGTTAAAACACTGACATATTTCTGAACCACTTGGTAAGCAGACATTGCCCCCAAAGGACCTGAGGCTAGGTGACCAACTGTCCTAGGTTTGCCTAGGAATGTCCCAGTTTCAACAATGAAGATTCCACACCCTGGGAAAAGCAGGCTGGTCACTGACCACATCTGAGTGTCCCCTGCCACCTCAGTTACCCCGATCTTTCCCAGGTCCACATGGTTCAGAAACCACAGGGTCGCTGGGTTGATGCCTGCCATAGGATGGGCCTCTCCAATTGTAAGTGCTGTCACTTCTGACTTGTGGAGGTCCTCACCTTTTCCGGGGGTAAATATTTTGAACATCATCTCTGGCCCAAGTGCTTCTGATGCAGGCGGTCCATGGACCACTCTGTAAGAAACACTAGTTCCGTCACCTGATACCAGACTAAGCACTGAGGAGATTTTTTCAAAACATAATACTAGAAACATTTATGGGCCAGGAGCCATGAGAACCTTACACAAAGTAACTCGTTTAATCCTCACTGCAAGGCTAAGAAGCAGATGCTATCACTATCCCCATTTCACAGATGAGGAAACTGAGGCCCAAAGAGGTTGAGAAACTTGCCCAAGATTGCATAGCTAGTGAGGACCAGAGGCGGGGTTCGCACGCAGCTCAGCTCCAGAGCCTGTGTGCCTGGCAAGCCAAGACAAACACTCCTGTCCAGCAGACCCAGGCTCTTTGTTAAGGTCAAAACCTCGGGAGACCCCATTCCTCTGCATACAACTGGCACCACTGTCTTGCTCTGAGCCCCCAGGGTCCACAGTTGAACCACTGCCACACGTGCACAGGCTTCAGGCAGCACCGAATCCTCCCTTCTGCTAATTGCTCTCCTAGAAGCCGTTTTCAGTTCTCACAGCAGTTCTCCTCACATGGCAGCAAACTCTGAATATCAACCGCATTTAGGAGCGAGGGCTTGAAGCATATGTCAGAGGCAGAGAGAGGAACCAAGTGACAGCCTTTCTTCCGGGAAGGAGTGTGAGTTTTTTACAGGCAGGGCTGCTTTCTCAGCGAACTTCTCTTCATTTCTGAGTCCACCTGTTACCAGGCCAGATGGCCCCAGCTAGCCTTTTCTTTCACAGGCTTCAAATAGAATGCAACACCCTCTGAAATTCAACCAAATTCCACCCACTGACACGAGCCCCCTCTTTACCCAGGTGTTCTGGAAGTCTTGGAATTTGACACCTCCACAATCTGACATTTACGACTGGGAAGAGGAGGCCTGGAGTGGGTGCTCCGACTTTCACTGAGCCGTTCAATAAACCCTGAGTGGGCTATCACTGTGTACCAAGCATCGCGCCAGGTTTGTGGATACAGATGAACGAGGCAGCGATGGTGGCCGCCCCTTCATGGAGCTTACAGCCCGGGGGCCAGCCAGAGGAATATCGTTCATTGTCATTGAGAGAGGTGCCCTGACAGAGAGATAAGTGTAAGTGTTTAGAAGTTAAGGTAAACATGCAACTAGAGATTCTCATACTAAGTGAAGTAAGTCACAAAGGGAAAGACAAATACCATATGATATCACTTACATGTGGAATCTAAAATATGACACATATGAACTTATCTATGAAACAGAAACAGAATCACAGACATAGAGAACAGACTGGTGGTTGCCAAAGGGGAGGGGCTTGTGGGAGGGATGGAGTGGGAGGTTGGGGTTAGCAGATGTAGGCTTTTATATATGGAATGGATAAGAAGCAAGATCCTACTGTATGGCACAGAGAACCGTATTCAATATCCTATGATAAACCATGATGGAAAAGAACATTTTAAAAAAAGGATGTATATACGAATAACTGAATCACTTTGCCATACAGCAGTAAATAAACACAACATTGTAAATCAACTATACTTTAATAAAAAATTTAAAAATTTTTTTAAAAAAGAAGTAAGTGTAAGCTGTAAGTGAGGATGTTTATCAGAGGACTCTGACCTATTGGCCATCAGGGAGACCTCCATCCAAGAGGTGATGGGTAAAAGCTGCAACCGGAAGGAAAAAGAAGGCTCTGGTTCAAAACCGGGTCAGGGAGCAGGTATTACAAATTCAGGGGATGCATTTGCAAGAAAACCTGAAACCTATAAGAAACTGTCAGAGTCATGAGGGGCCAGAGACACAGAGCAGCACCAGGGGGGAAGGCAGACACGCCAGAGTTTGTTGATCACAGTGAGAGATTTGGGTGTTCTCCAGAGAATAGGGAACAGGAGAATGACGTGGTCGGATCTGCGCTTTTAAAAGACTCTTCTGTGGAGTTCTCTGGCGGTCCACTGTTTAGGACTCTGGACTTCCACTGCAGGGGGCACGGGTTCGATTCCTGGTTGGGGAACAAAGATCCCGCAAGCCACGCGGTGTGGCCAAAATAAATAAATAAATGAACCATTTGAATTGGAAAGACTTCTAAATTGTTAAGGGGGGAACAAAAGGAATAAAAGACTTCTGGCTCCAGCTAATCAGTAGCAGAGGCAGAGCTGGGCCTCAAATTCAGGTCCCTTGTCTCCCTGTCCTGTGTTCTTTTTCACCAGCCTCAGAACATGAGCCCTGCTCTCAGCATTTGTGTTTGAAGAACCCTGTTCCATTTGTATCCAAACTCTGTTACCCACTTCCTCAACTTCTGCATCATCCGAGGTGAAGGAGAGCTCAAAACCCAGGCCTGGACTTCCCCAGTGGTGCAGTGGTTAAGAATCCGCCTGCCAATGCAGGGGACACGGGTTCGAGCCCTGGTCCGGGAAGATCCCGCATGCCATGGGGCAACTAAGCCTGTGTGCCACAACTACTGAGCCTGCGCCCTAGAGCCCACGAGCCACAACTACTGAGCCTGTGCTCTAGAGCCCGCATGCCCCAACTACTGAGCCCATATGCCTAGAGCCCATGCTCCGCAACCAGAGTAGCCCCCACCCACCGCAACTAGAGAAAGCCTGCACACAGCAACGAAGACGCAACGCAGCCAAAAAATAAATAAATAAATATTCAGTTTTTTTAAAAAAAACAATGTAGGCCTACACAGATGCTGAGCCAGACCCAGCTCTTATTTCTAGCTGTGTGCTCTTGGGAAAGTTAATGAACATCTTTGGGCCTCAAGTTTCTCATCTGCAAAATGACAATAAAAGTCCACCTCAGATCATTGTGACGATTTTGGTTTTTTTGGCCATGCTGCATGGCACGTGGGATCTTAGTTCCCCGACCTGGGATCAAACCCGAGCCCCTTGAATTGGAAGCACGGAGTCTTAACCACTGGACTGCCAGCAAAGTCCCTATGGTGACAATTTAAAAAGATAATGCATGTAATACATTAAGTAATGCATTATAATGCATGCAATGCATTGTGTATGACCTATGACCTCAAATCAATACCCAGTAAATAGGAGCTCTTCACTGGAACTCCCTTCTCCATGGGGGAATCCAAAGACTTTTGCTAAAGTTTTCAGTACACGTTTTCTTTTCTTTCTTTTTTTTTTCTTCCATACACATTTTCTCAAGGTCTTCCAAGCTAGAAGGAGCCACCACTTTTTGTTACCTTTAGTCTGGTAAAGCTCATACCTGCCCTGGCTATAGGGAGGACCACGTAACCCAGGCCTGGCCAATCCCAGCCCTCCATCTCCATCAAGGGGTGGGCTATTTATTTATTTGGTTGTGCTGGGTCTTAGTTGTGGCAGGTGGGCTCCTTAGTTGTGGCCCACAGACTCCTTAGCTGTGGCATGAGAACTCTTAGTTGTGGCATGCATGTGGGATCTAGTTGCCTGACCAGGGATCCAATCCGGGCCCCCTGCATTTGAGTCTTAATCACTGCACCACAAACGAAGTCCCTGGGCTATTGATTTAAAGGGGCCAATTATAATCCTTGCCTGAGATCAAATACACAGATGCTGTGAACAAGGTGTTCTCTCTTTCCCATGGCTGAGGCTGCTGCCAGCCATGCTCATGGAGGCCAACAGGCAGGTGGGAATGAGAGTCCAGAGTCAGATGAACAGAGCCAGCACTTGGGCAGCAAGGAGTTCCAGGTCCTAGACCCTGAGGCCACCGTTGTCACAGCTCTCTTTTAGAGTTCTGCGAACTACCTGCATAGCCCTGCAAGTTTCTCGAGTCACTCATTCCCTGTCTTGCTTTAGCCAAGTTGAGAGGAGTTTCGACACTTGCAACCAAAAGAGCTCTGACAAACTGTGCAGTTGTTGGGGTCACAGGCAATTCTGAATCATCGACTTAGAGCCCTAAAGTTCAAAGAGGCCTCAAAGGTCATCCAGGACAGTGGCTTAAAAAAAAAAAATACAACAACACACTTTGGTTGGAAGTAGCAAAATCTTCTTTTTAAATCTTCAGAAACTCAAACGTATAACACAGATAAAAGAGGAAGTGCCGTCGTGGCTGTGAGAGCGTGGGAAATCCTCAGCCCTGCCCACCACCTCCTGATTCTGTCCACTTCCCCTGCATCCATCTCAAAGTCAATGTCTGGTCCAACTTCCTACATCAGGAATCACCTTGACCACAACTTTGACACTTGGTCATCAAGCCTCAGTTGGACGCATTCACAACAGGCAGCTGACCAAGCCACGAGGCGGCCCACTTCCTTTGCAGACTTTTCTGATAGCAACAGAGTTCCTCATCTGCCTCGTGGTAACACCCACCCCCGACCCACTGGTCTGAGTCCTTGGGGGTGAAAAGGAGCTAAATAAATACACCTTTCTGATGGGTGCCCTTCCTGAAGACAATTTTCCTGTCCCACTTAGTTCCCAGCTTATACACACTCAGTTTCCTCCTCATGGGAACTCACGTCCAGCTGGTGAGATGCCTAAAATAGGCACACTGCTGTACAAGGTGTGATTTAAGGAGGGACAGAAAGACGCTTACAGTTAGAGAAAGTGTTTATTAAAAAATAAAAAAAGAAAGAAAGAAAGAAAGACAAATACGTAGAGGTTTCTGACAGCCCCCTACTTCCTATGGGTACCATTTTGCCCAGGCTGGGGGACTGTGCTTAGGCCCATACACACCTCTTCTCCTTTCTCTTTTAGCCCTCACGACCAACCCATAAATTTAGGGATGATTTTTATCCCCATTTAAAATATGAGGCCCAGGGACTTCCCTGGAAGTCCAGTGGTTAAGACTCTGAGCTTCCACTGCAGGGGGTGAGGGTTTGATCCCTCCTGGTCGGGGAACTAAGATTCTACAGGCTGCGTGGCACAGCCAAAAATAAAAATGAGGCCCAGAGGAATTAAAGTAACTGGCTCAAAGTCAAGAGCTAATATTCGGTGGGACTGGGATTTGAACTCAGATCTCACCTGACTCCAAAGCTGGGCCTTTAGGTGTATTTCTATTAGAAGGTATAGCCCTCTGTGCTACTGACCATCTAGCCCTGGAAGATAAGATACAGCAAAGGAAGGATGACATCGATGCAGATACTTTTTTGCAGACTTTATATCACTGTGGTCAGGACACAAGGCAGGCACTTCTTCGTAGGTAAGCCTTGGAGAAGCTTCTTTTTAAACACAGCACAGTCATTGCGTGTTAGAGATGATTTAATCTGTTATTTGAGCAAGCAATCAAGGAAGACGTGGGTCTCTGGGGCTGGGATGATGAAGCATGACTGTCTGCGTGACCAAATTGATTACAGTTAACCCAGCTTCCCTTTTCCCTTGCCCGTCAAGTCTCTTTAATTAAGCTCTTTCCCAACACAACCCCACTTCTGGGTGTCACTGCGCTGGAGGAAGAGGGTCTGGGGAGCAAAGAGGTGCAAGAACCAGTTTTGTCCACCTTGGAGCCTGTGGTGTCACCAGAAAGGGAAGTTGGCCTCTGTTTCCCGCTTTCTAGCTTTAGGGTCGGTGTTCCACGGCTCCATCTGATATTTTCTCAAAATGTGCCAACTGTGAACTGTAACAGTAATAATATTCCTGACGACTTTCACCGAGCGGTTGCTATAGGCACAGGCACACACCGCATCTTGTACAATACCCACAGCGCGCCTCCCAGGCAGGCACTTCTGTGATCCTGGTTTAACAGACATGGTCACTGGGGTCTGGAAACTGGGTAACATACTGAGGATTCTTGCTCCAAGTCACCCATTTGTAAATGGCATGGTTGATACTTGAATTCTGGCAATCTGACCTAGAGCCCAGCTACACTGATAAATTAAGTGATAAAAGCAGATATGAAAACAGTGTAGGATACCATGAAAAGGAACAAAGCATAGTTACATGGACGAATCTCACAGTAATTATGCCGAGTAAAAGAAGCCAGATAAGCATGTACACACTGTATGATTTCACTGACATGATACATTGAATTGATGAAATTCTAGAAAATACAAACTGACAGTAACAGGAAGCAGGTCACTGGTTGCCAGTGGCTGGTGGCGGGGGCAGTGAGGCAGGAGGGAGGGATTGTAAAGGCATGAGTAACCTTGGAGGATGATGGAATTCATTCTCTCGATTGTTGTGATGGTTCCCTAGGTGTATATGAACGTCAAAAGTCATCAGGCTGTATACTTTAAGTGCGTGTGGCCTATTGTGCCTCAATTATATCTCAGTAAAGCTTAAAAAGCGGTATTGGGCATGGTTCTGGTTTGGTTTTTAAGGAAAAAAAAGAAAACATATATACATACGTACATAGGTATACAGATATATTTATATATGATAGCGTGACTCAAAAGGTCCTGTGTGATCTGACCCATGACCCTTTCCTCAGCATCATTTCTCACCACCCACCCTTAACCCTCCACGCTGGGCAAAGAGTAGCACTCTCATTTCCTCCCTGGCCTCATTCAGTCTCTTACCCCACTGTCTTTCTCACTTGCTCTGTGCTCCCTCCGCCTGGTGGAAAACTGTCTCACCCTCCCCCATCTTTCCTTGGCTGATTCCTCTTGATGCTTTAGGTCTCACCTAAGATTCCCATCCTTCCTCAGACCAAAGCACTTCCCTTTGGCACCTGGTACTCTAATCGTTTAATACTTTTTCTCTCCTCTTACCTTGTAAGTTCCATGAAGGCAAGAGGCTGTCTGTATTCTGTTCCTGGAGGTGTTCCTAATACAGAGCACCAAGCCTGGTACACGGTAGGTATTCACTAGATATGTGTTTGAATGAAGGACCAGAAGGATTTTTTCAAAACCTAGTAAACAAGCACTACTTCTATATACTAACATATTATTAAGAAAAAAACCACACGATTGATATTCTCCAGTATGCAGGCAAGCATAACGTTAAGAGCGATTACTGAAACAGCATGTCACAAAGTGGTTAAGAGTATAATATTTAGAGTCATTCAGAAGTGGTTCTACCAGTTGTCAGCTAAGTTACCTTGAGCAGGTTACGTTCTCTCTCTGAACCTCTACTTTCTTCTCTGTGTAATGGAGGTAGTGATATTCGGTCATTGTTAGGTAGTTTCAATCAGATAATGTCTGGGGTGTGCTCAGTAGGGAGCCAGCACACAGTAGGTGTGTTATTACTATTATTATCATTATGATGATTATTATTGCGCTGGTATTGTCATTCAGATCAGTTGAGTATCAACCGTCAGCCAAAACCTCACGTTTATCTGGTTCTCTTCTTTTTACCAAGCGTTGCTCACATAGCATTAGTTGCCCCTTGCAGGAACCCAGCGAGGAGAGACACAGATGTTATTATTACCCGTTTTAAAGGAAGCTGACTTCTTCCCAGCTTCCCCTTCTGCCTCCCCTGCCCCCCCCCCCCACCGTGTCCTCTCTACGTCTGCATCTTTATTCCTATCCTGCCACTAGGTTCATCAGAACCATTGACCACCTAGAGGGCTGGGATAGGGAGGGTGGGAGGGAGGCTCAAGAGGGAGGGGATATGGGGACGTATGTATACGTAAAGCTGATCACTTTGTTATACAGCAGAAAGTAACACAACAATGGAAAGCAATTATACTCCAATAAAGATGTTAAAAAAAAAAAAGGAAGCCGAGGCCCAGAGAAGCGAAATGATTTTACCCAAATTGCACATAAGGCCAACAGTGGCACCAGGGGCCAATCCCAAAATGGTTCAGCCCCGTAAAAAGGGTTCTTGCTGAGGTCTTGCCTGCTCCTTAGACATGAAAGTGACTGAAAGCCCCTGCCAGGTGGAACCCAGCCTCCTTTCCTCAAGTCCCCATCTCTGCCCCTCCAAAAACTCCCTCACCCAACAGAGGTACAACCCTCCCCCATCCCCTTGTCCCTGCCCCAGCTCACACACACAACTTCTCCCTTTTTTCTCCCCCCTCACATTTTCTGCTCCTCTGTTTCCCAAGACTCCCCTCTCTGAGCTGCTCCTTTCCCACAATGGTACTGAAATCTCATTTGATTAAGCAAAGCACTTTACCCTCCACCACCACCCCCCCCCCGTCAGGTACGACCTAAAGACCAGTGCTCAGCCATAGAAAGGCCCCCCTAAACCTGGCCCCTGCCTCATGTATCTCAGAGCAGGGAAGATAAATGAGAAGATTTGCTTCTGGAAAAGATTTGCTGGGAAGATTTGCTTTGTTTGCCTAGCACAAAAACTTGCTCGATGGTATGCTTAATTTTATTTTCTTCCTGACATTAAAAAAAAAAAGATACATTTCCCATAAAAGCCTGGTTTCTGGGTTCTCTCTAAAAAAATGAGAAGATTGGATAACACAGGCCCCTGGGTCAAACACAGCAGCAACAAGCCAAAGTAGAGTCATGGCAGCCCCCGTAGCCAGGCCAGACGGTTAGTCTGTGCCGGAATCCACGTTTGCGTGACTCGTCTGGCCTCTGGAAGAATTTGAGGCTGTAATCCCTGCGCTGGCCGTGTCACCCAACTGGCAGACGTTTTACGTCAGTCCTCTTTCTTCCCTTCTCTGAGTGGAAAGACCCAGTTACAGACATTCATTTTTCCACTGATGTAAATTATACTACCACCCTAAATTAGATAGCAGAAACAGTTACATGCAGTTTGGTTTTCAGCATATTTTCCACCCCAATGCAAAAATGTTACATGGCATATTTAGAATATTTCCCCCTCTCACAGTAAAGGTTTTTTTCATGACAACTGAAATTCCCATTATTCAACTATCTACCATGTGCTTTGAGATTTGGAGATGATTCTAGCTGATTCCAGAACTGGAGCTGAAGAAGCGTAATTTCTGTTTTATGAGTAGCTTTCCGCAATGTAAGTCCCTAGCATAATCTGATTTAATGCTCGTTAACTGAATTGCTCTTTAGTTTACTGTTTGAAGTTCAATGCATATTTGCAAAGGCAGCTCAAGTTCCTTTTAAGCTCTGACACCATTTTCTTGTGCCTCTCCCAATTTGCAAATTAGCTGACCCTCAATTTCTTCCAAGCGCTTTTAGGCCCGAGCAGAGAGGACATGGTCGTAACTGTGTAAACTTTCTCTCTCACTGCTGACATTGAACAGCCACCTGACTTGTTTTCACTGAAGGAGTCCCCAGTAAGCACCACCTGAAAGGACAGAGCAAACCCTAGAGAAGTGCTTCTCAAAGTGTGGTCCCTGGGCCAGTAGCATCAGCAGCATTTGGGAGCTTGTTAGAAACGCACACTCTGAGCCCCACCCCAGAACTTTGGAATCCAGATCTGCATTTTAACAAGATCTCCAGCTGATTCATCAATAAAGAAAACAAGATAATTTCTTTAGTGAAAAGAACTGTGAAGTAAATAAAAGAGAGGATGACACGACAGTGACTGCGAAGGGGCTCCTTAACACAGAGCAGCTGTTCTCGAAACTTTTGGTCTCAGGACCCAAATATACCCTTAAAGAGTGTTGAGGACCCTAATGAGCTTTGTTTATGTGGGTTATAGCTATCAGTATTTGCCATATTAGAAACTAAACTAATAATTTTTAAAAATATTATTAATTCACTTTAAAATGATAAACGTTACCTATTAACATATATTTTATGAAAGTAGCTATATTTTCTAAAACCAAACGAATTAATAAGAAGGCATAGAAGACATAGTTACACGCGTTTGCCAATCTCTTTAAATGTCTGCCTTAATAGAAGACGTCTGGATTCTCATATTGGCTCCTGCATTCAGTCTTTTGCAGCATCGTATGTCATGGGGACTTTGGAAAACTCCACCACACTTATGGGAGAGAAATAGTGAAAAAGGCAGATACCCCCTTAGTACTGTCATAAAAATACTTTTGACTTGGGGTACCCCTCCCCCCCCCCCACACACACACAGAGGGTCGGTCCCGGACCACACGTAGAACTGGTGATGTGATGTGATCTAGCGACGGAGGAAGGCCTCCCAGTAGGGTGGCGTGTATAAGCGTGATCTCAATGATAAGGAGTCCTTACGGGAAGACTTCTCACTTTAAACAGCATAGAGATTGTGCAGTGAAGGTGTCAGTGCGACTTCTGGTCCCGACTTGGTCCTAGACTAGCTGCAAAACTAACGACAGGTCCCTTGTCCTCTGTGTTGCGTGAGGAGGGTGGTCTCTAACATTGCAGCCCCCGCGCCCCGCCCCAGTAACCGGGAGGTCCCAGCGTGAACTTTAGAGCAACCCTCTAGTTTGCCCAGCAGAGGGCGATGGAGACCAGCCCCGGCTGGACCACCTCCACCCCGGAGGCCCTTCGGCGCCTCGCCACACAGACATAAGGTTCCCTCGTGATCCGGGCGGTTTCCTTGGCACCAGCTGGCACCAGGTATCTCGGGCAACCTGGGCCGTCCCCGGGGAGGGGCTGCGAGCCTCGAGAGCCCTTCACATCGCTCCAGACGTGCCCAGGTCGGGATGCTCGGATTCTCCCGAGAAGTGTCGGAAGAGCAGAGGGGAGGAACTGGTTTGGGCAAAGACACATTTTTTCCCCCACTGGGCCTGTCGGTGAGGAACCACCCAGGAGCTGTTGACTCCTCACTGGGAAAACCGGGCGGGGCGGCCGGAAGGGAACAAGACGGAGCGCTGCGCCAGCTCTCCCCCGGGGCTGCCTGCCTGCGGGCGCGGGGCAGCGCTTGCATCAGCGCTGCCAGGGCCGGGGCAGGGGCCGCCCGCGACGTCAGCTGCCTTCCCAGAAGAATCCCACCGCCTGCGGCCAGGGGCCCGGCCCGTGTGGGGGCGGGGGCTTTTGGTTTCCGAGGATGACACCCCTCGCTCGCTGCGTCTCTTCGCACGCACTCTGTTGTCATGGAGACGACAGCATCCTGGCAGCCTTGGTGAGGCCAACCAGCCCTCGAGAAGTGACCCGGAGCTCGGCCCACTCAGGAAACCACTGGCTCTAGGATGCCTGCCCGAGGAGACGGGGCCCCGTGTCCCGGATTCTCCCCTGGGGGAGCCCTGTTGGGCCACCTTCCTCATTCTGCAGGATTATCAAGATCTCAAAGCACTCTCTCCAAGGGTCTTAGAAACAACCTTGCCGGGGGTGGGGGGGGGGAAGGGGGGAGGGGGCGGGAATCGAAGCCCAAAGAAGAGCCCTAAGGCAGGACGTACCAGGCAGAACTGACTTTCAATCCTCTAAGGTTTTGCTTTTTTTCTTACCTTTCTTTCCATGGAGCATTTTCTTATAATTGTCTTCAAAAGATTCTCTGGCTTTAGCCACTTTCAGTGAAGGAATGTTTGTTTTAATTCGCCTCGGCAAGTTTGTACTGAGCACTTAGAACATGCCAGGCAAAGAGAGTGGGGGGGGGGTGTGATTGTAATAATAATGCTAGCCAGCGTGCCTTTAACACGTTCAACCGTGCACACAGGTGAACTCAATCTTCCCTACACCCTTAGGGGGTAGGTAGGTCTTGTCCCATTCTAGAAAAACGAACTCAGATTATCCAGTCAATCTGAAACCAGCTTGGAAGTGAAATCAGATCTGAGCCATAAACCAGAGATCTTAACCATCACCGAGCAGCCTCTCAAAACATCAGTTAAAATGGTGGCTATGACCTTTAGTCTCTGGAACCGATGCATTTTTACTGCACTGAGGCCATGCATTTAATCTTTATGTGTAAATAATAATTGAGAAGGTCACGACAAAAATTATTCCTAAAGAAGGAATAAGAATTATATAATAATAATGTAAACTGAATACCCGCCATATGCCAGGCCCCCTCTACAATCGTTACCACATTTGATACAACTCTCCGAAGTCAGTTCTATTACTTTGGTCCCCACTTTGCAGTCAAGGAAACTGAGACACAAAGAGGTGAAGTAACTTGTCCATATCCCACAGCTGGTAGATTAATACATAGTAATTAACAGAATCGTGTGCTGATCCATAGTAGGCATTCAGTATAATCGCACTCTGCTTAGGAGAGAATGGAGAGAGGACAGGATATACAAACACCTCAAGAGAACCTCATTCATTCGGACCATTTCCATCTAAGATATATTAAAATTTGAAAGCAGGCCAGAGTAGGGTTCCTTTTATCCCCGTGGGCGGGGTGAACATTGCTAAGCAAATAACATAAACGAGGTGAGGACATTTTTGTTTAACATCTTTATTGGAGGATAATTGCTTTACAACGTTGTGTTAGTTTCTGCTGTATAACAAAGTGAATCAGCTGTACGTATACATATATCCCCAGATCCCCTCCCTCTTGCGTCTCCCTCCCTCCCACCCTCCCTACCCCACCCCTCTAGGTGGTCACAAAGCACCGAGCTGATCTCCCTGTGCTATGTGGCTGCTGTTTTTTGTAGGAAATGTTAGAATTTAGGAAGCACTTTCGTACCCAGGATCAAACTGCATCTTCACGACACTTCTGAGAAGTAGTCAGAACCGGTTACCTTAGCTCCAATTTACAGGTGAACTCTGAGGGGCTTTGTTGAGAAGACTTTTTAACTACTAAAGAAAACAAGTAGTCTTTATATTTAGGACACGAAAGTAAACCACTCCCGAGAGACAAAAAGTGGAAGCAATCCAAGTGTCCATTAACAGATGGATAAATAAAATGTAGTATATACATACAATGGACTATTATTCAACCTTGAAGAGGAACGAAGGTCTGACGCAGGTGACAACATGGGTGAACCCTGAGGACATTATGCTAAGTGAAATAATCCAGTCACAAAGGACAAATTTTGCATGATTCCACTTATATGAGGTACAGTAGACAAATTAGCAGAGATACAAAGATACAGAGGTTATCAGGGGCTGAGGGGAGGAGGGAATGGGGAGTCACTGTTTCACGGGTATAGAGCTTTTATTTGGGACGGCGAACAAGTTCTAGAAATGGATGGTGACGATAGTTGCACAACCCTGTGAATGTACTTAATGCCCCTGAATTGTACGCTTAAAAATGATTAAAATGATACATTTCACGTTACGTATTTTTTATCACAAGGAAAAAAAATTGTTTAAAAAAAGGAAACCTCCTTAGCACTCCCCATTCTTATGTGATTTTTTCTTTTCAAAAGAGAATTCTCACGTGTTTATTAAAGCAGGAGTGGCTTAAACCCAGGCCCATTTAGCTTTGCAGGGGTTGCTACCTCCGCTTGAAAGTAAGAAAACGTCACACCTTTAAAAATAGCTCACTATTGTGTGTTTTCGCTAAATACAGGAGACTGGTATTCCCCTCAGGTATTCCAAATGAGCAAGGTCTGGCCGGGTCGGGACAGAAGCAGGGGTGAGTCACTGGCTTGGCAGGTGAGGTCATCATGGGGTGACGGTCTGCGTCAAGAGGGCCCCTCACCTCCCACATCTCTGATCTTCTCCCCTCATGGGTGGCCGGGTCACCAGCCAGCTTAGCTGGAAGTCGAGCTGCTCCAGTGTGCTGTGCAGTGGGAGACATTCCTCTTTATGACTCAGTGCTTCAACACCCCAGTAGATGGGCACATAAAGCCTCCGGTAATTAAAGCCAGCTCCAAGGTCAAGACCCCGACTGCCAAGTCATGGTCTATAAGTAAAAGAGGGAAGACGTATATCCTTGGGAAGGGAGCAGAGAGAGCTTGTTTTCTGTTTGGTGGAATGCTAACTATCTAAGAAATGGTGGAATGGTTCTACTTATCTTGATTATCCTGATTAAGACAACGTAGGAGAGTGGCACACGGAAGGGGACAGTAAATATTTGCTGAATGATGCTACTTTGGAGGAGTTCAACTGCAAGGACAATCCCAAACTGCGAGCAGAAAAATATATATTCTTACTTAGCTTCCACCAACCTATTTTCTCACAGGGGGCCCGGAAAGGGGGCTTGATATATTTTCCTGGAATTGACACAGGTTTCATGCAGACGACTATGGTATTGACACAAAGAATCATGATGTTTATGCAGGTAACTAAGTTATTAATAAGTGGTAATATGAAGGGACTTTCTTGGACACGTTTGTACACTCATCTAGCAACCATTAGCAGAGGTGCCATGTGTGTACATAAGATGAAAGAGAAAGTTTTTGATTTATCTGAGTTGCCTTTTTCCTCTTTCATCTGTACACTGTTGAGTCAAACTGGTATGGTTGAAGGTACATGGGCCTTAGCATCAGACAAGCCTTGCATTAGTCAGTCAGGGACTCTTGGTTGAACTGGGTTCAAATCAGCTAGAGGGGGAGAAATTCAGGGGATGGCTTCAGGCACAGCTGTATCCAGGTGCCCAAATGATAATGTTATTCTGTATCTCTCCACTTCGCCTTCATGGGCCCATGAGGTGCCCAAGAATCTTCCCAGTAGCTCTGGGCTTACATTCGCTTGGCATAACAACATCATTAGAAAGAAATCTCTCCCATCGTGAATATCTCACAGACTGAGAACCTCACAGTCTGCAAAAGAGGTGGAAGCCATTTCTAGAATGAAATGGAATGGTTGCCGGGCAGGCAAAAACTGTGGGTGTCCACTCCCTGCGTGCAAATGTCTGCCTACGGGAGAGAGGGTTTACAGTTCAGGTGTTACTTTCCTGGGTTTGTCTGTGAGTCAGTCCTGTGTGGTGAAATGTGTGTGCTCTGGACTCAGTGGACCAGAGTCGAAACTGGCTCTTCACTCACTGTGTGGTCTCCACCAACTCACTTAGCAGTAATCATGCTAATAACTACTATGTTTTGAAGGTGAGACATGTGGTAGGCATTAGGTCTATTAGCTCATCGACTCAACAGCTCTGCAGAGCAGTTAATATTGCCCCGTCTTAGAAATGAGGAAGTTGAGGACCAGAGGCCATTTCCTACCGGTGGTCACTAAGCTAGTAGTGGGCACTGCAGCCCGGGGCACTCTGACTCCAAGTGGCCTCTTTGGACCTCACTCTCCTGGCCTGAGATGGAGGAGTAAGAAGAAGAGGAAAAGTAATAGGAAGAGTAAAATGCCCGTCACATTAAGTATGCAGCGAATCTCGTTCTCTGCACCTGTTTTCCCCGTCTATTTTTTCCTTACTTCCTTTCTCTTTTTCTGGTCACTTCTTACGGTCCTGGATTTTCCCTTCCTCCCTCCGTCCCTCTCTCTCTATCTCTCTTTCTTTCTTTCTTTCTCTCTCTCTTCCTTCCTTTTTGCCTCTTTTTAAAGTCCTCACATGGTCCAGGGTGATATTTCTGAATCACAACAGGGGCAGGGTAAACACTGGGCCTTTCTTCATTGTTGCAGCAGTCACTCTCTTACCTATGTCGCCCCTAGAGGAACCCACAGCTGTGAACCCCAGTGCAGCACCCGGGCCTGCCCAAGATCACGTTCTAGTTTACTTGGGAGGCAAAAATCTAGGCAAATGGGATTCCTTCCCCCGCCCCGCTCAAGCCTCTGTGCTCACTGATCTCTGTTTGAAAGTCTTACTCATTTGTTTGATCTGAATCTCCCTCCTCTGACCAAGGTGGCACAGGTGCAGGGCATCCTCTCTCACCGGGGCCCTGGCCTGACCTCGTCGTCACCCCCTGCCGCCTGCCTGCCCGGGGAGCCCGCCCAGAGGCCTGATGACAGGGACAGGAAGTAAGCACCAGGCTAGATCAGCCTTAGGGCTTTGAGATAAGCTCCTTTAATTTGGACGTGTCCCGACTAGAAATCAGGAGGGATTGACATTCAGAGCAGGGAGCTGGGCTTTACCCAGATCCTGGGCAGGGGTGGGAGCCAGGTCCCCGGGGCAGATGCAGAGCTGAGAGCTGGAATGTCACCTTCCTGGGGAAGGACAGGGACTGGGGGTGTGGGGGGACTTGGAAAACAGTGAACCTCTAGCTCCTCAATGAGCATGGCATGTAATGTTCTGGCCTTGGGAACAGGACGTCCACAGAGGTGACAGAGCTGACAAGCGCAGCCGCAATCCCCAGCACTCACACTCCCTCCTGACAGCTCGCTGCGTGTGTGTGACAGCGTGTAAGTCGCCTTGCGCATAGCCACGTGCCCCGCTTGACGTGAGGGCCTCACAGCCTGCCCAAGGCCCTCCGGCCACTCCCCGTGGCTGCGCCCACCGAGGCGGGCCCTGCAGTTGGGTTCAGGGTCTCCCTCTGGGGGCAGCATCCCGGCAACCAAAACTGCCTCCTATTTCACCTGGAAGGAAGGCACTCGTGAGTAGAGGGGCGCGGTGGGCAGAGGAAAGGGGGAGGGTGTGGTGAAGCTCAGGCTCATTAAGTACCAGCCCAGCCCCAGAGAAAGAGCACTAATGAACCCCATGTTGTAGATGGGGAAACAGGGACTCCGAGAAGGAAGACGCATTGCCTGCTAACTGAGCGGTTTCATTTCCTGTGCATTACCCACCTCCAAGGGGCCTGGCACCTGGGCGCCGTGATTTCCTCGCCCCGGACTTCTCACACTTCAGTGTGCTCACACGTCACCTGGGGCGGCTTGTTAAGATTCAGATTCAGACCCAGCCTCTGAGATCCTCAGCTCTGACCTGTTCCCAGGTGTTGCTGCTGCTGCTTGTCTAGGGCCACGTGAAGAACAAGGCCCCAGTTGCTAGGCTGTCTTTGTGATGAGCTCGGAGCACAGTGCGTTTCAACAGCGCTCCGGCAGCAGGGATGGGAGGTCTAGCGCTGGGCTCTCCGGATTGAGCTGTGCTGTGAGTTTAAACTATCCACCAGGTTTTGAAGACTTAGAATAAAATGATGTAAGACATCTCTTTAATACCTTTTTCTATTCCTTACATGTTGAAATGATACTGTTTTAGCTATTCTGGGTAAAATAAAGTATATTTTAAAATTAATTTCACCTGCATCTTTTTGCTTTTTAAATATGAGTACAAGAAAATTTTACATTATGCACGTGGATTGTATTACGCTTTCAGTGAAGAGCTCTGGTCTAGAGCTCTCAAACAGGCAGGGGCGATTTTGCCCTCCAGGGGATATTTGCCAATGTCTGGAGACATTTTTAGTTGCCATACCTCAGGGGGAGGGGTTGCCGTTGGTGTCTCTGGCCAGAGGCCAGGGACGCTGCTCCACACCCTGCAATGCACAGCACATCCCCTTACAACCAAGATTTATCCAGCCCCTAAATGTCCATAGTGCCAAGATTGAGAAATTCTGGTCTAGAATCATCCCCACTGTCTCTGAGATTATTTATTTTATGACCTATCCATTGCTTTTGTCCCCCTCCTAGAGTCTGAGTGTCATGAGATCAGGGACATCGCCTGCTCGCAGCTCCTGGAACAGCGCCTGGCATGAGGTAGGCATGGCATTCCGTAACATGCGTTCAGCGTCTCTAGCTGCCTGAGCCGAACAGGTGGTTTGAATTCACCCGTGTAGATTCGCACAGGCCCAGCAGCCCCGGGCCTCAGAGGCCGTGAGACCACTCTGCCCTGAAATCAAGCTAGGACACGTTCTAAACATCTTGGCGGGTTTGCGGGGCAACCGTACGTTCACCAGTCCATTGATGGCGGGTGTAGGAATTGACTCAGCAGGGCGGCCCGGCCCCGCCCTCAGAGGCCTTTCACAGACCAGGCTGCTTTGGTTTCCAGTGACTTTATTTACCACTCGGTGGTGGTGTCAAAGGCCTGACTCAGGCCGTCTGATTGGCTGTCTTTTCTTAGTTGCTGGGCCCACGGAAGCCCAGACCCAGGATTTCTAAGGAAGAGTCATCTCCCAGCCATCTCCCTTCGCACGAGGCCTGTGGGTGGGGGGCGGGGCGAGGCCAGAGGAAAAGCTCAGGTCCACCCCGGGCATGCAAGGTAACAGGACTGGGACAGATTACTTTCTCTTGTTCAGATATCTCTTTAATCTTCGGGGTAAAGTCTTGATAGCCACTTCTGGCCCTTCTCCCTTTCCCATTCATCACTCCCTGGGGTGGGCTCTGTCCTGGTGGAAGTCGGGAGTCTGGGCTTCGCCTCAGGGCTGGGCTGTGTGACCTTGGGGAAGTGAGGGAAGTGCTCTGGGCCTCAGTTTTGTCATCTCTAAAATGGGGGGAGGGGAAAGAGGAGTAGAAGTTGTGTTGGTCTCCAGGTCGTTCAGTGTCTCCCTCTAGTCTGCAAGAAAAAGCCCAAACTCCTTAGCCCAGCCCGGCTTTACTCCTGTCACCTTCCTGCCTCGCAAGCTTCAGCCTAGGTAGCCTGCCTTCAGTTTTGTTAGTGTGCCTTGGTCTCTCTCTTGCGTTCCGGTCTTGTGACCCACTGTTCTGCCCTGCCGCGGAGTGTTCTAGAGTCTGGCTTAAAAGCATGACCGGTGGATCCCATGGCACAGGCTGACTGTGTGCCCTTGGACAAGTTTCTTACCCTCTCTGTGCCTCCGTCTCCTCTTCTGGCCAATGAGGATAACAGTGGTACCTGATTTATACGGTCACTGTGCCCATTAAATGAGCTGGTGCTTGTCGAGTTGTTAACAACGGTGCCCCAAACCTAGAAAGCAACGAGGAAAAAAGTCCCTGCCGTTGTTTTTATCATGTCTGGAACGTGTTCTCACTCGTGTCTCTGGAATCAGCTGAGTTGTCACCCTCTTCAGGGAGGCTTCCCTGATTTCCCACCTGCCAGCTGAGGTAGCTGCCCCTCTTCGGGCTTCTGAGTCACCCGACTCACCTCTGTCACCACCCTGTCGCCTGTGTGGTAACTCCTGTTTACTTGGCCTGCTCCCCTCAATAGAATGGCACTTCCTCTAGTCGAAAGGTTGGAAATGGATCACCTGCTGGCCCACAGCACAGGTGTGCCTTAGCTGGACTAGAGGGGAGTTTGGAAACATTTTCATAGGATGCTGAACTTTGGAAATAGGATGATTCTCTAAAAAATTAAGCCTATGAAAAAAGCCCCTTTAAAAAATACGATGATTTCACATAAAAACCGGGATTGCCATTGGACAATCAGAAACTCTGCTAACACAGCCACGGGCATCGCCTGCACCTGCAGGAGTGTCGCCTTCAGGCAGGCACCTGCTCGGAGTGTCCTGCAGGCTCGAGCCACCCACCTCGATCCACTCTGAGCCTCTGCTCCGGAAATAAGGAGGTGATACAAGCCTATGACCTAAATCAGGAAACCCTGGGAGTGAAGGAGGGGTGTTGTTTATAACCACAGATGAGCCAGACAGCCCAGGGGAAATGAGCCGTACACCCCCCCTAACTCTAGGGCAGGGATCCTGGGCATCTTTGCGTTTCACAGCACACATTTCCTGCCAAATGAACTCTCAGTGAGTGCCAAGAACAACAACTAGCATATCTGGAGCCGTTGTTTAACACGTTCACTCATTCCGTCCTCCCGAGAACCCTGTGAGGTGGGGACACTGAGGCAGGATATATTAGTAACCTGTCTCAACCGTACAGGTGGGAAGGGGGAACCCAGGCAGTCTGAGTCTAGAAGCCTATGTGTTGGCTAAATCAGTGGACATGCCTGCAAAAGGGAAGCTGCTCTGGGCTCAGCCTTCCTTTACAGAAGATGGACCGTAGGTAGGGTTAATGGTGCGTCTTTGCACTTGGCAAGAGGAGGCTAACTAGGGCACATCTGTCACTCGGGTGTCTGATGAGACATGACTTATAACTGAAGTCTCGCCCACACTCCCTGCAAACACAGGGCTTCTCCCTTGTATGTGTCCTCGGGTGCTTGATGAGACCTGACCTATCCTTGGAGCCTTGCCCACAGCCTCTGTACTTGACTTTTATAATTCTTGATACTCCTTCCCCCATGAGTGTATGATCCCTCCAGTATATATGATCACAGCACACGAAACAAATGTTTTTTTGAAGGGAGAGATAGTCTGGGAATATTCTTTTGAAGTCCAGGAAAAAGGTAACTGTTTCTTAAAGAAAAGAGGAGAAAAGTAAGAGGGTGGGAGAAAGGGATTCTGCTCCCCAGCAAAGTGAGTGAAGAATTCTAGGGCAGGCACAGCAGAGGGGGAGAGACAGGAGAAGGGAAACGGAACAGGGGCCCCCGGAGGCCCGAGGAGGAGTTGCTGAGGGAGAGACCAAGAAGGCAAGAGGTGGCAGATTTTTAAAAATTCACGGTGAGACCTCAGCAGCTTCAGGCTTAGGCAGCCACCTGGTTGGCTGTGCTCGAAAGAACGTGCCCTTATTGGGGAAGGGAGAAGGAGAGGAGACCCTGAGAAAGAGAGACCACAGAGATGCAGATGCCAGGCTCAAATCCCAGCCTGGGCCCCCCCTACTTTTCACCTTGGTTTCCAAGTGGGTGTTCCAGCCACAGGAGGGGAAGTGTTCAGACAGAGCTCGTCTGGTGGCGGTGAGTCAGGGGCCCAGCCAGGCCCTTGCCAGCCCCGGGGCGGGGGGGAGCCTCTTGCCCACACACCTGGCATCAGTTGCTGGGTGTTATCAGGAGCCACAAGGCCGCAGGGGCCTGGCAGGCCATGCAAATTCCCTCCAGACGACCCGCGGCCACGGGGTCCTGCTCCAGAGCCCCGTTGCTCTGCTGCTTCCGTTCGATCTGGCCATCTTCTGAGTGTTTGCGATTTCAAGGTCAACAGTGCAAGGGAGACAGGCTTGCAGGGCACGATCAGCCTAGCTGTAAAGGACTGTCACCAAACAGTTTATAACTCACCTCCCTTCAGTCGTAAGCCCTGAGAGGGCAGGAGTCCTGTTGTGGACCCCACTGCGTACCCAGCACTTGACATGAAGGTTGGTATACAGTAGGTGCTCAACAACTGAATGACTTAGCATGCATTGAAATCTTCCTGCTGCCCCTGACTAGCTGTGTGACTCTGCCCAAGTCCCTTAGCCTCCCTGAGGTGCCACTTCCATCATCAGTATAATGGGATACAGCCAATAAAAGTACAGACTAGGGGCATCATCCCCCTCCTGCTGAGAAATAAGATAGCGGCACGGGAGTGGGGTGCTGGGGGCATCCACTCTGTAGGTGTCTCTCAGATATGGGGGGAGGTGCGATGGACGAGATGCTTTCATGTTCGGAAAGTCTGCAGCTTCTGTGGAAGGTAGCTCCAGGTGCGTTGTACAGATGTCACTTTTTAGGAAGACGGTGTGGTTATGTGGTTAAGGCCTCATGTTCTGGAGGCCCAATACCTGGGTTCAAATCCTGCTTCCACCCCTCGCTTCCTGTGTGATCCCGGGCAAGTCACTTGGTCTCTCTGAGCTTGTTTTCCTGTGTGTAAAATTGCGTCGTCGTGAGATTTCAAGGAGATCCATCCCAGACTGACCCTGGTACAGAGTAGATGCTCCAACATGTGTAAACCATGATCACTAGTTTCCACCCCCCAACCCTGTGAAGCAGACACGACTCCCCCCAGGGTGCAAAAGAGGAAACCAGAGCCGGCCAGGTGGGGAGGCGGGCCTGACGGTGGAGCCCTAAGAAGACACCCCTGTCCCCGAGGCCCACCACAGCTGCCAGAAATAAGGTGACGTATGGCCAGCTCTGCCTCCACCCGCTGTCCCCGGGGAGAAGTGAAACACGAACCCACCAGGGTAAGAAAGAGGAGAAGGAAGCAGCTGAGGTGAGGAGAGGCAAGCGGCCCCGAATCCTGTCAGAAGGACCGTCTAGGGCAAGGTCAAGTCCAGGTCGGTGAGAGGGTGGAGGTGGTGGGAGGGTAGTGTGACAAGAACAGAGGAGGAAGTTGTTCGCATCTGGCGAGATACCTCAGCTGTGACCTCCTGTCTCTAAGGAGAGGGGTCCCTGCAAGATCTGCTTTCAAAACTCTCCTGGGAGAAAACACATGGCCCCGATTCTTAGAAACTGCCCTCATCCCAAGACAATAAACAACTCAGCAGCTTTTTGACTTTCCAACCAGCACCCAGGGGTTGGCCTTCTGCCCGGTGTACCTTCAGCCTCTGATGAGAGTTGTCATTCTCTACACTTTCAGCCTCCCCATTTTACAGATGAGAAAACTGAGGTTAAAACGAGGCCTTGGGCCCTAGCTCTGCCATTACTAGCTCTTGGGTCCTAGTGGTTCACCAGCCAGGGCTGTTTTCCCATTCCTAAAGCAGAGGTGTTCAGGCCCCGTCTTCCCTTCCATCCTTCCTCTTCCCTTCCCTCCAGAGCAAAGGGTGTGGAATTCTAAGGCGAAGGTCACCTGATCAAGTGGTGTGGACTAGCCAACAACCCAGCCCTGAGGTCAGCCTCTGGAAGCAATTTAAGATGGCCCAGGGATCTGAGATTCCACACTCCCACAGGCAAGCAGAAGTGTTCCCTCCCACATAGGGCGGCCTCCCTTCCTGAGCAATTCTGCTCTGATTCTGTGGGTGAAGCAGCTGTGCCTTCTGCAGAGCTCCAATGCCAGGCTCATCGTAGGTCTTGGACCAGGCAGGATCCTCCATCAGGGATTACTGTCCCAGCTTGTAACGAGCACCTTCCATGGGCCAGGCACCAGCCAACAGTAACCACCTCTCTCCCCATGCAGCAACCCTCAGTGAGGCAAACCCACACTTACTATACCCATTTTACACCCATGGAAGCTGAGGCTCAGAGAGGCACCTTGCCCAGGGTCATGCAAAAGCAGAGATTCAGACCCAACCTGGGTGACTCCTTCAGACAGAGCCGTTCCATTTAAATCAACACCAAGTGATTGGATTATGTGTCATTTTCTTTCTTTTTTATTAAAAACATTTTCCCCCTCTAATGACTTGCGTTAACCAAGGGAGCAAGGCGGTAACCAATGGAAGCATTTACAGATAACATGCTGTGTCATCTGGAATTTGATTTAAACTAATCCAGTTTGGGGAGGGATATAAGTCAAGCAAAACTGTCCATGAACTGATCGTTCTTGAAGCTGGGGTATTGGGTTGAGATTCTCTAGACTGTTCTCTCCCACTGTGAATAGGTTTGAAAATATCCATGATCGTGTAAAAATGTAGTTTAAATTTAACATGTGTAAAGTAGTGAATTGGGGATAAATTTACTACTGGGACAAGCTGTGTACCATGGGGGCGGGGGGTGGGGGGAGGGGGGGTGCGTGTCGCCCGCCCCACAGCTGAAAGCATTTTAAGGTTGCCTTGAGAAGGCATTCATTACGGCCTCCTGGGTCTGCTCTCCCTGGACCACAAGGGCCCTCTTTGCATCCGAGAGAACAGTCTGCCCCCAAATTGGCAGCCACGTGAAGACAGCATGTCAGGGTTCCTGCAACCACACTGCGGTTTTATGATGGAATTTGGAACCATATGTGGTTCGTGTTCAGCCAGTCAGGAGATCTGAGGAATCTCTTATAAATGTTACCAACAAAGGCACAATGGCTGCCTGTGCTCTGTGACACCCAGAAAATTGGAAAAGATGGGACCTCTGACGTCTGTGTGTTGGTCACGGGTCCAGAAGTGACCCCTCTCTGCAGGCTCCCAGGGGCCCCGTGCTCAGTCCTCGTGCCTTTTCCCACTGTGCCCTGGGAGCTTCACTTGTCCTTCTAGGCCCCCTAGAAACAAGGAGACCCCCCTATCGACAGCCCTTCCTGTCTGCACCTGCTCCTTCCTCAGACAAGTGGAATCAGCTCTCCACTGGCCTTCATTATATTGAACAACATTCATTTATTCAATAATTATTTATTAAACACCAACTATATGTACTGGGGTTACAGCATAGAGTCAGTAGATAGATAGATAGATAGCATGTACAGCACATAAGAGACCTGGTCCCCATGCTCCAGGAGCTTCTAATTTCATAGGGGAGAAAGGCAATAATCCACTATGAATACTACTAATCATTTAATTACAATTCTGACAAGTGTTTTGGAGAAGCATAGGAGCTGTGAGGGCATATAAAGAAGAACCTGGTCTGTTAGGGTGTGGGCTTTTCTGAGAGAATAATGTCTAAACTGAGATCTGGAGATTGGAGGTATTCGATGTCCAAACAGGGAAAAGGGGTTGTTCCAGACAGAGGGAACAAAGGGCAGGGAGGCACGGCTTGTTGAAGGAAGTGGAGGAACGGTGTGTGGTCTGTGTAGTATGTGGAGTACAAGGGGGAAGGAGGTGGTGGAAGATTATGAAGGAACTTGAAGGCCAAGTTAAGGATGATGGCGTACTCATGAGAGTGTGTGTTTGGGCGGGGGAGGTGATGTTATCCTTTTGAACCTAAGATGATCACTCTGGTTACTGTGGGGCTGAGTGGATCAGAGCAGGACACATTTGTGAGAATTAGGAGAAAGCACTCCACCCCCAAGGAGGACATAGTTCTGTAGACCCGTGCTTACAGAATGGAGCCTGGCCTGCTTTTCAGTGCCTACTAACTCTGAGCCAGTACCCTTGTGCAGTGAACAACCTGTACAACTGTACATAACGGCCATGGATATTGGGGAACAGAGAAATCAGAAGACTGTAGAACATTTGTTGACAAGTCTGCCTAGTCCACTATAAACACCTTGACTTCTGAGTTCTTGAGCTCCACATTCATGTTTGCAGCTCCAGCGCAGGTAGGAGATGCTCCAAATGTTTGCTAAGTAGATTTTTCTTTGGCCATTTTTTTTTTTTCCTTTAGACTTTCTGTTGTGTCGCTCTCTTCTTCTAAAGTCGTAGTGGCTTCCTGTTCACACACACCTGTTAGGTGTTAGGAGGCACTGTGTCAGGCACTGCCTCTTTAGTCCTCCAAATATCTTCTCCTCTGTCCATTCGACATAGACTAGGACAGGGTCACACAGCTAGGAAGGTGGACAGGGACCTTTCTAAATCCTTAACAGGCAGGTCATGCTGTGTGTGAATCTGTCAAGTTCTTGGGGCAGGGTGAAGGTGGGGAGCAAGGCGGCGGCATACCTTCTGGTAAGGATTCTTGAGGTTGAGTCTCTAAACCTTGAATCTTAGAATGTCAGTGTTGAAAGGGATCATCTGGGGCCTCATTTTACAGATGGGCCACCAAGGCTCAGAGAAGGGCTGGAAATGGTTCAATGTCACTGAGTTAAGTTAGAGCCAGAGCAGGACCAGGAACCAGGTCCCTTGACAGGTTGGGAAGAAAAAGATAGATATCAGGAGTAGAGATTAGAAGAGAAAGACCAAGGGAGGGATCGCCCTCTAGGGATGGTATCTAACCGTGATGGGTATCAGTGAGGTGGCCCGGGGTTAGCTCAGGACAACAGAGTCCTGGGTGACTGTGTGAAGGGGAAGAGCAGGCAGAGAAAAGAGAACTTCCTCAAGGTCTGAGCAGGTCTCTAAACTGGAATCCATTTGGATCCAGCCTGGCTTTAGACTCTTTTTTAAAATTTTTAATTAAAAAATTTTTTTTTTTGGAGTATAGCTGCTTTCCAGTGTTGTGTTAGTTTCTGCTGTCCAGCAAAGTGGATCAGTTATGGGGGTGGGTGGGATGAATTGGGAGATTGGGATTGACATATATACACTATTCTATGTAAAATAGATAACTCATGAGAACCTACCGGCCATAGGCTTTTCAGACAAAAAGTTGATTTCTTGTTGTGGGCTGATGGCCAGGAAAGACTTTGCTGTCAGCAGGCTGCGGACGGCTGCTCTTAGGGCGCTGGGCAAGGTCAGAGAGAAGGCCTGGTTCCTCTTCCCGGCGCCTCCAGCCCAGGTGCCCTCTGAGGGCCCCATTCCAGTTCCCAGTCGGTGCCTGCTCGGGGTTTTCCTGCTTCTGGGTCTGCATCACAGCCCCTCTTATGTCACATTGCTTCAGATCCCACTAAGCATTTGTCTGAGCTGGAAAATCCCTCAGAGCCCGCCCAGGCAGCCCGTGACCGTGACCGTAGCGGCAGGAAACTGTGACAGTGAGGCTCGCGGGGTGTGAGGTTTATTCTTGGTGTGTGGTTGGGAAGGGCGGGGCTGCATGGGGGTGGAGTGGCATGGGATGGTCAGGAGAGAACAGCGAAATCCCAAAACGAGGAACCCCTCAGAGAATTTCCGGCCAGTTTTCCTTCCCCAAGTGGCCTCTGCTTCCAGCCCCCAGACTGTCTCCCTGCGTTGGGTCTTCATGGAGCCTCTTGGGGAACATCTCAAGACCCAGGGTCCAGCCCCTCTATTTTAAATAGAGCAGTGTTCATGTCAATCCCACACTCCCAATCTATCCCTCCCCACCAATGGCAACTTTATTTTCATCCACACGTCCTCCTTGAGGAGCAGGTATTAATCCCATTTTACAGATGGGGAAACTGAGACTCAGGAGCACGGTGTTGTACACCTACTCATTCATCCACTGACTCATCAGTTACTTACTGAGTCCCCACCATATTGTGGCCACTGTCCTGGGTGAGGCAGAGGGAGCCCAGAGTACAGTCCCTGCCTCAAGTGTACGCGTATATATTCTAATGGAGGATTCCAGCCATGAGCAAATAAGCCCATCAACAAGGAAGGTACCTGCAGATTGGTATCAGGAGCACGCAGTGCGAGGAGATGGACCGTCAGTGGGGGTATAGTCGTGGGTTTTTTTGTTTTGTTTTGTTTTTTGCGGTACGCGGGCCTCTCACTGCTGTGGCCTCTCCCGTTGCGGAGCACAGGCTCCGGACGCGCAGGCTCAGCGGCCATGGCTCACAGGCCCAGCCGCTCCGCGGCATGTGGGATCCTCCCGGACCGGGGCACGAACCCGCGTCCCCTGCATCGGCAGGTGGACTCTCAACCACTGCGCCACCAGGGAAGCCCCTAGTAGTGCTTTTTTGTTGTTGATTTTTGGCCGCGCTGCACGGCTCACTGGATCTTAGTTCTGCAACCAGGGATTGAACTTGGGCTCCCACAGTGAAAGTGCCGAGTTCTAACCACTGGACTGATGGGAAATTCCCTATAGTGGTGTTTTAGAAAGGATGCTGGGGGAAGGTTTTCTTCACAGGTGACATTTGAGCTAGCTTTGGATGGGTGAGAAAGAGCCCAGGGAAGGTTGATCTCAGCAGGACCAACAGTGAGAGCAAAGGCCCTGGGGTGGGAAAGGCCTGGTGTGTTAACGGGAGCTCCGGGGAGGGACTCACGTGAACAGGGGGGAGAGTGGGAGGAGGGGAGGTGGGAAAGCAGGTGGGCCTGGGTCACGGCGGCTTTCCAGACCCCAGGGAAGGGATGGAGGCATCGGGGGCTGGCAGGGGCAGAGGATGGATTTTCACCCATAAATCCAAGCCTCCGTGGCCAGCCTGTGCCCCATTAGCCCAGGCCTCAGCCTTGACTCTGAGCTAGGCTTGGAGGACGGGGAGAGGGGAGGCTGGCTGGGACCCCACCTCTGCTCATGGTGTGTCATAAGACAGGCAGAGCCACTCCCCGTTTCCCAGCTTTGGAGCCTGTCGGGGTTGTGGGTTCCCCACTGAACAACAGGAACAAATCTGGGGGGCATCGGACAATCAGCCCTAAGGAAGGATCCACTCTTCCAACCCAGGACCCTGCCTTGCCGGCTGCCCCCAGACTGCTGGGCCTTCTGCCTTCCTGCACTCACTGTTCCCTCACCATCGAGTTGGCATCGGCCCCACCTGGGTTCAAATCTTACCATCAGAGCCAGTGGGACAGTGAAGGAGTCATTTCATTGCCCCCCTGAGCCTCACCTCCCTCACCTGTGAAATGGGCTCACACCTGTCTGCTCTCCTAGGGCTGTGGGAGGACATTAAATCTGATGAGAGTGCTGTTAGCAAACACGGAGAGCCTGCTCTGGGCCAAGCTTGTGCTCATTGCTCTGCGTGCGGTGTTTACCTTATTGTCATGTGCACGACATGGGGTAGGGATTGTTATGGGAGCCGGCTCTGTGGGCACACGGCCCGTGCAGTCATGCAGGGCCACTATACGCTTCCAAGGGCCCTACAGTGGGTTTTAAACTCAGCCATTGCTGTCTTGAAATTTTTAACAATTTTTTGACAAGGAACCCTGCATTTTCATTTTGCACTGGGCCCTGCAAATTATGTAGCTAGTTCTGACTATTATGTATTCATTTATACACTCAAGAGATATTTATGGAGCCAGGCATGGCTTAAAGGCCCTGGAGAGAGAGGAGTGAACAAAACAGAATTCCCCACCTCCATGGAGTTTACTTTGCATTACTTGGATCAGAGAGGGTAAGTTATTTGCCCAAGGTCACACAGTGAAAAGGGGGTGCCCAAGTTACAACTCAGAGCTCTTAACCACAGTACCATTTCCCCTTCAGCCTAAGGCTGGAAAGTGTTTAACAGCACATCAGGCAAGGAAATAGCCACAGAGTTCTAAGTGCTTTAGATGTGTTAACTCATTGCAACAGCCTATTTTAGAGACAAGGAAATGGAGGTCAGAGAGGATAGGTAACTGGCCCAGAGTCACACTGCTGGTAAGGAGTAGAGCTGAGAAGGGGAGCTCAAGTAGATTGGCTCAGGGCCACGCTCCTAGCCCCTCCAGCACACTGCCTTTCGAAGTCATCACTCAGGAAATGGTGGCTTTTTATAACTCTTTTAGTCACCACCATTTTTGTTTTTGTTTCCGGAGACTCCACGCAGCTACGAGGAGTGATCCCACCCAAAGTGACCCATATCACTTTGTGCGGAATGAGGGGATTAACAGATGGATGAGCAGATTCCTTCCAACTATGGGGATAACATCGACAGCTGCCCGCCTCCCCCTGACCCCAACTCTGACATGATTTATCACCGGGTCCTTGACATCCAACCTTCATTGCCTTGCCTTCAGCCAGTGATGAAACCTCTCCATGTTCAGGATGTAGAAAACAGGGTCTCACCTTCCAGGAAACAGGCCGGGCTGAAGGGAGGGGGCGCTGCGGGGAGCAGTGGTTCACAGCGATGGTTATCGCTCAGTACAAGCTTTCCTTTTCCTCCCTCCGTGATGACAGGGTTTGTCCTAGGGGTGCCCTCCCCTCGAGGCTGTCACTGTTTGGAGGGTCTTGTCTCCCACGCTTAGGCTGATTTGAGGAACTGATCAGTCTGGCAGACCTTAAGCCCTGGGTGATTTCTGGGGCTCTGCCCATACTTCCCACTCTCCTCACTGGTGTGTGACATGCTCTGTCATTCATTCATTCCTCAACAAGTAGTTACTGAGTACCTACTATGTGTCGGGTACTCTTCTAGGAACTGGGGATACAGCAGAGAATAAAGCAGACAAAAATCCCTGCCCTCAGGGAGCTTATATTCTAGTCCAGGATATTGCCAACTGGGGCTTCTTTGGATTGGATGGCAGACTTGGGGAATTTTCCCTTCTTGGGCACTGGGTATTTTTTCACTCTTATAAATATTATCAAGTTTTGTCTAGGACACAGTTAGGGTACTTTTTGTTTCAGGTAGGAGAGTAAATCCGGCTCCTGTTACTCCATTTTTCCCAGAATCAGAAGTTTTTCCTTATGAGAAAGCCTCTAGGCCTGGGAGGGGCAGGACTTAAAAGCTCATCTGTTATGTATACCTTCATGTGAATGAGTTTCTGAGCTCCTTTCTGAAGCATTGTGGTTATAGGAAGTAAAGAACCGAAAGACGTTAAATTAGAATATAGGACTTAGGAGATAAATCCAGCAAGTTCTCATACAGCCATAATTTCATTTGAATTCATCATCGCCTTGCAAATCTGCCAACAAGTCAGGTGCTTCTATGTTCATTTTACGATGAGGAGGTGAAGCTGGGAGAGCTTAAATGACTAGCTCAGTCACACAGCTAGCTAAGACTCACAGCTACTAACTTCTGTCCTGGAGCTCCTTCTAACACACTGTGGGTCAGGGGTCACCATGGGGAGGGGAGAGGGCAAAGGGCATCTGTGATCCCCAACACTTGTGCTGATTTGGTTATTTCTCATAACTTCTGCCTCAGCTTCCTAGGGGAACAGCTCATGTTCCCTGAGCAGCAGCTACAGCTTAGAAAGACAGAAAGAGAAATCAGACCAGAATGTCACTTCCACGAGGGCAGGGGCCACATCCGTTTGGTTTACCCCTAGGGCCCCCATGCCTAGAACAGCACCTGACCCCTCGTAAGTTTTCAAGGACTATTTGTCAAACAGCAGAACACGACGGAATGGATTTGGGGAATAAACAGACCATGAGGAACACCTGCCTCAGTTGCCGTATCAGTAAAATGGAGCCACGTCTCTGCCTTTTAATGCTGTTTTGATTTTGTTGTGTATTGTATGCTTCATGAGGGCAGGGGATTTTTGTCTGTTCCACTTCCACACTCTGGTGTCCCCAGCATCTAAAACAGTGCCTGTCACGTAGTAGGTGCTTAAGAAATATTTGCTGGGTGAACAGGTTTCGGTGAATGTGTAGCACCGGGGTTAAGAGCAAGGAATTTGAAGTCAGAGCTGAGTTTGACTCCTGGCTCTGCCACTTACTAGCTATATGACCTGGAAGATGCCTGTGAACCTCAGTTTCCCCATTGCTTACACTAAGGAGTGTCATCGTCTCTACATCCAGGGGTCCTGAGGATTAAGTGAGGTTGTGCAAATAAAGTTCTTAGCATAGCTTAAGGAGCAAAGAAAATGCTCCAAAGTTATAAAGTTCTCGCATGTCTAAGAGTGAGGGTGCATTTAAAAAAAATATTTAAAACAGTTTTTAAAAATTGAAATGTAGTTGACGTACAATAGCTTGTTAGTTTCAGGTATTTTACATAATGATTTGATATTTGCGTACTTCATGAAATGATTACCACGAGTGGTCTAGTAACCAGCTGTCCGCATACAAAGTTATTCCAATATTATTGACCGTATTTCTTATGCTGTATATTATATCCCCATGACTTATTCATTATATAACTGGAGGTTTTTACCATCTAATCCCCTTCACCTATTTCCCCCACCCTGGACCCCTCCCTTCTGGCAACCACCTGTTTGTTCTCTGCATCTATGGGTCTGTGTTTTTTTTAACTTTTTATTTTATATTGGAGTATAGCCAATTAACAACGTTGTGATAGTTTCAGGTGCACAGCTAAGCGCATGAGTCTGTTTTGAGGGTGCATTTTTTAAGGGTTGTTTTTCTCCAAAAGGACTTTTATCCCTTGGACTCCTCCCAAAGACCCCAGAGGTTGTTCTCCTGAAAGATGAGGCTGCATGGAAAATAAATTCCTATCAAATCTCCATTGACATTTTAGGTGCTCCTCAAGCCTGCAGGGCAGGGCCCCATCCTGCCTTATGCTGGCTTGATCCTGATGCAGCCAGATTCACTGTGGGGTCACCAGGCTCTGCTCGACTGCCCTGGTCTTCTGCAGCCCTTTGAAGTTGGGCTGTGTCTTTTCTTGTCTCGTGGTTGGCTGGGCCTCAAAGCTCACAAGCAGGCCGTTCCGCACCAGGGTGCAATGGGTGCTCGAGAGATCTCCAGCAGAGATAGGGAGTGAAATCTAGTCCTCCAGCAAAGACAGCTGCAGATAAAGTGACCACCCCGGGCTCTGCCATCCCCACTGAAGCCCTTCGACCCTCATCGATGGATCCAGTCCAAGTATGGGTCTTGGCCCACTCACAGGCCAGAGCTCTGCGTCTTTCTGGTCTTAACTCTTTGGGCCTGTAGACTCCATAAGTGTAGGTCTATTTTTGGTTTAGCAACTTCAGTCATTATCAAGGGAAGATTCTGTGGCTTTGAAAAGAATGACCAATGAGGCTGACCTTCCTCTGGACTGCAAGGGTGAGGGAGCACTTCAGAAGAGTGAATAGGGAGGCCTCTGACACCGAGGGGGTGGGAAGATGCAGAAGATGAAGTAGGTAGGGTGCTGGGCACAGAGAAAGCTCTCAAGTCTTGAAAACAATTATTACGTGAGTTTGAGAGTAAGGAGGTTCCAGACCGGAGTGTCCATATCTTTCTTTTGACATTCAGAAGTCCTACCCGTCTTTAAGGCTCATTCACAACCCACTTATTTGTAGAATTTTATGGAGCTTAAATTTCTCCCAGCCTCACTACTACATGGCTCTCCTCCCCTTCTGCTCTGCTCCACTGCAAGCTCTCCTTAAACACATGTATATGTGTGTGTCTGTAACTAGCTTGTGTGCTTTCGTTCATTCATTCAGAAACAGGCAGTATAGTCCAATGGTTAAGAGTGCACATGGGAACCGGGTAGCTGGAGGTCACTCTGACAATTACTACCTGTGTGAGTTCAACAAGTTACCCACTTTTTCTCTCTGCCTCAGTCTTCTCATCTTTAAAGTGGGCATAATAGTACCGACCTCATCAGGCTGGGTGATGGTTAGCTAAATGACTACCTACAAAGCATTCAGAACAGCGCCTGGCACATAGTAAGTACTCAATAAGTAAGATACCATTCTTATCCTTTTTCAGCAAACATTTATTAAACATCTCACAACGCTGTGTGTATAACTATTACTGGGCTCGTGGAGATAAAAGATAATGCCTGCCTTCCTGAACTCTCACTTTAGACTCCACACCAACCTTTGGTAATTTCTCTTTTTTATCGGCAGGAAAATGTTTACTGATAAATTCATGAAAGAAGGACAGTTATTCCTTCTCTGATCAGAGCTTGAACTGCCCAGGGTTACTTTTGTCTTGTGTGCATTGTCTTAAGGACCAGAGGGTTTACAAAGGGCTCTACCACTCACATACAAAGTTATTTCTTCTCCCCTGAGGCTCGGTTTCCTCAACGGTAAGATGGGAAGTGGGTGGTAACTTCTGCCTTTTAGGGTTTGCAGAGCAAAAACAAATGAGGCAAAGCTCATGGAGGCATCACGGAGCCTCAAATGCCTTGCATAGGATAAAAGTGAGGGCAGCCTCTCACAACCCCAGTGAGAGTTTCCTAGGAGGGCAGGGCCAGCTTCTTGGTCCCTGACAGGATAACACACACTAGGGCCAAGTGCAGGGTCTCTGTCACTTCATTAACAAACAATTTACACAGCAGACCCAGTGAGAGTCAGAACTATAATGATTGTAAGCCGCAGAAGCTCCTCTCCAACAGCTTAGGCAAAAATAGAAATGTGGGGTGATGACTCTGGGGGTAATTGGTGTGTGCACAGGAAAAGCAGAAGTGCAGCCAAGGCCTCAGGACAGCTAAGGGGTTCACTCATGTGTTCTCTTGCTGTCTGTCTCTGCCACCTTATCTCTTCTCTCTCTCTGCCTGTCAGCTCTGTTCCCTCAAACCAGCTCCCTCTATGTGGCGGGAGCATGGCCATCAAGAACATCCTGTTTCCTTAGAGAGAAACTGAATTTTCTTCCCTAGATCCAAACCAAAAATGAAAAAAAAAAAAAATCTCATGGAAAGATTCTGATTGGCTCACCTTGGGTCATGTGTTTCTTCCCGGGATCAATCAGCTATAGGGGGTGGAGGGCAGCAAGGGGAGATGGAGTTGCACAGCACAGACACAGACACTAGGGACCTACCCAGCTATCAGGACCCCAGTCGGGGAGCTTCCACTTCAGCCCCTGAGAATGTCTGAGGCTGTCCTCTTACCACACTCAGCACTTTGGTTGTGCCCTGGCCTGAATGCATGTCGTTTCCCACAGTAGATTATAAGCTCCACAAGAACAAAAATGATATTGGATACTCTTTTTTCTCTCTTCCCTCTCACACATAGGATGGCAACCTTAAGCACACTGCTAGTCACATGGCCATGGAATGTCCCAGATAAGAGATCACAGAACTAAGGCACAGAGACAGAGAGCAATTTGCCCAAGGTAACACGGCTCAAAGTAGATGCCAGGTCACCTGCCCTGCGATTTCTGATTGCTTTCTCTCTCTCTTAGGGTTAAAGGCTCCAATCCTCATTCTTACAAGGAAGCCTCTGCATAGCTCAGTCACTTCCTGCCTCTCCAGGCTTATCTCATACACTCTATAGATCTTCAAGGTGGTTATTATTTTTATTGCTATCCCTATCGTCGCCGGAGGCACCCACACTGATCCACTTCCCTCTCATTAGAGATAAAGGAATTTCTGACTCTACATTCCAGCCAGGGGTAACTTCTTTCTCAAATCTGCCTCACCACCCCCTACCTTCAGAGCTTTTGCACTTGGAATTTCCTCTGCCTGGAACACACTTTGCTAGGGCTGCTGTAACAAAGGACCACAAACTGGGCGACTTAGACAACAGAAATGTATGGTCTCAAGTTCTGGATGCTGGAAGTCTGAGATCAAGGTGTCAGCAGGGTTGGTCCCTTCTGTTCCAGTCCTCTCCCCCAGCTTCGGGTGACTTGCTGGCCATCTTTTATTCCTTGGCCTGTAGATGCCTCCCTCCGATCTCTGACGTTATCTTCACATGGCATCCTCCCTGTGTCATATCTGTCTCCATGTCCAAATGTTTGATAAGGACATCAGTCACATCGGATGAGGGCCCACCCTCATGACCTCATGTTAACTTGATTACCTCTGTGAAGACCCCTGTTTCCAAATTAGGTCACATTCTGAGGTGTTGGGATGTTAGAACCTGAACCTCTCTTTGGGGGGGACACAGTATAACCCATAACAAACACCATTTTTCACCCCCTTCCCACCCAACCAGACATCCTCCTTATCCGTCCCATCTCAGGAGAGCCTTCTCTGAACACCGCAGACCTCACCCGGCCCTGCTGTCTGCCCTCGTGTATTCTTCCTTCCTATTTGTTGTGGATGGCTGGTATCTGCTTGTGTTGTGATCTGGTCAGTACTTGTGTCTCCCTCAGATGCTCCTCTTCATGGGGGCAGAAGCATGACTGTGCTGTGCACCACTGCAGCCCCAAAGCCCAGAACCTGACTGTCAGTGAAGGGTATCAGTAAATGCCCGTGGCCTGAATGAATGAACGATTGAGAGGTTAAGCTTCACTAATCGCAAAAGCAAAGAGAAGTTTCTAAGCAAGGCCCTCAGAGTCAGAGAGATTAGTATTTCCTCTGGAGGGAAAGAATTTGCTCCAGAATCTACCAAGGGCCAAAACCCTGCCCTCACCTCTTGACTAATGGTCATGGTCTCTCCCTCCTACCCATCACCCTGGGAGAATCCACTCAGCATAGCTTTGCAGGGAAGGCCTCAGGAACCTCCGTGAAGCTGGAGGTGAGTCAGAAAGGCTGGTTAAGTGAACAGCTCTGAAACCTGACCCTTGGCATGGAGCTTGGGGGAGGCGGGTTCGCAGAAGGTAACAGCACTTGCTTTAAAATTCAAGGGGCCTGAGGGAGCATCATCTTGCAGAAAAGCACTCTAGTTGGTAAGGGGCCAAGTGTGGCCCAAGCTCCAGGTACCCGGGGTTGCTCTCCCACCACTGCCTGACAGCGTGGATTTTGTCGGGTCCAGCCCTCCCCGCGGGGCTATCCTGCACTCACCTGCGTAGGAGATGCAGCTTTAACCTTTGTGGCCTCTACTCTCCCTTGTGTGGGTGGAGAGACCAGGTGGATACGTCAAGAGACCTTCATCTGGCTCAATTGAAGCAACTCGAACTACCCACCCATAAAGGAATTCCAGCCCCCGGGCTTCCCAGGACCCCTGGGGAACACCTCATAGGCAGTAGAATCCCAAAGGGAAAAAGGAAGGCCTCCCTAAACCTAGCTCAGGACGAGGGCCAAGCTGGAAAAAGTGACTTGCAGGCCAGTCACCACGTTTTTCCCCAGTGAAAGGCTGACTCATTGCAACAGGCCTGGACTGGCTGGGACTCGAGCCGGTGGCTTGGAACATGCCTGGGCAGTGAACGCCTTGTCTAAAGGCTGGGTGGTGAGAAGCTGCGGGTCAGGGGAGCTGAGGCCGCGGCCCTGGGGAGCACCCGCACGCAGCCTGGGAGCCCGAGGGAAGCAGGGGGAGGGGGGTCCCTATTTTTCCTCCCCCTCAGACTCTTGGGGGCCTGGCATAGCACAGCAGGAGCTGGGTAAGGTCTGGAGGGGCCCTAAGACCCCAGGGGAATTAAGTCCTAATGTCGTGTTATGGTGTTTCCTGCCCCTAGGACATGCAAACAGAAAACAACACTAAACTTAAATGTAGAGAAAACGAATAAGGTCTTGATTTGCTTCATGAGCATTTATCCCCAGGCTTTCCTTTGAAATATCAAAGTGGAATTATTTTCCAGCAAGGGGGAAGATGGAAGGGAACTGGGGCTGCTTTCCTAGTGCCCTGAGCACATGTTCAGTCTGCCCTTGGGGTGGTTTGGCGTGATGCAGAGTGCGGAGTTTGACTCCGATGGGCCCCCCAGACCCTCTTCCCTCCTCGTGCCATTGTCCATGTTGACATCCAGGGCTTTTTGGCAAGGACTTTTGAGTCATGCGTTGGTTTAAATCCTGGCTGTGCCATCTGCTTGCTGTGTGACCTTGGGTAAGTCACTTGATCTCAAGTGACTAAATTTCTGTACATGTCAAATGGAAAGTACACAGGATAAATGCATGCATAGTGCCTAGCGCAGCACATAGCACAGAGTCTGGCTTATATACAAGATCTCTTCCAGCTTCTCCGTTTATGCCCTACCAAGCTGCTTTTTAGGAAAAAATGGTGTCAGTCATTCACACTTTAGTGTGAATAAGCTCCTGTCAGTGTCATTCCTTCTTTTCATTTATTTACTCAATAAATGCCAGGTACCTGCCTGGTACCTCATTTGAGCGAGGGGCTACTACTCTATGTACAGATTTTTCTTTTTATCCTCACAACAGTCTCTGCAAGATCACTAATATCCCCATTTGGTGGTGGAGGAAACTGAGACTCAGGGAGGTGAAAGAACGTTCCCAAGCTCAGACAGCAGAGCCTTGTCCATTCAGGAAACATTGACTGAATTTCTGCCCTGTCTCAGAATGGGGACTAGGGGCACAGCAGGCAGTGAGACACACCCCCATCTTAAGACCCTCATGGGCTACTGGCTGTATTTGCACATTTCTGTCATCACTCTAATTGTTAAAGTCCCTGAAAACCTTGTGCATGTGGTCAGGGAGCGCCTTCCCCTTCCCTCCAATTGCCTGTCACAGGGAGTTGCCTTCTTCCTAGTGTGTAGGACTGGCCCTGCCCAAGGCTGAGCTGCCAGATCAAGAAAGCCTCCTGCCTTTTCTTTCCACATCATTTTCTGGGGCTCCGTTGAGTAGATTTCCAAGACTACCTCAGAATTCCGTTCTTCTCCCTTCTTTTGCACTTCACGAAATAATATATATTACAGAAATAACACATGTTCATTGAAAAAGAGAGAGAGAAGAAAAGAAAATAAAGAAAAGCAAAAATTTTCAAAGTAACGGTAACTCCAAGTCTTGCTGAGATGGTTAAAATTTTATTGTATTGTCTGCCAGACCTTTCTCTTATGCAATTAGAATATAATTAATAGTGATAATGATAATAATGATAACACTAATTTTAACTAACCCTGACTTGAAGCTTCCTCTGTACCAGATACCGTTCTAAGCACCTTAAAAATTTTAACTCATTTATTCCTCACAATAGCTCAGTGAGTTGATTATTACTGTCCTCATTTTACAGGTGTGGAAATTGAGGCAGAGAGGGAGAACATTTAAAAGTGTACATGTTACTCTCTTGTTTTAAAATGGGAGCATTCTGAAAGCACTGTTTTTTGACCTACTTTTCTCCCCTTAACAATTAGAAATTTACCTTCTCAATTGTACTTTTTCATGACTCTTTAGCATTCCAACCTTCATGCATACCATGAATTATTCAACCAATGTCCTGTAGGCCACTTTTCTGATTTTCAAGGTTTTTTTTTTAAACGATGAATGACACAGAGATGTCCATCTTTGTAGCTTAATCTTTTTTTTTTTTTTTTTTGCGGTACACGGGCCTCTCACTGTTGCGGCCTCTCCCTTTGCGGAGAACAGGCTCTGGACGCGCAGGCCCAGAGGCCATGGATCACGGGCCCAGCCGCTCCGCGGCATGTGGGATCCTCCCAGACCAGGGCACGAACCCGCGTCCCCTGCATCGGCAGGCGGACTCTCAACCACTGCGCCACCAGGGAAGCCCTGTAGCTTAATCTTTGAAAACTTGATGAATCCCTCCCTGTGATAACTCCTGGAAGTGGAATCGCCTCGTCTCGAGACATACCTGTTCCAAGGCTTCTGGCGCTCCTTGCAAGTTTTCTCCCAGAGCAGTAAGACTCCTGGGAGGCTAAAGGGATGTGAACCGTCACAGCCCCATGGAGGACAGCTTTGGTGATACCCATCAGAATGACAGATGCTCATGCTATGACCCAGCAGTCCCACTTCTGGGAGTTTATCCCATAAATATCATTATACACATACAAAGTGACATCCATATGTTACAATTAGTCATTGCAGCCCTGTTGGTAATAGTGAAGGGTCAGAAGTAACCCAAATGTCCATAATAAGGAACTGATCAAGTAAATGACAGTATATCTATAGAGTGAAATCATATGCAGTTGTAAAAAGAATTCCAAGCCTTTCTATGTATTCATGGGAATAGCTCCCCAAGATATCGTAGGTTAAAAATAAGTGCAGGCTCGGGCTTCCCTGGTGGCGCAGTGATTGAGAGTCCGCCTGCCGATGCAGGGGACACGGGTTCATGCCCCGGTCCAAGAAGATCCCACATGCTTGCATACCGCAAAAAAAAAAAAAAGTGCAGGCTACTTACAATAGCCAGGACATGGAAGCAACCGAAGTGTCCATCAACAGATGAATGGATAAAGAAGATGTGGCACATATATACAATGGAATATTACTCAGCCATAAAAAGAAATGAAATTGAGTTATCTGTAGTGAGGTGGATGGACCTAGAGTCTGTCATACAGAATGAAGTAGGTCAGAAAGAGAAAATCAAATACCATATGCTAACACATATATATGGAATCTAAAAAAAAAAAAATGTTCTGAAGAACCTAGGGGCAGGACAGGAATAAAGACACAGATGTAGAGAATGGACTTGAGGACACGGGGAAGGGGAAGCTGAGACGAAGTGAGAGAGTGGCATGGACATATATACACTACCAAATGTAAAATAGATAGCTAGTGGGAAGCAGCCGCATAGCACAGGGAGATCAGCTCGGTGCTTTGTGACCACCTAGAGGGGTGGGATAGGGAGTGTGCGAGGGAGACACAAGAGGGAGGAGATATGGGGATATATGTATACGTATAGCTGATTCACTTTCTTATACAGCAGCAACTAACAAAACAATGTAAAGCAATTATACTCCAATAAAGATGTTAAAAAAAAAAGTGCAGGGAGAGACAAATTAAAGGTATGGGTCTATCAGATACAAACTACTATGTATAAAATAGATAAGCAACAAGGATGTTTTGTATAGCACAGGGAATTATAGCTATTATTCTATAATAACTTATAATGGAGTATAATCTGCAAAAATACTGAATCACTATGCTGTACACCTGAAAATAATATAATATTATAAATCAACTATACTTCAATTTAAAAAATGTGTGCAGAATGATGTAAATAGCATGCTATTTTTGTATGAAAAAAGGAGGCAAGTGATAGCCCTCATTTGTAGTTGCATGTATAAACACTGATAAGCTCTAACCTAAGTTAGAACAGTACCTACCTGCCTATTTACGGTGATTTTGGCTGGGCCAGAGAGATCAAGATTAAAGAGAACGAATCAAGATAGGAGAACAGTTTTTTTCACTGATCACTTTTTGTGCTTTCAGATTCTGAAACTATGCTGTACGCCTATTCAGAAAATTCTAGCTCTTAAAATTTCCCTTCCGGTATTGTTAAATTTTTTTTAGGTATGATAATGCTATTGTAGTAATTTTTTTAATGGAATACTTACTTTTGAGAGATAGTGAAATATTTACAAATGAAATTATATAATGTCCCGATTTCCTTCAAAATAATATTTGAATGGAGGAAGCAGGATAGTATATATATTACAGATGAAAGTGATTGGACATGAATTGATGACTGTTAAAGCTGAAAAGCTGATACATAGCGGATTCATTATGCTCTTCTGTTTACTTAAAGAAAGAATTTATTGAGGTAAAATTCACATAAAATCAAGCACCTTAAAGTGAACAATTCAGCGGCATTTAGTACATTCACAGCGCTGTGCAACTACCACCTCTGTCTAGTTCCAAAACATTTCCATCACTTCAAATTAAAACCCTGTACCATTAAGCAATTTCCCCCCATTTCTCCGTCCTTCCAGCTCCTGGCAGCCATCTGTCTGTGTTCTGTCACTTATCTATTGTGGACTTATCTATTCTTGATATCTCATATAAATGGACTCATAGTATTTGTGACTTTTTGTGTCTGGCTTCTTTTACTGAGCATAATGTTTTTGAGGTTCATCCATGTCGTAGTTTGTGTCATGCTACATGTACATGTTGTAGTGTAGAGCATGTAGTACTGCATTTCTTTTTAGTCCTTTGCGTGTATATACCACATCATGTTTATCCGTTCATCCGTTGACGAACATTTGGGCTGTTTCCACTTTGGGGCTATTGTGAATAGTGCTGTTAGGAGCGTGCTTGTACGTGTCCTTGTCAGAGTACCTGTTTGCAGTTTTCTGGAGCGTATACCTAGGAGCACAGCTGCAGTTATATGATCATTCTATGTTTAACTCTTCGACACGTCTCTCAACTGTCCTCCCCAGCAGCCGAACCATCTTACATTCCCACCAGCAATGTAGGAAGGCTCCAATTTCTCCACATCCTCGTTAACATGTTTTTTCTTTATTGTAGCCATCCTGGTGGGTGTGAAGTGGCATCTCATTGTGGTTTTGATTTGCATTTCCCTGATGACTAATGATGTTGAGCATCTTCTCATGTGCTTCTTGGCCATTTGTACATCTTCTTTGGAGAAATGTCTGTTCAAGTCCTCTGCCCATTTGAAAATTGGGTCATTTGTCTTTCTGTTGTTTCTGTCTACTTTCTTATATGTCTTAAATTCTCCACAGTAAAAAAAAACAAAAGGTACAAAAATATTAGACATTTTATTAAAAACTTTAAGAAACACACATCTCCCCTCCCCCCCTCCCCCACCCCTCTGGGAAAAGTAGTAGTTTTCCCTCCTTTTTCCCCCAGTTGAATTCCCCAGAGATCCCTACCTCCATATACCATAATGTGGTTTCCAAAAAAACCGTATTTGCTCTTCAAACAAATAAATAAGCACAGGTGTCTTTCCTTTCACCCTCCTACAGGTAGGTGCAGGGTGGAACAGCAGGGCTCTTAGGAGTAGCCGAGGCTGGCTGTCCCCATCACTTTGGCCACAGCCTGAGGCCAAGCCCCCACCTATCTAGCAGGCTGGTGACTCATTCCCTGAGGGCCCCGTGTAGAGCGGAAGAAACCTCCTGGGCCCCAATCCAGCCACATCACAAGACTGGATGGACCAGCGTGTCGGTGGCTTGCATAGCCAATGGGAGAGGCTTCACCCAGCTCATGTTCTGCTGTGGCAGTCGGGCCAGACAGATGGCTTGGGATAAATGGGGGGGGGGGGGTGTTGCCGAAGGGGGGATTTGGCTTTGAGTGGCCTCAGCCTCCCTCTGGAACCCAGAGGAAGAGGTAGGTGAGGTGAAGGCCGTGCCTGAGGAACGGGCTGTAGTTTGGTGCCTTCCAAACATTCTGTGATGTTTTTTAGCAATGGAATTCTTGCTTAAACAAACCTTTACGATATTTAGGACAGAGAAACAGGAAGCTGCTCCAGCTAAAGAGGGGGTGAGAAGCCCAGAGCCTGCCCTCCCTCCATGCCATGTGGCACTCTGGGGAGTTCTGGGTCTCTGGGGAACATGCCGGTCCCGTTAACACAGAGTCTTTATATGCAACCACTTGGGAACTCAGCGCGGTCTGTCTCTTGGAGCCTTGAAGGGGCTCCAGAGGCCTGAGGAGAAACCTGGCAGCCCGGCAAGCTCCAGCCTGAGATTCTGACCCCCCTTCCACACAGAGAAGAGACCTCTTGCTTACTGCTCCCCAGCCACGTACTGGGGAGCTGACCAAGGGCTGTAGAGATGGGCCAGGGTGTGTGTGGGCTGCAGGAACCTGCAAGGGACAGAAGGAGCTGCAGTGGCCTGGTCTCCAAGCCTTCCAGCCTCCATTCCAGCAAGAGAGCTGGGAACTCGGTCCCAGCCTCCCTCCCTCCGTCCAGCAGAAGTGCCTCGTCCCAAGTTGTCCATAGGTAACTACTGTCCCAGGCCCCTCTACCTGCCCCTCTCCTAACCTTAAGAGAGATGTGAGGGAAGGAGTGGCCCCTCCTCCCACCCCAGAACATTTGACATAGAATTTCCTCAAACCCAGATTCTGGTTCTCAGCGTAGTCAACCTAAGTGCCCAGCTGGCCCCAAGCTCCAGTAGTCCGTCAGGGTTAGTTCTTTAATTAGAGAATGCGCCCATTTTTGGCTGCAGGATGGTATGTGGGGACATTTGTCAGGAAGCAAATAAAGAGTCGGGCGAATAACTTTACCCTGAGCTTCAGTTATCTCCTCTGCCCACTGGGGATCATAGTACCTATTCCATGGGGCTATTTTGAGGATTAAATGAGATAATGCATGCCCAAGCCCAACGTCACAGCAGCTCAGTTTAGAAGCAGTTCTGTACCAGAGAAAGGGCCTAGCTCTGTCCTTCACACGATGTGTAACCTCTGATGAGGCTCAGATTTCTCCTCTCTGAGCTCCAGTTTTTTCACCTCTTATTAAATACCTACCCTTCTCAGTTGCTATAGGAAGTAGAGATAGTTCACATAAACTACCTAATATAGTGCCTGGCATCGGGAGAGCACTCAAAATATGGTAGTAACTGAGGCAATTATTACACTTTTACTATTATTATTTTTATGATTACCATTACTATTATTTAACAGGAAGGGCAATGGGGTTTTGTAGTTAAGCGTGTAGACTCTGGAGCCAAATTGCCAAAGTTTAAATTCCAATTCACCACCGGAGCTGTGTGGCTTTAGGCAAGTTACTTAGCCTCTCCTTGCCTACATTTTGTTAACCATATAAGGAGAATAATAATTAAACCCACCTCATGGAGTTGCTGTGAAAATTAAGTTTTTGTATATGGAGTGCTTTGAAGAGTGCCTGGCAAATAATAAGTGCTACAAGCTGCTGAAAGCCTTCCCCTCGGATCCAATTAAGAAGAGGCAGAAACCAACATATTCACCATTCTACTAATGGTTTAGTGACTCAGAAGCTGTGTGACCTTGGGCCAGTTAACTCCCCTCTCTGAGCGTGCCTTTATCTATCTCCAAAATGTAAATTATACTAGTACCCGTAATGGTCCTTCTAGGTTGTTAGGCTTCATTAATGAGCCATGACCCGTGGGAAGCTTCTAGCTTCTAGTTAATTAGGCTCTATTTCCAATGCCCTGCCTAAATCCAGCTCCACCCCGCGCCCCCCCAGCAAGCCTTCCCTTCCCCCCAACCCCGGGAGAGCGCTCGGATTCCCTCCCGCGGGGCGCGAAGGGGGGCTGCCCGGCGCCCGATGCCAGGTCCTATTCTGGGGGCCGAGCGAGCCCGCGGCCGTGCCAAGCTTCCCCGGGGATCAGGTTTCTGCTGACGCGGTGCCAGGCACGTCTGCTTCCAGGAACCGGCAGCCGCATTTAGCCGCGGGCCGCACATGAAAGGGCTGCAGTCGGAAACGTGACGTTGTGTCAACAGGCGAGGCAGGTCAGCGCTGGGTGAGACCATCCCGGCTGGCCGGAGGCGCACGCCCTGTCTGAAGGCGGCTGGATCGCAAGTGTCCGCTCCCCCTACCTCTGGCCACCTCTCCTCGGCCCCAAAGCCAGCGCTTCAGCCCCTCCCACTCACACACACCCCTTGGTTAACAGAGGTCCTATTTGTCCCCAGGGGGCCAGAGACTGGGGTGCGAACCCCTCCTCCACATCTCCCTCCAAACCACTTGGAACCTGCTGGAACCGACCTAGAAAGAAGATCAAGGGCAAACTGGAAGCAGAAAAGGAGGCAGAGGGAGGGCTGCTGCTTTGAGGGGTGCTCCATAGGCTCCAGTCGTGGGATTCTGGGCTGAGGCTGTGTGGAACCCCCAAACCCTTTTTAGTTCAGGGTGCTGCACCACTTCGTTCTGTCTCCACAGCTACTCCTTGAGTCACGGCCCAGGGAGGAGGGGGGGGGCAGGCCAAAAGGCCTGGCCTTGATTTCAACCCAGTGCTCCATCCCCAGGATACACTTGATTTGTTTAGGTTTTTTACCCATAAAGTCTAGCCAGAAAAGCTTAGCAATTCATGGAGGAATTCAGGAGCTTAACAGGCAGGAGACCCTGAGGGCCAGGCCCTAAGCTCCTGGGAGAAAGACGGCCTTACCCATGGCTGTCTGCCTGCTGTAGGACATGTGAGGGGGGCTCAGAATCCTTTTTTATTGAACCACAAACAGGTGTGGAGGGGGCGATGCCAAGACTACCGGTTCATTGATAAGACCACCAGCTCATCTCCTGACTCCTGGTCCAGGGCTCCTCCCATGACACCAGGCTGCCTGCGGGCACCTCACACAAGCCAGGCGATGCTCACTGTCGCCTGCTGGCTCAGCAGCAGAGAGAGAAGGTGACATTTGAAGCAAACAGACACGAAGGGCAGGTGGTGTCTCTGCCTGGCTGAGAACTCCCTGGGGGCAGTTTCCCTGCATGGGCTCCAGACAGCCAGAGGGTTCTGGAAGATGCTTTGGGATCTGGAGCGTGGCGAGCCAAGCGCTGGCCATCAGGAAACATCAGGACACCTCTGAGACAGGGAAGGGGACAGGCAGAAACGCTCACTCGACTGGGTCATTTCCCACTTCTTTTCCCATGGAATTTTTTTTTTTTTCATAAGAGCGCTTGACTAAGGAACACCAATATTCATTCACGCACAAACACACCCAATGAGAGGAAGTCCAGGAAGGATGTAGAAACTAATCATGGAATGTTGCTTTCAGAGGCAATTGGACAGGATATGGCAAACCCATTAGACCGTGCTAGACTCGAAAAAGTCGCCTTGGTAGAGGTGCTATCCCCAGCAGCAATTATTATTGCATCATAATCCATTAAATCTTCCCTCAGTGTGCTGCCCCCCCTCCAGCAAGCTCCCCAGACACTGAGGCCCACGATTTCGTACTTTGATTTTCTGTCAAGTTTTAAGGACCATGACAAAAGCAGACTGGGGGAAAAAATAGGCTTTTTGCTTAACTCTGGAAAGAGGCACAGGCTGACAGTAAGCCTCTGGCTAAGGTTGGTCTAAGAAAACAGCTGAACAAATATTTACCTACAAAATTGACTAAGCTTATTCTGTGTGAATACAGGCATGGGAAAAGCTGAATGAAATCACACCAAGATTAAGTAGTTGTTGCTTTCAGCCAAGAGGGGAGGGCAGAAGAAGGCCATATCACACCCTTGAGAGTTCTTTTAAAAATGCGGGAGACCATCTTTCTCTTCCACAGGAAAAGGATTATTTTATTAAGTATTTTAAAACAACTAGTTAACATTGACTCATAGATAAAAATATTTACAATTTCCCACCTTCAGGAAGGCTCCAAAATATAGACACTGTACCTCTCCCTAGAGAAAAAAAAATTATTCTCTTCAAAAACAGGAATACATTCATTTGTTCTCACTTTTGTAGATCAAGTAATTATACAAATAAACATCTGAAACATTTTCCTTTTTAATATATTTATATAATATATAACAGTTTTACAAATAAAGGCAACGACTTTAATACCAAAATAAAAACAGGAAAAGAAAAAGTTAAAACACGATCAGTGACCAAGCATAGTGCATTTCAAAAAGCTGGTGCAGGGCGAGCTGGACAAGTCAGAAAAGTACTCTGGACCAAAAATAAAACTTCTTTGAAGAAGACAGAATCCTTTTTAGCAATAAGGACACTCCATACGCCGTCGGGCGAGGGGAATTAGCCTGCAGAGAGGATGCTGCTTTGCCAGGGTTGGTTAGGCCTTTAAGAAGCTAAGCTTGGTTAAAAGGAGTTTTAGGAGAGAGCTGAGAGCCGAGTCTGGCTTTGCTCGTTGAAACTGCAATTTGTTACTCAGCTTTTACGTGCTCTGGGGTGCTTGGAACTTAGGCACCTGCATCTCTCAGAGCCTGGTTTGGTTCCCTGGACAGAGAAACTGTTTCTAGGTGAGACTAGAAACAGGTGTCAGAGGCCCGGGGGACCCCTCCCGCCTCCCCTGGCAGCTGGGCTTGTACCAGGACGCCCTTTTCAGATCGTTAGTAAGCGAATCACTTTGAAAGCCTGAGTAGGGAGCTACATTCTCTTTACTCACCCGAGGCAGGGGTGGAGAGCAGACCTGCGGAAATCTCCCCAGGCCACTACCGTGCTATGCCAGTGTCTGCTACCTCACCACTTTGCAGAAAGCTGTCTGCCTGCCCTGTCCCCGTGTGGTGAGTCACGGAGACAATAAAAGGGAGCAGGGTGGGGTCGTTAAGAGCTGGCTGGGAACTGCACTCTGGAAAGCCCTCTTTTGAAAGTACCTTTTGCTCAAAGCCACAGACCCGGCTCCCAAAGTGAAGACTGACTCACAAACCAAGACTTTGAAGCTTTTGAAAATCCAGCTGATCTGTTATCAGAGGGGGCTATTCTCTGGGAGGGGAAAAGCCCAGAGGTCTGCGACAGTCCCCCCTAAGTCTCCTGATGTCAGGCAATCCTTCATGTCTTCCCTACACCAAAAGGAGCTTTAATGTCCCATACCAACACACAATGCATATGCGTGTGCGCACGCACGAACACACACACACACACACACACACACACACACACACCCCTGAATCTTCTCTCCCTGCCTCAGATGATCTTGGCATACACACTGGAACAATCCTGCTACACTCACAAACACTTTTTTTTTTTTTTTTGGAAGTAGGGAGGAAGGAAAGCGAAGCAGCAGGACCCCCTAAATAGTTTAGTCTTTGGTTTCTAAGTTTAAAGGGGGGATCTGCTTCAGAGCTTGGAGCAGGGCGGAAGAATCGATGGCCGGATGGGCTGGCAAGGGAGAAGGGAGTCTCTGGGGCATGAGCAAGGGGGCTGAGATCTTGTCTGGGTTCATGAAGCTGGTGAGAGCTGCGGCAGAGGCGTTGAGGCCTGGGTATAACACTGGGACAGAGGTGGGATACCAGCATTTCTCCAGCATGGGCAAGTAGGCAGTCGCTGACGGTGGGATCAGATAGAAGGGCAGGCAAAAGGGAGGCTGGTGCGGGTGTGGGCCCAGGAACGGGGAGCTGATCAGGTCACTGCTAGAGAAATGGCCTTCATCATCTGAGAGCTGCATTCTGCTCTTTTTCGTGGGGGGTTCTTCGGATTCTTGCTTAATAGCACCGATCCTTTCTCCCATGGTGAACCTGCGTCCATGATCACTTTTGAAGTACGGCTGCTCGACACGCAGCTCAGTCTTCTCTGATTCTCCTCCGTAGCCGCTGTCTGTGTCCGTGTCACTGCCACTCTGCTCGCCGCTCGAGTGAGCGAAAGTCCGCTGGATGACCGGTACACAGTTTTTGCCTGGGCCTTCAGAGCCTTTGGCCAGGGAGCTGGGTTTCTCCTTGAAGTCCATGGCTTTGGCACCTGGGTCTGACGGCTTCCTGGTGGTACCACCCTGCAGGAGCTCGGAGACCACACGGTGGAGGTGGGTGACGAGCTGGGAAGATTTCAGGTCCCGGGTGTTCTCGTGCTTGGCCAGGTACTGAAGCACCTCCCGGGCACATGTCTGGAAACCTGAGCAGAACATCTCTTGACCTGCTTCGACATTTCTCCCCGACAGATCACCTGGATAAACACAGACCCAATGGAAGACGTTTCAGAAGGCCCTGTGGTTCACCTGGACACCTATGTTCCAAAGACCCAGAGCTTTCCTTTCTGTTAACAGCATTTGCTGATTTATGTTCCTAACTCCAAAAGTAATAGGATCAGGGGGAATGTGGATGACAGCAAAAAGTATAAAGAATAAAATAAAACTCATCCGTAATTCTACCACTCAGAGATGAAATATGATTTGTAATGGCTGTATAATATCCCATCACAGACACAGACCATATTTAACAGAGACAGGCTGCTTCCCCTCTTGTTGAATTTATAGGTTGCTCTTGAGTTTCCATTATAAGTGACACAGCAATGAACATCCTAGTATGTTTATAACCAGAGTCAATTTATAGTCAATTTATATCTTTTCACCATAGGAAGTGACCGGATCGTCAAAAAAGGAGAATGAAGGAACAGTGTCACCTAAAGTAAGCTTATTTTCAATGACTTATACAAGTTGCAGTCATGCTGTCGTCTTTAAACGCTATTTCTAAGTCTTTCTCATGTATTCCCTTCATGATCCCCAAGAAATTAGGTATGATCATCTTCCTGTTTTCAGTAAGGAAACTGGCAGAAGCACTTGCTAGCTTTTTGTGATTCTCATCATACTTGTTTGGAAAGGAGGGCAGAGAAGAATGGGATGAGGGGGTGGGTAGAGGAATTTCTCCCTAGTTTGTACAGTATGATTTGGAATGGGTGAGACGAGATGGTTAGAAGGTGGCTGTGATTCTCTAGAAGTCAGTAGAAACAGATGACGAAACTTCAGTGGTTTCGTTAGATTGTGTAATTCACCAAGATACCTAGTGGCTATTCAGGGAATCACATGAAATGCAGGAAAAACTCCTGTTGTCATCCTGCCAGGATCGTACCGCACACCGAGTGATAAGGAAGTAGAGGAACAGGAAAACACTGGGGCATACCCGTGATTTATTCTCCAATGAAACAGGGCTAAGAACAACTGTAAAACACCCACGATGCAAATTATAGGTGCCTTGGCGTTTTCAGAGGGAGGGGGGAAAACTCCCAGAATCCAGAAACTCTTAAGTCAAAATGCCACTGAAATATTTTACCATTTGACTAATACGTATTCACGCCAGGTGGCACATGCAGCGTTCCGAATGAAAAGTCTGACCTTTTCGGAAGGATAAAACGGCATCTCCCCCAACGAATGTGCATAAGCAATTTGTTGCAGGAATGTTTCTCATACCAGATGTTGAGCCCACAGGCTCTCTATTTGTGCTAGAACTCTTAGGAGATGATAGCCAGGCTTGGGTACTCACCAGCTTGCAAACCGCTCTGCAGGGCAATGATTTTCTGCTGTTGCTGATCAATTAGGTTTGTTAGTGCTTTCACATGCTTCAAGGTAAGTTCAAGAACTACTGCTTTTTCCAAGTGACCCAAAGTCTGGAATAAAAAGAGCCTCGGTCAGCAGTGAGCGCAGAGAAGTCCCACCTCTGGGACACTAATTAGCAATGAGATAAAGGAAGAAAAAACAAAAAACTTTCCTGGTTGGCTAAATTTAGTTTTAAGTTTATAGATGAAGTTTTAAAATATATATATATATGTATTCAATATATGTTTTTGATTAAAGAACAACAAACTGTCACCCATCTTTGGACGCCTTTTGGAAGCAGCAGCTAGCTCAGGAGAAAGCTTTGACAGATAAATTTTTCCAGCAGCCGTTGCTGACCTTAACTCAGGGGAATCCGGAGATAACATTTCTCTGCGGTGGTGTCAACCCGAGGAGAGACTTCTACTGTGTCTGGCAGCCAAGAGGCTTTCCCTAGTTTCTTTCCTGACATCCTGTCATAACTTCCAGCTCATCTACACTTTTTTCTTCCTCCCTAAATACTATTCTTTTTTCTTTCCCCAACCAAAGCCTGCCAAGCTAGTAAGCTGTTGGCTATTGCCAAGAAAGGACAGGGCGTTAAAAAACACACACACACACACACACACACCCAAAACAAGTCCTCTTATTTTAAAAAGGGACCGGGGGGCGGGGGGGAAGGGGGTAAAATATTTGCGAGTTGCTTGGTTTGCTCAATTCAGGAAAACGAAAGAACCCTGAAAATCGCCAGCAGGGAAAGTCTTAAACTCTTGCAAGGGAAGGCCAGCCGGTGTCGGTGCCAACCTGGAGAGGTACAAACGGTTCTCACCTCATTTGCACGAGGCTGCCAGAAAATTCTGACCCTGGGGAAGGGTACCCCCAAACAGAGCCGCCTACCAGCTCGGATCGAGCCATCTGGTCTGCAGTTCCCAGCGGGGCCTGCAGGTGGCGAGTGACCCTCGCCCGCCCTCTGGGCAGAGGAGCTGGTTTGGACAGGGGCCAGCTTCTCACTTACTGTAAGTTTGAGATGTTCGGGGAGGAGATCCTTCAGCTGGGCGATGCACTCGTTAATCCGGTCACGTCTCTTTTTCTCGATGAGCCGGTGCGGCAGTTTGTAGGTCTCCTATGAAGCGCACGGGGAGACGGTGGGCGCGGGAGGACGGGGGTGAGGAGCCCTCCTCCTCCCCCCGCGGCGCGAGGAGTCGGGGCAGCGGAGCAGAGTCACACCCAGAACCAGCTCCCCTCCGCCCCTTCTTCTCCAGGCCACTCAGTAGAGGCACAGAGCCCACACCTAGCATACCCCCTTCAGCCGCAAAGTGAGGAAACTTTTACTGGAAACTCAGCGCGTGCGAGGGGCTGGGGTCCCGAGGGGCGCGGTGCTCCTACCTTGCTATCCTCGCTCCGCTTTATTCCCCGCCGCGACTTGTACACTTGGTACATATGGGCAAAATCCATCCTGCAGGGAAAGGGACGAGGAATGGCTGTGACTTGCGCATCGGCTGCAGGAGCCCTGGTTGGCAAGAACCTCCGGATGCGCCCAGAACTACTCCGAGTTGCAAGCCGCGCACAGCGCAGGACTGGAGTTGAGGCTTGAAAGGGCCGGGGGTGCCAACTTACCCTGGTAGGTCTCCGGGCTCCAGTCCTGGCGCTTTGGGCAGGCAAGCGGGGGGCGGTTGCGCACTGGGGATCCGCTCCATTGCGCGGCGAGCCGGGGCCACTGTGCGCTCCTGTCTGCAGCGGCAGAGCGTCGGGTGAGGACTATTCTGGAGAGGGTTTCGGAGGTCTCTTCGCCGGGGTTCCTCGGACTCTGAGCTCCTTGAAATCCGTTGGGCTGCCGGGAGCTGCGGCTCTGAGGTGCGGCTTCAGTTGGGGGCGTGCATGGTGGACCCGCGGCCTCGGGCTCCGGCTCTGCGCACAGACTGGCAGTGTGTGCTCCCTGCGCCGTCTGCGCCGTGTGAGCCAAGTGAATGAGAAGTGGGGCGGGCGGGGAGGCGGGAGGGAGCGCGGGGGGGGGGGCCGGTTAGGGCGGGGTGGGGGGGGGACGAGCCGAGGAGTAATGGAGAGGCTGCGGGCTGGGTTAAATGGGAACGAGTGGGTGGGTTGGAGCTACGTGTTCTACCCTGTGACTCCAGGCACGTCTGGCCGCTGCCGGGGAGGGAAGGAGCGACCTGCCCGCCCTCCCCCGGCTTCATCACATGAGTCTCACGTGTTGGACGACGCTCCCGCGGCTGCGAGGGAGCCCCCGCCTCCACCCCCGGCCCCCAGGTGTCTGCGGCTGCCTTTCCCCGAAGAGGGGGTGGCAGCGCAGACCGGGTCCTGCCCAGCCGGGTGGGGGGCGCGAAAACTGGAAGGGGCCGGAGAGGTGGGGGGAGGTTGGTAACGTGGGCGAACCTGCCCCAGGGAAATGAAGTAAGTTCCCGTCTCCTGGGAGGGAACGGGGGAGGACGGACCCGCCCGCGTCTGACTCAAGCCGGGAGAGGAATATCCCCTCGCTAGTTCCAGCCCAACCCTCTTCCTCCTCCCCCCGCGCGGCCCGCTCGGAGGAACCGGCGCACAGCGGAGGGAGTCGCCCGGCTCCCCCCCACCACCACCACCCCGGCGCCTTCCCCAGAGGCTGGGGTTTCTTTCTGTGCCGGCTTCCCTGCCCCCACCCCTCGGCCCCGCGTCCAGGAATCGCCCGCCGTGGGGAGGGGCCGAGGGGCGGGGCGGATGTCACCCCATGGGAAGCGGGCTGGCAGCCAAGCTCAGGGGCAGCCGAGGCCGCCGACGAGCACGCTGCGCGCACCTGACCCGCGAGGCTGTGCGCCGCGGGCCCCTGGCTCCATCGGAGCTGCGTTCCCGGCCATAGCCTGCATGCCGGCGAGCACCCACTTAAGCACCCCCCAGGGTGCCCCAGTGCCCCCCCCTCCCCGCCCGCACTTGGGCTAGTCAAGCACAGAAAGATATAGGGCGCGGTGCCCTGCGTCCCTCCCTCCTCTGCCCCCACCGGAGCAGGACGCATCCCCTCGGGCCGCAACGTTACACAACCGCAGCGCGCCTGCCCTGCAGCAGCCCGGGGTGTGACACTTCACGTGGCCGGGGCTCGGGCCGCAGCGCTCCCCACTGCGAGTCCCTCTGCCCTGGCGCCGAGGCCCCCGGGCTGCGGTGTGCCCGCCAGGGTCGGCCATCTCCCTCCTGCCGGGGACTTCGGGGGTGCTGTGTGCGGTCTGCGCTCGGAGGAGGAAGGAAGAGAGAGACTAGGACAAACTGCCCATCACAGTGACATCTTAGCGTTCATTCATTGGACACATATTGTTGAGCCTCCTACCCTGTGCCAGGCGTTGTGCCCGTTGCTAGATAAACTGTGGGCGAATCGAACACAGATTCTGCCCTTGAACTCACAGGAACGTCTGAGAAGAGGTTCCGCTGGGTAGTGAAGGGAAGGCAGCCCTGGGAAAATTATATCGGTGCCACCGACGGACAGAGGGGGAAAAAAAGAAAAGATAGGAAGTGTGTGTGGTTTTGTTTTTATTAAAAAATATATTTTTTTAAATTTAATACGAACAAAGATGCCTGGGCAGAGGAGGAGAGGGGAGAAGTTAACCCATTGCCCGGAGCCTGGGGCAGAAAGGCCTCCTCCAAGCGGCCCCAGATCTCCGCAATCTCACTTGGGCCGCCGGAGCCCCACCGCCCCCCCCCCCCCCCCCCCCCGCCTCTCCCGGAAAAGTCCGGCCTCTGTGACCTTCTAACTGCCTGGAGCAGGGAAAACAGCTGAAACTCTAAGCCCGCGGTGTGAGCAGCGCTGATGCAGTCAGAGGAGGGAGCCAGTGGAAATTCATGACTAAAATAAGGCCTGGCTGGGGATTTCACTGACCTCTGTGCTGCCCTGCCCTGCAAGATCGGGGAGTTGAGAGATGACTGTAAGCCTTTCCCACCACGCCTCGGGTCAGTCACCCCGCTGCGGAGTGACCTGGCTGTGGGAAAGATAGAAAAAAATGGGGTTAACGCTGGACCCGGGTGAAAATTAGCGTCGGCTGCAGTTTGGGGGTGGGGTGGGGTCAGTCTTAATTGGCAGTGCCCTTGACAACCTAGAGAATTGGGATTCACACTTCGACCAAACTGGGAGTGGATTTCCTTCAGGTCGTTTTGGAGAGCTCCCACTTCCTGTTTATGTTTCACAAGCGTCAAACTCATTAGCAAGTGTGAGAAGTGCCTCCTTTTCTAACTGCTGACTGGCTTGACCTCACTTGGCGGTTCAGCATCCCTCCCTCCTGGAATGTACTTTTACTGGCTTTTGTTATCAACCATCTCTCCGCAGGCTTCCTGCGGAGAGGTGGGCAGCAGGGCCACAGGCAGGAGGGGACTAGAGTCGCTCCTGGGTTTGTGCTTTCAGTCTAAGGGGACCTGCTCCATTGTGAGACTTTAATAGGGGTGAATAGTTGTCATGACTGTGTCCAAACCACAGTTCCACAAGGAAATAAGTAGTGGAGAAGGAAGGAACATATGTCCCCACGGCTGTCACCACCACCACCCCCCGGCCCCGCCCAAGCCAGGAGTGAACCCAAACAGTTCAGATTCCATGGCTCAGGGCTCAGTATCATTCCTAGAATGCTTTGAGGTTATCGATACTTTTTGCCCTTACCTGACCTACAATTGGAAATAACAAAATATATCATTTCCTACTTTTTGTTTGTTCCAAATGTACTCTCAAGCATCAAGAATTCTCCCCACTTAACCAAAGTTCTACCATATCCAGCTTATGTTACTTTTAAAAAATAATTTGTTTTTGGCTGCATTGGGTCTTCGTTGCTGCGCGGGGCTTTCTCTAGTTGTGGCGAGCGGGAGCTGCTCTTCATTGTGGGGCTCGGGCTTCTCTCTGCCGTGGCATCTCTTGTTGCGGAGCACAGGCTCTAGGCGTGCGGGCTTCAGTAGTTGTGGCACATGTGCTCAGTAGTTGTGGCTGGCGGGCTCTAGAGCGCAGGCTCAGTAGCTGTGGTGCATGGGCTTCGTTGCTCCGCGGCATGTGGGATCTTCCCTGACCAGGGCTCGCACCCGTGTCCCCTGCATTGGCAGGCAGATTCTTAACCACTGTGCCACCAAGGAAGCCCCACTTATGTTACTTTTAATGTTTTTCTTTTCTCAATAGCTTATGATTATTTTTTATTGATTTAAATAAAATAACTCCTTCCCCTCATGCATCTTTCCATCCAGAAGAATCTTAATATTTCAGTCTGTCATCTTTTGTAGATAACTGTTTAGTGCTTACTGTGGACTAGTTTTTGGACTGTATGTAAAAACATTGCACATGTTAATTTACTTCTCACCACCACCTTATAGGGCAGGTATTAGCTCATTTTTGCATTCATTTAACACATATTTATTGAGAACCACTGTGTACCAGGCCCTGAACTAAGTCCTAGGAATATATAACATGTCCTTTTGAGGAAATTGAGGCTCAGGGAGGTTAAATTACCTGCCCCAGATTATATAGCCTGAGAGTAGATCTGGAACTAGACCCCAGGTTTGTTGGGCTCTAAAGCTTGTGCTCTTTATCACTGTAGTTACGGCTGCCTGGTAGGGTTGTCTGGGTTGCACACTGCTCAACTCCAGGGGGAGCCATTCACATTGCAGTCTGTGTGAAAACATCCTCTAGAGTCGTGCAAGGCAGCACTGAGCAGCTGCTCTGAGTAATCCTGGCATTTTGTAGCCCTCTCCTCTGTTTTGTTTCTTCTAAGTGTACAGAGAACATAATTTTGCACAAGGAAGGACGAGATTTTTCTTTTCTGTGCTAGTGAGGCTCAACATTTCGGTGGTCTGATGCTGTGTGTTGGGAAGAGTTAGGCAGGCCCTTCCTAGCAGGAAGTTAGAGCCCACAGCCCCCTCCCTGTACGTACCCACGCCTTTCTTGCCCAGATATCTACCACTTTTTGCCTATCGATGAAGTCTCACAATCTATTTTATCACAGTTCACAGTAAGAAATACATTTTACATCATGACTAAACACGTACACACACATGCACCCTCGTGTATGCACACACACACACACACACACACACATCTGAAGCATATTTAAACATAGAGCCGCCAAGGCTTGGCTGGGCTATAGTAATAAGCGACCACTATTCTGTCTCTCACACTCTGAGCAACGATTGCTCACTTAAAGAAAAACTTAAACCGTTTAGGAAGAAGCCAACCCAATGTACTTCAGATGAAAAATTTACAAAATAGTATCTCTTTGATATATTCTTTCCGATATATTCTGGTCTCGTCTAGTAAATTTTAAAAAATATTTTGATCTTACTGAATTGATTTTTTTAAATTAATTAATTTATTTTTGGCTGTGCTGGGTCTTCGTTGCTGCGCGCGGGCTTTCTTTAGTTGCGGCGAGTGGGGGCTACTCTTCATTGCAGTGCGCGGGCTTCTCATTGCGGTGGCTTCTCTTGTTGAGGAGCACAGGCTCTAGGCATGCAGGCTTCAGTAGTTGTGGCACATGAGCTCAGCAGTTGTGGCTCGCAGGCTCTAGAGCGCAGGCTCAGTAGTTGTGGCGCACGGGCTTCGTTGCTCCATGGCATGTGGGATCTTGCCAGACCAGGGCTCGAACCCGTGTTCCTCTGCACTGACAGGCGGATTCTTAACCACTGTGCCACCAGGGAAGCCCCTGACTTGATTTTTCAGTCCACCAATAAATCCCGATCTACAATTTGGAAATATGCTCTGCACTAGAGATAGTGCTGGAATTTGGGCTTGTCCCCACCAGAAAAATGTCAACAGCATCTATACACTTGCAGATCTTCCTAAGGCACTTATAGAAATGTTAAATAAGACTGCAGATTCAGGATGAATTCAACGGTATAGATGTCTCCTTTCAGGACATCTTTGCTTTATGCTCAATTGTAGGAGTAAAATATTCAGAGTTTTGTCAGTATGTATCATGTTATGTGTTGGTGAGATGTAGTTCCTTCATCCAGTTGAGGAAGTTTTCTGCTGTTGCTAGTTTGCTGACAGAGATTATCATAAAAGGATGTTGAATTTGTCAGATACTTTTACTGCATCCAACGAGATAATCATGTGGCTTTTCTCTTTCATTCTGTTAATATCATGAAGTACAACTTTTTTTAGCGTTCAGTCAACCTTGAATTCCTGAGGTAAGCCTCTCTTGATCAATGTAGTATTTTTATTGTGAGATTTAATTAGCTAATAATATATGTTAAGGATTTTCATGTCTATGATTGTGAAGGGTATTCATCTGTAGTTTTTCTTTTCTTGTAATCTTTGTCAGCTTTTAGTATCAAAGTAATGCTGGCCTCATAAAACAGTTTGGGAAATATTCTATCTCTTTTCTGAAAGACCTTAAGTAGGACTGGTACCATTTCTTTCTTAAATATTAGGAGAAGCTACTTGGGCCTGGAGTTTTCTCTGGGGGAATGTTTTTGCCATGAATATATTTTAATAGATTTCAGCCTATTGAAAATTTTTATTTCTTCTTTTAACAGTTTTGGTAATTTTTGTTTTTCAAGAAATTTGTCTCTTTCATTTAAAGTTGTGAATATATTGGTATAGTGTTATCCTTTTAATGTTTGTATAATCTACAGTGATAAACCCTTTTTACTTCTTTTAACATTTTTTTTTAGTTTTTTTTCTTTTTTTTTTTCTTAATCATCTTGCCAAGAGGATTATCAGTTGTATTAATCTTTACAAATATCCACTTTTCGATTTGTTGATTCTCTCTGCTGTCTGTTCATCTAATATTCCATCAATTTTCTCTCTTATTTTTCTTATTCCCTTTCTTCTGGTTATTTTATATTTAATTTGTTCTACTTTTTCTAGTTTCTTTTGATGCAAAGTAATATCATTGATTTTAAATCTTTCTTCTTATTATAAGTATTTAAAGCTAAAGAATTTCCTCTAAGCCCTGCTTTCACAGCATCCCACAGTATTTGGTATTTGTATTTTCCTTATCATTCAGGTCAAAATATGTTGTATTAGCCTTTGTGATTTTTCTTTGATTCATGGGTTATTTAGAAGGGTAATGTTTAATTACCAAATATTTGTGAATTTTCCAGATAACTTTTTCCTTTTTCTTTTGAAATAATTTTAGAATCACAGGAAGTTACGAAAATAATATAGAGAAGTTTCATGTATCCTTTACCCAATTTCCCCCAATGGTAACATCTTACATGACATGACACGATATTGAAATAAGGAAATTAGCATAGATACAATCTACAGAGAGTTTTCAGTTTTCACCAGTTTTACACGCACTCACTTATGTGTGTGTTTGCGTCTGTATGTGTAGAGTTCTATGCAGTTTTATCACGTGTGTAGATTAGTGTAACAACCACCCCATCAAGATACAAAACTGTCCTATCGCTATGAAGTCCCCTGTTGCTACCTCTTTATTGTCATACCTATTCCCTTCTCTTCTCCCATCTCTAATGTCTGGCAACCACTAAAATGTTCTCCATCTGTAGTATCATGTTAAGAATATTATAAAAATTGAATCATATATTATATAACCTTTTGAAGTTGAATTTTTTTTCTGCTCAGCATAATTCTCTTGAGATCCATTCAAGTAGTTGTGTGTATCAATAGTGTTTCTTTTTTATTGATGAGTAGTATTCCATGATGTAGATGTACCACAAGTTGTTTTAACTATTCATCCGTTCAAGGACATTTGAGTTCTATTTTTTTTTTGGCTATTAGAAATAAACCTACCATGAACATTTTTCTACATGTTTTTATGTAGACAAAAAAAGCTATCTTCTCTGGGGTAAATGCCCAGGAGTGTAATTCCTGGTTCATATACTAATATATGTTTATTTGTTTTTTTACCGTTTTTTTGTTTTTTTTGGTACGCGGGCCTCTCACTGTTGTGGCCTCTCCCGTTGTGGAGCACAGGCTCCGGACGCGCAGGCTCAGCGGCCATGGCTCACAGGCGCAGCCACTCCGCGGCATGTGGGATCTTCCCGGACCGGGGCATGAGCCCGTGTCCCCTGCATCGGCAGGCGGACCCTCAACCACTGCGCCACCAGGGAAGCCCTGTTTGTTTGCTCTTTAAGAAAATGACAAACTATTAGCCAGAGTAGCTGTACCATTTTATGTTCCCAGTGGCAATGTTTGAGAGATCTAGTTTCTCTGTATCCCAACCAGTATTTGGTATTGTCACAAAAATTTTTTTTTTTTTTTTTAGCTTGTCCAAATAGGTGTGTAACGCCAGGTATCTTTTTATATTGGTTTCTAACTTATTACCATTGGGTCAGAAGACATACTCTATTTTATTTTAGTTCTTTGACATTTGTTAAGATATCTTTCATTGCCCAGCATATAGTCTATGTTGATGAATATTTCCTGTGGGTTTGAAAAGAATGTGTATTCTGTAGTTCTTGGGTGCAATATTTTATGATGTCATTTGGGTCAAATTGGTTGACAGTACTGTTCAAATATATCTCTCTACTGATTTTTTTGTCCATTGTCCTATAATTCCTGAAATAGGAGTATTAAAATCTCTCCAACTATGATTGTAGGTTTGTCCGTTTCCGTCAACTTCTGTTTTATACATTTTGGAGCTCTGTTCTTAGTTGCATACACATTTAGGATTGATAGGTCTTCCTGATGATTTTATTCCCTTGTCATTAAAATTTTTCCTCTTTCTCTTCAGTAATATTATTGTTTTGAAGTATGCTTTGTCTGATATTAATATACCCACACTTGCTTCTTTATACTTAGTGTTTGCATGATATATGTTTTTCTAGTCTTATGCTTTCAACCTGTGTCTTTATAATTGAATTGTATGTTTGTAAACAGCATATTGTGGGATTTTGCTTTTATAGCAATCTGACAATCTCTGCCTTTTTATTGGAGTGTTTAAAATATTTATATTTGAGGTAATTATTAATATGGTTGGGTTTAAATCTCCCATCTTGGTATTTATTTTCTACTTATCCCATTTGTTCTTTGTTTCTGCTCCTACTTTCCTGCCTCCTTTTAGATGTGTTGAATTTTTTACTCATTCCATTTTATCTCCTGTGTTTAAGTACACTTCTAATTTATTTATTTATTTGTTTGTTTGTTTGTTTATTTACTTATATTTTTAGCTGCCCTGGATCTTCGTTGCTGCTCATGGGCTTTCTCTAGTTGCGTCAAGCAGGGGCTACTGTTCGTTGCGTTGTGTGGGCTTCTCATTGCGGTGGCTTCTCTTGCTGTGGAGCACCAGCTCTAGGCACGCGGGCTTCAGTAGTTGCAGAACGCAGGCTCAGTAGTTGTGGCTCACGGGCTCTAGAGCACAGGCTCTGTAGTTGTGGCGCACAGGCTTAGTTGCTCTGCGGCATGTGGGATCTTCCCAGACCAGGGCTCGAACCCCTGTCCCCTGCACTGGCAGGCGGATTCTTAACCACTGTGCCACCAGGGAAGCCCTAAGTACACTTCTTTATGGTATATTCTAGTAGCTGTTGTAGGGCAGTAGTTCTTAAACCGTACCTGCATTAGAAACAGCTGGAGGTCTTATTAAAACACAGATTTCTGGGCCATACCCCTATAGTTTCTTATTCTGTGGTAGAGCTCAAAAATTTGCACTTGAGTTCTCAGATGCTGATGATATATATCTGGGAAGCATACTTTGGAAATCTCTGCTCTAGAGATTCTGCTCTGTATCTTTAAGTTATGACAGTTTACCTTCAAATAGTATGCTAAAACTTGCTACTATACAACTTGACAGATGTATAAGAACCTCACAACAATATAATTCTATTTATTCCTCCTCTTGATCTTTGTGCCCTTGTTATCTTACGCTTTACATATGCTATAACTGTCACAATATTTTGGTTTGGTTTTATTGTTTCTTGTTTGCTTTAAACAGTCAATAGTCTTTTAAAATATTATTCATTCACAGATAGATATAGACGTAGACATATTACTTTGAAAAGGTCTCTGACATTTACCCATGTATGTATCCTCTATGATGCTCTTCACTTCTTCCTGCAGATCTGAGTTTCCTTCTGGTTTCCTTTCTGTTCATTCTGAAAAATGAATGTTAGCTTTTCTTGAAGTGTTGGTCTGCTGGAGGTGAATTCTCCCAGATTTTCTGCCTGAAAATGACTTTATTTCATTTTCACTTTTGAAGTATATTTGAAATATATTTTCACTGGATATGGAATTTGACAGTGTTTTTCTTTTAGCATTTTAAAGAGGTTCTATTTTTTTCCTGCCTCCATTGATTCTACTGAAAAGTCACCTGTTCTTGGTATGTTAGCCTAAATTTATGTCTTCTTTTCCCCTCTGGCTGCTTTGCAGATTTCCCACTTACTGTTGCTTTTCAGCAGTCTGGCTCGATTTATTTAGGTGTGGTTTTCTCTGTGTTTAGTCTATGTGGCATGTGCTGAGTTTCTTGGTTTTGTGAGTTGATATTTTTCATCAGTTTTTATAAGTCTTAGGCAATAAAACTTCAGTGATTTCTTCTGCCATGTTGCCCCTCTTCTCTTATTTCTGGGAAGCCATTTACATGTATGTTGGGTTGTTTGAAATTAGTTCAAACATTGTCAGATGCTCAGTTTCCTTTGCTGTTGAGTCAGCTACTAAGTTTATATAATGAATTTACTTGTGATTTTGTGTCTTTCATTTCCAGCATTCGCATGTGGTTCTTTTCTCTAGTTTCCACTACTCTGTTGAAATTCCCCATCTCTTCATGCATGTTGCCTTCCTTTCCATGAGATCTTTTAATAGTTTTCTATCATAGGAATTTTGTATTTTAATACTCCAGTTTGATAATTTCAACCTCTGAGCTATTTCTGGATCTGGTTCTATTGTTTCTTTCTTATATTAACCATGAGACACATTTGCTTCCTTTTCCATAGGTCTTGAATTTCTTATTGCATGGTGAATATTTTGTAGGAAAGAGAAGTAAAATACAAAGTAAATAATATATACCTCCAAACAGAGCAAGCCTCTTCTCCCATGAGAGGCTGAGCCAATCTAACCTGTACTGGATCTGAATCTGGGCTTAATTGTAGCTTGAATTTGATTCGCTTGACGACTGCTTTCAAATGTTTTGAGGGTGAGGTAGGACTTTCCCTTGCTCTGAGCATGGGCAAGATTTTTGAGATCTGCCTATTCTTCAAAACCAAGCTAACAGGTTTCAGACCTGTGGGAGGTCTCTCCCTGCTCTACTTACTGCCCCGCGTGCCCGTTTTTTTTTTTTTTTTTTAGTAGCTAGATTCCTGTATTGTGTGAAAATTTACATATGTGAAAACTTACATAGTGAGTTTATATTCACGTGAGGTGAGTGTCCCAGTTCAATTTCATATTCCCTAAATAAACAAGGGGGTCTCTCCGAGAAACACTGACATGAGTCTTCACTGAGGAAAAATGAACAAATTAAAGCAATGAGTCTATTAAGGTAAATACCAAATACCGCCTCTGGGAAACAAGGGGCCGAGGAAGAGACGGTGGGTTGGGTAACACTTAGAAATACAGGTGGGGAGGGGAAGGAGGGGGTGGGTAGGAGGATGGGGGAGGGGAGTGAGAGGGGAGGGGAGAAGGTTAAGGGGGCGGGGAGGGAGGAGACAGGAAGGGTGAGCAGAGAGATGAAGGTAAGGGGGAGGGGAAAGAGTTGATGTAAGAGATGAGGAGGGAATTTTAGGGGAGAAGGCGGCAAAGCAGGGTCCAAAATGTTCAGCAAATTCCATGAAGATGTTTCTTAGGTCCTATCCGAACGGAACCATGTTAGACTGGATTTGCATTCTAATAAAAAACTTGGCCCAAACCCAGAAAAAGCCTGTTTTAAGAAACGTATAGGGGCTTCCCTGGTGGCGCAGTGGTTGAGAGTCCGCCTGCCAATGCAGGGGACACGGGTTCGAGCCCTGGTCTGGGAAGACCCCACATGCCGCGGAGCGACTGGGCCCGTGAGCCACAACTACTGAGCCTGCGCACCTGGAGCCTGTGCTCCGCAACAAGAGAGGCCGCGGTAGTGAGAGGCCCGCGCATCGCGATGAAGAGTGGCCCCCGCTTGCCACAACTAGAGAAAGCCCTCGCACAGAAACGAAGACCCAACACAGCCATAAATAAATAAATAAATAAAATTCTTAAAAAAAAAAAAAAAAAGAAATGTGTAAGTTCCTCTGTCATCAGATGATCCACTTACTTAAGAGCTTTCGCCACAGATACACGCCGTCTGCCTTACAGCTGATAGCTTTTTGATTTCTCTTTGACCTTTGTCCCCTGCTTTCTGCACCCACTGGAAATCTCTTCCAGACTTTTTGTTTGTTTGTTTGTGTTTGTTTTTTTTGTTTTTGCGGTACGCGGGCCTCTCACCGCTGTGGCCTCTCCCGTTGTGGAGCACAGGCTCCGGACGCGCAGGCTCAGCGGCCATGGCTCAAGGGCCCAGCCGCTCCGCGGCACGTGGGACCCTCCCGGACCGGGGCACGAACCCGTGTCCCCTGCATCGGCAGGTGGACTCTCAACCACTGCGCCACCAGGGAAGCCCTCTTCCAGACTTTTTGCTCCTTGCAGGCGTTAGCAGCTCCCTAGACTCTGTGAAATGCCTCAAGGAGTCCTCCTCAGCACTTCTTCCCTGCCCACAACTTTGGTGAACTACTTCCAACCCCGTGTGCGGGCTCCTAGGACAGGTTAGGTGCGTAGGTGCAGACTCGCTTTGTGGCTACGGCTCCTCGGCCCACAGGCAGCCGTTACAAGTTTGGTGAAACTTCAGCTGAGTTCATCTTATCCCCACGGATCACAAACTCTTCTTCCTTCTGCCATTCCACCAGAGGCAAAAGTGGCTCTGGGTCTCTTTTCTCTTATGGAGAGCTTGTCACTTTGAGTTGAGTTCATTTAGATTTTTTGGTGCCCTCAGTTCTCTGATGGGTTTTAAAAGCCATTGATTATTTTGGGCTTACCTGGCTTGTTTTGGTTGTTAGGGTGAGAATGACAGTCTCTTGCAACTCTATACCTCTGACCTGTAAGCAGAAATCGCCCAGATAACTGCCTCTTATTAAAGATGAGAAGGTGTGTAGCGATCAGAAGGAAGAAACGAACAGGTAGTAACTGAAAATTTGAAAGATGAAGCCAGCGCAGGGAGCTGACAAAATAGAGGATAGTAAAGGTTTGCACTCAGATCTATCAAATAGGTGCTAAAGTGCTCATCACACACACTCACACACACACACACACACACACACACACACACAGACACACACACACAGGCTAAGGCAAAGAAGGAAGAGATGCTTTGGGCACCCAACAAGTGACATTTATTTAGAAGAAGAGACTTGCACCGAAGTCTGTTGTTTCCTCTTCGGAGAACGTCCCCCTCCCTCCGATGTCTCTTAGGGCAGTGATTCTCACATTTCACTCTGCATACAGATCTCTTGAGCATCTTATTAAAATTCAGATTCTCTCCTTCTAGATCTGGGGCTGGGCTTGAGATTCTGCATTCCTCACAAAGCTCCCAGATCATACTGATGATATATGAATAGCAAGGTCCTAGAGAATGTACACCTTCATTTGTGGGTGGGAATAAAAATGGAACTTAGAGTCATGCAAGGTGCAGAGAAAAGTGACATTTTAGTATTGAGGAAACCTTGTGAGAGGCAGGCTTCTTTGGATGGGTTGTTTTTTTTTAGATGTTGGGGGTAGGAGTTTATTAATTAATTAATTTATTTTTGCTGTGTTGGGTCTTCGTTTCTGTGCGAGGGCTTTCTCTAGTTGTGGCAAGCGGGGGCCACTCTTCATCGCGGTGCACGGGCCGCTCACTATCAGGGCCACTCTTGTCGCGGAGCACAGGCTCCAGACAAGCAGGCTCAGTAGTTGTGGCTCATGGGCCTAGTTGCTCTGCGGCATGTGGGATCTTCCCAGACCGGGGCTCGAACCCGTGTCCCCTGCATTAGCAGGCAGATTCTCAACCACTGCGCCACCAGGGAAGCCCTGGATGGGGTTTTAAGTTTTTCTTGAAGTGGGCAGCTGCCATGCTGGGAGCTAGGGTCAGAGGTGGTTCATTGCCATAAGAAACTAGGCTTTTTACACCTCTGGGCTCAAACCTGCCTAAGTCCGTGGAGCACCACCTCCATGGGGAGAGAACGACGAGGAGAGGATGTGGGGAGAGGGTTTGGGTAGCATTAGGGAACCCAGCCGAGTTTGGGTTGGTGCCAGCACTGACAATTGCAGAGAACATTCATTGAATGGTTACAAATTAGCACCTGAATCCCACCTCCCCTTCCAGTGACCAGGTTTGTTGTTTATTTCCACCAGAAGAGACTTACCAATTGAAATTTTATAGCTCTGCTATTAGCTATTGGTCCTACATTATATACAGAACTAATTCATGCATCATAAAAAGAGAGAATTAATTTTCCCTCATTTTCTGAACTTACCAATGCAGCGCTATTGTCAAACAAAGATGATTAGGGTCCAGACCACCTCTTAGGAAGAAAACATGGAGAAATCTAGAAAATAATGACAAACTAGCTGAAGATAAGGATTCAATTTAATAAAACTTTACCACTCACAGACATGCAGAGGGAGGTAGTCTGAGGTTTGAGTAGCAGCTAATTAAAGAAAATTTAAGGGGTTGTAGTATTTATTTAACAAAAACATTTACAGCCAGCCCTCTGTACCTGTGGGTTCCACATCTGCAGATTCAACCCCACCACCCAAAAAAAATTCCAAAAAGTTTCAAAAAGCAAAACTTGAATTTGCCCCTCACTTGCCACTGTTTACATAGCATTTACATTGTATTTGGTGTCACAAGTAATCTAGAGATGATTTAAAGTTTACAAGAAGATGTGCATAGGTTATATGCGAATACTACACCATTTTATATAAGGGACTTGAGCATCCTCAGATTTTAGTATCTGTGGGGGTGGGAGGTGTCCTAGAACCAATCCCCAGCGGATTCTGAGGGAGGATTGTACTGAGAGTTTTCCATGTACCAGACATATGCTATGTGAACAAAACTCTCATGATTGGACTCTCAAGAAGCTTACAGTTCTCATGGATGATTTTATTACTTTGAAGCATATAAGAAACTTGAACTAGGCTAAGTGAATATTGCATACATTTCCCTAGGGCAACTGTTTAATGAGTAGATAAGAATTATTCAAAATTGTCATGCTTTTTTTTTCTCCTACAAACGGGCATTTTAACTGGAAAATAATTTGTTCTCTTAAGTACTTAAGCCAAGTTTTTTCAGACATCACTCACACTATTTTCTTGAGTAGGGCCCTTTCTTTTCTCCCATGGCAGGGACAAATTTGAGGCTGACCAGTAGCCAATTATCGCAGTGTTCTAGAAGGGTAAGACTTTCATTAAATGGGGATTGATAAATGAGGCTACGAGATCCGAGAAAGCTGGGTAATATCGTTAGAGGTTAGAGCCAGTACTTTGGTGCGGTGAGACTGACATGGTTGAAAGTCTCTTGTGTGTTCCCTAAAGCCTTAGTTTGCTCATCTGTAAAATAGGGTAATGATAGTAGCTACCTCATAGGGTCGTTCTGAGGATCAAATTAGATCAGTGTTTAAAATCCTGATGACAATGCCTGGCACATAGTAATGACTCCGTTAATATCTGTTGACACCATGTATTTTTCTTGGTAGCGTGCCAGTAATAAGTTAGCATATCTAAGCCTTTAGGCCCATAGATGTAATTTGGATATTAGTAGTACAATCATTTTCTCTGCAAAACGTACTGAAGGTGACCTCAGATTCTAAGACTGGGTGCGTGTTATATACAAACTGTTGATTGCTCTTTGGACCAGCAAGCAGGGAAACAATTTCAGAGTCCTGAGCTTCTTGCCCAGAAAAAGATAACACTGACCTATGTCACCCTTCCCCAGCACAGTGATGTTGTCCAGAATAACCCAATAGACTTTTCTTTTAAATAAATAGGTAAAATCTTAAGTTTTAGATTTTAAAGTATATTAAAAGATAAATAGATGATTCTGAGGAATGTGAATGAATGTTTATAAGGACTGTGATGACTAGAAAAAAATTAGACCCATTTTTAAACTATCTTCCCTTAGAATCTAAGAAAAGTCTGGAAATTTTTAGAATAAACCTGTATAAATTCATCCCACAAAGAATCATGCAGTTCCATGGAGGTGTTCAGAGCTCTGTGGTTTTGTCTACATGGTGCTGAAACTTTTGAACAATTCAAACAATGGCCCAGTATTTTTTTAAAAAATAAAATAAAAGCTCTTTGATGGATAAGCCTGGTTAGTTACAACATCTGATCTGGTAGCCAACTGTGCATATGGACTTTGCCTGGATGTATCTTTCAATAAAGTTTAGCAGTAACAGAAATTTGTGATAAGAGTAGCAAAGAAAGGTAGGCGTGTGTTTAATAAAGCTCCACATCACAATGGACTAAAAAAATACAGTATGAAACCCTGGCCAACTGACACTTTAAAAAATCATCCCAGGACCATTCAGATTATAAAATGTAGTTAACCGTTGATTGCATACAGGAGATCATATATTCATTCATTCAGCAAAGATTTATTGAATGTTGTATTGGTCTGCTTGGACTGCCATAATAAAATACTATAGATTGGGTGACTTAAACAAGAGAAATTTATTTTCTCACAGTTCTGGAGGCTGGAAGGCCAAGATCAGGAAGCCAGCATTGTTGATTCCTGGCATGAACTCTCTTCCTGGCTTTCAGATAGGTGCCTTCTTACTGTGTCCTCACATGGCAGAGAGAGAAAGAGAAAGAGAGTTAGTTCTCTGGTATCTCTTCATATAAGGGCACTAATCCCATCATGAGGGCCCCACCCTCATGACCTCATCTAAACACTAATTACCTTCTAAAGTCCCACCTCCAGATACCATCACATTGGGGGTTACAGCTTCAACATATGAATTTGGGAAGGACACAATTTAGCCCATAGCAAGTGCCTTCCTATGTTTGGTACTGGAAATACAAATATGATCTCTATGTTCCTGGAGGGAGGAAACAGACTATAAATTAGTAAACAAAGAAAGTCAATTAATTTCTGAATATGATGACTGCCATGAAGGAAATGAACAAGGCTCCTAGAAAAATAATGGGGCAAGAGATGAGGAGGCCACTGGCCCTTCTGAAGATGGAATGTTTAGGCTGAGACCTAAGGAATGAGAGGGAGCCAGCCATTGGAGACTAGCCAGGAGAAGGGCATTCAACAGAAGGGACTGCAAGGTCAAAGGCCCTGAGATGGGAAGGGGCTTGCCATGTTCTAGGACCAGTTACAAGACCATTGTGATTTGAGGGTCATAATTGAAGGATGAGTGACCCGAGAAGAGGTTGAATTGGTAGCCAAGGGCCAGATTATCTGCAGTTTATTTAATAGTAATACCTAGGTGTTTTTTGGTACCTTGGCACTTGTTATGAGTTAAACTCAATCATCTACAATACTGTAGAATTTTGTTAGATAATTCGGCTTCCTCAATTCACTTTGCCTAGAGGGATACCCTTTGAAACCAAACCGAACACCTATGGTAATTTAGGAAGACTCAAGATGTGCAGTGCCATCACCAGCATGGGACAAGTTAAGCCAAGTCAATTACCTGAGGCAGTTTTTGTTATTGTATTAATACCAGTTTCTTAGAACATCTGATACCACACTGAAATCACCTGAGGATAAACAGCCATGCAAAATGGTGTGACCAATTAAAAACTGCCCTTCTTGGATGGGAAACCAACCCTTATGAGTTAAGGTGCAATGTGACTCGTCAGAACTGAGTAAGCAAAGCAGCGCACGTGGGATTAAAACCCATGCTGTTTGCCTCCTTCCATAAACAAGTCAACTCAAACTCAAAGGGCATATTTCCCTCCTCATTTGGCACAAGACATTTTTTTGTCCTGGCACAAGAGCCCAAGGAGGTCCTTGTACACAGCCTTGATGTTATGCCAGCTACATTTTTGAGAGGTAGAAAAGATTTGCTTCGTGGGCTTTTGGTAAATTCATACTTTCACCCAATACCACCCATTGTTCAGGAGTAGAATCCAAGGTTCTTCTCACGCGGAAAGGAGCTTCCTTTCTCTCTGCTTCTATGTGTTGCTGTGAAAGGGTCCCTGAAAAATATGCAAAGATAAAATGCAAGAGCAGCATATAAAATGGACAACTTTTTGGGCTTCCCTGGTGGCGCAGTGTTTGAGAGTCCGCCTGCCGATGCAGGGGACACGGGTTCGTGCCTCAGTCTGGGAAGATCCCACATGCCGCGGAGTGGCTGGGCCCGTGAGACATGGCCGCTGAGCCTGCGCGTCCGGAGCCTGTGCTCCGCAACGGGAGAGGCCGCAACAGTGAGAGGCCCGCGTACCGCAAAAAAAAAAGGACAACTTTTGATGTCCACTGTTTGCAGTTTGGAGGGTAAGGTTTAGTGACTTTTAAGGGCTGGGTATGTTGCATGTTTCCTCAGTGATTCAACCACGTGGTTACAGAAGGTATTGAATATGTTACTAGCATCATAAGTGCTAGATGAAATGTTTAGTCACGGAGGGAAAATGTGTATTGTTACTTAAAAGAGTTTGATCTCATAAAATGCAAATACTGAAAAGAGAAGGAATATTAGAAAATTTATGAGGGGCAAGACAAAGTGATCATTTCATGTGACAACACAGGCATAGCCACCATTGACACCAATGAGTCAAATTGGGTCCTGAGAAACACAGTGGTTCTTTCAGTTTTCTCGACCTAGAGTGTGAAAATCCTAATGGCACCCTCTCAGGAAAACCGAATTCCTGCCCAGGGAGTATATGGATATTTAGTAAATGCAGTAGCTGTTTTAATTATACAGATATGCACTTTCTGCTTCTTAGTTCTTCCATGAACTGGACTATAATGTAGAACTATCTCCTATCACTTGCTTGTGTTAGAGTCTAATTAGATTGATAACCAAGCAAAACTTTGTTTGTTACCTGATATTTCAGCATGCCATTTGAAAAGCTATATATATTACTACATTTATTTGGATTGGGTTTCCCCTGAAGTTTTTTTTTACTTAAACCAAAAAAAAAAAAAGAGGGTATAAGAGTTATAGTGACATTGAATTCACGAGTATCCTAAGTGCATCTGAGTGTATGCCACTGTGAAACTTTCAAGATGATTGTTTTCATGGGTTAAAAGAAACAGGAAGAAAGAAAATGGGAGAGGGAAGGAAAGTGAGTTTGTAGAATGTACACACTTTCTTGAACAAACAATTTGTTCTCAGGCTCTCTGCCCCAACCAGCTTTAGTCATTAGCTGTAAGATCAAACAGGGACATTGAGGAGGGACATTGAGGAGAGTGTACAAATGGAAAACAGCAAAGATCTAAGCAGAACATCTGGCTCAGAAGAGAGACTCTAAAAAGAAGGCAGGGGCCTCTATCTGATTCATATGTTCATACATTCATTTATTCACTCATTCATTCATTCTGTTTATTGAGCCCCAGACATTGTCCTAGTCATTAAGGAATCATTTATTGACTTTCTCTTCCTCTGCTGTTTTCAAGGATGAAAGAAACAGAGCAACCAGTGATTTCCGGTGCGTGGAACAGACCAGTTCCATTTGGACTTCCTTTCCCTGGACCAGCTCAAAGGGGCAGCCTGGCTCTGCTCAGAACACCATCTGGGTTCTGGTGCCCTTGGCCAGCCCTCCACAGAAGGCTCTGCCTCTTGGGCAGGGCCAGGAAAAGACTCCACAGCCCCTAAGCTGAGCCAGAATCACTATAGAACATGTGGAAGAAGGTCCAGAAATGTTTTTGTCATCTTTAAAATGATGACCCCTGACTAGATACTGCAAATGAGGAGTGGCCAGAGAACATTTCCCTAATCGTGTTTATGGCAGAGTTCTTTCAGTGGTCGTATTGGGCATTCTTTCTGTTGTGGGGCTCGGGTGAGGCAGTGAGGCACCTAGGATGTGAAACTGAGGGACGTGCTCACTCTTGTGTTGTGGAAGTGCTTTTGCACAGGTGGGGGCTTTTTTTTTTATTATTGAAGTATAGTTGATTTACAATGTTGTGCTAATTTCTGCTGTACAGCAAAGTGACTCGGTTATACACATATATACGTTCTTTTTTTAAAATAATTCTTTTCCATTATGGTTTTTACCAGGATATTGGGTATAGTTCCCTGTGCTGTACAGTGGGACCTTGTTGTTTGCCCATTCTAAATCTAATAGTTTGTATCTCCTAACCCCAAACTCCCAGTGCATCCCTCCCCCTCGGCAACCACAGGTCTGTTCTCTATGTCTGTGAGTTTGTTTCTGTCTTATAGATAGGTTCATTTGTGCCATATTTTATTTTATTTTTAAAAATAAATTTATTTATTTATTTATTTATTTTTGGCTGAGTTGGGTCTTCGTTGCTGCACGCGAGCTTTCTCTCGTTGCGGTGAGCGGGGGCTGCTCTTCATTGCAGTGTGCGGGCTCTAGGCGCGAGAGCTTCAGTAGTTGTAGCACCGGGCTCAGTAGTTGTGGCTCACGGGCTTGGTTGCTCCGCAGTATGTGGGATCTTCCTGGACCAGGGCTCGAACCCATGTCCCCTGCATTGTTAGGTGGATTCTTAACCACTGCACCGTCAAGGAAGTCCTTGTGCCATATTTTAGATTCCACATATAAGTGATATCATATGGTGTTTGTGTTCCTCTTTCTGACTTACCTCACTTAGTATGATAATCTCTAGTTGCATCCATATTGCTGCAAGTGGCATTCTTTCTTTTTTTATGGCAAAGTAGTATTCCACTGTATATATGTACCACATCTTCTTTATCCATTCATCTGCCAGTGGGCATTTAGGTTGTTTCCATGTCTTGGCTATTGTGAATAGTGCTGCTACGAACATAGGGGTGCATGTATCTTTTTGAATTATAGTTTTGTCCGGGTATATGCCCAGGAGTGGGATTGCTGAATCATATGCTAAATCTATTTCTAGTTTTCTGAGGAACCTCCATATTGTTTTCCACAGTGGCTGCACCAGCTCACATTACAGGTAGGGGCTTTCTTAAATGTTGTGCCCTAGGTGTCTCACTCACTTCACACTACTTCCAGCCCTGCAATTAACTCTTTTTTTTACTCCCCTCACCCCTTCCTCCGAAGAATCTACTGTCAGAGAAATTTGGAAAATATTGCTTATCATATATGGTATATTCTTCATTTCCCCATCTGCATCTTTTGGTTTATACAGAGTACACGGTACTCTATTATGGGCTCTGAGTATTCCTGCAGAAACGAAATCCTGTAATCCTACCGAGCCCTGCATTTCCCAGATGTATTTGACTGTGGAATTATTTTCTTTTTTAAGAAAAACTTATTAGCATCTCATGGGACATTCAGGGAAGTTGGTTAAAAAGTACCTCAGAATGGTTGCATATGGAACATACTCATTATTTTGAAAACTTTTTTTGCTGAATAATAGCTGTGTTCTATTTTGGGTTTGGGTTCATTTGCAAGTTGCACGAAACCCTCCAGCCTCTGAATAAGGAAAGGGTTAGAATGTTCATTCATACCTTCCAACTCCCAGACGAACAGTTCATTGATTCAGCCAACATTGATAAGACACCTGCTATGTGCGAGGAATACAAAGGTGAGTGAAATGGTTTTCCTTACCCCTAGGGGGCAAAGGAGGGGCAGAGACTTACACAACTACGAGTCCAAGTACTATTGCTGTAAAAGTGCAACACAAATAAGGAAAGTAGCTCACAAAAATATCATTTTATGCTTCTACCTCCAGACCAAATGAACCGCTTCTAAGGAGAGAGCTATGTATGATGCTTTTCAGTCTTTCCTATAACATCTAGCAGGGAACTAGGCACATAAGGGGTGCTCGATAAATATTTGTCCAATAAGTAATAGTTGAGGAAACATCTTGTAACTTAATTGATATACATTAGATTATAATATCTATTAAGGATCACTTACAAACACACTTCAAGAACTCAAGCAAAAGGTTGTACTAACGCTTCTAAGTTGCATTTCCCCATCTGTCAAATAAGGATAATAGTACTGATTTCAGGGGGTTCTTGAGAGGATTAAATGAGAATTACAAAAAGCAGCTATTGCGTTCCCTGGCATGTAACAATCTGGCCAATAAACTACAGTTATTATCATTACAACACACTGTGATTTTCATCCAGAAGGTTACCATGGGCGGCACACTCTGATTTGGCAAAAAGCTCACCTAGAGCTTTATGTGGTCCCATTAGCACTGTCCCCTTGCTGAGAACATACGGTTTTGAAAGGTTGTTGTGAACGCATGCAGGTCAAGAGCCCTAGGTGAGGCTGTACATGCACACACACTACAACACACCCACCGCACACTCACACCCCTCCGGCACCCCACATCTAGCTCCACCACAAGGCACCTGCAGCAGCTCCCTAAATGGCCTCATTTCCCCAATTGCCGACGTGAACTTGTTGTGAAATCGTCAGGCTGAGTCCTCCCTCTGAGGGCACTGTTTTGAGACACAAAGCAGGCATGATAACCAGGAGAGAGACCCCGCGAGCACCCACGAGCAAGACCCCGACGCACGTCGCTGCCGGCTAGCTTTAGATTCCTCCGCTGACGCTCTGCAGTGTTCGCTTTGGACGCCTCGCTGACTTCTGCTGCGTTCGTCCCCGCTAATCTAATGCCCCCTGAGACAAAGCTCTGAGCGGTGTTCACCTGGATTTCCCTGGCTCCCCCTGCAGTGTTTTCTAGACTGGAATAGGCATTGGGTGACTTGTTAAATACACACAGAGTGTCTCCAAAATCTCTAGGCGTGGGCCCCACAGAGCCGTGTTGATAAGCCTTTTGGGGGAGTTCTTGGCAATCAGGGTGGTGTTTGGGCCCCGCAGTCGCACAGAGCTGCATTCCACGTCTGCTCACGGTTGGTCTTCTATGTTTGTTGAAAGAATGAATGACCTATGAGAGGGTAGGGATTCGGCAAATAAGAAGGCGTTTTGCAGAGGGGTGTGTATGTGTGCTCACGTGTGCCCACATGCATATGTGCCGCGTGATCTATAAAATAGAGCTCAGTCTGTGGCATAAGATGCTCCCTGTATAGTAATCCCCCCTTATCCTTAGGGGAAACGTCCCATGACTCCCAATGGATACCTGAAACCACAGATACATAGGTACCAAACCCTATATAAACTAATTTTTTCCTATACATATATACATGTGATAAAGTTTGATTTATAAATTAGGCACAGTAAGAGATGAACAATAACTAAAAATACAACAGAACAATTATAACAATATACTGTAATAAACATGGCGTGAAGGTGGTTTCTTTCTCTCTCTCAAAATACCTTATTGTACAAATTTAAAGCCTTTTCCGTCTTAACTAAGCATTTATCATGCACTGTGGCTGTAACTTTTGCAGTTTGAGGTTTGAGACCCAAACTAGCATGAATTTCTTTTTCCTTCTTCACAGTTTCACCAACAGAAGAGTCATTCTTACAGTAGATCTTAGCAACCTCAGCACACGATTTCTCTTCCTTTCCTCATTAAGTGGGGGAACTTTCACCTTTTCACTTAAAGGAAGAATTTTGTGGCGTCTCTTTGGCATTATCCTAAGTGCCAGCATCATTACTTCTGCGCTCTGGGGCCATTATTAAGGAAGATAAGGGTCACTTGAACACAAGCACTGTGATACCTCGACAGTAGATCAGATAACTGAGAGGCCTACTAAGTGGCTGACAGGCAAGATACGCTGGACAAAGGGATGGCTCGTGTCCTGGGAGAGATATCACGAGATGGGGCGAGATGGCGTGAGATTTCATCACGCTACTCAGAAGGGCATGTGATTGAAAACTTATGAATTGTTGGGAAGTCCCTGGCGGTCCAGTGGTTAGGATTCGGTGCTTTCACTGCTGTGGCCTGGGTTCGATACCTGGTCAGAGAACTAAGATCCCACAAGCCACACGGTGCAGCAAAAACAAAAACAACAAAGCAAGAAACAACCCCCCCCCCAAACTTATGAATTGTTTACTTTGGGAATTTTCCACTTAATATTTTCAGACTGCGGTTGACCGAGGGTAACTGAAACAGTGGAAAACAAAACCGAGGGTAAGGTGAGACAACTCTAAATCAGGACCAGGTGACCCAGCAGTCACAAGGTCCACGAGGGAACAGTAATCATGGAGCTGCTGTGAGTTGAACGATGACGCCACAGCAAAGCCAGCACCTCGCCCCACAGCACAGCACAGCAGCTGAGCGTGGTGGTCTCGACTCTTTTTGTTGCTGGAACAGACAGCTCCAGATTCTCATTATCCTGTCCAAAGGAACCCAGAGGAAGGTGAGCATCCACTAACAAAATATCAGGATAGGAACCTGATGGGCCCAGCTTAGGTCACATACCCTTCCCTGGGCTAATCTCTGTGGCCACGAGGCTGGGGTCTGTTTTGGCCAGCCTTGGATTACTTATTGATCCTTTGGCTAGGGAACAGGGTCCCATGATTGGCATCTCCAACGGAAGCACGTGGAGTGGGAATCCCAGTTCCTCGAAGGAATAGTGGCTCCTGCCAGAAGAACTGGAAGAGATGGCTGTGGAGATGAAACACAGGTTCACTCCCAGCAGTGACCTTGACCTATTCTAATGAACTGAGGCATCCAGCCAGCCCCAAAGGGATGCATCCTATCCCCCCCACACCCCCCCGACCAAGCTCCTTGAACCTCCCCATTGAAGGACTGTTCACCTTGAAGTGACCTTGAAGGTAGTGTTTATTTCCTGGGGGGTCTAGGGTCATAGCTCAAAGCAAGCATGGTCAGTCTAAACATCTTTTGGAAGTCTCCTGTTTGAAACGAAAAATATTTTGTGACTTGTATTGAATCCATTTAGTTTAAAAATAATGTTTTTTCCCAAATGTTTATTTTGAACCTACAGAACAGTTAAAAAGAAAATAGTACAATCAACACCCATTTTCATCAGATTTGTTGTTAACATTTCGCCACATCCACTTTATTTCTCTCTCTTCACACATACCTATGGAAAGATACACACAAAAGAACCTAAAGATATTTCCCTTTTTTTCCTCTCTAAACCAGTTAAGAGTTAGTTGCAGGTACAATGACACTTCATCCCTAAGTACTTAAGGTTATACCTCCAAAGAACAGAAACATTCTCTTATGTAACCGCAATTTAATTATTATACTCAAGAAATTTGACATTGATGCAATAATATTATCTAACATACAGCTTATATTCAAATTTCCCCAAGTATCTCAATAATGTCCTTTAAAGTGTTTGTTGTTTTTTTCTTCCCCTGCTCTGGGATCCAGTCAAGGATGACACATTGCATTTGGTTTCCTTATTTCTTTAGTCTCCTCTTTTTGTCTTTCATGCCATTGATATTTTTGGAGCCCAAGCTCCAGTTGCCAAACATCCCTTAAATTGGAACTCTCTGATTCTTTCTTTATGATGAGATTCAACATTTTTGGATGGAATACTATGTACTTCTCAGTGCATCCCCTCGGGGACACATGATATCGGTGTGTGCAGTTATTGGCAGTGTTCACTTTGATCACTTGGTTAATATGGTGCCTGCTGAGTTTACCATTATAACAGTACATTTCCCCTGCATAATTAATAAGGAATTCACATGAGATCACGTAAATGTCCTGTTTTCCAGCAGCCTTCTACACTATGGTGATTTTTGTCTGAATCAGTTATTCCTCTGGTGATTATAAAATGGTGATTTTTCTATTTCTATCATTTCTTCTTACATTTTTGAGTTGGTATTATTCTATCTTTTAAAAAACCTTTCCGTCTACGCAACATTTATTTTTTATTTTTAATAACAATAGGGACTTGTGGATTTTTAAAAATGTAATGTGTTATAATCTCTTCTTGTTTTTATGCGTTTTGATGCTCACATTGTCTGAAGTTTGGCCAGAGAAAGTTCCTTCACACCACCTCCTCTGTCCTTTTGAGATAGCTACGTCAGTTTTTGAGAGTGTTCTTAATGTCTGGAAGAAGATATTCCAGACTGACCTTGTACTTTCTCTGCCTCAGCCCTGGAATCAGCCATTTCTCCAAAGGGCACCGATTCTTTTTCATGAAGGATGGTATTTAGAAACCAAGGCATAGGTGGTGGGTGTACTCCTTACTATTGGTATGACACTGCTTCCATGCTGTCAGAGCCAGGGAATACATCTATGTATATACATGTATATACATGCACACACATGCACATACATGCGTATACATACATATGTATATGCACACACATATACCCACACATATCTGTAGTTATTTCTACATCTGTCTATACATATTCAAAGCTGTGAGTTCACACTGATAGCTCCAATTCCAATCAAACAGCCCAGGATTCATTCTATCCTTCTCCCTTTCCACATTTGCAACTCCATTCCTCAGCAATGAGAAACCATATGGAGGATAAAATTTAATTTTGCAAACATTGTGTTATATGCATAGAATGGAATTGTACTCAGTAATAAGCAGAAATGAACTAATGCTCAACATGGATTAATGGATGAATCAAAAAAATTATGTTACAGCAGAAACTAACACAACATTGTAAAGCAATTATATTCCAATAAAGATGTTAAAAAAATTACGTTGAGCAGAAGAATCAGACACATATACAAAATAGATACACATAATGTATATTCCATTTACACAAAGTCCAAGAACAAGCAAAACTAATCTATGGTGATAGAAATCAGAAAGTGGTTGCCTCTGGAGCGGGTGGGAGGGCTGGCTGGAAAGGAACACAAGGGGATTTTCTGGGGTGATAGAAACATTCTAGATCTTGTTCTGAGTGGTATGTATGCAGATGTATTCAATTGTCAAAATTCATTGAACTGAACACTTTATATCTGTACATTTTACTGTATGTAAATTCCTTCATTAAAAAAGGAAGATATAAAGATATGCAAAATGCTCTTGAACAAATGAAAAGATTAAATTTCATTCATAATAAGAGGATGCAAATTAAAACTGCACTGAGATACTACTTTCATTTATCTAAGTGGCAAACATTCAAAACCTTGACAAGACACACTGTTGGTGAGCCCATGAGAAAATAAGCAATAATATCTAAAACTATCTAAATATCTAAAAATAACTATATTTCCTCTCTGCCCCATCAATCTCACTTCTGGGTATTTATCCTGAATATATAGTCTAGTGCTAAATTTCCATATATACTTGGGTCTGTTTTTGGACTTCCTATTTTTTCTGCTAGTCTGTCTATATTATGCTCCAATATCACACAGCTTTAATTATAGAGGTTTTATAGTATGTTTCAATGCTATTAGAGCTAGTCTTCCCTCCTTGCCTTTATTTTTCAATTTTTCTACCTATTCTTTTGCACTTTATTTTTAAAAATATATATGAAGAGATATGGGAACATATGTATATGTATAACTGATGCACTTTGTTATAAAGCAGAAACTAACACACCATTGTAAAGCAATTATACCCCAATAAAAAAATATACATATATATGAAGTTTAGAATCAACTTGTTCAGTGTCAGAAACAAAAACTTATTAGTATTTTTTTTGGAATTGCATTACATTTATAATTTAGGGGTAGGTGACACATTTATGATGGGTGATACTTCCCAAAAGCAAGGAATGTCTTTCCATGAAGTATACTTTTGCATGTTTCAGGAATGCTTATATGGGATTTCCTCTTATAACTTTTACACATTTCTTGTTAATATCTAAATATTTTATCTTTGTTGTTGTTGCTATTGTAAATGGGGTTTTGTTTTTGTTACCCCTTTTAGCTGGTCATTGTTTGTGTATATGTACCTATTGTTTTCTGTAGGTTAATTTTATATCCTGCTATATTATTGAACTGCTTTTTTTGTTTAAGTTAGTTTTATCTTTGGACCACTTGGCTTTTGCAAGTATAATATCATGTCATCTGCAAATGTAGTTTTACTTCTCAGTTTCCAATTTTTATAATTCAAATTGCTTCCTCCTGTCTAATTGCATTGGCTGATACCTCACATATGGTGTTAAACATGTAGTAGTAGAGATAGTTGGCATCCTTGCCATATACCTGACTTTGGTGGGAATGTCTCTAGTGTTTCCCAATTAAATAGAAAGCTGGCTTTTGGACTTAGGTATTTTTTTTATTGTGTTAAGGAAATATCCATCTTCCTATTTTATTTAGTATTGGAATGAGTGTTGAGTTGTATCAAAAGCCTTTTCAGCATTTATTGAAAACAATCATACAAATGTCCTTCTTATATTAATATGGTGAATTACATTAAAGGATTTCTTAATATCGAACCATTCTTGCACTCCTCATATAAATTCCACTCAATCATGTTATTGGATCCTGTTTGCTAATGTTTTATTTAGGTGTTTTGTTTTTTTTTTTGGTATCAATATTCGTGAGACTCATCTTTAAGTTTGTGTATATGCTATACTTATTAGGCTTAAGTAGGAATGTTAATCTTGCTTTATACAAAAGTTAAACATTTCTGTTTTCTATGCTATGAAATAATTCACATAGCATTGCGATTACTCCAATTTTCAAGATTAGGTAGAATTCCTCTCTGAAACTATCTGAGCGTGATGATTTTTTTATGGGGTAGTTCTTTAAAATGTCCTTAAAAATTTTAATGGAAATATGTCTGCTTAAGAATTTTCCTTCTACTGGGGTCAATTTTGTAAAATTGTATTCCTAGAAAGTTATTCATTTTATCTAAGTTTTCAAATTTGTTTGTGTAGGATTGTACAATGTAGTCTTCCATGATTTTTAAAATTTCCTTCATGTTAAGACATTTCTCACTTTCCTTTTTTTTATATTTATGCTTTTTCCCTTTACGTTAGCCAGTGTGCCCCTCACCTCCAAGGAACCATTTTCATCTATTAATTAGTTCTCTTATTTTTCTGGGATTTTAATTTCTGCTTTAATATGTATTACTGCTTTCCTTAAGTTATTTGGTTGACTTTGTTTTTCTAGCTTTTTGAGCTGGGGTGTCATTCACTTGTTTTATCTTTATGAATATAAGTATTTGAGGTTATGAATTTCTCTTTGATCACTGCTCTAATGTCTGCCAAAAATTCTCATATATAGTGCTTTATTTTTTTAAGAAATACTCCTGTTGTGGTTTTTATTTCCACTTTCACCTGACTGTTTTTTAACCGAGATTGTTTTAATTTTCACCTGTAAAGGCCTTTAAAATATTTTGTCATTTCACTGTATTGTGATAAGAATTATAAAGTCCTCATCAGTTAAAATTTTTTTCTCCCAAAATATTAAACTAAAATTGACACGAGGAAGATGAGATATGTTCACCTGGTAGTGTCTTGTTGCCCTGGCATACAACCACACATCCCTGACAGCATGTTTAGTAATTTTTGGTCATAGTTTTAAAGGGTAGAATCAGTTCTTCTCGTAGGTATTCAAGTATTATTTTCTTATCAATATAATAATAGTATTTGATTAAAGTAGTCTGGATACATCAAACCATATTGGTTCACTAGAATATCAACCTAAAATTATGTATATGCACTCAGTTCTCCTGTGGTTCAAAAATTTTATGATAATTAAATTCCTCCCTTTTTTTCCAGTCCCCTGGAAATTATCTGATTTCATGCAGTCTTTGTTTTACTGTGTGCTCAAGGTTACCTAATAGGTTATCAGCCTGCGTTAAGAACAAGGTGATGGCTGTAATCACCACAACGCAGTAAAGATCTAACAGTTAATAAGTGTTCAAGAAATAATTTTTAAATTGATGAGAGAGTAAATGAATATTTATTCATATAGATTATAACATAACTTATGATTACATATAGAACATACAGATTATATGTTCATATATGCATGTGTTACATGATATATTACATATGAATATAATATATAGAACATATAGATTATAATTCACTTACTTTTGCAAAATAACATCACTCTGATAGATCTTCAAGTAGTTAAGTATGGATGTTTTCATCTTGCTACTGATACCCCTTTTGTGTCATACTCATCATCTAAGTTTAATGGGTTGTGCTTTATAGCTTAAGGACAGTGTGTTGGAAATTGCATTTTCAAGGGTGGGTGTCAGGAGACCTAGAGTTCCCCAGGCTAATGGAAAGGAAATAATTCCTCAGGCTGTCTTAAAATAATAAATCATACAGTCTTTCAGTTGATGGTACAAAAAAAAATAAAGAACTCTTGAAAGGATTGATGATGGAAAGGATGGCTTTACAAGTCACCGAGTCTTTTCCTTAGGTGAGGGTCTCTGGATGGAATGTACAGTGGAGCACAGCTTTAATAAGCAAAACTCTGAGAGTTGTGTGGTTGTCTGTTACATTTGGTAAGCCTCCAGTGAACCATGCCTCCTGGTGTGAAAGTTCCAGGGCTAAACCTTAGAAGCCTTGTCAACGTCCGCTTTTCATTCTTGGAACCAGCCACCGTGCTGTAACAGCCCAAACCACATGCAGAAGCCACACTGAGGAGTAACAAGGCACTGCAGCAGTGAGCCACCTTGGATGTGTCACCCTAGCTCAGCCCCTAAATCAAGGGTGAGAAAACTATGGCTTTCAGCCAAAAGTGGCTTGCCATCTGATTCTGTAAATAAAGTTTTACTGGAACACAGCCATGCCCATTTGTTTATATATTATCTATGACTGCTTTCTCACTACAATGGCAGAGTAGAAAAGCCATGACAGAGACCTTATGACCCGCAAAACCTAAAATATTTACTATTTGGCCCTTTATAGCAAAGTTTGCTGACTGCTGCCTTAGATGACTGCAACCTCATCTGCCATCATGTGAAGCAGAAGAACTGCCTGGCTGAATCCAACCAACTCACATCGTGAGTGATGATCTAATTATTGCCGTCTTAAATCATTAAGTTTTGGGATGGTTTGTTATACATCAACAACTGAAACAAACTGTAAAATCTAATATCTGTATTTTATAAGCTTGATGATTTCATGGTTTAAATTTTTCTTTTCTTTTCTCTTAACTTTCAGTAAGCTCTGTTGAAATTTTCCTATGTGTCTTAGCTACATGTCACTGAAATTTCTCTCTCCAAGGTGAACACATTCTTTGTTACTAAATCCACTAGATGTCTTTCAGTCTTCGTCTCATTTGACTCTTGGTCAACATTTGACACTCTTGACCACCTCTTCGTTCTTGAAACATCTTCTCCCTTTTATTCATTTAAATCATAATCTCCTAATTTTCTTTTGTCTTTCAGGACGTTTCTTGTCAATTTCTTTTGTGGGGAGTGGGAGGGGAGAGGTGCGTGCTGATCTTCTGCCTAACATTTAATGTTCAAGTCCTCAGGATTCTCTCTTAGATTTCATTTGACAGTCAACTAATATATATTGAGCCTACTGTATGCCAGGCATTATTCTAGGTACTTGGGACACATTAGCAAACAAAACAAACAAAACTCCCTGCACTTGGAGAAATTTGTAAGTGTACACATAATAAAATAAATCATTACAAAACTAGACGTTAATAAGTGTTTTAGAAAAAATAAACAGAACAGGGGGGTAGGGAGTATAGGGTAGGGGGAGGTGGGAATTTAAAGAAAGAATAGATCAGAATAGGCATTTCTGAGATTATTATATTGGAGCAAAGCCTTAAAAAAGGGAAAGGAACTGACCTGTGGGTATCTAGAAAAGCATCCCTCTAATAATTAATGACGTTGAGCAGCTTTTCATGTGCCTCTTGGCCATCTGTATGTCTTCTTTGGAGAAATGTCTATTTAGCTCTTCTGCCCATTTTTGTATTGGGTTGTTCCATTTTTTTGATACTGAGCTGCATGGGCTGTTTGTATATTTTGGAGGTTAATGCTATGCCCGTTGATTCGTTTGCAAATATTTTCTCCCATTCTGAGGGTTGTCTTTTCGTCTTGTTTATGGTTTCCTTTGCTGTGCAAAAGCTTTTAAGTTTCATTAGGTCCCATTTGTTTATTTTTGTTTTTATTTCCATTACTCTAGAATGTGGGTCAAAAAAGATCTTGCTGTGATTTAGGTGAAAGAGTATTCTTCCTATGTTTTCCTGTAAGAGTTTTATAGAGTCCGGTCTCACATTTAGGTCTTTAATCCATTCTGAGTTTTTTTTGTTTTTTTTTTTTTTTTGGCTGCGTTGTGTCTTCGTTGCTGCACACGGGCTTTCTCTAGTTGCAGCAAGTGGGAGCTACTGTTGGTTGCGGTGCATGGGCTTCTCATTGCGGTGGCTTCTCTTGTTGTACAGCACAGGCTCTAGTTGCGTGGGCTACAGTAGTTGCGGCACGTGGGCTCAGTAGTTGTAGCTCATGGGCTCTAGAGTGCAGGCTCAGTAGTTGTGGCATACAGGCTTAGTTGCTCCACGGCATGTGGGATCTTCCTGGACCAGGGCTCGAACCCATGTCCCCTGCATTGACAGGCAGATTCTTAACCACTGCGCCACCAGGGAAGCCCCTTGAGTTTATTTTTGGGTATGGTGTTAGGGAGTGTTCTAATTTCATTCTTTTACATGTAGCTGTCCAGTTTTCACAGCACCACTTATTGAAGAGACTGTCTCTTCTCCATTGTATATTCTTGCCTCCTTTGTCATAGACTAGTTCACCGTAGGTGCGTGGGTTTATCTCTGGACTTTCTATCCTGTTCCATTGATGTATATTTCTTTTTTTGTGCCAGTACCATACTGTCTTGATTACTGTAGTTTTGTAGTATAGTTTGAAGTCAGGGAGCCTGATCAAAACTACATGAGGTATCACCTCACACTGGTCAGAATGGCCATCACCAAAAAATCTTCAAACATTAAATGCTGGAGAGGGTGTGGAGAAAAGGGAACCCTCTTGCATGGTTGGTGGGAACATAAATTGATACAGACACTATGGAGAACAGTATGGAGGTTCCTTAAAAAACTAAAAATAGAATTACCATATGACCCAGCAGTCCCACTACTGGACATATACCCAGAGAAAGCCATAACTCAAAAAGACACATGCACCCCATTGTTCATTGTGGCACTATTTACAGTAGCCAGGTCATGGAAGCAACCTAAATGCCCATAGACAGAGGAATGGATAAAGAAGATATGGTACATATATACAACGGAATATTACTCAGCCATAAAAAGGAACAAAATGGGATCATTTGTAGAGACCTGGATGGACCTAGAGACTGTCATACAGAGTGAAGTAAGCCAGAAAGAGAAAAACAAATATTATATATTAATGCATATATGTGGAATCTAGAAATATGGTACAGATGAACCTGTTTGCAAGGCAGAAATAGAGACACAGACGTAGAGAACAAACGTCTGGACACCAAAGGGGGAAAAGGGGGTGGGATGAATTGGGAGATTGGGATTGACATATATACAGTAATATGTATAAAATAGATAACTAATGAGAACCTGCTATATAGCACAGGGAACTGCACTTTGCTGTACAGTAGAAACTAACACAACATTGCAAAACAGCTATACCCCAATTAAAAAAAAAAAAAAAGGACAAGTGAAAAGCATCCCGGGCAGAGAGCACAGAAGTGCAAAAACCCTAAGGCAAGGAGCAAGCCTGAGGTGTCTGAGGACAGGAAGAATGCCCCCGGTGGTGGGATGCAGTGAACCCTAGGATGTGAGGTCAGAGAAACAACGGGTTCCAGATCCTGTAGTCCTTGTAAGCCACTGTGAAGACTTGGTCTTTTCTCAGGGAGTTGGGGGTGGACTTTGGGGAGTTTTGAGGAAAAGAATCAAGTCATCAAAAGGACAACTCTTGCTGCTGAATTGAGAAAGAATGGAGGTGGCCAGAATGGCAGCAGGCTCTGGGAGAGAGGCAGACGAAAGGGTGCCAGCAGAAGCCAAGAGGAGTGATTCTCTCCTCTAACTGGACACACTTTTCTCGGACAATCTGAGGTACTCATGCTGTCCTGGTTCCAATGATCATTCATGGGCTGATGCTCCCAAGTCTATTTTTTTCCAGCCCAAATCTCTCTCCTGAGTCTCAGACTCACAAATCCAAAAACCTACTGGTCATCTCCCCTTGCCGTGTTTTGTGGGTGCCACAGGCTCTGCTTTTTCATCTAAAACCTTTGTCTCCTCCGGTGCTCCCTGGATTTCACTACTGAAGCCATGCAGCCATGCCTTCTTATTAAGGCTTTGTCTTTAAGAGGCCACTGCTAACATATGTTAGTGGACAATCCGTGGTGGCACATAAATGTTTTGGGTTCCATTAACACATCGTTATGGTTTAGTTTATCAGATTTTCTGCCTATCGCACTGGCTTGAAGGATTGGACATAGAATAAGTAGGTTTTAACTGGGACAAGATGATGGAATGCTGCCTTAGATGACACTTGAAGGCAGGGTGCCATAGTGGTAGGGCACTGAATACCCAGAGGATAGAGGATCGGACTTAGAGTGGATTCCTTACATTTTGCAGTTTTGACCAATAGGCGCATTGCCATTGGGTAAGTAATTCTGAATTTGTCACTTTTGTTACAATAGTAAACTTACCATGTAGCCAGAATACAAGAGTGAAGGCTCCATAGATATTATAGAATTTTAATATGTGAATTCAGTTTTCTTCCATCTCTCTTGGGAATTTTTTTGTCCACTCCCCATTATAATTTTAGAATTTAGTATTCATCCTTTTGACTTTAAGCAAAGGAGTTATGGAAAATGTTTTATTAGAAGGGTGTGTGATTCCTTTTTCTATGATCTTTTTAAAAAATATATAATTTGTGTGTAAAGGAGCTTCAGAAATATCTTAATCTTTTTTGTCTAACTCTTATAAGTGGTTTTTAAAAAGTAATAATTTATACAAGGCAAATAAATCTTCCCAGATTATTTTTTATCACACTCGTATGTGGGAAAGAGTCTTGTAAAAATCATTAGTGTGAAACTAGGCCAGTGAGAGCTATTATTTTTTATTAAAAAATCAACTTCAAAATGAATGTTTAAATGCAAGCTTAACATAGTTAAAAATGCAATTAAGTCTCATTCCTTGACACTTGAGAGCTCTTTTTATTTATTTATCATAGTCAACAAATATTTTTCAAAGGCTTGCTCTGTACCAGGCATTATGTTTGTGCTAGGGGTAGCCGGTAAGCAAAACAGAGAAGGAAGTCGCCACCATGGAGCTTACTTCCATTGGGGGAGGTAGACAAAAAAATAGTACAAGAGAATTACTGCCTGTAGTAAATGCTAGGAAGGAAATAAACAAAGCATGGAGGAAGAGAGACAGACAGACCTACCTAAGAGGCTACCTAAGGAGGGTCTCTCTGAATTTGAGTTGAGGCTTGAAGGATGAGGCCAAGTCCACCAGGAGAACTGCGAAGCGCCTTGGAGGGAGGGACCAGCAGAAGCAAAGGCCTAGAGGCAAGGAAAGGCTCAAGGTTCCAGAAGGAGAAAGGAGGCCAACGTGACCAAGAATGGCAGAGGTGGAAAGACGGGCGGGAGCCAGATTCTGCAGGATGTTACAGGCCTTGGTGAGGAATTTGAATTTTATTCTCAGTGTAGTAGGAAGACAGTGAAGGATTTATGCAAAGGAATGATGTGACCAGATGCTGTTCTTTGCTTTTTAAAAAATTGTGGCAAAATATACGTAACATAAAATTTACCATCGTAATCATTTTTTAAGTGTGCAATTCAGTAGCATTAAGTATATTCGTGATGTTGTACAACCATCACCACTATCCACTTCCAGAATTCTTCGTCATCCCAAACAGAAACTCTGGATCCAGTAAACAGTTACTACAGGCTGCCTTATATGGGAATCATTTTCTGTTCCTTTAAATTTTGCATGCCCATGATGACTTTTCTTAGAAACTCTCCCTAGGGAGAAGTCTTTCCGCCCAGGGAAAGCTATCATGGTGACTCCAGCAGTTCTGTCCCTAACCCTTATTATCCTCACAGCTGTAATCCAGACTGGAGCTCACTGAAGGGCAGGCTAGTGCTTCTGTTTGAGTAGAAAGTAGCAGCTGGGTTTTAGACCAGTTCCGAGCAAATGATCTTCCTCGTCTCAAAAACCGGCCACACCACTTTGGAAGATAGTTTGGCAATCTTTCAAAAAGTTAAACATAAAACTACCATGTGCCCAGCAGTTCTACTCCTACGTGTCTACTCAGGAGAAATGGAAACATGTATCCACAGAAAGAATCCCACCTGAGTGTTCAGAGAAGCTTTGTTCATAATAGTCCCCAACTAGAAACAACCCGCTGTCCATCAACTGACGAATGTATAAACACAGTGTGGCCGGTGCATGCGACAGAATACTTTTCAGCCCCAAAAAGGAACAAACTACGGACACGGGCTGTGTCAGAACCTCAGAAACATGATGCTAAGTGAAAGAAGCCACACACAGGCGAGCACATATTGTATGAACATGAAATAACCAGAAAATGCAAATTTCTAGACAGAAACTAGATTAGTGGTTGTCTGAGGTTAGGACTGGGCACAGAGATCACCCGTAAGTGGGCATGAGGGGGCTTCTGAGGGGAGATGAAACTATACTTAAACTGACGGGTGATGATGGTTGCACCATTTGGTAAAGTTACTAAAAATCATTGAATTATACACTGAATACGAGTGAATTTTATGCTGTGTAAAACGTACGTGATCGGGGGCTTCCCTGATGGCGCAGTGGTTGAGAGTCCGCCTGCCGACGCAGGGGACGCGGGTTCGTGCCCCGGTCCGGGAAGATCCCACGTGCCGCGGAGCGGTTGGGCCCGTGAGCCGTGGCCGCTGGGCCTGCGCGTCCGGAGCCTGTGCTCCGCAGCGCGAGAGGCCACAACAGTGAGAGGCCCGCGTACCGCAAAAAACAACAAACAAACAAAACAGGCAAATAACCCGTGGTCGTCGGGGTCAGCTCCCCCTATCAGAAAGTCAGCCCGCTGTTCTGGCAGCGACCCTTCCCTTAAAAACAAAAAAGAAAACAAAACAAAAACATACGTGATCAGTAGCTTGGATAGAGTCTGATACTCAATGCTCACTGGAAGACAGAAGGTTCACCTGGACCAATATAGAAACCTTTTAACTGAGCAGAATGGGAAGGAAAATCTGTCCTAATATTGCTGATATGCCTTGCTTTATCTGTGACAATTCTATTTTGAATGGCTCTCAGTCTCTCTATTTTAAAGGGAATTAAAGTCTCTAAAGCCTTTATAAAAAGCCATAATTACCTAAGGTTTTCCCTATAACTGTGCAATTCTTATTTCCTTCAGCTTTTCCTACTAGGACTTCAGATCTGAAATAATTTCTGTTCCCTGAACTGTTATGTCTGTTCCCAAGTAAACTGGTTGTATCAAAGATTACTACTGAATATTTCATTTTTGGTGGCTTTGAGGAATTTGTTTTTTAAATTCTCAGAGAAGCTTTTGGTCCTCAAATGGCTGAAAGTTTCTGATCGAGATAACTTCACAAGATAACTTGGCCAGTGTTTGTTCAAATCCTGTGCTTGGCTGTTTTTGGAAAAATATCTTCAAATTAATTTTTGTTTACAGGGTATGGTTAGGAAAAGAATAACTATGTTATAAACATCCTTTTGAAAAGTAGCAATTTAGGAAGAACCTAAGATTCAGGACCTGTGGCGTGACCCTGGGTAAGTCTAATTACCTCTGTTTTCCCTCTTTTCTCATCTTGTACCCTGGGGACAGTATGTACCTTAAAGACAGTGACATAGAGAAGCACCTAGAGCAGTGACCGCCAGCTAGGAAGCACTCCATAGGTGTTTTCTGTATTCCCGTGGAAAATGACCATCGGTAGTAGTTTGTATGGTATGCCTTTGGATGTTTTTATTTTTGCACGATCATTTCTTTTCAAGAAGCAGAATGAAAACCATTGTATATCTTGGTTTTTGAAAGAACGAAGCCATCATCACCATCTACATTATCATCGTCGGCAACAAACACTTATAAATGCAGGGTGGTGTTGTGGTTAAACGAGTGGGAGCTGGGTCAGCCTACCTGGGTGTGAAGGCCGGCTCTGCCGTTACCAGCTCAAGTGACCTTGGACAACTCTCTAGCTTCCCTCGGCCTTGTTTTCATTAATAAATTGGGACTCATAATGGTACCTTTGTCATAGGACAGAGATTAAATGATAGAATATGTGAAAAGCACAACACTGTAAAAATGGGGCCAAATGATGACCCTTAGTAATTGTAGATGCTTCGACTCTGTATGAGAGACCATCCCCGTTCTTGACCAGCCAGCAGTCTCTGTTTGCACTTGAATGCTAAATTTTATGTGACTTTAATCAGTTTAGAGTTGCTAAGAGCTCAAATTTCCTTACTGGGAAATGGAAATTGCTATTGTAGATTTAATGAAAGACAGAGACGTGTATTGTCTGGCTCTTCTGTCCTTTGGATTTAAGGAGGTGTGTACAGTAGGTGAGTCCAAGGAAAAGATCTGAATTGGGCAGTGTTCGTGTCTTCGAACCTCCTCTTAGCAATATTCTCTCACTTCCCCTCATCAAATTTGAAGCCTCTTCTCTGAATGTCTAGGGTCTTCCTATTGCCTCCTGTGGTAGATTGAAAAACGTGGCAAAGATATTTGACAGCTGCTCTCGTGAAAAGGGAGAGACTGCTTGTCCACACTTTGAATCTGGGCTGGTCTAGGCCCTTGCACTGACCAACAGAATGTACCAGAAGTGACTGTATGCAAGTTTAGGAGCCTTAAGAGGCCTTTCCTCTTCTGCCTTTGCCTCTTGGAACCCTGCCCCGCAACCAGCATGCTCTGAGAGATCATGAGAGGAGAGAGGCCCAGGACATTGCCCCGCTGAACCCACTGGAGTCCAGCGCCAGCTGACCCCCTTGCTGAGTGCAGCCATGGGAGTGAGCTTAGGCGAGACCTGTATGAGCCACAGAGTTGTGAGAAATACTAAACCGTTGTTTTAAGCCACCAATTTTAGGGTGGTTTGTTACACAAAGAGTGTATAACTAATACTCCTGCAAACTTCCCAAGACGTCACCTCTACCCCACCCACACGCCCCACGCACAGTCACGAGCGTCTCTCTGACTTGCTGGGCTAAATCAGTGATGCTTTGCTGTGACCCCATCCCTGTCTTAACCCCACAGTAAAACTTTCCTCTAATGTGTCCTGGCCTTTAGGAGCCTTGCAGTCAGTTAATGGGTTTGAAAGCAAATTCATACTGTAATTCATACTGAGACCCTAGGAACTGATATTTGCTTAATGTTTTACCGTGCCTTTTTTTTTTTAAATTAGGTTATTTATTTACTTTTAAAAATTTACTTATTTATTTTTGGCTGCATTGGGTCTTCACTGCTGCGCAAGGGTTTTCTCTAGTTGCCGCGAGCGGGGTCTGCTCTTCGTTGTGGTGCACTGGCTTCTCATCGCAGTGGCTTCTCTTGTTGCGGAGCACGGGCTCTAGGCGCGTGGACTTCAGTAGTTGTGGCTCACGGGCTCAGTAGTTGTGGCGCGCGGGCTTAGTTGCTCTGCGGTATGTGGGATCCTCCCAGACCAGGGCTCAAACCCATGTCCCCTGCATTGGCAGGCAGATTCTTAACCATTGCGCCACCAGGGAAGCCCCTGTTTTACCTTGCTTTAACCCACAGGAGTAGCTCCTTGCCATGAAGAAATTTAAGACCTGAGGCAGGCAAGGTCCTGGGAAAGATCCCTCTCGTAAATGGCTGACTCCTTGTCCTAGACGTAGAACCTTTAGGTATATGAAAGCTAAGTAAGGCGCCTCCCACCTCTGGACTCTTTTCACCTGCTTCTAACATTGCACTTCTTTTGAGTAGGACAGTGGTTTAAAATACCCATTCTTGGGTCCTGCCCACCGAGGTACTGAGATTCTGATTCAGTGAGTCTAGGTGTGGTGTAGGTGTCTGTATTTTCATTGATGTTTAGTGACTCTGAAAATCACACACACACACACACACACACACACACACACACACGGAGAGAATTCAGCCCAGTTCAGCTGAGGAATGAATGGGTACCAGTGGAAGCAGCCTGATATTCACATCACATGGTAACATGGCAGAGGTAAATGGGGTTAACTTTATAATGTGTAACTATCCCTTGTTATTGATTGAGGAAGGGAATTATACCACCCAGTCTCATCACTCAGAAATCTTGATCTTCTAGAATGTAGGATGGAAAGGGGCTCTGAAAGATGATCTGATCCATAGGCAGAAACAATCATGTCTGCCTAGACATAGGAGAAGCTATCCTATTTCTAAAGGCTGTGAAAGTTGGCAATTTTAAAATCTGGTTTAATCATCCATTAATCCCCAGATCTGGAGTTTACTACCTTTTGTCAGTAAAAGTTGAAGCCCAGAAATTTATTTTTTAAATCTTTACATTTTTTGTGCGTTTTACAAATTCACGTCGTACAAAATTAAAAAAGGACAGGAGTGTACAAAGTGAATATTTCCCTCCTATGCTTTCTCCCCCTTCATTCAGTTCCCTTCTCTGGGGCCCAATACTTAAAAAAAAATTTTTTTTAATAAATTTTATTTATTTTATCCTTTTTTTTCTTTTTTGATGTGGACCATTTTTAAAGTCTTATTGAATTTGTTACAATATTGCTTCTGTTTTATGTTTTGGTTTCTTGGCCGAGAGGTATGTGGGATCTTAGCTCTCTGACCAGGAATCAAACCCACACCCCCTGTATTGGGAGGCAAAGTCTTAACCACTGGACCGCCAGGGAAGTCCCTTATCTCATTTATTGTATTGTTGGCTGTGTTGGGTGTTGTTGCTGCGCGTGGGCTTTTCTCTGGTTGCGGCGAGCGTGGGCTACTCTTCACTGTGATGTGCAGGCTTCTCATTGTGGTGGCTTCTCTTGTTGGGAGCACGGGCTCTAGGCGCATGGGCTTCAGTAGTTGTGGCACATGGGCTCAGTAGTTGTGGCTCGCGGGCTCTGGAGCGCAGGCACAGTAGTTGTGGCACAGGGGCTTAGTTGCTCCGCGGCATGTGGGATCTTCCCGGACCAGGGCTCAAACCTGTGTCCCCTGCATTGGCAGGGGGATTCTTAATCACTGCTCCACCACGGAAGCCACCTAATACTTTAAAAAAATTTTTTTTAATTGAAGTAAAACATATTTACATAAAACATAAAATTCATCGTTTTAACCGTCTTAAAGTATATAATTCAATGGTTTTTAGTATATTCACAGAGTTTTGCAAATATCAACCCAATCTAATTTCAGAATACCCCATCACATCAAAATGAAACTTTATACACCTCCCAATTCCCCCTCCCCCAACTCCCTGGCAACCACTGCATTGGACATTTAATATAAATAGGATGATACAATGTGTGGCAACTTGTGTTTTAGGCTTCTCTCACTTAGCGTAATGTTTCCAAGGTTCATCCATGTTTTAGCACGTATCAGACCTTCATTCCTTTTTATTACTCAGTAATATTCCATTGTATGGATACACCACATTTTTTATCCATTCATCCACTGACGAACATTTGGGTTGTTTTCTGCTTTCAGCTATTATAAATAATGCTGCTGTGAATGCTGATGTGCAAGTTTGTGTGTAGGCGAATATGTTCCTAGGAGTGGAATTGCTGGACCAATGGTACCTCATTAACTCTTGTTTTTTTGGCCGCTTTGGTTCTTCGTTGCTGTGCAAGCTCTGCGCAGCTTTCTCTAGTTGTGGTGAGTGGGGGCTACTCTTCGTCGCGGTGCGTGGGCTTCTCATTGTGGTGGCTTCTCTTGTTGCGGAGCGTGGGCTCTAGGCGCGCAGGCTTCAGTAGTTGTGGCACATGGGCTTAGTTGCTCCGCGGCATGTGAGATCTTCCCAGGCCAGGGGTTGAGCCCGTGTCCCCTGCATTGGCAGGTGGATTCCTAACCACTGCGCCACCAGGGAAGCCCTATGTTTAACTTTTTGAGGAACTGCTAAGATGTTTTCCACAGTAACTGCACCATTTCCTGTTCCCACCACCAGTGTATGAAGGTTCCAATTTCTCTGTATCCTCACCAACACTCATTATTTTCTGTTTTTATTTTTTTATTGCCTTCCTAGTGGGTGTTTGTTGCTAGTGTATGGAAATACAATTGATTTTTGTATATTGATCTTGTATTCTGCAACTTTGCTGAACTTTTTTATTAGCTCCAATAGTTTTTCTGGTGGATTTTATTTTTTTTAGTGGTTTCAATATAAAACATCATGTTTTCTGTGAATAGATATAGTTTTACTTCTTGTTTTACAATCTGAATGTCTTTTATTGCTTCTCTGTGCCTAACTGCACTAGTTAGAACTTCTGGTACAATGTTGAATAGAAATGGCGAAAAGTGCATATCATTTTCTTTTTCCTGATCTTAGGAGGAAAGCTTTCATTGAGTATGGTGGTAGCTGTGGGTTTTTCACAGATGCAGTAGGAAGGTTTGTGTTTGTTCTTTCAGGGATAGTATATTCATATATTAGAAAATATATTAACATAACTTTTAGCCTATACACACTGTCTGCACCTTGCATTTTTCAGCTAAAAATATATCTTGGAGATCTTTCTAAATTAGTGCTTGAAGAATTTCTTCATTTAAACAAAAATGGTTGCTTGGTTTTTTCATTGTAGGGACACACCATCATTTATTTAATCAGCCCTCTATTGAAGGATAATCTAACCCTCAGCAGTGTTGGTCATATGAATTCAAAATCAGCAATCATTTATTTAATCCCTAATATTTATTTAACACCTACTATTGTGTAGGGCACAATAAAAGTTATTGAAGAAAATAGAGTCTTTCATTCACCTCATTTTCCTATTTTTGTTATAGAAATACTTGAGCAAAAAAAAAATAAAAAAGTTAGCCTAACCCTATTTCTTCCAACTTTCTAAATTTCAAACACATAGAAGAGTTGAAAGAGTTGTACAAGGTAACTCAAATAATAATTACCGAGAATAATCAATTGTTAACATTTTGCCATCTTTATCTATGATAATGTGTTTATTTGCTCTGTTTGCTGAATCATGTGAAAGTAAGCTGTGGATTTCTAGACAATTCACCCCTAAAAATAAGGATATTCTCCTACTTAACTACCATATTATATCACACAGAAACTTAACTGTTTATTCCTAAATATCATCAAATACCTGATCCTTGGTCAGTTTTTAAAATTTGTCCCTGCAATGTCTTTTCAGTGTCTTTTTTTTTTTCTTAATTAAGATCTAATCAAAGTCTACACAGTGCATTTTGGTTGTTATCTCTGTTAAGTCTCTTTTATCTAGAACAGTTCCCGTATCTTTTTTTTCTTTTAATAATATTGACTTTTTGAAGAGACTAAGCTAGTTGAGTTTTAGAATGTCCCACATTCTAGCTTTGTCTGATTGTTTCCTCACGGTATTGTTTACCCTGCTCTTTTATTCCCAGTATTTTCTGTAAATTTAGAGGTTAATCCTAAAGTTTTGATAAGATACAGGTTATCTTTGGGACAACATTTAGTAAGTGAATCTATATACTGTTGCATCCTATCAGGAGGCATATGACGTCATTATTCTCCTATTAGTGATGTTAAGTTTGATCACTTGTTTTCGGTAATGTCCTCTAGAACTCTCCATTGAAAAGGTACAATTTCCCCTTTAAGCTCTGATAGTTACTCCTTTAGTCATTAGAGAATGTCAAAGACTTGTGTTTGGAGGAGAGGTGGTGGAAATCTATTTGCTTCTTTTCTTCCTTATATACCTCAATTCCAGCTGTTGGTTTAGACAAGTTTTAGTTACAAATAGAAATCTAATGGCAGGCATGCAATAGATCAGGTGACAATCTATAACCTGGAGTAGTAGGGCATGATCAGCCCCTTACTCTGGGATCAGTGGAAACGTCACTGCATTAGAAATCAAAACCAGGGATCACAGTTTCAGTCTCTAATCTGCCACGAACTAGCCATGTGACCTTAAATCATTTAACTTCTCTGGGCTCCAGTTTCTTCATCCCTGACTCCAGATGGTCTTTAGAGTTCCCTATGGCTCTGGTGATGCTATGCTTTTACTCCATTTCACTTAGTGAAAAATATTAGATCACATTTACTAGATGTACAATGTGGGAGCTTTTGTTTCTCTCAAAAATTAAAACACTTGGGAATTTCAACTAATTCCATGATTAGGGGGTGCCTACTCCATGTAGGTGTTCACTACATATTCTTGTGAATCAGGATACTAGTTTTGATGAGTGGACTTTTGGTTTTATTATTATGTTTTATTTTAATTTTTTCCTTTTCTTTTCCATGACCCAAGAAAATTGTTGGGCAGCTAGGTTACTTTTTCTTTGTCCTATCGGTTGAATTGTGTCCCTCCACCAAATTTATATGTTCAAGTCCTAACCCCCAGTACCTCAGAATGTGAACTTATTTGGAAATAGCATTGTTGTAGATGTAATTAGTCAAATTAAAATGAGGTCATCAGGGTGGGCTCTAATCCAATATGACTGGTATCCTCATAAAAAGGGGAAATGTGGACAACAGAGACATACACACAGGGAGACTGCCATGTGAAGATGAAGGGAGAGATTGAGGTGATAAATCTATAAGCCAAGGAACACCTAAGATTGCCAGCAAACCACCAGAAGCTAGGAGAGAGACCTGGAACGAATTCTCCTTCATATCTTTCAGAAGGAACCATCCCTGCTGACACTTCGATGTTGGGCATGTAGCCTCCAGGACTGCAAGACAATACATTTCTGTGGTTTAAGCAAACTGATACACTTGGTATCCCTGATCTGCTAATCAATTCCTTGAGGAATTATAATAACCTACAGGGAAAGTAAAGAAATCACAAGCTTTTCTCTCTTTCCTTTAAACCATTTTTGAAAATTGAAGTATAGTTAATTTACAATGTTGTGTTAGTTTCAGGTGTACAGCAAAGTGATTCAGTTATACATACATACATACATTCCAGATTCTTTCCCATTACAGGTTATTACAAGATATTGAGTATAGTGCCCTGTGCTATACAGCAGGTCCTTGTCGGTTATCTATTTTACATGTAGTAGTGTGTATATATTAATCCCAAACTCCTAATTTATCACTCTCCCCACCTCCCACAGGCTTTTCTCTTGTACAGATGTCAGAACCCTTACCAGGCTGAAAAATATGTATGAATGTATATATGTACGTATGTATGTATTCACGCAAATTCTGTATCAGACCAGACACATTTTCTGAACCGTTCATGGGGTAATTTGCTGCTATTGTGTCTCTGGTAGGTTTTGTGCATCTGTACATGTGCACATGTGTATATTCTCAGGCATGTATATATAAATGTCAGCCTTATCCTTTCAATACGTTCTGACTCTTGATACCAAGGAGACAGACTAGAACTCATTATTCTCTAACTGAATTTAAATATCTTAGTTGTTTCAGCATACATACGGTCACGTCCCCAACACAAAAAAAATTATAATCAGACTTTTGAGTAAAAATCTTAATAATTGCTCGCAATTCCTATATGTAGCAAGATACCAGCCATGGAAAGATATAAAGGAAGCCAGGTAAGAAGAAAATTCCTCTGAAGAATACAAATGATCTGCTAGAATTTTCCATTCATTTCCACGTTTTGCCAGAATCTTGGAATGTGGACCTCTCGATACATGTTATACTTCAATAGGTAATTTAAAAAGCACACAGATGCAAAAAATGCTTTTGTGTGGTTCAGATGAGTGGCTTCAGAAAGCTCTATGGATGTAGTGGTTTTATGAGCATTTCTTCATCTATTCTAACGGTATAATTTGTTCTGCTTTGGAGGAGTTTCCTCACCTGTGTCCTGATGACCACTATGGTTCCTTCCGCCTATAAAATGCTATCGGTCTAACATAAATGATAGCAGAAGTAGTTAGTGCTAGCATGAATTTCTCAAATGTGACCTTTCAAGGTTGACATTCTGACATAAGCCTTCATCAGTGATTGTTACTTAACCACAAAACCATCTTGCAAACGTAACAAACAAATCTGGCTGTTGTTATAAAAAATTTAACTGTCTGTGTCTTTGATTATGTACTGTGATAAGAACAGAGTGCTTAACCAGAGAGTTGGTGGATATGAATAAAAAAAGGGACAATAATGGAAGTTTTATACTTACTGATGAGAAGTTCAAGTATATCTGCATGTCTGCAATTAATGCCTTGTGTAAATGTAAGCAAAATGCATTTATCTACCTGAAAAGAAGCTCATCTTGCAAAAATAAAGATTTAGAATAGTTCTGTTTTGCAATAGAAAGACTGGTGATAAATGAGAAACGTGTTCATCATAAAGACGACTGTGGTTCAGACTAGTCCAGATGCCACAGGGTCACTACCAAACTCTTACACTCGTGGTTGAATTTAGAGTGGTTTGCTTAGGCACATGGTTTGGAGTGAACAATCATTACCCAGACGTTATACACATGTCTCAACTTCTGTAGTGGTATAGAAAGAACGGAGACCTCAGAATCTCTTCTTCCGATTCACAGTGTTACAGAGACAAACTAATGGAAACCAAAATGAACTCCTACGAGCCCAAAGAACATAACTTTGTCACTATCAGCCTAAAATACTTTGCCTGGTCTCGTGGAAGTTCTAATAAACAGTGCAGGAGGCATTCGTCCAGGGGTAAAATGTATTCCACAAAAATTGTCCTTTCATTGGACTTGAGGATATGGGGAGGGGGAAGGGTAAGCTGCGACAAAGTGAGAGAGTGGCATGGACATATATACACTACCAAACGTAAAATAGATAGCTAGTGGGAAGCAGCCGCATAGCACAGGGAGATGAGCTCGATGCTTTGTGGCCACCTAGAGGGGTGGGATAGGGAGGGTGGGAGGGAGGGAGACGCAAGAGGGAAGAGATATGGGAACATATGTATATGTATAACTGATTCACTTTGTTATAAAGCAGAAACGAACACACCATTGTAAAGCAATTATACTCCAATAAAGACGTTAAAAAGAATTGTCCTTTCTTTAGGGATACTTCTGGTATGATAAGCACTTGTCTCACAAATCGTTCCAAAAATGACTCCATAGTCCATGATTTATCTTTTCAAGTGTGCATCCTAAGAGCCGAACCCTGGCAATTCCATTTTCAAACCCCAAAGAGACATAAGCAGGACTGTGAATTATGTCACCAACCTGATAATAACCAGTGATCCAATTTAATCTGTTTCCAGATTTTGTAATAATGATTCGATGTTACAATGTTTGGCTTCAAAAATGACATAAATAACATTTTTTACTGCCAATGTTTTTGTGATCTCTTTTCATATCTGTCAGTTCCGATTATTCAAGATATCTATCAGTGTATATCAGGCATTGAGCCACTTATTTGATTTTACTTAGATCCAACTGCTTCTTTGAAAACCTATGCTGAATTGGGTTCTTGAATTATGATAGTGAGTTTCTCAAGTTCACATATCTGGCAAACAGAATTGTTTTCGTATTTATTAATCCATTTTTAAAAAATAATTTTATGGCTAGTGTGGGCTGCCAAACACAAGCTCAGTGAAACTTTACAAAGATGGGGAAGGATTAACTATTTAATGTAATTAATTATTCCTGTTTTGTTCACAGTGACAATCTGTCTTAAGACACCCTAAGACATGCCCTGGGTGTAGGCTCTTTTCCGCCTAGACTCTCCAGTGTTAGCAGATGTGCAGGGACTCAGGAAGACAATTATTGATAAAGTACCAGCTAGTTCCCCAAAGACCCAAGGCTTGTATACATCCCAGCAGCCCATAAGCACATCCTTCTTCTGACCCAGCAATAGGAGAGCGCAGAGATGGGAGTGCTTCTTTGCCATCTACTCACTGGAGGATGTGCGTCCACACTTCTCCTTAAGGCTTGGGTGATGTTTGCAGTATGTGTGTGCATGCACCCTCCTGAACCTGGTGTGGATCTTCCAAATGATCTCCCCTTCCTTCCTTCAAACCTCAGCTTGAATATCCCTTCTGCTAGGAAGCCTTTCTCCATCAGCCTAACATGGGGCATGGGTTAGGGTTGCCACATTGCACAACTGTAGAATATATATATATTCTTTTTCAGGGTCTTTTCCCTTATAGGTTATTACAAAATATTAGGTATAGTTCCCTGTGCTATACAGTAGGTCCTTGTTGTTCATCTATTTTATATATAGTAGTGTGTATATGTTATTCCCCAATTCCTAATTTATCCCTTCCCCTGGACCTTTCCCCCTTTGGTAACCATAAGTTTGTTTTCTATGTCTGTGAGTCTCTTTCTGTTTTGTAAATAAGTCCACTTGTATCATTGTTTTAGATTCCACGTATAAGTGATATCATATGATATTTGTCTTTCTCTGTCTGACTTACTTCATGTAGTAGGATAATCTCTAGGTCCATCCTTGTTGCTGCATATGGCATTATTTCATTTTTTTAATGGCTGAGTAATATTCCATTGTATATATATATACCACATCTTCTTTATGCATTCCTCTGTTGATGGACATTTAGGTTGTTTCCATGTCTTGGCTACTATAAATAGTGCTGTAGTGAACACTGAGGTGCATGTATCTTTTCGAATTATGGTCTTCTCTGGATATATGCCCAGGAGTGGGATTGCAGGACCCACGTGCCCTTCTTATGTGCTACAGCTTCCACTGACTTTACCCTGCTGAACTGTAACTGTTCCCTTGTCTACCTTTCCTCCTGAAGAACAGGGACTGTATCTTAGGTGGTTGAACCTGACAGAGTATGTGCTCAGTAAAGGGTAAACTGAGTTGTTAAGTTCTGTGGCTCTGGATCCCGTATCCCCCGATGTGTGGACCTGAGCAAGCAGTCGCCATAGTCTTGTTTTGGAAGAGAGGTGCTACCCGCGTTAGAGGCCTCCCTATTGCTCGTCATTTATGAGTGTTACCTCCTGCCAGGCCCCAGTACCCTGTGTACCTTCTGAGAGAACAGGGCTGCCGGAGGGGTTGGAATGGGAGAGAGCGGCTGAATAAACTCAGGTGCTCCAGCCTTGGTTGGTACCATGGTTTTTTAAAAAAGCATGTCCACCCCCTTCCACACCCCTTATCTTTTCTAAGGTAGACCTGTCAGTTGTAAATTCGAGTTTTAGTGGCAGAAGATTATATAATCCGTAAGGTCTGATTTGTTATTTATTCATTTAATATTTTCTTTACATATATATATATATATATATATATATATAAAGAATCAAAATCATTGAAATCAAAAAAGATGGTTCTGCTTTGTGGAAAACAAATCCTTATGCTATAGTACATTTTTCTATTAAAAAAAAAGAAAAACTGATTTTCAGAGTTCTGCCAACAACACTCTAAGTGCTAGATTTGCAAATAGGCTTATATTCGTATTTAGAGAATATGCATATTCAGAGACATATTATTCAGGAAATATTTGGTTATCTTCAGACTTAGTAAAACTTATGGCTAAAAATAAAAGGGGTAAAATATAAATAGTGGGGAAAGTTAGGGAAGATGAACAGCAGCCATTACAAGAATAGAAAAGAGAGGAAGAGGTAAGGGGAACTGTGTGTTATTTTCTGTTTTGGTTTATGTCTTCACCACTATCTGAAATTCAATTCAACTGAACAAATATTAACTAGGTACCCAGCATGCAGAGGGTCAGAAGATGCAATGTCAGCCTCCATGTTCTTGGAGTTGAAGAGACAGGATATAATGACTGACTCCCCAAAATTCTTTCCTTCAGGTTATGAAACCATGATGTAGTTTAGGGTTTGGACTCAGTTCCATGGTAGCCCCGCCCCCTCACCAAAGAATTGTTCAGACACCCAGGCCTAAGCCTGAAATAAAATTCCTCCAGCCACAATGGTTGGTTCAGGAATGATTGTGTGACCCAATTTAGTCCAATTAGATGCCAAAGGCAGTTTTCTGAAGGCGCCAGGGAGACTTTCCTGATTCCTAAAACAGAGAATAGACAGTAGGGTATTCTTCCCAGAGCCCCAACTGGGCATGAATAGGAGACCCACAAGCACTGCAGAATAAAAGTTGTGAACAGAGATCAGCAGAGTCAATAAAATCTCAGAGAAATGGGTGGAGAACACTGATCAGGCCTAGCCTGAATTTGCACTAATGCTTCATTTCATTTTAATTGTATGAATCAACAGATCTTTTTCGATTGCTTAGGGCAGTTTGAGTTGGCTTTTTGCATTCTAACCGATGCACTTGGTAAGCACACTGATATTTATAACGCTTGTCAGAATATGATCAGTGATATGAAGTTTATGCTGAAGAACAAAGCAGAGTCCCTCGGGGAGGGGATCCCGTTACTCGTAATTGTGGAGTAAAATAATATGAATATTATCAATTAGAAATTAAACTAGGTTTACAAGAAGGAATTAACACACGACAGAACAAATAATAAATGTTAAATAAGAGAAACCTAAGTTAGAAATGAATCATAGAATTTGAGATTTAGAAGAGATCTCAAAGCTTAGATAGGAAAACCCCTAGATTTCCTGTGTACAAATAGGCCCCGAGAGGCTAAGTGACTTGCCCCTAGTCGCAGAACTGAGTTGCAAGGTTGAGAACCCAGTTTTCTTGAATTCCAAATGGGGTTCTTTCTGCTGCATTCACATAGTTCCCTCTCTAAAGATAGGAAAAGAAATAGGAAAATGGTATTTTAAAATGTCAGCATAGGAAGAAAAGTGAGGAAAATGCTGCATTTTCATTTAACGGGGATTTAGGAAGCTCATAATAGAAATTTTGGATATTTTATTTTTAAATAAGACCCTGGCCTTTACTAAAAGGTTGAGCATATGATACAGCGTGGAACCACCTGGGGTAGCAATGCTATGTGCTCCATGTAAAGCCAGGCGGGGCTGGTTCAACCCACTCTCACCCCAAACCCGTGACACCCCGCCCCGCCCCCCGAGCTGTCAATCATCTGGCTCTTGATAGAGTTAGACTCTACATTCTTTTACAAGATCAAAAACCATTCCTTAAGAGGTCAGGACAATAGTGTATTCAGCTTGGTGTCTTTGTGCTGAGGGACGTTTTTTTGTTTATTCTTCCCACATATTAAGTGAGGTAGGAGATTCCAATAGAACTGTAAATGCTAAAACTGCAATAAAATGGATCTCTTGAGTTAGACCTGTGTTCTGGTCTCAGGTGTTCTATTTTAATTGCTCTAAGATCTTAAACACGTTGTATAACCTCTGAGTTTCCATTTCCTCGTCTGTTAAACTAACAACTGCCTTGCCTATCTTTCAGGGTTGTTATGAAGATCAAAAAAGCTCATGACTGTGAAAAGCAGAGGGTGATTTCTACAGCCCTTCATGCCCCTCAATTCAAAGATTAGGGAGCCGGGAGCAGCTGAGTGACTCCCAGGTCTGTTAGTGACAGACAGGTAGACCAACCCCTTCCTGAGAATGGTGAGATTCGACCTCCAGGATAGAGACTCATAATTACATTCGAAACAGCTACCAGATTTGCTAGATTTATTCAACAACCGCCTAACAAAGCTATATATGAACACTGGATTCTACCATTTCTCTTAAAATGATGCCCCAAACGTAATAAAACATTACGTAAAATGCCAAGAGAGATCGGTATGAACAATCTAGCAGAATGAAGCCCATTTTAAAATCAGTTTCTAGCACTGTTTTGCTTTTTTAGCTAAAGAAAAGAAAAAACACTCAGAGAGTGACTAGGAAGTTCAGTGAAGGAAAGGAAAGTGATTTCTTGTGGACCTGCATTAACAGTACAGACACTCAACACGGCATCGTCTTCTCCAAACCTTTCCCAAATTCTCCTTTTCCCTGAGTCTGTGAACCCTGCAACTTGAATACTCGAGGTCTTTACTCACATGTAGCCAGTCTCCTGCGTTAACAATTTAAACGATGTCTTTCCTCAGCCAGAATGACTGTGAGATCTTGTGATCTACCATATTGACATTCTTTCTATACTCTATGTGTTTGTCTGTTTGCCACTTTCACAGAAGGATTTGAAGCAATTTATACAAATATATGCTCTGTCCAAGAATAAAACAAAGTGGAGTGAGTTTGGGGAAAGAAAAAAAAAATATGGATAAGGAAATGTGATGAACTGCCAGATATATATACACAGTAGCCCAGCTCAGTTGCCAGCAGTGTGGGGAAAAAAGAAAAAAAAAAAAAAAAAAAAAAAGACTCTAAGCTTTTCGAGAAGCCAGAGCAAAGACAAATCTTTGCTACCTGGTGATCGCCATTTGGTTTATAGTCAGCAGCCTGTGCCGGGCTGGAGAGAAGCAGCAGAAGGCAAGCTTGGCTTACAGCCAATGCAGCATACTCTTAGGGAGCCATACTAGCGAAAGCATTAAATTGCACCCTGAACTCTAAATATTCACTTTTAAAACATCCATCTGTCCACCACCCACGAGCCCAGTGGAGTGGCTGCTTAACTTCTCCAGTGAGTACCCGATCTACAGATTCTCCTACCCTGAGCAAATTGGGTTATATCCAAATTCAAAGGCTGCCTTTGCTCCCGCGGAAGCCACTTAAGCGTCTGCTGCCCTTGGTAATTCACTGCCCTAGGCAACTGCTTGTTCCATCTCTGTTCTTTTCCCAGCCAGAGTCATTGTTCCAACTTATTTGTATGAGTCAGTGCTTCTCAGATACCCAGAAGCCTATTCCCAGAGCTCACTCATTAGTCAAGTCTGTTTTTTCACTAATCAATTACATTCTTTTGTAAAACTAGCTAATCTGAAGAAAAGTGAGGTAGTTAATTTGAGAAAACAAGTGTTGAAATTGTTGTAGTATCATGTTTTCATAGAAAGTGCTTCTCTAAATTAGAGTTGAGGTATATATGTGAATGATGCAAGTGGTCATGGGATTTTAGGAACGGGTCTTTATCCTTGTGGCCATCTCCCTAGATTTTCTTCTCTCTTCCAGTGTACCTTTTAAAAAATTTTTTGTTTTATGTTGGAGTATAGTTGATTAATATCGTTCTGTCAGTTTCAGGTGTACAGGAAAGTGTTTCAGTTATACATATACATGTATCTATTCTTTTCCAAATTCTTTTCCCTTTTAGGTTATTATAGAATATTGAGCAGAGTTCCCCATGCTATACAGTAGGTCCTTGCTGGTTATCTGTATTTTAAATATAGCAATGTGTACACGTCAATCCCAGACTCCCAGTCTATCCCTCCTCCCGACCTTTCCGCCCAGCAACCATAAGTTTCCAGTGTCCCTTTTTGACAACAGTGCTATATAAACAACCTTGTTCCTAGTTGAAAGAAAGACCTGTGAAATGACAGGCCCATGGCTGTGCATGGGAGGGTAAGATTGGGAAGTAGACAAAGAATGGGTGACACTATTTGGGCAGCTTGATTTAGCTGTGTCTATAATCATTACTTTGTGATCATTTTTATCACCATCTGCCTAACAGTGTTTTTAAAACCAGAGCCTTAATTCAGCCCCTACAGAGTGTTTGTTTTAAACTATTTGGTCTATCTAACAACTGGTGAGAAACTATCAGAAACTCGCAGAGAAGATTCTTTCATTCATTTACACAGACTTGAATGTTTCAATTGCATGAACACATCACTTTTATTTTAGTCACAGCTTTCTTCTCTTGTTTTGATCTGCTGTTTGACTTTTTGCCTTGCCAACCCAGATTCAACTGTCTTCAAAGATGTCTTTAGCGATCATTAAAAAAATCAGCTCTCTTTTCTTTGGATAACTCTGCAACCTGGAGAATTAAAACAACATTGTCTAGTTGTGCTGTTGACTCATGTGCAATCTTCAGAAAAGTAAATCACTTTCCTGTGGCTGATTAGCTTTTGTAGCAAGGTTTCCATGAACATATGCTCTTTGGAGACTAGCAGTAATTCCATCTGTTTTTCTCTCCTATCCTTTGTAATACAGAATGTGGAGGATCTATAGGAGCTGTAAATTACTGAAATTCTCTATACCTTTAAGAATGCATTTCCGATTCAAAAGATTTTCATTAGTTTTGATAAACGGTACAGTTTAGGAAAAGAGGCTATTTTTTAATCTGTAAAACTGATAGGTTTTATAGATTTGGATTTCTATGGAGTCTATTTTTTTCTTGTCCATCTGTTGTCACAAACTCACAAATGAGAAATAGCAATTATTGTGAAAGCAGAATAACCAGTATAGTCATCTCCAGTTTTGGAACAGGTTGTACTACTTTGTATTTGTCTTCACCTGCACATGTCAACTTTAATGCTTCTCTGAGGTAGATAATTTTATGTTATTTTATAGATGAGGATAATGAGGTACTGAGAGGTTGATGAAGTCCTGGTGTCATATCACCATGCCACAAAGTAAGCTTTTAAAGCTCAGATTCAAGGATCAGAAGTATGATTTGCTGCCAAACCACATCAGAGAAGATTCCCAGATTTTGACACCAAGGTTGTGTCTATTTGACATAAGGATATGCAGGTTGACTGGGTCAACTTTTTCTCCGCCTCTTGGGTCCTCCTTCCACTTCATCAAATACAACGTAGGCTCAAAAACAAGAGCCGTGACGCTCTCCCAAAAGTTTTATCTTTAAAACAGGGATTATAAGCCTAATACTTATAGAGTTGTTTTGAGGAGGAAATGAGAAGATGTACAGGCTTTGTTACAGACGCTGGTACTTAGTAGGTACTCAATAAATGTTAACTACTATTATCATTATGATCAGCTCATAGAAGAAAGAAATGGAGGACTTCAAAATCCCCGACTTGGAGCAGATTAAAAGAATGTTTGTAATAGGGTGTTTACTTTGAAAAAGAGAAAGTTTCAATTGTTTCTTCCAAAAGCTTGGAAGAGCTAAAATACTCTTCTGTAGACACACAATGCTTGGAGCCAGGAATTGTCATGTATTACTTTCTACCTATTATCGATTCTTGTCGTCTACTCTCATCTATATATCTACTGTCTGTCATTATCTATTGATTTTCTGTCAGTTATCTATCATCTGTTATCATCTATTATCCTATTACGCAAGAATAAATTTTTATCCCATAACTCTCCCATTTACCCACAGCCAATTGACAAGGGTCAAAGACCTATCACAGGGATAATAAAGGAGAAATAGCAAAGTGGTAGCTTGCAACCACTTATGAAATTACCAATATTTGGTGATTTTTGACCTACATGAGTAGCAATTTCATATGACTCAACCTAATAGACTATGAATCCAGACGCACCCAGGCTACGAATTAAAACCTAAGAGACAATGTATTTTCTATTGTTTTTTTCTGACCTACTTCCAAAGCATATGAAACAAACATATAGCAAAAGATTAAAAAAATTGAATAGGAAATAATGATTCACCAGGGTTGTTCAACGTTTAGAGAGTACAAATGAATTCAGCACAATTTCAGTTTATTGCACTTGCCATCTTCAGAAGCCATTTTAGATACAGGAAATGGCATTTTCTAAATATAAAACAGAAGTAAACATTAACAAAAATTATGGCTATTTCTAGCATGAAAGCCCACTGTCTTTTAAATATTTCTTTTTAAATTTAAGTTTATTTATTTTTTAATTTATTTATTTTACTTTTGTCTGCGTTGGGTCTTTGTTGCTGCGCGTGGGCTTTCTCTAGTTGCAGCGAGCCGGGGCCACTGTTCATTGTGGTTTGTGGGCTTCTCATTGCGGTGGCTTCTTTTTGTTGCAGAGCACGGGCTCTAAGAGCTTGGGCTTCAGTAATTGTGGCATGCGGGCTCGGTAGTTGTGGCTCACGGGCTCTAGAGTGCAGGCTCAGTAGTTGTGGCGCATGGGCTTAGCGGCTCCGCGGCATGTGGGATCTTCTGGGACCAGGGCTTGAACCCGTGTCCCCTGCATTGGCAGGTGGATTCTTAACCACTGAGCCACCAGGGAAGTCCCAGGACAGGGTTATTTTTAAAACCAAATTTTCTACTGCGTTAGACGATATATTCTTATTATGTGTTAAATAGCTCTAATATTAAAGAGTATTTTTACAAGATAATTTTATACCTTCCTTCTTACTGTTTCCTGCTTCCTTAATTGGTCACCTCGCTAATGGAACTCTCTCTTTGAAACATTGTGGCTTCCCTGTCAAAAGGGAGAGGCCAACAGGCTATAAGTAATGCTGTCTTCAAGGCTGGGATTATTATGCTTCCGTCCGTCTTCCTTTCCTATAAGCAGAGCTACCGTCCGTTATAGGCTATACATGCTCTCCCAGGACAGGCTGACCTTCAGTATGCTAATGAAATCAAGACATGTCTTTCAGCACGCAATTAAATTTCAGTGAAGTTCAGAGGTTTTCAGATGTGACATCTTAAAGACAATTTCATCTGCAAAATTTTACAAGTCACAGGCTGGCAACTTATCAGCTGTACGGAGTCAACACTGTCCTCAGCTGTATCTTCTCAGGAAAACAGGCTGAAGTATTACTAACAGGAGGTTTTCTGAAAGGCTCCCTATGGCACCTTTGTTGAAAAGATATTAAACCAAACAGCTGCTGATATGGAAACTGGCTGTTTGAACTCTAACTCAGTATATGTTGACAGGGGAGCCTGTGAGGTCTGACAAACATGATGCAGGAGATGACTAAACATTTAATACTTATTACTCTGCAGTATTCCTGGGGCCAGGGAGGTAGCAGGGATGGCGCTGTGTGGTGCTAAACCGAGACCCAGGTCAGTGAGACTTGAAAGGAACCATTCCTTTGTCCTCCTTTCTAGAGATTCAGGCATTATAAATATTAACTTGTCCAAGATCCTGCTTCAGAGCAATCCTTGACAGGACGAATGAAACATTTTGCAACACCTTAAAAAGAAACGATCTTATCACTGCTGCAGAGCTAGTTTTATTATCCCACTTCCTAAAAAAGCCAAGAGACCTCAATAGCTCTGGCAGAATCTTTGTAAAGGTGATGGAATTTGGCCTTTTAATGATGCAAAAAGATGCACGCGTGGATTTTGCAAGGTCATACTTCCTCGTACATAAATGCTGGGTTTCACCCATGTTTGAACTGTTTGGGCTTTTAAAATACAATAAATACAGATACTATCGTATGGAATTTCTTTTAAAAGCACAAAAAGTTAAGAGTATAGAAGTGTATTTGGGTTATGTGGCACAGTTGGTCTTTCACAATTTTAGAAAAATGAAAGAAAGCATTCTCATTGCAAATACTGTTATTTTTAACCAGTACAAAAGTCATCAGTTGTGCTAAAATTTCCATAAATGCAAAACAAGTGTGTTCCAACATAATTCAAGACCATGGATGACAATCCAAGAAATACTTACTAAGCCAGCGGTCAGGCAGACCATGGCCAGAGGGTCAAATCCAGCTACCAGCTGATCTGGGAGCTTAGGATGGTTCTTATATTTTTAAAGACTTGTCACAAAGAAAGCAAAGAATAATCAATCGCTACTGTTCATGGCTGGCAAAGCCTAAAATATTTACTAACCAGTCCTTAGCAGAAAAACTTTGCCCACTCCTGTAGTAAGCAGTTTGCTATGCTGTAAGCAGAACCGTGACTTCCATCAGACCCTGCAAGATTGAGTAAAATCTTCCCTGCCCCTTAATAGTTTATAATCTACACATAAGGGGCATAAGGCCAGTAAGCCCGATTGTAAAGTAAATGGCGTCAGATAAGGGCTTCAAAGGAAGAGACACCAGGCTTGGTGGAGAAATAGGGAGTGGTTTCTTGGGAGGTGATTCAGATGAACCCTGCAGATAAGAGATTTTGAAGGAGAGAGGTGGGTGGAGTGAAGAGGGGGTCAGAGAAACCGAAATGCAGGGAGTGCTCTGGAACCTTAGGGCAAGTCACTTGCAGAAGCAAGTGGCTGGAGGGGTGGCCTCCCAGGCAGGAAACCCAGGCAAGGGTATAGCACAGGCCACGGGTAAGGAGTTGGTAGGGAATCTAGACATTCATCCTCTTAGAGGCCCAAAGGACAGCAATTCACGCTTTTACTTTGGTGTCTGATGTAACTGTATTCTCCTATCCTGACAGGGAAGTGTTGGATTATACTCAGTGACAAACGAGAGAAATAGTCCCTCTTAGCCTGAGCATCTAGTAAATGAATGGCTTTGGCTGTAAGTCAATGAATAACATTAATATATGCAGTTACCAAGTCACCATTAATAAAGCACTGCACAGTTTCAATCTACTCATCAGAATTCTTAAAAGTCCTATTTTTAAGGCAGTTCAAACCGAGGTGAGGCAGCCAAGGCTGCCAGGAACACGGAGTCCTGCCTCTGAGGGCTTCCCTGACTCAGTGCGTGACCTTCGGCAAAGTGCTCAGCTCTATCTCAGCTGCCTTGGCAATAAAATGGGGGTAACAGATCTTGACCACCTCACAGGAGTGTGACGGAGAGCAATAAATGTCCACCAAAAGCTTTCAAGATAAATGCTCCTGGAAACTGAGTTGTGAAAAGTTCTCTTTCAAGAGTTCAGGGGAGAAAAAAAAAAAAGATTATAAAAATCAAAATAGGACGCTGTTTATAGCTTCTAAGAGTCAGGAGCTTTGCAACACAGAAATGATCGCTGATGGAAGATACAGAGCCTACAGATTGCTAAGGGTGCCCATAAACCACCAGGAGAGTCCTGTTCTGTAAGTTAATATGAGGGAAGAAATTGTTTTCGTTTAAGGTGGGAGAGGATACTGAAAATCAGACAGCACTGCCTTGCACAAGACAGCCACACGTGGCTGCATGATCTGTACTTCCAGAGCTTGGAATATTCTGCCCACTTCTCCTGTGTGTTATTCAGTTATGAAGGTACACTTTCTTTTCTCTTGAGACTTTCATAATGTGTCCTAGAGAGAGACTGTGGCCAGTCTAGGGACAGAAGGGCTGCCTCGTAGCTGGCAGTCTGTCACTGACCCTTGGAGTTTGAGGGAGATGCTATCAGGTTGAAAATACTAACATTTCAAAAGAACGTTGAAGAACCGACCCCTAGGTATGCCCACACCACAGCTAGAGCAGACTCCTGGGGGTAGAAGACCTGAGCTGCTCTGCTCTGTAGAGTTCACGGTGAAATATTTCTAGGATTCTGCCAAGAGCACGCTCCTTTTTTTTGTTTTTTTTTTTTGCGGTACGCGGGCCTCTCACTGTTGTGGTCTCTCCTGTTGCGGAGCACAGGCTCCGGACGCGCAGGCTCAGCGGCCATGGCTCACGGGCCCAGCCGCTCCGCGGCATGTGGGATCTTCCCGGACCGGGCACGAACCGCATCCCCTGCATCGGCAGGCGGACTCTCAACCACTGTGCCACCAGGCAAGCCCGAACGCGCACCTTTTTATCCTCTCCTCCTCCTCTTCCTCCTTCCCTCCCCCATCTCTCCTTCCCCTCACTCTCTCTCTCTCTCTTCCTTTCTTGCTTAAAGAAATCTTGATCTTAGAGTTGACCAAACAGGAGAGATAGGCCAAAAGAATTCAACTTGCAATTTGCAATCTTGTTGGGAGGACAGCAGCTCAAAACCACAAAGCCCCGAGTTTGACCCTAGCACTCTGTGGCTACAGATGACTCATCTTGATAATTATCAGACTGAGTCTTCTCTATTGGTTTGATAACACCTGATGAGTGGAAAAAGAACTTCAGTCAAATATGCACCCCTAATAATCGCTCTCCTTATTGCCTTTATAGACTCGTTCTCTTAATTTTCCTGGTATGTATCAAACAATAAGATATCCATGCAATCCTTGGGTGCTGCTTGAAAAAAAAAGATAAACTGTTCTCAAATCTTTGGAGAATGTTGCCTGAGTGACGAAGGGAACAGCAAGGCAGAAGTACCAGTCGGGGGTGGCTGGAATAGGAGGAAGTGCCCTTTAATGAAATCTTGATTTTCTATAGCTTTTTTAATAACAGGATTGCTAAGTAGGAACGTCACTGGAACTCGAGTGCAGCAATTTTGCCCCCCCTTTTTTTTTTTTTGTCACTCTCAGTTTACTGAGGCTCCCTGCCACCTCATCTGTCTATAACTTTTCATCACTTTTTCCTCAAAGTAAGGAATGTGTCCCAGAAAATGCACCTCTGTGACTTAGCAACGTGCCAAAGTGATCTGAGCCTTCCCAGTGTTCCAAAGGAAGCAATGATTTGAATTCAGCTGCTCAAACAATTAGTCTCTAAGCAGGCAGCTTGAAAATTCGTTAAAGTAATGGTGTAAGTTCTGGAGGGGAAATCAGCTTGTTGGTAATTGTTTTAATCTTTCAGTTAATTAATCGTTCGTTTGGTTGCGTACAGTCTTTTGAGGCTGACGCTCTGCTAAATTAATCTTGATGTTAAAGTAAGATGGGAACAATATCAATTTCTGTTCAGTGAAACTATGTACGTTCTGACATTGAATTGTACTTGCAGATCCATGGTAAAAATCACGTTCGAATGAACCACAATTGCACTCCAACAGTGTGTATAAGCTATACACATACACATATATAACATATACATAGATATCAATAACTTACATATGTAACTTATATACATGTCTATAATATATATTTAGGTGTATATATATGCACCAACTAATTACATTATTTACAGCAGCACTATTCATTATAGTCAACAATTGGAAACAACTCAAATGTCCATCAACTGTAGAATGGATAAATAAATTGTGACATACTTATACAATGACCTATTACATAGCAATGAAAATGAATGAACTACCGCTACAAAAACATAGAGGAATTTTACAAACAAAACACTGAGCAAAGGAAGTCAGATGCAAAAGGACACAACTATAAATCCATGTGCATGAAGCTCACAAACAGTTAAAATTAGTCTATGGAGCTCTGTTCTAATAGAAATCTGAACAGTGGGTGTCTTTGGGGAGAGGATACAGTGACTAAAGGGAGGACAAGGGAGCTTCTGAGTTTTGGTGATGATTACATAAGTATATTTGCTTTGCGAGAACTCATTGCGCTGTACAATAATGATTTGTCAACTTTTATGTATGCGTGCTATACTTCAGTAGAAATTTACTCAAAAACCTGCAGAGTCATTATTATCTGTTTTGCTTGAGTGTAATTTCACTTTTCATCAGAATGAAACAGATCAAAATTTTGTGAATGCTTTCAGGCTGCAAATAAGAGGAGACCCAACTCAAAAGGGTTTAAACAGGGGTTGGCAAACTTTCTCTCTAAAGGGAAAATAGTAAAGATTGCAGGTTTTTCAGGCCGTGTGGCTTCTTGTCAAGACTACGCAGCTCTGCTGCAGCGGAAGAGCCGTCACAGACAACACGTGAATAAGTGAGCGTGGCTTTGGTCTAACAAAATTTATGTGATCGTGGGGCCGTCTCAGAATTCTGCCTGCCACGAGCTCTAACGTGAAAAATTAAATCAGGTAATAGAAATAGAATCAGGCAGTAGAAAATTACACATTCAGAAGAAATGGGCTTTCTTTGGCATTCTCCTTGCTTGGAGGATTTATATTTAAAACCCAACTCCATAAAAACAAAGATAACATGAAAGTCCTGAAGGATCTTTAGCTATTTGCTGTAGCAGGATTGTCAAAATACCAAGTAAAATACTGAACTGTTTTCAGAAAAACGATCAAAATGGCAAAGGCTTTTATTTAAAATTTTATCTATTTATTTCTGGACTAAGTGATACATTCACAGGGTTCACATTTCCGAAGATAAAGGAATGTGCAGTGACTGTCTCTTTCCCAGTTGTCTCTTTTCTGTCTCATAACTGATGACTGCAGGTCCTCATTTACCTTTTTCTGTGCAATAGATCATGGAAATCATTTCACATCAGTACATAAAGGGCTTCCTCATCCCTTTTAACAGCTACATAATATTCCATTATATTCGTGGAACCGATTTATTTATTTCCTATTAATACGCACTTAGATTATTCCTCATCTTTTGCTATTACAGAAAATTATGTATTAAATAACTTAGTATCCAGATTATTTCACACATGCTTGAGCACATAGGCAGGATAAATCCCTGCAAGTGAAATTGCTGTGGCATAGTATACGTCCATTTATAATTTTGATATATATTGCCAAATTGCCTGTGATAGTGTTGTAACGATTTAAACTTTCAGCAGTAAGACTGGAGTACCTATTTGACCATGTTCTCTCCAACAATGAATTTTACTTAATCTTTCTCAATCTGATAGGTGAAAATGATATCTTATTATGAGTGAACTAGAGCTTTTTTCCACTTATTTCTTTTTCTGCAAACTGTCTTTTTTAATGGAAACATTGATCTTTTTCTTATTAATTTGTAGGAATCCTTTATCTGTTATAAAAATGGCCTTTTTTTAAAGTTTGTTGTTTGTCTTTCAACTTTGCCTGTGTTTGTTGTTGTTTTGCCATACAGAAATATTTGACTTTATGTATAAATCAACTTTTTTTATGGATTCTGGCTTTTTTCTATATTTCAAAGGGCCTACTGTTCTCTAAGATTATGTAAAAAATTATCTAACAATTTATTCTGGCATGCTCAGGATTTTCTTTATTTCTAAAAATGTTACACCACCTGGAATTTATCATGGCAAAAGGTAAAGTTTGGATACAACTTAAAATTCCCCCCCCAGAGGACTGCTCAGTTGTTTGCACACCATTTATTGGATAAGCCATCTCTCTCCACTGACAAAAGATGCCATTTTATCTCATACTAAATGTCTTTTTGTATCTGAGTCCATTTCTGTTCCACTGAGCTGCCTGTCTGTTCAGGTACCATGCCTTTTTAATTATTGTAGCTTTACATTTTACTATCTAACACAGCTAGGCAACCCTTGCTTCCCTTTTTCAGGATTTTCCTGCATACACCTGCTTGTTTATTTTTCCATATTAATGTTATAATCAACTTGTATCATTTTAAAAAAACCTTTTTAAAATTGAGGTGTTTTTTTTTTACATGTATAGGTAATTTAGGAAGAATGACATTTTTGTTTTATTTATTTATTTTTTTAATTTATTTTATTTATTTATTTTTGTCTGTGTTGGGTCTTCTTTGCTGCGTGTGGGTTTTCTCTAGTTGTGGCGAACGGGGGCTACTCTTGGTAACGGTGCACAGGCTTCTCATTGTGGTGGCTTCTCTCGTTGTGCAGCACGGGCTCCAGGCGTGTGGGCTTCAGTAGTTGTGGCACGCGGGCTCAGTAGCTGTGGCTCGCGGGCTCTAGAGCGCAGACTCAGTAGTTGTGGTGTACGGGCTTAGTTGCTCCGCGGCATATGGGATCTTCCCGGACCAGGACTCGAACCCGTGTCCCCTGAATTGGCAGGCGGATTCTTAACCACTGTGCCACCAGGGAAGCCCAAGAATGACATTTTTATAAAGGCTTTTTACCTAAAATCATGGATATCCTTCCCTTTGTTCAAGTCTTCTTTTTGAACCTCAGTAGCTTTAAAAGTTTATTCTTAGGGATTCAATCTTTTTGTTGCTAATACAAATGGGGTCCTTTTTTCCATTATATTTTCTAAATGTTGTTTCAAGGACTTTTAAAAGCCAAAGAAAAAATTTATTCTTATCTCAATAAATGGAATTTTCTAAACCATAGTAAGTAACCATAGCACTTGTAAATTAATTCTGTTCAAAATAGTTCAAAAGGAAAAAACAAATCACAAATTCATACAAGTGAAAGGATATTAGGAACAGACTAAAATATCTTTTAAAAACTGCTTATTGATTCGCATATAAAATGAATAAATAGAATCCATATAATTTTCTTGTTCTCACAAATCACTCACTGTTCATCTTTTGCCTAGTAGGGCACGCAGACTGTTTTTGCTCAGTGCTGCTTACAGAGCTCTGCTAATTACTTACCTCTCCCCAAGTGTAGGCTGGCAGCTCAGCTCTTCTGATTCTTTCTCACCTAGATCTTAAGAGACAAGCACTGCTGGGGACTAGAGCTTGAAACTCAAGCAGAAGAGACAGATGATGCCTCCCTGCTTTCCCCACCTGCCAGTTCCCCTCAGCACAGCCTGGGGAAGGAACATGTAGCCAGGAAACCACAGTTCTACCCAAATCTGAGAACATTTCCAAGGTTAGCTGGAAAGAAGAAAGAGGGAAGTCTTTTTAGGGGACCTCCATTTTGGTAACCTGGGAGGATGCAGTATGGACGAGCAAGTTGTTCTAAGAGGGAAGCCTGGAGCTTGGAGGTCGCTAGGCTGTGTAGCCTTAGGGTGGAGTTTTCCTTTAGTGAGTGGTCACATTCTAGTCTTGGCTCTCATTCTTAGAACCGAGTTGGTTGGCTCTCTGACTTTGGAAGAATCACAGATTGGGCTGCGAGAGGAAAGAGTAGGGTGACTTCTCACCTCTCCTTTCAGGCAGGGGAGGAACTGGAGGCCATAATTTCCCCTTTCTGACACCTGAACAGCGTTCTTATAGGCAGAAACCCTACCGATCCCGTTGCTTGGGTTAACTGGTGGCCTCTGTATTTATTGAAAGTCAATCAAGAGGTCTTCTGCAGAAAAACAAGGAGGAGAAAGGTTACGGAGTGTCCATCCCTGTCTCTGCCATGTACATGGATTCCCTTATTTTAATCCTTACAACAGCCCTGTAAGTTAAATATTTCTGTTATTTTCAACTCACAGATGAGGAAGGTCAGGTTCAGGGAAATTAACTAAGATGGCAAAAGACAGAGTCAGGATTTGAAATCAGGTGTCTGCCTTTGATGATCAAGCTTTGTACCGCTATACTTGGCTCTTACGAAAATTAATGGTACGCCTCAATATTTGGAAGTAAGGATGAGCAAAGGAGTTAAAGTTGTTTCTATATACTGAATACTTCTTCCTGTACTTTTACATATTAACATTTATTTTAACATGTGCGTTTTACATATACTGGCAGGGCTCCTGTCAATGAGAGTAGTTGTAAACTCCACTCAAAGGCATATAATATTTTGTTTAAGTGATAGATATACTCACAAAGACACTGAAACATAAATAACAGATCAGCTAGCATGTCTGTTCTACAGTGCTCTGAAGACTGTTCTACTTGTGACTATAATTGTGTACTCATAGTTTATTACATCCTTCCAGAGATGTCAGATGTGTGTGTATGTGAGTGAGTGTTTATGAATAATATGATTTCCTTGTGGGCGAGAATTTCACCCTCTCTGTGATTCCTGTACCCTAACCATATTGCTAGGCAACACTAAGAAACACACAGCCCACATTCTCCTAACTCCTTTTGATGTTCCACAAATGGACTTTTGCTTTTCTGTGCAAGTAGAGTCACACCAGTGGGTTTAGAATTTCAGATTTTTAAGTCATCAGGTGTCCACGCAGATCTAGACCAAGTGACCATAACTCTCAGAAACTGGCAGAAAAGAGGAAGAGCTGGCATAAGGGACATGCACATATTTGTTTTAAGTCTTTAGCTGATAATTCATTAGTGAAATCAAATGTGATTCTTGTAGGTGACATGAAGGAGAGAGAGGGTGCTGGCTTCCTTCTAAAGTACTCCTAGGACTTGGAGCGTAATTGTGTAAGGAATACTCTTCATGATACCGGTGATGTCAACATACCCAATTCGCCAGATGCAAATCGGGTGCACATCTCCTCGGTCAACATAGAGACTAGTATTTTCAGGTCCGGCTCTAGAGCTTAGCAGGGCACAGTGAATGGATCCTGTGTCACAAGCTAAAGTCACTTAGAGCCCTTCTGCTCTCCATTTCTAGAGAAAGGTCAGAGAGAGGCTTCAGTAGGCTGAAAAATGCCAGAAATGGGCTTGCCCTGGACAGCTGCTTAGCACTTCATTAGCACATAAAAGATCTTTTGGGTTTTCCCCGTCCTCTCAAGCCACATCTCAGGGAACCACAGGAGGCAGAATTTTCAGGTCTTTACACGTCTGACCGACATGACTGAAGAAGTAGCGCTGCCCAAGTCAGAAAGTCTGTGACGGCACACTGAGCTGACACTCAGCCTGTGAAAGCAAGTATCACATTACAGTACCTTAGTTGTAGGCTTAAGAAACTGCAACATTTTTGCCAGTTGGGAGATAAAAATGAAATGGAAATGGGGCCACTGGTAAGAACTAAACGTATGGGAAAATATGGTTGTATTAGTTATCTAAGTCTGCGTAACGACTTCCCCCAAAGCTTAGCAGTTTAAAACAATAATAAACATTCCTACAAATGGTTTCAATAGGTCTGGAATGGAAGAGTGCCTTAGCTTGGTTCTGTGTCATGATCTCGTATGAGCTCGCAGTTAAGATGACAGCCAAGGCTGCAGTCGTCTGAAGGCTTGACTGAGGCTGGAAAATCCACTTTCAAGATGGTTTAATTGCATGACCTGCAAGTCATTGCTGGATTTTAGCAAGAGGATTTAACAGCTAAACATGTGGCTTCCTACGTGTCCTCACAACCTGGTAGCTGCCTTCTCCAGAGTGGATGATCCAAGAGAGAGCAAGACAGAAGCCACGATGTCTTTATAACGTAGCATGAGAAGTCACACTCCACCATCTCCACAATATCCTACAGGTTATACAGGTCACTCCTATTCACTATGGGCAGGGACAACATATGGGTGTGAACACCAGGAGGTGGGAATCACTGGGGCTGGCCGTCAAGTGATAGAGATATTTCTGTGCATACAAGATTGAGAAGAAATTCATGTATTGATTGAGTGATTGACTGCGCTAGGGCAGTGGTCTCAAGGCAAGCGGCAAGCAGTGCTATAACAGACTCACCTGAGGAGCTTTAGACATGGTTTCCCTGCCCCACCCTAACCCCCAATATTCTGATTAAATCAGAGATGATACCCAGATTTGGGAACTACTGGATTACATGACCACCAAGGTCAAGTCCCACCTTAATCCTGTTTGCCAAACTTTCCTGACCGTTTACCTAGTGTTACCTGGGGAGTTTGTTAAAAATACAGACTTCCATGCTCCACCTCTAGCTACATGAATCAGAATCTCCAGGGAGGGGCCTAAAAATCTGTATTTCTGCATAATTTTTAAAATTCTTGACCAGGTCATATATTGAACATGATTAGAAATCCCAAAATATATAAAAGAATGTCATCGAAAAGTCTCCTTCCCAAGCTTGTCCTCCCCACATCCCAATTCAGCTTCTGGAGGAGGTGATCAGTGTTACTGGATTTTTTTGGTATGTGTATACTCCTCCAGCAATATGTGAATACATAACACATGTAAGGTAAATATATGTACTTTCCATTTATATGTGTGTATGTATATATATATATATGTGTGTGTGTGTGCGTGTATTTTTTAAAGAAAAATCCAAAGAGTAAACAGTGAAAAGCCAGTTCATTCCTGGTGCTGATCTCCATTTCTCTTCTTCAGAATCAGTCAGATTCAAACACTTTTCCCAGTGTTTTGTGTGTCTCTTTCAGAGATAGAACTCTGTCATCTTAACAAGTGACTCAAGTCATTCTTATAATCTGGTGGGTTTGCGACACCCTGATCTTTCCAAGTAACTTGAAACAGCTAGAAAACTTCACTTGGTTACGCTTGAGTTGTATGAAATGCATTTAGTTGGATTCTATCCTGGATGTTATACTTAGTTTTGTGGATTTAACCATTATTTTAAAAGGCCTACTATGTGCCGGGCCCAGGCGGCGGTGAACAATGAACCCAGCTCACAGGCGCTCACAATCTGATAGAGGAAACCCGAGTGTTATGAGGAAGGTGTGTGTGTGGACCACAGCAGCCGCTGGCACTGGAGGTGAGGGTGGCGTCCTGAAGGAAGGGCTTTCCACCCTGAGTCAAAAGGGATGATGAGGGGGTGCAGACCAGGCAAATGGAGAAGGAAAGTATTCCTGGCAGAGAAAAAAAGAAAGACGCAAAGGCTTTAAGTTTCGGTCCAGTCTGCTGCTCTCGGCAACCGAAAAGTAAAGCATTGTGGTGTTTGTGTGCAGGAGAAGTTCAAGATAAAATGAGGGAGGTAGGGACTTCCCTGGTGGCGCAGTGGTTAAGAATCCGCCTGCCAAGGCAGGGGACACAGGTCCAACCCCTGGTCCGGGAAGATCGCACATGCTGCGGAGCAACTAAGCCTGTGCGCCACAACTACTGAGCCTGAGCTCTAGAGCCCGTGAGCCACAACTACTGAAGCCCATGTGCCTAGGGCCTGTGCTCCGCAGCAAGAGAAGGCACTGCAATGAGAAGCCTGCACACCACGATGAAGATTAGCCCCCGCTCGCCGCAACTAGAGAAAGCCCGCGCACAGCAATGAAGAAGACCCAACGCAGCCAAAAATAAATATATAAATAATTAATTTTAAATATATGTATTAAAAAAATGAGGGAGGTAAACTGGGATCAAAATAAGATGGGAAAAAATATGACAGTTCTGAAAGTCAGGCATTAAGCTTGGGAATGATATAACCAATGTTTAAAGGAAATGAATTGGAAGGGAGTGCGAGTGGAGTCAGGGAGATAACTGAGGAGACCGTTGTCAAAAGAGACGGGACTGGCTTAAATTAGACGGCCATGGTAGAAAGGGAGAAGACCGCAGACATTTTAAAGTTACTTAAAAGGCAGATTCAGCAAGAGTTGGTGATGGATTGAAAGGGCTGTAACTGGGACAGCCCCAGATTTCTACGATGGGCAGTCAGGTGTTTTCACTTCAACCGGGAACACAGGTGGGAAAGCGCTTTGGGAAAGGGGATTTGGGAGAATGAAGGATTGAGTTTGACATTTTGAGTCCGAGGAAGAAAGGAGAGCTAAATTAAAGTCTGCAGTCCGACTGAGAAATGAGTCGTTTGGTGGTGGCGGGTGGCAGGACAGGCATCTCCTAATTCCTCTTTAAACCTTACTGAGTTTGCATCTCGGCCTCCACCCCTGCTTTTTCCCTGCCCCCCACACTCCCGATGCCCCTCCTAAAGCAGGCTGAGCCTAATGGCCTTTTCCTCCTCTCTGCATCCTCCAGAGTGGAGGGGTCCGAAGGGTGGTCCTGCGTTATAAGCTGCCGTGTTTACAAAATTCAGGAGCCCGCGTGTTAGGTTCTGTAAAAAGAAAATACTCTTAAGGTGCTTATAAACCATCACCTCATGGTTCCATGTTTACCAGAATAGTGTACAGCACGGATTCTGACTCTCTTTAGTTTCTCATTTACTCTGGGTACTAACGATATACCTCTTTAGTACTGCACTGGCCACCGATTGCAGTGTGGATGTGTTTGTAATAACGTAAGCCTGCAGTCATAGTTGCCTTTGCCATTTGCACTTATTAACTCCTTTCGCTGGAATTAATAGAGCTTAAGCAAGTTAGATATTGGAAAATACGCACCTTTGCTTTGTGCTGTGAACAACCAGCCAGAGGCATTTCAAATTGTGAGGGTGACTAAGAAAATAAGATCTTTGCTATTGTGCAGAGAAATCTGAAGAATTTTATCCATCCTTCGGTTCTCTCTAAATGGCTCATTGTATGCTATCTGTAACGGCTCTAGGACAGATTTCTCTCTGAACTTCACAGCATGGGTGGAAGAGAGTAATTTGGCCTTTATTTTTTCCTGGCAGTCGGTGCCGGTCCATTTATATGGTATGTTCACAGGAGAGCTGACAAGTGTTGAAAAGTTTTATTCGATATGCATTTTTTTTTTAAAGTAGAAACAAATCCGTAAAAATAGGTACGTTTAAGCTAGTTTTCCTAGTTATTCTTAAGAGCATAACCAGTTCGGTTTCATTAAGGAGTTCCACCTCAAATAGATTAACTAGCTATGTTAAACAGTCTGGGCTATGTTTAATATTCATGATAAAACCGTGTACTGTATGAACAGTTTTTAATGATATAAATGCAAAATCACATTATTTTTCTGTGTAACTTGTAAAAGCCATTCCTTCTAAAATGGGGCTGCTTATGCTAATTTGTTATAGTTAGTGAGTTGCAGGCAGCTCTGTGAATTTACTTTTCTTGGCAGTTCTAGAATATCCTGCCATAACACATACTGAAAAACTGTTTGATGGGTTATGAAAATCTGGATGTACTAAAGGTACATCTTGTGCAAACCATAAAATAAATACATGATTACATTTAAAAATCTGTTATCTTATCAGGTTAAGGAAATTGTCATTATAACAACCAAAGGAAAATTAAACCATTTTCAACGGAAGATATACTTTCCCTTTGTACATCCTGTAAATATTTTTAATATCCAATGCTGGCTCAATTTCGCTGGTCTTTCCGGAATAAAAACCCAAAAAACCTGCCAGCTGGAGGTAAAATGGATTCCATCTAGAACGTACTTTGGAGATAGGTAACACCTCATGGCTTTAGTTGATATTCTGAGTAAAGTGTAAGAAATGCTAGTTGTCAGGATTATTGGTGTAAAATATATTTTGAAATTTTCAGCATTATTTCTAAGCAAGCCAGCCAAGTTCCATTATTTCAAGGATGTTGAATTCTGGGTCTGTCAATATTACTGTTGCCTCTGATACATGATTGCTTCATTAGTAATAAATGAATAGGCTATATAATTTGGTTTGGTGCTGTGCTAGCTATACCTTCCCAACTCCTTTGAGACAGCCTCGGCCTCCAGGAGCTTAGATTTCTAACACTTGAAAAGATGTCGAGGAGAAACAAAGGCAATTCATTTGTTCACTTATTCAACAAATGTATATTGAGAATGTACTATGTACAAGGCCCCTTGTTACACTTTCTTCTGGCCTGGGGAATACATTGTGGCAAATAGGAGAGATTTGGTTCATATCCTTGTAGTCTATCGGGGAGACAAAACATGAAATGACACATCATACAATTAATTATTTAATAATTACAGAAAGTGTTTCAAAAGATATCTGGAGGCGGCTGGAGGAACAGCCTTCTTTTTAAGGGAGTTCTTGAAGTTTAAATTGTGTTTGGAATGAACTGGGACAAAATCTTAATTGTGTCAGGTTAAAAAGGTTATTGTATTTAAAGGTAAAGAGTCAAAAGATCTCTAAGATAAATATGGTGTAGTTTGGTGATAATCTTATGTAGGCAGGAATATGTCTGTGCACGTGCCGAAGACAATTTCCTATCACTTGAGGAAATGATTTTTAATCTTAGGGTAAAAGTAAGATATTATATTCCACTTAAGAAGGAGGAAAAATGGATAAGAAATGCAGATGGCCAATTAACTTCTTCAGTCAAACCTCATACACATGATAAAAAAAGTAAAGTTTAATGTTAAAAAAAAAACCTTTAACATGTTTATATATTTGTAAAAGCTTCAAATTGATTAAAATTCTTCAGTGACAAGGTTAGGTTCCTTGATCAGTGAATGTTCTCATATATTTCTAAGCAAAATGGAATGATTTTATTTGAAGCTGAGATGTAAGGACAGAGTTGTACAAGGAAATCCTAAATTGACTAAGAAAAGTCAAATATATAATTTAAATGATTTTTGCAATTTACTCTTTCAATAATAAAATTCAACCAAACCTAATTAATTTTCAATTTGTAGCACAATGTGCAGTTTTAGAAAATATGTCATTAAAGAGATATACAACCAGGGACTTCCCTGGTGGCGCAGTGGTTAAGAATCTGCCTGCCAATGCAGGGGACACAGGTTCGAGAAGGTCCCACATGCCACGCAGTAACTAAGCCCTTGCGCCACAACCACTGAGCCTGCGCTCTAGAGCCTGTGAGCCACAACTCCTGAAGCCCTCGCACCTAGAGCCTGTGCTCTGCAACTAGAGAAGCCACCGCAATGAGAAACCCGCGCACTGCAACGAAAAGTAGCCCCCGCTCGCCGCAACCAGAGAAAGCCTGCGTGCAGCAATTAAGACCCAAGGCAGACAAAAATAAATTAATTAATTTAAAAAAAAGAGAGAAATAACCAGAAGCAAAGTAATCATCTACTAGGCTTAGATTGGGTAAAAAGATTAATATACGCTTATTCAGTACTATTTGAATAGGTAATATGCACATTATTTTTTTAAAAACATGAATTGTACATTTATTTGGTTCAACAAACATTTTCTTGAGCGTCTACTAAGTATTAGGTTTGATGAGGGGCACTGGGGATACATAACATCTGCCCTTGGAGAAGTCTCAAGCATAGCAAGTCAACTCTGTACCTTGTAATATTGTGGAGGGTGCAGAGCACTATGGGGGAGGAATTTTTAATCCAACTTTTAGGTAATAAGTACATTATTGAAAAAAAATCAAGGAATCCAAAAATTAAATATCTCTCGTCCCATCCCGTTCTCCATCCACCTAATTCTCAACCATCCTAGACCGCACACAGAGACGGCACACCCTGCAAGTTATTATTACTTGTGTGTGTGTATACATGAGTTCTTTAGCACATATGAGCAAATTTCGATATGGTCTTGTTTCTTTTTACACAAAAGGTAAAGTCCCGAGTACACTGTTGAGCCTTCACTTTTTTCTCACTTATTTCTTGGAGATCTTTTTGTATCAATATGCAAATCCTTTCACTTTTGTTTTCTCATGTACAGCTGTATCATATTACACTGTATGGATGTACCATAATTTATTTGACATTCGGGCTGTTTTTAATAAACAGTTCTGCAGTGAACAACCTTATGGGTGGTTACTTCCCAAGTATACCCAGAAAGGTAGAATTGCTAGTCAAAGATACAGTCATTAGTCATTTTAGTAGCTGTTGCAAAAATGCCCTGTGTTTGCGCTAATTTAAAGATTGCACTCATTTACCCTTCCATCAGCAATATATGAGAATGTTTATTTTCCATTTGGTGTTATCGATCTTTTAGATTTTTTTGGTGAGTGATTGGAGAAAAACGGTATCTCAGTTTTTCATTGTTTATCTCTTTTAAGATTTTCTATTGGACTGTTAGTCCTTTTTTCCCCTTATTTGAAAAAGCTCTTTTATATTAGGAAGGTAAGATCTTCATTAGTAATATGAGTTGGAAATGTTTTTATCTTACATTCTCATTTGTTTTTTGACTTGCTGGGGATGGCTTTTGACACAAAAGTTTTATTTTTATGTATTTGAATTTATCAGTATTTTCTTTTATGGCTTTTGGATTTGACTCATTGTTGGAAAGGGCAACTCTACTCCAACATCGTTAAGAGAGCATCCTGTTTTTCTTCTAGGGCTTGAGTACTTTTCATTGTGTGTCTTCAAATACTTTATCCATTTGGAATTTTTCCTGGAGTAAGATATGAATTTTCCCCCTAAAATGTTACCCAGTTATCTCAATGTCAAGTATTGAATTGTCCATGTTTCCACACTGTTTTGTGATGTCATTTTCATCTCATATCTATTTGGATCAATTTATGAACTTTTAAAAATATACATATTTTTATACATTTCAACTCTTAAAAATGTTCCCATGCTGTTTCTGTGTTCAGGCTCCTTTTAGGTAACTTCAGTGTTTACGTTTTTTTTTAATTTTAAATACGCTTTTTTCCTCTTAACAAAGCTTTGCATTAGTTGCTTCCTTGAGCAACATCTCTAGAAATTTACACAGAATAAAAAATGTGTTTGCAATTATGTGAAAATATTATTCGCATCAGAACTAATTCTGCAAAAGCTGAGTTCTTGCGAAAAAGAAAAATCTATTTCAAGTGAACTTCCCTCAGTCCCAGGGAACCTCCATATACTCAGGTCAGAAATATTTCTTTATTATACATAAGGTATTTTAAAGTATTTAAAGATGGATCAAATGGGCAAAGAGTTGGAAGAAAGGGTTTTAGATCTACCTCAGAATCTCTTGGTGAGGTTACTTAGAGACTTATCCTTAAATCACATTTATTGCAGGCTGGTTTTGTCACTTTTTAAAAATATTTTTAAATTGGAAACAACAGCGGGCTGGTTATATAATACTTGTAATGGCAGAATTTTAGGGAAAATATCAGGTCTGCAGGCTTTAGATAATCACATGCAAAGTCACGTGTGAAAGTAGGAAAGGGGGAAGAGCAGCGCTATGTCTGATTATTTACTTTCTGGGGGTGCACACAGATTATTTCTGGTTTAATCTGGAAGATTATATAGCCGAGAATAAAGATCCCATAGACATTCTGCAGACGCCAGAATCTCACCAGTTGGTTTTAAACCTGAGACACATAGGCTGCATTAGACACTGGACCACCCGCTCATGTCCTATTCCTGACTTTCTTGAATCAAATAAGGTCTTTTTGAAAAGCTTGAAATTAGTATTCATATAAACAGGGAAATGCTGAAACCAGCTGGCATTCTGTAAATGAAATCACTAGAACAGGAACTTGGAACAGTTTTTCTTCCTGATGATTTTGCTAGGTCGTCACCATAAATGGCCCCAACTTGGGTCAACCCTCTGACTCTTCCTGGGGAAGGCATCCACCTAAGTATTTTACAGGGTTTATTAAATTATTTTAAAACATATACTGTGTTTAATATAGACATGGCTACCTATAAAAATAAAACATCTATTTGGCAATCAGGGAAGAATGACATAGAATGCTAGAAAAAAGAGGAAGCAGTTTCATTACTATCGGACGTGGAGTAGAACTTAGTCTCAGCTAGATCTCATTTAAGAAATGGAAACAAAAAAAGAAATCCAATTTACTTCCTAAGTTTGTATCAGAATATCTTTTCTTCTTCAGAATATTCATCCTGAAATTTAAATGAACACATCAAAAATGCAAGTCCAATCTCCTCATCGGAAACTTAATATCGCTTGAGAAAAATATCTCATTAACTATACCCTGAATAGTTTTTGCCCATAACTAATAACATGTGTAAACAGAAATACAGGAAGTCAAAATTAATTTTAAACATACTCAGTGAATGTACCGCTCTCTATTTTTCATAATCTAAAGGGAGAAAAAAAAATACGTTACTGAGAAAATATCCAAATTTCTCTGAAAGGAAGTTTATTGAGTATTAGCACTGAACTCCCTTCTTGTGTGAAATGATTGACCAGTGTGTGAATTTTTTTCTGAGAGTAAGGATATAGGCATATCAAAGTCGGGATTAGGAGGCTGGATGATTTAAGTGCCCTGTGTAATTAAATGTGCTTCTATGCTCTAAAAATAGCATTTTGTTGGGCTTACCGATACAATAGTGAGATAACCTATAGGAGGTAACTTGTGATGTGATGCTATGGTCACTATGCAGTTGATAAGAAGCGTTGGTTGATGGTTACTGTTGATGAATGAAGAAATTATTGGAAGAAGAGGGAAGGAGAGAACAGCTGTAAAGTTGCTAGCATGAGGCAAAGAATGAATGAAGCAGTGGATAACGGTGATTATTTGGTGGTAAAGCACTGAAGGCAAGGATTATAGTTTATGTTCCTTTTTTTAACCTTTAGCACCTCATAAGGCTTTCATTGTTTGCTAATTGTTTGCTAATTTTGCTGCCTGAGCAGTACAAATCTCCCTGTTTGATTCCTTTTTAGTGGTTCTTTATTAAAACTGCCTATGAGAAATGAAAATTGAAAAGGCTTTTTTTCTTTTTTCTTTTTTTTAAGGAAAGGAAGACTGGGATAAGGTCAAATTACTGTTTGGTTAGTGTATAATAGGAAATAATTACATTAATTGAAAACTTCCTTTCCTGATATTTCAGACATTTTAGGGTTTGTGTTTTTTAAATTAATGGATGTATTAAGCACCTTCTGTGCTTAAGGGGTAAGACTTGCTGCCTGTTCTTTAAGCAAATTATTTCGTTTCAGTGACAAAGTTCATGCTCCCTTATGTGTAACATAAGTGTAGTATAGTTAAGTCTATACTAAGTGTCTAAGAGGATTCAGGTCACAGAATTACATGAACCGTCAGCGCAGGAAAGTTTCCTTGAAAGAGATTAAGGTCAGTTCTTTCTCTGCTTCCACGTGTGGCCCATAACTGACCAGGAATCAGAGAACTGGATAGCTTGTGCTTACAAAAGAACAAAGGGTAGGATTAATGGGATTGGGGAACTTTGTTCACAATCTTGGGAAGAGTGCTTAACATGTCACTGGGGGCACTTTGAGGGTGTGGGGTGTTTGTGTGTGTGTACCCCACCACGATCATATTTTTTCCTGGAATTTTCCCTTTCCGAGTTAGTAGCTAAAGATGCCATAGAAAGAATCAAGGGGGGACAGAGATGGTTTAGGATTACATTTGAATGAAAAAGTGGTGGTTTCAGAGGGTTCATTGCTGCCCCTGAACCTGGGGAAGGGCCTTCCCCCGGACCCTGTCTGGGGAAACCATATGAACATGTTATTCCTCTCAGTGTGAGTGAAGTTGACATTAGAAGGGAATTGAAGAGAGCTCAGGGAAAGACAAAACGGGCCTCCGTTTTTGATAGGAATGGAGATAGGGGCAGATACATTTGACGTCATTGGGAGATTCTTTCGCCTCTGAACACAATCTCAACCGGCTCCTTGGAAGTCTTTCCAGTCCTGTGGCATCCTCCAGTTCCTGCCTTAGATTTCTGCTTTCCAGCAGTTACCTAAAAGCACAGCCAGACATTCGTGACTGCTCATTTCTAGCAATAATCTCCTCCCTTGAAAGAGGCCCTCGTGGCGAGAGTCCCGTCTCCTGCTTTCGACACACATGCCTGCCTCAAATGTCCTTCTGACATCCAAGGTACAACTCTGAATTGTAGGAATTCTCTGACCCTCTGCTCTGATCCCAGAATGAACACTCGCCTGAATCAACACTTAGGTCATTCTTTACAAATGAATTCCTTCTGCATCGCCCCATGCAGACTGCTATACCACTGAAACCTTTCTCTTAGACCTGGAACTGCTAGGAATGAACGTTTCTTCAGGGATCTTAGCAAATCTAGAGTCTCCAGGTGTCTGCTAAATCCTACCTCTGTTGAATCATTTTGTTGCTTAGCATGCAATTCTATTAGTTTGTCTGATCTAATTATAGCTGAAAACCTATGACAACTTGCTATGGTCAGTATGTCATCCTGACCCTTACTTAACAAATATCAGAGTTCTAACTACGTGCTGGTGCTAAAAGGCTCTCTTCTTCCTCCGAGAAGAGTGCTTTGATGGCCTTCTTTATTGGGGAAATGAAGGTTGCTGCTATACCAACATGCTTCTATGTGTGACTTGCCATCACATTTGTACGTCTTAAGACTTTTCTTTATTTTCCAGATATTCTACACTGATCATATGTCACTGCCCTCTAAAAAGTCATCTGAATAGAAACATCATCCCTCCCCCAAATCAACAGATAGAAACTTATAAAAATAACATATGGAGATGTTCACATACACATATACACATACGTAACTTTTAAATAAAGATTCACGACTAGGAAGTTTTGATAATAGTGATATTTGACACTGACCTAGTGTTTTACCGTTTAACAGCTGTTTTCGTATATCTTGTATTGGAGGTCGACTAGCTTAGTAGTTAGAAGTCAGTTCACATCTTGATATGGCGTGGGCTGGGCGTTGAACTTCTCTAAGCCTCAGTCTGATCTCTGGGCCTATCTCATAAAGTCATTATGAGGATTTGGTGGAATGACGCTTGTAACGCATGAAGAGGATCTAGATCATGGGAAACGTTCAATTCACGTTCCTTATTGTCTGATTTCTTTCCCCCCACAAACATTCTTGTGCAAAAGTAGGGCATGGGGGATTATCTTCATTTTACCAAGGAGGAAGATCGTGCTCAGAGAGATTTGCTGAAATGACAAGCAATTCTTTAGTTCTTAAACTGAGTTCCAATTGCAGTCTTATTGCCGGCCTGGAAAGGGCCATCAAGTGAGTCCCCAGGGACCTTTCTCTAGGGTGGAGCAAACACACAGGGAACCTGAAACACCCATTGAACCACTCTTGTGGGGTTAAGAGAACCCCTACGGATCTGACCCTGTCAGCTCCTCTATAGAGTTGTAGAGCTAATGGCCTCAGTTCAATTTGAGTTAAATGTAAGAAGCCAGGTTCAAATCATTCTTTACTCTTTTTTGGGGGTGCAGGTGGGGGAAATGATGAAAAATATATATATTAATTTCAGTAACCTTCTCATTTCTAAATGAAACTTACTTGCCTGAGAATTTCTGTGTGTAGTTGCTTTCAAAACTCAGCTGCCTTAGAACACTCTATGACATAAATCACAGCAAGATCCTTTTTGACCCACCTCCTAGAGAAATGGAAATAAAACAAAAAATAAACAAATGGGACCTAATGAAACTTTACAGCTTTTGCACAGCAAAGGAAACTGTAAACAAGACGAAAAGACAACCCTCAGAATGGGAGACAATATTTGCAAATGAAGCAACTGACAAAGGATTAATCTCCAAAACTTACAAGCAGCTCATGCAGCTCAACGTTAAAAAAAACAAACCACCCAATCCAAAAATGGGCAGAAGACCTAAATAGACATTTCTCCAAAGAAGATATACAGATTGCCAACAGACACATGAAAGAATGCTCAACATCATTAATCATTAGAGAAATGCAACTCAAAACTACAATGAGATATCAAAACTACAATGAGATACCGGTGATATCACACTGGTCAGAATGGCCGTCATCAAAAAATCTAGAAACAATAAATGCTGGAGAGGGTGTGGAGAAAAGGGAACCCTCTTGCACTGTTGGTGGGAATGTAAATTGATACGGCCACTATGGAGAACAGTATGGATGTTCCTTAAAAAACTAAAAATAGAACTACCATACGACCCAGCAATCCCACTACTGCTACTGGGCATATACCCTGAGAAAACCATAATTCAAAAAGAGTCATGTACCAAAATGTTCATTGCAGCTCTATTTACAATAGCCAGGACATGGAAGCAACCCAAGTGTCCATTAACAGATGAATGGATAAAGAAGATGTGGCACATATATACAATGGAATATTACTCAGCCATAAAAAGGAACGAAACTGAGTTATTTGTAGTGAGGTGGATGGACCTAGAGACTGTCAAACAGAGTGAAGTAAGTCAGAAAGAGAAAAACAAATACCGTATGCTACCACATATATATGGAATCTAAAAGAAAAATGGTCATGAAGAACCTAGGGGCAAGATGGGAATAAAGATGCAGACTTACTAGAGAATGGACTTAAGGATATGGGGAGGGGGAAGGGTAAGCTGGGACGAATTGAGAGAGTGGCATGGACATATATACACTACCAAATGTAAAATAGCTAGCTAGTGGGAAGCAGCCGCATAGCACAGGGAGATCAGCTCAGTGCTTTGTGACCACCTAGAAGGGTGGGATAGGGAGGGTGGGAGGGAGGGAGACGCAAGAGGGAAGAGATATGGGGACATATGTATACGTATAACTGATTCACTTTGTTATAAAGCAGAAACTAACACACCATTCATTGTAAAGCAATTATACTCCAATAAAGATGTTAAAAAAATAAAACAAACAAACAAACAAAATTCAGCTGCCTTGGTTAACATGGCTTTGCAAAAGGGGCACACACAGAAGCCTGGAACCAACGGTGGGATGCTGGCCGGCCCTTGCCTTATTTGGGCAGGTGTGTTCATCCAGCGACTTTATGTGAGACAGGGCTCCTCTTCTTAAACTACTTGAAAAGTAATGCATCTCATCAGCTTGTGACAAAGATGCGCTCTGTGATTCTTCTTAGCAGTTTCATTTCTTTTACAAGATAAAAGTTAACGCCTCACAGCACTTTTTGTGTTAACCATTCTTGGACAAGTAACCCAATTTTCTTTTTCCTAAAATATAGTTTTAAAAACAAATTCATTTCTTTTACAATGAACTGAAATGTTAAAATGTTTCGGCTAGGAACAGTGTCACCCGTCCTTCTGCTGTGCTTCTTGCAAGAGTATTCTTGGACTGCTCAGCTTTAAGAGAGATAGACTATGTCAGTGAAACATTCCCAATAAGTAAAGGGTAATAACTCACATTATTAAAGATATTTTGTTCACTGATGGATTCTGTTAGTGGTAACTTTAATTTATAGGAGTGAAATGTTAGGAGTCAGTTGACCAGCAAAATCTCTGAAATCACCTTGTTGAGAAGACTATCTGGTAAACTTCAAAGTGGAATCTACAGAGAATGTATGGAAAGCTAATGTTAAAAGCTTCATAAAATCATAGCTTTGAATTATGATGAAAACATAGTTTAGGAAAATAAGCTGGAAAAACTAGGTTTAACGGTTGGACCACAGATAGAAAAGTATTTAATATAGGCATAATAATCTGCCAAGAATATATGGATAATTTCTCCTGGATATTTATTTTTACTTCTGACAATTTCAAAAGAACTACAAAATGCCATAGAAAAATATAACAGCTTTTCTCTGATTGGGACATGTCCCAGGGCATGTTTTTGCAATAATAGAAATGTTAGTTTTGCTGTTCACGCAAAGAAATTCAGCTGCCTTGGTTAACAAACCAAGGTTTGTTGGTTTGCAAACCAACACTCATGACCATTTGAGTGTTGCTAGGCAACAGTTAAAAAGGCACCACATACCTTTGGTGTGACATTGCCAGGTGTTAAAAAAAAAAATGATACCAGGTTAGCTGAGCTGAGAAGCTAGAAATCCATTAGGAATAAAAGATTCCTGAACGAATCCACACTGAACGTGCCTGCAGGCACGTGGATGTAGAAACATAAGTTATTAGTAGTCATCCACAACTTGTTACAGAACAGACAGAACTAATTTTCTTTAAAATATGTGGTCACAAGAGCAACCTTGCCATGGATACCCTACTTGTTTCAACTGTAAGCAGTGAATCGAATTTTTTTAAGAGGTGAGGGGTTTACAAAACAGCCGTAATAGTAGATTATTCATATCCTCCTCTCCCCAGTTCTGAAAAACCTGGGGAAGGAGATTAAACTGTAGCCTCCAAACTAAGACATCTATAGGAAAAATGAATTAACTCTCATAGGGGTTGCAAATTGAAATAACTCTTTTTTTTTTTTTAAGCCAAAGCTCCTGGAATTAGTTTTTCTAGCAAGATGTTATCCCTAGGGTGAAATTCAGATGCAGAGTTTAGAAGCTGAGGCGGGGTTGTGTTTTCCAAACATGTCCTTCCCTCATGCCCTTCTAACAGTGTGACGATGGCATCCCTCCATCAACAGGTGGGGCCTATGTCCCATTTCCTGGAATATGGGTGGGCCAATGACAGGGCAGAAGGGATGTCACCTGACTTCCAAAGCTAAGTCATGCAAAGTGACAAAGCTCCTGCTGGGATTCCTTTCTTAGAACTTTGTCTTAGGATCCCTAAGACGCACCCGTGAGAGTACCAGCTAGCCTGAAGCCACCTCGCTGGAGAGACCACATGGGAGGCTCCTTAGCGACAGTTCTAGCCTCCAGCTGTTCGAGCCTTCTTCCCACCACCAACCTCCAGACACAGGAGAACCCGCCTTCAAACCATCCCTAGCTGATGCTGAGTGGAGCAGAGGCCAGCTGTACCCGCTGAGCCCTGCCCAAATTGCAAAGTACTGAGCAAAGTAGTGTTATGCTGCTAAGTTTTCTGGTGGTCTGATGCATCATTAGAGAACATGAGGATTTGGAGAGAATTTTGTTAGAGTTAAATGCTAAGTAAAAGTTAATATACCCATAGCAAGGTTGTTTGACCAGCAAGTCAATAAACTGTCATTTACAGTGTTAGTGTCAAGTTTGAAGCAGAAAACCACCTTGTCTTGATGAGAGCTGTTGACAAACATGGAAGCGTTTGGTGGACGAGCTTCCTTGATATTCTTCTGAAGCCTAACCATAGTCTAATGTCTTGATTTCTTAATTATGATAATCGAGTGAACAGAGGAAGGCAGAGGATGTCGTGGTCTTTTAGTGTCTGCTTCTCGTGATTCTCTGGGTTAGGAATGGGGAGAGTACTCAGCTGGGTAGATCTTCTGCTCCATGTGATTTGGTGGGAGTCACTCACTCAGCTGCCTTCACCTTGTGGCTGGGCTGGGTTGGAAGGTCCAAGAAGGCCTCTCTTGCACGTTGCCTCACCACTCATGTGCTGTGTCTCATCACTCAGCCACGTAACCCAAGCTTCTTTAATGCATGGAGGCTGATTTCCCAGAGCGGAAAGCAGGAACTGCCAGACCTCTTAGGGCTTGAGCGTGAAAGTCCGAGAATGTCACTTCCATTGCATCCTACTGGTTAAATGAAGTCACAAACCAAGTCAAGGGGAGGAAAAAGAGACTCTACCTGTAGAAGGATGGCGTGTCGTGCACATACAGGGTGGGAAGAAATTGTTGGCCATTTAGGAGACAAACGGGACGAGTAATTGGCTCTGAAGACGGAGAGAGGGGTTCTAATCCTAGCTCTGCCACTAACTAGCTGTGTGGTTTTGGCCAAGTCACCTGTTAATGCTTAACCTGTTTGTTCACATGCCAGGTGTGGAGAATGAGTCATGAGCTCCAAGATCCTGTCTAGTTCCAAAAGTTTGCCTCTAATCAAGACAGAACCTACATTAGCCTAGAAAGTGAGGTGGGGGGGAGGGTATATAAACAGGAACACAATTAATGAATTATCCAGTTGTTCTCCTCTGGGCTGTTGTTAGCCTGTGTTTAACCTTTAGCTCTGGACGGGCTAACTAATCAATCACCGTAGGATCTCAGCTTTTGAGGCTTATTCTTCTATCTTCAGGACTTTGCTCCTGGTACAACCTACCTTCCCCTTCCACCTCTTCCTCCTTTTCAGCCTCACGGGGTGGGAAGTCAAAATGCTGTTCAGTTTTACAACTGAGTTTTTATCTTTTACAAGGAGCAGGAAGCATTAGGGCTCTGAAGGGAGCTGGAGTAGGGACCCTGGAACTAGGAGTTGACAAAATAGTGTAGCCATTTGAATACCTCTCTGAATATTGTGTCGAACAGTCTGCACCTGCTGCAAGATGAGACCTACCCCCTCACCCCCAAAGTGAACTGAAACAGGTTTTTTTGTGTTTTAAAAAATCTTCAACTATGGGCTTTATACTTGTGAAATATACAATTCCTTCAGCAAGCAGTCTCAAACCCTTGATTTCAGGAGAACTACAGGTTGCCACAAGGACCCCCCAGACTAGATCTTTGATCATTATTTGGGAGGTTCAGGATGGAAAAGATCTACAGTGGGTACACAGGGTCTTTACCTTAAGGAGCTCATCATTTAGTAAGTTATCAGGTGCCTTCCAATTTGAAGGCCTCAGTTAGACATAGCAGGTGAGCCCTTACTGGCTATACCTGCTCCAGGAATTTCCACAACAGCATCCAGATACACGCAGAGCCCTGTTTATCCTACCCCGTTACTCCTTTACCCTAGTCCGTGATTTTTCAAGTTGGGGGTAGGGTGGGGACACTAAAACAATGTGCACTGAGATCTGCTGGATCCCAGATGATCATTCTGGCACTAAACTCTCACCCCTCCCTACATCTTTCTACTTTATTGCCAGAACTCTTAGGACTCCTCAAATGAGAAAATAGTCATGTTTTTTGGTCACCATAAGCAATATACAAATCCTCATGCTCAAGAATGCAGCTTATCATTACTATCAGAATAATCTGCTAGATCTGCCACCCACTCCATGTTTTTGGTCTTCATTCTTTCTCTAAGCTCTCTCTGTTATCTCCACCAACTAGGATCTTCTTATCCTTGCTTCCTTAATATCCCACACTGTCTCCCCTCACAACCTATTTCCAGTGCTTCCATTGCTTCCATTCTGTCAAAATTTCAGTTTAGGCCCCTACAAACCCAAATGCAGGAAGGATACTCTTTCAAATGTTATGAAGAAACATGTGATCAAAATCAATCCATGAACAGTCACTTTTCTAAAATCTTTGGGGGAGAGGTGGCAAAGATGAACCAGAATTTTAAGACCTCAAAGCAGTAATGCTTTTTGTCATTGGTTCAATTCTCAGTGTTCCTTAATCCCTCTCCTATTCTCTAGTAACCAGGAAATGAAATTTGGGGGTAGAGGAGCAGATCTGAAGCTATTTCCCCATTATATTTGCACCCAGGTTATCAACCTAAAAAAACTGTCCACGGGACAAATATGACAAACGGGGGACAGATGTTCACCTAAGTCCTGTATCAGGAATGCCCCAACTTAGGCCATGACAGCTTCTAAGTCGTGTTAAAAACAACAAAAAGCTAGTTCTCAAGGGACAGATGTCTTAATCGAGGGACTCATGCCATAAGAGAATACACAACTGACATAAGGCACATATTTCAGGTCTTGAATCTAACATCGCAGTCTACATCTAGCCTTGTATTTTTCTTCGTATGACCGTACACAAGAAGGCTGCACAAGAACACCTGTCATTGGGTTACGTTAATGGAAGAAGTCTAAGTGTCACTAGAGTTGTATGCCTGACCTGGACTGGCCTCTAAGGCAGGCCGATGGCCGGGTGGGTGCCCTCGGAAGAGAGCATCACTCTGAGCCTGCTACTCCTACTGGAAGAGACTCTGCCCACAGAATGCTCCAGAGATGATCATTACTAAAGGGTGTGCTGCTCTGAAGGAACTGTTGAGGTTCATGACATGAAGGAGTTAGTGAGGGTTCCAGAGATTTGCATTTAGACATGAAATGGGGAAATCTGGAGCAGTCCTTTCTGACCTTCCTCTGACAACCCCAAAAAGCCAGAGTGTGCAGCCCGTGACACCTACTTCCTTCCTTTTCCGAGTTAACGCCCCCTCCCCCATCCAGGCCTGCCCGGACGCCCCCGTCCCCCGCCTTCCAGTAGAGCTCGCGGCCTTGGCCGCGCAACAGTCTTCCGACCCCCTCCAAATCCCGACCTGGCGCACGCGCACACAGCACGCGGCCAAGTAGGCGCGGCCGGCTGGGCGAGAGGGGTAATGAATCGGCCAAGGCTGCAACGCTCCCTCGAGGGGGCTGGGCAGCGAGGGGGCGTGGCAGCGAGGGGGCGTGGTGAGCGCGAGGCCCCGCCTTTCCATTGTAGGCGGCGGGGCCAGGTGCAGGCCCACGTGAGCAGCCGGCCCACGGGCTCTAGGGCCCGGGCGCGCAGGCGCACAGCAGGGCTAGGGCGAGGTCGGAGGCGGCAAAGGGGTGAAGGCGGAGGAGGTAGTGCCTGGGAACAGGCAACCTGTGTCTGGCGCGGTGCCCTGCAGCTGGTGGCGGGTGGGGCCGGCGGGCGGGCTACCGCTTTCCCGTGTCGACGGAGGCTGCTGACGGGAAAACGATCCGGGAGGGAGCGCCTCGGCCCAGGTCCCTTCCCCTGAAAACCTGCGAGATTTCAGGGCCGAGTAAGCCAAGCAGAAGATCTGGGCAGTGTTAACAAACGGACGTTGGGATTCGCAGAGATCAGCCTTCGAGGCCTCTGTCTGCCCGCCACCGGCTCTGTGACGTCTGGCGTGTCACAGCCTGGCCTCAGTTTCCCCACCCTTCTAGAGGGCTTGCGGCTTGCGAGTGGCCCCGAAGAAAAGAGTTAACGTCACAAATACTACCGGCCTAGTGAGTATTTAGAGCATCTGAGTCACGCCCTTGCCCTCATTTCAACAAGATGAGTTACACGGTGGTTTAGTGCCAGGGCCCCTGTGTGAGCTTGGGCCTCAGTTTCCTTTGTCAGCGCACAGAATGTGCTTCGAAGGTAACGAGAACGGAGTGTGGGGCGTTGTCCCTGGCACATGGTGGGCACATAATGCTAGTTCCAGGTGTCAGGCAGAGCAAATGGCGTCGACATAGAGTTTATTTTAGAGTAGCCAGGCCGTCTGGGGGATGCAACCACAGACCATGCGAGCCAGGGTGCATACCTGCGGATAGCGGTCCGTTTCTACTCTGTCAGCTAGCCAGGGAGAAGGGATACACTTAATATTTTATTAAGTACACTCCCATTTATCCCTGACTTAGAAAAGGCTTCCTTGGTCTAATTTTCCCCATCTCTCTAGTTCGTAGTGTTTTAGAAACGCTAAAGGAAACGTTTCATTGGTGGTTCTGAATTTGATGTTACATTTAGTTTTGTTCTTTTTATTTTTTTTAAATAATTTTTGGCTTTCGTTGCAGTGCGCAGGCTCTTCGTTGGGGTGCGCTAGCTTCTCCCTAGTTGTGGCGCGCAGGCTCTCTAGTTGGCATGTGCGGGCTCTGTTGCCCTGCTTTATTGCCACTCGGCATGTGGGATCTTAGTTCCCTGACCAGGGATTGAACCTATGTCCCCTGCTTTGGAAGAGGGATTCTTAACCGCTGGACCACCAGGAACGTCCCCATTTAGCCCTCTTATGACGATGGTGATGAAGGAAATGTGATTGATCTGTATTTGGCGTGGTTATTAGTATCCTGGATTAATTTGGGATAAAATTGTCAGTACTCAGCAGGAGAGCTGGCAAAACCTTATGTTCAGCTGTTACTGGGGCTCCATGTTGAAAGCTTAAAAAATATTCGTGCTCTGAGCTGTATTACCTCCGTCGTCTCAGTAATACCCCAGCTTCCATTGTCTCTAGGGTGGTCCTTGAAAGCTTTTGTTAATTTTTATTTTTCAGACATTTTGACCTCAATCTCACCTTTTCCTACCAGTAACCACTTAAAGATTCTGTTGCTGCAAGAGTTCAGGGAAAATCCATTTGTAATATTATTTGGAGAAGGGTGACCACACCCTGACTTCTACCGTGTTGAGTAAATCAAACTACTGTTCTTACTGGAAAAAAACCTGCAGCTGAAGCTGGGGTTAGGGATAAAGAAACCCAGCTGGATTTTGCCCCTCAGTACGAGTGAGAGTTTCTGTTTGTGGTGTGTTTATCATAAAACATACTTTGCAAGAATGTGACTAGCTTTTTATAAGTCTACCGTGACTATACATGGTTTATGATGACTATACATGGTTTATGATGCCTAGCATCTAAGATATGTACAAATAACTAATAGATCCTGACCCCCTTAAATGACTAACGGGTGTTTGCAAAAGTCAGTATTCTGCCCACACAATAGCTCCTTGCTGGAAAAAGTATTTGGTTGATATTATCTATAACTGATACTTTTAAAATATAGTATTGAAAGCATATGAGAGATTTTGGGGTTTGACTTTTTCATTTATTTTCATCTTCTCATTTCAGTATTTTAAACAGTTGTAGAACTTATGTGCTGGTATTAACAGCTTCTTGAATTTGGCTTAAAAGAGCTAGTTGTCCTTGGTCTCACTATTTCAGTTCAACATACATTATTTAACAGAGAGTATAATATGCTGAATAACTGAACTGCAACAATCATAATAAACATTCATTGAGAATGTACCATTTCCATTTATATTTATGTTTATCATATATGTACATTTATTTCACCATTTTGGACACTGGGGAATAAGACAATGTTTATTATATGTTTTCACCTCGGGAATTTATGACTTTGTTTCCTCTCTTTTTTTTTTAAGAGAAAAGAATCTTTCTGAAAAGTGAAGCCTTTTAATTGTGGTAGAAATCCTGAATATAATGTTTCATTGAGAAACAGTACTCTCCTTTAAAATTTTTGTTGTTTTTTCTTTGTTTCAAATGAAATAACGAACTCTTACAATGTTAGTGTGGCCCTTAGCCAAAACCAGTCATTTCTTACTTTAGTAAAGGGATCAAGAATTTTAATTTAATACATAGCAAGTATAATACTTAAGGATCTGCTCATAAAATTGATATTGGATGACAAAGGTTTTAAAACAAGGGTTTTAGACTTCAGAACAGGAAAGGTAAATTTGTGTTTATCCTGTGCCTTATTAAAATATTGGAAATTAATAGTAAAACGCAGTGATGGATTAAAAATAAGCCATTAGACTTTGGGCAACATGGATTAGTCAGTGATACATATATGTATATAATGATATGTATGTATATGTACCATTGTTTGTTTTACAAAAGTCTTTCACTTTAATCTCCTCTCATCAGTTCTCCTATATCACTTTCATATAGGTATTGCTTAAGCCATTAAAGAAATGAAGAAAAACTTTCAGAAAAGGAAAAAAAAATTCAGAGAAGGTGAAAGGAAATTGCCTAAGGTCTTCTGAGTCCAAGTCCTATAATGCTCACACAATAAAAAAAAGACATGGTGGGCAATGAATATTTTTGATTGAGCCTATTGTCAGTGCAGTCAGTATAGTGGAATTACAATTCTTTCACTGCGATTGACTCCTCTGTTCTAATTTTTACCCGTTTCTATTAACAAAATAAGGATTTCTGAATTTAACAGTAACAGGAATAGAGTGGTGAACAAGATGTAAAGCAGCCCCAACTCTCATGGGAGTTACAATTTAGAGAGAGGTAACAGAGAGCAAAATAACTTCAGATTGTTAAGTGCTAAAGAGATAAAGAGCACATAACCCAGCTTAGGGTGTCATGGAAAGATCCCCAGGAAAAGGGTACCTTAATTGTTGTCTGAAGGATAAGTAAAAATCAGGTGAAGGCAGGAGGAGATGGACAGTCTCAGTAAAGGAACAGTGTGTGAAAAGACGTGATGCAGAAGAGTGCATCCATTGTTCTAGGACCTGGAAAGTACAATGTTAATCATTATAGACGTAGGGGTGTGTTGGGGGCAGTGGCTTTGGTGAAAGAGGAAAGTGTGAGAGATGAGGATAAATAAGGAAGAAGGAGTTAAAGGACTTTGAATCTGTGAGTAAAGGTTTTTGGAAAGTAGGGTAGAAGAATGCTGGGAGCTTTGAGACTGTGAGTAGGAGGAACAACTATTAGGAGACCATTGCAGAAGCCCAGGTAAGAAATGATGGTTGCCTGGAAAAGGGTAGTGACACTGCAGATAAAATGAGGATGGAAAGGGAAGATAACTGAAAAAATACGTATGAGTAGAATTTTTTCTTCAAAGAATGGTTTATCGTCCTAGAACATAATTAGTAAAAACTCAAGTTGCATACTGCAGAACTTGCATCTTTTTAAAAAAATACTGAAGTATAGTTGATTTACAATATTATATTAGTTTCAGGTGTACAACATAGCATTTCAATATTTTTATAAATTATACTCCATATAAAGTTATTATAAAATATTGACTGTATTCCCTGTGCTGTACAATATATCCTTGTAGCTAATTTATTTTACGTGTCGTATTTTGAACCTCTTAATCCCCTGACCCTATTTTGCCCCTCCTCCCTTCCCTCTCCTTACTGGTAACCAGTAGTTTGTTCTCTATATATGTAAATCTGTTTCTGTTTTTTTTTTTAAATTCATTCAGTTTTATTATTTTAGATTCCACGTATAAGTGATAGCATACAGTATTTGTCTTTCTCTGTTGACTTACTTCACTAAACGTAATACCCTCCAGGTCCATGCATGTTGTTACAAATGGCAGATTTTCATTCTTTTTTTATAGCTGAGTAATATTCCACTGGGTATATGTATGTGTATTTATATATATGCCACATCTTCTTTATCCGTTTGTCTCTTCATGGACACTTCGGTTGCTTCCATATCTTGGCTATTCTAAATAATGCTGTGAACATTGGGGTACATGTATCTTTTCGAATTAGTGTTTTTGTTTTGATATAATTTCTATTCTGTTAAATTTGGGGGGACTTGTTCTGTGGCCTAGCATATGATCTGTCCTGGAGAACAGTTGAAAAGAATGTGTACTCTGCTGTTTTGGGATAGAATATCCTGTCGATATCTATTAAGTCCAGCTGGTCTAATGTGTCATATAAGACCACTGTTTCCTTATTGATTTTCTATCCGGACGATCTGTCCATTGATGTAAGTGGGGTGTTAAAGTCCCCTACTACTATTGTATTATTGTCAGTTTCTCCCTTTATGTCTGTTAATACTTGCTTTATATATTTAGGTGCTCCTATATTAGGTGCATATATTTTAATGAATGTTGTATGCTCTTCTTGTATTGATCCCCTATCATTATATAATGCCCTTCTTTGTCTTTTGTTACAGATTTTGTTTTAAAGTCTACTTTGTCTGATATGAGTATTTGTTACAGATTTTGTTTTAAAGTCTACTTTGTCTGATATGAGTATTGCTACCCCAGCTTTCTTGTTGCTTCCATTTGCGTGAGATTTCTCTTTCCATCCCCTCACTTTGAGAGTGTTTGTGTGTGTGTGTCTTTACGTCTGAAATGAGTCTCTTGTGAGCAGCATATAAATGGGTCTTGATTTTTCATCCAGTTAGCCACCCTATGTCTTTTGATCAGAGTGTTTAGTCCATTGGCATTTAAAGTGATTATTGATACGTATGTAGCTATTGCCATTTTGTTACTTATTTTCTGGTTGTTTTTGTAGTTCTTCTCTGTTCTTTTCTTCTTTTAGTTTTTACCCTTGTAGTGTGATGATTTTCTTTAGCTGTATGCTTGTGTTTCCTTCTCTCTAGTTCTTGGGTATCTATTGTAGGTTTTTGATTTGTAGTTACTGTAGGGTTCATATATGTTGACCTGTAACTATATCTGCTTGTTTCAAACTGATAGTCATTTAAGTTCAAACACATTCTAAAAGATATACTTTTTAAAATTCCCCTCCCCCACGTTTGGTGTCATATTTACATCTTCATGTTTATCCCTTAACTGCTTATTGTGGTTGTAGTTGATTTACAGTTTTTGTCTTTTAATCTTCATACTAGCTTATTTAAGTGGTTGATCCACAGCCTTTACTGTATGTTTGCGTAGGTCCTGACCTTATCGCTTCTCTTGCCTTCCTACCTGACTCCGTGTGGATCTTTCTTTATAGCCTTTATGCCTGTCTCCAGTTTGCTTTCAGTGATAATTGCTCTGCATGTAAATGTATTCTTGATGTGTTTGTGCAGGGAGGCAAGTCCAGTGTCCTCCTACTCTGCCATTTTGACCTCTTATATATGAGTAGAACTAATGCAGTTTTGTGATAGCTTGGATGAAGGGAGACGAGAGAGTAATGCCTGGGTTTCTGTTTTGGCAATTGAGAGAATAGTAATACTACTCACTGAGAGGAGGGATACAAAACAGGGGGTACAAATTTGAGAGGAAGACTGTGAGGGGAAAGATAAGAGTTCAGTTTTAGACAGATTGAGTCTAAACATCAAGCTGAAGATAATGACTTGGGAGGTTTGAGTCGAGGCCAGTGATTTGGAATTATTGGGGGGGATAATATTTGCTTCTCATTACGATTGGGAGAAGATTAGAAATACTAAGAATACTTCAAGCTCTTTTTGAAGCAAGGAATTATGTTTAATTTACATGACAAGTCTGTAAGCAACCTCTAGAACAAGGAAAAAATTGCATCACAAAGAATCAGAGCTAGTGGCTTGAAAAGTGCCTTAATGTGGAAAGACACCTAATTTTCTTTTAAAAAATGAGCACTGGGAGGGCCCGGTGGGATGGAGGCTGGGAGACTGGGGCAACTGACCTGCAGCTCAGCGGGAGGCAGGTGCCTGGAGATGTGACTGGGGCCCACATGGCCAGGTTGCCATCCCAGAGCAGGGCTGCCACACCCTGGCCCTGGGCCACCCTCATTCTGCATGAAAAACCAGCTCCATGACCCCCCAGCACAGGTGCATTTTTTAAAAAACAAGTACTTAGAGAATTACCTTTCAAAAAAGTACTGCAGGGATTGTTAGATTGGATTTAAAAAAAATCAAGAACCAACTCTATATGCTCTCTACAACAAACTCACCTTAAATATAGAGGCATAGATAAGTTAGAAGTAAAAAGATGGGAAAAACATATGCCATGCAAAACACTAATCAAAAGAAAGATGAGGTGGCTCTATTAATACCAAAGTAGACTTCAAGAAATACTGCCAAGGAAGAAGACGGGCATTACATAATGAATAAGGGGTCAGTTCATCAAGAACACTTAACAGTCACAAATGTGAATGCACCTAACACAACTGAAAGAGCCAAAGGTGACATAGACAAATTCACAGTTTTAGCTGGCAAGTCCAACTCTCCTTTTTCAGTAATCCATAGAACTAGTAGACAGAAAATGAGCAGGGGTGTAGAGACCTAAACAGCCCTATTAGCCAACTTGATGTAACTGACTGTTAGAGGATACTCCATCCAGCAGTAGCAGAATACACATTCTCGTCAAGTGTATCTAGGAAATTCCCCACGTTAGATCATATTCTGGGCCATAAAACAAATTTCAACAAATTTAAGAAATCATATAAAGTATGTTCTCTGATCCCAGGAGAATTAAGCTAGAAATTAATAAAAATATCGGCAATTTCCAACTATTTGGAAATTACACAGCACACTTTTAAATAACCCTGAGTCAAAGAGGAAGGCATAAGGGCAATTAAAAACTACTTTGAATGGAATGACAGTTAAAATGCAGCACATGCTAAAGCAGTGCTTAGAGGGAAGTGTAGCGTAAAAGGCATATATTAGAAACAAAAAAGGCCTGAAATCAATCTTAGCCTCTTAAGAGGCTATCTTAGCCTCCACCTTAAGAAACTAAAAAACAGAAGAGCAAATTAAATCCAAAACAAACAGAAAATAGGAAATAATAAAGATAAGGCCATGAATAAAGTTGCAAACAAAAATAGAGAAAGTCACTAAAGCCAAAAAGTGGTATTTGAAAGATAAATTTGATATACCTCTAGCTAGACTTATCAGGAGAAAAGCTAGACTTATCAAATCAATATCAAGAATGAAAAAGAGAACATCACTACAGACCCTACAGACATTAAAATGATAGTAGGGAATATTACCAACAATTTTCTATGTTAATAAATTTGATAAATTAGATGAAATGGGCAAATTCCTTGAAGGACTAACTACCAGAACTTACTTAAGAAGTAGTAAATAACCTAACAACTTTCCCACAGGAAAAATCTGGTGGCTTCACTGGTCAATTGTACAGGTATTTAAGGAAGAAATAATACCAATTCTACACAAACTCTTCCAGAAATAGAAAAGGAGAGAACACTTCCCAACTAATTTTATGAGGCCAGCAGTATACCTCACACGCATTAGGATGGCTACTATCAAAAGAACCAGAAAATAATAAGTATTGATGAGTATGTGGGGAAATTGGAACCATTGTGCAGTGTTGATGAGAATGTAAAATGATGTAGCTGCTATGGAAAATAGTATGGTGATTCCTCAAGAAAATTAAAATTGGAGTTACCGTATGATCTAGCAATTCCACTTTTACATCCCAGGGATGTAATACACATTATATAGCAAATAATACTGTAATAATTTTGTATGGTGATAGATGGTTACTAGACTTATTGTGGTGATCATTTCATAATGTATTTGATTGTCAAATCACTATGTGTACACCTGAAACGAACATACTATTGTATGTCAACTGTATTTCAGTTAAAAAAAGGAGGGGTTTGAAGAGATATTTGTACACCCATGTTCATAGCATTATTCATGATAGGTAAAAGATGGATGCACCCCAAGTGTCCATTGATAGATGAATGGATAAGCAACATGTGGTATATGCATGCAAAGGAATATTATTCAGCCTTGAAAAGGAAGGAAGTTCTGGTAATGCTACAGTATGGATAAAACTTGAGGGCCTTATGCTAAATGAAATAAGCCACTCACTAAACAGCAAACACCGTATGATTCCACTTATATGAGATACCTCGCGTAGTCAGAGTCATAGAGGCAAAAAGTAGAATGGTGATTTTGAGGGGCTAGGAACAGGGGGAATGGGGAAATATTGTTTAATGGGTACAGGGTTTCAGTTTTCCAAGAATAAAGGAGCTATGGAAATGGATAGTGGTGATGGTTGAACACATATTGAATATATTTAATACCACTAAGCTGTACACTTAAAAGTGGTTAAGATGGTAAGTTTTCTGTTGTTTATTTTCTCACAGTAAACAAAATTGAACAAAATTCAGTATATAAAAAGTAGAAAATATATCGTGACCAAGTGGAGTTTATCATAAGATGCAAGATTGGTTCACTATTCATAAATCAATCAATGCAATTCACCATATCAACAGACTAAAGAAGAAAAACCATATGATCATCTCAATAGATGCAGAAAAAGCATTTTAAGAAACATTTATTATTCATTCCTGAAAAAACTCTCAGAAAACTAGGAATGAAAGTGAACTTCCACTACCTGATAAAGGCCACGAATGAAAAACCTACAGCTAATATCATACTTAATAGTGAAAGACTTGAATGCTTTCCCCCTAAAGTCAGAACAAAGCAAGGATGCTGGTTCTCACCACTCTTATTCGTCATTTTCCTGAAGGTCCTAGCTAGTGCAATGAGGCAAGAAAAAGAGGCATACAGAGTGGAAAGGAAGAAATAAAAATGCCTTTATTTGTAGATACCATGACTGTCTGTGTAGAAAATCCCAAAGACTCTCCAAAAAACTCCTGGATATAGTAGGTAAAATTAGGAAGGTCACAAGATCCAAGGTCAATATATGAAAACTGTCGTACTTTTCTAACAGCAAACATTTGAACTTGAAGACTTTTTAAAGTGCTCTTTAAAATAGCATTCAGGGAATTCCAGTGGTCCAGTGGTTAGGACTTGGAGCTTTCACTGCAGTGACCTGTGTTCAGTCCCTGGTCGGGGAACTAAGATCCAACAAGCTTCAAGGTGTGGCCAAAAAAAAAAAAAAAAAAAGCATCCGAACTATTTAAATACTTAGGGAAAATATAACAAAATATGTGTAAGATTTGTATGTTAAAAATTACAAAATTGATGAGAGAAATTAGAGAAGACCTAATATCAGTAGTGAGATATTTTGGGTTCATAAGTGGGGAGACTCAATATTATCAGAATGTAATTTCTTCCCAAAATGATGTGTAGATTCAATGAAATTACAACCACAATCTCAGCAGCCATTTTTTTTGTGGAAATTAATAGGCTAGTCCTAAAATTTATATTGAGAGGCAAAGAACATAGAGTAGCCAAAACAATTTTTTAAATTTAATTTTTACTTTATATTGGATTATAGTTGATTTACAATGTTGTGTTTCAGGTGTGCAGCAAAGTGATTCAGTTATACATAAACATTTATCCATTTTTTAAATTTTTATTTATTTATTTTTGGCTGTGTTGGGTTTTCGTTTCTGTGCACGGGCTTTCTCTAGTTGCGGCAAGCGGGGTCTATTCTTCATCGCGGTGAGTGGGCTTCTCATTGTCGTGGCTTCTCTTGTTGCGGAGCACAGGCTCTAGACGCGCAGGCTCAGTAGTTGTGCCTCACGGGCTTAGTTGCTCGCGGCATGTGGGATCTTCCCAGACCAGGGCTCGAACCCGTGTCCCCTGCATTGGCAGGCAGATTCTTAACCACTGCGCCACCAGGGAAGCCCTATCCATTCTTTTTTAGATATTTTTCTCATATAGGTTATTACAGAATATTAAGTAGAGTTCCCTGTGCTATGCAGTAGGTCCTTGTTGATTATCTGTTTTATATATAGTAGTGTGTATATGTTAATCCCAAACTCCTAATTTATCCGTCCCTCCATGCTTCCCCTTTGGTAACCATAGGTTTGTTTTCGAAGTTTGTGAGTCTGTTTCTGTTTTGGAAATAAGTTCATTTGTATCATTGTTTTTAGATTTCACATATAAGTGATATCATGATATTTGTCTTTCTCTTTTTGACTTACTTCGCTTAGTATGATAATCTCTAGGTCCATCCATGTTGCTGCAAATGGCATTATTTTATTCTTTTTTATGGCTGCATAATATTCCATTGTATATATGTACCACATCTTCTTTATCCATTCTTCTGTCCATGGACATTTCGGTTGCTTCCATGTCTTGGCTCTTGTAAGTAGTGCTGCAGTGATCATTATAGAGTGCATGTATCTTTTTGAATTATGGTTTTCTCTGGATCAGTGCTCAGGAGTTGGATTGCTGGGTCATATGGTAGTTCTATTTGTAGGGTTTTTTTTTTGTTTTTTGTTTTGGTTTTGTTGGGTCTTCATTGCTGCACATGGGCTTTTCTGTAGTTGCCACGAGCAGGGGCTACTCTTTGTTGTGGTTCACGGGCTTCTCATTGTGGTGGCTTCTCTTGTTGTGGAGCACGGGCCCTAGGCACGTGGGCTTCACTAGTTGCAGCATATGGGCTCTGTAGTTGTGGCTCACGGGCTCTAGAGCGCAGGCTCAGTGGTTGTGGCACATGGGCCCAGTTGCTCCGCAGCATTTGGGATCTTCCTGGAGCAGGGCTTGAACCCATGTCCCCTGCATTGACAGGCGGATTCTCAACCACTGCGCCACCAGGGAAGTCCCCACTTTTAGCTTTTTAAAGAATCTCCATACTGTTCTTCATAGCGGTTGTACCAATTTACATTCCCACCAACAGTGTAGGAGGGTTCCCTTTTCCCCACACCCACTCCAGTATTTGTTATTTGTAGACTTTCTGATGATGGCCATTCTGACCAGAGTGAGGTGGTACCTCCTTGTGGTTTTGATTTGCATTTCTCTAATAATGAGCAGTGTTGAGCATGTTTTCATGTGCTTTTTGGCCCTCTGTATGTCTTCTTTAGAGAAATGTCTATTTAGATCTTCTGCCTATTTTTTGAATGGGTTGTTGGTTTTTCTGATATTAAGCTGCGTGAGCTGTTTGTATATTTTGGAGATTAATCCTTTGTTGGTAGCTGCATTTGCAGATATTTTCTCCCATTCTGTGGGTTGTCTTTTCATGTTGTTTATGGTTTCCTTTGCTGTGCAAAAGCTTTTAAGTTTCATTAGGTCCCATTTGTTTATTTTCATTATTGTAGGAGGTGGATCCAAAAAGATACTGCTGTGATTTATGTCATAAAGTATTCTGCCTGTGTTTTCCTCTAAGAGTTTTATAGTATCCGGTCTTACATTTAGGTCTTTAATCCATTTTGAGCTTATTTTTGCGTATGGTGTTAGGGAGTGTTCTAATTTCATTCTTTTACATGTAGCTGTCCAGTTTACCCAGCACCACTTACTGAAGAGACTATCTTTTCTCCGTTGTATAGTTTTGCCTCCTTTGTCATAGATTAATTGCCCATAGGTGTGTGGGTTTATTTCTGGGTTTTCTATCCTGTTCCATTGTTCTATATTTTATTTTTGTGCCAGTGCCATACTGTTTTGATGACTGTAGCCTTGTAGTATATTCTGAAGTCAGGGATCCTGATTCCTCCAGCTCCGTTTTTCTTTCTCAGGATTGCTTTGGCTATTTGGGGTCTTTTGTTTATCCATACAAATTTTAAAAACTTTTTGTTCTAGTTTAGTTCTGTGAAAAATGCTGTTGGTAATTTGTAGGGATTGAATCTGTAGATTGCCTTGGGTAGTAGAGTCATTCTGACAGTAATGATTCTCCCAATCCAAGGACATGGTATATCTTTCCATCTGTTTGTGTCGTCTTTTATTTCTTTCATCAGCACCTTACAGTTTTCAGATTACAGGTCTTTTGTCTTCTTAGGTAGGTTTATTCCAACGAATTTTATTCTTTTTGATGTGATGGTATATGGGATTGTTTTCCTTAATTTCTCTTTCTGATCTTTTGTCGTTAGTGTATAGAAATGCAAGAGATTTCTGTGTATTAGTTTTGTATCCTGCAGCTTTACCAAATTTATTGATGAGCTCTAGTCGTTTTCTGGTAGCACCTTTAGGATTCTCTATGTACAGTATCATGTCATCTGCAAACAGTGACAGCTTTACTTCTTCTTATCCAGTTTGGATTCCTTTTATTTATTTTTCTTCTCTGATTGCCGTGGCTGAGACTTCTAAAACTATGTTGAGTATAAGTGGCGAGAGTGGACATCCTTGTCTTGTTTCTGATCTTAGAGGAAATGTTTTCAGCTTTTCACCATTGAGTGTGATGTTAGCTGTGGGTTTGTCATATATGGCCTTTATTATGTTGAGGTAGTTTCCCTCTGTGCTCACTTTCTGGGGAGAATTTATCATAATTCGGTGTTGAGTTTTGTCAAAAGCTTTTTCTGCATCTATTGAGATGATCATATGGTTTTTATTATGTTTGTTAATGTGGAGTATCACATTGATTGATTTGCAGATATTGAAAAAGTCTTGCATACCTGGGATAAATCCCACTTGATCATGGTTTCTGATCCTTTGAATGTATTGTTGGATTACGTTTGCTAGTATTTTGTTGAGGATTTTTGCATCTGTGTTCATCATTCGTATTGGTCTGTAATTTTTGTGTGTGTGTGTGTGGTATCTTTGTCTGTTTTTGGTATCAGGGTGATGGTTTTGGTATCAGAATGAGTTTGTGGATGTTCTTTCCTCTGCAGTTTTTGGGAATAGGTTCAAAAGGATAGGTGTTAACTCTTCTCTAAATGTTTGATAGAATTCTCTTGTGAAGCCATCTAGTCATGGACTTTTGTTTGTTTGAAGTTTTTAAATCCCAGTTTCAATTTCAGTACTTGTGATGGGTCTGTTCATATTTTCTATTTCTTCCTGGTTCAGTCTTCGAAGACTGTACCTTTCTAAGGATTTGTCCATTTTACTGGCGTAGGGTTGCTCATAGTAGTCTCTTATGATCCTTTGTATTTCTGTGGTGTCAGTTGTAACTTCTCCTTTTTCATTTCTAATTTTATTTTATTTTTATTTTTTGGGAGGGGGGTTTAAAAAATTTTTTTTAATTGAAGTATACTTGATTTACAATGTTGTGTTAGTTTCTGGTGTATAGCAAAGTGGTTCATATATATTTGTGATATATATATTATATATTATTTTTCATATTCTTTTCCATTATGGTTTATTACAGGATATAGAATATAGTTCCCTGTGCTATACAATAGGACCTTGTTGTTTATCTCTTTTATATATAGTAGTTTGTATCTGCTAATCCCAAACTTCTGATTTATTCCTCCCCCTCCATTCCCCCTTTGGTAACCATAAGTTTACTTTCTATGTCTGTGAGTCTTCATTTCTAATTTTATTGATTTGAGCCTTCTACCTCTTTTTCTTGATGAAGCTGGCTAAAGGTTTATCAATTGTGTTTATCTCCTGAAAGAACCAGCTTTTAGTTTTATTGATCTTTGCTGTTGTTTTCTCTCATTCCTGTGAGAAAACCTCAGCAATGTAATTACTTTCCTGTTCGTGGGTTGCCCACCCAGCGGGCATGCGATTTGATTGTATTGCATCTTTTCGTATAACTGTTGGCTATTTGTAGATCTTCTTTGGAGAAATGTCTCCCCAAGTCTTTTGCCCATTTTTAACCAGTTTATTTGTTTTTTTGCTGTTGGGTAGTAGTAGTTCCTTATATATTTTGAATATTAATCTCTTATCAGTTTGCAAATACTCTCTCCCTTTCCATAGGTTGCCTTTTCACTCTTATTTACTTTGCTGTGCAGAAGCTTTTTAGTTTGATGTAGCCCCACTTGTCTATTTTTGCTTTTGTTGTGTATCCTTTTGGTGTTCAAATCAGTGCCAAGACCAGTGTCGTGAAGATTTTCCCCTATGTTTTCTTCTTGGAGTTTTAGAGTTTCAGGTCTTGTATTTAAATTTTTAGTACATTTTGAGTTGATATATATGTATGGTGTAAAATAAGGGTCCAGTTTCATCCTTTTGCATGTGGCTATCCAGTTTTCCCAGCATCGTTTGTTGAAGAGACTAACCTTTCCCCGTTATGTATTCTTGGTATGCTTGTCAAAGAGCAGTTGACCATATATGAAGACAATGAGAGATTGGTGAGTGGAAAGACACATAGGCCAATGGAATAGAATACAGAGTACAGGAACAGACCACACAAACATGGTCTGATTTTGGACAAAGATGCCAAGATAACTCTTTGGAGTAGAGATAGTCTTTTCAAAAACTTGGTGCCGGAATAATTGACATCCATATTTTAAAAAATGAACCTTGGGCTTCCTTGGTGGCGCAGTGGTTGAGAATCTGCCTGCTAATGCAGGGGACACGGGTTCGAGCCCTGGTCTGGGAGGATCCCACATGCCGCGGAGCAACTAGGCCCATGAGCCACAACTACTGAGCCTGCGCGTCTGGAGTCTGTGCTCCGTAACAAGAGAGGCCCGCACACTGCGATGAAGAGTGGCCCCCACTTGCCACAACTAGAGAAAGCCTTTGCACAGCAACGAAGACCCAACACAGCAAAAATAAATAAAATACATTTTAAAAAGAAGAAAAAACCTTAAAAAAGTTTTAAAAAAAATGAACCTTGTATGTATACAAAAATTAACTAAAAATGTGTAATAGATCAAAATGTAAAATTTAAAACTACAGCACTTCTAGAACTTCCTGTTGCATCTGTTAGCCACATGTGGCTATTTAAATTTAAATAATTAAAACTAAATACAGTGTGACAATTCAGCTGCTTAGTTGTTCTAGCCACGTGTCAAGTCCTCAGTGGCCATGGGTGGCTAACTAAAGGTGTATTGATTAGCTCAGATTACAGCATTTTTCTTTTCTTTTTTTTTTTGAGCTTGGTGGGAAAGGCTTTTCTGTTTTTTTAAAAATACATTTCCTTATTATTCTTTTACATCTTTATTGGATTATAATTGCTTTGTAATGTTGTGTTAGTTTCTGCTGTGTAACAAAGTGAATCAGCTATATGTATACCTGTATCCATTCTCTCTTGCACCTCCCTCCCACCCTCCCCATCCCACCCCTCTAGGTTGACACAGAGCACTGAGCTGGCCTCCCAGTGCTGTACAGCAGCTTCCCACTAGCTCTCTGTTTCACACATGGTAGTGTATATATTGTCAGTGCTAGTCCCTCAGTTCATCCCACCCTCCCATTCCCTCCCTGTGTCCACAAGTCCATTCTCTATGTCTGCATCTCTATTCCTGTCCTGCCACTAGGTTCATCAGTACCATTTTTCTACATTCCATATATATACGTTAATACATAGTATTTGTTTTTCTCTTTCTGACTTACTTCACTCTGTATGACAGACTCTAAGTCCATCCACATCACTACATATGACTCAATTTCTTTCCTTTTTATGGCTGAGTAATATTCCATTGTATATATGTGCCACATCTTCTTTATCCATTCATCTGTTGATGGACACTTAGGTTGCTTCCATTTCCTGGCTATTGTAAATAGAGCTGCAGTGAACATTGTGCTACATGATTCTTTTTGAATTATGGTTTTCTCAGGGTATATGCCCAGTAGTGGGATTGCTGGGTCATATGGTAGTTCTATTTAGTTTTTTAAGGAATCTCCATACTGTTTTCCATAGTGGCTGTATCAATTTACATTCCCACCAACAGTGTGAGAGGGTTCCCTTTTCTCCACACCCTCTCCAGCATTTATTGCCTGTAGTTTTTTTGATAATGGCCATTCTGACCAGTGTGAGGTGACACCTCATTGCGGTTTTGATTTGCATTTCTCTAATGATTAGTGATGTTGAGCATCTTTTCATGTGTTTGTTAGCCATCTGTATGTCTTCTTTGGAGAAATGTCTATTTAGGTCTTCTGCCCATTTTTGGATTAGGTTGTTTGTTTTTTTGATATTGAGCTGCATGAGCTGCTTGTATATTTTGGAGATTAATCCTTTGTCAGTTGTTTCATTTGCAAATATTTTCTCCCATTCTGAGGGTTGTCTGTTCATCTTGTTTATGGTTTCCTTTGCTGTGCAAAAGCTTTTAAGTTTCATTAGGTCCCATGTATTTATCTTTGTTTTTATTTTCATTACTCTAGGAGGTGGCTCAAAAAGGATCTTGCTGTCAAAGAGTGTTCTGCCTGTGTTTTCCTCTAAGAGTTTTATAGTGTCTGGCTTTACATTTAGGTCTTTAATCCATTTTGAGTATATTTTTGTGTATGGTGTTAGGAGGTGTTCTAATTTCGTTCTTTTACATGTAGCTGTCTTGTTTTCCTAGCACCACATACTGAAGAGACTGTCTTTTCTCCATTGTATATTCTTGCCTCCTTTGTCACAGATAAGGTGACCATATGTGTGTGGGTTTATCTCTGGGCTTTCTATCCTGTTCCATTGATCTATATTTCTGTTTTTGTGCCAGTACCATACTGTCTTGATTACTCTAGCTTAGATTAGAGGATATTTCTATCATCACAGGAAACAGTCTTATGCACTGCTGTTCTAGAAGAAAACATAGGAGAAAATCTTTGGGATCTTAGTTAGGCAAAGATTTCTTAGGACACAAAAATTGTGACCATAAAAAAAAATGGATAAATTGGGTTTCATCAAAATTAAAAACGTAAGGTTTTTGAAAAGCTGTGCTAAGAAAATGAAAAGACAATCCACAGACCAGGAAAGAAATATTTTCAAAACATATATTTGATAAAGAATTGGCAACCAGAATATTAAAAATTTTTTCAAAATTCAATAATATCAAAAATTAAAAAGTGAGCAAAAAGTTTGAAAAAACATTTCACCAAAGAAAATATATGAATGGCATATTATTTAAAATTTCTAATCTTATATAGGTATGTTTTGTTGTATGTTTGTTTAATCAACAGTGGTTATCTGGTTGGGAAGCTTTTGATCCACTTTTGTTTTCTTTGTACCTCACTGGATCTTAACTTTTTTAAAAAAATAAATTAATTATTTTTTATTGGAGTAAAATTGCTTTACAATGTATGTTAGTTTCTGCTGTACAGTGAAGTGAGTCAGATATATGTATACCTATATCCCCTCCCTCTTGGACCTCCCTCCCACTCCCCCCATCCCACCCACCTTGGTCGTCACAGAGCCCCAGGCTGAGCTTCGTGTGCTACACCGCAGGTTCCCACTAGCTGTCTATTTTACACATGGTAGTGTATGTCAAACCTAATTTCCCAATTTGTCCCGCTCCCTCTTTCCTCCACTGTGTCCACATGTCTTTTCTCTACATCTGCGTCTCTATTCCGGCCCTACAAATAGGTTCATCTGTACCATTTTTCTAGATTCCACATACATGCCTTAATATACGATATTTGTTTTTCTCTTTCTGGCTTACTTCACTCTGTATGACAGACTCTAGGTCCATCCACATCTTTACAAATGACCCAGTTTCATTCCTTTTTATGGCTGAATAATATTCCATTGTAAATATGTACCACATCTTCTTTATCCATTCTTCTGTTGATGGACCATTTAGGTTGCTTCCATGTCCCGGCTATTGTAAATAATGCTGCAGTGAATATTGGTGTGCGTGAATCTTTTCAAATTACAGTTTTCTCTGGGTATATGCCCAGTAGTGGGATTGCTGGGTCATATGGTAGTTCTATTTTTAGTTTTTTAGGAAACCTCCATACTGTTCTCCATAGTGGCCGTTCCAATTTACATTCCCACCAACAGTGCAGGAGGGTTCCCTTTTCTCCACACCCTGTGCAGCATTTATTATTTGTAGATTTGTTGATGATGGCCATTCTGACCTGTGTGAGGTGATACCTCACTGTGGTTTTGATTTGCATTTCTCTAATGATTAGTGATGTTGAGCATGTTTTCATGTGCCTCTTGTACATCTGTATGTCTTCTTTGGAGAAATGTCTGTTTAGGTCTTTTGCCTGTTTTTAAATTGGGCTGTTTTTTTGATATTGAGCTGCATGAGCTGCTTGTGTATTTTGGAGATTAATCCTTTGTCCGTCGCTTCATTTTCAAATATATTCTCCCATTCTGTGGGTTGTCTTTTCATCTTGTTTATGGTTTCCTTTGCTGTGCAAAAGCTTTTAAGTTTCATTAGGGCCCATTTGTTTATTTTTGTTTTTATTTTCATTACTCTAGGAGGTGGGTCAAAAAAGATCTTGCTGTGGTTTATATCGAATAGTGTTTTTCCTACGTTTTCATCTAGAGTTTTATAGTGTCCAGTGTTAACATTTAGGTCTTTAATCCATTTTGAGTTTATTTTTGTGTATGGTGTTAGGGAGTGTTCTAATTTTGTTGTTTTAAATGTAGCTGTCCTGTTTTCCCAGCACCACTTATTGACGAGGCTGTCTTTTCTCCATTGTATGTTCTTGCCTCCTTTGTCATAACTTAGGTGACCATATGTGCATGGGCTTATTTCTGGGCTTTCCATCCTGTGCCATTGATCTCTATTTCTGTTTTTGTGCTGGTACCATACTGTGTTGATTACTGTAGCTTTGTGGTATAGTCTGAAGTCTGGGAGCCTGATTCCTCCAGCTCCGTTTTTCTTTCTGAAGATTGCTTTGGCTATTCAGGGTCTTTTGTGTTTCCATATAAATTGTAAAATTAGTTGTTCTAATTCTGTGAAGAATGCTATTGGTAGTTTGATAGGGATTGCATTGAATCTGTAGATTGCTTTGGATAGTATAGTCATTTTTACAATATTGATTCTTCCAATCCAAGAACATGGTATATTTCTTCATCTGTTTATGTCATCTTTGATTTCGTTCATAAGAGTTTTATAGTTTTCTGAGTACAAGTCTTTTTTCTCCTTAGGTAGGTTTATTCCTAGGTATTTTATTCTTTTTGTTGCAGTGGAAAATGGGAGTGTCTCCTTAATTTCTTTTTATGATTTTTCATCGTTATTGTATAGGAATACCAGAGACTTGTGTGTATTAGTTTTGTATCCTGCAACCTTACCAAATTCATTGATTAGTTTTAGTAGTTTTCTGGTGGCATCTTTAGGATTCTCTATGTATAGTATCATGCCATTTGCAAACAGTGACAGTTTTTATCTTCTTTTTCAATTTGGATTCCTTTTATTTCTTTTTCTTCTCTGATTGCCATGGCTAGGAATTCCAAAAGTGTGTTAAATAAGAGTGGTGAGAGTGGACATCCTTGTCTTGTTCCTGATCTTAGTGGAAATGCTTTCAGTTTTTCACCATTGAGTATGATGTTGGTTGTGGGTTTGTCATATGTGGCCTTTATTATGTTGAGGTAGGTTCCCTCTCTGTCCATTTTCTGGAGAGTTCTTATCACAAAAGAATGTTGAATTTTATCAAAAGCTTTTTCTGCATCTGTTGAGATGATCATATGGTTTTTATTCCTTGTTAATATCATGTATCACATTGATTGATTTGCATATATTGAAGAATCCTTGCCTTCTTGGGATAAATCCCACTTGATCATGGTGTAGATACTTTTAATGTGTTGTTGGATGCTGTTTGCTAGTATTTTGTTCAGGATATTTGCATCTGTGTTCATCAGTGATGTTGGTATGTAATTTTCTTTTTTTGTGATATCTTTGGTTTTGGTGTCAGGGTCATGGTGTCTTCGTAGAATGAATTTGGGAGTGTTCCTCCCTCTGCAGTATTTTGGAAGAGTTTGAGAAGGATAGGGGTTAGCTCTTCTCTAAATGTTTGATAGAATTCACCTGTGAAGCCATCTGGTCCTGGACTTTAGTTTGTTGGAAGAGTTTTTTTTTTTTTTTTTAAACATCTTTATTGGGGTATAATTGCTTTACAATTGTGTGTTAGTTTCTGCTTTATAACAAAGTGAATCAGTTATACATATACATATGTTCCCATATGTCTTCCCTCTTGCGTCTCCCTCCCTCCCACTCTCCCTATCCCACCCCTCCAGGCTGTCACAAAGCACCGAGCTAATATCCCTGTGCCTTGCGGCTGCTTCCCCCTAGCTATCTACCTTACTACGTTTGTTAGTGTGTATATGTCCATGACTCTCTCTCACCCTGTCAAAGCTCACCCTTCCCCCTCCCCATATCCTCAAGTCCGTTCTCCAGTAGGTCTGCGTCTTTATTCCTGTCTTACCCCTAGGTTCTTCATGACATTTTTTTTCCCCTTAAATTCCATTGTTGGAAGAGTTTTAATTACAGTTTCAATTTCATTACTTGTGATAGGTCTGTTTATATTTTATAATTCTTCCTGGTTCAGTCTTGGAAAATTGCACCTTTCCATGAGTTTGTGTATTTCTTCGTGGTTGTCCATTTCATTGGCATATAGTCGTTTGTAGTAGTCTTTTATAGTCCATTGTATTTCTGTGGTGTAAGTTGTGATTTCTCCTTTTTCGTTTCTCATTTTATTGATTTGTGTCCTCTCCCTTTTTTTCTTGATGAGTCTGGCTAAAGTTTTATCAATTTTGTTTATCTTCTCAAAGAACCAGCTGTTAGTTTTATTCATCTTTGCTGTTGTTTTCTTCGTTTCTCTTTCATTTATTTCTGCTCTGATCTTTATGATTTCTTTCCTTCTACTGACTTTGGGTTGTGTTTGTTCTTCTTTCTCTAGTTGCTTTAGGTGTAAGGTTAGATTGTTTGAGATTTTTCTTGTTTCTTGAGATGAGATTGAATTGCTGTAAACTTCCCTCTTAGAACTGCCTTTGCTGCATTCCATAGGTTTTGGGTTGTCGTGTTTTGGTGTCATTTGTTTCTATGTATTTTTAAAATTTCTTCTTTGATTTCTTCAGTGCTCTCTTGGTTATTTATTAGCACACTGTTTATCCTTCATGTATTTGTGTTTTTCACAAATTTTTTCCTGTAACTGATTTCCAGTCTCATAGCATTGTGGTCTGAAAAGATGCTTGATGTGATTTCAATTTTCTTGAATTTACCGAGGCTTGATTTGTGACCCAAGGTGTGATCTATCATGGAGAATGTTCTGTGTGCACTTGAGAAGAAAGTGTATTCTGCCACTTTCAGGTGGAATGTCCTATAGATATCAATTAAATCTATCTGGTCTGTTGTGTCATTTAAAGCTCATGTTTCCTTATTTACTTTCTGTTTAGATGATCTGTCCACTGGTGTAAGTGGGGGTGTTAAAGTCCCCTACTATTATTGTGTTACTGTTCACTTCCCCTTTTATGGTTGTTAGCATTTACTTTATGTACTGAGGTGCTCCTGTGTTGGGTGCATAAATATTTCCAATTGTTATATCTTCTTCTTGGATTGATCCCTTGATCATTACGTAGTGTCCTTCCTTATCTCTTGTAACAGTCTTTATTTCAAAGTCTATTTCATCTGATACAATTATTGCTACTCCAGCTTTCTTTTGATTTCCATTTGCATGGCATATCTTTTTCCATGCCTTCACTTTCAGTCTGTATGTATCCCTAGGTCTGAAGTGGGTCTCTTGTAGACAGCACATATATGTGTCTTGTTTTTGTATCCATTCAGCCAGTCTTTGTCTTTTGGTTGGAGTATTTAATCCATTTACATTCAAGGCTGTTATCGATATGTATGTTCCTATTACCATTTTCTTAATTGTTTTGGGTTTGTTTCTGTGGGTCCTTTTTTTCTCTTGTGTTCCCCGCCTAGAGAAGTTCCTTTAGCATTTGTTGTAAAGCTGGTTTGGTGGTGCTGAATTCTCATAGCTTTTGCTTGTCTGTGAAGCTTTTGGTTTCTCTGTGGAGTCTGAATGAGCTCAGTGCTGGGTAGAGTAATCTTTGTTGTAGGTTTTTCTCTCTCATCACTTGAAGTATATGCTGCCACTCCCTTCTGGCTCGCAGAGTTTCTGCTGAAAAATCAGCTGATAACCTTCTGGGGATTCCTTTGTATGTTATTTTTTGCTTTTCCTTTGCTGCTTTTAATATTTTTTCTTTGTTTTTAATTTTTGTTAGTTTTATTAATATGTGTTTTGTTGTGTTTCTCCTAGGGTTTATCCTGTATGGGACTCTGTGCTTCCTGGACTTGTGTAACTATTTCCTTTCCCATGTTAGGGAAGTTTTCGACTATAATCTCTTCAAATATTTTCTCAGACTCTTTCTTTTTCTCTTCTTCTTCTGCGACCCCTATAATTCAAATGTTGGTGCGTTTAGTGTTGTCCCAGAGGTCTCTGAGACTGTCCTCAATTCTTTTCATTCTTTTTTCTTTATTCTGCTCCTCGGCAGTTATTTCTACCATTCTGTCTTCCAGCTCACTTATCCGTTCTTCTGCCTCAGTTACTCTGTTATTGATTCCTTCTAGTGTATTTTTCATTTCAGTTACTGTGTTGTTCATCTGTATTTGTTTGTTCTTTAGTTCTTTTAGATCTTTGTTAAACATTTCTTTTATTTTCTCAATCCATGCCTCCATCCTGTTTCCATGATTTTGGATCATCTTTACTATCATTACTCTGAATTGTTTTTCAGGCAGATTGCATATTTCCTCTTCATTTATTTGGTCTTGTAGGTTTTAACCTTGCTCTTTCATCTGTGACATATTTTTTGTCATCTCATTTTTTTTTTTTTTTTTGATGGGTGGGTTTGTGATCCTGTCTTACTGGTTGTTTGGCCTGAGGCTTCCAACACTGGAGTTTTTAGGCTGTTGGGTAGAGCTGGGTCTTGTTGATCAGATGAGCACCTGTGGGAGACCTCACTCTGATGAATATTCCCTGGGGTCTGAGGTTCTCTGTTAGTCCAGTGGTTTGGACTTGGACTTTCTACCGCAGGAGCTCTGGCCTGACCCCTGGCTCAGAAACCAAGATCCTGTGAGCTGAAAAGGGTGGCAAAAAAAAAAAAGAAAAGAAAAAAGGAGCAGAACGATAACAAAGAGGAAAAAATAAAATAAGATTAGAAAACTAACAGATATGTTAGAAAGAATAGAAAAATAAAAACTTAGATAAAACAACAACCAGAAGGTAAAACAGAACCACAATAGTTAAATTCAGGAGGGGGAAAAAGAAGCCAGAAAAGGCCTTGGCTGTGCTGGGTGGGGCTTAGGCAGGGGTGGGGTTTAGGCAGTGGGCAGGGCTTATGCTTAGGACCCACAGGGCCGGAAAAGGCCGGGTGGGGTGGGGGATGTTGGGGGGGTTTAGCCTTAATGCAGCAGGAGGGGCTCAGGAGTGCCTCTGGCCCTGGAGGGCGGAGGAGCAGGTCCAGGACCCCAGCAGGCTCACTGGGCCCGAGTGGGTGGGGGAAGTGCTAGGCCCGTTCCCCGCATCCTGTGATCTGGAGGGCCCCTCCCTGTTGACCTCTCTTCTTCCCCCCTCCTCCCTCCTATGCCCCTAGCACCTACGTGGCTGGAGGGAGCCTTGGAAATCAGGGGACCAGACCTGGAAGCCCAACAGTCTTCCCAGAGCCAGGTGGGTGGGGGAAACACCTGCGGTGCTTCCCCTGATCCCCTGGCCCAGGAGGGTCCCCCACATTTGCCTCTCCTCCTCTTCCCCCCTCCTCCCTCCCTCCTCTGCCCCTAGGACCAACGTGGCCTGGAGGGGGCCTTGAAGGGCGGGGACCCAGCCTGGGAGTCCAGGCTTCCCGGGGCTGAGTGGGCCTGGGAGACGCCCGCCACACCTCCCTGATCCTCCGGTCCTGGAGGCCCCCTCCCGCCCGCCTCCCTCCTATGCCCCTAGGACCAACACAGCCCACAGGGAGCCTCAGAGGGCCCGGCCCGGGAGCCCCGCAGGCTTCCTGGGCCTGATAGGGCAGGGGAAACGCCTGATCCTCTGAGCCCCCCAGGGTCTCTCCAGGCATGGGAACCCCTCCCGCCTCGAGCCACCCCTCAGGGGTGCTGGTCCTGTCCAGCCTCCATTTCTCCTCCCACCTCAGTGCCCCCATGTCCTACCCAGTCACTCGGGGGTTCCTCCCCTCTCCTTGGGCATAGGTATCCCGCACCAGTGTCCGACAGGCACCCTAGTTGTGGGGAGACGCAAACTCTGCGTCCTCACCTGCTGCCATCTTGGCTCTGCCCCCTCTTAACTTATTTTTGAAATGCTAATCCTTACAAGTAAAACATGAGGTAATAAAAACTCTAATTAGGGGTGTGTGTGTGTGTGTGTGTGTGTTTGTGTAAAAGTAAACACATTTTTAATAGCTGTTTCTGGTTCTCCAAGAGTATCAATAGTGAAAGTAAAAGGAAGCCACAGACTGTCTTGGGTAATCATGTAGCTTCATCATTCTATATGGTCATGTTAATTAACTGACTTGTTCAGCCTGTCTGGACCATAAGAAATTGTGACCTTTCCAATTGTATTCAAATCTGTCAAGCGTGAAAACAGGTGATTTGTTTTTCTTGTCTTAAACCTAAACAGCTGCCTGGTTTCTGCTTAGGCAAATGTGGTAGGCAGAATAATGGGCCCCTTACAGATGTCCAAGTCCTAATGCCCAGACCCTGTGAATGTATTACCTTACACGGCAAAAGGGATTTTGCGGTTGTGATTATGTTAAGGATTTTGAAATGAGGAGATGTCCTGGTTTATTCAAGTGGGACCAATGTAATCACAAGGCTCCTCATAAGGAAAGGAGGGAGGCATAGCATCGTAGTCAGTGTGATAAAGGGTGTGATGGGACGCGACTGGCCATTTCTAGCTTTACAGATGGGAGTAGGCAACGAGACAAGGAACACAGGCAGCCTCCAGAAGCTGAAAAAGGCAAGGAAGTAAATTCTCTACTAGGGCCTCCAGAAGGAATTCAACCCTGCCAACCCCTTTTTTTTTTTTTAAGATTTTTTTATTTTTTTGATGAAGACCATTTCTAAAGTCTTTATTGAATTTGTTACAGTATTGCTTCTGTGTTTTTTTTTGGTTTTTTTTTTTTGCGGTACGCGGGCCTCTCACTGCTGTGGCCTCTCCCGTTGCGGAGCACAGGCTCCGGACGCGCAGGCTCAGCGGCCACGGCTCACGGGCCCCAGCCGCTCCACGGCATGTGGGATCCTCCCGGACCGGGGCACGAACCTGTGTCCCCTGCATCGGCAGGCGGACTCTCAACCACTGCGCCACCGGGGAAGCCCTGTGTTGTTTTTTAATTATGTTTTGTTCTTTTGGCAGGGCACGTGGGATCTTAGCTCCCTGGCTAGGGATAGAACCTGCACCCCCTGCATGGAAGACAAAGTGTTAACCACTGGACCACCAGGAAGTCCCCTGCCAACCCACTTTAGACTTTGATAGACAAGCCAGCACAGGTTTATCTGTTATAAGAACTGAAAGAAGGAAGAGAGATTGGGGTTGCCTAGTGAGAGGGAGGGGGCAGTGGGGGTTGGTGGGGTTGTGAAGCAGGACTCCTGGGGCCAGAGGCATTATGATTATCGGATAGTTATAAGATTAAATGGTCCGCAGCAAAAAGAGTAGTGACTGCCTGATCTTTGGTTGTCTGTGCAACTCCTTTTGGGCCACTGCTAAATAGTCCTTCCTTAGTGAAAGACTCCTAATTGGCCTTGGCTCCAAAACCCTCAAGCAGATTACGTGAAGGTTCACAATCTTTTTTCCCCCCTCAAGTGTTCTGAGCCCCTTTATTGGCAGGAATTGTGCTAGGTACTGAATGAAAAGAACTAGTTACAGACCTTACCCATAAGAACTCTTACTTTGCATCTCTTAGAACTCTTACCTGGTATTTACAGATCTTCCCCAAACAGGTGGACAGGTGGAGGCCCTAGCACCTTATCGGCAGGATTGCACCTGGCATAGTGAAGCGTTGGCCTAGAGAGGAAGGTATATGATACAGTCAGCCCTCCAATCTTTGGATGTGGATCCTGTGGCTATGGAACCTGAGTAAATGGAGGGCCGATTGTACTCCTTACGTAAAGGACATGAGCACCCGCGAATTTTGCTATCCAGGGGGGGCCCCGTGGATATCGAAGGGTGAGTGTATATCGTCAGATGATCTGCCTTTGAATCCCAGGTCTGATGTTCTAGTTTGGCCAAATCACTTCACCTTTCTAAATTGATTTCTTCTTCTCTAAGATAGGGAGTTATCAGGAAGGGGAAAAGATAAAGCTATTTTAAAAGCTGGTTGCTCTTTGAGTTGAAAGCTAAAGACAGATGAATTATAGTCTTTTTTCGTTCTGTCAAGGTAAAGGGCTAATCTAGATGGGAGGGGTTGGGACCAGGGGGCTTAAATTGTTCTGTATAATAAAGAAACAAGAATTTTTAGCTTTTACTTGGAGCTGGAGGGAAAATTTTTTTTGTTTTTATTTTGCTTTTGTTTGGGCAGGGGTGGTGAGAGAAAGTGGGTCCTAGAATTAGGCTCGAGATGAGGATACAAATGGCTACTCCACTGGCAGAAAAGGAAGGGGGTAGAGAGCTTCAATGTCTGATTCTCAGTTTTAAATCGTTTCTTACTGTTTACTTGTTATTTATTTATTTGTTAAAATCTTCCTCTACTAAAGGTCTGCTTTTCACAACACCCAGGTGTTAATGTGTTTTGGAGACAGAGTAGAGATGGCTGTATCTACACTAGGGTGGAGGGGAATAGAGAGAGGGGAGATGATGAGAATTAGGTTGCAGTCAGGATTTCGGATGAGTAAGTGACAAGGAATTATTAGGAAGTTGTAAGCACTCACCTTAGGATCCTTGAAATTATTAAGGAAAGTCCTGGGCTTCGTACAGTTATGTGAGATAACGGTCTAAAATTTGCATTTGAATGTTAAGATGGTACAGTTTAGGACCGTTTACATGTCAGGGATGATACCTACTTAACAGGGTTGGGAGGCTTCTACCTAAATGAGAATGTAGGTAAAAGCACTTCATAAACTAAGGAAATACATCATCACCCCTAAGATAAAGTGTCTTCCCATGAAGATTTTGTAAAAGGAAGTCAGACGTAAATTCAACTCTGATCACAAATATGAGAATAATTATCCGGAAGTTATGAGCTCTATAATAGTTTTCTTTCTTTATGAATTCAGTTCAAACGGATAGTAAAAACAATTTGGATGTTAAAGATACAGTTTTTAAAAATGACTCTATATGTCCCAAACATATCATGCTAAGACTTGGGGGTTTAGGATCCCACTGTAATAACTTCAGGCCCATCTAGTAGGAACAGAAGTAGCTTTGGTCTTGCAGTATTTAGCTGACATTGTGGATCGGCCTGAGCACAAGGAAATGATGATGTTGCAAAGGAATGGGAAATGACACGTGTCGGGTATATACTCGACACTTGACATATATTGTCTTTCATAAAGCTTATTGCTGCCCAAAGAAGTGGTAGCATCTCCAGTCTTTAGATGGTGGTTGAGGGAACGGGCAGGGTGTGTGTGTGTTGGGGTGTGTGTGTGAAAATTACAGTGATTAAAGAACTTGCTTAAAATCATAGCGTTGAAGTGGTAGAGCTGGCATGAAGACTCTTACCAGCCTCAGGGTCCAGTTCTTTCCCTCCCACCATGCTGCCATGGGGGCCCGGAAGTAAACTGACACTCAGCAGCCGAGCCTTGTGTGGTTCTGGTTCCTTGTCCCAGTGTCACACCGCATCTTAATTGATTTTCTTCTGTAGAGCATTTACAGAAAGCTTCTGACAAGACTTCATGAGATGTTATAGGTGACAGGTATGTGGGAAAAAAGATGAAGTCATTAGCTGAATTAAGTTCTGGAGTGGACAGGTTAAATTCCTGGATTGCCTCAAGTTTCGTTTACATGGGACCAGCCGTCTTTCATGAGGTCATGACAGAAATGCTGGCAAACTCTTTCCATTAGTGGGTCTTGCATGCAGTATGCACTTCTTCTGTTGTGGGACTCTTTTTTTTTGTTGTTGTTGTTCAGAATTCACCTTAGGGGTTTTCTCAGACTCGGCCTTCTTAATCTATAGCGGTTTTTAGCTTTCTTTTTTCTTTCCAGACCTGCGTGAATGATGCAGTTTCACTTCTGGGTGTCAGGATTCTCTGTCACACTGGTTTGTCATGACCTTAAAGTATCTTAAGTTTCTCTTTGCGTTAATTTTTTTTTTTTTTTTTTTTTAATGTAGTACCCCGGTGAGCTAGAGATTTGTTTTACCAAGTGAGTTTAAATCACCAGCAGCCGGAGTTGTCCATGAGCATTGTCAGACTTGACCAAATGTAAAACCCTGCCAGTGGTCTTTTTCTTTTCTTCAACTTGGTAGGTTTTGGGGTCCAGACTCGAAGGCTAGTTACGCTTCTGCATCAGCCTTTAGGTTAAGAGTTGCCAAAGATGGCATACAATACCAGGGACGGGGAGTTGTTTGTTACCATGATCAGAATGGTCTTAGTTTATAGTTGCCATCCTAGCTGTCCCCTGTAGATAACTGACAAGTCCTAAGAGTCGTTCTGAGCTGCAGCCACCCACAAAAACCACATGCATGGCATTTTACTCAAAACTTTAACCACTGCTTTGTGATGCAAAACTGGTGGAATTTTGGGTACTTTCTGTAAAATCGAAATCTTTACGGGGGTTTTCCAACATTCTAGTTGATTGTTAACAAGTGATCACTGTAACGAAGAGGAGAGAGCAGAGTTGGCTAATCAACACCGACTTCTGTGGTAGGTAGGATAGGATGCCAGTCTGTATGGAATCTTTCCACGTGGAGAAAGCCACGTTGACTGAGAGAACAGATTCTCCTTTTGAAAAATGCAATTAAATAAGAGATATTTATATGAGATTTGTAGTTGTAAAAGAGATTTTAGGAGCTTCTTATCTTTGCCACAAAGTTTTCAGTCTTGACAAAGTAATCATATTCAGGAGTTTCTAACTTGTAGATCCTCTTATGAAAGAGATTTGAAAAGAAAAAGAAATCCATTTGTATTGTAGGACAAAATACAGTTCTGCATAAGAACTTTCTGTAAAGTGAGAACTGTTACGGGAAACTGATTACGGATAAGATACTGTAGCCCGTTTCTGGAATGGGGATAGCAGGTGGAAGAGCTCTCTCCTGTTTAGCTGAGTCAGGAGTGCTTTGTTTATTCTGGAGCTAAGCCCTTGGGCAAGTCTCTTTACTACTGTAAGGCTCAGTTTCTTACCTTTAAAATGAAAGCTCCACTCCCATCTATGGTTTGGTAGGTAAGAACATGTTGTCTCAAGAACCTTCAGTAGGAGTCCTTTGTTATTATATCCTGTCTTGTGTAAAGGTGACTTTTACTGTCATGTAAATTAAGCCTTCTATCAAGCACATTTTGTTTTTTAAAATCTGTGAAAGCATTATTTTAGCAAAACTCAACTCTACTTGTGTAAGTATGTAGCTGTGATCCTTTTGTATTTAATATTACTGAGGGACTAAATCTCCTTCTATGTAGCCCAGAAGTCAGACTAATGGTCTCATGAGTAGCCTTAAAATAACTATCAGAAACTTCCAGGCTGTTTCTCATTAGCGCATTATCCCAACCAACCGTAGGAGGAGGATATAGAAATCTATAATTGAGGTTTTTTTTTAATTAATGAATTTATTTATTATTTATTTTTGGTTGCATTGGGTCTTTGTTGCTGCGCGCGGGCTTTCTCTAGTTGTGGTGAGCGGGGGCTACTCTTCGTTGTGGTGCGCGGGCTTCTCATGGCAGTGGCCTCTCTCATTGCGGAGCACAGGCTCTAGGTGCACAGGCTTCAGTAGTTGTGGCACGTGGGCTCAGTAGTTACGGCTCGCGGGCTCTAGAGCGCAGGCTCAGTAGTTGTGGCACAAGGGCTTAGTTACTCCACGGCGTGTGGCATCTTCCTGGACCAGGGCTCGAACCCCTGTCCCCTGCATCGGCAGGCAAGTTCTTAACCACTGTGCCACCAGGGAAGCCCTATAATTGAGTTTTTAATGTGATAATTCCTTAGTTTACTGTGAAGATCGTGGTAATTTCTCACTAGCACATAAGTAAAGCTTTGTTTAGTTTGCTACTGCAAAGACTGAGTTGCTGGTTAGCTTCCACAAATAAGGTATGCTTGCTTTGTAATTTATGTTAGGAAATGTTTAAACAGGGTGAAAGAGCAGTTTTTACAGGAGCAAAATCAAGCAACCCATTTTCAGAAAGTAGAACCAAATAAAACTAAACTGACTGAAGAACAACCAGTAATGAGCTTGGGAACAGGTAGGTTGAATCAAATTTTTAAAAAACAAAGTGAAAAGCGTATTTTGTGTGCGTGTGTGAGGAGTCAGGGCGCACAGCTTTAAGAGTACTTGCGGGGTCTTCCCTGGTGGCACAGTGGTTGAGAGTCCGCCTGCCGATGCAGGGGACATGGGTTCGCGCCCCGGTCCGGGAAGATCCCACGTGCCGCGGAGCGGCTGGGCCCGTGAGCCATGGCCGCTGAGCCTGCGCGTCTAGAGCCTGTGCTCCGCAACGGGAGAGGCCACAGCAGTGAGAGGCCCGCGTACCGCAAAAATAAATAAATAAATAAATAAATAAATAGAGTATTTGCGCAGGATGAACTTTCGAGTAAAGCTCTAGGGCTCAGCAGGGTGGAAGCTGTATCTGCAGGGGGGAACAAGGTTCATCACTACATAATTTCAGGGACATAAGTAGAAACGGGCCAGAAAATATGAACGTTAGAAAAGTGGAACGGAATTTCCCAGACCCTTTGACTTAACACGTGGTTTAGTTAAGGAAGTTGGCAAAATCTTCAAATATGAATCCGTGCTACAGAAAACTTTTAAAATTCAATAATCAGAGCCGAGAAGACTTTTTGCATGTTAGTAGTATGCTATCACATTTGTTTCTTAGCCCGATAGCACTAATTCTTCACCTCCGTGAGTAACTTTGAAGGTGACTTGGACCTTGATCCTTGAAATAGAAGTGTTGAAAAAGCGATGTCTGGAGAAAGGTGAAATCACAATCACACATCAAAGGCTGTAGGAGTTATAACTTCAAATTTTATGTTTCAGTTGTACCAGCTTTGTGTCCATACTCAAACTCCAAGGGTAGGATCTACTGCTTGTAGGGTGGAGTGGCATTCCGATTCCATTTATTTTCTGCTGAAGCTGGCGAGTTGAATGAAGATTGTATCTCAAGTGACAGGATTCGAATGAAACAGGACAAACCTGTAAAAGCTGCAACCTGAACGTGTCACTGCAGAACTCTGCAGTGAACGAGATGGGACGGGGCTTGGGAGACAAACCACACACACTGCCTCTCCGTGCTGGGCAGCTCAGGAGATTGAAGGGAGATCCGAGGGGAGCAAGTCCTTGCTGGCTGGAGCTCACGTTCGGGGAGGGGTGGGGGGGGTCGGCACGGAGCGCCAATTTGTTTATAGATACAAGTACGTATCTGTCTTGGGCTTGCCTTATTATGGAAAAATTCTATGGAGATACGCTGCACTGAATGGAAAATTACTCACTTTTTTTTAAAGTTATCAATTATAAAGTAGAAGCACTGGTTTTGAAACTAGTCGTTTAACTGGAATTTAATCACGACCTAGTTCCCAACATTGGATGGTAATTATCCTTATTTAGCAAAGCACAGAGAAAAATCAGTGTTTGTTAAAAGAGCGACCACGGTGGGCATTGCTCTCAGGAGGGGACAGGTTTCACTACCTTTGGATAGACGAGTTAGCTTTTGTAAAACATTTTCAACTGTCTTGAAGGACTCTGACCGCTGGGCATGAGTGAGAACTAATCTCCCTGTTGGTGATTCCTTTGCACTGCAGGTAGCAAGATGCAGGTCCCCCAGGGAAAGTGCAGGAGTGGGAGCCTTACCATGTGCTACAGTGCTCGTGACAGTCTGCTTGGCAGTCACTTACCGAGAAGAATGAATGGCTGGCTACTGTATAAACCCTCCCCCATATCTGTTCAGGTAGTTCTCCGTTATCATGAATCAGGTAAGCATTTTTGGATTTAATCTGGTAGGCAGACCAGTTATACCTTAAATTGGTCCTAAAGGAAATATATAATTAATTGGAATAGCTGTTGTTATGACGCAAAGAAATGTCTAAATGAAAGCCACCAGCCGGTCACTGTATTTTATTCTGCATCATTTATTAAATATTATTTTTATATCTGCATTTACAAACTTTACTCATTTCAGAACTCTGCTTTCAATACATGTTTAACTTTTTTTGTAGGGAGATTCTCTTGTAAAATGAGATCCATGTACAAAACTAGGCAACAGATATAAAAGTTTCCTTTCATACTTTTTCATCCATCAAGAAAAGAAATAATGTGACAAAGAAATAAAACCCAACTGTGGCTCTTTCACAAGAATAACATGACAGTGTTCAAACTATGGGCTCTAATGGGATAGATCATATTTCATCTTTATATGTGGGATAGATCATATTTCATCTTTATATGTGGGATAGATCATATTTCATCATCTTTATATGGATCGATATAGTTTAATACTTCTTCGCTACTGTAGCATGTTGGTTCAGATGAAGGAAAAAAATCAGCTCTACTGCTTGGACTAGATAATCTAGAGCCCATCAATTACTCGTTTCTTGATAACGTGACACCAAAATTCACCTAGGAGATGACATTGATTGGCTAGCAGTATGCATTTACCTCAAGCGTGGCATAAAAAGTTCCCTTTAAAAAATTCACTGACTTGGCAAACTAAAGTCTGAGCCTCTAATTCAGCTCTCTTACTTAAAGAAATAGTTTAAATGATCAATTCAGAAGCCTTAAAGTGTCTTTGAAACTAAAGTTGCTTTTCTTAAAATGAATGCTGACTTGACAGTTCATAGGCTTGGAGCACTGTCACTACGAGACAGAGGCACTAGTGCCGCTAGCAATGAGAAGTAGTGTCACCGCAGGCTAAGTGTATGGTACAAAATGCCCGGGGGCCTGAAACTCACTATTAACATGATTTTGGCAGCAGCATCATTTGATATTTAACCATGTATTACATACTATTAACACACCAGCTTCAAAGATGTGCACTCCCTCCCCTTAGGATACTCAGGACTTACAAATTTATTGTGATTGCATAATCGGTATTGCACAGTTCTATAAAAAACATAAATACTGGCTATTCTAGTTTTAAATACAAAATACATGTCATATACTTTTAAATCTATAATGTGGTTCAAGTGCAAATCAGGTGCTTTCTTTAGTCCTTCCAAAAAAGGCATTTTTAATATTTTTGGCGCAAATGAAATTTCATCGTGCCAACAATTCTAATTACAATACATATATCCAAACCTTGAGAGTAGCGATCATATACATACGGTATAAAACTGAGTATTTACAAATATACTAAGCATAAATGTAACCTCTGTGGGTGAATCAGAACGAATTAGCCATACCCACACTAAAAATAATTTAAAAAGGTAAATACGATTCCTTTATTTCATTTGCTTATGCTGGTTGCTGTGGGTTGACGTTCATGTGAGGAGGATGTCCTAGAAGACCAATTCTTTGTTTCTGCTTCCTTTGTTCTGTCATCTGGAAAGTTAAAAAGTTTCATCATTAGACCCAGACACTTCCTGTACGTCAAATCATATACTCAACCATAGATTACCTCTGTGGTTATGGTTTATACTGAAACCCACTTTCTACAGTGTACTGTCAGTATATCAAACACAGAACTTCAAAAAGGACATCTTCCTAGGCAGAATGGGGAATTCTGTGCCTTAGGCAATGTGACATTCAGAAACTTTGCTTTCTACTTGTTTCATAAAGGAACAAAAAAACAGTTAAAGCACAAGATTCTTGATCGTTTCCCAAATCCACTTCCAACTGATAGCTTTGTATGACAGTAACAACACACTGAACCGTCGAGAAAAGCAGTGTGTTTAAAATCCTAGGTTTAAGAGAGATTAAGTCCACGGTCTTCAGGGGGTCTTGATTCCTCTCCAGTGGCTCTTGGGCCGTTTTGATCTGCGAGAAAAAAATCACACAGCATTTCTAGGGAGATGATGAGGAATGTCCTCTCCTCTGAGGTCCAGGGTGACTAAATAACATAATCATGGCCTGGCACTCAGTGGTGACTATTCCTTGCCACCTACAGACACCAAGGTCAGGAAAGACCATTTCCTAAGGCTGGTCAAATGAAACAGTGCTTTGCAAACCCAGAACAAGAGGTTGGTACCGTTTATTTCGGCTGCCGAGCTAAATCAGTTCTCACACGGACAGGTATCCAGCTCTGTTCTGGCTATTTCAGGGCGTAATTAATTCCCTGCATTCACATTTCTCATAACCCAGGTAGTCCCAGCTCAGGATTTGATGCTGGGCCTCAAATATTTTGGTACAAAATATCCTGAGAACATAAAATAAGATTAACTTACCTAGGTTCAATTTTAACGTGGTTATTTTTTCTTAAACATAGCCGTTTTCCTTTCATATCAAAATACTATTTTTAGGCTCCTGTGAAATGCCTTCAGTTATATTTTAGAAGAGAAGATTTACAAGGAGTGAATATTTCCAAAAGGCAGCTTTTTATAAAGCCTTTTATAAAGAGTTGAATTAGGATATTCCAGCTAGCCTCTAAAGTTTCTTTGGATGAGTGACAAATCGTGAAGGGAGGTGTCACACCCTGTACTACACAGATTCAGCTGCGGAAGCAGAACCTCACGTGACCCGTGGAATAAATTCACAGGTAGATTGTAACGCAATCAGTAATTCAGCCATCTCACTGCCTGATACTTCATGTTGCTTAGCCCCAGAGTTTCACCCCCTGACTAGCCCCTCGGCAGGTAGCCTTGAGAGGGAATCCAGTAAAACGTAACTAAATTTAATAATCGCCGCATTCTCACAGATTTAGGAATCTTGGTGCGCTCAACCCGTATTGACAGATACTTTAAAGATGCTGCGATTTTTCTGCTGTTGAAGTTGGCCATTAAAGCTTTCCCTGAAATTTTTCCATAAATAACTACGTGCATTTGAGATGACCTTTTATGTACATGCATCTTCACGCCTGTTTGTCGGATCAGCTTTTTGTGACTTTTCAATCTGTTGGCTCTTCCTTCTCTTAAACTTAAGGGCTTCTAAACTGGGTTCCTTATAGCAAATGAGTCTTCAACTGAAGGCACACCTTCCTTCCCTCTTCGACAGGCTATCACCTGATAGCCCAGTGGAGGTCCGATTCTGATTTTCCAGGGTTGTCTTCCTAAAATAACGATTGCATCACTCTCCCTGCATCACAAACCTTAAAGCTCCCTACTGCTGTAGGTTAGTGGCCAAAACCTTCGTTCAGGCAGTCATATTCCGGGTAATTTCAAGAACCTAGTACATACCTATCTAATTTTGTTTTCTGTTTCCCTAGAATAATGGTTCTTAAACTTTGGCGTGCACCAGAAACACCTAGAAGGCTCCTTAAAACACAGATCCAAGGGCCCACAAACAGAGTTTCTGACTCAGCAGGCCCAGGGTAGGGCTGGTGAGTTTGCATTTGTAACAAGTTCCCCGGTGATACTGGTGTTACTGATCTGGGGCCGCTGCTGCTGTAGAAGAGCTCTTCACTGGTTATCTCAGAAACAGGCCAAGATCACTGTGGTTATATTTTCATATACTTGAATACTTTTAAAAAAAAGTATTTTGGGTAAATGTACTATTTTTCTCAAAATAAGACCTTGGAGAAGATTCTCTGCAGTTGAGCAGGTGGTCGGCACACAAATCTGACTGCCTGGATTCTGTTCTGATCGACCATGGCCTTTTTAGACAGAATGGCTACCATTTAAGTGAGTAATAAATGGTAAGGAATTGGGCAACTGCTTAAGTATTGGTCCCTTTTGGCAAGGTCATCATCCAGTGATAATTATATGGGAACAGTAATGAAAACAAAACCCCCTACAGGACTAAATCTGGCCTACAAGAAACCAAGCTCAACACTGCTGGCCAGTTAAGTTTCCCTGGCCCCTTAGTACATATTCTCACATAACTTCTGGCTTTATTAGCTCAATTCAACCTACTTACCTATTGGTCTTCATAGATTCACATGCACTATATATGTTATTTAAGGCATCACCATTTTCTGTTACTACTATCTGTATCAAAACAGAAATAATGACCAAAGTCTATCCTTAGCATACTCTCACAATGTATATTCTCACAATGTATTCTCTCTGGACATTTGAAACAAAACTGACTAGATAAAAATACCCATCCGGGGCTTCCCTGGTGGCACAGTGGTTAAGAATCCACCTGCCAATGCAGGGGACACGGGTTCGAGCCCTGGTCCAGGAAGATCCCACATGCCACAGAGCAACTAAGCCCGTACGCCACAAGTACTGAGCCTGCGCTCTAGAGCCCGCGAGCCACAACTGCTGAGCCTGCATGCCACAACTACTGAAGCCCGCACGCCTAGAGCCCGTGCTCCGCAACAAGAGAAGCCACCGCTCGCCGCAACTAGAGAAAGCCCACACACAGCAATGAAAACCCAACGCGGCCAAAAATAAACAAAATAAATTAAAAATATATATATATCCATCAGATTCATGTCGAAGGTGGTAACTTCAGTCAAAATTCTAATACAGAAAAAGCTACTCTGATTAGTGTGAAATGTCCCATTTGTAGTAGATACGTTTAAAATCCTCAAAATCTACATTTAGCTAAGAATGAATATTTGAAGCAATATCCTTCTTCATGATCTATATACAGACTAACTTGAATTTCAGCATTCCTTCTTTTGACTCAGTCTAAACAAGAAGCAAACGATATGGTAGCTTTACAAGTCAGATGTAGCCAAACATCTAAAAGATCTTCCATGAAAATACGGAGTGTTGAGTGCAAACGGGCAAAATTTACTCCACCACTATCGGCCTCCAAACGACTAAGGGCTGGCATAGCAGGGAAGGTTCATCGACAGCACATGAAAGCCGCAACCTGCTTTCCTGTCACAGTGAGGTCGTGGCTACTCAGATTCTAAACAGCCAAGAAACTCCAGTCATCAGAATTGTGCTTCACAGGCCTATGAAATCAGCCACGCTCCTAACGATGAGCCTAAAATATTCAGAAGTAAAACTGCAGCATCTCTTGAATGCAGCTATATTGGTTTAATATAAATATACAGATATCCACACTCCTGATCCTTAGTGTGCTGTTCCTCTCCAGTTCATCTGGCAAACACTCAAGCTTTGAAACCAAGCTCCTGCATTCCCACCTCTGAGAGGGTTTCCGAGGCAATGACTCGAATCCTCTCCCTGTGGTCAGGCTGAATGAAGTACTCCCTTTTCTCCACTCCCAGGGCAATCTGTTCAAACCTCTGTTACATACTTACCGTGTTGAATTATAATTTATTTGTTTACTTGTTTGTCTCCCACTCTAGGCTGTTAGTTCCTTGAAGAAGAAGAATTGGTTCTATTCACCTTTGTAACCCCAGTACCTAGGGCTGCACCTGGCAAATAGGTGTTTCATAAATGATGGTTCGAAGAACAAATGACCCAGAGCACAGTGCCATTCCTCGAGCATGCCATGCGTTTTCATGCCTTTGCTCATGCTGATTCCTTTCCTGGGATGCCCCCTGCTGCATTTTTCAGCTAGCTCAGAAGTCACCTGCTCGTAGGACTGTAGAAGCTAAACTCCTCCGACCCTCTAAGACCTCACACGGGACTGCCTGCCTACTTCTCTGTGCTCCTTTGTTCACAAATGAAACTCACTTCATTCCTCGGGCCATGGAACTTTTCCTACTGTATCCTAACATTAGAGGTCTGCTTCTTTCTGGATCAGTTACAGTATCCTAGATGGCAGGTGTTACCAAAGGCCTCTCTTTTGTGGTTCCAACACAGTGCAAGGACCACAGACATTCAAGTAAGGTTTAATATTCCATTCTTCCAACTGTGGGGAATTATTCTATTCTTTTGTTCTTCCTTACGCAGTTAATGTTAACAAGATGATAACCCTCTTGCGTGAAAAATGCCAAACATGGGCTTCCCTGGTGGCACAGTGGTTGAGAGTCTGCCTGCCGATGCAGGGGACACGGGTTCGTGCCCCGGTCCGGGAGGATCCCACATGCCGCGGAGCGGCTGGGCCCGTGAGCCATGGCCGCTGAGCCTGCGCGTCCAGAGCCTGTTGCTCCGCAACGGGAGAGGCCACAACAGTGAGAGGCCTGCGTACCGCAAAAAAACCAAACCAAAACAAAAAACAAACAAACAAAATGCCAAACACTATCGCATGCTAATATGACATGAATTTCAAGCACTACTTCTTTTCCTACCAACTACAAATAAGGGTCACTGTCCTATAGGAAGCCAGTCACATTTTCAAGAAAGTGAACCCTTCTCTCAATATAAAGAAAACATGCAAAAAAAATTTAAGTTCTTACATTAGTTCTCCACCTTGGAATAAGAATGTAAGAGAATCACATTTAGTATTCAGAATCTCTTGGGAGGGGAAACTTCAAGATGAGAAGCATCATTAAGTAACACTTAGAACAGCAATTTTAATTAACTGTTCTTGGCAGTAATAGAAAGACCACTAACCAGGATTTTACTAATATCCTTGACAAGAACTTTTTCTCCTCAAACTGGTATTTTAAGAAGACAACAACCAACGAGGTCAATAACAGTTAAGATTAAATCCCAAGACATTCAGCTGTCTTTGCTCCATTATGCTGGTTTTTGGACCATTAGATCTGCAAAAATATCTAAGTGATGAAGCAATTTTTGTATTTTCCAGCACTTTTACCAGTGAATGGTATTCTTTCATAGCTGTTTTAAAAAATATCTGTCACAGAGTTTCTTGTTCATTAATCATTCATGGAGTTTTTATTTTTTAATTCAGAATTTTTTTCCCTTTGGAGGGCAGGAATTCTCACAATGACCATTTAAGAACCAGCAGTTCTCTGACCTGTCTGCATGGCTTTTTATGCAGAACAATTTAAGAAATCTTTAGGACTGGTACACACCAAATTTAATAAAATTCAAATCTTTTCAACAAGTTGATTGTCGAACAAATGCTTTACAGTTTTGTTACAAAATCAAAAGAAAATGTTGACTAATGCCTTCTGAAAAAAGCAAATTTTCCCCAGCAAAAGCAACAATGCTGGATTTTTCCTGTGATTCTGGTCACCTTAAAACCTAAGCAGATCAATACTGGTAAAGGCACTGGAGAATATATTACTGGTTTCCTCCGATTTCTTCTTAGCCTATAACATCTTACAAGAAAAAATGGTCCGATTTCAAATTCATTCATAGGGGAAGGGTTTTCTGAAGGGTGGTTCCAACCGTTAACTTTGAAACAAAAATGTAAACAGAGCTGAAACCAAGCAGTTTAAACCACACTGGTTTTGATGTCACTTAATGAACCTTAGTCCATATGTAATCAAGTTTTACATAGTTTGTTCAAGCCAAAATTTTGGCTCCACAGAAACGATTCTAATGCCAAGTCTCTGATCAGTGGTGTACCATGGCAATGACTGTACCACTCCTTAACGTTTAAGTGCGTGAGGCGACTTCTGAAATCTTTAACGTTCTTAAAAAAAATGAATGAGAATTTAAACAGTCAACCATAAAAGGCAAACAGGGTACAGTGACAAAACAAAACAAGGGAAAATAAAGACACAACACGCGCACACAAAATCAAACCCAGACTGCAGGACCAGGAGTTCCAACCTGACATTTTCAGGTAAAGTTGGATAAATTTCCTAAGAGCCTGCCATGAACCTGAATGTCCTCACGAAATAAAATGAGGGAACTGGGTGCAATGCCATCTGTGGTCTTGGCTACCTCCTATACCTATGATTCTCTGTGCGAATTCCTCAGCTTCAATTCGCTCCTTAGACCAGGTTCACTGGTTTGCACGGTGTTCATCACTGAAGCCACTTCAGAACGACCCTCAGGGAGCGATTCAACACACAGGATCCTAAGCATTGAAAGGACAGGCCCGGCCTATAGAGAAGGGCTCGAGTGGCATTTACTACCCCAGAATACCCAATAATAGTTTGTTTCAGACATGTTTACAAATGGCACTTTATAGAGCACTAAATACTTCCTTTATTTAGGTCTGCATGAGATCAATTTTTGTAAGATTTTTTGGCATCTAATTTAAAACATCTGATTTAATGGAGATTCTTGTAGCCACAGCTCTCTCAAAGGGAGAGGAAGGGAACTTGAGCATTGCTACATGCCTTACGGAGCTCGCCTCGCTCTTCAGGGGGGGAAACAGAAGCAGCTGTAGCAGACAGTGTGCTCATGAATCAGTGTAGTCCTGTGGAACATTTGTCAAGTGTTTCACAGCAGGGGTAAAAAGTTAATAAAATAATAAGCGAAGTAATCTAGTTAGATCTTCATTAGTTTTACTTATTTAGGTTATTACTCATTTTAGGTGGCTACCAAGCTCAGCGCTGTAGACAGCCTTCATAAATAAGGTCTTCTGTTCCCATTAGTCTTCTTATTTGTATCTTAATACATGTGAAAGAAAAGAACTTGAGGCCAAATGGTATCTTGGGGCTCAGTTTGGAATAATTTAGTTGGAACAGAAATACAATTCAAAGTAGGATTGTTAAAGTGCCATGTAAACTACCTCCAAGAAGAGTTGATGCCAGACAGGGCCTTCACTAGTTATTATGTACCTAAGAGGAATAAATCACCTGCGGGTATACCTTACAACTTACCTCCAGGTCAGCCTTGCCTGATAACTACTGCTGTGCAAAATTTATAATCTTGTCTACGGAATTGATTAAAAGCTTTCAGCACCGCATGCGGGAGGCTGAACTGTTGCCATGTTTGTGCAGGATTATCCCGGTCAGCTACGGGCAGAGCACAGGTCCTCCCAGCGGGAGGTCACCACCCGGTGACTGTGAGTGCTCATTTTAAGGGGGTCAAGGGCGGGGCAGGGGGGCTCTGGAGTATACAGGGTTTGCTGCAGACTTGCCCCCTTCGCCCAGCTTAGTTACAGGGGCAAAGCATTTATCTTATGGACAGGGAGCAGGATGGGGCAGCGCATCTGTAGACGGCTGAGCTGGGTGAGTGCAGGGACGCGGCCGGCAGAGCGGTCACTGTTCACCCCCAGCACCCGCCACGCTGCCTGGACAATGGGAGCCACTCGATAAGGATTTGGCCAATGAATGAACCAAAAGGGGCTCTTTCTTGACTGTGGTTTATCCCAGGATGCTGGATTTCAGTATCTGGGGCCAGGGGTCGATAGATCTGAGGGCTGAAAAGCAAAACCAGAAACAGCCTTTAATCTTTTGTCAGTGAAGAAAAGTCCAGAGTACAGCTTTGCACATCGTGTTTTTCTGTACAGCACTTCATTGAAGTAGTTTGCATTTTCTCATTTTCTGGTTTTGTTTTTCATATGAAAACCTCGTCCTGAGCGGCACTGAGAGTAGCGTCATGGGCTTATCCTGTCAAAGGGCAGTGAAGGGGGAGTGGAGGGGAAACTGATGGACTAAATGAGTTTGTCCTCTGTTGCCCGTTTCCTTTTCTATCCAGGTGATAAACTTCAGCATTTTAACATGAGCACTACTGATTTTCTCACCACACTTGGTGTGTATGGTAGCGGGTGTGTGTGGGGGTGTGTAGGCAGGTGGGGTTTCTTTTCTTTACCTGGTCCTTTAATTCTGACAGCTGCCCAGAAAGATTAGTGACCAGCTTCATGGTGGACTCCAGCTTCTCCTGCAGGCTCCTCAGCTCATTCTGTTCTCCTTCCGAATCGCTGCTGACCAGGGACATGGCTCTCATCCTTGGGAACCAGTCAAGGTTTCTTTCCTGGAATCCACATGAAAAAAAGAGGGAGTCACTTCGAAGAGGAGAGACAACAAAGGCAGTCTTATCACACCATCTTTTCTTTGTGCCGTCTTTCACCAGGCGCTTTCTTGACTGCTGCAGAACTAATGTACTGTACTGTGTTTTTTTAAACCGTTCAGTAAATATCTTTTTAGTTGAATATAATTAAACTCTCTTAATTCCTAGAGGAAATCACTTTAACATATGAGGAAAAGTGGGTTTCCAAACAAGATTCCTAATCTCCAAATACGACTACTGCCACTCCATCTGTGATCTTTGCAAATGACACAGCTAATGAGATTGGAGTTTTAAAACTGTGTTAAAATATATGTAATAAAATTTACCATTTTAACCATTTTTAAGTGCACAGTTCAGTGGCATTAAGTGCATTCACATTGCTGTGCGGCCATCTCCAGCATCCATCTCGGGGATTCTTTTCATCTTCCCCAACTTCAACTCCATCCCCGTTGAACAGTAACTCCCCCACCCCGTGGCAACTGCCTCCTGTTTGCAGTCTGCGGCTTTGACTACTCTATGTACCTCGTACCGTGCTGTATACTTTTTAAAGCGTTATACTTGGAAACTCATTTGCACACACTCTACAAGTGCATGAATTTTAAGATCCCGAGTGTTCTGGGATCGACCAGATACGTGTATGGGTGTGTTTGCTTGGTAGAGGGTTGTTAAGAGGCTGAAAATGGGGAGCGGGTTCAGTTTCCCTCTTTGTGAACTTATGGACACCACCTCTCGACTCGTGTTTCCTTTTCCTTCCGGCCTGAAATGGCTGGTGGGTGCTGTCAGTTGGTATAAGAAAGACCCATTCAGTCTCCTTCCCTGTCTGTCTCCTCCCTTTGTTTTGATGCCTGTAGCTCATACCTGTAAACAGCATTTCTCACCGCTGGTTAACAGGATGGACAAGCCTCCTCCTCCCACCTCACTTCTTCCTGCCCACATATGCTTTTCTCATAAAAAGTACACCTCCTGGGTGAGTTCTGTACAGAGAGGCAGGAATGAACTGTAAGAAGAGCTTCATCAGCCGGAGGTAAGGGGAGGCACACTGACTCATTCCACATCCGGCTGGCGTCACATCTCACCTGGGCCATTCGGATCTTGTCGGGATGAATTCTAATAAACATCCTAACACAAATCATGCCCACCCCACCAACACACACACACACACACACACACACACACACAGAATTTGCTGTTGTTGCTTTGTGTACACCAGAGATCAGCAGAATTTTTCTGCATAGTAAACATTTTCTGATAGTAAATACCTTTGGCTTTCTGGACCATATGGTCTCTGTCACAGCAAATCTGCTATGTAGCCCCCAAACACCCATAGAGTATACACAAATGAACGGGGGTAGCTGTGTTCCGATAAAACTTTATTTACAAATGCTGGTGGAGGGCCAGGTTTGGCCCACAGTCTGTAGTTGGCCAACCGCTGTCATATACAATAAAAGGCATCAACATACTCAAAATCAAGAACAAAATACCACAAGACGTCTAAGTTTTAAAAAGCAACGTAACTAAACCGTGTCTTGACCTAATGCAATCTAGCAATATAGAAGCCAAACAAGAACTAGTTGAAAATACTACAAAGAAGGCATACCACAGTGGCACGAGGTGTCCCATCTACTTGAGAGCATTTGCTTAAGACGTGTGGGGAGTCTAGTCGGGACTCACTAGCCTGCCAGCATCCTGAGAGCAGGAACCACCTTAGTACAGTGACTGGAACACAGCAGACCCTTGACAAATATCTGTGGAAGCAAGGAATGATAAAGCCACTGTCTGCTGGGTGGGCCCTGCTAACTAATGCTCAAATGGTAAACCTCCATTGCTTAGAATGACTGCTGGAAGAGGAAAGTGATGCTGTTGACCTTGCTGTGCCACACACCCTGTGGTCGACACTCCCTTCCCATGTGCCCCGGCGTTAGCCTGTACTCGTTCTCGTCAGCCTCCCGCCGCAGACAGAGCAGCGGGCAAAACACCCCATTTCAAAGATGACCAGCCTGAAACCCTGGAGCGTTGCCGTGTCTGATCAGTTTTCTGCTGTGTGTCTACAGCGAAGAGGAGAGAGCAGACATCTGCAAACATTTAAGCACAGTGGCGACACTGAAAGGCAGCTGAGGTCACCTGTCACTGGTCATACCACTGCCCCATGTTAGTCCTTCACACGTCATCCCACCTTCCCACCGTGCCACTCTCAGGGAAGAAGCCCCTGACTGCCGGGGGCACACGGAGGGGACAGGTGGCTGGCGGTTACTCTCACTAGGCAGCGCGGGCCCCGTGACAGAGGGAGAGACGGGTGGCCAGGCTGATGGGCCACGGGCACAGCTGCAGCAAGGCCGGCCGTGTACCCGAGACCGGATACCCACGGGGACGGCTGCGAATGTCTGCACACTGACCCCTGAGGAGAGCGAGGTGAAGAGGAAAGATCCAAAGTCCCACTTAAACCGTCAGACTCAGGAGCACATGGACACACCATCAGTGGGGCTACGACAGAATGTGACGTAGCAGGGAGTTCAGAGACCGCTAAGGCCTACCCTGCACGGTAACGCAGGACACGGCCCCGGGAGGGAGGAAACAATCCCTACGTTTCAAAGGAGATCCCGCGGATGATCTGGTGTTTACAAACTGTAAACTCCTATTACTGAGTATATTTGGGGGGAAACGTTTGATAGCTCTTTAGATTCAAGTCAGAAGTATAGTAAGCGCTCTCGGAAGAAAACATTTTAAAAAATACAGCATATTCAACGAATACTTAAGGAGCCCTTACCTTACATGCTTGGCTCTGAAGAACAGCAGTGAGCCCCCTGCACTTGGTCACGGCCTCCTGGACCTCTTTAAAGTGGACATGGCTTTGAGACCTAAGTATGAGGTAGGGTTCCTGCCATCAAAGTGCTTGCACTTTAGTTAAGGAGAGTGGACATTTCAGTTAAAAAAAGAAGAAACAAAGCAGCGAGGCCGTGTCAAATGAGCGGCAGGAAGAGAAGGGTCAACGTAAGGACTGACTGCAGTGGTTCTGCGTGGCTGGAATCCTCTTTGTGGAGGGCCTGAAGGAAGGTTATCACGTGGCCAGACGCGGGGCCAGCGTGAGGGCCTTCTCAGCAGAGGGGGGGCTGGCACAGCCCTGAAACCAGTGGGGCCGCAGTTGGGGCGGAGGGCAGACAGGCGGGGCAGCAGCCCAGACTGTGGAGCACGGGAGAGCCATGACAGCTGGGCTGGGGAGGGAGAGGGACGGCGGTGACAGGAGGACGCCTGGACACATGGGTGGCGGGGAAGGGGAGGAAGTGACCTGGAGCCCCTGCCTGACGAGGCGCTGGCAGAGAGAGGCGCCGTGTACGAGAAGGAGTGAGAGCTCACCTGCAGCCCACCGACTGCCGACACGCAGAGGAATGTACAACTGCCTAAAATGGGTAGAGAATTTGTCTCAGACCTGGCTCTGAAATTTTCATGTTCATTTGCTTAGCAAACCCTCCATAAAAATAGAAAACACAGATTTCCAAACAGAGTCCACATTAAACAGGTCTTCAAAAAAGAAGACAGAAAATCGAAGCAAGATTCTGTACGTAGCTTAAGTTCCTTAAGTTTAAGGAACAGTTTCTTTTCCTTATTCTAACAGCAAGCGACCACATGACTATAGATGAAAAAGAATTTTTCCACGGCAGATTCCCACCTTCTTGCATGGTGTATGTGATTTGATCTCTGGACTCCCAGGCAGTGATTTCAGAAAGCTCTCTGACAAATGCAAAACGCACAGACCTCATCCGACAACCGTTTACTGAATATTTCTAATTTCTGTGTCAGGCACAGGGCTGAGTGCTGAGGGTCTAGAGATGAGGAAGACAAGGTCCCTGCCCCCAAGCGGTGGAATGCAGTACAAGGAATGTGTAGTGCAGGGCTCAGGGCATGGCTCTTCGCTTTCGTGGACCCCACTGCAGCCCTAGCTCCAAGTCCTGAGTGCCCAGTGAGTATCCGCTAGGCCATTGAATGGGGCCCACCGGCCTGAGAGTGGCTGCTACCGGCATCTTTGCTCCTCATGCAGTGGCCAGGAGATGCATCAGGCTGTTCGTTTTCGCTTTATCTGTACTTCTGTAAGTGGGCTGCCACCTGTAATCCTGGGGCATGAAGGCCCTGCCCAAGGGGTACATAAAGCCATAGACAGAAATAATGCATCTTCTTAGAATGTCCATTTTAGTCAGTGGTTAACTATCCAAAATATTTTTATATTAAACTCAAAATATGCCCTGGACAACATGAAACCGAGTCTGATTTTAAAGGTAAACCCCCAAGATTTTAAGGAAATGTCATACTTTTCACAGGCCACTCTGTACCATGTGCCCCAATCCTGGCGATACACCTTCGTTCTCCATTTCATGAGAGTCCTTCAGTACAAAGGGAGGAACAGGATTTCCTGGTCGAGATGTTCACCAATTACCACCTTAAAGGTTCTCCCTCACTGCCCTCCTCCAACCTTAATATCTAACAATGCAAAGCAGAGGTGGGGCCCCGTCCAAACCTTAAACCACAGGAAACAAGGTATCCAAGTGCTCTCGATGGTGTGTACCGGTAGCTCTTTTGCCCCGACATGGGTACGTACCCAAATTTGTGGTCCTAGGTGGTGCCAGTATTTTAATTAATCATCCTGGGGGCTTCCCTGGTGGCGCAGTGGTTGAGAGTCCGCCTGCCGATGCAGGGGACACGGGTTCGTGCCCCGGTCCGGGAAGATCCCACGTGCCGCGGAGCGGCTGGGCCCGTGAGCCATGGCCGCTGAGCCTGCGCGTCCGGAGCCTGTGCTCCGTAACGGGAGAGGCCACAACAGTGAGAGGCCCGCGTACCGCAAAAAAAAAAAAATTCATCCTGGGCTGTTAAGTCTAATCTCAAATTACCAGGGAGCATCTAGTAGTTAAAATTAATTAACAATTCTGGCCACACTGTTCTCAGTTTCCATTCGGCTTTGCACCCTGCACTGTGGCATAAGCCCCGACGCGGCGTGGAGGCTCCTCACCAGCAGGACCCTCTGCACAGAGATCAAAACCTTTACAGGAAGATAGACTATCCCAGTCCTGGCCTTGGAGCGGAGAGAGAACACCTGAGTCCAGTCACTTTCTCTTTAGCTCAGACTTCCACAGCAAATGCTGAGTGCTCAGTGACTCCAGGGAAGCCTGCGCCCGTGGTTCCCCGGCCGGCCAGGGGCTGAAGGTCCATAAATGTTTGCAAAATCCTGCCTTTATGTCCGTTCCAGATCAAAAACATATCTCAGTATCCTGGCTTCTCTTGCCTTTTTAAGAAAGTCATCAACGAAGGCACTTTTGTTTATACATGAATTCATCTCGGGCTGTGTGTGTGTGTGTGTGTGTGTGTGTGTATGTGTGTGCGTGTGTGTGCGTGTGTTCAGGAGGGTGGGTCTGGGGAGGCTCGTGGGTTCACTGCACGTCTCTCAGCCGCATCTGTCGCTCTGGGTCTGAGGGCCCCTCTGTGCTTCCCTTGCTTTCCTTGCTGCTGGCACCTCGCATACCAATGTCATTAGGCACTGTCTGCCCTGGTCCTCCTACAATCCAGCCAGTGCAGTTCCCGTCACAGCAAGCACTTCCTCGTCAGAGCAGACAAACCGACTCAAGCCACAGCCGGAAGCAGGTTGACCACAAGTGCTAAGGTTCTGGTTAGTTCTTTTCTAGGTAAAGTTGGAAAAGTCCCTGCAAAGGCGAACACTGAAGTTTTAGACACGGGGGCGGCACTGACCTCTTGAAATGTTCTTGACTGGAAAGAGGGAGGCTGTGTGTGTGAGAGAGAGAGAGAAACACAGAGAGACAGAGAGGAGAGGAAGTTGGATTGTATGATGCAAATGCTCATCATTCTGAGAAGCGTTTTTTTTTTTTTCTTCTTCTTCCCAGGTTCAACTGAAGAGGCTGTTCTAAGAAAGACAACTGAGATCATCAGTCACCCCCTCAGAGAAAGTCCACTGAGGTAGAGTTTTGTTTACCATGTAAACAACGCAACATTTATTGTTGAATCCCTTATTCTTTTACAGTCAGACTAGAGAAATGCAATTTTTTTTTTTTTTTTTTTGGTGGGGGCGTGAGGGTCAAAGAAGGGGTCATGGTCGAGAAGATGGGTCCTGGGAAGATGGACCTGTAAGCCATAGAATCCCCTCGGGGAAGATTCAGGAAGGCAAAGACTGTCCTTTCAACTCAAATGTCAAATGCGTTTCCACTTATCTTACCAAGCAAGACGACAAACAGGATTTTCCCAGAGTGCCTGGCGATGCTTAGGTGACAGGAGTGACTGAGGGGCAGGCCTGGAGACAGATCCTTGGCTGCCCCATGTATCCAAACCTCCCCATGTATCCAAACCCCCAGAAAATGCCTGGAAGAGAGCGGAAGGGGAGGATTGAAGATAATCCTTAACTTTTCTAAAGCAGGGATATATTACACTCAATAAACTTTAAATATTTGCCCCTCTTGTGAGTTAGGGTGACTGTTTGCATTGAAGAGGAAGAAAATAATCTTTAGAGCTCATTTTTCTAAGATCATGGAAAACAAACAAATAAAACCCAGAATCCATTGCTTTGGGTGAAAAAACAGTGATAGTAACTCTAAGTATGCTCAATGACTCCAAAATTGTCATTTATAGTATCTATTATATATTTTAAAAAAACTAAACTGAAAAAATAGATTCCAAAGGTAAGAAGATTGAGGGTTGGGGGCTAGAGGGATGGACAGGTAGAGCACAGAGGACTTGTAGGACAGTGAACCTATTCTGTTTGCTGCTCTAACAGTGGATCCACGTCATTATACATTTGTCAAAAGCTACAGAATGTACAACGCCAAGAGTGAATCCTAACGTAAACTACTGTCTTTAGTTAATAAGGACGTATCTAGATTAGTTTATCAATTGTAGTAGCTACACCACAGTAATACAGAAGTTAATAACGGGAACTGGCGGGTGAGGTGGGGAGAAGGGGGCATACGGAACTCAGTTCTTTCTGCTCGGTGTTTCCTGTAAAAAATAAAACCTATTTCAAAAAATGGATCCCACACCTGGAATTTGTTGGCCAGCCTGAAATGAAACTCAAGGGTCCAGGTCCCTGTATCTCACAGGTTTGTTTCTGTAGCAAGCCCATGTCGTCAGTGTGTCAGTGGGAAGAGCTGCGTCCTAGGATCTGGAGCTGAAGCCCTGACAGTCCAGAGTGTTCACAGGACAGTGAGCTGGGGTGAGTCAGCCAACCAGCCTGGGTCTCTGCTCCCTCTTTTTTTTTTTTTTTGAGAAAGAGATTACTGGCTACTTCACAGGGTGAATGTGAGGATCAAATGGCTGTAAGAACGTGGCCCGTCAACTGGAAAGCACTATGCACAAGTATAGGTCAGTGTCAGCGGCCTAAGGTCACAAAGCTGGTCTGCGGCCCACGATGCCGACCCCAGGTGTGGCGCCTGACTGCCACGTAAGTTAGTTCTCCCCCTCCCGGGGTGAGGGTTTCGATTTTAGAGGCACAGATTTCTCTTTTGCCGATGGAGCCACGGGAAGGGTGCCCACGCTGCTCGCAAGTGCAGGCGTCAGCGTGGTCTGCTGCTCTTGTCTCGGACGACATCACCCAGACAGGCCCCATTATATAATCTTCAGCTGGGATGGAATGACCACTCACCCTTCCAGACTCAGTTAATAGCTGTCCTTGGACGATACAGTGTAACAGAGACGCCCCGCCAGGGAGAGAACCGCACCCATTTCTGATGAAATCCCTAGGCAGAGTCAGCTGCAGAGTCACTGCTTCATGTCACTCTGGGCCCTCAGGTGAAGTGATGCTGGGCTCCCACTGGGGCCACGAGAAAGCAGCGCTCCCTACTTGGAGAGGTGCAGCTGGGTCCTGGGCCCCTGAGGTGGTGGGAGGAAGAAGCCTGAGGTCACAGAGGAGGGGAGAAAGGTGGGGGATGGCCTGTGCTGGAACAGGGCAGGGCGGGCCGGGCGGAGATTCCTGATGAAGAGCCCTCAGGCGAACTCGGCTTCTCCCAGGCTGGCTCAGGATGTTCTGCTCAGGCCACGTCCCCTGCACGTTCAGTTAGCTAAGCAATCTACCAGAATGTTCCTTGTGGTTACGTATGGGATTTTAACAGTGTTTCTTGGTTGGCCTCTATTCTTTTTTGCATTCCATGAGTTTTCAACTTTGATCTCTTTATACAATGATGGTTTTTTTTTTGGTTGGTTTTTAGCCTACTTAAAAGGCTTTCCAAAGTTCTTTGCTGTTGTTTTGGGGAAAAAGACTTAGTGTTTGTCTTTGGACATACAATCATGCACGCCTCACCTGCAGCAGGGTCCCGCGAGATAGCGTGTCGGCCTCTGGCTGCTGTGCTGGAAATCTCCTCCTGATTGAAATGGTTTTACTGAAGGCCAGCCCTGCCTAGACACCCTGAGAAACCGGTGATGGGAGGGTGTCATCTTTGTCACCGTCCGTACGACTTCAGTGAGAATTCAAGGGCGCGCCACCAGCGCCATCCTGACTTGAGAGGGGTTTGGAAGGCAAGGTGCCCACAGCCTGAACTCTTCCGGGAGAAAGTACAATTCTCCAGATTCCTCAATCCTTTCCAACCGCCCCACTTTACCAACCTGCCCCTTGCACTCTGACCCACACACTCACTAGCTCGTTCACATGGGTCTCCTCTCTCCCTCCTGATACCTCCCTGCATCCACTCCTGACACAGACCCTCGGTAGTCGTTTGAAAGTTGCTTTGTGGAACTGTAGAGCTAAAGGTGGCCTAAGAGACCCTCTGGTTCAACTTTCTCACTTTACAGGTGGTAACACGGGGGCCCTGTAAAAAAGTGCGTTTGTGAAAGGAGAAACTGAGACCTTGTCCACGTCATAACCTTTAAATACAAACAGCTGTACCTAAATGCTAGCATCTTTTCCTCATTCCCACATTCCCTAGACACACACTAGTAGGCCTCAATCTGAAGAGATACATTTTAAAGAATCCTGAATATATGTACTCGGTAAAAACGAATTCAGAATATTCTCATAAAAGCCAGGGGGTCACACACCTCTCAGTGGCATCGCGCACTACCGCCCGGCTCTGTCAGACGCAGCCCGTGTTCAGAGCAGAGAGGAAATGAAGGAGTGCAGGCCAGGGAGTTACCGGCGTGGCTATGGAGTCGGGGACCGAAGGGGCAGGGCGGGTGGCCCAGTGGGGTCTGCGGCGGGGGAGGGGCAGGAGGCGGGCTCAAGGTGTGGAAGGGAGGAAAGTGCATTTTGGGAGCTTAAAAAATCTGCTGAATTGGGAGAAATGTGCGTGTAAACAAATATTTTACATACGTGTGCAAACACGTCAACCCCTACACACACCCTGGGGCTGATGAGCCAAGGGGAGACCCTAGCAGAGGCGGTGAACACGCCGGCAGCCACGCTCACACTGCGCCCAGGCTCACGGACCCCACGCTCGGGCGGACCCGAGTGCCGGGGCCCTGCACGAGCAGTAAGTTCATGGCTCTGCTCCCCTCACTGCTGCGCACAGTGCCCTCGCACACCTTGGCGAAGGGCAGGCGTGGGGAACTCGGAAGAGAGGGCCGGGAGGGCCCTGCAGGCCCGGCTCCCATGCCCAGCGCTTCCGGACAGGAGGAAGCCGCCCACGAAGCGCGGCCGGGCGGGGGGGCTTCGTACCTCCAGACTAGAGGGCAGGACGTGGTGTGAGCCTGGGTGGGGAAACCGAAGCTCTGCAGCTGCCATGGACACGAACCCCGGCTCAAGTGCAGAGGGTGGGGCGAGAGCGCGCCTGGCCGGCTGGGTGGCACGTCCAGTGATGCTGACGCGCTGTTTCCAGCCGCCAAGGGGCGAGTGCCAAATCCCTCTCCACTTCTCCCTCACTCCGACGTGCCTGAACTCTGCCGTGGTGTCAGCGAGCTTCAGAAAGCTTTCTGGGCCGGATGAGAGGGCGGCACAGCCTGTATCCCTACCTTCCCACGGCTGAGGGCTGGCGGAGCCCAGCGGGCACCTTAAGCAACTCCGTGGCCTCCCGGCTTAGGCAGGAAAGCAGAAGACACATCTCGGGATCTTATCAACCCCACCCCACCCCCACCCCGCCCCAGCATATCCTCACTGGAATTCCAGCATAAAAGCCCAAACCTGTTCCTGTACATCTGTGCAGAAGCAGAGGGTTTCCATGTCACAGTATCAGCAGCCAGGGCCCGCCTGCCAGGTACACAGTGAAGCACAGGTGAGGCGAGAACTCGGGAAAGGGGAGGTCGGGGAGCGTTAGGTGCACGCCCCTCCCTCCTGCACCCGAAGTCCAAGGAGGTCAAGTGAACTGATACAAGATGGAACAAACTGGAAATCTCCGGTGGATCAGTGTGTGTGTGTGGGGGGGGGGGTGGGGGTGGGAGTAGGGGTATGGGCAGGCAGGGGGAGAGAGCGGGCTGCTCTACCTGTGAGAAAAAGTCAGCGCCAGGCCTAAGGGAGGATGGATCAGAAGCTCTGACGTTTAATTTTCAGGGAGTTCTGTGCATTCACATGAGTCCCCTGGGTGTGGGAGCCCAAGTCTGGCTGTGGCTCCGGTGAACCGTCCTTCCCCTTTAACCAACCCCTCTCTCTCCCCAAATGTGGTCACCAAAGGAAATATCATCCCCTGTTCCAAGCTTAGGTGAGGCCCACGAAATTTATCAGATTGTAGCAAGTCCAAATGAACACCTATTGCAGGTACACCCTTCATAAGAGCTGTGCTCTGCCATTCCTGAGCTCCAGTCTTTTAAACAACCCCTGTAGCACCGGATTCAGGTGGCTGCCTGACTGGCGGTGCTGGCGGCAGCTCAGAGACTTAACCCCATCCTGTTATTTGTGCACTTTCCCTAGGGGATCCTCTCTCCTGCTCTTCTCCCTACCCCCCTTTTTCCGGCCCTTGCCTCTTCTGAAGGCAGCTGATTCAGCACCGCAGCGGAGAGAGGAGGGGCCCGGGAGATGAGCCAGTCTTAGTCAGGAAAACCCACCACATCCAGAGCCCAACGGCTGCGGGTTCTCGACACTGAGGCACGTGTGCGAGCACAGATGGAGCCACGCTGAACGTGCACACGTCAGGACCCCTCCAGCGTGGGCTAATCATTGGACCTGGATGTGAATCTCAGCCCGAGCACTTCTCAGCCGCGTGACCCTGGAGAAGCGGTTCAACCTTCCTGGGCTTTAGGTTCCCGTCTGGGAGATGGTGGTAGTGCCACCTGCAATGCTGTTATGGGGACCAAACAAGATCATACACGCAAAGCATTTATCTCAGTACACACTGATTAAACGAGACCTATTACCACGGTATGATCCAGTCTGCTTGGGTCAGGGCGAAGCACAGCACAGCCCAGAGTTCACAGGAGCACCCTCTGTGCCCCAGGATCAGGCTGGCGTGGAAGAAGGTTCTCCCCAGCTAGTTCACCGTTCAGTTCACTCGTCAATTCACACACTATCCTGGCAAAGAGGAGGGGCTGGAGCGGCCCCTGTGAACTATGGATGAGCAGTATCCCATCTGATCACCCTGTCTTTAAATGCAATTAACTCAAAAACACACCTCTGAAAATACACCTTATGTTGACAAGGTAGAATTCCAAGCTTCAGAAGGGAAATCTCTATTTTATTAGCAAAGTAGATGCCTTAATATTTAAGTTATTGTTTGGTCTTCTTTACCAACCTTTCCTCTTAATGCTTCTCGAGTTTCTAACTTTCAAGAATAACTTAGGTCTGCTTTTCAAGGACTGACTTTTCTCCTGAGTTTGACTGTCATAGAAAATTGGGCTGCTGGGTCTTTGCTTGGAATCATGTATTTGATCTTTTACCTACAACACGCCCACTGTGCAGTATTTAAATTCCTTCAGGCAAAGATACTCACAACTGATTTACCACTTATTCTGGTTAAATACATCAGACTGCATGGCCTGTCAAATCATCATGTATAGACTGACACAAATTCTCATTTCAGTTGGCAATGGAGAAAAGCCAATAGCGCTAAACATCATTCAAGCAAGGGCGTGTGGTACATAAATTATAGTCCAGGGGTAAAAAAAACAGTCCACTTATTACAAAGGCTATCGCCAAAACTCTATGTGGTAGCACCAGACTTCAAGTTCATATGGGGAGAAGGGAACTCAGGGTTTTTTCCTCCTCCTTTGAACTGCCAGGGCTAAGTGAGGTCACTCTGTAGTCACATTTCTCTGAAAGTTCAGCCCTGTCTGGGGCCTGAGTCAACGAATCTGAGACCGGCTCTGCACTACTGGGTGGCGCTGGGAGTCCTGTAACTTAGAGAGTCACAGAAGAGGCTGAGCGTCCCGAAGTCACCTCCGCGCAGTGCCACCTCCCATCATGTGCGCAAAGCCAAGAGACGAACCCACCAGCTAACCCAGTATAATCCGGATAGAATCTAACACACAGCACTCCGGGGGCACTCCCCATGTTGCCGGAACCCCTGGTCCTGGGCAGTGAACCCGAGCGGAGGACAGCCCTAACCGCACACACAAACGTCACAAGTATCCGTGACCGACTCAACAGAGAGACAGTGATAACGTCAGCCTGGTCCTGCTTCAACATTTAAGGACACTTAACAGTTTTAAATTTAAGAGAGAGGAAGACACAGGAATTTTCCACTGGAGGATGCCTGTTCTGACTTTTCTCAGTAATAGCACGTCAACAGCCGAGACGCCTTACGCAGTCCTGGCACCTAGGAGTCGGTGTTCGCACCAGCTGTCCACACTGCAGCCCTCTGCTTCCCGGCTGACGGCTCTGTGCCTGAGTGCTTACCACCTCTGTCCCCGGGCCCACACGTTCCTCTCCGCCACCCCATGGACACGTGACGGGACACTGACCCCGATTCACACATGGGTCAGGAAAGTCCAGGGACTTGCCCGGGGTTACCGGGCTCGGAAGGGCCGGAGCCAAAACTCACACCTTCCATGTTCTGCCCCCAGATCCCATTCTTAGGTGGTGATGACTGCATGGGAGGCATCAGCCTGGGCCTGGCTTTGCCAGGAAAGGTCCCACCTCCAGTGAAAGGAAACGGGATGATCAGGAGAGGGAAACCATTCTCTGTTATGTTTAGATGAAAACTAATTTGTGGGTGAACATCCGGTTGCTGAGTTCTTGGCTGTGAGGCAGAGCATCAAATGCTCCTTCTTTCCAGATGTTTCCGCTTCCAGAGAGAGGTCCTGGCCCCCTGACCGTCGGCCAGTTCTCGAGGGAACTGCAGCCTCGGGAGTTGCCCTCTCAAAGTCAGCTTGGGCTTCTAAGAAGCCTTCTCCCATCAGAGCCCCTGGTAGAGTCCACTAAGCAGTTGTTGGTTTTTGAGATGAAAACCTAGTTGCCACCCCTGACACCCCATCTGCAAGCAGTTATTTTCGGGGCGTCTGCAAAGCTCCCCCACCCTCCAAGCGGCCACCCGGGGCCTTTTCCATTTGGTTCTGTAGGGTCGTCTTTTGGCAACTGTGACATCCCAGTTCCTTAGGAGTCTCTGGGATCTGAATGAACGGGCTAAAGGAGAGCTGAAGAAGAACTCAACACCCACCGCCTCGTGCCACGAAGCAAGAGGCGGTTTTCCCGAGGAACCCAAAGGGCCCGTCTCAGTCATTTCTTCTGGGACATGATAAGCCAAAGGGCCTCACAGACTCCTGGCCGGCTTTTCCTTCCATCTCTGACACTGCTCGTCAACTGCCCTTCTCCCTCCTGACGCTGGAGTATTTGCAGCCTCCCAGAGTTGGCTTCTTCGAGACATCTCCTGGCTTCTCCTCCCAGAGGCCCGCCTCGCGAGGACGGATGCTGAGGACCGCCCCACCGGCTGGGGCTACATCTGGGGCTGCCTCTGTGGCATCTGACTAAGTGAGCCCATGCCCGGGGCAGGCCGGCGGGGGGAAGGAGCCTGCCCCACCGTGGCGGCTGAGTGCCCTCGGGCTGCCAGCCCCCACTGAGTGACTCAGCTGGGCACCCCCAGTTCCTAGCCCACTGTGGCTCTCCAGGGAGCCTGCCCGGCAAGGATTCATGTGGCTTCAGGGCGAGACACCGCCAGGAACGCCGTGGGCAAAATGGCATCGCCTTTCGGCTGGTGGATCCAATGCTTCCTGGGCCCTCGCCCAGCACACGAGACATCTGGTTCCTCAGCATCTTGGACATTCAGAGTTAAGAATTCTTCGATGCTACAGATTTTTAGGCTGTTTGACAAGAAGCTCTCATACAAAGGATGATGTAGATGGGAAAGCGCAGTGAATGCAGGGGGCTCTGAGCATGCTGGGTGGCCGGCTGGGGGGGACTTCTGGCTTTTAAGCCTCATCAAGTGACTGCTCACAAGGCTCCTGTTAGGTCTTCATGACTGAGACAGAAACCCAAAAGTGCACCAGAGTTTTCTGTGACCATACAGCAAGGTGATGAACAGAAAACTTCAAAACTGGCCCCCGAAAGACTTAAAGATAGGGCACATTCAGAGAGAGGCAAACGAAGTAAGGGGAGAGAAGGAATGTGTGATGAGGGTGAAAACTACAGGCTACCTCTTCTAAACATTAAAGGATTTAATGCAAATGCAGGTTGGTTTACACAATGCAGATAGGTTTGTGTCTGCATGAATGCCGATCAAACACGGTTTAATTTGGCACTGTCGACACCAGGAGGAAAAGAAAGGACCTGAAGACATTTCAGTTAATGTGTCCTGACCCCGGAAACCTACCCTGTGAACATCTGCACCCGACAACCACCAGAATTCCCAGTCTCCCTCTCTAAGAACAGACCCTGCTCCCACCTGGCCCAGAGCCGCCAGCACCCTCCCCGTGTCCTCCCAATGCCGGGGTCATGGAGTGCAGTTCCGGGTCATTAAACCCGGGCTTGCATCCCAGCTTCTGAGCGCTTCCTGGGCAGCTTACTTAACCTTAAGCCTCCCTTTCATCTGTAAAAGACGACATCCATCACCCTCATTCTGGGACTCGTGTCTTTTTCTCCCTCTTCTTTGTGTTATTTTTTCTCCTTGCCTTCTCCTACTCTAAACACTCTGGTCTCTCTACCCTTCTTTCTTTTTTTCTCTTTTTTTTTTTTTTTTAATTTGGTTGCACCATGTGGCTTGCGGGATCTTACTTTCCCGAACAGGGGTCGAACCCGGGCCCCCTGCAGTGGAAGCGCGGAGTCCTAACCACTGGAACGCCAGGGAAGTACTGTACCTTCTCTCTTCTAAAACCTTTTAAAAAGTCATCTCTGTGGTGAAACCCCATCTATTTCTCCTCACCCCCAAAGTTCTCTCTTCCTGGCTCCCCACTTTGGGTAGTTTTCTTCATTCAACACAGTAAGAGACGTGGAAGAGCTTCACAGACCGCACAGACAGCTAAGTCCATATAGGAGAAGGAATACTTCTCCTCGGCAGCCACATAACCAGTTTGGATGATAATTTCTTAAAACAGTATCTGTTTTGTCTTTTCTGTTAGACTCTTACTATTCGGCGTGTGATTCACGAACCAGCAGCTTTGGCATCCCCTGGAAGCTTGTTGGAAATGCAGAATCTCAAGTTCTGCCAGTGCCTGCTGAATCAGAATCTGAATTCTAACCAGCTCTCGAGATGACTCATATGTACATTAAATTATGAGAAGCACAGAATTAGACCTAAGGGCCTCCATGGTACAGACAGTACAGCATCCCCAGAAAGCCCCTCAGAACTGGGTGCTCAAGAACTAGGGCCCCGTGAGTACTGGCCTGCCTGTGTCCACCGCCAGTGATCAGCCCTCACCTGGGGTTTCTTTGCATAAAAAGCTTTAAAATCACATCTGCATAAAAAAACACAGAAGGGCTCATTTAGGATAACTTATACCTGGGCAGCGTGCTCAAGTCCTTGGCAACAGGAAGGAGATCAGTGAATCACGCAGTCTTTCTTCCCAACTCACCGTCCCCTCTCCTCAGTGAGCTGCTGTAAATCACAGACTCCCTGAACTTCACAATCCATGCCTCGTTGCTTTACCACACGCCCCTGAACGTTTCAATGAAGTTCAGAACCACAGGGATGAAAGGACAGCTGGCCCGGAACCCCCAGAGCACACGCCTGGTGCCTCTACAAAGCCCTGCCTGAGAAGAGCGCTCTGCAAACCGGCGGCAGCTTCCCCCTTCCCGGGCCACGGCGGCCACGGCGGTCACGCTCCCCGTCAGCAAGAAGATTAATTTGGGACTCAGATTCCTCCATCATGTGATCCCTTCCTGATGATTAGCAAATTGTCTCCCAGAAAGGCTAGGCTGAGGCCAAACGGACCAACCAGGCCGAGCTACACCGAGTGATCATTTAAAAAATATACCGCTTAGAGACCAGGTCTTATATAAGGAGGAAAAACAGAAAGGGATCCATCATCAGGAAAAGAGGCCAAGAACATAGAGGTAGGAAGGCGGGCTACAGAGCGAGATCTAGGTTAGAAGCTCAGCCCCGGTTAGGGTGGCCGTGTGCTAATCTCGCTGAGCTGCAGTGCTTCCTCCTTTAACCTGGAGATGACACCCCCTGTCTGGGGCTTCTGAAGGTTACCTGCAAAGACTCACGAAGTTCCAGAGACTAGCGCCCGGTCCGTGGTAAGGGATCAGTAGACGCTGGATGTTAGCTTCCCCACTGGCTCCCAGTACCATGCTCCGAGCTGAAGCCGGGCCAGCAGGCCGGGGCGTGACCTGCCTCCAGGAGGTCTCTGCGCTCACCTTGATCATTTCCGCCACGTAACTCTCAGGCCCCGTGTACTCTGTGGAGTCCTTGACTTTCACCAGGACGATGAAGCACAGGTAGTGCCACATGTTGTGCTCCTCCTTGATGTGCTCTTCGAAGGTGACAGTCTTGTTGTCGAACTTGTCCCTTTCCAAGCCTAAAAAGAGACAGAAAGCCCTGAGTGAGCAGCCATGGGGCAGAAAAACCCACGAGAGAACTACCCATCCAGAGGAGGCTGTGGTTTCACTCCTGTCTTTATAAAGAGTTGGGCTCTGCTGGCCTTACAAATGCATTCACTTTTGCATCATAGCAGGAAAACACAGGCTGTAGGTCAGATGGACTTGGGCTTGAGCTCCACCTCTGCTACTGACCAGTCACTGTTTGGTCTCCACGTGCCTTAGCTGCCTTCTCAGGGGATGGGAAGACATCATCTAGGTTCCAGGAGTGTGTGTGGGTTAAACGAGCATGGGTGTGACAGGTCCGTGCACACAGGCAACCAGGGAATGCGAAGTCCCTTCTCCCAGGTAAATGCCAAAAGGGAGACACGTTAAAAGGTTTGTGAGGAGACAGTGTAAGGACAAAAAGAACTAGACATACAGTTTAACGACAGCTGGTAAGTTTATCTTTTGCAGAGGTATAGGTGAGCGATTCTGAAAATAGCTTCTGTGTATTCTTAGATTGAGCAAATAAATAAATATATGGTGATACTGGGAGTCAGATATCTAACTGTCAAAGAAGGGAGCACAAAGATAGAAAGGGAGAGAGACAGAATAAACTCTGATTGTTGAATTGGAATTAGAGGTATGGGTGTGAACTCATCCTTTCTCATGTGTTTATGAAATAGAGAACTCTGTGGATACATGTATCCTCTAGATCTGTGCCCTGATTAGCCCTGGGAGCAGTGACACACCAAGAGGAATGAGCACACCCAGTCACCAGATCTTGGCTTCTAAATACCAGTCTCCACTAAACAGAACCAGAGCTCTTTGGAGAAATGGCTGATACCAGGGCCGGGTCAGGGAAGATACAAGGTGAGCTTGCATCTAGAATATCTCATGGTGCTAAAAAAGTAAGAAAGTCCATAATAAATGATGGTGACATGGCAAGAACACAGCGGCCCGCTTTGAAGGGGCTCTCAAAATCTGGGGCAATCTGAGCATCAGAATAAATTATGACAGTAAAGGATTATATAACCCATCGAATTAACTAAAAGCACAAATCCATTGTGTTACAAATACAAAAGTACAAATATACACAGGGAAAAGAGAAAGTTATTTCTTAAAGTAAAAAGCCAATTAACAAATGTAGAAAGAACAATAAAGTAAGATTTGGCAAACATCACAATCACAGACTCAGGAAAAAACTGGATGCAGAAACTGGTGCGTTAACATTTAATTTGAGAAATAATGGGATATTTACGTTGCCTCAAAGTATCTCCTCATAAAATGGTTCTCAATTACAAAGAGCAGAAAAGTAACTTCAGTGGAGAAACAGGGCAATTACCAGCTTAACCAAGGGATCAGAGTTAACACAACCAGTTATAAGATGAACTGGCATCATGTACCTCCTGATATGATGCACTGAGGAGAATACAGCGTTTCTTTGATGTTCCTACAAAAAAATGCATAATCTCAATCTTACCATGAGGAAACATCAGAAAATCCCAAACCAAGGGACATTCTACAAGATAACTAACTTTTATATTCTTCAAAAATGTCAATGGACTGAATTCAACACATGACCTGGGACTATCATTTGCTATAAAGGACATTATTGGCATGAAGTGTGAACTCTGACTAGGATCTCTGTAGATTAAGTAAGAGTATTACGTCCTTGTTAACTTCCCAATTTTGATAATTACATTGCATATATATAAGAGAAGGGTCCTATCTTTAGGAAATGTATAGTATTAAAATAGGGATAAAGGGGCATTGTGCCAGCCACTCTCAAACTGTTCAGGAAAATAGTGTGTGTGTGAATAAAGAAAATGAAGGAAAACTTTAACATGTGACAAACTGGAGGAAAGAGTATACAGAAATTCTTTGTACTATTCTTATGACTTCTGTAACTGGAATTCTGTCAAAACGAGAAGTTTTAAAAGGTTTTAAGGGGACAAAAATCTAAGATCTTAAGTTTTTAAATGGAAAAATGATCCTTCTTTGAGTAGACACACCAGTAGGAAATTTATGTATTTAGTAACTACATTATGAACAATCCTGAAATGACTACTCAGCTCCCAGATTCCTACATGATGAATCTGCATTTACATGTATTTCCTTGTAGTTACACAGAAAACGGTACCTCTGGCACCCCATGCACCTCCCTTATGTAGCAGTTTACTACTCATCATTAAGTGCCTACACAGTGCACGCGCTATGCTAGGCGTGTTTCATAAACTAGCTCTCCTAAGTCCCAGGATAAGGCCGAGAAGTACATATTATTGTACCCATTTTACAGATGAACAATAAAGGTTCAGAGGAGTGAAGTGACTATACCATGGTTACACAGCTAAGTGGCAGAGGTTTAATCAGAAACCAGGTCTGACTCCCAAGCCCAAGCTCTGAACATTTGCACTGTATGCTCTTACAGGACTCTATTTCCACTTGAAACCTGTTACCATCTGCAGTAAAGCCATCCACAGGCTGGGGTGGAGGCAAGATCTCCATCTGGTTACTTAGAATGGGAACACGAGATGCTCTGGCAGCCCAACCACCATGAGACCCTGAGACACATACATTTCAAATGGTGTACGATGACGCTTCTGCTAGCCCAAGCTTCATTTCTTAAAACCAACCGGCAAGTGCTGCACTAGGTCCACGGGCACTCCAGACACTCCCCAGCAGAACAGATCAGGGGCCCGCTCAGTGCCAAGGGCAGGGACGCTGGAGAACAGCAGCGGCCCTTCCCACGGAGAGTCTGGGCACCCCCAGCCCCTCGGCACAAGCCAGGCTTTACCACTCACCGCAGATAAAGCACGTGGTCTTTAAGATCTCTTCCTTCTTCTGCTTTTCGCTCCTCAGATCGGCAAAGGTGTCAATGATGACCCCGAAAATCAGATTAAGGACAATGATGATGACCATGAAGAAGAACAAGAGGTCATAGATCACTCGAGCAGCAAAGAGGGGCTCCTGGAACAGAGGCACCTCTGTCAGCGGGTTACCCCCTGTCCCCAGCACTCGGGTCTGCAGAGCTCAGGGCAGAAGGAGGTCACTGGATGCCTCCAAGTCAGATGTCCCAGCCCTCCTGGCCCACCCCAACCCCCAGCAGTGCCGTGTGCTTCGCTCAGCATGTTACATTGGGCGTCAAAGTGTAAAAGCCACAAATGTGGCTCTTTTCACACCCGCCGTGTATATTGTGAGTTCTCCAAGTGTCACGTGGCACGTGCCCGAGAGCAGCTTCCTGGGATCTAAGGGGTTTACGAATGTGTTCGCGCAGGCCAGACCTGGCCCCCGAAGGAAGGAATCGCTTAAATACACGGAGGGGAGAGCAGAAGCTGCCCCGCTCCGCACTGGGGCCTCCTCCCAGGGCTGCAACTCGATGGTGACCGGAGAGGAAAGCAGCCCTAAGCAGCTGGCTCCGCCGCACGTCTCCTCACCACCGCTCCCAGCCCTGCCTGTGTGTCTTCGGTTGACACTGGAGCCCACTGCGTGGTGCTCTCACCACCCACCCCGCCCCCCTGCTCTTCCTTCCCCTGGGGCGCAGCTACCTCTTTGGACGGCTTCCTGAGCACATCTCCCACTCCGCCCCCGCTCCGCAGCCCGTGACTCAGCACTGTGACGATGCACATCAGCAGCGTCTCGCACGTGTGCTCTTTATCTTGCTCCGTCTCTTCTGCAGGGACCCGCTCTGCGAACACGGCAAGTCGGGAGAGATTTGAAACGTGAGTGAAAAGAGATACCGGGATTTGGACATCATGATTCCTGAATGCCACCTCACCAGCGGACAGACAGGAGCCAGAAAGAATAAAAGAAAGGAATCGAGCATCCAAGGCTTTCTTTTTCATCACTGTTTTCACCACTAAAACTTGCTAATTTCTCAAGCCCAGAATTGCCCTTCCCTCTATTAAATCTAAAATATTCCCTATCGTTTTCAGATTTTAAACTACAGTGTCAGCTCTGAACAGGCGCTGACAGGACGCTGAGTGATGAGCATCTCTTCTCTCAGCTCAGGGCCCAGGTTCCTCACCGGGGATGCTGTAGGGCTAAATCCAGCAACATTTTTACAGTTGGTCCTCTGAATGAATCGCTGTAAACTGGAAACTGTCCATTCTTACTGGTTTTTGGAGGAAGAGCTTGCTGACCGCCCTGTTCTTTTCTCCAGCTGCAGTGAGAATGCTCTTGCTAAAACACCTATCTCATCATATCACTCCCTCTCAACAACCTGGATCATCCTTTAAGTAAGCTTTGACCCCCTTAGCCTGACATGTAAGACCCTTCATGATCTGGCCCTTTGTTGACCTCTCTGGCTTCGTTTCTTCCGGTTCTCCTTCCTCGTGATCGTTATCTCCCTAAACATGCCGTATTCTACGTCCAGGCCTTCAGGCATGCTGTTCCCTCCAACAGGAATACCGACCCCTCCTCCTTCGCCCAAGAGTCTACTGTTTTTGTTCAGCTGTCACCTCCTGGGTGATACTCTTACTCCAGTACTAGGCTGGGTGCCTATCTTCTATATTCCATCCTTATTCTCAGCACTTAGCATCCTCTCTAGTAATCACCTCTTTGCCCACCTCCCTCTCCCCCTGCCCCGACCCTGCCACTATAGTTTATTATATCTTAGAGTACAACACAGTCCCTGGCAAATAGTGGGCACTCGGTAAATACTGGCTGAATCAATGAAGCAGCTATTTTCTTCCCACATAGCCTTCTTTCCCCCGCTTCATCCCCCTCCTCTCTCCCAGCCATTCCTCTTTGCTACTGGCCTTACTTCTGAGCAGTGAGTCTGCTTTCATCTGCTTCCAATGTCATGTGCACCATCTAAGCCTCTGGGGGGAGCCTGGCACTAACATGCTAACGCTGCGAGGTCCTACCTTCTTTGGGTGCCGGAGAGGAGCAGTTCTCCCCAGTCTCCACCCTACACACGTCAGAGTACAGGAACTCGCTTGCCAAACTCTCACTGGCTTCTGGAGAGAGAAGGAAATTTTATGATGAACAATCTGGCAACATATGGTTAAAATGTTTGAAGTCCCCAACTCACGGCTGATTAAACAATTCTTTACATAAATAACACCCGACAAGCCTGCATATAAATTCAAAGCAGAGATGCAATTTACACTTTCATTTGGTGATCTGTATGGGAAAAAAGCCAGAAATGTCAATTCCTGTAAGCTTACTAGAAATATCGCACTTAAATAGCACCTCTCCAACTTTAAAGACAAACAGCTGAAACTCTTCGACAAATACTACTGAACATACAGACTCCAGCAAGATTTATACCAAGTCTGCATGAGAAGCGGGAGCGGAAATCTGAGACCCAGATCAGTTTAGTTCAGAACCCTAAGATGGTTGGCAGTGAATGCCATTTTTAGTGTCAACTTGGAGGCTGGAGTTACATGCCAAGAATGCAGCATTTGGGAGGGAGAAAAAGGCTGCCTGGCTTAGTTACAATTCTAGTTTGTTCCTTGGACTCAGGGCGCCTGGCTACCAGATGAAAAACCAGTAATATTTCACTTACTAGTGTCAAGTATTTTAATTGAGGGAAAAGGCACTTGGGTATCACTCAAGAATATGTATCTCTCTCTCTCAAAAGAGGAAATCTCTTCTGTTTTTTCTATAAATGAAAATCATATAAGCTCACTGTAAAACGTGCACATTGGTTTTTTTTTAAAAAAAAAAAAGCCCCAGAGACAGCCACTGACGCAGTTTGGGAGTATATTCTTCCATATTTTATAAGACATACATGAGCTTTTTAATTAAAAATAAAAATCTACACAGATCCTATTGTAGTTATTCTTCGGCAATTTCCTACCATATCCTGGGTACTCTTCCATGAAGGTTTATAAAGACGTACCATATCTGCAGGCTTCACCACACCATGGATGAAACACACTCTAATGAAACACTCCCTTACGTTGAGATCGCTTCCAATTTCACACTGCAGTGAACATACTTCCGTACACATCTGTTTCTACATTTTTTTTTTTTAAAGGATAAATTCCTAGGGGTAGATTTACCAAGCCAGAGGGATGCAGACTCCTATGCTTTCAATATACATGGTCAAACTGTTTTATGAAAATGTTGTACTAGTTTAAAATAGGACTTTAGTAAATAAATTCAACGTAGCATCTGGACACTCACACTTAGCACTGACACATCATACCGCCCTTTGAATGAAGTGAAAACTAAGCCCTGTATTCAGTTCACTCTGAGCGTTAGGGAGATACCTACACTGCCAAAGTCATCATTTTTAGCTCAGTTGTAATCAGGAAATACTCTTTTAACATTAAAAAAGCTCAGAAGATCCCAAACCCACCTGGAAGAGCGGTTTCATTGGGCAGCCTATCTACTTCCAAGATGAAGTCATCCTTGAAGAAAAGGTAGCCCACTATTGAGAACAGGTAAACCAGGATCAAAGCCAGGACCGCCGTCAAGATGATGGACCGTCCGTTGCGAGTGACGCTTTTAATGACATTAAGCAGAGTCTCTTCTCTGTACACTAAGTCAAAAAGCTTTAAAAACAAATGAAAGGACAACAATGGGACCATTTTAAGAAGCCTCTATATTAGATGGACATCAGTATCCCCTAATGACAACTTTATAATTATTTATAAAGAATTTACCCTTCCGGAAACTCAAAAGCATTACACCCTTAATGTGTTACCCTTGCCTGTCTTAACAGTGAAAACCGAGATTGTAAAAATAAGGAAAAACAAATATAGAAAAGGAGGGTGGGAAACAATAGCAATTTCAAGTTGTTTACATGTAGCTTAGAGGTCTTGGGAATAGAGAAAATACAGGCTGTACCAGTGAGCTGCAGAGGACAAGGGAGGAAAGGGATGAGGGGCCTGGTATTCATTTAGGGATTATTCACTGAGCTTCTATTAAGGGCCAGCCACTCTGGATACGGGGCTGGCTGACCTGCAATGGGCCAGGCCAGGGAGCAGGGACTCTGGAGTGGACAAAGGTTCAAACCTCAGCTCAACCGCTTGCTACCACCAGGACCAGGCACTACCCCCTTCCTCTCGGAGCCTCAGTTTCATCATTTGCAGACTGAAGGAGAAAGACTTATTGTAAAGAATAAATAGACAATGTATATATAGTGCTTAGCATACAGTCATACTTATGTGCCGAGTAAGCCCACAATCGATAATGATTATCATTACATTCCTGACGAAGAGACTGGGCCAAGGTCACACAGATAGTACACAGCAGGGACGCTGGCGGTGGTAACACGCCAGGAAGCCTAAACCCTTCCCATGGCCCTGGTCGGGGCAGAGACCCCCTGCGGTTCACAGCGGGTTCACCATCTTGGTGCGCCCTCTGTCCAAGGGGCCTGCGCTTTGCAAGAACTTGGCTTCATGAGAAATGGAGGCTCCCTGGAGGTACTTAGAGGTATGGGAGACCAGTAGCTGGTTTTCTAGGAACTACAATCTCAGCTATTTGGCTGGAGGGTTGGCGGAGAGCCATGAGAGAAGAGATCCATGGTGTTATTCTGGACCTGGGTGGGGGCTAGCTTTAATATGGCCTCTGTGTGGACATCTGATCCTGTCCTGAAGGTCCTGCTTCCACCGTGGCTTTGGGGAATGACTGTGCACAGCCAAGTGAGTCAGGGGACAAGGGTGTGAATCCTGACTCTGCTTTTAATTTGTTGCAAGCTGTTGATCGGGCCATGAGACCTCTCTGGACCTCAGTTTCTGCATTGGTAAAAATCAGTGGACTGAACTAGCTCATCTCCGAGTCCCTTCCAATTTAGAATTTTACGTCTGAGTTCATTTTCTGCTCAATTAGCCCCTCTGCCTCCATCAGGCCAGTCTGTGTCCTGAGACCAGTGTGAAGGGCACCGGGCAAAGGAGGACACTTAAAAGGAAGCAAGGAAGAGGCGTTTATTCGATATAAGAGTACAAAGGCTAATGTTGCTGTTAATGTTGGTTAAATATTTTCCAGCAACTCACCACGAAGCAGCAAGGAAGAGCAACTTCAGACAACAAATGACACTTGTTTTCTGGGGCTAAGAACTGTAGACATTATACAGCCCCCAAATCACTGAAATGACAAGTAACTTTTTCCTTTTCATTTATCTATCATTTCTGATTTTAAAACAATGGACATATATCACTTGATAATAAGGAAAAACTTTCTTCTAATTAGAAAATTAGACAAGTGCAATGGAGAAAACTTTGAAAACACAAAAAAGCACAAAGAAAAAAACAAAAATCACTAATAACCCCAATATCTATAGACATTTACTCAACAAATTCTTTCCTTCTGACCTTACTACATAATTGAAAAAAGTGTAACGTATGCATACATATTTTTACAAAAATATTATACCACAAGCTGGCATATAGTCCGCTTGCTTGGTAAAAAGAATCATGAACATTTTCATGTCAAAAAGATCACCTAGTTAAAGTACCTGCCTGGATGATAGCCTGATTGACAAACTCAGAACCTCTGTGAGGGTGTGATCAAAATAGATATTTTTTCAAATCTAAGTAAATAGCTATCATCACAGCTCTGGTTAAAAATAAGCAGCGGGCTTCCCTGGTGGCACAGTGGTTGAGAGTCCGCCTGCCGATGCAGGGGACACGGGTTCGTGCCCCGGTCCGGGAAGATCCCACATGCTGCGGAGCGGCTGGGTCCGTGAGCCATGGCCGCTGAGCCTGCGCGTCCGGAGCCTGTGCTCCACAACGGGAGAGGCCACAACAGTGAGAGGTCCGCGTACCGCAAAAAAAAAAAAAAAAAAGCAGTGGTCTGATTTTCTGGATAATACCTTTTCTCTCTTCCTTCTGGTACTTTCACTCATTTTAGATTAGAGATTATTCGAATATGGTCCTGAGGTATTCACAGTCTCTTGAATTTGGGCAATATAGCTGCCACCTGTGTCTATATTTAATAAAAAGAACAATTAGATCTATTTGGATTTCTGAGAGCTTTTTCATTTTATGTCCATGGATCTTTGTTAAGGAAAGTTTTACTTCATTATGTTTTTAAGCTTTGTTTCTGTTATAATTTTTTCTGAGGAAAAAAAATAATAAACCTTATGTCAGTTTCAAAAAAAAAAAAATGATCACCTAGTATTCCAGTGTATGGAAAAACCACAGTCTACTCAATCAATATCTTTTCCTTTTTTAAACAGTCAAGGTGTTTTCAATTATATATCATTAAAAGTAATGCTGTGATGAACACCTCTGCATGTGCCTGAATATATACCTGTCCAGTTATTTCTTTTTGGCAAGTTTCCAGAAATGGAACCGTTGGGTCAAACATAACACACAATATTCGCTCCACTGCTTTCCGGAAAGGCTGTACCCATTTATCCTTACCACTGTTAGAGAACGAGGCCCATTTCAGCACACTCTCACTAGAAGTGGGCATGATCATGCTTCTGAGCCTTTCCCAGCATTACAGGTACAACACGGGATCACGCTCCTGTTTTAATCACTATGTCGCTGTTTGACATTAGAACACTTCCACGTTTACTGACCATGTGAATTTCTCCTTTTCTTACCTGCCTGCTAATGAACTTTGTACACTTTCATCTTGTGATGTTAATAGTTTGCTAAGGACACAACTTGAATGCAGGCTTGGGACCGGGTTCAGCCAGTCTCGGGGTGAACTTCAATTAGGCCACAGTCGCCCACTCTGCCTTTCCGCCCTGCTGGTGTAGAGTTTTCACGCGACGTGTGGGTTTTCCCTGCTAGAGGTCTCTCTTCAATTCCTTCCTGTCACAGGCTTTCCTCATTTATGGAATAATGTGAACGGTTTCAGTATTTTGTCTGTGGTTCCCAACAGACACGTTAAATACTGCTTTTGACACCAAAAGGAACGCCTCACTTGAAGTCACAGAAAGTGACTTAGAAACCCTGCAGAAGCACCTACGAGAAGCGTCCAACCCCAGTCTCATTTGACCCTGGTCAGTCTTTCTCAAAGTGCACTGAGCCGAGGTAGCATCACCAGCAGCTCGGAGCCCCTCTGATCCTTCTGTGACAGGTGAGGGACGGGAAGGCAGGCATGCAGACTGCAATGTGAAATACCGGTTTCACCGAAGCAGGGACTTTTTCACAGGCTCAAATGAAAGGCAGCTCAGGGCCGTGCTTAAGCACTTAGACCCGGGAGTCAACAGAGCTGCGTCACTGTCGTGGTCTCTGCCCCTGACTTGCGGTGCGACTCCAGGCAGGTGACCTGCCTCACCAGGCTCCACCTGGCCAGTGGTAATTTGCAGAGTTCGTCCGCCTCAAAGGGGACAGAAAGAGCACACAGGGAACAGTCAGTAAGTGACAGTAACTGTTCTTTTCTACACTGTGAGGCCCGTGAGGGCTGGGACGACACTGCCTCGTCTCACCATGACACCCACCGCGTCTAGTTCTGGCACCAGCTGGCACTGCCAGTGACCAAAAGAAAAGGATTTGATGAACAGGAAAAGAAACAGAGCCAACGGGATATAGATGGTTAGAAAAGTCATTTTCTGCCAGGGCGAGATGGCACTGTCTGAAGGGGACTCCCCTACCTCGTGGGAGAGACCCCTCAGCAGGGGTGGGAGAGACCCCGACTCAACTCTGCCTCCCCACTGAGAGAGGACAGGAATTTGTCAGGTTCCGGACTTGGGCCTCCCAGACTCACAAACAGGAACCCCACCCAGGGGTGTTATTGCATGAGACAAAAAGGCTTAGAAATATACACAGAGCTCTAAAGATCTCTGATAGCGAGAGACCAAAACCGGGCATGTAATGGCCATCACAAGTGTATCCAGAGACCTCTTTGCCTAAAACCTCAAAGTACGGCCAGACCTATTTTAAAATGAGGGAAACGAATCCATATCCATATCCCTCAGTCTGCCAACATCCACCACTAATGGAAGGAGCTAATCCTGGAGGCCTAAATGGTGCATCCTTTATGGTGTATGGCTGGGAGAGGGGAGACGGGATGACAGAGACGGTAATGACAGCCGGCCATCAGCCAGCATTTCTGTGGCGGTGCTGTCCTCAGACCCTGACACGCGAAGTAGCAGAAAATCCCTATGATGGCCCTGCCAGGAAATGGACTGTTCTCCCCATTTCGTAGATGGGGAAACTGAGGCACACAGCAGTTAAGTCACCAGCCGGGAGACCACATGGACGGCAATTCCTGGAAGTGCCTTCCTTGCTCTGCTTTTTACAAGTAGATCCCTAGTCGTTTCTTTTTTTTGGCTGCACCATGCGGGTTGCAGGATCTTAGTTCCCCAACCAGGGATCGGACCTGCACCCTTGGCAATGAAAGCGCACAGTCCTAACCATTGGACTGCCAGGGTATTCCCAAGCCCCTCGTCTTAAGTCAACACTTAGGCCTTGATCATTTTTTATCATCAGACACATTCTAATACTTCTTGTATTCCCTTTATGGATGGTTTTGCTCGCAGAAAGGTCAATTTTATGCTTCCTGTCATTTAACATAGGTACAATGAAGTGGTTTTTTATCTACAACCCTACAGGTCAAGATTCCCTGTAATGACAGGAGAATAAGCAGATAGAGGTCTGTCATTTAAAAACCTGCTCAGGAGGAAAATAATGGAAAATCAAGACATTTAACCACTCAGCTCAAACTGGAACACAACTTCTGCTAAAAAGGTCTCCTGGATCAATAAACCTATCAAGCTCATTGCCATGGGTCTTGGGTCTTTGAAAATACCTCCCGCTCTTACTGGCACTACATGTTTTCACTGGAAAATGGATCCCACGAGAACTGTCAGAAGGTGATAGTCGCAAAAACATTCTCCTTGTAAGCGCTGGCTGAGGCCAAGAAATAAGACAGACAAAGGTGGACATGGAGGCAACGTCTCCTGACCCAGATGGCGGGCATCATCTATCATCATGATCACGCACTGTGATCGCGCACCTCCTGGGCTCCTGATAGCTGACCTGCTCCCTGGGTAGCTTTCCTCTCCAGATGCCCCAAACGCTGCGTACAGGGCGGGCTACAACCTCGTAGACCAGGCACACCAGTCACCATGAAAAAGAGGGGTCCGTGAGGGGAGGAAGGACAGAGGATGCTCTCCTAGTTGCCCACATGTAAAATCTTTCAACACCAGCAACTCACCAGCAAACTGTAGAAGAATTCATGGACGAAGAGCCCCATGGCGCAGATCAGCAGATACAGCAAATGATAAAGGAACTCAACATCCAGAACCATGGCTCGGTAGCCTCTGGTGAATGTTCCACAGTTGCCCACAAAGCTCATCAGAAAGATGATTTTATTGCAGACCTGACAACAATGAGAGCAACAGTCAGATAAGCACATGCCGAACTCGAGACTCTTCACAAGAGCCGAGGGCAGTTTGCCCCCGGGCGTCTCTCGGCGCCTGTGCCCAAACAAAAGCTTCCTTTTGCACCCAGGGCCCACCGAACGCGCCGAGACCTGTTCTGCGGATCAAAGTCATTTCATTACTTTGCTTTTCAGGCATATTGCAAGTTAATGTGACAGTCAAATAACTTCATGGGCAACACTAATCAAGTGGCATTTGTAAGTGACAAAAACAAAATTAACATACTGAAATTATGATTTTCAAGATGAGATATGAATCATTTCTAACATCCTTCCATGAGTTAGTCAAACACAGAAGTCACCTCAATCCACGAACCCTGTGATCAGCATGATTAAAAGTGTTTTCTAACTTTCTGTTACATTCTAGGCATTAGAGGGTTGCAATTTAATGAGAAGCAGCCAGTTCTTGTCATCCATTGCTCCTAATTTTACAGGGAAAATGAGAATCCTCTTGGGGTGCGCAGGAGAAAGTAAGGGACTTCAGGATGAGTTCTATTCCCCTGCCCCCCTTTCTGAGAATAACTTCTTTTTTCTTTTTGGTGATGAAAGTTAAATTTATTATGGTATTCATTTTGTAATTCATATACATATCAAATCAAAATATCGTACACCTAAAACTAATACAATATTATATGTCAATTACATCAATAAAAAGTTAAAAAACAATATACGAAAAGTATGTAACCTTATTAATAAGCAAAGAAATGTGATTTTCCCCATTTCTTCCTTTTCATAAACTCATATTTCATTGAAATAGTCATATATACATGGTAAAAGTAATAGCATTTTTTCCCAATAGCATAAAAGAGTATAAAGAATAAAGGAAGTCTCCCTCCCAACCTATACTATCAGATCCCCCCAACTCTCCAAGAAGACTAGTCTGATCCCTCAGAAGGAGCCACACTGGGACCTCGTTAAGTACCAACGCTTGGCCCTTCTTGGGTTGGGAATAACTTCTGTTTTTCCTCTGGGGATCCATCCCTTCCCATGTATTGGTCCTTGAGGTCTGGGTGGGGCTCCATCCTGGCCAGTCGGAATTATGGCAATCCCCTGGCAACGACTGGTTCACGGATAGGCACGTGACCAAATGGAGTCAATGACACCCACTGAGATCCTTCCTGGGACCGCAGTGTAAGACAACTTTGTTCTTTACCCCTGACCCTGGACCTGACAGAAAGTGACCTCTGAGGCTGCTGGCATCCATCCTGCATTACCATGGAGCCCAAGGGTACCATCAGCGCAGAACCAAAAGAGAGGAACTGAGCCCTGACGCTACTGTCCAGCCTCCTGAATGCAGCTACACCTGAAGCCAGGCGCTAGGATTCTCAGTCACATTTTCTCCTTTGCTTATATGAGCGTGGATTAGGTTTTCTGACCCCTGCAACTGAAGGTTGACCTACTGTATAACAGAGTCCCACCTTTGAGAGAAACCCCATGCCTGAAGTCTGACTTTAGCAACATGCTGCTAGAAAAACCTGAATCAGGAGAAAGGTGGAGAGAATGCGCTTCGGCTGCACTTGGTAAAACCACCTCCTGCTACCTGAGCTAGCTTGGCCACAGGTGCTGGGGAAGCGGTGCCAGTTAATCTGGTGGGTCAGTGCAAGCGAGCTTCGCGGCAATCAGATAAGGGGGGAAGCCAACACCCACGGAGAAGGTTCGGCTTTCTCAGGCTAACCTTTCAATCCACCAGGTCTTTTTCCTCTAATATTCTAACTTTTGCCAGTGTAGGATCTTTTTTAGGGTGAGAAAGCATCATTCATTCTGAAAGAACTGTGTTGCTGGGGTTTCAGAGAGGAAAAAAGAAGGCCACGCTCTGCTCGACATTCCAGGCCCTCACACAAGCCCAGGCACCTGCGGTATTAACAGAGAAGTCCACTTCACCTGAGCCCACTCTCCCCTTTAACTTCTGCCCCCGTTTTCTCTGTCGCTTCACCAGCAACTGTTTCCTATTCATGGTCTTAGTCTGCTGTCCCCACTTCCTACGGACCCCACTTTGGTGTCGGATGTGGCTTTTGGTCCCAGCTCTCTACTGCAGCGGCTCTCCCCACGTCCCCAGGGATTCTCCAGGGCACACACGGCCGTCTTGCCCTGTCCACTCCTAGCACCCAACCCCAGCTCCTGCAGCACCCTTCTCACCACCGTCCCTGCACGTGGCTGCCAGGATACCACCCCGGGCTGCTTCCCCAGCTCTTAGATCTCCAACATTCCTTCGCTGTGTGTCCACAGCCGCTATTCCTTCTCCCATTGCTGCATATGACATTCCTCTTTTGTTATCCCCTCTGAGTAATCGTTTACTGTTTCAGCTTCCCCCCCATGCCCCTGATCTAATGGTATTATGAATGGTCATTAATTATCCAAATGGAGTCTTTCCCCCAACTGACTTATGTTAAAGAGAAAACTATGGAATGACCAAAGGCCAGAGAAACAAAAGAATTAACTAGCAGAAGACAATCCCTGAAATACTGAGTGTTTTTTCCTTTTATTTATTTGTTTCTCTGGTATTTCTTTCTTAAAAAGCTTCCTCTCACTGCAGGTGAAGCCTGTATTTCCTGCTTCAATGCTGATGTGGCTCTGTCACTCTGGTCATGGCCGATTTCCAAACATGAGGCCCAACATTAATAGCCTGTCTTGTTACCTCGAGCCCAGTGAGCCAACAGTTTTCGTCTATTTTCACCCTGAAAACCAGGTCTTGCATGACTTCATTTTAGCTGGAGGCATCATTCTTCTCCCAGCCTCCCGTGACTAAAAATTTGGAGTTATACTTGCCTCCTTCATCACCCAGTCAAGACAGTGATACCTTCTTTGCCTGGAGAAAAGGACCCAGACCAAGCCCTGCACTAATTTCACGCTTAAGGTTCAGACCCAACGCCCACCACATGTCACTGTTCCCTCCGAAGCTCTGACATCTGTACCTTCCTTCTTCTCCGTTATGACCAAGACACAGGCTCGTCACACGTAATTGAAAGCCCTGCTAGAGGCCCTAAGTGGTCCCCCAACCCCCTGCACAAATCCGTGTACATTCATGCCACTACCAAGGGAATTTTCTCAACCACTGAATTGCTCAAAAACCCTGAATCATTTCCCACTATTGGGAATAGAATTTCCCAACCTGTACTCTATACAACACTAATTCCAAGTGATACTTCACAAAAAATGTGGGCAAATAAGTTCGGGAAACACAAATACCTGGTGTCCCTTTCTTACAGATTCATAACCCGTATCAGCATATTAAAGTCTCAGAAATGCTGCCGTGAAAAACCTTTCATGTTGCTTAACCCAGCATTTCGCACATGGATTTGACCAAGGAACGCTCTTTTCACCTAAGATTCATCAACTTAGAACACGCTGCCCTGGAGGATGAAGCCCCAGTGCGTCTTCCTGAAATGCAGGGCCCAGGTTCCCTGTACAGGATCAGGCCCTACATGTCAGTACGTGAGCCACAGAGGAGGCGAAGCGCAACGGGTGGCCATCTCCTGAGCAGGCCCGGGCTCCCCTCGCTGCTGTGGCCTGTGGGGAAGATGCTCTGCTCAACCCCTGCTTCCTGGCCCCACTGTCTCCATTCTTTAAGACAAAACTTCAGCCCTGTCCCCGTTCTCCCCTAGCGCCCTTGCTGCCTCTGTCATCTGAACAGCCACTGGGGGACATTTATGATTGCCCTCAATTACTGGATTCACCTTTTTTGCAGTATCACTTCCATTTCTGAACAGTGACCTCAGCTTCCTTATACACTCAGGGCAGAAACCTCTGGAAGGCAGTTTTAGATCCCCACATGTCCCAATTCGTTCCTTTTTTTCACCAGGAAACCTCTCCAATTTATGGCTTTATATCAGCTGTGTCCATTTCCTAGGAATTCCGCAGATGGAGCTGGCACCTGCCCATCCACAGCGGTGAAAGAGCATTTCCAAATGTCACTACTGACTTTGAGGTAACTCTCCTTGATTCTCTTCTTACCTCTCCACCTGCTCCATCTCTGTCAACAGTTCCTCTTGCTTCTCTGCGGTCCTCACCAGAAGTGGGTGCTGTGTTATTCCGTCATTTGACTTAACTGGCTAAAATCTCTCGTCCTAGCACACCTTTGACCTGATTGGCAAAACTAACCCAGATCTCAACTTCTCTCCCTTTGTCTGCCTAATTCTGAGAGGAATATTCCCTGAAAATGAGACTGTCGGTGCCCAGAGAGTACGTTAAGAGGTTCACCGTCTTGTGACAAGGGGAAGAGGGAGACGGCCACCTGCAGCTCTCCTTTGCTTCTGCTATTTTAACAGTTGACCCAGATAATATTTTTCTGCACCAGAAGCACAGGCCAAGATTCTGGGGAGGATGGAAGGCATTCCTACTTGTATGTAAACAAAAAAGTGGCGATGAAGGTATTCATACTTACGTTGAAAGCTCCCAGAAGAAACAACGTGGGTTGTAACCCGACCGAAAATATCAACCGGAGAATTGTGGAAGCGATTAAGGCCCGGATGCCGTGGGGCTTGGGGAGGGCAATGACAATGGCCAGAGATATGAGCATGGCTGTCCACAGCAGCCCTGACCAGTGTGGCTCCAGGGTTCCTGGAAAGACAAGGCAGGGCTCTCACAGATCAGAGCTTTCACCGGGTACAGGGGACGGACCAAAACAGGTTTAACGTCATTTTCTTCAACCACCTCTCTGGCCTTGTATGTCCCAACCTTCACGTCCAGTTCTCTACCCCAGACGTAACCAATCACATCCATGTTTTCTTACCTGCAAGCCTTCTACTGATATACGTGTTCCTTCTACCTGGGAAATTCTCTCCCTTTCCCATTCATGTTAAGTCTTAGCTTAGACGTCACCTCTTCTAGGAAGTCTCCTCCTCACAAAACATGCCAGGTGCTCCTTCCTTCTCTGATTCTTGTACCCCTGGTCATCCCTATGGGACACTGTTCTCTAGCGGTCACTGCCCCCTCCCTAAACCCCATCCCCACCAGACTCCAAATTCCCCAAGGGAAGCACTGGGCACCCAGTAGGCACCCATCAAATGAGTTTGTTCCATGAGCAAAACTCATACATGTGTCACACTTCACTCTTAGGGGAGGCAAGCTGGAAGAATAAACTTCTAATTTCTATTAAAAGCATGCTAAGGAAAAGTGCAGGTCCCCTGCCTGCATCAAATTTCTTCAAGGCAAGGAGGAAAGCAACTTCCGTATCATTAGCATCATCCTACAATTAGATTATCCTTGTAGTCAAAGAGCTTATACCAGTTTTTGTCATCTCTTGCTATTGCAAGTTCTATTTAGAGTGTCCCACGAGACGGCTTGGTTATGTAACATGAGCCAACAGGGCTAAAAATAAGGTTCTGCAAAACACTCATTTAAAAAAAAAAAAAACACCCCTATTTCAAATGCTGTCACGTTTTGACTTTCCTTCAGATGTAAACAAGTAGCACTACATGATTAAGGCCACTTATATAAAGGAGTTTCAATTCTCCAGAACTGCTGGGATTGAAGCACCGCCAGGGAAAGAGACATCCCGGCAGGTTCCAGCTCTTCCACGAGCCTGCTGGCTGCCCTAGTTCATTTCGTCCACACCTGCTGAGACTCACTTTCTCTCTGGAAACTGTCCCCCTAACCCCAGCCACCTACCTCTTGCCTTTGGATATCCTTCAAAGGTAAACCTGATTAGGAATGGGCACCAAGAGGCAGAAGCTTCTCAGAAATTCAGGAAGAAGTGCATATTGGGGCCTAGGTGTCCCTTGCTGTGCATTTAACAACTGTTAGATATTGTGTTAAGCCATTTACGCTGATTATCATTTATTTAACCCTCTTGATCACCCTATGAGGTTGCTGTTATCATCTCCATTTTACTCCAGAGGAAATGGAATCTTGGGTTACGTATCTTGCCTAAGGTGACACAGCATATACCAGGAGTATATACGCCCCTGAAGGAATGGGCCTTAACTTATCATTAAAAAAAAAAAAAAATCCATCCACTTTAAGTGCACACTTTGATGACCTCTGGCAGTGTATACAGTCATATGACCTCATGTAACCGCCAACACAATCAAGATATAAACAACTTTATCGCCCTAAGAGGTTTCCTTGTGCCCTTTGCAACTGATGCCTTCCCCCATCTCCAATGCCAGGCAAATATGGACCTGCTTTCTACCACTGTAGCTTTGCATTTTCCAGAATTTCATGAAATGAGAAAAATGATCATATTTGTAGGTAGTCTTTTTAATTCTTTCACTTAACAGAATTTTTAAGATCCATTCAGGTCACTGTGTATATTAATAGTTTGTTCTTTCTATTGCCGAGCAGTATTCCGTAATATGAATACAGCACCACTGATTCATCCACTTCACAATTAATGGATATGTGGGTTGTTTCCAGTTTGGAGTTGCTACAAATAACGCTACTGGAAACAACCAAGTACAAATCTTGGGGTAGGTGTATGTTCTCACTTCTCTTGGACAAAAACATGGAAGTAGATTTTGGGACCCTAAGTACATGCTTAACTTTAGAAGACCTAACCATACTGTTTTCCAAACTGATGGTACCATTTTCCCTTCCCATCAGCAATATATGGGAGTTCCACTTGCTCCACATCGTCACCAATACTTGGTATCATCAGTTTTTCTAATTTTAGCCATTCTAGTAGGTTTCTAGTAACATGTCATGGTGGTTTTCATTTGCATTTCTCTAATAACTACTGATGTTGAATATCTTTTTATGTGCTTCTTGGCCATTCATATGTCTTTTTTTGTGTGAAGTAACTGATCAAATCTTCTTCCCACTGTTTTAATTGGGTAATCTTTTTATCGTTGAGTTGTAAGAGTTCTTTATATATTCTGGATATAAGCCTTTTGTCTGATGTATGATTTGTAAGTATTTTCTCCCAGCCTGTGGCTTGCCTTTCATTTTCTTAAGCACTTGATTATCATAAACTGCTCTTAAGAGCTCAGTGTAATAAATGTGACCAGTACAACACATGTACTCAAATCCTGAAGGGGACAATATAAAAACCTGCTCTCTTCCCACTATAAAAACAGAGGTGATAATTAATGCTAGATTCCAAATAAACAATTATAGAAAGACTTCTTTGAGACAACTGGAGAAACATGAATATGGACAGGCTATGACATGATTTACTGTTAGTTTTGTTAGATATGATAATGGTATGGTGATTATACACATTTTAAAATATTCTTAGAAGTTAGAGATGCACAGTGAAATATCTATGGGCAAAATGACAAGATGTCAAGACTTCTTTAAAATCTTGCAGAAAATACAGTAGGAGTATAAATGAAACAAAATTGGCAAAATGTTGGTAATTGTTAAAGCTGGGCTTATGGGTATATGGCAGTTTATTATACTGTTCTTTCTACTTGTGTATATATTTGAAAATTTCAACAGTAAGAAAGTTTAAAAAGTAGTACTTTATGTGCTTTAATCATCATGCCATGTTTACAAATTCAGTATGAAACCTGAAGATGCCCAATTTTCATGCTGTTCCAAGACGCTGTGACTCATCAGTTCTGAAATAAAGGGGGAAAATGATACTTCTAAAAAGGAGCTTTTAAGGCCACAGTGTCCTTGGCAGCCACAAGCCTTGGAAGTCACAGAGCCACATCGGCACACAGAGCAAGGTCATTACACACCTGAAAGAGAGACATTTTGGAAATCCTGGTTTCAGAATTCAATGAGCACAAATATTGCTCTCAAATAAATACTTTCAGGTAACCAATCAGATTTTGTTTCTAGACTGGGCTAACACAACCCTCCTCTTGAAGATGGTCAACAGTGACTATAGAAGATGCCCCCGACACATCTTCCAAAAGAAAAAAGTAAATCCCTCTGAGTGAGTGGATGTGTTTGAGGTGATCTCAGTCACTGCATAATGGAAAGGGCTTCCTTAGGTCGGATCGACCTTGTTCTCTCCAAGGACATCTAATTACGTTTTCTGTTGAGTCTATCTGCATGAAGTTCTAAAGCCAATGCTGCCAAAAAAGAAAGCCTGGACTTCTACAGATCAGCCAGGGGTGATGTCACCTTGAGTGCCACCACTGTAAAGATGGAAGGATCTTTAAGAATCATTGTATCCAGTAGTTCTTGAACTTGGATGGGCAAGAAACAGGATGCTCCAGAGATCCTGACTAGGTCAGCAACTATCTTCTCCTGACCTCTACAGGCATTTCTAAATCCACACCTAAGTTTCACAACTACTGGCTCAATTTAAGCACCTCTTAAAAGAGAGGATAAGGAGAACTAATTGAAGTGGCTCGCCCAGAGTCACGTGGCAGGTGAGTGGCAGAGCCAGGCCTAGACACGAAGTCTGGACTTTGTAAATCTAGCTGTTCCACTGGATGAGGCTTATCATTGAAGAGGAGAGAGGTGTCAATGAACTGTCCCCAGCACTGGCCTCAAAACTGCCACAAGTGACCAGTGAAGAAAATGGCCAAGATATATTTAAAAAAAAAAAAAAATCAATTTTAAATATTTTTAAAGAAGTGGAGGGTAAAACGAAAACACATCCAAAGTAATAGTTGAAGAATCTGCTATGATGTGCACAACAGTTCCCCAGAGGTGAAAAGAGGCCTGGGCTCTGTCCCCTCCACCTAAGCCCTGGGTTGACCACTTTGCGCTCTTACCTCTGCTGACTGGCATCCTGGTGAAGGCAGACATTCCCCCCAGGGGCAACACCCTGCAGCCCTGTGGACCTGCCCAACGTTGCAGCCAAGGACACTTACGATTCCTGATATTGCATTTTAAAGGAAAATGCCCCTTGGGCTGGTGTTTAAGTACGGCTTTTGGGGGGAAAAACATCACTTAAATGGAGCCTTCAACATAGCTTCAGGCCAAACAGAAAAGCTAACGCCTCAAATGAGTAAGTTAGACACATCACAGAACATATGACCACTTTCAAATCTGACCTTAAACTTACTTCCATTACGTTTATGACATCTGCATTATTAAATCCAGAGCTGAGCCTGGAATTTACCTCTGCACTGTTTCTGTTTTTTTTTGGTCTTACTTTTGGGCTCTTCATCCCATTATGTTTCACAAAAGGTGGCTCCTGGCAGGTTGTGACATACATATGGGAAGTGATCTGCCAAAAAGCTCTGATGAGAAATTGAGCTGAAAAGTAGGCCTCCCAGGAGGCTGTAGCAGGTGTCAGGAAAGTAGGCCGTAGATGTTTAATAGAAGAGGAGCTTCCGCCAACCCCCAGAACCCCACACGCGTAAGTGTCTCCAGAGAGCTGTTACGCAAACCGAGGAGCCCCAAACAGAAAAATGCCCCTCCTGAACGGCTTGCCTTTTCTCAGCAAAATGTGCAGAATGTGCATACAGATGACTGGAAGGAGACAGTGGTGGGGGAAATCCATCAAGACCATGGACAGCACGTTTCGTTATGTGAATAAGGGCATGTAGCTCTTAATAGACTAAAGTGCCAAGGATGTGCCGTCTGCAGTCACTCAAGCCCTGCCTCACCCTACCTCTTGTCAAAAAAAAAAAAAAAAAATTCCAGAGATGCCCTACAAATTCTTTAGTCTGAAATCAATTTCACAAGTATGGCATGGGAAAAAACATCTACTGGACTGAGCATCAAGGTATCTACGTGCTGGGGTTAGCGCGGTGCTAACTGGCTGTGTGACTTTGGCTAAATCTCTCAGCTTCTCTGACAGTTTCCCAACATATAAAACAAGGAGGCTGACTAAGATGAACCCTTCCGGTTTTAATACTGTAAATAGCTTCTTCTCTTTCTTTCCTGGTAAATAAATACGGACATACAATTTGTATTATTTCAAGTTAGATTTAAAAATAAACCCGTGGTAAAAGCTACACTCTCATTTTGTCTGAAAATGGGTAACTGGGATCCCATAACTTGCACCAGTACTTCCAGGGATCACGTTTAAGATGCTAGTCACAGCCTTCCTGCTGCCTCTGGAATTTTCCTTGAAATTAAAGATATGGATGGTACCTCCTCGGACTCCTTTAAATGGGTAGAAAAAGGCCACAAGCAGATTCATCAGGACAGCCAGGTTGAATGAAATGCTGCTCCAGAAAGACATGTTGCGGGCACACCAATACAGAACGGGCTGGGCTGTGGAAACAAGGACAGAGCCCTGTGAGGTTCAAGACTGCAAGCCAGAACGCTGGGAATCCACACGGCCCTCCCGCTCCGCCCCTACAAGTCCACTTTTGTTCCCAGTTTTTACCACAACAGTAAAAACGATTGTTTGTTTTGAAGGTGACTCATAGGCTCAGAACGACACCAGATTGGTTTGTTTCTGTTTGGAGTACTTACTGGAACAGAAGATGTATTTGGGGGCTAAAGAGGAGAAGAAAGGGGAAAAGTTGGAGCATCTAAAAACCCTGCATGCCCCTGTCAACACCATCAGTTATGGAATCTTGGGGGTTATCCAGGGTTCATGCGCCGAGTCCTCAGTTCCCCCTGGGGTGCTGGGACTGGATGAGATACCTAAAGAGACCCGAAAATTCAATGAGACTTTGAGAAGTGGGGGGCGCTGGTTGGGGGGGGACACACAGCATTCAGAGTTGGCCCAGCTGGGCCCCAGGCTAGGAACAATGTTACCTCTTCCACACTCTTCCCTTGCTCGAAATTCTTCACCAACTCACTGGTGACTAAAAGCAAGATAATGTTCCCTTTCCTAACACCAGGTCATCTGCCAACTAGGAGTGGGAGTTCTGCCTGGACGGTCAGCAGTGGAGCTCCCATTTGCAAAGGCTACAGTAGAGAAAGGATGTGGAACCAAAGCCCTCACAAAGGGCGAGAGACCCTGTAGGCAGTGCTGCCATCTTAATCCATCGTTACCGACAGGTGATACCACGCCGGCTGCATCTCAGCATTAGGAGCACAAGCCGGTGACCACACTGTGTGCACTGGTGCATCCTTTTCCTCTGAACTCTTCAGTGGTGCCTTACACTTGGGATGGTGGCAGGAATAACTTCCACCCCCAGGCCAGAGGCAAAGTTTCCAAAGGACAGTCTCATTCAACATTATTCTCCTCCAAAGAAAAGTGTGGAGTATGTGAAAATGGATCTCTAGCGTGTTATTTCTCTCTCCCAGTGAAGTCATCATTTAACTTTAGGACAGCAGCCAGGGACAAATCCAATGACTCTCGAATGATGCCTATAGCAGTAGCCAAGCCTCTGGAAACTTCTATCCAAAATAAAGTTATGGCATAATTAAACAGAGCCCTGGATAATTGAATAACTGCTCATCTCATGTTTGCACTTGGTAACAGGCCACGTTTCCAAACTGTAGAGTTTTACAGCTATAAGCATCATCTAGTTTAAAAGATCTCATTTTATAGCTGAGGGAAACTGAGGCCCAGCAGAGGATGGAAGGCATGGAGATCTCATTCCCCAGCTCAGAGACCTGCTGGGCTCAGTGACAGGGACAAAGTTAAGCGGCTCATGTCACCATTCAATGGAGGAGCCGACCAGGAGTCAGTCCCACCTGTAGTTAATGAATGACTTTTTCATAAGTTAATTGCCAAAGCAAATTTAAGATGAGAAATCACCCGCTCTGTAGACAATGGCTATTGGTGTTTCTTCTGGGACTGAAGCCCATTTCTGATCTGAATATGAAAACTCCAGAGAGCACAGAAGAGACACATGGCAAGGATGGCAAAGGGCTGAAAACTGTTGAAGCTGAGTGAGGGTTTCACGGGAATTTACAAAATCCTCCCCACATCAGTGTATGTGTAACAGGCTCATGAGAAGTTAAAAGACAAAAAGGCAGGAAATGGCAGGGCTCAGTGATGGGTAAGGCAGAATTCCCTTCAGAGCAGCTCTCAATAGTAAGTGTGAGAGTAGCTGCTGTACGATGGTCTCCAACTGTGGCAGACAACTAACAAATCTTACTTTTATAAAACTAACACTGTGCTTAAATTGTGGTGTCACTCTGAATATGAACAAACCTTCCGTCCTTCAAGTCAAGTGGGTATCCACGCAGGTGGAAGAAGACAGGGTACCATGATCCCAGATGGGCAGGGCGATTTAAATAACTGCACCTGGGGCATCTCTTCGTAACCCTGCTCTCTAGCTTGTTTGTTTTTAAGGAACTGGGGCTTGCTTGAGGACTTGGACTCCATGTGCATATAGCAAGAGAATTTCCCACTCTACTCTGATGTGTGTAATAACTATGAGGGTAAACTCCACGTAATACCACATAACAAAGTGTCAGCATATGCAACTCTGCCTCAATTTCCTCTCACTATCTTCTAGTTTTCTTAGCCCAGAGTTTTCTCGTCACTGGGGCCAGGATCTTCAGGAGAAGATGTCAGAGAGGCACAGTGGACAGAGGATGTGAATGCACAGAATGGGTGTGTGTGTGGGGGTGTGTGTGTATGTGTGTGTTTTGAGGAGAGCAGGGAAGAGGGTTTCAAGAGAGCACAGGACCTGAGTATCTTCATACTTGCAGAAGAAAAGATGAAGCAATCCGAGTCTCAGACAGACCTTACTGTGTACCTGAGCCCTAGCTACAGATTTCTCCAAAGCACAGGTGATTCTCTGTGATACTTTCGGGAAAAGAAAGAGGAGCTTTATGAATAAGCCAGAGAAATCTTTTCTGCAGACTTATTAGAAGAGAAATAAGCTACATAGAGAAGAAAATATATTTCATTTTAATTGCACTTCTGAGTACATTTCTCCCCTTCCTAAATATGCAAATCATGTTTAATTCCGTTATTACTTTCAGTTTTTCTCTTACCAGCAGAAAGCTATGAAGCCAATTAAAATCTCTCAGTTGACAGCCATAGCTGTGTTTAAGCTTCACTGAAACGAAAACTGTTTTTGAAACAAAGACAGACTTAGTAAGAGAAGGTATTAGCTACAATGCAACATAAATCTTGGAATGATGAGATGGCCATTATGCAATCAATCAAACAATCAGGTAGTCTTAATTCCCCACTTTATAGGTGAGGGCCTAGAAGAAGTTAAGTCATCTGCCCAGAGCCACAGAGTCAGGGGGTGACAGAAGGAGCATGGAATTCAGATCTCCCACCTCTTGGGGCTGAGGTCTTCCTATTATGCCAGGCTGACGACAACATCTCAGGGATGACAAGGTATCTCACCTCATCATAAAAGGTGAAAAACCTTTCTTTCAGTTCATAAGCCCCACTGGAGAGCCTATTTTATATACCTATTTGATAACACAGTTCTGAGAGAATGAATGCATCTGACCAGTCTTAGTACTTAGTAGACCCATACATTTGCTAAGGGTGAAATCACCATTTTAATAACTATTTTGGAGGTTTGGATACACGAATTCAGGATCATCTCCTCAGGTTGGAATTATGGACTATTTCAGTGAAGAGCAAAATCGACAAATAAGAGGAAGGTGCCTTCTATTTCATGGAATAGCTGAAAACACAAGAGTACATGACGGATGGGGTCTTTGTCTACCTTTCTGGGTGTCTTTTTTATCCTACTGCCCAAGCATGGTGCTGTGTGGACATTCAACACTACTCACGATGCTCCAGTGGGAGGAGCTTGGATCAAGCTCACAGCGGCCACGAGGACACACAGAGAGTGGGGCAGCTTGTCCCCTAGGTCTTCTGAGGGCCACACCAAGGAGAACACGCCCGCTGTTCTGCTAAAGGTGGTCCAGACACCAAGCATGGGGCTGGGTGAGGAATGGGTTGGCTCAGCAAAACATATGATAATGCTTTAAAGTGCCGGATGATGAGGTGCCCCTTAGAGACCAGGGAGGATGGAGTGGGGGTGAGGTGAGAACAGCGCCTCCCGGCCAGCCTGCTTGCACAAGCCCCTCTGACACCAACCGAGTCTGGGGAGGCAGGGAGCAAAGCAGTGCAGTGGAAGCAGTAGAGGAGGCTAGTCTGTGCCGGCCCAGGCTGGTAGGGGCGGAAGAGGACAAAAGCGTCCAGAAACTGACCTCTAGCCCAGCTTCCCCTCACCACAGCAGGAGCCCCAGTGATCACAACTGCAGCTGGAATCCAGGGTTTCAAATAAAAATCCTGGCTCCTGACCAACAGACAGGAATAAAGCACCATCCTCTCTAAGTGGGTCGTAACAGTTGGTGCCTAGCGTACTGTCGGTACCGCAGGATCACGTTAAAACCCTAATGAAAACCGGGCGCGGAGAAGCCTTCCGGGAAAGCCCTATAAAAGTATTTTAGATGAGTAATTGCAGCCCGCCTGGCTGGGCTCCGCCACGGGACTCGCTGGTGACCAATGACGCATCTCAAGCGGTAAATGATTCCACTGCCTATAAAATGACACTAGGGTCTAAAATCCGAGCTACCCCATAAAAGGGGGAAGAGCGGCATCTTCCGAGCAGGTGGGCTAGTAAATGAGCAGTCAGGTGGGCTGAGTCTCCTGCTCAAATGCACCATCCTGTGAGCGCCAGGCCCGCCTGTTCTCCGCTCCTTTTATTTTCTACATCAAGATACCAAGTTCTCCCTGGAGCTCTGCAAGCGGATCAGATCAAAGGTGGCAGGAAGCAAGCCCTTTCAGGGGAGGCGCCTCCCTAAGGCTGGAGCACACTTCTCAGCTCCAAAGGTGCCCAGTCTTCTTGGTACCCAGAGGGCGACAGAATCCTAAATCACACCAGCTCTGCTCCTACTTGGCGGTCCACGTACCCACCATCAAGCCCTGCTGTGTGAGACCCCAGAACCGCGTGTCTCTGTAGCTTCTGGAGGCGTTGCTGACCTACCTCGCAGCTTCTTTTGCCAATTCATCTCATTGAAGAGGTCCTCGGATCGCAGGAAGAAATCGTTGATCTTGCTGCCTTGTTCATCCCGCTCTGTAGTGTAGTATATTCGTAGCTTTGACTCATTGGTTAGGAATTCACATATACTGGGCACGGGGAAAACAATCTGTTCCATGGTTCGGTCTAATCGGACAATCTAGGGGGAAAAAATGGATGAGGTTCATTACTTATCATCTTCAAAAACCAACACACAACTAAGGACCTCTACACTGGCAACGGGCTCCGTATTGAAGGCCCAGCACAACACAGACTTGATCTAGACTTCTGTGATTTTGTAGCTCCCAGACTGGGCTGTATCTCTTAGATCTATAAGAAAGTAGTTTTGGTAAGTCTGTTAAAGTATTTTTCTAACCTCAGATCCATTATTTTGACTAGTGACTAAGTTTTATCTGGAACAATTTAAAGCGTGTTTTGTGTACATATTCAGATGAGGCTCTGGGCTGGGGATATCCAGTAGAACTTTCTGTAATGATGGAACGGTTCTGTGTCTGCGTGCCTGCCCCGTCCTAAAGGAGAGTCACTAGTCACATGTGGCCATTGAGAACTAGCACGTGTGGCTAGTACAACCGAGGGTCTGAGTTTAATACTTAATTTTAATGTAAATAGCCAAACATGGCCAGTGGCGATCCTACTGCAGCGCTAGGCTGTGGTGCAAACCTCACCTAACAGCCTTCCTCAGATTGCAAAGTTGCGTTAGTTTTCCTACATAGGAACTCTACAAGGGGACCACTGTTTATGCAGTTGCAGTGGCCTCCTACCCCTGACTTGTCATGGCATCTAACATGTGCGATGCCTGAAGCAATATGCCCATTTAACACTGGTATAGTAGAACTCACTGTTCTTTAAACTAGCTTTGTTGGGTCCCGGGGTGGACACCTCACAGATTTTCCCCAGGCCCTTCCTAGATGGGCTCAATCCCCAGAGGGAGTTGTCTGGTCGAGATGGTTCAAATTGTTCAACACTGCATTGTCACAGTCCTGGGGGGCAGAGATTTCCAAAGGGGTACGGGCTGCAGTATCATAGGGGCATGGCCTCCCTTTATCCTTCCTCCCCAGAGGCTGGACAAGTCAGGTGAGGCCCAGGGCCCACGCCCTCTACAAGAAGATCTGGTTCTCTCTCTCCCAACACTGTTCCCAACGCAGCAAGAGAGGTGACTCAGGTCAAGCTGTAGTGGGAAACTCTCAGAAACGAGACAGGTTCCCACAGCCCTGCCTCCATAAATTCTGGGAGACGTCATCTTGAGACCAATGGCTTGCAAAGTGAGTTGGAGATCAGGTTATGGAAGCTTCCTTATCATACTAATTGTGGGTCATAAGCCAACCTCATTTAACTGGAATTGTAGTGCGGGGGTTGGTAACACGGGTGCACACACAGTCTGAAGTCTCCCACTGTCCAGAGCCGCCCTGCTTCACACCGTCAAGTGGGCGCTGGATCAGCCCCCCCTTACACGGCAGGAACATGATCTCAGAAGTGTGTCTGGGCTCAGGAGGCAACGGAGGAGGACACAGGAGGCCTCCTGGCAAGAACTGATTCCCAGACTCCAGGGCTACCCGGCCCGAGTGACCAGACTGAACGCACAAGGGTCTGCAAGAGCCCCAGGGAGTGACAGCGCTATCCGCCTTGCATAGGTAATTCATAGGTAATTGCATAGGTAATTCCCTGGGAGGCTGGAAGGTCCGGGCAGCTGCCCAGGAAGAGGATTTAAGAGCTCGGGACCCCCTGCCTGGCCATTTCTCTCTATCCTTTAAGATTGATCCATGCCTCTTTATTTCAGTAAACTTATAGTTGGGAATCAGAACTCAGCCCTTCTGCCACCTCTAACAGGGTGGATGACCTTGTTCACACCTCTTAATCTGATCAAGCATCAGTCTGCTCCCCGGTGAGCCAAGGAGCTCGAGATGATCTCCAAGGCTCCTTCTCCTCTGACATTCCACACCGCAAACACCTGAAGCTCATCTTCTAAGGGCTCCAGAGAACAAACTTCCGGTCATCAACAATAAATCAAGAATATGAGCTTACACACACCGTCACGATCAACTAATCAGTGAAATGACACATTTTATTAGGACAGCCCAGAGGCCCGAGACAGCGGGTGAGAATACACTCTTACAAGACTCCATCCTGAACATTTCACACGGCCCAAAGGAGCCTGTGAGTCCTTCAAAATCTTTGCCCCGACACTGATACTGAATCTGTGCATTTCCTCATTAGCCAAACAAGACAGACACACCATCGCTTACTGCCCACAGCCTGCACCCATAGGTCTGTACTCTCTCGACTGTCAGGAGACAAGGCAGGTGACATAAAAAGCACCCATAGGCTCGGGGGTCAGCGCCAGACCTGGGTGAAAATTCCAGCCCTGACAGTGATAAATGGACAGATGACACAACCTCTCTGAGTCCTATTGCAGAGTTTTCCCAGCTGCAAAATGGAGAGGATTCTGTTTCTTGTGTGTGTTTTCTCTAAGGCGGATCTGGCCGTATCACTCCTCGGTGTACAACTCTCCAATGATTCCACACTGCTCTAAGGGTCAAGTCCAGACTTCTTCTGAGGACGGCGGACACGGTCCTGCAGGCTCTGGGCCCACCCGTCTTCCCTCTCTGATCGTGGGCTGCTCTCCCTCTAGCTCCCTACATCCTACCTCCTCACCTTCACCTCCCACCTCAGGGCCTCCCCGTGTCTGTCAAGCTCTTGCCTCCCAGCTCTGCCTGTTTGTTCATTCCCATCCTTCTGAAGGTCTGTGCTTCGATACCAATCTTCAGAGCAGGCCTCTCTGACCACCACAGTCCACAGCAGGTCCCTCCGGGGGACCGTCTCGTGATGCCTTGTTTGTCCTCACGGCCCTGTCAGAACGCATGGCGCGTCTCCTTGTGTGGACTCACCTACCTTCTCGCCAGGCCTTACGCAGGCCTCGGGACCGGCCTGGCCATCACTGGCTGTTAGCACTGAGTGCAGGCCCTGGTGCACGGTAGCTTCCCACAACCTGTTTACCGTGCCGACCAATGACCGCGTGCCAGCCCCAGCCCAGGGCACCCACACCGGAGGCCCTCAACGCAGGCCCGGGCCCCGAGTTTATGCTGCCTTTACCTCTATCTGGGCCGTGTGCTTGGCGTAAAACTCCAGAGCTTCGTCTCCCTCCACCTGGCCACCAGGTTTCAGCATGGTCTGAAGTTCTTTGTTGTGCCGAGCCAACTAGAACACAAATACAGAAAACAGGGGAGTCACGTCTCTTTGCAACAGGAACACACAGCTCCTTTCCAGCTCTGGGTACAAAAGACGCATAGTAACGAGCAGCAAGCTGGGGGGCGAAGGGGGCGAGGGCACCTCTCCTCCCCATCAAGGGTGTGCTGCACGGCACCTATTCCGGGCTCCGGCAGAGCAGCGTGGAAAGCGCATGCCCACTCGAGGTCCCGCTGTGCCCCGATTCCTTTAGCCAGGCAGGAGGGAGATGGGGTTTATCCATCCAGCCCCACGGAGCCTGCATTCGGAATGTCCCGAGACCTCTCAGGGGCTAACTGCCAGGAATGGAGGAGAGAAGGGGCAGGGATCTATCAACCTCCGGCCCAATCCCATCACTGTTTTCTACCAAACTCCTCTACCTAAGAGAGGTGAAAGGGACAGGAAGTGCCAGCCTGCAGCAGAGTTCCCGGCTGCCCACACACATCAGCCTCCAGAAAGAGGAAGTGTCTGCAAAAGCCCAGCCACTTGGGAAGACAGTTACGAAACAGGGCCTTTTGGTGCCAGGGTAGGAAGTATTACTACATCCCCCAAAATGCAAACAAAAAGAAGTCATCATGACAAGTTCCCAAAGATTGCCAAGTGCGATCGGTCAGGCAGCTGAGGTTTGTTTCTTTAGATGGTTAAGACAGACTCATCAATATTTATGAAAAGACTAAGACTCCTTTCAACTGTCTTGAGACACAGTCATGAGCTATCCAAGTGTCACTGCTCAGCGCGAACGCTTTTAAAAAACGTGGGGTTTCCAAGGACATGACCCTACGGGAATGGGCAATGGAAGCAGCCTGGACCTCGGCACATTTGGTCAGGTGGCTGGCAGTACCCGTTACCACGAACCCAAACAAGCTCAGGCTAAAACCTTAAAGGAAAAGTAACTTTAAGGGCACACAGCACGGAGTCCTGCCCAGCAGGTGGGCGTGGGGAGGGGTGGTACCTGATGAGCTAAGATGTAGATGTTGTGTCCCACGTTCCTGGGGGAAGCAGCTCCGTCCTCGCCATTCTCTCCATCCTCGAATTCCACTTCGCCTTGCATGTAGGCTTTCTTGATCACTTCCACCTGCAAGAAGGGCCAGGGAACAGAGTTCCTGCTTCAAGGAAGGCCCACGTAGGACTGGCAATGACAGCACGCATACTATCAGTCTCCCCTCCCCTGGCAGACACTGCTCATCGGCCTCAGTACGCTCGGCCAGCAGGCGTGGACACAGCCTCAGAATCCTTCTCAATATGACCGCAGGCAGTCACCACCAATCCGCCTTCAATGAAATGAGAGGGGAACCCATTCGCTCTCGCTAGGCCACGAGACATTCTGTGGCTGGGTCCACGCCCTTCTCCTTTAGAACGGGACAATGGCTAAAACAAAAACCCAAAAAGCCTCCAAACAATGATACGATACAAACAAAGGCTAGAAGCCATGTTTTCCCTTTCTCTCCATCTCATTCTGCCAACTCTCCCCATCCCCTACCTTTGCCATTTCAGGAAAAACTAAAAAGGAAAGCATTTGCCTTTAGGAATAGCTGATGAAACTATTTTCTGACTCCAAATGTTTCCCTGTCTCCCACAGCCTACTCCATGTGAAGAAAATACCACTAACAGGCGACATCTACCAGCACCTTCTATGTGCCAAGCACTGTGTCCAGTATCTTCATTCTTTCAGAAACTTTACTGCTCATAAACATTTTATGAGATGTCAAAGATTCCGCCTGATTATGGATGAGGAAGCAGACGCAGAGGGGAAGGAGGCGTGCTGAAATTCGCACGGCTAGTGAGCTGAGCTTTGCCCCTGACTGTCTCACGCTGAGAGCACGCTTCCCAGAGCGTTCCGGTGCCGGCCTTCCTGCTCCCAGCCACTGGCCTCAGCTCCCCAGGAACACGGCTGGCTCTGCCCATTTCTCAGTCCCTCCCTGGTGCCCAGCACAACGCCCTGGACGAAGCAGGGTCCGGCCAATATTTATCAAATGAACCTGTCATTCAAGATTTAATCATTCAACGATTAAGAACACAATGCTTTCAACCCTTAAGTTGTACTAAAAATTAATCATTTTCTTTGATGACTCAGAAGGCATTTCCGCCTCCTGCATCGCCTCGAGGCCATTACTCTGAATTATTTCTCGTTATCTAAGACCAAGCACGGCAGAGGGACGCACATTCCTGTACTGACGTCAGGTCAGGCCCTAGAAATAATTCTGGAGACAAGACCCTCGCTCTCTCAGCTTGTGTTCCCTTCGCTTCTCTAAAACCAAACTGAACAGACAACGTGTTGCACGGGACGTGGGAGCCTGAACGTAGACATATATGCGTGTACACACACACACACGTGCACACACAAATGTACACACGTGTTCCGGACATGTGAGCGTCTTCACTATGCACATGCTCAGAACCGTGTTTGCTCCGGGAAGCCTTTGACTCTTCTCCGAGATTCGGGAATGAAGCTAATCAACCACAAGGGGGCGACCCGGGAGTCAGTGGCACCTAGAGCCCGGGGTGCTGCCAGGTCCCCCACCCAAGATGCGGCGTGCTCTGGATTGATGGGAACTGGAGCGGGGTCTCTGCTAAGTCATCCTGTCCCTACTCAGGAGCGACAGATCCCAGCCTCCCCCAACCCCAGTTACATAAGCCATTATGTAAACTCAGAGAGGACTTCCATCTCAGGCTGAGAACTCACTCCTGACCTCAGAGATCAAAGAGCTGGGCTCGCTGTGAACTTTATTTAAAGGAACACATAAAGGGACTTCAGCCTGGCCCCAAGTGCACACTGGGTCACCGGGGGGCAGGAAAGTTTTAGTGCCCTCATTTAGGTCTGTCAGTTACAGTTCATCTGCGTGGGAAAAAGTCCAAATAGAGAGTTCCGTCCTCAGCTCGGTTCAGCGTCTCTGAGAGCTGCTGCCTCACAGTTTGCAGCACAGACTCCCAGCCTGGAAGTCACAGCCAATTGTGAATATCACCCCCCAAATATAAACAAGATTGTGTTTTCTTTTTTAAAAAACCCAAAACATCAGCACCCCCCAAAACACCCTTCTGTTGCCCAGACTATGGGCACCAAGGAGAGATGTGAATTCTTGAGCCCTGGAAGAAGACGCGGCACAAAGCGGCAGTGAATGAAGAATTAAGAGGAGACCGTGCATTCTCGAAGGGTTTACCGTGCGTGCGGGCACTGTGCGCAGGGCCCGGTGGGAATCACCTGTCTTGTCTCCAAAGCAACCCTCTGGACCAGCTGATACCATCATCTCCCTTTTAGGGAAGAGGGAAGTGCAGCTCAGAGAGTCCAAGGGCCTCCCAAGGTGACCCAGCAAAGGGCAGAGCGACGGACGTGAATTCCAGTCCGCCGGCCTCCCAGACCTGTCCCTGTGCCACCTCCCCCAAGGGAAATAGGCCAGGGAGGCTTCCATGCGTGTTTGCGCTGAAGGCAGAGGACACTAACTCCACGCAGGGCTCACTTCCCTGCCCTAGGCAGGGGCCCGAATCAAACGTTCTCTCGGCACTTCTGATCGTCGGCATCGTAAAGAAAGCTCGAGGAGGCAGATGCCCTGCTCTGCCACAAGTGAAGCTCTGATGCTAGGCAGTGCCACGGCCAGAGGCTCAGCCGTGCGACTCACCAGTTCCTTGGGCCTCATGTTATAGAGTATCCTCTCGGCATTTTCACTGTCGTGCCTGCTCTCCATGATGGCCAGGAGCAACTTGGATGCATTGTTCTAATTGGAGACACAAAGGGAGGAAGAAATGAAGAGGAGCTACTGGGGGCAGCTGGCCTGAACCATGGGTGACCAGCTGCTGCGTCCTGGCTAAAGACACCCTGCCCCACGGCAGAGCATAAATCAAGAGCATCACCAGACTGAGAATGTGCCACCTGACACCCCAAAAACATGTCCGCAGAAACTGACTGGGGTCAAAGAGGCACCTCTTGGTTTGGGCACAGTTTCCCCCTTATGTCAGTTGGTCCCAGTCCTAGTGGACATTTAAACATGGGTTCTGTGGGTACACTGGGACCCTCATGATGACAGTGGTCAGGAAGCACCTGGTACATAGACCCACGACGCCTCCGGGGGGTGGGGAGTGGTTATAAACACTGTGATTCAGCCTTGCAGGTCAGAGAAGGCAGGCAATTCAGGTAACGCCCCCCGCCCCCCACCATCCTAAAACAGTGCTATCAGCTCTCATGACCCCTACTGTTATCATGAGATACAGCGACGCCAGTTAACAAAAGTGACCCAACGGAGCACCACACTCATGCCAAACCATAATTTCCCATTACATTCAAAGTTTTCGTGTGCCCACACCCTGTACTTCTTGACTTGAGCTCATTTTAGGCCCCGGGCCTATGATAATCCATATGCTTCTTCATGTATAGGACTCGAAAGTTGTTGCTTTGGTGAGAGGGGGCAGTATCTTTTTCTCTCCCCAAGCACAGATCACAGCAGTTCCATCGGGTTGTTGTGCTATCAAAAGCTGGCTTTTCACAGGGCAGAAACTTCCGTAATAACCTTCAGGTTACCGGATTAGTGGTTCAAAAAGCCACTGAAACGCCGATTAGGAAAGCATGAAATTCTCAGTTTATTTCAGGCTCTCATCATATATATTCTGATACATGGTAGCCAGGGATGTGAGCCTGAATGATGTCCAAGTCACTTCTACAACACGATTTGTCAAAGGAGTTAAAAATAGTCCCCTCCCCCCCAAAAATCCACTTAAACCATACAGCCAAACCATCTATTAGTTTGGACACTCATTTGGAAATACTAAAATAAAATAAAAGTAACTGTGCAATTCCTGTGGGCTTCTGTGTTACCACCTTCCCTAATGACCTTTCTGTCCTCCGGCACCACTGAAGCCATAAATACAGATCGGCTTTTCAGCTAAACCCTGTAGGTCCAGGCTCTCCTGTGACAGTGATAAAGTGGCCCAGTGCTGCAAACAGGGGCAAGATGCAGGGCAGATCTCAACCTGCCCCAACATGGGAACGGGTGAAAATGAAATGTGCTCAGTAAGGCTAACATTTCGAAATATACTTTAGACACCAGGATGGAGCTGCAAGTCTGATTCTCAGGATTGAAACTTTGGACTCAGAGAATCTTTGGAAGCCCTAAGATAAGTGAGGGGCTTTTTGTTCATTTGCTTTTACTTTTTAATATTTTTTTAAAATTAATTTTCTTGGTACCCTCAAGAAATCAACATCAGAAGTAGTGGATCAGCTTCTCAAACACCCCAGAGGCTGGCTTGTAAACCCAGCAGCTTAATCACCTTGAAGTCACTGCTTCAAGGTGCTTAAGCTTCGTCACCCCATAAAACTATTTTGGTATCAGAGGGAGTCAGCATGTCAAGGGTGCTTCTACATCAGTCATCTGTCAGCCACTGTTTGTACACGATGCAAAGAAACTCATCAGAGGCCCAGAGGCACGATTCTGGACAGTTTAACTCTCCTTATTTTAACCCAACACTTATGAACCACCCTTCTGCTAAATCAACCACAGAACAGAAAAAGGTGTTGCCGGATAATATAAAAGTTCAACTTTTTTTTTGGTCCTAGATAGTTTTTAGCTGTACTATTCTTGAACTGGCCCTATGTCCTCAACGGGGGAAAGACGAGAGGCCACAGAGGGAATGGAGTTTCCATTCTTTCTCCGTCTGCGGCTTTCAGAATCAAGGCTGCTAGTTCTTGGATGCGGTTCGAATTTGTTTCTCAGCTTTGAGTGATGACTTCTCATTCCACGTGACCTGTGAGTTGAAAAGCTGGTATCCTGTCCCAAGGCCTTATTTGGAAGGGAAAGACTGAAGTTCTGCCTTTTACTCAGAACTTGCAGCGTGGATCATTCATTTACTTTAAAAGAACTGTCTTTAGTATTTAGTTTCATGGCAGTGACCATGTCGCGTGCACAGGCAATACACAAAAGGGTTTCCAGATGCTACTGTCTTTTGCTTTCAATTCCTACTTGCCTTCAGTTCTAATACGAGGTCCATCCTCTTCTTTCCCAGAGGATTGATGTCATTGAGGATCAGGGCCGTGATGATGTCAATGCCATTGGATTCATGGGTGGCTATGCAGTTCTGAGGAAAGAGACACATGCAGACATTACACAAACACTGGTCACAGATCAGACGTCACAGGCCAACAGGCTCAACTGCTATTTCAGCACAATGCTCGCCAGTCCCAGTAATGTCTCTAGGGGAGAGCAGCAAATTTTCCGTGAGAAAGTGGTAAAAATAAAAGACAGATGAAAGTCTCTAGTTTCAGAATTAACAGTAAACAGTAGGAAAGTCCCCATGCACTGTAACTGATAAATTGGCCGTGTCTAATCCAAACAGTACAGTGGGCTTTTGTTCTTAAAGGAAAATATGGTGTGTGACTGATTCCGGGTCCTGAGCGCTGTTTTCCCCTTTAGAGGTGTGTTGCATTCTCTCTACATCACTCGGTTTTCGTACTGCACACTTTTGCTTAAGGCTTAAGTTTGGAAAGCACGTTTTAATTCACGTAATATCAGAATTAATCACCTTCCCCCAGGTAAGATCCCCGTTTGCAACAGAATTCACCCCAGTATGCTCCTTTGAACAGACCTCTGTTTGGCAGAAAAGCCATCTTGAGGTTATAAAGAAATTCACTTAGATAAAGCCTCTCCCCCAAAGCCTGTTGTACTTTTTTTGTTCCTTTTCACTTTAACTCAAACTACCCCATTGGTCCCATCAGGAAGCCTGGAGACTAAAGTGGATCTAACGAAATGCTAGCCTCGTAGTCATGGACAACTAAGATCAGATTTTTTAATATACAGCAAGTGGTCCCTCTTGTAAGCCGTTCTTCTGGCCTTGCTTCCCAAGCAACGCAGCATGTCATACCTTTCCTGGCCACTGGGTTTATAATGGGCTATTTAAGCACTGGACTACCCCCTCCAGCCAGGACACAGCTATAATTTGAGCTAAAAATCATACTCATTCTAGCATCAGTGCAAAACTGCACGGAATCTGCAAGACGTCAGGGATAAGCAATGACTCTACTCAAGAAACTATTGGGTTCCACTCCAAAAATATACTTCTCGAGAAGCGTAAGTCAAGACTAACGGAGTCCTTCTCTCCTCTGAACGTCTGTGGTGTTAAAGTCTCAATCATACATTTTCTCATGTTATTTTCAAGTTGTCTCATATACAGCAAGGTTTTTCTCTCTAGTTCGGTTTAAACCTCCTTCCATGAAGTAGCCCCTTTTTGAGTCTTTCCTAATATTTGAAATAGAGCCCAGTCTCCTGGTCACATTCATTTAACTCCAACTTTAATATGTACCCCTAGTCAACTTCGAGTTGGGCCGTTCAAACCGAACCAAGCTGGGCACGATCACCCCGACAGCCCCTCAAGTGCCTGTGATTAGGTCACGTCCTGAAACATGATAATGCTCGGTTGCTCCTTCCTCACTGCTTGGAAAAGGCCTCCAGTTCTACTGAATCCCTAGGTCCCTAGGTAGATGCTGTGCGACTTCTGAACTAGTCCCTGTCAACAACGTTTCAAAATGATAAACTTCTTTCTCCACCCCGAAATGCAAATGGATTTACCTGGTTCTCATGGCAAGGTCCTTGACAGTATTCGGTCAGACTTTCCAGGGTTTGGTTGATGAGGGCCACATTCTTTTCGTTGATATAGAGTCCGAGAAGACCAAGACCCCCGGTGGTACTTCCACAAATACAGTCCAGAAACTGTAGCGTCTCACATACCAAATTGTAGTTGGTCTTGTTATTTTGGCAACGAAGGAAGTTCTGCAATTGGGCAGTCCCCAGGTTGGGGGAACAAAGGCAAAGAGAAGAGGGAAAAGGTCACTCATTCTGCCCTTTTGATGGTATGTAATTGGTTGGGGCCTGGGATTGAGCAGCAATTACGCAGAGAGATGCAGTGTTGGGTAGAAGAGTCAGTCAGCCCCCATGACGGTCAACCGTGGACATGGTCTATGGCAATGGCTGCAAACACTGTGGCCTGTTCTCCAAGGTGCTTTTGTATGGGATGCAGGGGAGGAGAGCTCCTCTCTGACGACCCAGTTCAGACTCCAGTAGCCTTTTTAAGTTCTCATTTCTTTCTTTTCTGCCCCAGCCCACCTCCCCACCCATCACATGTTAAGTTCAGAGCCTTTTGACGTTTCCAAGGACACTAGTTAATGTTTAAAAGATGATGCTGTGGTCTGGATGCTGAATGCCCAGAACCTAACACTGAGGCTAGTTCATCACAGAATGAAGTGTTACAGGCTGGGCTTAAGCCCACCTGCCATGGTGGGAACCTGGCTTATCTTGTTTGGCCACTTCCGTTATTACAGGAAGGAACAAAAGCGAGTAAATGTGTGTGTGCTTGTGTGCACGTGCCCGAGTATGTATCCTCCAGGTAAACTTGCAATGCTAACAAGAGGCATAACAGCAGATAATTTCTCAACAAAGTCAAGCAAGCCACATTCAACCACCTCATAACTCACAGTCTATTCTGATGCAGAGGAGTTGTTTTTTGTTTTTTGTTTTCGTCATAGACTCCAGTAATCTCTTCTTAAAAAGAAGGGAAGATTAACCCCAGATATTCTTTTGGGCATAGTTATAAAAGTTACATGTTTACTGTAGAAAACCGTAGAAAACTGTATCTTTTTAAAGTAAAAAGATATAATCAAAAGATAAAATGAATGTTAACTTTTGACCTGGTAATTCCACTTCTATCACTATTCACAAAGTACGTACTGGATGTCTGCTACAGCACCGTTTGAGATAGAGGGGAACTGGAAACAAGCTAAATGCCCGTCAGTTGGGAAGTAAACAAATGATAGTGTATCAGCATCATTTAATATCACAAGTTGGAAACACTGAGGTAGGTCCATACGTGCCAATATGGAAAGATCTCTAGGACATACTGTTAAGTTAAACGAACAAAAAGGCAAAGAGCAGATTAATATATATCCAATGCTTCCATCCAAATATACAGAAAAAGGACAGGAAGGATACAGTCCAAACCAACAGCACTTCTCTCTGGGTAGAGACGTGGGAATGGGTAGAGGGACTGTTTTCTTAAACCAAACACTTATTTTCATTTAAACCTTCATAGAATATATTCATGTATTCCTTGTGTAATTAAAACATCCATAAACGCCCAGATTAAAAGCTGGTAATCAAGTTTATGCTCGACTCATCCTCTAGATAACCCCCCCCTCACCCCCACCCCAAGTTAACCTCAGGGCCTTCTGCGCAAGCCTTCCTGACTAGTCTAGAAATTGCACAGTCATTCAGGTCCAGGTGGAGGTGGAGGAAGGACAGGTGATTTGAGACCACGTGGGCTTTCGTAAGGTGACTATTTTTCTAAGGGTCACAGGAAGCCAGAGGAGGGTTCTGCAGCCATTTCTCGCCCCAGCCCCTCGGGGAAGATGCTACCTGTTCGAGGGCCTGGCTGAACCCCTCAGCATGCAGAGGTGGAGTGAAGGAGTATTCAAGGAGAGGGCAGGAGACAGCCAGGCTAACCTAGGCTCAAATTCACAGCATGGCTCTCGAGGCCACTCTGCCTCTGCAACTCCTGTGTCATCATTCCTGCCACGCCCTGCCCCTCCCCACCTCTGCTCAGGGATGTGGCCACTCCCGTCATGCCCCTTTCTGTTCACGGACATCATCTCTCCTGCCATGCTCCTCTGGCTGGCAGCAATGAACTTCTTCCTGCTCTTTAAGCACCCTCCATTCTCTCATCTCCTGGGCTTCAGCCCCACTATTCCCTCTGCCTGTCACTCCCCGCCTCCCTGTCTCCACCCTGATTAACTCCTCTTCCTTCAGGATGGCATCTCAAGTCACTTCTTTCAGGAAGCTCTCCATCCTGACTCCAGTGAGATTGGGGCACCAGCACTGGTGACCGACAACTGGCCAAGGAACTGGCTCGTGCCATGGGCTTCATAAACACCGGCTGAAGTATCTGGATTAAGTTGGATGAAGGAAAGGGGACTTGGGAACTCATCAAGGCCAGCAGATGACATGTTGCAGACCCCCCAGGAAGGACGGTGGGCTGCCCTTTCTTGAAAGCCTCTCCCATTTCTCATGGCCTTTGCAGAATGTCTAGCCAGAATCTCTCCTTCCTAACTCAGTTCCATTTTCTCTTGTTCTCTACTAAAACAGAGGCGTGCCACTCGGTAAAGGCCCATGGGAACTCTTTCTATGCTCAAGGAATAGAGCTCACCCATAGCGCATACCACCTACCCCACCTTGTCCAGACTAGAGAAGTCCTGTTCTTTTTGTCGTCTTCCTTGGAGGGCCAGGGACCAAGTCAAGATGGGTAGACGAAGGAGGTCAAAGACTTCAAGTCTGTGCTTAAACAGACTGCAGTGGAGAGAGAGCAAGACCTGTATTCCTTAACCCAGGGGAAAGACAAAGCCAGCCTCTCAGGGGAAGGTTCAAAAGCATAGGGAAAATGGTTCAAAAACAGTCCTTCCCATCACGTCTCTCGCTACTGTGAACAAAGCTTGCTTAAGGCAACAACCGTCCATTCGGCAAAGTCAAACTCAGTGGCTTTATCGCTACTGAACATTAACCAACAGGCAAGTTAAGGTTCTAAATACGACAAGGAACTCCGGGCAACTTCAAAGGGCCAGAGTCCCTCTCTCTGGGCTCATCTGCACCTCCTTATACCAGGGAGCTGATAATTCTCTCCTCGCGAGAATGTCTTCTCCCTCGGAATCCACGAGGAAACCCTGACCCAGAGATCCACCATCGGTTCCAGAAAACTGTCAAGAGGGTGGCAGGCAGAGTAGTTGAATCCCACCTAAAACCATCATTTTGAGAACTGGATTCCTACAAATACCATCGTATCAGAGCAACGTTATTACTACCTCCGTGTGCCTGGCTTAGTGGGAGTCTGTAGATGGGGGCAGCACTCATCCTTGTGAACCACTGGTCCAGATCACTGGTTTTCCAGCCACTCCCTGCAAAACCCTGGAGGAGCCCAGGAATGCCCCAGCTCTCAGGGCTCTTGCAGGTATGGGAGGAAAGCAAAGTTCTGACACTCTGTCGTTTCTACTCTGAACAAAGCAGCTTTGTTCTCATCTCCTTTACCATGTACGTTTCTGCCTAAGATGTTCAAACGGAGGATTCTGCAGCCCCAAGCAGTTAACACCACTGGCGTTATAGAACCTTCAAAGGTTAAGTTGCTAAGCTTTAAATGTATATATATTGAAATATACTGTACACTTCCTCTCCCCCCGATACCACTGTTTCTGGCAGAGTGGCGTATTAGAGAATGTTGTTTTGGAAGGACTCAGTAAAAGGGGCTTCTGCCCATGGAGTTCTTAGGGAATTCGTTCAAAGCAAAGTTTTGCAAAGAGCTAAGGTACAAAACAAAAACTGTGAAGACTTCCCCAAAGGAAGTGGTGAATTCGTACAATGGGAGCCTCCCTCTGCTTTCCCAGTGGAGGCTGGGTGTGCTGCGAAGACGGCAGGTCAAGGGGGCGGACGGAAGGTAGAACAGGTCCACGAAACCAGAGCCACGTCCGGGAAACAAGCACATCAGGACCGCCCCTCTGACATTCACGGATGGACTCGACTCAAGGTAGCCTTGTGTTTTGTTTGCTCAGAACTCAGCAGACATCAGCTCCTCTGGGAAGCCTTCCTGGACCCAGTTTACTACTGTGTTGGTTCTCTTGCTCTGAACCCACAAAACCCCTAAGATGACACAACTGGAGCACTTATCACCCTGCACGGCAGCCTCCTGCTTGCCGAGTGGCTCCTGTCCTAGATGTGCAGCTCTGTGAGGGGAAGGTCGGGGGGGGGGGCGGTCTCCATCACCCCCAGGGCAGGGCACAGAGCAGGGTACTCGCCGAGATGAGGAGATCAACACACATATGCATAGTCTCAACCTACTTTTCCTTTGGAGCCCGAGGTTGGTGGAAACCAGTAACACTGGTATAGGGGAACGATACAGGGCACTGGCCACCAAGTTCAGCCTAGAAATCGCCCCAGCAGGGTAGGGCCCCCATCCACAAAGACACCACAGTCGAGCTGTAAGCTTTGTTTTCTTACTGGTGGGACAGCGTGCTTTCCCATGGTATCGCTCACACTCCCTTGGCCTGTCTCCCCGGTGATGAACGGTGTAGATACGGTAGGTGGAGCAGACACAGTCCGCCTCCAGACAAACACCAGCCAACGAGCCAGTAACCGGACCCCGGACCTTTGGGTCATGACGGCCTTGTCCACCCACTGATCTTGGCATCCACGCAAGTCAGGCCAGTGCATCAAGGGCCGACGTGTTCTATGTCCAAAGAAGGAATGTTTGAGCAACAGGCAAGAAAAACAGACTCACAGCCAAGGTCCCACACTCAGACGTGGTCAGGGATGAAGCTGGAATGTCAGTGGAGGAAAGGAGTGGGCAGCAAAGCAGAGAACGAGCCTGAAGTCCCTGCGTGGCTGACAGTGGAGCTGATGGAAATCCCTTCATTTTGAAATACGGCCCAGATGTGGCTGGTTGATGACCTTGGATCTAAATGCTATTTCTTTAAAATTTCATTTCATTTTTTAGTTTTTTGGCCGTGCCACGCGGCATGTGGGACCTTAGTTCCCTGACCAGGGATGGAACCCGTGACCCCTGCAGTGGAAGCACGGAGTCTTATCCACTGGACTGCCAGGGAAGTCCCTCGATGCTTTTTCAAAGCCCAGGCTCTTCGGACCCATTTGATTGAAAACAAAAATCAGCACAGTAAGTACTCATACTGCAGACTTCCCCCACTTCCATTAAATTGTTCTGTCTTACTGCTTAACGATATAATTTCTTACTCAACTTATCCAGGCAGAGATTCTGCAGCAGATTTTAAGTGTTAGCGATTTCTGGTGGTGGCACCGAATGGTCTGGCCACAGCTAACATGTGAAAGGCCATCAAATCACCTGGTGGGTAAACTCAGTTGTGCAAATATTTCAAGGCTGCACCTTCCCCTTGCGGTGTTCGGACTAGAATTATTTTCCTTTCAAACCATCACAATTCAGGTAAAACTACCCCCACCAATTTATTTATTTTAGGAGAAAACATTCTGCCTTAGAGGAGTTCAGACACACTCTTCCTGTTCACCCTCATCTGTTTTAGGCAGAGAGGGGTGTTCTCCCCAAGAGTCAGAAGCAAAACTAGGAGAAGGCCAAGGCCCCGGTGCTCTAGCTTGCTTCTCCTGGGCAGAGACACCTTCCACAGATCTGTGTCCACTCAGAACAAAGAGGGTATCTCTGGAACCCATCCTTGGCCCTTCCTGAAAAGCCTTTGCTGTTGGGGAAACTCTGCAAGGGAGGAAACGCCCTCTGTCTTAATGCGGTGGTTGACAGCACAGCCTCTACCCACCAGACTGCCTGGGTTCAGTTCCAAGCTCTGTACTCCCTAACTGGGTCTTGTGCATCTTGGTTTCCTCATCTATAAAACAAGTGTTATGATACAGGCAACACTTAGCATCCAGGATCATCTAAGTGCCCAATAAACCTGGCCATTGTTATTACCCCACGACAAAAAAAAAAGTGAACAAAGGATTTCTGGAATAATCAGTTCAACAAATATTTTTGAACATTTGTGTAAAACACCAGAAAGCCACTTCATTCATTCAACCAAGAAATATTTGATTAGAACATTCTATGTACCAGATTCTGTTAAGTCTAGTATATTTAATCATCCACCCCTCCATCCATTCAAGTTTTACCTGTACACCTATGTATCAAACGGTGGCAGGCTACCAGATACACACACACATAGAGGCACACACACAGAGGCACATACACACATATAACAAACACATGTGGAGCAGGTGGGAACTACACTGCTGAGCATGAGATCTGGTCCCTGTCCCTGTGGAGACAGTGGGGACGACAAGACAGAGAAACACTTCTAGTGCCCAGACATCGAGAACCATGCAGGGTCCTCAGCTCGAAGAGATGGGCTGAAAGGAGAGGAGCTGAGATGTCACAGTAAGCGGCGGTAGCTGTGAGGACCTGGGACCCCCCCCTCCACTGCCCCCCGGCCCTCACCTGTAGGTCCCGGTTGTGGTTTTCGCACAGGAGCTGCAGGAAGCGGAGGATGGGCTGCATGATGGTGATGACTGCGCTCATCTCCAGGTCGTCCTTGGTCTTGTCTGCTGTGGCCTGGGCGCCCTCCCCTGACTGGTAGTGATCGTCGGGGTCGGCCTCCCTTCTGAAGGTGGTGAAGGCTTTCCTGGTGGCGGCAGAGGCCTCCACAAGCTGATCCCGGGCCTCTTCCGTTATCTGTGTCGTGGGCTCTTTGGCTAGAACGCAAATGTAAGATGGTCAATGCTGCCGAATCCCAGGAACACTATTCACCACGCCAAAGACGACGTTCAGAGACCTAAGTTCTGGAATTCACCCGAGAGTCCCTCAAGGTTGGCAAAACGCTCCAAGAAGCCACCATCTTCTCTCACCTCTTAGGATTAAAAGTAAGTTGAGCCCTTCCAGCTTGCTGGTGGCTCTAACACGTCACCTACACTTGCTCGGTGGTTTAGAGGAAAAGCAGTAGAGGTTCTGTCAACCTCATACATCTATGACTCTGGGCCTCAGCTTCCTCATCTGTAAAATGGGGAGAACATCAGTGACGTCTTCCTCTAGAATGTTCCTGAGACACTCAACATAAGCTAAGCAAACTGGAATTACTGTTCTTATACAACAATTGATGGAGCCCTTTACTAAGCCCCAAGGCACCGTGATTAAGCACCTCATGTTTATTACCTCATCGAATCTTCAGAGTAACCCTGTAAGGTAACCAGGCACTAGAGTTAGGAGCATTAGATGCTGTAGCCAGACTCCCTGGGTTCAAATCCTGGCTCTTAGTACTTACTAGCTCCATATCCTTACTAGCTCCATATCCTACAAGTTAATTACCATCCCTACACCTCAGTTTCCTCATCTGTAAAATGGGGATAACGATTTTATCGATTTTACAATGTCCACTTGACTTCTAAATGAAGTAACACATGTAAAGGACTTTGGACAGTGCCTGGTTCATAGGAAGTACTCAGTAAATGTTAGCCTTTCTTCTTTTTCTTCTCTTTATCCCCATTCTAGACCAGTGGCGATCAACTAGGGATGATTTTGACCCCATCTCCACCCAGGGGACGACAGGCAATGTCTGGAGAGATTTTAAGTTGGGGGTGGGCTACTGGTACCTACTGGGTAGAGGCCACATATGCTGCTAAACAGCCTGCAATGTACAGGGCAGCCCCGATAGCAACGGATTCTCCAGATGTCCCATGTGCTGTGGCTGAGAAACTCAGCTCTAGACTTAAAAAAACGAGACTCAGACCTATTCAAGGCCATTTGACGCCAACACTTTTGGGTCTACCCACTCCCCAGTATAACTTCTCTTCAAGGGGGATAATGGATAAAAAGCTTTATGAACTTTCAAATATTTCAGAAAATAAGGGAGGATTAGCTGACAAAAGACGACAGCCAATTTAAAAGTGCGTATTCCACAACTTGCTCTAACATTAAATGGAAATTACAGGAAAAGATTATTAATGGATTTCCTGCCAATAAAACCCTCAGTTTGACAAAGAAGAATGTATGTTAGTTTATTAAACAAGAGGAGCCTCCAAAGCAGCAGGAATTCAGTTCAGGTTACACAGGAAGAATTATATCACAACCAGATTGGTTTTCTTCTTCTGAAAGCCCCAGTCAGAAAACAGTTTGGAGCCTAGAAGTCGTGTAAAAACTAAAGGAAAACCAGGGATTCCTCCCATGTTTACAATGCAGCTGACTGAAGAGCTGCGTGCAGGGGAGCATTTACCTTTTTTCCGTGATGGGGCATCCCTGTCTACCTCATCATCTTTCTTTTTATTTCCCAAGTCACTGGTGTTCACGGTCACCGTTGCCTTGATTTCCTGCTGGGCCACCTTCATCCGGTCATAGAAGACCTTGAAGAATTTCTCCGACTTCTTATCTTCTGTCAGCCGGCAGAAAAAGGAGTGCTGCCAAGGAAAACCCACAGCTTTTTCAACACTGTGACACACCAGTTACTGAATCCCACTCAGGACACCAAAAACTCGTGGAGATCAGAGCCAGACACAAAACCTCAAAAACGGTCTAACTTTGGACCAGGGTTAAACACCGTTCAATGCACTGTCATTCTCTGGCTTCCACAGCCTGAGGTTTTCTACACAGAGTCTTTAAAGCAAAATGCCATTCCTTGGCTGAATCAGTCATATAGGCTTGGGAAGCATGCTAAGGGGTGGTGGGCAGATTTCAGCCAACGAAGCACAACCCCCTACACACATATAAATCAACTCCACTAACAATGGAAACAGAATGTATTTTTGGTGATTGTTGCAGGGCCAGTCATGTGTTTAAGGACTTCTATGAGCCCTCCTCTTTGCAAAGCCTTGTGAATATATACAGATGAGTAAGACGTGCTACCTGCCCCTATAGGGCTCCATACCAGGTTAGCATGACACGCCCATAAGGAGGGCTTATATGTGTAAAACATGCTCCAGAAGCTACACAGACAATTATATTATAGAGGCTCAGAGGTGGCAAGGATGACATTGGGCTGGAGTGATCCCAGAATCGTCGTGAAAAAAGTGATTTTCGGATCAGGTTTTAAAGGGCAGGTAAAGGGTGATTAGATGAAAAAGCTAACAATGAACAGGTAGCTCGCCTCTTGAATACACATCTGTTTTTGGACCCACTGCAAGCAATAGTATACACTGTTGATATAAAAACACAATATGGTATCTCAACTTCATTTGTGAGCACTCTCTTTTCACCCCTTTGCAAATACCACGCTGTTGTGAATTATTTACATAAAACTACAATACGGTCAATTTCCAGAGGAATAAAACAAAGCTCCAAACAATATATTTGCTTCTCCCAGTGGGAGCTTTCTGCCAATTTCATATCCCCCCCCATTTGGAAAGATGGCACTTCCCTACAGAAGGTAACCCTAGGCTTGCAATCCCAGAGAAAAGCAACATCTTACCAGCCTCATGAAGCCCCTTAACTGCTCCATCTCTCACCCCCCCACACCCAGTGCTTGATTCAGCGCCTGCCCCCGCCCCGACAGCCACCACGTTTCCATCTGCCAACATGCAACTTCAGTCACTGTGACCCTTCTTCTAGCCACTAGCCCATATGCTGCCCTGACAAATGTCAGCCTCATTTGCCCACCAAGCTCTTCTTGATCGTGCCCTTTCTTTTCCCTCTCCCTGTTCTTCTTTACCTCTGGCTGTTTCTTAAACACAGCACAGGATCCAGCCTTCCTACTTGTGCTCTCTGGTTCTGTCTTTTCTCTTCCAGCCACTCCCAAATGCCAGTTTACAAGTCACTGCCTGCCTCCATCCTGTGTGTCACTGAGTCCTCCAACACTCCCACTCTGGGAACCAAGCTCGAGCCTTCAGTGTGCTCCACTGCCCTTTGCTTCCCCCTGTTTTCTTTTAGGCTTCTAGTTCGTCCATCCATTCAACCGGCATTCCGTTTGTCCATCTGCCCATCCACTATTTACTGTGCGCCTGCCATGAGTCAGGGATTACGCCCATTATAGGAGAAACAATGCTCAGCAAAAAGAGGCCTGCGCCCCGTGAAACTGGTGGCTTGGTAGGAAAAAGACACAGTCATTCAACAGTCACGCTAATGACTTTCACTAAAGTAGCCTTTTAACCACTGAGTCCACAGAGTGCTGGCAAACAGCAGCAGACACTCAGCACCACCGCCCGGTTCCTCCTGGCTCTTCCCATGGCTGGGGTCCCCTCATCTGTCAGTCACAGCATTAACATCACTTCCTCCAGAGAACCACCCCGACCATCCTACTAACAGCAGCCACACCAGCTGTTTATCCTCACACGCTCTGTTTTATTCTTCATAGCAAGCGGCCCCTGAAACGACACCTGTATTTACTGTTCACCTACTTAACTGTCTGTCTTGGGCAGAGTGTAAGCTCTAAGAGGGCAGGAGCCTCGCCTACATGGTTCACAGCTGTCGTCAGAACACCCAGAAGAGGCCCAGCACATAGAAGGCGCTCTATAATGATTTGATGAAAGAATGAATACAACTCGACACTTTATGGCTCCTCTTGACTCGCTACACACACCCCCCATCAGATCCGGCCACGGGAGAAATAAATTCCCATCATACTGTAGACTCTTATTTCTCATATCCTCTAATGTGAGAAACCAAGTTCCAATTGTTCACTTCTTTGAGGGCCAGCGCTTCCGCAGACAAACAAGACGAGGTGTGCGGCGGACGAAGACCTCAACCTAGAGCCACCTAAATACAGCGATTACATTTTCCACCAAGAGGCGTCACACAGCGTCTCACCCACACGGGGTCAGGAGGGGACTGCACAAGGAGGCGGCTGCTCGGGGCAATGAACTTCAGTTGCTGCCCCTTAAGTCTTCTCATGGCATGGAGGCAACTGAAAAAGCATCCTTGGACATTCCGGTCATTCAAGAAAACAAGTGCACTTTAATAAGTAAATAAATAAAGAGCCAAAGCCTGCCATGTGTCATCGGGAAGAGCGTGAGAGTACACACCCATCACCTGCTACAAATGCACTGCTTCAGGTCTAGCTGGTTAACCCAGCCCATGTCACCTGATAGGGTCAGGGCGAGGACACCTCTTATAAAACGAGGGAAAGGCAAGGCACTGAGGATTACAGGCTTCTACATACATTTCTGCAACGGCCAGTATATTTATTTTGCACTGTTTGTAACAGTCCCCGTCCCTCAAGGATTTGAAGCTGCTTTATAAACAGAACGTGGTCAGTAAAACGATAGAGTGGACAGCGGGGTACGGTGACATGAGTAAGCACAGAAAAGCGACATCAAGCAAGGATGGGGGCTGGAGGATGGGAGAGGTGATTCCGGGAGTCTTGGGCTCGGCTCCGAGGCACCCGGCCATCACGCTGAAATGAGAGGCCAACTCCATCACGTCTCTTAGTAAGAAGCAAGAGGAGAGATACCACCAGTGCTTTGAAGCAAGGAAACATCTCTTCACGGAGGGGTTAGTGGGGCAGGCTTTCCTGTTGGACTTCCCGGGTCCAAGGCTGGGGTCCCTCATCCACTGGCTCTGTGACCGTGGGCAAATTACTCAACGTCTCTGAACCCACGTGGAAGGGCTGCCAGAGTGCACATCAGGTGCTTAGCACAGTGCCCGCTAAGTGTGTTGGTTTCACACTGCCATGACATTAGTATCATGTGAAAACCCCACAGCAAAGGCATCACCCAAGCAGCTAAGTGGCGAGAAGGGTCAGAAAGACCGGTCTTCAGCTCCACCGCTCACTAGCTGGTGTCACCTCAGAAAGTGACGACGCCTCTGAAACCCCAATCTTCTCATCTGCAAAATGGGCACTGTAACAGGGTGTACCCTTCACGGGTGGTTATGGAGACCCGAGATAAGCATAGTAACACTCCCAACAGCTGACCTGACGAGGTACCGGGAACCTGTGGTGAACCTTCGTGCGTCTCACCTCACACACAGCTCCTGATGAAGCAGTTGTTACTATCACTCCTTTTTGAGATCAGGAGACCCTTTTGGGTCTTTCAGATAATGTGCATCAGGTGTGGAGCATGCCCGAGAAGCCCACACTGTGACAAATGTCGTCTTCCCAGGATGCTGTGAGAGGCACGGGCCTGGGAAGTGGCAGAGCAGCAAGGAGGGGTGACAGCGGGGCTGCAGGGGCCCCAACTGAGAAGCTCAGCAAACGCCCTAGAAGGAAGACATCTGGGCTCCAGAGGGGAAGCGCTGGTACCTCGTACGGGAGGAGAAGTGAAAACGGAGGCATGTGCAGGAACTAAGGACCCCCGGTCCCCAATCAGGGGCTGTGCCGGGGGAAGGCATAGGGGCCGTGGAGCAGGCCGGGGCCAGGGGCTCCTGGAGACCCTCGCTGCCCCTCCCTGGTGCCTGGTGTCATCTGGACTCGGTGAGACCAGGCCCTGAACATGGCTCACAGACCTGTTCATTCCACCTGCTTCCGTCACAATGTGCTCGGAGGACCTGCGGGTGGGAAGGGGGCGCCCTCCTCAGGACTGTTTCCCCAGAAGCGGGTGGGACCTCAGACCAGAGCAGGTGGGGACTCGGCCCTGACCCGCCTCAGGCTCTTCATGGGCACTGGTCTACCTCCCTCCATGGGCGTATTTCAGTGAATCACACCCCAACCTCCACCCCCAAAACCTAGAGCCAAGAGCCATGGAGAGACTGTTTCACTTCTCCAGACTTTTCACTCCACGCCACCCAGCAGGTTTGAGCACCGCCTTCCAAATAAACCTGGTCTAGAGCAGGCAACATTAGTCCCAGGTAAGAGGAAGCAAAACGGGGGGCGGGTGAATGGGAAGTGACTAAAAGGGAACCAAGAGAACTTTCTGGAGTGAAGAAAATGTCTTGATTGGGGTGGAATTCACACAGGTGTGGTAGAGAGAATAATGCGCCCCCATCCCTGAAAAGATGTCCAGACCCTAATCCCTGGGACTTGGGAATATGTCACCTTACATGGCAAAGGGGAATAAGGTTGCAGATGGAATTAAGGTTGCTAACTTTAAAATAGTGAGATTATGCTGGATTATTCAGAGGGGCTAGTGTCATCACAAGGGTTCTTAAAAGTAGAAGAGGAGGGTAGAGTGATATGGTGTGAGAAGGACTCCACTCGGCGTTGCTGGCTTTGAACACGAGGAAGGGGCCATAGCCCAGGGGCCTCTAGAAACTGGGAAAGGCGGGGAAACGGATTCTGCCCCGGAGCCTCCAGGAAGGAATGCAGCCCCGCTGACACCTTGATTTTAGTCTAGTTAAGACTCATGTCGAATTTGTAAGATAAAAAATCTGGCTGTCTCAAGCCACTAAGATTTTTGTAATTCGTTACAGCAGCCAATGAAAACAAATACGATAGGTATAAACATTTGTCAAATCTGATCAAAGTGTACACTTAAAATCTCTACATATTATTGTATGTAAATCACATCACAATAAAAAGGAAGAGAAGGGGGAAAAAAACTGCTTTGTTACCCGAAGGCTAGAGAACTTTGTCAAGGCTGTCCAGACAAGGGGCCACCCTCAGAGGCCATCTCCCCCGCCCTGCAGAGGGACCTGCGTCTGCCGCCCTCATGGCCCATCTTTCTTCACCCTCTGCTTATCTCCAAATCGCATATGACTCCAAAGCCCTCTTCACGTAAGCTGTCTCATGAGCGTTTTAGGAGATTGTCAAGACAGATCTCACCATTCATAAGTCCATCACGTTAGAGACAGGAGAGCTGGGGTCAGGAGAGGTCAGCTGACGTGTGGCAGAGCCACGCCCGCTCCCTGCCTCTGCACTCAAGGCCCTGTGCACCGCCTGCCTTCTTAGTGATCACACGGAACACCAGCCCCAGTGATCGGCAGGCAACTCTGAAAAAACGAGGGTGGGTTTGCGGGCAGACACAGCATCAATGCCAACATCACGGACAACAGGTCCATGTTTGGAGTGGCCTCAGTGAAGGAAGCCGGGGTCGGGCCAGGTGAGAAAGTGACCACCTGCAGCGGCCACCTCCATGGAAGCTCTGGGGGACAGAGGTGGGAGGGGACCCAGGTATGGCCACTGTAAGCCAGGGTTAAAAACAATCCCCACAAAACAGAAAAGACGGATCCCAGAATGTTAAAGCTGGAAGCACCCTATTCCAGACACTTCCAGATGTTTTTCCCAGCAGGGAAACCCTGCTTCTCCTCCATCCCCTAACACCACCTTCCATAAGGACCCGGATATGAGAGAGATACAGGCAGAACTGCTCAGCCTGAAACACAGCAGGGAGGACGCCCCTCGCATCACTGCAACTCCTCCTTGCAACGCCAGGGCTCCACAGGACGTTGTTTGGGAACTACCCATTTAGTCCAGCCCTACACATTTTACAGAGGAGGAAACTGAGGCCCAGAGGGGGAAACAGACATCTCAAGGCCACACAGAGCCCACGTCTCCTGCCTACTCGAGCCAGTCCCTTTGCCCAGGCTTGGTGGTGGCTGGCTGACACAGCAAGCAGCTCGGATTTCATTCCTGCTCTCAGCTAACTGTCAAGCGGACACAGTTTGCCCTCCTCGGGCTGCGTGAGCTGTATGGGGACTTAAGAACTGAGGTCTTAGTTTAAAATAATAAGGAGACCACACTTTCAGATCACTCTTGAAAATAATAAGATATCCCTTAATTAGCCTGGCAGCCACCCTCTGTGCCCAGCCAAGTCCTTGCAAAGGAACAGAGCGTGATTTATGAGAGGTCCACCCAGCTCCTGAAACCAGAGGCGGCCCGAAGTTAGGGACCAGCAGACAACTGGCAGCTCCTCTAAACAACAGGCCGGAAGTGTGCAGGATGGGGTGGGGGGACTCCTTTCTTTAGGTGCAAGAGGTCACACTGTGCAGGATGGGGTGTGGGGAGAAGAATGGGAGCCACGGGCCTTCGCCATGCGCTGAACACACAACAGGGAAGGTGAGCGAATGAGCACCTTATTGAAAAGCCATCTTCCCCAGAATTCAAAGACTTGGGGGAAGGAGGGCAAAGACAGTCTTGGAACCTTGGAACCCAGAGCCAGCCAGCCAGCCTGCACCTGCAGGGACACGGGAGGAGCCCTTTACGAGCATCTCAGATAAAGGAAGTGGCAGCAGCAGGAAGCAGAGGTGGATGTGATCCAGGGCAGGTCTGGCGGGAGAGGGGACGGTATGGGGGGAGCAGTCCCCAGCGCTCCTGGGACAGCTCTGAGACTTTGATCCTTCCCCAAAGGAAAGCATTTCACCCGGCAGCAGTCCACCTTCTAGAAACCCTCACACTGAGCCTTCAGAGACTCCAGAGAATGAGCTTTTCTATCTGACTGCCCGGTACACAGCCCATGACATTCGCTCTGCGTGCTCTCTTCTCTGCTGCAGAACGAATTAAGTTCTCAGGCTAAAGGCAAGAATTTGAAAAATGTGACTGCCGAACAGTGCCGAATCCTTGTGCTTCCAGGAGCAGATGGAAATTCCTCCCTGGAGTCTGACTTTTTCTCTTTTTACTCTGCCTCTGGCACAATGGGGACCTCGACCTCAGCCCTGGAGTCTCCAGGACTTGAAGGGATGTCTCCAAACAGACCAACCCATTCCTGTCCAGCTTGTTCAGAGGCTCTGCGGGTGACAGAGTGACAGCAATGGCTACCCAAGTGTGGGGCTTAGCTTGTGGGGTTCTCCTCCTGTGATTAACTGAGACTTCCATCCCTTCCTGGGGACTCCTGATCTGTAAATTACAGTGAACAATAATTGAAGCCTTCTGATTTGCTTGCCACCTACCTAAGTGCTTTGTATACAGTATCTCATTTAACCCTTCTAACTACGCCATGAGGTAGGGGCTACCACTATCCCCGCTTTACAGATGAGGAAACTGAGACTCAAAGAGGTTAAGTAACTTGCCAAGTCATACAGCTAGGAAGTGGTGGTGGTGCCCCAGGACTCAAGCCCCACTGGTCTGACACCTCAGCCCATGCTCTCAACGCCCCTGCTTTGTTCAACACCTCTCACCTAAGCAAGAGTGTGTCAAACTCCAAACACCTTTTGGCTTTTTATAATGCACTCCCTACCCGCCAGCCCAGGTCTCTCAGCTGCACAGCAGAGAGTCTCACAGACTCTTCTCACAGGAAAGAACAGCCATGGTAGGAACACATGTGAATGCCCCAACTTTCCTGCAAGGTCTGATGCTCTTGTTAACCTGGGCTCCCAAACAAGGCTCTTTTGCTAGTTGAAGCTTTGCCGGGGCTGGGGGTTACAGGTTGTTCACCGAACCACTGTCACTCAATGACCACCGTAGGTCTTGAGTCCCTTTCTTAGAAACCCATGACAACAATCAAAACCCAAAGATCATGTACCAGGAACCAGGTGATAAAACACACATGCTTTAGGCACAGGAGCCTGGAGAATTGCAAGTCTGGAAACCTGAATTTTAGCCATTGCTCCTCGATAACCAGCTACGTGAACTTGGGCAACTTGCTTAACTGGATTTGTGCCCTAGGTTCCTTATCTGAAAAACATGACTCTTACCACCTGCCCTGCGTGCATCACATGGAGGGGGTCCATCAAGGGTGCAGTTATGAAACACTACGTGAAACGCACTTTGATTACTACGGGAAGCTACTCAAATGCAGGGTGTATAATCTATCAATACCACTTTCAAAGGAAATCAGTTAGCAGGTAAGATAGGTGGATTGACTAATGTGCTGGGTGTTATGTGATGACCAAAGTCTAGTGTCCCCAAAACATCCAAAGATAAACAAGCCCTGCTCGTACTGGTAGGTCAAGACGGCCTGTAAACTGACAGCAAAAAACACACTGAAGAGCCTTTCCCAGTAACTGTCACAATGAAGGAAGTTAAAAAAAAAAAAATCCAGCTGGAATTCCACTAGTCATAGACGCCACTCAGATTCCGTTAGACACAGAGACAAATGTTATTGCTTCCACTTCTCAAAGTGTAATACACCCAAGGCAGAATGGTGTCAGACCCTCCCCCGGACAGGCCCAAGCCTTTCAACATGAACTGTTTTTCCAATATTTTCAACTACTCTTGACTTCAGGAAAAGTATGATATTTGAAAAGAATCTAATAATTAGTGAAGAGGGCATTAAGAATCAAACACTCCCCCGGTATAAATGATCACTCACTCTAAGGACATTTTTTTAGCAAGGTTTGATGGGTTTCAACCAGTAAACACCCGCAAGTCTCAGCTCACCAGTGTCTCTGAGGATGTTGCCAGCTTTAATGAGCTCAGAAATAATATAAACTTTAAACAGAAAAGAAGGAAGTGATGAAGTGAACGAAGTATGGGTTGTAAAGGCACTGACATTTCAACTTCATTTTTCTGAAAAGAGTTCCTCCCTCATCGAAACTGTAGAGCCATCTCTTGATAACTCAGACATAAACAGCATGCTTCATCTCCTCTTCCCTGCCAGGGCTGGACGGAGGCCACCGTCTGCTCATCGCTGATTCCCAAGGCCTGAGAGAGGGGCTGGAGGACGATGAAGACCAAATTAATCTGGACACTGGGCTCCAGGGAAGGGCCTGAGCTCCAAGGTCAATACCAAAGCACTGGATCTTCATGATGCTTTTCAAGGTGAGTTAATTCTGATTTTAGCAAGCAGCAAAGTCCCACCTGTTGCCTAAGAACCACTTTTCTTCTGAGACCTGAGAGCTTAACACCTCTCCTTACCTGTCCCCCGGGGCCCACAGGAAACAGCACTGGCCAAGAAAGTCTGCCTGATCTGGTAAGCAGTCTGGTCCTCCCTCTCCCGTGTAGATCAGAACACGGACAGCTTCTCACATACTCATCCATGACACCTCAACCAACAAACTGTACTTCCGAAAAAAAAATTTTTTTGAAAGTGTTATCTTACAAAGCCCCTGTATGTGTAGGTAAACTGTCAGCAATAACATCTCTAGCAATATTTAAGAGTAAAATCACACAGATTTCAGGGAGGCAGCTCAGCCTTCATTCTAGAAGACCCAGGGACAAGAAGTTAAGGGGACTCCAAATTTTCTCTGAGTTCAATTCTCAAACCTCCTTACAGAAGCCAAAGGCCAGCATATTTTGTGGGGTGCACTGGCACAGCCGTCTGTCCCTTCCAGCCAAAGGCAGGAAAACAAAGAGCCTCCAGAGAAAAACAATGATGACCAGTTAAGTGGGAAACAGAAGCAACCCCAAATTTCCCTGAAGTGACGGGAGATTGCGGCAGGGACCTCCTTGGGAAATTTCTTTAAGTACAAGAAGGTACTGTAGTTGCTCTTCAAGCCAACATGAGGTTTATAAAAAAGAAAGGCACTGTGAAGCAGACGAGACTTTGGTTAGACCTCAGGGACGACTTTTGTTAAAGTACTCAGGGAGGTTTTGGAATCTCGGTCTACAGACATCTACTCAACCAGAGAAGAAGAAAATCAGTATCAGTGAACGTCTGGGGCTGCTGGAGACGCACACTAGTCTCCAAGGGTGACCTCCAGGACTGGTTCTATGATTTAACGAAAGTGCCTTCTGGTGGTTCAGGTGACACTCTCAGGTCTCGTGTCAGCTTGCCCACAGCCTTGCTGCGGGATCTGTGACAGGGGGACAGAGGCCTTCTCATTGAGGCTCCAGTGTGTATCATGAGACCTGAAAGGAACGATGCAAGAGGTGCTGCAAAAACTCCATCAGCAAGAAACGCACCCCAGGCGTCAGCAAAGGAGGGCTCAGGTGGCTCCCCCGCCCAGAACCTAGGGGCGACGCGGCTGCTGTCCCTTCCTGCTTCACTTGGGGGTTCCATCCGCGTTATCAAGAAAGAACTGACACAGGAGTCGGAGGATAAGACCTTCGCTCTTTGGTCTTATTTCTATCCTGGGTACCTGAGGGCCAATCAATCAACACTAACGGACATTTTCTGCCCTAAAATCACCAAGGTTCCCAGGGGCATCCAACTTGAGCTTTATGTCGACGTCAAGAAGGATCCTTTGCACACCCATTCTCTGTGTTTGTACGGAGAGCAGCAGGGGTTCAGAGAAAGGGCTCCACGTCCTGCACACTCAGCGAGGTACAAACAGGTAGACAGGGGTGGCTGAGGAACTGGGCGGGTATGGACAGGGCATTTATTAACCTGCAGCCTCGGTTTCCTCATCTGTAACGGAGAGAGGAGGAGGGGAAGTGCCACCCAAGAGGCCTGGAGGATGGAATCAAGAAGGTAACAGTGCAAGCCCAGCACAGGGCCTGCACCTGGTAGGTGTTCTGTACCAGATACTTTTCCTTCCCCACTCTCAACAAACCGAACTGTGACACACCTGCTCGACGGATAACATCCAAAAAGAAATAAATATACCCTGGCCTGTCGGGGGCAAGGACGTTGGCTGGCAAACGCAAAACATCAAGCAAAGCGAGCGCCTTCTGACGGAGGGCTCACCATCACCCGCTGTCCTCTGCTCGATCAGATGACCTCTCAGGTCTCAGTCCTGGTCTGAACCCCAAAGGACACGCTCCAGGACTTTCAGTCCTCCCAACCCAGCAGGTCCATTTCACTGGGTACTGGCCCATCAGGGGGCCCATATGGCTGCAGAGAACATCCTTGGGATCCAAGAGTAAAACGTACAGATGGCCAGACGGATGGAGATGGCGGATAAAATTACACAGCACTCATCTGTGTAAGTGCTGCTTAACAGATTATGGCTCTGACATCGGTAACGTGTATCCAAGTAGGTTACAGCCTGAGCCAACTTGGTGCCCTTTAGAAGCACTGACTAGGGCTTGGCAGGGGCCGTGGAGATCACCTAATTCAGCCTCCCACCTGACGAGAAGCTCAGTACCTGGGTCGAGCAGTGATCTCATGCCCCGCGCCCCTGCCCCCGCCCCCCCGCCCCCCAGTGCTATGCTCCAACCACGCTGGCTTCCTTCAGTTCCTGCCAACCCGTCTGTCTGAACACTCCTGCCCTCTGCTCTTCACGCCACTTGTTCTCTTCTCGTCTGCTAAGTCTGGGCTTAAATGCATCTCCCTGGAGAAGCCTCCTCTGACCACCCTAAGTGGCCCCTCCATGACACTCTTCCCTCTTCACGCTTCTCCCTTATTTGTTAACTGGCTTACAATCCATCTCCCCTGCTAGACTATAACCTCCTCGAGGGCAGGCCGTCTATGATCTCAGTCCGGACTGTGTCACCTCTCAGAGGCTTATCAGGTTTGTGCCCAGGTCTCTGCGATGGGCTCAGGCTGGCTGGGGATCCTAATCCAACTAGTTCACTGTTAACTACTCTGGCCTCGCTGACACTTGCATTATGAAGGTGGGGCGGGAAGGACAATCATTCGTAGACCTTCCATCTCAGAACCTGGCTCACACCCCTGACTTCATAACTACAAGTTCGGGGCTGAACAGTTTGTGGGCTTGTGTTGCAAGAAGGCTAATGAAAACACATTTTTCAAACACCGTATGGTGAGGGCAACTGAAGCACCCTCCTCCTCCAACAGCAATCTAAATTTTTAAGTCCTGAATTCAAAGGGAAACGAGTGGCTTGAAGATATCAGATGGTTTACAGGACTCTCCCCTTTGGCATCTGGGACATCTTGATGACAAATTTAAAACCCAGGCAAAGGTAACTGGGAGAAACATCAAGAGAGGCTCTGACACTTTCACAGAGGAACTTAGAGGACTCAGGAAAGGCACGTGGGCATGGATTTCTCAGTAAGAAGGAGGGTCATGGCAGAGGTGCCGATGCCAGCTGTGAATGTCACTTAGGTTCTCAGTGCGCAGGGTCCAGGCTTGTGAGTGACACGTCTTTAAGGCCCCCACGGCAGGACTCTAGCCGCTGACAGTTTCTAATGAGAAAGTATTCTCAACCATGAAGTTAGCTCGACTGGAAAAGTTCCAAAGGGAAAGTCCCTCCAGTTACTCAGAAGGGGGGAAAAAAAGTTGCCTTCTTGGTCTGGAATCTGGGGATATTTTATGCAGATGGCTCTAACAGAAGTTACTAAGGGGAAGTCAGCTCGCCTTTGATTATTCAAACAGGCTACTGTTATTAAGAATTGCACAACTCTTGGGCAAGGCAGGGGTGGGTTTCGGCTTTGTTTTTTTTTAAGCCTATCCTCACGGGAACTACTTATTCTTTTCGAAGAACATTTCATTATAACCTCCCTAACTCACGTCATTTAAATGTCTCTGCTCTGGTGGGAATGTGACCGGCAAGGCAAAGCCATCAGAGCAGCCAGGGTGCAGGTGGACACCCCCGGAGCTGCCACCGGGGCTTCTCAGGAGGGCACTTCTGCTTCCCTGCTGAGAACTAGATGCAGCAGCCACTTTTTTTTAGTGCAGGTTGAGTAATCCCAACCTGCAGCCTTCAGGTAACAGAAGTTGCCCAAGCTCCAGGAATTATCACTGTGGGACAAACGCCTTCCTTTGTTTTCATGTGGTTCCACCTTATAATGTGCTAGATGAGATAAGAGCTGTCACCCCACCCAGGGCAAGAGCACAAGGAGGATTATGGAAATGCCAACAGCCCTCCTTCTGTGGGGCAGAGCGATGGTCTGTCCAACAGGCAGTGGAATCCATCTAGCTCAGGGCCAACCCGAGAGCAAAGGGTAAGCTTCTATCGGATGAGCTTGAAGACTCCCAGGACAGGTCCCTATAATGAAGGGACTGGTAATAAAGAAAATCATCCTAGGAAAAGAAACAGGTGAGGGCGGGAGAAAAGACACCTCAGCCGAAACCCTTCTGATGTCTTAGAGCTACACAATGGGGAACTCTTAGGGGCAAAAGGAAAATATTCTGTTTCTGGAGACAGCTCCAAGAATACTGAGCTAGGCGTGAGAAACAAGCAAGCTGATGGATTGGAGGGAAAAAAAGAAAGAAAAGAAAAGGTGGGGAGAAGAAGGAGTCAGGGAAGGGGGAGCGAGATGGCTGAGAGACAGGGGAATTAAAGAACACCATGGCAACAAGTCTGTCCACCTACCCTGGCCGCCCACCCACAGCCAGATTCTTTGCTGACGCACTTGAGAACAAGCTGGTTCCTACCAGCTCAGGAAGGTGAGCAAACCCGGAGAGCTCGTTAAATCCCTTCCCATCGACTCTCGTCTGCCTGCAGATAATGAGCAAGGAGGATATAAATAGAAGTTATATAACATCTCTTTGTTGATTCCTGTGCTTACCAAAAAAATGCAGCATGACCTTGTTTTTTTTTTTTTTCTGCAGCGTTTTCTTCAGCCTGCGGGTTGAGGACTTTAAGCCAGTTAGGGATCATCTTAAAGTTTAAAGAGTAGGCTATAGATTTCCACATTAAGGACGCTCAGGAGGATCACCCAAGCTCGGAACCCTCAGGATCAAGGCCTCCTCAGGTATCAAAAAAAAAAAAAAAAAAAATCTACTTGCTGTAGAATAAAACTTTAAGGAATCCTGTGGCATCCTCTGAGGACATTTCTGATGATGCCAGGAGTTGTATTAACACCCAAGAGCAGAGAACCGTGTGAAACCAAATACATGACTTGGGTTTTCAAAGGAGGTCAGAGCACTCAAAATACATACATTTAAAGCCAACTGATGGTTTCTAAATACCTCCAGGAAGATTCAGTTGTCTTTTTCTTTCTCAACAGGCAAGACAGTAAGAGTCCAGTGGAGGGCTTCCCTGGTGGCGCAGTGGTTGGGAGTCCGCCTGCCGGTGCAGGGGACGCGGGTTCGTGCCCCGGTCTGGGAGGGTCCCGCATGCCGTGGAGCGGCTGGGCCCGTGAGCCGTGGCCACTGAGCCTGCGCGTCCGGAGCCTGTGCTCCTCAACGGGAGAGGCCACAACAGTGAGAGGCCCGTGTACCGCAAAAAAAAAAAAAAAAAAAAAAAAATAGGCCTCCTCCTTCGGGAGGCCAACAGAGGTGAGAAGTGCAGAGGGAAACGCCAGCGGGAGGCCCTGAGATCTACCCCAACCCGGTCAGAGTCTCCAGCGCTGCCGGGGCTCCTGGACAGACTCTGGTTCTGACATCTTCACCGGGAAGTAGCTTTAAAGGAGCGTGTGCTTACAAGCTGTGCTGCTGAACCCCCATTACTCTGCTATCTTGTCTAACCTAGTGATGCCACAAGACTCTTTCAAAAAACTGTTACCATGGGAACTTTTCCCTCTCAAGCATTTTTCAAGAAATGTTACAGGTGCTGCAGAATTCAATGCCCTTGGTCTCAGTAAGCATTTTCTGAGTCTTTGAACGTGTGGCTTCAACCGAGAGGACTTTCAAACCCATGATGCAAGGGTTTTGAACATAAATCTCTTCAAGGGATGGGGTTAATCACACAGGGCATGGCTATGATGGCCCGAGGCCCCACTAGGCACGCAAATTCTGAACCACAGGGCCTTTAACGCATCCTATCCGCTAAACAGAAGACCCCATAGGGATATAAGCAGCTCAGAGGGTGACCCCAATAAGGGATGCTGTGGCTATCATCCCTACCATGCGATTTCCCTTCTCATCAGAACTGGGAGGTGGTCAACAACACAACAAGGCATCCATCCAGGCAGGGCAAGAGCCACCATCCCCCACTGAACCCTTGGTCCTAGGTCAGCACATCAGCTCATCTCTCAACTGAGCCCTATTAGCCCAAGCCTTCTCCTCTTCTAAATTCCTGTGACGAAAACACCATCGACCTTCTATAATATAAACAGCGCAGATCTGGTAGGAACCAATACATCTTCCTGTCCCGACGTGGCAATGTTGCCAGGTAACAATGTAGAAACACACTCAGAAAACTGTATGTGACAATATACAACCTCCGCTCTGCAGCTGATAGCCGAGGGAGTGTTAAAACACCATGTTCTCTGAACACTTGGGCTCTTGGTGCGAAAAGAAAATTAAACGGGATATTTCCTCTTGTAAATATAAGACAGGCATACGACTCACACACGCAGCCACTAACTGCGAACAGTAGAAGGGTTTGCCGCAGCCATCTGCAATGCACCCCAGCTTTCACTCTCCTGCCCCTCCACTCCCCCCCAACATGGATTCCAGAAAACTAAGAGAAACGTAACCAAGCATGAGCCTTTCCTGTGTTAGGGACAAGTTCACCTCTGACCAGAGAAAGGACACCAGTGGCAACTACAGAAAAACTCATACCTTATTATAAAACTGGGCGTGCTTCCATCGTGTGGTTCCTAAGTTGACTTAGAGAATTCACTGCATGACCAAGCAGTGACCACTTGCTTCTCAGATCAAATAACTAGCGCTGCCTACCCGCTCCCAACAATGACGAGGAAGATGCAAAGCACCACAGTGGATGTAGGGCACTGATTAACTCCCTGGCATTGGACCCATGCAACTTCAAGGCTGTCCAGCATGGTAGAAAGTCAAGAGGTTTTGAGGGAGATAGACCAGGGTACCGAATCTCAGCTCTGCTAACTGGGTGACTTTGCGTAAGACCTCCCTCGATCTTTTGGGACTCAGTTTTCTCATCCAGAATTGGGGTTATCCCACCTAGCCCAGATCAAGTACATAGCAGCACCATGCGCTGTGCCTGCCCTGCAATGGGCACTTTATAAAGGCAACAAGTCCTTTCCTTTTCCTTCTGCAACACATAAACATTCTTCAACCTGCCCAAGACTCGAATATGGGGAGAATCCAGTGCATGGAGCTTCTTCATGCAAAATGGGCAAAAGATGAGCTCTAATAAGCCTCACATTACACCAAAGTACATATGCTCCTTTAGATGTAAGCGAAAATCAAAAATTGTAGCAATGTAATCTAACTTTTCTTAGGAGCCCTAATTCAATGAGCTGCCCTCTGTCTCCACGGAGAGGAAGTTATGCAAGAGACCTTCCTTCCCATTAACTTTCATGGACCTGAGACCTTGGAACCCGCTAGAGGGGAAGCAGCATGTGTGGCACATGTAATTTTTATTTGACAAATGAGATGCCCAGCCTGAAAGGTGAAGTCTTTCGTGGTTCTCTTCTCCGTCATGCACAGGCCGGTGATGTAACCAAAGCAAAGACACACAAGCCATCTCAGGACTTCTCTGGAAGGCAGACCGCCCTCCACAGTGAGCCCACTAGCAAAAAGAAGAACAAAGAGAGAGAAGCCACACATTCTACAGAGGGGCTGAGAGCTCAGGCTCTTCTCTATGTTTATTCATTACGTAGAGATCGAGTTCCCTTTACCCAACACATGCAGAGACTTCCCTGGGGAATGTGGGGTTGAAACAAACCCTGATACAACTACCAGCTAGCTCTGTGACCCTAAGCAAGCAACTTGACCTCTCAGATCCTCTATTTCCCGCTGAGCAAAAAGGGGTCCAGGCGGTACCTGCCCACACAGGACCACCACGCAGAGTAAATGAGATCATGCAGAGAAGGCACCAAGCCTCGCTCCTGGCACGTGAGCGCTCAGACTTTGGTACTCATTATTATTACCACCAACTATAGTTACTATAAAGAAGAAAAGAAGAAGGGAGAGATCCATCAAGAATCTCTGGCATCACAAGGAGATTTCTCCAGATTGACATTATATATTTCCCTTGGGTTCAGATAAACTTAACTCCTTCTCTCACATAAAGAAAGTGCCTCTTCAAAATTGTGATAACTGTTAACAACACATTTTCACATTTCACATCCTCATGCTTATATTGGGAAAAGAACAAGATGACGAACGTAACATGGTGGCGACACAGAGTCTAGACTTTGATTCATTCAGGGAGCATTTATTGAGCACCCACCATGGTCCAGGTGCTGGAAAGTAAGACTGAGGCTTGACCCTGGGAGAAATTACACTCCTGGGTGGGGGGAGGGGGAAGGAGAGGAAGACATACAACCAAAAAGAAACTGTGGGCAATCACTACGTATTAGGCACCATCCTGAGCTGCTGTGTGCTTTCCATATATTATCTCATTTAATCCCCAGAGGAGCCCGACAGAGCAGGATTCTCTACGTGTATTTGTTACGTACAGGTTGACTTCCCTTCATCCAACACATGCAGAGACTTCTCTGGGGAGCCTGGGGGTGAAGACAGACTTGATCTCTGCCTCCTCGGGTCTTACAATGAGCCTCCATTTCAAGAGTGGTGATTGCTGAGTAAATGAACTGCCCAAAGAGACCACTACTTCTGCCTCAGGAGATCAAGAAGTTTCCAGAGCAGGAGGCAATTTAAACAGGGCTCAGGGAGCGTGTGCCAGGCAAAGGGAAAGCGGCACGTCCCACACAGAGCAGAGGCATCTGAGTACACGGCCAGGGCCGGGCAAACGAGCAGGTTGCAGCCACAGGACAATGAACGCGGGGGTGAGTGTGGGAACCCAGGCAGGGCCAGGCACGTGGGCACCAGTGGATCGCAGCAACAGGGCAGTGGATTTGATCTTCCGTGGAACGCTGTTAGGACAGGGAATGAGGTGGTCCGGCCTTCATCTGGTGGGCCGGGGTGGGCAACACTGACAGCAGTATGGAAGAGAGAAATGTCCGGAGGCAGGGAGGCCTTGAAGAGCCCATCTCAGGCTCAGAGCTCAGATGGCCGTTCTGGCAGATGGTATAGGATGCTGGTCAGGGGCAGGAATTCTGAAGCCAGAGCGCCTCGTTTCCAACCCCAGCTCCCCCAGCCCCAGCCAGGTCACTTTGGGCATGTCATGTAGCCTCCAGGTGTCAACTGTCTGGCTCATTACAAGTCTGAACTAAGTTCTGACTATTAGAATACTGGGAGGTAGAGTAGACGCAGAATGAGTTCCTGATGAAAATCCAGAGGGAGGAGACGATGACATCAAGGTTTCCAGCTCGGGTGACTGCACAGGTGGCGGTGGGAAGTCCACTGACCTAGATACAGAACACAAGAAGGCCAATGCGGTGGAGGACTGGAGGTGATGGGCACACCTGGGGTCACGTGAAATGAGAGTTAACGCAGGTGGAGATGCCCAACAGGGATCTGCGCAGAAATCTGGAGATGATCACAGAGGTAGGGCCAGGAGCTGTTGGCATAAATGGTAGCTAGGAACCATGGGGATGGGTGAGGTCACCCAGGGAGCTTGGAGAAAAAGACGCCAATAGGCTGGAGACCAGGCGCCAGCATCTCACATATTTGAAGGTGAACTGTATGTGTCCCAAGGAGTCCCTTGTTCACCACGAGGAAAACCTCCAGAGGAAGCACAGAAATAGCACAGCGTCAGGCCATCAGGAAGTGACTGACGTAAAGTGTGGCACCCTGGGGTGGACGGTCAGACAGGGCTTCCAGATGAAAACTCTGGACTCCTGAGCCATGTATACAAATCCCCTCGGGAAGGAGCTGCCCAAGGCTGCCTTCCAAGTCTGCGTTAAAAAGTGCTAAGCAGGGCGATGGAATACATTCCCGCAGAGGCAGTAAAGGAAGAGGGGAGATCACCCCTCCAATCAAGAAAGGAAAGAAAAAGTAGAGGCCTCTCCCTGAATTTCCATTTATAAGCTGAGTAAGTGGCCAGACTCTCAGGGGACTTAGGATATTAGTCATCTGGTGAATATTTACCACAAACCTATCACTGCTCTCTACCAGGGGGTGAAGAAGACAGAAGAGAGGGATTAAGACTTGGTTCTTTTCCTTAAGCAGCCTCCTATCTCGACAGCAAAGATTCAACAAACACAGGGGCTGGTAGAGGTTTTCCATAAAGGTCCAAATGGTAAATATTCTAGGATTTGCCGGCCATTCGGTCTGCAGTACAACCCCTCAGCTCTGCCCCAGCAGCGTGAGAACAGCCAAAGACAACACTAAAGGTTATTGTAAGGCTGGCTGTGTTCCAGTAAAACTTTATTTACAAAAGCAGGCGTCGGGCTGGATTCGACCCACTGGCCACAGTTTGCCAATCCCTGGACCAAGGTATCATAAGCCAACAGAGGAGAATCTGGGGTCAGCTTAGAAGTTCATAAGAGGCACTCCATCCTCAGAAGTCACTAAGGAAAGTTAGGAAGAACACGGACCTCTTGCTAGAGCTGAAGGAAGAGAAAGAAAGAAGGACCATTTAGACTTGTGGATTTAATAGGATACAATGAAGGCATAGTGACAACAATTTTCCAGTTTTCTCTGACATTTTTTTTTGTTCCTCAGTCAAATTTTGGAGATCATGGAAAACCCGAGGTTTCCTCTGAAGATATCTCCTCTTAGAAACTAATTCCTGCTTATGGGTTTTCTAGGAAGCAAGAAGATTAACACTTTGTATCCAAAGATCTCCCCCCAACTCCCTAACGACTGCAGTCCTGTTAGGGAAGGCCAGAAGAGCACATGTATGGAACTGTCCACTTCTGCCTACAGTGTTGGCTTTGCTACTCAGGAAAGAAGAAAAGTAACATTGGGTCTCCAGTTCCTCTACAGGCACGAGCCGGTGGGCACATCTTCCCCTCGGACCACCGCAACAGGACTGTGCTTCTCAAACCCAAGTGACAAAGAACACGCTGACCATCTTTGCAGTCATGTTCTGTCCTGAACTGCAGTAGGTCCGTGCATCATCCAGGGCTCACATCACTTGGACAGCTGGGGGCGTTCATTCAAGTCTTATATTCCCAACAATGGGAACTACTTTTGGATTTTGAGTCTTCACTGCAAAACCTTGGTCTAGACCCATGATCCTAAAAGACTCTTGTTCAGTGACACACCAGTTTCCTGGGGATGGAGAGGAAGGGCCTATGTCCAAGGATGACTTAGACCAAAAAGTAAGAATAAAAATAATAATACAGAGAAGGAAAGAAAAAGTCCTGGGTCAGGGAGCAGGTAACTGGACTGCCTGTTGCCTTCTGCTTCGCCCAGAATGTCCAGCAGCGTAAAGAACCAGTACCCGAAGCGATGAAGCCTCCCACCCTCCTGGACCTCTGATGTTAGCTCAAATACAGAAAGAGTGAGAGGGACTCAGGTAAACAGTGTGTGAAAACAACATGCGACAGCACACCCCCCCAGGCCCACCGCATCATCAACCACTAGACAGAAGCAAAATAACAGAAGTCGGATTTTTGACGGAGAACAAATGGAAGAAAACAAAGCTCATTTTTAAATAATAAAGACTGTGTTAACACAAAAAATCACCACCTCGTTTTGAGATCCTTCTGTGACCTGGGCACCGAGGGAGGCACTTTCGGTGAATCACCCTGTCCGACCATCCCAGGAGCCCTGTGAGGTGGGGACGGACGCCGTCCTGCTCCCCAGGCAGGAGCTGGCCTGGGGGGGTCAAGGACTTTCCCTGAGCCCTGGGGTGGGAGGTGAGAGGCAGGGCTGGAGGCCTTCGTCCCTCCATCAAACCAGCCCCAGGGCAGCGGCCCACTCCTGCAGCCACACCCTGTACCCCCCTCCGCCATGTGACCCTGTTTCATCCTCTCAATAACTGCATAAGGAAGGGACTCGGGTTTCCTAACTCGCGGTTTACAGGTGAGAACACTGACTTTCAGAGCATCCTGAGAAAGTCCAAGGTCACCCCGATGGCAGGGGCAGGGCCGGAATTGTAGCCCAGGTGCTTCCACTCTGGAGGCCAAGCTCCCTCCGCTGCCACGCCTGCCCTTCTGGGCAGTGTCCCCCGAAGTCCCTGACCCCACGCTACCCGTTCTCCAAGGAGGGCCAACTGGCAGCGCCTACAGCCCTCCCTTAACCAAGCCGGGCAGCTTTGCCGTCCAGACCCCCGGTGGCTTCAGCCAAAGGGCACGGGGGCGGGGCCACCAGCCTTCCTCTTATTGTCATGGCAACGGCTCCCACACCCCCCAGGCTGGGGAGAAAGCAGTCTCCTGACTCCACTGCTGGCCGCGCTCTTCTCCCACATGGATAAAACCCGAGGTCAGAAAACACCGCTCCCGAGTGACTCATTTCTGACTTGGCTGCCAAACACAACACCCTTTTACGTAACTCGCTTGCACACCAGTCTCCTCGTCCTCCGCCTCGGGGTAGCTGTCCTGTCAAACCAAGGCTGATCTGCCTCACCAGCTGGCCTCCCACCTCCCGCAAAGGCAAAGCAAAGCGCCCTTCCTGCCCCCCATCTCCGCTCACTGGGGTCGGGGTGGCCTCCAGTCCAGTGTGCTCCCCGCTCAGTGCCTTCTTGCGGTGACTTCTTCTGGAAGGGGTGGGAGATGTCCTATCGAATATTGGCTCTTGGGCTGCTGTCTTAAGCCAACCACAAAAAATAAGTGTGTGGCAAGGGAAAGGCCCCTGGACGAGGGACCTCTCTCTCTCTCAGCTGAATCCGCAGCCAGCTTCCTGACAGAGCACTTCTCACTTTTTCCAACTCGAGCTGTGTACGTGCGGAAAAGAAAATCCTTTCTGGGTGTGTCTGTAGGCTAGACTTGGCATGGGAAGAGCCGTGGGCAGCCATTTGATACATACAATTCACTGGGCTTCTGCAACCGGAAGCAATTAATCCAAAAAAAATTTTCTTTTTCGATCTTTCCCCTGCATTTGCTGTGAGGTTCTCTATGGTCATGACAGCACATACAGCCCCAAACATCTGTATGTGCTTAAAAAAGAAACCTAACACTGGGTATGTTCAAAGATACATTCTACTCCTCCCCTTCCCCCAGGTGAGAGCAGTCTCTGTCTTCCTGAAGCGAAGAGGAAGTGGAAGAACCTCCCCCGGGTGCTGGTGGGGACATCTCAGGAGGAAGAAACACAGAAATTGGCAAGGACGCGAAGGACGGATATGCAAGTGCCATGAGACTCGCTGAGCCCTGCGTGTGCCAAAAATTAATTCATAAGCAAATGCTTATTTTATAGTTTCCCACTTGCTACAAAACATCAAGCGGAAAGACTTCTTCTGGGGGCTGGCAGGAAGTGGGTGGCATGAGAGAGGGCAGAGAGAAGGCAGGAGTTACTCTTTTTTTTTTTTTTTTAATAGATCTTTATTGGAGTAAAATTGCTTCACAATACTGTGTTAGTTACTGTTGCACAAGAAAGAGAATCAGCCATATGCCACATGTTCCCATATCCCCTTCCTCTTGAGCCTCCCTCCCACCCTCCCTATCTCACCCCACTAGGTCATCGCGAAGCACCAAGCTGATCTCCCCGTGCAATGCGGCTGCTTCCCACCAGCCAACTATTTTACATTCGGTAGTGTATATATGTCGACGCTACTCTCACTTCGCCCCAGCTTCGCCCTCCCACCCCATGTCCTCAAGTCCATTCTCTTTGTCTACCTCTTTATTCCTGCCCTGCAACTAGGTTCCTGGGTACCAATTTTTTTTTTTTTTAGATTTCTTACATATGCATTAGCATATGGTATTTGTTTTTCTCTTTCTGACTTATTTCACTCTGTATGACAGACTCTAAGTCCATCCACCTCACTAAAAATAACTCAATTTCATTTCTTTTTATGACTGAGTAATATTCCATTGTACATATGTGCCACATCTTCTTTAGCCATTCATCTGTCGATGGACATTTAGGTTGGTTCCATGCAATCCCTACCAAACTACCAATGGCATTCTTCACAGAATCAGAACAAAAAATTTTACAATTCATATGGAAATAGAAAAGATGCCGAATAGCCAAAGCAATCTTGAGAAAGAAAAACGGAGTTGGGGGAATCAGGTTCCCCGACTTCAAACTATACCACAAAGCTACAGTAATCAAGACAGTATGGGACTGGCACAGAAACAGAAATATTGATCAATGGTACAGGATTGAATGCCCAGAGATAAACCCACACACATATGGGCACCTAATTTACAACAAAGGAAGCAAGAACATACAATGGAGAATATAGCCTCTTCAAAAAGTGGTGCTGGGAAAACTGGACAGCTACATGTAAAAGAAGGAGTTACTCTTAAAGAGAAGCTTGGTCCCATGGCTCAACGATGTCACCCATTCCTGGAGAACCCCAGGGTAGTGGTACCATCTCCTTGCTCCTACAAGCAGAGGGTTCACCATGAAGCCTGAGCCACTCTGACAGCACCCAGGTAGGAGAAGTTTCGGAGGCAGTATCTATCTTCAGACATTGTTACCATCAGAGAAGCCAGGGCAGGGACAGAAGATATGGGAAGACTTGGAGCCCACTATGCCAGGCCAGGAACTATCCCCAATTCAGCTTCCAGGCATTTCAGGGCTTAAGTGATGGTGTGACAGATTACAAGGTTTCAGGGTAAGGGCAATTCTCCATGTGAGGGTTCCTAGCGAGCACTGTAGGTCCTTAGTTTTGGACTGCTACAAATGGAATCCCTCTGAGGTCTGGATAATGAAGTTTAGAACTTCTGAAGAACTCTGGTCCCCAGTGACCTTATCCTCAGTACAAGGGTGAATTTTCACACACCATCAGAAGGGGAAGGACAGGGGATGACACTTCTGCAAAAATGGGATTGAAGTTCCAGAGAGAACTGAGCTCCTCCATTGCAGAGACAATGGTGTCTCCCTTTCTTGCCCAACTCAGGGGCTTGACCGACCCATGGCAGGTGCTCAATCAACGATAACAAGGGTGTGGGGGAGCCAGCCTCCCTCTCTCCTTAGTGCACAAGCTCTACTCACAGCAAGAGGTGCCACTCCTCTCCCCTCCCTCTGGAGCCGAGCCGGTCTCACGACTGGCTTTGACCGGTAGAACATGGCAGAAGTGTTGTACCATGGATTCCAAGCCCAGGCCTTAAAACGACTGGTAGCTCCCACATCCTACTCCCCAAAACACTGCTTCTCAGAACCCAGCCACCATGCTCTAAGAAGCCCAGACCACACAGAGAAGCCACATGGAGGAGAACCAAGGGCACAGCCCCCACTCAGCAGCCAACTGGGAGCTAGCACCAGTGCTACAGCCATACAAGTGGCCATCTTGGCCGTTCCAGCCCAATCAAGGCCCTGATGACTGCAGCCCCAGCCAGGATCACACATAGCAGAACTACTTACTGCTTGTATGATGAGGGGCGAGTTCCGTAACTATTCTGGGCTTTAGTCTCATCTGAAAAATGAGATAATCATGGCACCTACCTCTTAGGGAGACTGTAAGAATTAAATGAGATAATACGTGAGAAACCCGTAAGCATAGTTCCTGGCCCACAGTAAGCCCTTAATAAATGCTGGTTATTGTCATCATCATTATGGTTTTTACTTTCATTTTTAAATGATCATACAGTAAAACTGACTTTTTGGTGCGCAGTCCTACAAATTTTCACACATGTATAGATTTGTGTGTCCAAAGCAGGACACACAACAGTGGCATCACCCAAAAAACTCCTTTGTGCTATTCCCTTATGGTCGCATTCTCCCCTCAGCCCTATGCTGGAAAACACTGATCTGTTCTCCATCCCTACAGCCTTGTCCTTTGAGAATGTCATATAAACAGAAGCATCCAGGGCGTCGCTTTCTGAGACTGGCTTCTTTCACTCAGCATAATGCCTCTGAGGTGCAGCCACGTAATCGCATTTATCAATAGTTCATTCCCTTTTATTGTTGAGTAGGATTCTGTTGCATGGAGGTACCACAGACTATGCAATCACCGTACTTTAAATAATTATTTTCACAAGCCAGGGAAGGAAGACTTCAGAAGTGGAGCCAGCCAGCCATCACTACTGGATTCTGAGTATTTCTGGAAAAACATCTAATAATCTCTAAAAAGTCCTGATTCAAAGCGGTAAGGAACCCAGGAGTCCACACGCATGTATGTCTCATGATAGATACACACAGGAACAGAAACCCAGGGATGACTTCCCGAATCCCACAGAAAACTGGGTTGGAAAGCAGGTCTCACTCCCCTTCTTCTCCACGTGAAGCCTGCTGCACATCCTGGGAGGAGGCGCTAGTAAAACTAAGGGCTCTTCTGCAGCTGTCTCCTTGGAGAACCAGCACACAGCTCTGGAACTGTGCGGCGCTGCATGCCCCACAGCGACTGCCTTTTCTACCACCTGTCCCTGAGAAACAGGAGTCCAGGGGAGCCCACCTGGATTCCCTTCCTGGGACTGGGACACATCACGGTGAACAGGAAGGATGGCGGGCAGTGTGCTCCAGCTGGGACCCACCCCGCCTGTAATGGCCGACAGCCTTCGGCGACCATTAGCAGTCACAACTGCAGCCTTCACCCAACTCACGCTAACTTCCCAGCTGCTCTCTTACTACTCTGAACCGGCTTCTCTAAAGCAAAACAGAACTGAATCACACTCCCCCTGGGACTCCAGAGTGTCTGTGCTTAGGTGGCCCCAGACAACTTGAATTCCACATCATTTTCTCTGGAGAAAGAGGAGCTCAGGGCCAAGTCAGCTGCAGGCTAGAATGAATTTTCCTGGAACCACAGTTTCTAATGACGCAGTGGGTGAAATCCTCCCAGCAACCCCTGAAATCACAGGAGGAGAGGGAGATGGGGCGCGGGCAGAGCCAGCACACGCTCCATGCTGTGCCCTCCCAAGCTGGGAGGGGGCTCACAGGCCACCCTATCCAGGCCCACCCAGCCATGAGCACACTGGCTCTTCCAACAGACAGCAGCTCCACTCGCCGAGAGGCTGGGCCTGGAGCTCCACCGAGGCATTTCATCTGGAGCCTGAGCATATGAGTAATAAATGTGTGAAAACATGAAACTAATATTCGTAATTACTTTACAAGATAAAGAACTTGAAGGAAAAACAGCTTCTGTGTGCCTTGCCATCACCATCAGGGGTACACTGTGAAAAACACAGCATCTCGCCAGAAACTCAGACTGCGTCGTGCCAGCCAGGCTCAGCGCCGGCAGCCCTCAGTCTCCTCGAGCCCTCCCCGGGCTTCATTATTCCTTAATTAACGGTGTCTTCTTGTGTCCAGTCATCCAGACTCGGTAAAGCCTCCCGGGGCCAAGTGCGGGGCCCTCTGACCTTCTGGCTTCTGGCATGCAATCGGGTGACGCTTTGGCCAACATGCACTAACTATAAATGGGTCCAAGGCACCAGCCTTGAGGAGGGAGCGAGCGTTGGAGAGTCTCCATTCATGGCGTCCTGTCCCCACCAGGCTCAGGATACTTTTCCTCCTTTATTGAAGTATAGCTTCTGTATAGTAAAGCACACCAATTCTAACTGTATGGCTCATAGAGATTGAAACAGATTCATAGCCACGTAACTACCAACATGTAGCCCATCGTTTCCAACACCCCAAAAGGCCTCCTATGCCCCTCCTAGAAAACATCCTGCCCTGTGAGCACACCTTCCACTCTTGCGCCTCTGGGCCTTCTCGCCCTGCGGCATGGTCCAGCCTCCCCACCCCCCCAGCTCTGTGCACAGCTTTCAGACCCACACCCATCCTTCAAAACCCATGTCATCAAAAAGCCTTTCACTGACTCTTCACACAGCTGCCGTTACTTCTTCCTTGGAGGGTCTGCAGTATCTTTCCTACCTCTTGGATGGCACTACACATCATTCTTGAGACACAGCTTCTTATGTGCATGTATACTAAGTCTTATATCCTTGCTTCATTTTTAATTTCTTGAAGACTGGGATTAGCAAATTAGCAACTTTTTTTTTTTTTTTTTTTTTTTTTAAATTGAGGAGGGGAAGGAATAACCTAAGGTTTCCAACTTCTTATTTGGCCAATAGGGAAAAAACCCCAACCACTATCAACACCACTTCATTCAAGAAAAGACATCAGAGATTAAAAAAAAAAAAAAAATTGGACAGGCTATCACCTCAGAATAAAATGGTCAGATGGTCCTTCAAACTGATAACTTTGGTTTATGAAACACTGACCACATCACCCTGGTTTCCACATTTGGCTGTGCCTGGAGAAAATTCTCATAGACCGACTGGCCCCAGTGTCTGGAAACCACTGCCCTGAAGTCCCTAGTTCAGCATCGTGTACACAGCAAGTGCTCAATTAATGTTTAGTTTGACTGATCTAGTCCCTGGGAATCACATGGTTCAGAGACCAGGAGAGTTTCAGCCCTGCTTCCATGACAACGCACACACCCAGACAGCAGGACCACGGCAGTGGGCGAGCGAATCCTCGCGATCAGAGGACCTGCAGGACCCGTCCACACGCACACGCATGGTCAGACTCACGCGGGACAAAATCAAACGGCAGCCCACATGTTACAGGTCACAGGTGCCCGTGTGACAGCTCAGTCGTGCAGCAGACTCTCCCACCGGCACAAATCTCAACTGAGGGCAGTGCACATAAGAACGTCAGAAGTGTGTGTTGGGGTACTTGGGCTGGAGGCCGAGGAGACAGGGCCGCCGCAGTTGCCATGGATGCGGGGGGGGGGGGGCACAGGGCGCCTAGCTGCAGGAGCGAGTGGGGCTGAAACCCAGGTGCCCTGGCTCAGGCCCAGGAGAAGAAATGCCCTTTTTAAATTTGCACAAAGAAACAAAATTTCATTAATCCAGATTCTGAAATTAAATTCAAGACCAAGAATATATGGTCAGGGCTTCCCTGGTGGCGCAGTGGTTGAGGGCCCGCCTGCCAACACAGGGCTCGCGGGTTCAAGCCCTGGTTCGGGAGGATCCCACGTGCCGTGGAGCAGCTGGGCCCGTGCACCACGGCTGCTGAGCCTGCGCTCTGGAGCCCGTGAGCCGCAGCTACTGAGCCCACGTGCTACAAATGCTGAAGCCTGCATGCCTGGAGCCCGTGCTCCGCAACAGGGGAGGCCACCGTGGTGAGAGGCCCGCACACCGCTGCGAGGACTGGCCCCCGCTTGCCGCAGCTGGAGAGGGCCCATGAGCAGCAACGAAGACCCCACACAGCCAAAAGTAAATAAATAAAATAAATAAACTTATTTTTAAAAAAAAGAAATAATACATTTAATTAGGGGACCAAACATCCCAGTGTACACCTGCTGACCTAGCATAATAATTAATGGCATAAAAAAAAAAAAGAATATATGGTCAAGTCAAATATATACATAAGGGTGAACTTTATGGTATATGGATTATATCTCAATCAAAAGCTATTATCAAAATACGTGTGTGTGTGTGTGTGTGTGTGTGTGTGTGTATGTATACACACACACACACAGCTAAGTAAACCCTTATTGAGAGCCAACAAAGAATGAAGAATGCATGAAGGGAGTATCCAAAGTATTTTTAAATATTTAAAGGAATCTTTTTAACTGCCGTGTCCACGTGAAAATTATGTATATATTATTAAAATTCATTAAAATTGCTTCTTTAAGGACTTCTACTCAGAATTCTACTTCCTATTATTATTTTAAAATATGTGTCATAACAAGCCAACAAAAAGTCCTCTATTTATCTTTGACTAAGCTAGCCTGGCTTTCCCCTATTAGCTCCTATTAGTTCAAACTGGCTCAGTTTTATTGAGCTTTTCAGTTAAAAGAAAGAGAAATATATAGTTTGCAAGAGCTGCAAGGTCCATAGATGTAACAAATCTAAATAGCACACACAGTCCAAACCCCTTCTGGTCATCAGGTGATGGGATCCTCTATGACCTTGGATAAAAACTGTAAACATAATTCATGCAATCATTCATGGAACAAACATTTATGGATTATCTATTATGCTCCAAATCCTGGGCCAGTTTTCTTCACATATCCTCAGCGTTTTATCAGTTTTTGAATGTAACTCACGTTTTAGAACCAAGTCTGAATTAGGACAGGATGACCACAGCAAGATATCAAAAGAATTCGCTTTTCAGCACAATACAATTTTGCGCCCTAAGAATGAGCTCTCTCTCGTACAGGAGTCTCAGCACCGCCCAGTACCTGGTTCCCGGAACAAATCCTCCTCCTGTTCAGCAAGGACGCCCCATGAGCAGCAAAGCTGCCTTCTTACCTGTATGGTGGTGTTGCCTCCTTCCAGCAGGGCGATGGCCAGGAGAATGCTTTCATGGAACACTCGATCGCTGGATGCGTTCATTATGAGGTCGATGACTAGATTGGAGGCCCCCTCCTTGTCAAGATGGCACTGAACCTCAGCCAGGCTCATCTCCCCCCTGCTCATGGAGCTGGACCCGGAACCTCCCCCTAGGAAGATGGAACATTGCTCTTATCAGCCACAATCAGAGCAGTTAACATTTATTGCATACTTACCACGCACCAACACTCTGTGCACTCAACACTTTAGTGATGCTATTTAACAAGCACAAAGGAAGGTACTCATTATTAGCACAGAGATTAAGTCACTCGTCCAAGGACACCCGGTGCAGCTTGTAAGTAACAGAGGTGGAACTCGAATGTAGGCAGGCAAGATGCAGGAAGACTAAGACATTTCAAGCAAGAGACTTAAAGCCATCCAGTCAAGACTCTCCCTTACATTAAAATACAGTGACCTGGGGCAGAATTATTAAGAACTGATCTGAGTTTAAGAGACAAACCGAACTTAAACACTTCTTAGAACTTAAACACGCTCAAGAAGCATAGCCTATAATGATCACTTCAGTTCTCTTTCTAAGAAACCCACCCCAGCCCCAAAACTCACCCTTTCCCATACTTTGTTCATTCATTCATTCAATAAATATTGACTCAGTGCTTGGCATGGAGCGGAGAGCGGGGGGTAGGGGAGTGAACCAAACAAAGTTCATCTCCTCACTGAGCTTCAGATGAGAAGAATATACTTAGGAAGAGATGGCCTGTGCCATTTAGTGGAACAGATTCCAATCGTGTTGAGAAAGTGCCTATTTAAGAACTTGCACTATTATTGGCAAAACCCGAAATATTAATGTTCATGGGGAAACGGGGTGATCAATTAAAAAAAACCCAGAAAATCATCTATCAGTCCCTCCCTGCAGAGTTCAATTCAAATGCCACATCCTTTACATTGCTTTCCTTGACCTTCTAGAATCTATTGCATTTCTAGTACAAGGTAGACACTGGCTGTCACATCTTCTCTCCAACAGCTTCTTAAAGCAGAACCTGTCTCTGATGCATTTCCAAACCCCCCTCCTGATATCGCTCCAGAGCCTCACATGTTTGTTGAATGACTGCACTTCGGCAAGTAAAGAGAAATAGTTTTGAGATGTTGTGGAAAGAACTTCCGCTTGACAATCACTGGGAACGTTTGGATGAGAAGCTAAGGTCTGTCTCTGGGGTGCTCTGTGGGCAGATCCGCTCTACATTTTCATTTGGCGAGAAGCCCAAGATCACTCCCCAGAGACTGCCAGAATTACTTTACTAACCACTGAGTATTTCTGTGCCACCAGCGGAGTCCACCAAGGACTGGAAGTGCTCAAGGGTCATCACCATAGCCCGGGAATCAGGCAACTCACATTTGTGCTTTGAGCACGGAACTACTGGCCCCTCTTAAAACCAACACCATCGCTCACAGTTGAATTCAACGTTTTGGTAGCCTTTACCTGTAATTGTGCTTACAGTGTTTTGGGACTCCTTTCAGGATGTGTTTTTAAGCAATTCTTTACTGGTTTTTTTTTTTTTTTTTTTTTTTTTTTTGCAAAAACCTAAGACTTTGGGGAGGCACAAAGCTTGGGCATTAGAATTAGATTTAATTAATTTGAAGCAGCTTTACATTACAGACCAGTCACTAACAAGCTCCCCTTTCCTCTGTTCAACAGGGATGACAGCAGTCCCTACCAGATAGTAACTCGGAGGAGAAAAGGAGATAAAGAAGGCAAAATGCTTGGGAAAGCCCTCGGCTCAGTAAGTGTATAATAAATGGTGGCTTTCGCCTCCTCACTGCCAACAGCAAATACTCATTTTATGGGAAAACATGAGTCCTCATGGCCATGAGAAAATGTGCGATAAAGTCAAGTTCATTGAGTCATTCAAGTATCACCAAGAGGGCTGCTGCATGGGAAAAAGGGGCAAAACGCTCAGCCAATATCTAATTGCAGGGAAACATTTTTAGACACCAATTTGATGGTAGACCAAAGACAAAACAAGCTGCTAAAATAATACACTTGCAACCCAAATGCATCTGTTAGAGGTCCAACGTGCTAATCAGAAACACGCAGCTCTTGCGTGGCACACTCAGTTCACACGTGCAGCTAATTAGCACCCCACGTGGCCTACCTCCTCCCCCGGGCTTGCCGGGTCCTCCTGGTGACAGCGGGCCATTGCCAAAGCTGGTAAGGCTCTCTCTTCTTCCTGAAGGTCTGATGTTTCCATAGTAACGGTTGACCAAAATCTGCCTGAGGGCCTCACCCTTAATTCAAACAGGATAACGAAATCAGGTTCTGAATTTAATGCATGACTGAGCTACTAATATTAAAAAAACAACAACACAGAGGTACTCAGTTATAACTGGCTCAGTCTCACTCAGTGAAAAAATAAATTATTAATAAGAGCATTTGGAAACTCTAAAGTTAACTTCTTCAGTGTTTTCTCAGGAAACCACATCATAAAAAAGCATCAATCTAAAATATTAAATATCTGAAAGTACTCTCTCACACGGTGATAAAGACAGAACATTAATCTCGGAGGGTAACTAAGAGTAACAGAAAACAAAACAAAACAAAACAAGAGAAAATCCCTTTGGGATAAGCCAATAAAATTCAGACGAATTGAAAAAGTCACAGGTCATCTTCCCCACAGCAATATGAAAATGTTACTCCAACCAGAGCATTCATCCCAAGGTCCAAAGAAAATCTCAACCTATCAGAGTAACAGAGTAAATAAAATCAGCTGAAAGTAAGCCTTTCTTACAGAAACAGTCAATGGGCCACATAGTGAAGAAAAAATAATGCAACAGAAAATAAATTTCTGGCAGAGATCAGATATGTCAATCAAAAAATAGGCCGCATGGATAAAGTGACATTTGGGATTTGCTTTGAAGTAATATGGGAGGGGGGCACTAGCTGGGTATAAATGAGACAAGAGTGGGCATGAGTTGATAGTCACAGAAGCTGACTTATGAAGAGGGTTCTTGAAACTCTTCAAAATATGTATTTTGGATATTTTTAAACATTTCGATGGTAAAAACTTAAAAATATACATAAATATCAAAGGACTCCTGGGCAGGGGATATAACAAACTACCACGATTCCAACCAAAAAAGAAAAAAACAAAAAAACCTAACCAAAAACACAACCTTGACTTATTCTCAAATACTACGCACATTGGTAAAGCAGCACAAAGCAGTGGGATTTATTCTCGGCTCTATTCCTCGTGCAGTCTTGCTGAGGGACTCCCAGACCACCTCCCAATCTGGAAGTTTCTACCAGTTAAAGGATATATGGATTTCCCCTGGACCCTTTCTCAAGGACAAAGCAGTTAAGTCCTGGAGTTCCTCTGGCACATCACTGAGAGGTAAGTGAGAAGTCTAGCAGAGAAAAGAGGTGCTGCAGTACAGCAAGTCTCTAAAACAGAGACACAGGAGTTCTTCTGCAGAGACCTGCCACTGTAACGGGAGCCAGTAGAGCTTAAAGTGATTTGTTAAGAGGCTCTAAGAACAGGACTGGAGACTTCAAGGAGGGTGTTTGCAAAACAAGATGGGAGGGAGAAGAGTGTCCTAAGGGTGGTGGGGAGGCAGGACCAAGGAAGAAGGACCAAGGCACAAAACCCTTTAGTTCAACTGTCAAAATGATGTGAGGTCCCAGGGCTACACAGCCTGGCTTTTCTCCTTTGTTAAATGCATGCTGCTGGTCAGACTCCAGGGAAAAATGGAGAGATGGGGTAAACAGGAGAGAGAGAAGGGGGGAAGGCAGTCCTGATTTTTAAATGAAAGTTCAGGCATGAAAAGAAATCTCAATTTTCCTCTCTCCATTCCATCCACAAATACGTCTCTCGTCGTAGTTAAGCAAGGGAGAATGCTTGTAACTAGGACAGGAAACTCATTTCGTACTTCGACCACCAGTAAATTCAAGATTCCAAGAGTACTTTCAGTGAAGAAGCTATTTGTGATCTTTAAAAATACTTTCAAAGTAAGCTGTTTTCAGTATAATATTCTTTAATGGCTTAGGAAACCACATTTTGGTATAAAGATATAGCTTTGCACCAGAACGAACGTTATCAACACTCTGCAAAGCAGTCATGGAGAGCACGGTGATTTTAAAAGGCCGACTTCACAAGAGAAACACATATTTCAAAGGAATGGTCAAGAAAGCTGACTAAGAAAGAAAAGGGGGAAAGACAAGGCTACCTCCACGTTGAATGTAACAGTACACTAAATACCATTTCCTTTTGTCAACACAATGATGCACCTACTTGATTTTGTTTCTGAAGATACAAACTTTGAGCTCCCCCAGAACGGAGGGTTGGCAGGAAACCATCCCAGTTTTCTATGGGATCCTCTTGGGCACCACAAGAACACTGTTTGAGAGGTAAATGGCTGATCTGAGACCTGTAAGCTGCAGCCACAGAGAAGAGCCAACATTGCCACTGTGGCAAGAACCTGGAAGACCACAGGGTTGAATGGTCAAAGGCAGGGTGACTGTCACCAGCCAACAAACATGCATCCTTTAAGGGAAGACTCAACCACAGGCTTCACACTACGATTCCACCTAGGACTGGAGTGGCTCAGAGTTTCCGCTCCTCGGGGTTTTGAGGGTCTCATCAGCAAGACCCAGGTCAGTGTGCAATCAAGGCAGCAGGAAGTAGAGAAAGGAGCATATGCCGTCCGGGAACACGTGGACTCCAGGAACAGGAACTTCACATTTATGCAGCCTGGATGCCAACTGAAGTTACAAAGGGATCTCACATTACCATTTTGCCTCTCCTTGCACAGACAAACCCTAGCAGTTACCATAGCAACCAATGCATCAAATGGTACCTTTTCCCCCTTGAGAGAATATCATGAAATGTGTTCATTATGGAAAACACACACACGCACGCTCCACCCTACAAACTTTTAATTTTTTCCCTCTTAATTGTAAGGTTTTTGGCACACATGCACCTCACCTTCACTCCACAAAAAATAAATTTTAAGGCAAGGGGAAAAAAGAGAACATGTGGGATTTGCTTTTTTTTAAAAACAAAAAAACAAAAAAACAAGATGAGATCCATTCCCTTTCTGAAAGAATAAAGACTGAAAATTTTAGGTTAAAAAAAAAGGGACAGAAAGAGAAAATGCATAAGCATTATTAAAAGTGATGCAAATCCTTAGTGTGAAAACTTAGGTTCAAGGAAAATTCTGTTTTTCTGAGCTCGTGGTTTAATTTAGGAAAAATTAAAATCTGCAGAGAAAAGCCTTCCTAATCATCTTGATATAAATTACTCAACAGCACTAAGCTGTTCACGGCGTGCTGGGCTGAGAAAGCTGATTGCAGAGAAGGAAAAAAAAGTCACTTCCCAAAAAACATCACTTCCCCAGCTCTCATATTTGGCCATGCAGCCTTTTCTTCAAAAAGAATACTAGTTTTTCCCCAGCAGTTTACACCTACAGCATGCAAACCAATATCAGATGTTTGTCTCTGGTAAAAAAAAATTCTACATTCCACACACATGATTACCTAAGACTGAGAAAAGACAAAGGCAAAGAGTTTCATTTGCAGTTAAGTGTCAGGTGAAAATGGTGAAAAAGGCAGGTCAGTGATGCGGAGTCAAGAAACCAAGCTCCTGCCTTGCAGGTCAGTTCAAACGCGTTTCATTCTGTCAATGAAACTCGTGGCTAATGAACTGTGTGGGAATATAGCCCAGCGTTGAACACAGCACTAAGAGTTAAGATCGCAAAGGAGAGGAAAAGTGACCTTTGGGCTCCCAGGTTCCAGCCGCTTAAAAATCAGGTGCTTCAGGAAAGATTACCCTCTCACATGAGCAGTGAGCCTCTCACACCTTAGTCAGCACTAAGGCAGCACCTTGATTTAAAAATACCTTCCTTTTCCTACTCCGGTTGTCTGTCAAATCACTGCTGTGTCTCAGTGTGCAAGGCGACCATGATCATTAATATCCCTTCTCAGAGTCCAGCCACTGTGCTAAGTGCTTCAAGGGCACAGCTCTGGAGAACATTCATAAGGGATGGAGACTATTACCCGCATTCTACAGCAGGAGAAACTGAGGTTAAGTCATGTGCCTCAAATCACACAGCGAGGGCCTGGCAAAGGCAGGCTTGAACCGGTTTCTAATTCCAAAGCTCATGCACTGGAGCAAATCAAACTTAGGGCACGAGAGACAGCTATGTGCCTTTACCAGCTACTTCTAAGACCCAGGACAATTCTTGAAGGACAGGCAAGGATGGAAAAAACAGGAGTGCAAGGTGCCCTTGATCAATGAACGGCAGAAGACACTGGAAGCTGGTGGGGAAGGGCTGAATGCCAACTCCCTAGAAGAGCTTCTTTGGTCATAGTCTGAGAAAGCACAATCGCAAGAAATAGGAAAGGACTCGAGATGTGCTGGGACTGTGGCAGGGACTGAAAGCACGTGAGCAGAACAAAGGTGCCCCAGGCACCCACTCGTCTCAGACGAACATTCTCCAGGACACTGGTGAACACACTTTCAGGGCAGTACTCGCCACGACTGCCCATTTCCTAACCCTATGACTTGTGAAATGGAGGGGAAGGCTGTCTCGGTAGGTCAACAAGAGCATTTATAAACATTTACGCGATAACACGTGTAAAAGTCTTAGCATAGTGATCGGCATATGATAGGCACCCAGAAAACCAGGATATCTGGTATTTTCCAGAAATGGGTAACATGCAATCAGTGGTCGGCATGCTAACGATATATGTGGCCTTCTAGGAAATGGTTTAGCAATGCGCAATCAGCACCTTAAGAAAGAATCTACCCTTTGGCCTAGAAATTCCCCTTTTGTGAATCTATACACATATGTACACACTTGTCCAGTTCCTCATCAAAGGAAAACATTACAAAGTACTCGTTAATTTGTGGAACTTCAGCCAGTTGTTAACTTTCAAAGACTATCAAAGAAAATGCTTAGATATATTAAAGGACAAAAGCAGGGAAGAAAAGTTATACACTTGGAAGGACCCCAATGACAATGAAAGTGTATCTGTGTGTGTTGCCACACATTCTCACGTGTGCAAAAAGGGGGGCAGAAGAAAATATTAAATCAATAGCAGCTTTTATAGCTAGGTAGTATAATTACGAACGTTTTTTCCATTATACTTGTTTTGTTTATTATACTTTACCCATGATGATCATCCGTTACTTATAGAAAAAAAAAATTGTTTTTAAGGCTACACTTAAGGGAAAAGCCACTCCAGGAGAAGAAGAGAGGATATGAAAAGCTGACTTGGCCGTTATTCGGGGACCGGCTGGGTGTAGTGCGCGAACAGGTAGTTTACGGGTAGAATCACCAGTCGGTTTCATTTGTGTAAATGGCTGTGATTGGTCCTGAGCCAACTGATGCTATGACAATGACAACAACCACCACCACCATCCGTCTTTAAGTCACAGCCTGTGGCTGTGGACAGTGTTGTGGTCATTAGCTCCCAACACGCAGGACTACGTACCCTTTTATGGTCCTCCAGCTGCCTCAGGGGTGGACTCGGTTCAACCTCCTGCTAAGCAGGCAGAAATTCCATTTAAGTACGTACAACACTAGGGAGACACTCCCATCTTCAGGATCAGCCACAAATAAAATACACGGAGCATGCGTACATAGCGAAGACTGACACAGAAGGAACATAGGCCTGTGTGGGGCTTTCCCCAGACAGATACCAATGCTCCATTACTTCGGATACCGCTTAACAACGCGCCCATCCCCGACCCTCGGGCACTGTTTAAAATGAACAGGCACATGACTAATACTTTCGGCCAATATTATTTTTTGCACAGATTATGAAAAGGAACTTGAATGTTAGGTACATTTACATGAACCCAAAAGGGGTCATGATGCAAGACTCAACCGGGCAGGTCCTTACATGACTCACACATGCATTACTGCACAGCACATGCGTGAGGACATCAATGCATACACTTCCAAGCAGACACGTACATGAGACCTCAGCACTCCCCAGGCCACCAGCACACGGCATTCTAATCAAGGCTACTGATGCTGAAGAGCTCTGATTAGAATATTGGAGAATGATCGTTACAAAGCATCCCCACTGGAACTCAGCTACTTGATAATCTGTTTCATTTCTAAGATCTCCTTTCAGATAAACTACACTTCATTTTAGCTTTGACTCCTGTGATTCTATAACTGTTTCTGAAAGTAAATTTTGATCCTTGGAAATATGCCTCCCCAAAAAGCTTCTCTATAACTTTAGATGTCTTAATTAATTCTAGTCCCTCATTTAGCAAGCTGAGTTAGCGACAGGAAGAACAGAAACAGTGCGCTGTGAAACTACAACTTTATCAGCAGCTTCACCAAAACTATACATTATTATCCAGAACTTCAAATTCCCTTCATCTCTGCACAGAACCCAGAGTTCTATTTTGTGTCACAGCAGAAAGGCCTGGACGTTCCAGCATTTCTCAACTGAACATTTCAAGACAGAGATGAACGGTTTTGTGTGAAAACCTTTGGACAGTCACGTGCCCTCACCTGCAGGACCCTGTGGTTTAAGCTCCAGCTACTAAGAAGTTTCTTTCTATACCAAGAGCCACCCGATTACAGCAATGATCCGGCCCCAGGCAGACAAGAGGCTTCCCTCCTTGCACCTACCAGCGGGACAGACATTTCCCCAGAACAACTCACACACTCAACCAGGAACACTGACAAGCACCCGTATTTGCTGGCGCTGCAAATACAGGTGAGCAGCACACACCTCGGTGGAGTTCTCAGAAGCCGGAGCTTGGGGCAGCTAGTTGGGAGTAAAATGAAGCATGTTAGTTACGGCACGTGCATCTCATGGGCCGTGAAAAGTCCAGAGACCAACACTCAAGGACGAAACATGGAGGGCAAGATCAATGACGAGGTGACAGAGGTGCCACATCCACAGAAAGGGGCTTCAGCCACTGAGGGCAGGAGACACCCTCCTTTTTGAACTGAACTGAATGGGCTTGTGTTGGGAGAGACAACTGGCCTGAGATGGGAAAACAGATTTAAATTAAGGTAAGAAAAAAGTCTACCACTGATCAAGAAGGAAGTATGCCTTAAAAAAAACCCCAAAAACGACGTCAAAGGAAGAACTACTGCACATCTATGTTTTGTTCGTCCACAGAGAGGAAAAGTGATACAGCGTATCCCCACGGAGGCTCAGGGAGGAGAGAAGTGTGTGCGTAATGACAACAGGGGCCTCAGGTGCAGCCCCCTCCCCGGAGGCCCGAGGCCCTTGCAAAGTCTGTACCACCACTCGTCCGTGACAAGCTTCTTCCGTGGGCAGGTACGTCCTCCTGGGTCTCTCCTTTCCCCACATCCCGGCCCTGAATCAGAGGGTAAGACCCGAGGCTCCAGCTTAGGGACTGAAAAAGCCTCTCTGCTCCAGCAGCTCTGGGAGGAGACAGGAAGGCTCCCGGCTGCAGGGTTACTTGGCTGGTCACTCGCCCCTCCAGGTACTTCCCTCAGGGCTCCAGGGCCTGGGGTCCGCGGAGCCACCCCCACCATTCCATGTAGACAGCCCACTCCTCTGACTGCCCCCCAACTTCATTACACCCAACCCATACCTGAGAGACAAGATGATGGCCCCGAGGAAAATGAAAGGCAATTGCGAGGGTGCACGTGGTGGCTAAAAAGTCCACAGTTTCACGTGGCAGCAGCACCACGAATCTGTCCCCCGGAGGGCACGTGCTTGGAGGAGGGACTGACATCAGATGTAACCACCAGACCGCACCCTGGGCTGCCCGGGACCAAAGTCACGCACCGGGCACGGCTGGCTGCTTCAAGGTGCGGTCTGGGGCCATGGGACGAAGCCAAGGCTCACGCGGCAACTGAGTGACCTTGGCCTCCTTCGGCGGGACTCCAGCGACACAGCACACCTCCCGGGAGGCCAAAGCGTGGCTGTCAGGTGTGAGCCAGCACAGGTGCTGAAAGCACGAGGTGGGGAGGCTGGAAGCTGTGAAATCTGGCGGGGTCTCAACCCAGCTCAACGCTTGATATCCCTTTTCATAGTTTGATCCCCAAGATAGAAAAAAATGCTCTTCATATAAGACTGTTATTATGTAACCTAATGATTTCTCTCTTTTTTTTTTTTTCTATTTGCCAACAGGTAAAATGCAGTAAAGATACAGGGGCTCTCTTTAAGTACGAAGATTAAACTAATTTAAGAAGGACAAGGAGGCATAGGTGGGGGGTTGCTCACTGGATTCCAGACAGAAGAGCTTTCAGACCTGAGTGCAGCTCCACTAGCCTCAGGGAGAAAATTTCCCTCCGACGTGCTTCGCTTCCTGTTGGGGTCGGGAAGCACAGAGTGGTAGCAAGGACTTGAGTGTGGTGAGGAAAATAAAACCAGAGCTCAGGCGTATGTGTTTTCCAGATAATATAAACAATATCACGATCCAAGAACGCACTTTAACTCTATCCTTACATTCTGTATGCTTTAGGCTAAAGAATTAAAACTGTGCAAACCCTCGTGCCATCTGCTCTTAGTGCAAAAAGGACACATAAGAAAAAGTAGAACTAAAGCAACTTCCCATGCATTTTAGAGCAGTCAGAGATACAAATGGGAAAAGTACTATCTTTTACAATTGGCTTTGGCCACATTTCACCAACATATCCTTTATACTGATTCTGTATGATCAGAACAAAAGAATTATAGGCAGGGATTGACTGTAGGAAACTACAGAGCTATCCTGTTACTCCCTTGCCCATCAAAATAAAAGTTAAAGAAAAAGAAGAAGACGGAATGGAAGGAAGTAGCGTGTCCTTTAAAAATTCTCTTGTCTGAGATCTCTTTGTCCAAAGAAGCACCTTGAATTCTTTCGGAACGTTCATGGGTAGTATATAGCTATTTCTTACACACTCAGAGATCAGTCGTTTCTGATATGTTTTATGATTGTACTGACACTCTATTGCCTCCCTCAACTGCCGTCATGTTAGTTTTCGTTTAATTTTTAGAACAAAAATTACAGTTACTGACCTTTTCCCTAGAACATTACAGAAAGACTTTTGAGACAACAGAACATTTTTTGCTGCTTCAGGAATCACTATTTAAACAGAGGACAAGTTTTTAACGCTATCCATTCAGGAAACAGAATAGAAAAACTGACAGCAGTGGACAGGTATCACGCGACCGTGGCTCATGCAGGCGCTGGCGCTCTGTGTGACCCTCAGGCAGTCACTGAACCTCTCTGGGCTTCCACTTCCTGACCTGTAGTTCAAGGAGACTGGAGCTTATTACTTAGGGTTCCTTTCCAACTAAAACATTAAGTAACGCTTGGTATATTTTCAGTAAACTTCATTTCGTAAATATCTAACAGGCAAGTTCTCTAAATAATACAGCACAATAGGACATAAAATGATTTCAGGCATCGAAAAGGCCAAACCAAGCCTGGCGTATAATTTGGTAAAATAACCAATGGTCTTTACCAGCACTGCTTCCTATGAGGATTTCACCTGTATTTCCGGGAGGATAGGCTCTTTTATGGCAGTAAGCCACACTTTTGAAAAAGGTAAGCATATTAATAAGCTATATATGTTCAAATCAGATAACAGCTACATAAATACAATATATATTATCCAAAGCAAAAGATAATTTTGGTAAATGAATGAAATGATTTTCTCAACATATTTTTATCATCAAAGTAACTTTTTTTTTTTTTTTTTTTTTTTTTTTTTACATGAAAGGTAATTCTCAGTGACCACATAGTAAGGGAGACTCTTATGAGAAAATGAGTATTTCTGCATTCCCCAGGTACTTGTCTTCCACCACCTCATCTCAGGATCGGCCACTAAAATCAGACGCTGACACCTCCAGTCAGGGTGAAGTCTCCCCAAATGAACAGGTGACTGGCAGTGGTCCGATGCTGCCTGGTTTTGAACTTGGGAACCAACTATTGCCCTCTATTGCCTCTGCACATTTCTTCTTGGATCTTACGTCTTCTCAGTGCTTTTAGACAAGGTCAGCAAAATCAAACTTCACATGAAAAAGATTTCAAATGACTGGCTTTGAAACAGAAATTCAAAATGAACCTCAAGGTACAGAATCCCAAGTGTCCTTCCCAGATGAGGCCACGAATCAGGTCATCGTAACTACGGCACTTGAGTAGTAACTAGATTCGTGCAGATAAGATGCTGAAACACTCGCTTTCTATACATAATGTACCTAACATTTTATCCGGGGATGGATTTCTACTACAAATGAAGGAAATTATACTTTGCCATTCTTAAAAAAACCCCACAGACTTCTGAGGGTTCCTATTTGTGGTGTGTGTACAACGGCACATCCTCACATACATACATACCGTATGTACATACATATACACATCCGTTTCATGTGTGCCTATTACAGGCCAACACAGAGCAGAGCCACTTAAAACACACTGTTTCCTGCTGCCATCAACATGAATCCTTCTCCCCTGGGCTTCTAGAATTTTCCTTTGAAATAAGATGTCTCCTTCCATGGGCCACCCCTAGCAGAGGTTGAATATAGTTCAAGAAATGAGACTGTACTATAGATCTAATTATCAGCACAGCAAAGAGAATTTACCATCTCCAATCCCCTGAATCAGCCTTCAGTTCCTTTCACCCACTCCATCTCAGAGAACGGAAAAAAATAAACAAACAGCGAATGGCCTTGCAAATATGTTTGCTGGGTCCTGGCCTTCATGAGCCTTTGAAAACCCACATTAAGAGAACAGAACGCTTGAAAGAAAATTGAGCTAAAATAGAAGTTACCTAACGTTTTAGCAGGGCAATTTTAAATCTTCACATTTGCTAACACAATGCCGTTTACTAATGGCATTTGTTTTTAGAAACAAAGTAAGAAATACACATTATCTAGTTCCAACGATGAAGTTTCACCTGTGTCTTATAGAACAAGTTCATCGGAACCCAAAAGTAAAATTCATTTTCAAAAACCACATTCTGACTTGACTGAATTATACAACTTCTGTCATTATGGAATCATCTCAGCATTTAAAAAAAAAAAAGAAAAAAAGAGAAAGAAAACAAAACTTCCCCAGATTCTGCAATAGCTCCTGTGTGCTCCGACTTGAGCCCACTTGCTCTATGGCTGCCAGTGTCTAACAGTAAACAGCCCCGCTGCATTTATTGGCAATTACTGCTGAAGGTCACACATCAGCAGCGAGCCTAAATTCCAGGAAAAAAAGAAGCTCTTATGTAACTGCCGCCTGAATGCTGGCAGGTGCCCAACCCAGCAGTTCGCAGCAATGTACAAAAGTAGGACACCTCCACCCTGGGTTGGATGTCATGAGAACGCCCCCTGAAGGTGAAATTGAATAATTCTTGGGTTTCTCTTCTCTGTTTTCTCCCCCCCCCCCCCCCCGCAAATTTTACTGGCAGTGGCCTCCTTTGCTTGCAGACGCAGTTCTCGGTGGCAGAAGCTGAGGACTCAATATATAGGCAGATACAGGCAGGCTGCTGCCACCCTAACAAGCAGTAACACCAATCCCACTTGCTTTTTCGTTGCAATGCAAGGAGCTGAGGTTGCCAGCTGCCACCAGTGGCTCTGGAGAGGTCAGGGTTCCAAGCGACAGTGATTAAATGGAGATCATATCTCAAATAGGAAGAAATGCAGCATGTCCACTGAGCTACAGCACACACTTTCTAAACACGCCCTCCTTTCCAAAGACGCACACGTGAAAATGAGGTAGGTTACCGTTCTGCCCACCGCCTCGGCCTGAAGTTGGAGTGCTGCATCAAAATCATCCCTTTGTTTAGTCCAGAAATTTACAGTTTAGAAAAGTGACGAACATGCTCACCTGCCAGTGGTCCTCACGGTGTGACCTGACCTCCTAAGCTGTCACCTGACCTCCCTGCTCAGGTACAAGTCTCTAAGTTACATGGTCTCATGACTCCAAGCACTTCACCTTCCTGTATTTCTCATGGTTGACGGCTGTCATTTAACATTAATTTGGATTATCGTCTGTCACCTCCACAGAACCGTAAACTCCAGAAGGGCAGACACTGTGCCTATTTGGACCCAACTCCCCTAGTCAACGCGCCTGGGATGGAACAGGCACTCAGGTATTAGTCATATGAACGAATGTCTCAAGCAGCCATCGGTGTCTGTTTAAAGCCAAGAATGGGTAGATGAGGGAACTTTCTGGGCTGATAGAAACAGTCCCCATCTTGATTTGTGTGTGTCTATAGGTAACAATTCATCGAGATACAAACTTAAGAATAAGCTGAATGGACACTAATGGAAGCAGCTCCCTACGCTTCTCCCCTCATTCGCCCTCTCCCTGCCCCCTAAGGAAAAGGTAAAATCAGGGGGTAAGGATGGAGACCCTGCCTATTTGCAAAAACTGATAATAATAATAATAATAATAAAGAAAAGAAAGAAAACCCTCCTTTTCCTGGTTTCAAATGAAATTTTACTCCAGAAGACAGCTGGGAAGGCTCCCACCATGCACTTTTCTTGCAGGGACTCTGATTCTGTCCTCACTTCACCCTCTTTTCTCAGAGCACAGACAGAGACTCGGACGATGCTGTGCTTTTTTCCCAAGCCGTTCACTGCACATCTCCTCTCTCACGATGCTCAACAGGCCTTTATCACTGAAGAGTGGTGGTCCTTCCCCAATCTAGGGACCATGGCTCTCCAGATATGCCGTACCCTGCTCAGGGGCTATTCCCCAGCACGTTTCAAGGTTGAAGGGCTGGTTTGCAATTTAGGTGGGAGGCCTTGCCCGTACCACGGGCCAGCGTGAACTCTCATTAAGTTTCTTAATGGAGTTTCTGCAGAACTCCAGCTGTGGGTTGCCGGTTTTCACCCACACACATGGACAAACGGCTTGGTGGGAGAGAAACCTCAGGAGCTGCGGTTGTTTCCAGAACAGACATGGATAATAAAGGCCAATCAGGCATCTCTGCTTAGAGGGCCAGATCCGACAGGCTGAGGACCTGGGGACACTGTTGGTGCTCCAGGGCTCTGTGGGTTGCCAGGGATAACAACGGAGAGGGGATCCACAGTTGCTTCCTCAGGGAATTTTCAAAGAATCCAAATGGCTGCCAGAACATTCTTCTTTTATAAACAGACAGTATTCTATTTCCTAGTGTATAATTATAAACACACCTGCTCCAACTGTGGAATCTTTCCGTAAGCGAGCAGTAAACTCCCAGCCAGGAGACCCAAGTTCTATCTTGAGCAAAGCAAACACATCAAATGATTACTATGCTGCAAAACAGTATATTAATAACACTGCAGACTCGGATCAGGGAAGGTTTTCCTTTCCTGGCTTAATTTGTCTTTAAGCAAATAGAAACTCAACCTCAGTATTTCGGAGGAAAAATTCAAATTAGAGAGGCACTTACAACTCTAGGGAGAAACAAGAGTGTCGAAGGGTGCCAATATGAAAATTCAGCATGAGACGTTCTGCTGGCATACAAATAACCCGGAAGAGAGAAGACCAAACAGGAAGGAGCAAAAATCACTGTAGTTAAAGTAGTTAAACCCCTGTACAACCTTTTGTTTTTCTCACCCTCTATCCATCCCAAAGAAGCACGGCCTCCTCACCTGTTCATGCTGACCGATTTAAGGAAAAGTCTGCACTTACAGAATCTACCATGGCTGAACAGTAAGCGCTCCAGGCCAGCAGCTGAGCCAGCAGTACTAGTTCTGCTTTAGCCGCTATCTACCTGTGTGAGCTAACACCACTCACTTAACCTCTCTGAGCTCCATTCCTGAGGGAACTGGACCAAATTCATAACCGCTCGTGTCACTTTCAATTTTGAGTCTGTGATTCAAACTCTCCTTAGGTACACCTGAACCACCTCTTAGTATTTCTGAAATTATGGTGGTAGATATCAGAGCAGGCCTCATATTCTATTTGGTAGCTCTATCCCACCAAAATAAGGTATTAATCGTTCCACCAAAAGAATGAACAGATACTTAAAGAAGTAGACCAGAAAATTAATTTTTAAAAGTCAGATAAAAGTGTTTCCCAGCTGCTTCAATTTACTAAGCAATTAAACTCCCTCAATTATATGCATTAATTCCCCTCATTAATCCTTTCTATTATCATTTACCAAACATGTATCACATCCTACAGATATGGCAAGAAATGTTGAAAAATATTCATAGGAGAGAAAATATTTAAGACACCCTCAAATCCCAAACACAATGGCCACTCATCAGTCTCCAGGGTCATTCTGGGTAAATGAAACTAATTTGATACATAAGTATAGAAACCATCAGATGACATTTCAATTTCTTGATCTCTAGTTGGTTTTTCTAGAAGAGAAGCCAGGGATATTGTACATTCCTAATCCCACCACAAGCCAGCAGCTGGCAAGTCTCAACCAGGGCTGTGGAATTTGCACGGCACTTTGACAAAATTTTATATGACCCCTTACACTTAACACTTCCAACATGTAGGCCAAGAGAGCAGTGGTTTGGTTTTTCTTTGACTACTTCCACGCTATACCAATGTAGTTATTTCTTTTTGCATGGGTGCTTCACATATGGACAGAAAAGCTCCTCATGGTAATATCAACACTCAGTTTCAGAGATATGTTAATGGCCAGTGTCAACCACAAATTCAGTTGAGATTCTAGACAGTGAAGGATTGAAATCTTATCACAGCTTAGAAAATCTTTATCTAGACTCAGATGGGATCTCCAAAGACAAATGGCAAACAAACTCATGGGAAATGCTAACACAAACACAAAGGACTCGACTCACTCCCAGAGGCAACACTACACAAAGTCAGATACTAGACGCTGCAGAGACTAGGGGACAGATCACAGAGTTCACTGGCAGAGGGTCATGGAAACATCACCATAGGACACTTAAAAAAAAATGAAATTAGGACCTCTGCATTTTCCAATTCATCAATGGAAATCAGCTGGAAAAGAAAAAAGGGGGGGGGGAGAAAAAGAAGGAAGTGTTAGAAAAGGAAATACGAGCAAGCTAAGTGTTAGAAACTTTGTCATTGTATTCTTATCACTGACTCAGGTTGAAGCATCATGACCATGTTGAGAGGCGCAGGCGTTCTCGACACCGGCGCACCTCACCCTGACATCTGCTCTGCAATGCTCTGCTCCGGAACAAATGGGCAGGGTGCTGCCACCCTTTGTTCACATGCCAGGTATCAAACCTCGCAGGTCACTTAACCAAGAGCCCAGGACAGCACCTTTGCACTCTCTTGTAGAGAAAACCCTTGAACTGAGCTGTGGGCAAGGGCAAGTTCCCCAATCAAGAACCATGTCCTTTCAGAAGAGGATGGCAAGGAGTAGAGTCAAAGGCTAAACACTGATCAACTCAGCTTAGGACAAAATTCTTTCTTTGGACTCATCTTCCCATTCAGTGGGGGAGGCGGGAGTCTACGGTCCAAATTATCACTGGACTAAATCAGATCCAACTTCAATTTAAGTAGTAAGACCAACATATACCAAGCCCAGAAGCTCTGAATCCTGATACTGTTGATGATTAAAGAGAACAAATTTCCCCTAAGGTGATTAGTGCCTACCCAAGTGATAGTAGTAACAAGTAAATGATTTATTAGCATCAAGTTCAAGAAAAAGAAAAAACAAAAGCACTAATCACAATTATGCTTGTTTGATGATAGATGGATGATCCACAAAATGTACTAAAGATTATGTTTCATTAACATTTAGTACATTTTGCAAATTTAAAATCCTATTAGAAACACTGGTAGCTGGAAATGTTAATAGTTTATTCACCTAGAGAAAAGAAGCACTGGTAATTAACAGGGGACTGACAATTCGTATGAAATGAAAACCCTGACATTACTTAAGGTCAAAAACTCTCTAGTAGTATAACAGCTACTATTATTCAGAAGAAAAAAATGGACTTTAAATAAATTGAGATACACTTTCACATTAATTGTCGGCCTCTGAATTTCTTTCCAAATCCCTGTGACTAATAACTTAAATAAAAAGTAGCTTAATAAAAATCCTACAGTAGATTACAGAGTAGCCAGTATATAAAATAATTACGCTTTCCTTTCAAGCAGGGTCTAAGAGCTTAAAGATGTTCTACGAGTTATAGAGAGATTCAGGTTAAATTTTAGAGACATTTAGCTACAGGAGGTTATTTTTTTTAATGGTTTAATCTGTAAATTAAAAGCAGAGTTTAGTAGGCACTGCACACACAGAATGGTTGCAAAGTCCTGATTTTAAAGTTGATTAACTTTGAATACGTTGGACAGAAAAACACAAGAATCACACAAAAATGTATTCCATCGTTATTTTGGTGATCCTTTGAAATATTCCTTTATTTTATATTTACCACTCTTCGGGAAATATGGCTGGTCCTTTGCATTTTAGAGATACAATAGTAAAAGAGGGCTTATTTAATTCCTAAATGATCATGATTAAATTCTGTGACCATCTTCTTTGTCCAGCCCTTACCTTTCCATCGTACGTCATAGTTCTTGGATGGGCACATCTCAAGCAATGAACCAAGCCAAGTGGACTGACCACTGGCTTCTCACGGATCTGACTCCTAGGGCCTGACGCAAACCACAGGTGATACCAGAGCCCAGTGGACCAGATCCATGACCATGAAGGCTCAGGAGAGGGCAGGGAGGAGAACAGCCCTGGATGTCCCAGGAGGGTGTTAGTCATGGGACAAGTTCCACTTAAGAAGCAACTAATAGAAAAATGGCGCCAAGAAGACAGAAACGGCATTCACACTTGCCCTTGTGTCCCAAGCACGCAGTCCAAGGACACCTCATTTATTTTATCGACTAATGCCCATGGGTTCACCTAAGAAAGGTTATTGCTTTGGCTCTGTTCCTTCCACCCTTGAAAGAGTCAGGCTGTCCCATACGTCACGCTTCTTTAGTCAAACGGGGGCAGCCAACAAACCATCAAACGCATTTTCCAAAAGCCTTCGTGAAACTGGACAGAGTGGATACCAACAACCAAACTGGAAGAAACAGAAATCGTTTAACACCCTCCACCCCCTTTTAAAGTGAATGGTTAAGGAGCCTTTTCCAGCAGTCAGAGCCTGGGGCCAGAAGCTTGGCACATACGTGCTGTCGGTCAGGAGTTGCCGACTAGCACGGGTTTCCAGAATGTCTTCCTTGGTTGCAGAGCATTTCCCATACTTGCTTATAGTACTTTCACTTTCAACAAGGGGGATGACAGCTCCAATCAGACTGGAAAGAAATGTCATCCTGCCTCCAAGCCTCTATCTGCTAGGGTATGACTCATTTCTTCACCAGCTGAAAAGGGATTTTTGAGCTACAGCCTAAGAACCTCTTCTCAACTCTGATAACTCTTTGATAGTGACCTCCATCTGCTGCCCTCTTGAAGCCCTGGCTCTGTCACTCTCCATGAGCTTTCTCACAGGCAGTGGTACAACATCTCAGGTCTGCTGTCTCCCGGAGGCCGTGACGGTGTTCTCCCTGTTGGCACTACTGGGTAGTGAAAGGGAGCAGGGAAGCACACCTCTACACGGCCCCAAAGACCCCGGTGTACTTTTCTGTTCAGCAGCAAACACTCGACCAACTCCTAGTACTTCTACTTTCCATGTTATAAAAAGAAAAACTTCAGAGAAATAAAAGTATAATCACAACTTGAAAAATTCACTGGGGTTGAGACACAGAGTTTACCTTAAGTACCTTGGGTATAGAAAGAAACAGATATTCTCAAGAAGAGAAAATTGTGGTCTCCACATTTTAAAATCAAATTCTCTGCCCCAAAGGTGCTAATATATTCACAGCTGGTTAAGGTCCCTTTGGTGGATTTTATTGTATTATGGAGAGTGAATTTCTATAACTAGAGTCATATTTTTAAAACATTTCTTAAATCTCACCTTAAGAAAAATAAACATCTTGTGGAATAAGTGGCTATTACTTACTTATTTGCTAAGTGTATTCTCTATTACTGCCCACCCCCTGCCTTTTTTTAGTGCAAGACCTACCTAGTTGTCTACACAGACTGCTCATCTCATTACTTCCCACTTATACCAGTGGTCTTTGCTTTTATATTTATAAACTCTTTTCTGGCAGGTTTCCCACACAAAACTCCTCCTGAGTTATAAACACTTATTTTCTAATTAAGCGACACTTATTCCAGTTTTAATTTATACATTGTACAAATTTAGAGTGACGTTTAAAAGCCTTGGGTTTGGGGGCAGTGGAGAAATGTATACCACAAAAAGGACTGCATACCTTTCTGTTTTATTTTTTCTTATCCAAAGACCCTCACACATTAAATTGCTCTAATATTAATGACAGATATTGCTTAGGTTAGAAAGCAAGATTCTGACAGACTTTTACACTTGCAAAAATCTGGCTGTCACCATCCCTTTTGATGAGGACGACTGTGATTTAATTACCAAGGCTTCTTCACAGAGATGAATGAGTTACTGTGTATTTGACAAGTCAGTGATATCAGCACATTTACATGCTGGGAAAATGCTGACACAAGTGGCTTGAAGACAATGAACATTATTACCTTCAAATGAAGACTGGTGAGATTTAAACTCAGGCCCATGCTTTTTTGCTGGGGGCAGAAAGGAAGAGCAATGGGGCTCTTTTTACCCCACCTGGACCAAAATCGGGGGTGTGAGGGCTGTTCTCTGTACATCATTGCTCACTGCATGTGCTAAGAAGTCTCATGTCCTAGGGATGGTCCATTTCCCAATCTCAACTAGAAAAGGTGACATGTTTGTCCGTCTTCATTCCAGTTAGAACTGGAGGCAGTTTCTTCATACACTGGAAGGATTGTGTAACATCTCACCAGAAAGAAGCAAGTAAACCCACAGGTATGCTTAGCTGGAACCCAAAGTTCAGGAACACACACCTTGATACACAAGAGGCATTTGCATTCTCATTGGGAATTTAAACATATGGAAAATCTTGCTGTTGCTGTTTTTCTGATTATAGATTGTATGGCAAGCAGCCTGTAAGAGACAACTACGTATATATGGCTTTAAGGAGACAGTCATATGATTTAGCTACCTTCAGGGCAGGATAAATAGCTTTTAAAAAAAAAATTTAACCCCCTCAGTGAATATGCCTGAACTAAGGTGGATTTCTAACCGCTCCCACTCCACTTCAATTTAATAGCAAAACCTAGTTTTAACATGAAAATAAAATGCAGTACCTTTTCTCCATAGCCTCTATCTTTGGTCATCATTTCTCTGAGGGTCTGCAGGACCTTAATGCAGAGTTTCTCCTCATTCTCCTCTAGCAGCTGTTTAGTGTGCTTTATTAACCTGAATGGAGGGGAAAACCATGGATTAAAGCCCTGAAACGATCTTTAAATTAAAAAAAAAAAAAAAACACTTGACAATCAACTTATTGTAACTAGTCATTTAATGAACAAATATTTACCAAGGGCTCCCCGGTTAAACAGGCTTCCGGGCCTTCCCTGCACTAAGAACCGCCCGTTGGTGTCTCAATAGCGACACCTGCTGGTCGGTAACAGCAAACAGGCTCCCTGGCCACGGGTCGGCCACACATAGTGGAGAAATGATATAGAGGATGGAGAACAGAGACAGGGGCTCCCTCAAACCAGCTCATTTAGGAAGTGCAGCTATTTATCCACTGAGGATTGTCAGTAATGTGGCTAAAATATGCCAGGGGTGTAAAAAAACCTCAGGAGTATGACGGTTGCAGCAAACACACTGTTCTCTTGATCCAGTCTTATTCTTTGAGGGGCCCAGAAAAATAAGAAACTCAGGCAGAGCCCATGCTCAAGCTAAACAACCAACCAAACTTAGGGTGAAAATCAGATGGAGATTTCTGGTGACGGAACCAATCATTTCTTCTAGATTTTGCCCCAAGGCACAAACTAACCAACTACAAAGCTGTTAGGAAAAGATTGTGAGGCCCTGGTAGGTGAGAGCTTTTTGAGGGCACAAAGGCCATGGCTTGTTGAGTCTGTATGGCAGCTCATGGTGGGCACCCTATCCACACGTGTTGAATGGAGATGAACAAATGGGCATGCAGTTCAAAGGAGAAATTTTCACCAAAACAAGTGTCAGTAAGTAGGACTGAACCTACACACTTACTTTGGGAAGGTCAGAACAGATCCCTAGCACGGGACCTTATACTCATCAAAGTCAAAAATCAGGCCAGCCCCTCCTTCTTCAGGAACCAGTGCTGTGTCTGGTCAGTGGGATTCTGCCCCTGAGCTCCGCAGAGAAAGGGGCTGCTTACTTGCAAATGAAGCCACCACTTTCACACTTTCTTCTGGCATCTGTGTTCTCCGGGAAAAGCAGCTCAGGCCTGTGGAGGACGTCCACCAGCACAGATAACTCGGCCTGCACCAGCGGCCTGAGGCGGTCCTCCAGGGCAGAGACGATGTCCTGGAATGGAAGCACAGCCTTGGTGAGCAGCTTGGGCCACAGCTGACTGCAGGAGGGTGAGAACATTCATTTCTGACCTAAAGCATGACCACAGACGAGACTGGGTTAGACTAACCTTAGCACCGTCTGGTATTTGCCTCAAATTATTACACATTGCCCAACGGTTACCTGAAGCATTAGGCCCTGACACAGAAAACAAAGTGATAACAAGTCATCATTCCCACCCACCCTGTGAGATGGTCCTTATGCTACTTAAGGGATCATTCCACATATTTTAAAATATGATGCAAAAAGTACGTTCGACAACATGGAAAGGTGTCTACAATATGAGTGCAAAAAATGGTCAAACGATAGTATGGACTATATGATCCGCTTCTTATAAACACCATTAATATCTCAAGGATATGCAGCAAACATTATTAAAACATCATTAGTGGTTTTCTCTGGGTGGCGGAACTACAGGTGATTCTAGTTTTCTTCTATATATCGGTTCTTGTGAGTATTGTCAAATTACTTCCAATGAGCATGAATTATTCACATAATAAAAAGTCATATAAAAATGAGAACACAAATGAATGAACATGCTGTATCAACATGCTAAATACATGTACCCTGATAGCATGATGGTCTTCAAATGCAAAACACATAGCTGTAGGAAAGGAAAACAGAGAGAAGTTGAAAGAGCAGCAAAACCAACACAACAAACACCGTATAAAGGCAAATGGCAGAAAACAGATGAGAAATTATCTTCAAAAGATGCTCAAGTCTGCTGTCTGGCTTGCTAACTCAGAACCAAGGCATCGGCATGCTGGCTAAGAAGAACAGAACACAGCGTACTGGATAAGAAGGAGCCGTTAACCAAGGAGATCTGCATGGAAAGGGCCACTTTAATTGCATTCGTCTCAACTGGGGACCCAAATTTCATAGGCCGAAAATTCATAAAGAATTGGGTGATCCAGATCACCCAATTTCTGGTGATCCAGAAACTAAAACTAAAACTTGTCAATACAAGTGTACTTAATCTTAGATTTAACAAAATCTGTAATCACGCAATAATATTTAGGATGCATTAAAGAATGCATGAATGAATCAAACTATTTCTTGCGGGGAGGCGGGGGGACAATTTTCCCAAAAAGTCTGTACGAGTACATTGCCACATCCCTTAATTCTGAGTGACTTGCACACCGCTGTCAAAAAGAGAGCCGCTTTGGCAAAATTCTCTGAGGGTTTTGTCAGTTTCCCTACCAGTTTCCTCTTAGAAAGCGCCCAATCTCCCCTTCTTCAAGAGTTACGGGTCCTAACTCTGGCAAAATGTTACTTGCCTCCAGCATTTGCTTGAGATTGAAGGAGTTCTTCGGCATCGTGTTCATGAAATCTTGCATCTTTTGCCAGGTTTGAACCTCACACTGCAATTGATTTGCACTGTATTGTCAAATGTATAACATTTGGCAATCAGGGAAAGACCAACAGACAAGGATGGAGAAGCGATGGGCAGAGGGAGATGCTAGTGTTAAGTGAGGGGGTAGTCTGAATGGGGGTTAATTATATAAGCGCGTCCTTTGCAACTTAATGTTCTCACATTATGACAACTTTTGCTGTTCTGGGCAATCTCGTAACTCCAGGGACTCAGACAGACGATAATTCATTAGATAATGAGGATCCCTTTAGCCACTGGCCAAGTCTTTAAAACAAGCACTACCTAAACTTACGTATTTTATTCTATTCCCCAAGAGTATGCATAATAGATCTAAGAAGAGCCCTGGTACGTTTCTGCAGCCACAGATAATTTATTTAGTTTGAGCAGGAGAAAATACGGTGTGTTCATACAGTTATGAGTCTACAATACAATAACTTTCCTCTTCCTAAAACATAGTGGGGTCAGGAAGCACTCCATGAGGAACCAAATTACCTTTGTTCAAGAAGCGGTTCTGTCACAACAAGGCTGAAATTCTTCCCTTGACCTGCGAAGCGCTGCCGACCTCCCCAGCTCCATGGGTTCTGGCCACACTAACCTTCCTGTGGTCTTTGTACACACATGCGCTCTCCTTCCCTTCCACTCCATTCTTTAAGTAAGTCCTACGGTTTCCTGGTCTCGGTTCCAATGCTACTTCCTCAGCAATGCCTTCCTTGACCACCAGCCCCAGTTCCAGGCAAGATTAACGTCCTCATCAGTGCCTTTCGCAGCACTACTCATTCCTCTGCAGTGTTTGCCCCTCCTGCCATTTTACTTTTATCTGTGTGATTAGTTGATTAATATTTGTCTCCCTTCCAACACCTGAGAGTCTATGAGGGTTAAGGTTACTTCTGGTTTTGGTCATTGTTTCCCCCGTGCCTAGGGTGAGGCTGATGAATGAATCAGTGAGCTCATTCGTCTTTAGGTAACTTATGTAACCCTCAGAGGTTCATTTACTTCCCCAAATGATAATAATCATTACAGTCATAACAATAATAATAGTAATAATAATTAGAAGAGCAGCTCACTGATCAAGTGCTCACTACATGCCAGGCTCTGTTCTGTGTGCCTTATGTGTATTGTATTTTCCAAAGATGGCCATCGCAGTATAAACTATCTTGCACGCTCTTCTTACAATGAGTCACTGACATCCCTCCCATCAAATGGGGGTCCATGTCCTCTCCCCTTGAACCTAAATGGACATATGTCACTGCCTTGACCAAGAGAATATGACAGAAGGGGTGCTATGTGATTTCTGAAGCCAGGTCATTAAGGCAAAACAGCTTTTACTTCTCTCTCTCAAGAGAGACTTATTTTGGGACCCAGCTGCCATGTTGTGAGGAAGCCCAGACCACATGGGGAGACAATGTGTAGATATTTTAGGTGACAGCTGAGGTCCCAGCTGACAATCAGTATCAACTACCAAACATGTGAGTGAGAGAGATTTCAAGATGAGTCCAAGCAGAACCACCATCTGATTGCAACTGCATGAAAGGACTCGAGGAAGAAACACCTCACTGAGCCCAGTAACCTCCAACACTGAAAGAGCATAAAACAATCGCTGTTGTCCTTTGTTAGGCAGGCAAAGATAACCGCAACATCTTGACTCTCTTAATCTTCATATCAACCCCGTGACGTAGGCGTTGCTATTATACTATTTTACAAGTTAGGAAACTGGAGAAGTTAAGTAACTTTCCCAAGGTTATGCACTTCTAAGCAGCAGAGCCACGATTTGAACCCAGGCACTGTCCTGAGATCACGCTCTTCACGACTGCACCATTGCACTGAGCTCACCTGAAGGATCTGTGATTCTCCAACTGTGGTCCAGGTACCACCTGTGAGAAAATCACCTGGGGTGCTTGTTCAAAGGAAGATGTTAACATTAAGATGTATGTTTAAGTGTTTAACATCATCTAATTCTCACTACTCTCCCTTTTAACAAAGGGAGAGCACATTTCTTCATAGGTACTAAGAAAAAAAAAAAGAGTATACCCTAGCTAGAATTTAATAACACTTTTATTTTCATTTCGCTCGTTTTGATATAAAACTCCTCTCTCAAGTCATGATTACACTTGTTTACCTACTAATTCAAGAGGCTAAAATCCCAAGGTGATGAACAAAAAGGAGCTGTTATGCCCTTATTCTAAGCATCTTCTTCTAACACTGATGTACTCCTTCCTAATAAGAGAGGAGGGACTTCTTCATAAAGAGATCTGTAAATCAATGAATAACCTCTAAAGACCATGACTTTGTCAGGAGCTTTTCTGGTCCCAAGTAGCTCTGCACTCCTGGCCCCACAAACATCATTGCATTTGACTGTCCACTCACCATACTGTGGCCAACCCTGGATTTTCTCTGGCTTCAGGAAGCACTTCTGTGTGGGGAACCGCCTTAGGCCAGGTTAAGGATCGCTTCTGTCAGCACCAGGCATTACCTGCAATCGCTCGATGATATTCCGGTAGTCTCTGGAAGCTGCCAGGACAGAGTCTCTGCGAGCTGCATTGCGGGCCGTCAGCCGCCAGTTCATGGCAGTTTTCTGCACAATGTTGTGGGACTTGAGGAAGAGGTTGTTGACCTGGCTGTCCAGGTCCACAGGGATGGCAATGGCCCGGCTCTTGGCTGTACAGGAGAAAGGGGACTCGTGAGCCTACAATTTTGATGGGAGACACCCTAGAGACAGACAACTCCCCCCCACCATCCAGCAGACAGATGTTTCCACGCCTATAACATGAGTGTGGATATGGAGTAGCTCAACTGAACTTCATACTCTGCTAGGTCGGGTTTTCCAATGTGAATTCTGAGGGGCAGCAGCTCTGAGAGAATTTATAATGCTCCAAGGTCATACAGTTTAGGTAACTCAAAGTCAAAGTTCAAGGGGCTTCCACAATGAATAGCTTCTTAGGGTCTCAGATGTGTTCATACATTTTAAGAATTATCAAGACAGGGAACTCATTTGGCCAGTAAACTGTTTTTCTAAAAATCCTCCAGTTTGGTATCCTTTCAACAATCTACAAAATGCTGTTTTAAGCCAAACATAGTACAAAAGATAATATTTACAATGACATAAGCTAGTCTTTCCATATAGGCTCTTGTATTTTTTTTTTTTTTACTTCCTTCTAAAAAGGACAATTCCAGTCCCATCATGAGAAAAACATTAGTCAAATCCACAATGGGGTATACTGCAATAAAGATGTTAAAAAAAAAAAAAGTAACCCGATGAGCAAGAAAAAAAAAAAAACCCACAATGGGGGACATTCTACAGACACCTGACTAGGACATCTCAAGATTGTCAAGGTCATAGAAAATAAGGAAGGTCTGAGAAACTGTCACAGATCACAGGAGACTGGGGAGGCATGACAACTAAATGCAATGTAGTAGCCTACACTGAATCCTGGAGCAGAAAAAGGACAACAGTGGAAAAAAGTGGTGAAAACCAAATCAAGTCTGGAAGTTTAGTTCATAGCAATAGGCCAATGTCAGCTTCTTAGTTTTGACAAACGTAGCTGGTAATGGGAGATGTTGACAGCGGGGGAAACTGGGTGAGGGATATATGGCAACTCTTGTGTCATCTTGGCAACTTTCTTATAAATCTAAAATGACTGCAAAATAAAACAGTTAATTTAAAAAAGGAAAATAACTAGACGAACAATCCTTTTTTCCATATGCGAAATCCAACAACATGGAAAAAACTAAGACAACTGTTCCTTCTCTTCAAAACTTCATACCAGTAGAAGCAAAAAAGTGCTGGGGTTAATGGGTTGTACAGTTTTCATGCTTTGCTGTTTCACAAATACCAGCCCTCCTTGCCTTTCCTCATCACGGCCAAGACTATGAAAACATTTCCTCTCTCTGATGATTACTGGGCTAGGAACTCAGAGATCTGCCCAAGTTTTAACCAACAACCTTAAGTTACAGGATCATACATGGGCAGAATTTAGGGCTATCTGGGGAGCCCATCCCAGAACCCTATTTGAGAGATATCACACCACGAACCTATAATCTGTAACGTACACACTTTCAAAAGCCTAATCTCTTTCTGTGAAATAGTACCACGTAAATAATAAAAAGACACGAATACCTTCCATATGAGTATAAAGGAAACCAGGCAGGGATGACTGAAATCGGGCAATGAGCCCTAGTAAACACAATCTATACTTGCTGGACAGCTACTCAACAGTGCTAAGAACCCCACTTGTCTTTTCTGGTGTCTGCAGAGATCTTAATAGCTACTATAGACAGACAACCCTTCTCAATTTAGGCAGGAAGATTATCCCTTTGCATTGCATAGCATGTATGGGGAGGAGGTGGAACAGGGCAAAGCAACAGAGTCTGACAAGCTCAGGGTGAAGGGAGCAGTAACGGTTGTAACTTCCTTTCAAAGCTGCCTAGGAGAGGTGATACAAGGTTGGGGGGAGGGGATGGAGAAGCATTTATCATCAAGAGGCAGAAGGGAGCTGTGCGCCACTTCTGAGAAAGGGTGTTCCACAGGATTGGACATGTGCTTTGCACGAAAAAAAGTTTCCATGTGGTCAAATATGTTTACCGGATTAAACAAATCACTTTCTTGAACAAGGGGCTTCCCAGGGCCTTGAATAAACTTGAGCTCTGTGACTTGCCAAGAGTTGCCTAACATTTAACCGTGGAATCTTGTTTTTCAAAGCCTATCTTTCTTTGGGACTTGCTGGCTCTGGACTTTGGCAGGTGCTGGCTTGGAAAGATAAAAAGGAGGTTTAAGAATCAAGAAGATCTCTGTTCCAGTTCTGGCTCTGCAGCCTCCCGGGTGCGGAAGCCTCACAGAGCTTTATAGCCACTGCTCCATCCAGGGTGGCCTTTATTACCACTGGGCAACACATTTTCATCATGTTAAATCCAACCTGAGTTGGTGTCTTACCTACATCAGAGAGCACCCGAATGCAGCTCTCCACCGAGGCCTTCTGGCTCGGCATGAGCCAGTTGCAGTGGTAAACCCTGAACACACCTTGCAGCAGCTGCACAAAGACGGGCTGGCGAGTCTGCGAGAAAGAGAAGCCAAGAGGAAGGCGACGTGAAGACTTTTATTTGTGACCGATTGATACGCTGGTCAGAAACAGACACTTCCTTGAACCACGGGTTCATGGACCCTTATACAAGAGTGGGAAGGGGTGACCAGTGATGAGCTGGATTCCAGAAGTGGCCTGGCCAAGGGAGAAAAAGTCAGAAGCATTTTAAGGCAATGCACAAACTTCATGCTAAGTCTGACCACCAGAAGGCGAAGCAGAATATCACAGCCTGAAAACAGGTATTCTTGTCTAGCTACCAACTGGCTGTGTGACTGTAGACAAATCACTTTAGTTCTCTGAGCTTTAACTTCGTGCAATATATAAAATACAGGGATTGAGGCCAATGAACCCCCAGAGTTGTTTCCAGATGTTATATTCCACGAGTAGAACCTATATATATATATATGTGTATATATACTTTTTTTTTTTTTTTTTTTTTTGCGGTACGCGGGCCTCTCACTGTTGTGGCCTCTCCCGTTGCAGAGCACAGGCTCCGGACGCGCAGGCTCAGCGGCCACGGCTCACGGGCCCAGCCGCTCCGCGGCATGTGGGATCTTCCCAGACCAGGGCACGAACCCGCATCCCCTGCATCGGCAGGCGGACTCTCAACCACTGCGCCACCAGGGAAGCCATAGAACCTATAGTTTTAATCAGCATAAACAAACTGGTTAGTGAATCTCACCTAGAATGCTCCTTACTTCTTTATTTCTGGCCATGTCTTCAATGACATAAGGAGAAGCTAGTTCTCATGGTTACTCTTCACAAGTGTTCATTTACTACAGATCAGTACTTGCAAGTTAACTACAGAGTAGGATTTATTCCTCTCTATGATGGTATAAATTTGTACTCATTTTAAAATAAAGGAACTCAAACTACGACTTAATCAATTTGACATTGACTTCCTAAGTGCATTTGCAAATTATAATTTTGGCCTTCATCCAAAGCTACCTGGACCAGAGTAGCATTACACCTGCAAGGCAAAGGTCACTGTGTATGGTAAGCCACTCCACTGGTCTTTAATTTTTAGGAGAAAGTACTTGCAGATCCCTTCCGAAAAACAGGAGGAGTTAATACAGCAACGGAAAAAAGTACAGAAAAAACTCTAGAGAAGTTTCTTAGATAAAAGAACAACAAGTGAAAAGTGCTAGGGGAAAGGAAATTTATTGTAAGAAATTAAAACAGGTTATGATGTCATTTATATGTGGAATCTAAAAAAAATGATACAAATGAACTTATTTACAAAACAGACTCACAGACATAGAAACAAACTTACGGTTACCAAAGAGGAAAGTGGGGAGGGATAAATTAGGAGTTTGGGATTAATATATACACACTACTACATGTAAAATAGATAACCGACAAGGACCTGCTGTATAGCAGAGGCAACGATACTCAGTATCTGGTAATAACCTATAATGGAAAAGAATTTAAAAAAGAATACGTGTGTGTGTGTGTGTCCGTGTGTGTGTGTGTAGAACTGAATCATTTTGCTGTACACCTGCAACACAACACTGTAAATCAACTATATTTCAATTAAAATTTTAAAAAATAAAACAGGTTAATAAAAATTCAGAACCTCCTCTATAAACACCGTTCAGATAACTTTCACTTATTAAGTACCACACACTTCACTTAAGAGCTCACTGGGGCCTTGGTAAGTATCCTATGACAGAGGAGTTACCTTAATAACACAAATGAAAAACAAAAGCTCAGAAAGGTTAAAAGAAAGCATCCAAAAGAACGAAGTGATGGCCAAGCAGTGAGTCATCTTCAGGGCTCTCTGATGCCCCAAATCTGTGCTCTTTCTACTAAGTTCACGTACAAACCAGAATCTCATTACTTTCTTGAGGGAGTACTTTCTGTTCTGCACCTCACAGCCCACCAAGACAGTCATCTGTGTTACTAATAGAGAACAGGAACACAGGAAGCCTGAGAAATTGGCTGAGAAGCCCTGATACTGAGCTCCTGAGCCCAATGGGTCCACTGAGAGCAGCTATGTATTGAGAACACTTCCTCCCTGCCTGTCCCTGTGCTGAGTGCTTTACACACACCTCATCTGACCAACCCCTGACCCCATGAAGTAAGCAGTGGTATCAGCACCCACCCTACTGGCTAATGTGCGTGGAGTTGGGATGGGAACTCAATGGCCCAACTCAAAGAAAACGAATCCTTCGACTAAATGAATTCAATTGAACCAGTATTTATTGAGCACCTGCTCTATTCCCATCTGGCCTCTGAATAAACAAAAGACGAATAAATCGGCCAGAGGAGCTGCTTCTTAATTATCCATTTTAATGGACAAGCTGGGGGCATCAGCTCACGCGACCTCTTGGGCTAATGAACATGGCTGCCCATCACCTTCTTCCTGAGATTCTTCCCTGCTTAGTTCTTAAGGCTCTGCGTTGCTCGTGAATCCCATTCTGACTGTAAGATAACCCCTTGATCTTCCTCTGGTCTCTTTAACAAACTGTCCTTAATTATCTGTGCTCTGCCCAGGTCCCTTCTAGTCAACCCCTTCATTTTCCCAGCTGAGACTTGAACTAGCCAATGTCTATATTTGGACTTTACCACTTCCCTCTCCTGAGTCTCCCTGATTCATTTAACTCACTCAACAAATGAACATGTACCAGGGGCCAGGCACAGCGCTCGAGATAGAACAGTATCTGAGACACCTCTCTGCCCTCCCCACTGCAGCTTGCCGTCTAGCAGGACACAGTGCAAACTGCCAATTATTAAGCACCTACTGTGTACCAGGCACTATGCTATATTTTCATAAACACTAACTCTAATTCTTACAATAATCTGCAGGGTTGATACTATAACCCTGTTATAGTAAGAAATGGGGTTCTGAAGTTTCAACATCTACCCAAGTTCACAGAGCTGGGAAGGGGTGGAGTGAGGATTGGAACCCAGCTCTGACCTGCTATAAAAGCCTCCAAAGTTCTGTTGCTGCTCCCGGATCCCACATTTCCAGCTGCCTCACGGACATTCCACTGGCACCTTAAATGCAGCACAGCCCAATCCCAGGCCACCGTTTTCCTCCCTCACAAATGTGGGTTAAAAGAAGGGAAGGAAGGAAACAAAACCAGGAAGGAAGGAAGGACGAAGGTACAAATCTACCTGGGGAGCAAGACATAGGCTTTTCAACAGATAAAGTAAGACATGTTAGGACAGCTTCAAAAATAGTATTCCTTGAAAATAAATATTCTAGAAATCCAGCTTGGACTTTGTATTTTAAATATGCTTAGACAAGCGCTTCCCTGGTGGCGCAGTGGTTGAGAGTCCGCCTGCCGATGCAGGGGACGTGGGTTCATGCCCCGGTCCGGGAAGATCCCACGTGCCGCGGAGTGCCTGTGCTCCGCAACGGGAGAGGCCATGGCAGTGAGAGGCCCACGTACCGCAAAAAAACAAAACAAAACAAAAACAAACAAACAAACAAAAAATATGCTTAGACAACCTGGGCCTTGCTAGGGACTTACATAACATTTATGTTGAAGATTTATTTCTCTGACCACTCCTGCCTGTTAATTGGCTTAAAACTGGTTTCAGAGCAAGGCAGTGGAAGGAGACAGCAGGGGGACCAAGATGAAAAACCAAAAACACAAATTCCTGTTTAATGGTTTCCATTAAATTAATTTGATTGGTTTACTTTGACATTTGGTTTTGCAATACTGTTTCACAATCTCTAGGAGAATGGGTATTGCCATAGCAATTGCCACTATGCAAGTCCAACCTGACTAACCAAAGCAGTTGGCTCTGTAGAACAGCACTTGGTAAGGAGCACGTTCTGGCCTCCAGCAACTCATGTGCTTGGGATCTAACAAGTTCCTGTTGCCCAATTACACAAAAACTATGTACAGATATTCTAAAAGTCGCATTCTAAATTTATGATCCTTTAGAGCAGGGGTCCCCAACCCCCGAGCCATGGACCGGTACCTGTCCACGGCCTGTCAGGCACAGGGCCGCACGGCAGGAGGTGAGCGGCGGCAAGCCAGCGAAGCTTCATCTGTGGCTCCCCGTTGCTCCCATTACCACCTGAACCATCCCAACCCCCCACCCCGTGGAAAAACTGTCTTCCACGAAACCAGCCCCTGGTGCCAAAAAGGTTGGGGAGCGCCGCTTTAGAGATAACTAAAAGCTAGCAGTGAAGTTCAATTAAATAGAAGGTTACCAACAGTCCCTAAGAAAACATATCTTACTAAAAATTCCATAATTCAAGTTTCAGAGTCAGACAGGCCTGGGATGAAATCATGGTTTTGCCAGTTAGTAGTTGTGACCATGGCTGAGCATGGTAATTAAATCCTCTGAGCCTCATCTTGCTCAGCTGCAAAATGGGGATAATACCATCTGTACTAAGCTAATATGAACTCCTTTACATAGGTAATGGAATATAGCAATATCTAATAAACATACCAGTGATATTATACTGACCATGAATCACTCTTCTCTTGGAGAATTTACCTTAAGATTATTTGTCTACGCTCCAACCACCCTGGGCCACCCATCAACCCCAGGACAGCCTCCATCTATCTGCGTGACAAGGATGGTTACTACTGCTCTTCTGACCACCTGAGACCAAGTCCTGCTTTCATTCTGCAGGCTGTACACACAGACCTGCAGCAAGACTCCCACTGCCACGGACCCAAGCATCAGTTCTAAAAAGAAGAGCGATGTTTCCTAGTAAAAGAATAATAAAAACATCTCCCAGATCCAGGGATTCAAATCTTTGGAACTCTAACTACACTGACAATCAGCACGCAGGGCTGCTGCACCGCAAGACTCCAGGGGGCTCCATGTGAGCAGCACGTGCTGGGGCTGGTGGAACGTGGCAGCCCTGCTGTCAAGGCCAAAGGACTTCTCACTCCCACCTGCCACGGACCCCTTCTGGTGAACTCTAGGCACACACTTCAAGTTAAAATGGAGATTTCCAGACATATTTTTAAATAGTGTTAATAACATGCTAGCATTTATTTGAAAGCTACTTCTCTTTCTAAGATTGGAGGTAAGGAATCAACAAGATTAAAGGGAGGAGGGAAGGAAGAAGGCATTTTAAGGAGAAAATTAACAACCAACAGAACCATCTGGTACAGAAAATCTTTCTCAGGTACTTGATTATCCAAGGGATCCAGTAAAAACCACTCTTCACAAAGAGAAAAGCATCTGTAGCAATGCTTTGCAGAGCGGCTCATCTATAGCCGCTCAGTCCCGAGTCCGCACCAACTCCAGCTGCCAAATATCTACTGTGAATAGCCTGCATCTATCAATACATTTGTACTTCCTACCTGCAAAGTCGTACTCTGGTCTGAGAAGGGAGAGCTGAAGAACGTGGTAACGATGCTCATGACAATCTCGGTGACGTACCTCTCCAAAACTGAGTCTGCGTGTTTCCTGTCACTTGTGTTGTTACAGGCCTGGAGGACAAATGGACACTTTAGACATTATACCAAAACCTGCACACCAGTTGTAAAATTAAGAAATCTGTGACTATTCCTGCTAATTACCCTTAACAAAGGAAAAGGAAAAGCCTGCAAGTCAGTACTTTTCCCCTTAAGAGACAGCAATAAAAAAATAAATAAATCATGGAAGAAGAGAAACAGATCAACTTGGATATCATGGTGTGGAATCACAGAAGATGAAAATTGGTGTGGGACCTACAAGGCCATCGCTTCCCAATTCCTACCAACTTGCGGCAAATCTAAAACCCAAAAGGTGGTAAGAGGCATCATAACTACAATTGTCTACATTGTCCCTAAAAGTAAACTGTTTAAGCCATTCATCCTCTCTAGGCCGTAGTTTCCTAAAGCATGTAATTAAGATCCTGAATCAAATATTACCACTGAGGTCCACTGTGCATGATATTCTCCAAACCTACAACACTCTTCCATTCAATCAAAATTCTGCTGATATGCAGTACTGTTGAAAATAGTGGGCTGTGACTCAGGATAATTGTATAAGTTTTCGGGTGAAGAGAGACTTCAGATTTCACCTGGACTCTACATAATTTCGCTGTGTAGAATAAGATTAGAGATTTATCAACAGAAGAACAGGTTTAAAAAATTCATTTTATTGAATCAAGTTTTATTACCAAATTCATTAGCCCTCTAATTTGAGATATAAAATTGTATATAATAAAAAGTTAGGAAGTAAGGGGTAAAACAATCAAATTTTACTAGCTATCATGCTCTGAGCCCAGTGATGAGTAGTTTGTGGACACATCCAGAGAATGAAGGTGGCAACAGATTTTACAGCATTTTTGAACAATTTAAGGCAGGGGTCAGCCAAGTTAAGTGCTGCTGGCTGTTTTTATAAATAAAGTTTTATTGGAACCCAGCCATGCCCATCTGTTTACAGACTGCTATGGCTGCTCTCACGCTAGCAGGGCAGAGTTGTAGTTGTGACAGAGACCGCATGGCCCACAAAGCCAAACATGATTACCATCTGGACCTTCACAGAAAACTTGTCGGAGTCCTGATTTAAAGGGGCAAAGCTGGCCTGCCATTTCAAGCCTGAACCCCCAGATTTACGGGAAGAATTTGAGATAAAACTATATACATATTTAAATAATACATCAATATACATATATATATCTGTGACACCAACACCAGGGTATTATTAAACATAGTCCTTCATTACAAGGAAAGTAACTTCTTTCAGGCTCCTTGTCTCACACTGGGAATTGTACAGTCAGGAGAAAATACCACATTCTAGCGTTCTCCAATGCACCTTTTTTTTTTCTTTTTAGCATCACAACGTTTCTGAAATTGGTATTCATCTCACAATCATTCTCTCAAGGACTGAATTACTTTCCCCCCACGCGCCCTCTCCCCGAACCCTACCACCACAAAACTCATATGAAATCCATAAAGCACCTTGTGAGGTCGCAATCCCATAGCTTTAGAACCAATATTAAGCTCAGCGCAAAACCAAACCAAGAGTACTGAAGCCCACCCCAAAGGCTGGGTCAGGAAAGTAATAGACAGAAAGTGACATGCTTTGCAGGATGCTCGACACCAGACTGTAGGAGATATCATAAACGCTCACACTCAGGAAGGTGTCCTTCGAGGAAAGACTTATTCTCAAAGAAACGAAAAGTTTATAAATTTGAGTTTAGTATGTCCCAGGTTATCATTCACAAATCAACCCATAGAGGATGAGATGAAAACCAGAAATAATCTACCTTACCTGAAGCTTGACGAGTAAAATCTATTCTCAGCTAGGAGTAAAAGGGTTAAGAGAAACGAGACGTGTGGAAAGACGAGAGCCAGGTGCCTCCTTGTGCCACAAATCAGCGAGGTGAAATTACGTGATTGTGTCCTTACGTCTGCACAGGGTGACCCAGACCCACACGTACCCCCTTACCCTGCCTCCTTAGCTCCAGAAAGACTTACCCTGCAGATGTCCACAAGGAAATTCTCAAACAATTTCCACATGTGATTACTGGTATAAATCTCCTTCATTTCCACCTCCGTATCCACATAGCAGTGATTCAGGAAGTTAATGTACGCAATTTTAACCTGGAAGAGAGAAACAGGCTTTTCTCAAAAACCAACTTAGTACATGCAGGATTGATTAGTTCCCTCATTTTAATAGTGACAAGGATGGACCATGATGGTCATTCCATTTTCCCCTGCACGCTTTAACTTCTATGATTTTTTGATATTCAAAATTCACTATTATAAAATTCAAAAACAAAGCCTTTGGAAGAGAATATGTTCATGACCTCAAGGTAAAGAATGGAACAAGGGCTTCCCTGGTGGCACAGTGGTTGAGAGTCCGCCTGCCGATGCAGGGGACACGGGTTCGTGCCCCGGTCTGGGAAGATCCCACATGCCGTGGAGCGGCTGGGCCCGTGAGCCATGGCCGCTGAGCCTGCGCGTCCGGAGGCTGTGCCCCGCAACGGGAGAGGCCACAACAGTGAGAGGCTCACGTACCGCGAGAAACAAACAAACAAACAAACAAAAGAATGGAACAAAAAACACTGATCAGAGAAGAGAAGATGGACACATTTCACTACATTAAAATTAAGAATTTCTGGGACACCCATGGTGGGTCCAGTGGTTAACACTCTGTGCTTCCACTGCAGGGGGCATGGGTTCGATCCCTCATCAAGGAACTAAGAAAAAAAAAAAAAAGAATATCTATGAAATGGCACTGTTATAAGAGTTAAATGACACGATTTGGAAGAAGCTGTTTGCAATGCATATCCCCACAGAGAATTCCTACAGATTTGTGCACATACGATGGCCACGCCAAAGGAAAAACAGGCAAAAAATCAGATCTGCTATTTACTTAAAGGAATATCAAATCTCAAAAACAACACGTGGAAAGGGATTGAATCTCATTTAGGAATCAAGCGGATAGAAATTAAAACCACTATGAGATATCACTATACACCCCAGATTGAAAACAAATATATACTAATAAAGGGTCTGATAATAGCAAGGGTTGGCAGGGTCTGGGAGCAAAAAGAGCTCTGGGGGAGGGGTGGCCACTGGAGTAACTGCTGGAAACCACTTCACGTTATAAAGTCAAAGGGAAGAAATGCACCTTGTATGACCCAGCACTTCTAAGTATACCCCCTGCAGAGATGTGTACACGTGTGGGCCAGGACACACGCACTGGTCCTAACAGCCAAAAAGCAAAAATAACCCAAATGAGCATCAACAGACGTAGAGAAAATCATATTGTGGGACAATGACACAGAGCAACGCTCCAAAGCAAAGGAAATGAATACAGGTGCGTTATTTCAGGATGGATGAATCCTAACACCACACGGCGGAACAAGAAAAGGCACAAAATAGTGCATAAAGGAAGTTCAAAAGTGGGCAAAACTGAATTATACTGTTTAGGGATGTACAAAGAAAACTACATAAGAGCCACGTCACAACTATGCCTCCATGAGGGAGCCCTCTGCAGGAGGTTGGGGACTGGAAAAGGACACAGGCGGGGAATGAGGCACATTTCCTGACCTGGGTGGTGGTTACACAGCCGCTATCTTTGTAATTATTCTTATACTGCACAAGTCACGTTTATGTACTCTTCTGTACTTAGGTTGTATTTCAAACAAAAATGGGCAAAAAACAAGCTATTATACCTCACTTATGCATAATAAGAGAAATGCAAAGTACAACTATATCGAAATACCACATCCATATATCAGGGATATGAGAATCCAAATATTTGATAATATACTGTATAAACCAGACTGTGAGAAAAATGTAGTATTTTATTTCCTTATTATTATCACATTATATAATAAGCTGGTTCAACATTCATGGAAGACAATTATGGTACATCTGTACAATGAAATTTTATACAACTATAAAAAAGGAATGTAGAATCTCTTTACGGACTGATATGAAAAAAAGAATGTACCTGGAATGTCACCTTTTGTGTTAAAAGGGGGGGGGGGCGGAGAATAAAGTATATATATTTATAAATGTTTTTATGCAAAAGTCCGGAAGGATACACAAGAACCTAATAAATAATTTTCTGAGGGGTGTGGGGAACAGGTAAAGAAGATTTTTCATAGTTTACTCCTTTATGGTCTTTGCTATTTGAATTTTTCTAAATGTATTAACTTTTCCAAACATTAATCTAAAAACAGTGCATATATTTAATATATACTACATATGCTATATATATATAAATATATGTATATTTAGTTTAAAATATAAACTAAGAGTATATATTACAAAACATACAAAGGTAAAATATATACTGTATGATCCATTTTTTGTTACTAGCTAATGTATATGAATAGGGAAACAGAAAGCTGGAAGAATTTACTTCAAGAACCTAAGAGGTATTTATTATGGGCAGTGAAATGGTAGATTACTTTCATTTTCTTATTGGTTACCTGTAGTTCCTGAATATTTTATAGTCAACATTCATTATTTTTGCAATACAAGTTTTTGTTTTAAAGAATACACTTAACAGAGTTAAGTTTTACATTGGTATGAACTGTATCTCAATGCACCGTTCTTCTCATTTCTGAGAAGTTCATTCAGGTCAGTGCTCTTTGCTCAACACGTGGAATCATTCATTACACAGAGCTGAAGCCCTCCAGCAGTTTCCCATTCTTCTTCAAGGAGACAGACGGAAAAATTTACTCCCCCATCATTCCTCTCACCCAAAACCAATGCTCAAGAAGATGCTGTTTCAGCCAATGCAAATCTCACGACAAAATGAGCTGCAGGTGTCAAAACTGTGAGGTCCCACCTAGGTCAGCGGAAGACTCCCATCCAGCCACAGCCCCACACGCCACGAGGAGAGACATGAGCAGGGCCCACCCATCCTGGGGATAGAGTCGCTCACCTCGGGGATGCAGTCCTCGTGGGTCACCACGCGGACAATGTCATCCAGCGGGAGCAGGGAGTTGCACTTGATCTCCGTGTAGACGTTCTTGCCCTCTGTGCACACGGCCAAGAGCTCGACCAGGTGGATGTGGTACATGAGAGGGCTGTTCTCATCCATCCGGTCCCGTTCCGACCTCATCATCTGGATCAGAGTCTGGAAAGAGGCTCTGTCGTTGTAGAATACGAGGACATCCTCTCCTGCATTAACCAGCTATAATCAAAAGAACAAGACTTGCTTATAGCACAAGTTTGCAGGAATGGGGGAAGCATTAAACAAACAAATCTATTCACAAAGAAAGAGATGTTCTGTTAGCATTTACCTTCCAAAACCAGTAGCACCTGTACTACTGAACTCACCTAGATTTCATTCACTTATATTACTAAACAACTACAAATCTTCAGCATCATCATTTTCATTCACAGATATAAAAATATCACAACAGTCCTAAAAAACTATCAGGGGAAGAGAAAGTCTACATACCAGCATTCATGTATCTGGTAAAAATGTAGATTTCAACCTTGCACTTGTATTTCCAAACTAATAATTAGGCTATGATTTTTGTTTTTAAAAATGTTTCCATCTCCTTTTCATGCCTTGTAAGTACTCTTCTTACAACTCTTTCACACGCTGCCTTATTTCTTCACAATCACAAATTATCCAATCCTAATTAAGATACGCCTTCCTTTCAACACTCAAAGAGTCAAGGCATTCCTATTCGTAACTTGTCTCCCGGAGACTGGGGCTTTTCATAACTCTACTTAAGAATTAATCAATTTCACCACTGCATGAAATACAAAAGATCCAAAAAGGGCCGGCACAGAAGTCAAAATAAATATGGTCAATATTATTTACTTAATAATAACTAAACTTTATGAACTCTGATTATGTGCCAGATACCAGGATTACTTACAACAGCGACTAGAGTAGCACAGCAGACTTCCAATAAATGGTAGCTATTATTGTCATCATTATATGATTTAACCTGCCTATCAGCGCCTCAAGTGAATACCGCCATGCCTTCATTTACAGAAACCCACACTGAGTGTCTGAGAAGTCAAATAACACATCCCGAATCACACAGCCAGGGACATGGTACAGCCAACATTCGCATCCCAGGTCGAGCCAACACTTTTAATGACACTACACCACCTTTCACTGAAATCATATATGTAGATAAGATTATAAACCCAAGTGTTAAGTGGATTTACTTGAGATTCCTTTTTTTTTTTTTTTTTTGAGAATCATCAAGCAACAATGTTTCCAGCTAATTAATTTGAATAATTTTTTTTTAAAAAAAGTCATATAATCTACAAGAAGGGATGCTCTGGCTCAAAAGGTTCTACCCACATTTAACCTCCATCCACTCTATTTTGGTTCAGTATTCCTGGGGGTGTTTTTCCCTCTCAGAAGAATCCAAGCCAATGATCCTTAAAATAAATAGAATTATTGCTACAAAATACTAGATCAGACTCTTGCCTGTATCTATAGCTTAAGCTCACAAACACATGATTACACACACTTATACACACACACACATACACACACACACACACACAATTACTTTCTGTCCCTTCCTATGGCTCCTGGACAGGGTGCCAGTTCATACTGATAAAATTAAATAATTTTTAAGCTCCTACAGAACACCAGAGGAAGATATATAGAAATCCATAGTTGTCACCTCAGCCATGACCATGTCCTGGCACTTTTTGATGAATTTCCCTTCGGCCTTGACAATCGTCTGCAAGAACTTGATGTACTGGACGTTTCGACCGTGAGTCTCAATGCAGTGAACAAAGTGCTGGACGACTCTCTCGTTGATCTCACTACACAGCTGGAAATTGTTCATGAAGATGTGCTGCATCGTGACCGCCTCCAGGATCTGGCACAAGAGTGAGGGTGGGGGCACAGGCACATGGTCAAAGGAAGGCCAGAGCAGAGGACCAAGTGAGAAAAAGAAGAGTCCACAACAAACACAGAGAGGGGGGCATTTAACCCCGTGAAAGCATCTTTCTCCGTGCTCGCTTCTGTACCGTCTTCCTTTTTACTCAACTTTTTCAATAAACACATAGGGCACTAAACTAATCATTCGTTTTTTGCTGAATGAATTCCAGAGGGACCATCAGCACCCAGATCAAGAAATAAAACAGGCTGCCCTTATGGCCCACCCCCCAGTTTTACCACTATTTTGACTTGCACAACCATAGATTTGTTTTGCCTGTTCTTGAACCTCATGCATCCTCTTCTACCTGGCTTCTTTTGTTCAATGTTACTTTTGCATGTTGTCATCCATGTTGTTGCATGTATTACTAGTTTGTTCCTGTCACTGCTATGTACATTCCATTGCATGACTATGCCACAATGTATTGATCTGTTCTATTGTTGATGGGCATCTGTGGGAGTATCTAATTTTAAGAGTAAGTAGTTACACAATTCTTACGACAAATATGATGAACAGTATTCGTATAGTGAACGAATAATGAACAGTGAACAGTGCCGCTCTGAACATTCTTCTCAATGTCTTCTGATAAACACAATGTATGCGTCTCTGTTGGCTTTATACCCAAGAGTCGAACAGTTGGGTTGCAGAGTTTAAATATGTTTGGCTTCGGAAGATACTTCCAAACAGCTTTGAAAGATGTTACCAATTTACATTCTACATTACAGCTACTCTGTATCCTTGTCAACACTTAGTAATGTCAGTCTTTTCATTTTAGTCACATTTTGTTGCACGCATCTTGCTTGATTTACATTTCTCTGATGACTAACCATGTTGAGGGCTTTGTCATATTTATTGGCCATCTGGATAACCTCTACTGTGGAGTGTCCCACTGTTAAATTTTTTGTCCATTTAAAAAAGTGGGCTGTGAATTTCCTTACGGACTCTCCTGAGTTTGATACCTATTCTGGGTATGAACTCGTTGCTGGACTCGTACGCTGTGTCTTCTCCCACTCTTTGGCTTGTCTTTGCTTACTTAATGGTGTCATTTGATGAACAGAAGTTCTTAATTTTAAAGAAGTCCAATTTATTGATATTTTCCTTAATGACTAGTGCTCTTGGCATACTGTGTGAAAAAACTTCCCTTTCCACAAGGTCATGAAGGTATTTTCATGTTCTCTTCTAGAAGCTTAATTTTCTACTTTTTACCCAGACTTACTGAGTTATTGGGTTTTATGACTAGTATGAGGCAGGGGGCTTTAACCTTTTCATTTTTTGCCTTTTCTTTTTCTTAACATGACAAAGAGGGAACATTACCCTACAACGCAGTAGTCCTCTTCCTGGAAAGCTCCAGCAGTACGGATGAGTGAGTGTTTCTGTGTGTTTCTGTGTGTGTACGTGAGGGTGTGTTCATGTACAAAGATGTTCTTTGCAGTACTGTTCACAAGCCAAAATCAGACACTGCCTAATTGTCCATTAATACAGGAACGGTCTAAAAAAAGTTACAGCCATTCTACAGAATGCCATTTAGCCATGAAAATGAATGAGCAAAGTTTATATATTTTTCACTTGCAAAGACAGCCAAGATGTGTTAAGTGAAAAAAGCAAAATGCAAAACAATGGGTGGAATGTACCACCATCTTCTTTTAAAAAAAAGCATATTACACATTTAATATATTTTTTAAAACATATTTAACTAAAATGTAACATAATTATGTTTTACATGGATAGATGATGTTTTGTATAAACACAGAAAACCTGACGCATGACCTTAGGAGGTTGTGCCTGCACTGTGAGAATTAGCACTTTGCTATGACTGGGGTTTGATGTAATGAGGACTGTTATTAAGAAAAAATATCAATCCATCTTACCTTTGTATCTACCACCTCTTCCCCCCTCCTTCTACCTTTTCTCCCAAAAGGATGGGAAGTATTTACATCCTCCTGAGTGTTGATCAAAATGTTCCCCGTTGGAATGAATGTTGCCTCATAACAAGTCCCAGCGGCCACAGCAGCAAAAGAACAAGGTGTTCTTCTCGCTTCCTGCTTCCCCACCCGCCTCCCCACACAGATTTCCAGACAGGCCTCCAGTCTTACCCCTGGGTTGAGAAACAGGTTTATATGTTTGTGGAGCAAAGCCTGATTCTGCTGGTTGCCAGCACAGAAATTCTGCAGAAACTCGTGAGCCAGCCTCATTATCTCCTGCATCTTGGTGTCTTCAGCCTGTGTGGAGGGAGAGAGACAAAAAACAGGTGAAAACAGGGCTATGCCTTTGACTAGAGAAGGTCGACAGGAGAAAGCACTGATTTCTAGGCCAGGAGGCCAGGTTCGATGACACCTCCATCCCCTCTGACTAATGTGGGGCTCTGGGGGTGTTTGCTGGGGGCGGGCTGTGTGAAAACATTGGGGGACTGCACTGCTGACCCTGCAAAGAAGCCAACAAGTTGTTTTTACTTCATGGAGAAAAGTGAATTCTCTCCCACTAGCTTTGGGCAGAAATGAAATGATTTTATTGGGGGAAAAGGGCAATAGAGAGTGAAAGCTAAGAGGAAGTGTCTGGAATTCCACTGTCTAGCAACGGCTGCCATCTCTGAACCCCCTACTTCTGAAAATACAGACGGACAGCAGATGAGAGCCGACTTCCTTAATGGCCATAAACCCACACCTCCCCAGCTCTCGGGCACACATTTTTAAGTTGCCTTAACCTGCGGACACACTAACTTTTGGCAGTAGCTAACATGGCACAGTGGAAATCTCTTTAGAGTCTAAGTTAGGGCACAGGTATCTGTCTTAACTCCTTTCCCTGTCACTTCAGGCACATTATTTAACCTAAGACTTAGTTTTCCTACCTATAAAATCAGGATAATATGTGTCTCAGGCATTTCACATGGTTGATTACGATTTTCTCATTTCATATATCAAAAACACACACTCGATAAGCAACAAGGATATATTGTACAGCACAGGGAAGTACAGCCATTATCGTATAATAACTTTTAATGGAGCAAAATCTATAAAGATAATAAATCCCTTTGCGGTACCCCTGAAACTAATATAATATTGTAAATCAACTATGCTTCAATTAAAAAAAATACACTCAGTATTTGTAAAGAGTTGGATGCCTATGACAAGACAATTATATAGAACCTCTTGCCACTCTGCCCAGTTCTAAACAAGCCACCATTTACAATAGTAAAAAGGCCACAAATGGAAATCATCCCTCAGATTCAGAGAGCCCGTGTCATCTTCCTAAGTCATCGCACATACTTCGCCACATTTCAAGGGCCAGAAAGTGTAGCAGTTGGGAATGCAGGCCCTGAAACCAGGCTGCCTGGCCCTTATGCCAGGTCTACAACTTCCAAGCTGTGTGACCTTGGGCAGGTGACTTAACCTTTCAGTTTCCTCATCTGTAAAATGGAGCTAATAACACACACACACTTCCTACTGTGGTTACGACGATTAAATGAGAAAATTCATGTCAAGGGCTTAGACAGTAAGGACTCAGTAAACGTTAGCTATTGGTACTGATCTAGAATGAGTGTCAGCAAACTTTTTTCTTAGCGGTCCAGATACGTACTTTAAAGCTTTATGGGTCAAAAAGCAAAACGGAAGGCATTACGCACGAACTTATATAACCCCTGAAAATTTAACTATTCAAAAACGTAGCAACCAGTCTTATCTCATATGCTGTATAAAAACAGGTGGTGGGCTGGAAGTGATCCATGTCTGCAGTTTGCCCACCCTGGTCTAGACAACAGCCCTGTGAGAAAACAGAAGACGTCTGCCGAGAACGCTGACGGAAGGAATCCGAGCTGTCAGTGAGACAATCGAACAAAGCAGGAGATTTAAAAGGACACTGTTAGCAAGTCTCAGAACAACAGAACGGGTATTAGATTTGCCTCGCATTTACAGAGAGAGGGGCAAAGCTTCTAGCTCTAAGAAACAAGAGGGTTTTGGACAGACAGACACCGCAGCAACCTTGAACCACTCTGCATTCTTCCTCTTCTTTAGCTAAGAAAGGAATCTGCTGGTGCACAAGCTAACTGAAAAGCTTCTGGCCTTCGAAGCAGACTTCTACAGGGCAAGCAAGCAAACTCATAAAGACATAACAAGAGGTTAGCTGTTGGTAGGAACCCCTCCACTCTCACACACTGGGATGACTGTACCCATCCAGAAACCAGACAAATTACATGCACACACACACACAATCTTCTGCCTTTGAGCCACCAACTCCAACCGAAACTGGTTCCTACAGATCGATTCAACACTGCTCTGAGAATGAACGTCTCTCATCAGGGAAACGTTATTATGAGGCAAAGCCGAGGCCAGCAAACTCCCTCCTCACATTCTTTACACAGAGGGAGGGAAATCCACCTGCTCTTTCTAGTCCAAATGTCAGCCACATTCGGATGACACCCACACCTGTCTACATTAACTCCAAGGTAGTTAAGTACCTGACCTACTGGAGGGATTAAACTTGTGCTTTACTGGCGGCTGGTGAAAGGTCTGACGCATCTGATTCACACAGGTGCCATGACTGAGGAGGAAGCCTTGGCAGGGAACTTCCTAAAGTGCAGGGCAGTAGGTAAAGGTGTGTTACCTACAAAGGTGGGGTACAGGTAAGGTGGAAGGCACAGAGGTCCAAGGCCCGGGCTCCACAGGTGAGCGGGGCTGACTCTGCGAGGTGCAGCTGGGCCTTCCAGGCAAGTTACTAAACCTCTCTGGCCTCAGTTTTCTCATTTAAAATGGGGCTTCTAATAGTACCACCTATCTCATCTGGGTGTCCTGAGGGTTAAATGAGCAAATGACGTAAAGGCCTCGGCACAGTGCCTGGCACCCTGCAAGCACTAGGCAGTGAACCTTCTTCAGGCGACTCTTCACTAGCGAGTCTCTGGGAGCCACTGGCAAACTCAAGAGACCGGCGTCTATGCCTTTGGACTCTTAACTTCCCCAAGCCTCAGTCTCTTCATCTATCACGTGGCAACACCAAGATCACCATACTGGGTTTTAGAAGCTTGAATGAATGCTTCTGAAAGCGCCCTGTCAGGCCACACGGATGCAAATGTTATCCTCCTTCCCTCAATCCCATCACTAGTAATGCCAAACGCTAACATGAAAAATGGAAGACGCAGGGTAACGGCTAGCAACAGACCAGAAGACTTAGAGCCAAGCAGTATCTGATAGATCCAGCTCAACCAGCTGCCAGCATATGAGTGAGGACCTTGAGTGGGCGAGTCCCACGTCCCCACATGCATTTAGTAACTTGTAGCGCTTACATGCCTGAGTAACACTGCAGACGAAACTGTACAGCACAAGCCCATGTGCACAGACAGCTCTGTCATCAGACCTTTGTGTTCAGACCAAGCTGCCCCCATCCAGCATGGTATGGGAGTAAGGAGAGAATACACAGACTGCTCCTTCTTTATAGAATCTTCCAAGTGGAGGGAGGTTATGGGTGGTTTTGCTTCCTTGTTAGGATGCTCTGTTTGTTTCATATAAATTACCGAAGACGGCTTTATAGTGATAATCGTCACATCAGCTTCATTTCTTCACCGACCGCTCCCAAGTGCGAAGGGTTTGGGGAAACCCAGGAACCCGCCCCCCATGGAGCGGCAGCCGTGGATGTGGACGCCCACCTTCTCGTAGGGGATCTGCAGCAGCTCCAGCACCACGGCGTGGGCACCCATGTTCCGGAGCAGGCGTTGCTGCTGCTTCCGGCTCTTCCTCACAGAGGCGCCCTCTTGGACACAGAGTTTGCTGAGTCGAATCAAAATCTGGTACAAAGAAAGAATCAAAGTTTCTCCTCTGACCCCCATCTCAGTTCCGAGGAGCTAACCTACAGCCTACTGACTACAGTTCATGATACCTCACTGTATACTTGGAATTTGCTAAGGGAGTAGATCTTAAGCGTTCTTACCTCCCCCCACTGGCTCCCCCCAAAAACCTAACTATGTGAGTGATGGATGTTTAATTAACTTGACTGGGGTAATCTTTTCACAGTGCATATGTATACCAAATCATCACTTTGTCAAGTATATTATAATTTTGTCAACTATACCTCAAAGTTGGAAAAAAAATTTTTTAAGAAAAAAGAAATCAATCTCAGAAAACTAGGAAGTGTAGTTGGAAAAAAGATTGCAGGGGGTGGTGTGGACAGGAAGGCAAAAGGATCACAATATATTAAGAACATAAAACGAGGGAAACTCCTCTAACTTGTAGTATCCCTATTGATTGTATTAAACCAAATCCACATACGGCTAAGAACAAGTCTTCCAGAATAACCAATGGATTACGGCTCCATCAGCAAGTGGGATGGTTTCAGATCTCCTAAAATGATGACTCAGAATCATTGCCAAGGACCTGGGAAGAATTTGCTCTAGGGTAAAAAACAGCAAGCGCCAACCTCCCAACTTTGAACTAGCCTGTGCAAAGATTCCTAAAGAGACATGGTTCTCATTGGTGGGTACTACGTGCCAGCCGCTGAGGTAAGTCCTTGACAATTTCACCACTTAACTCTTCCTTCAACTGTAAACCTTCAGAAGTATAGGTGCTGGAGGCACCTATACAAGGTGAGGAGACTGAAGACACACAAATAATAAGTGGCAGAGCTGGATCTGAACCAAGACCTGACACTAAAACCCATGCACTTCACCTCAGAGGTTTACTTTCTCCCTGTTACACTTTCCATGAAGGGAAAAGCTCAAGATGGGGCACTTACCTCTTTGACCACCCTGTAGTTGTAGCTACTGGTGCTCTCATGCTTCTGGGACTTGTTATTCCCCTCCTAGGAACCAAGATGAACATGAGTGCGGTTTGTACAACTCTTAGGTTCCTGTCTGTTAGCATTAGCACCACAATTTAGGAAAGAACAGGGGTTTTGCAGCGTTTTCCAGCTGTCACGCTGGGTTTGTGCCTGTCATTCACTTGCTCACAACTCAGCTCCCCTCTGATGGGAGAGGATGCACATTATTGCACTGATGGGGGAGAGGATGATGGTCCAGGCATGGCTGGAGAACAGGTTCTTTCCCAAGTGCGTCTGTAAGGGACACCTGGAGCTAGTTCACTCAAAGTCTGTTCTACATGGGCCAAGGTGGCACGAGAGATGACGCTGAACTTGTATTTGTAGCTCACTTCCTGGAAGAATGGCTGTCACCCTGTTAACAAGCAGACCTCTTGAGAATCAAGCCCATCCTATAATCTGCATTTTTATCTAAAACCAGAGGAGGACGTGTACTTGTTCTGAGGACCCCATCCATCTCCTCCTGCAGCGTAACTTGTGTGTCACCCACCTCTGTTTTCTTATGTTCGTTTTCACCAGATGCACCGTCCATGGCCTCGTCGGGGCCCTGCCCTTTGTACACCCAAAGCTCTGACTTCTCCACGATGGATCGCAGTTGGTCCAAGTCTTGTTTGATCTGTTTGTAGTTGTCGACATCTTGGCTGGTAACAAGCAGTTGAACCTGAACGAATGCAATTCATTAGTGACTCACAACAGACTCTCAGACACAATGCCAACAACACACACACACACACACACACACACACACACACACACACAGCAACCCGACCTACCTGTTTGAAGGCCTGCAGGACCTCCTGCCTCTGACTGAAGTGCCGAAAGAGGAGCTGCAGGGCCCCTGACACCAGGGGTGGGTAGTCGTGCATCGTCAAATGCAGCAGGACCCGGAGGAAGGTTCTGCCGCCGTGGTCGTCCAGGTCCAGTGGCGTGTTCTCCTCACTGAGGGGAAAGGCCAAATGAGCCAAGACGCCCTCTTCCGTGCCCTTGGGCCCAGACACACCTCACCTAGTGAGATTCCTAACTCTGTATCCCCCCTCAGCCGACCTGGCTTTTCATTGCCTCATTTAACAACACACAACCTTATTTGCTCTTCAAATATATTCTGAGGTGAGGGGGCAGTTAAGCTGTCCCAACTGGGGACTTCCCTGGTGGTGCAGTGGTTAAGAATCCGCCTGCCAATGCAGGGGACATGGGTTCGATCCTTGGACTGGGAAGATCCCACATGCCACGGAGCAACTAAGCCCGTGCGCCACAACTACTGAGCCTGCGCTCTAGAGCCCGCGAGCCACAGCTACTGAGCCAGCGTGCCACAACCACTGAAGCCAGCGCGCCTGGAGCCCGTGCTCCGCAACAAGAGAAGCCACCGCGATGAGAAGACTGCACACCGCAACGAAGAGTAGTCCCCGCTAGCCGCAACTAGAGAAAGCCTGCGGGCGGCAACGAACACCCAATGCAGCCAAAAATAAATAAATTAAAAAAAAATAAGATGTCACAACTGTCTAATTTTTAATCAAAGTCCCCACCTTCCCACAGTGACAGGCCTGGCTTTGCAATCAGATTCCCAACTGGTATTCTGCTGGGCTTCACCTGTGGTTTGAGAGCTGCACACAGCTGTGTTTCTCCCGAGTTGCTAGTTTATTTTTTATTTAAGATGCCCTAATTCAGCACCTAGCAAACCCTCTGTGGTGAAGGATGAGCTTTTTTTTATGTCTAGTCTGTAGCCAACTGCTGTCTTGGTCTGTACCATGTCCACTGATGGTGCACCTGGATGCGGTCACAGTGTCCAACTGTCATCAAAGTGCCCAAAGGCTCTCTTATCTAAACTGGTAGCAAGCGCTTTGGTCCCACAGACCCCACTTTGCGGAGTGCTGCCGTGAATCACCCCAACTCAGTGTTCCTCCAACTGGGGTTAATCAGTATATTATCAGGGGTTCTCTCAGTATCTACGGTAACTTGATTGTGTGTTACTGATACAAGTAAAAATGCAATAAGCACGTGCTGGAGCCAACGGCAGGCCACCTCGAACCTGAGCGCTGCCACTCAATTTTTGTGTCGGTGCCCAATTTGTATTTCCAGTCAAATGAAGGCCGAATGCTGGGACCTCTGTGGCTGCAGACAGATGGGACTCAGTGCGTAAATCCTCTGCTCGTGCTATGTGCTCCAAAAAGGTGTGAAGAAGCTTTCATTGCTGTTCAATGTCAGGAAAGTGGGGGGAGAGCTGAGACACCACCCAGCAGACCGAAATGACATCATGTTAAACTCAAAACCCCTGAGTTTCAGAAGAGCCACCTCTTCCATAGAGTAAATGCTGCTGCTAAGTCAAATTTCACAGGTTTTACATTAAGCACTGCGGTGGACTGTTAACATCGGTGGCGCCTCTGTGGTCTAAACACTCTTGTATACATCCCTCCCACACTGATGCTGGGCGCGGCCGGGAGATTTGCTCAGACCAATAGGACGTTAGGAACATGATGCAAGCAGAGGCTTGCTTACTGCTTGCACACTGTTGGTCTCTACACTTAGAGCCAGTCACCCAGCTATGCAGAAGCCCAAGATACTCGTGTGCAGAGAGAGACAAGCCCCAGCCTTACTGACACCTCCACCAAAGAGCCAGAAACGCGAGAAGAGCAACATGGATGTGCCAGCCCGTCACAGCTACCACAGCTGCACAACAGACCCAACAGTGACCAACAGAAGAATCATCCAGCTGAGCCCGTCAACCCACAGAACTGTGAGAGGCAATAAAATGACTGTTGTTTTAATCCATTACGTTTTGAGAGTCGGTTATTAATTACATGGCAATAGGTAACTCAACCAAGTGTGCATATTCTAAGAGCTATGCATAGAGGGTGTTTATACCAAGTTTGCCAGTGTTTGAGTCTCGTAACAATGTTTTGAGTCAACACTGAGCAATCTCATCTTTTAAAAAGGGGTTCATACATTAATCTCATGTTAGGGACAATGAAAGAGCAGTATAAGTGTCTGTGTCCTTTTCATCGTTGCTTGGCTTCTAAAGGGCTCGGGGGTGACTGCAGCCCATTAGCAGCAATGATCTTGCTACACTCAATCTGTTTCGAGCCCCCCCTTTCTTTCAACTCTATTTCCTCACCATTTAAACAAGTTTTGTAATGTGTGTACTTCGGGAAACCTCCGTCAATTCTTTCTGTTGTAAGCAGGAAACACACACACACACGAACCCAACTAAGATCACTCTGACTGAGTACTGAGAGTTATAAAGAGCCTAAACCCAAAGACTAAACGTTTCCTAGAACAGTAAAGGAGAAGCCTCTGAGAGCTAGAAAAGAGAGGCCTCCCCCATCTTAGAACCACCTACAAAACAGAAACTGAAAATATACTTTCCTTCCTCCAAAGATGCCTTCGGCTTGCTCTTCAATGTGTTCAAAATCGAGAGCACCTGAAAAGTCAGAGAACAGAACTTCAGGTGCAGGAAGGGGTGAAAACGTGCCGCTCGTGAACATCCCCCCAAAACAGGCTCGCCACTGCCCCTCAGGCCTTGATAGGTGGGGTTATTCCTACCACCACCCTTCTCCTTATCCATCACCACTATTTCCTGGGCAGGAAAAAGCATCCACCATGAGTAAAAGTTGGTAGTGGACAGTAAATTTTCTTGGGAGAGTTTTGTTTTTGTTTTTTGGTATTTCACCATAACACTAGAACCCTCAGCTGTCTTATGACTAAGACACGCCAAGATGGAAGGAAGTAAGATCTATCCCTGAAGCGATCTGGGCCCTTTCAGTTATTCCCCTGCCCCAAAAGGGTAACTCCCAGGGTCTCATTCTAAAGTGCAGTCATCTTCAAAAACGTTCACATATTACCCTTGTTCTAGAACATACTCTTTGGACTTCCAGTTTTCATTAGACCCAGGTCCCATTTTATGGCTGAAACCCCATTCTGGCATCACGAACCTGGTACATTACTTGGTCCCTCTTGGCTGCTGTTTCCGGAGGATGTTTCCGAAGTCTGGGAATTGCTTTCATCAAACTCCCGCTTAAATATACACAGGAGGCAGGAGATCCTATAATCCAACCTCACATTCAAAATAAACTAAAGATTCAAGCGGAAATGGAAAGAGATTGGTTACATTAGCAGACCACCTGGAACATTCTGCCAAGCCACCGCACTCTGGCTGGGCCTGGCGTCTGCTGCATCCGTTACCTTAAACACTACGTGAGCCAGATATTTGGCTTAGATTTCAAACAGTCACTTTAACAAAAGACTTCTAGGAGTATATCAAGTTTGCCTACAGCACCTTAGCTTCTAGTGTAAACTCCAGCGTCCCGGCAATTAATTTAATGCTCAGGACAATAAATCACTCACTCTCCACTCCATCCTCTATAAAACATTGCTTTAGTTCAGCAAGTACTGAATGCCAACTCTGGGCCTTAAGAAGGGTGAAGTTGGCTGCTTTTAAAAGAACTGACAGAGAAAAATGTGTTTTCAGTACTGAAAATTAGTTTGGTTCTTATTTCCTATTACTGATTGTTTTCTTTGATGTAGATACAATCCCTTGGGCTCCCTGTTCTTTCACTCCCTGTACTCCCTCCCAGTTCACTCCAACAGAAAGTCACTTTTTCCATGTTTGTGGCTGGAGCCAAAATGAAAGATCAAGCACCTGGCATTGTTTAAGGGCCTTACCGACATTCTCCCTTCCGTGCTCTCCTTATCTCTGCCTGGCCCTCCTGGCGACCTTACCCAATGCCAGGGCTGTCACCTCTCCTGGATTGAAACAGATCCTTGGCTTATCTTCCAAGCTCTTGGTCCACGTTTCCTACTGACTGCTGGACATCCCCTTTGGTGTTTTCCCAGAGTCTCAAACTCAGTATTGTACGGAACTAACAGTGTCCATTCTGCCTGGGTTCTCCCACGCTCAGTCAACCTCAGGACCATCAACTCTTCCCTCCTTGATACACACATCTCATCAGTGACTAAGCCCTGCTGGTTCTACCTCTGCCACTCTCCACGGATCTCTCTCCCGCCGTCGTTTACCCCCGCTCACAGCCTCTATCTCCCTCCTCGGCTATTACAGAAACAAGTTTACCAGATCCACATCTCAAAGGTGCTTATTCTTAGGTTAGCTCCCTGCTTGAAAAAGTTCAAAGGCTCCCCACAGAGTAAAGTCCTAATACTTCAGGCACCCAGAGCTCCCTAGAGCATAGCGCAGTCCGCCTTTCCAACCTCATTTCTGATAACTTCCCTTCAGCACACTCCACGTCCCTGCCCAAGGAGAACAGCTTACGGACCCATGCGTCATGAGGCCCTGGTTCGACCTGCTCCATCCACCCAAGAATGTCCCCTTGTTTCTATACATATCCTGTCCAGGCCTAAAGGCTCCAAGAAAATCTTACCTCCTCTGGTCCTTACTAATTGGGATCACATGACCTACCCGTATCTCGGGAGAACACTTTTCTCATGGTTTTATTTCCACGTACACACAGCTTCATCACACCTTATCTTCCTGTTAGACTATAAACCCCCTGTAGACATAGCCTGTGTCCAAATCATCTGTGCATTCCTCACAGAGCCCAGCCAAGTGCCTTGCATATGGTAAGGGATCAGTAAGTATTTGCTGAAAGAATGAATCCATCAACCAAATGTTCTCAGATTACTACAGTGAGTAGACCTCAAGATGTAACGAAGCTTCACACCGCATCAATTCTGATAAACATGCACGATATTCACATACTTGGGACCTGTAAGCCATGGCCTAAGAAATCCTTGAAATCCTTCTCTACCTTTGGTCAGACATAAATTTAAGGAGTTTTCTTCTCTATTTAAATCACTCTTTATTGCCTTCAGTAATTATTCTGAGGAGTCCCAGGGATGTTTTCAAACCATTAGTTAACTGTGATTTCAGAATCGAAAAAAAATCCTCAAATCTGTAAACATTTATAGTTCTCACTCCATGTTCCGGGGTTGAGATTAGACAGTGCGGGATGAAAGAGAAAGGTGATAATAGTATTCTTTTCATGAAAGAACAGCTGATTTTGTTAATGAATAAAAAATTACCAAGGAGCAGAAAGAGGAAACGCACACTGTTGGCAGGCTGGGAGGTTCTCACGCGGAAGATCACGCACGGCATCTCCAGTAAACTGGCTCCCACCCCCTCTTGCCTATGCCAGGACTTTGCTCCTACAATTATCCTCTCTCCCCTTCATCAGTAAGTCTTCCCTCTCTACATGATCACTCCCATTCAGCATACAACCTTGCTGACGTCTCCCAACTTAAATAGTACCAATAATCACCCTGCAGCCACCTTCCCACTTTTCTCTGTTCATCTTTACAGCAAATCCACCCAAGAGGTTGTATGTATTGACTCCCCACTTCATCTTCTCCCATTCTCTCTTGAACCTGACCTGTTCCCAGACTTGTCAAGTATGCTCCCACCTCAGGTCTTTGCCTTTATTGTTCCCTCTTGGAGTCCCGGAGACTGTTTTCCTAGATACTAGCTCCCTCACTGCATTCAGGTCTCTGATCACGTAACCTTAATGGGGAGACCTTCTCTGACGACTCCATCAAAAACAGTACCCGTGGCCTTTACCCCCAATGGCCTCCAAACCATCTTGACTCTCTTTTATATTTTAACATCCTTAGTATATACATTTTTATATGTCTATGTCTCCTATCAAAATGTAAGCAGGAATGATTCTGTTCATTGCTGGATCTTCAGTGCTTAAAAGTACTCGGCGTGCTCTGACAAGTACAGGTTTCTGGAAACTGACTATACTGCTGAACAGAATGAATGAGCATTTTCAGAGCTCTAATGGAAAACTGATGAATTCATAAAAGTGCTAACAAAAGATCAAGATGAAAAAAAAAGTAATTACATGGGACTGAGTGACCTGATGAGGATGATTATAATTTTTATGACTTTCTGTTTGAATTAAAAAAAAAAAATCCCACAAGGACTCAGAGGCAAAAAATATACAAATCAATTTTCACTGCAAAGTAGCTGTTACAGTGGAGGATTACTGGACTGAATGTCAATATTATGACATAGTACGAGAGTGTTTCATGTTTGGTAACTGCAATCATTGTTGCTTTTGTTGTGATCATCCACTTACAATGCTTGGTGTCAGTTTATTTATCTCTTGTAAAAATAAAATACAGTGTGTGTGTGTGAAAAAAAGATTAAATGAGATAATGCATATAAAAAAAGCATTAGAAACATATGCTTTATTCTCATTGTTAACTGAAATGGTAGATGATGTTTAAATTGTATAATTATAATTAATTTGTAATGTGGTACTCAAAATTTAAACAAATATAACCCTCTCACAGTAACACTGTTTGTTAGAGGGAAAAGCAAAAAAAAAGTACTCGGCATGGAATCAGTCTCTATAAATGTCTGTTGAATGAATGAATGAATGAATGAATGAGGGAGGAAGGGAAGGATTATGGGAGGAGTTACAAACTTAATGGAACCTTGAATGAGTTATGATCAAAAAACAGAGAATTCAGCTATGTATAGAAGCGTAAGTGAGTTAATTCTAAGTGGGTGAAGACAGAGACCAATGACTAGGGAAACGTAAGGTAACTGCAGAAAGTTTGGCATGGTTGGAGGAACAGGGCATGCTGGGGAGGGACAGGAGATGACAGCACAGGGAGCAGAGACCCAATTCAGAAACAGCACTTGAGGCTGAGCTAAGACTCTACCTCCACTCTCTTCCCAGAAAGCCTAGGGCTCCGTAAAAGCAGGGACACTGGATGCAGATGGTCCCCTGGGAAGCACACTCCCGCCCACCCTGCACCCGCCCCGGCCCACGGTTACCTGGAGTATTTCAATGATCTTCAACTTGGTGTCCATCACCATGATGTCCTCCTTCTCCGGCTCTGCTTGCTTCACGTTGCCCTCAGGGGCGGTGGCCGTGGGAGTCATGGGCAGGAAGCCCCCTCCCCGGAGCACCACCTGGGTCATCAGCTCTCCAACCCCATGGATGGACCGCATCACGTTACTACCTAAGAAGGGCCAGGACAAACCTTGGTCATGACATCCCTGATGTGCGCTCTGGGCACCTGGCCAGGGGCAGAGGCTCTTCGGGACAAATCACTTAACATGTCTCTATTCCAATATATTCTAAGAGCCTGGGAACCTGAAACGGTTAACAGCCATCAGAAATGCAGGGCTTCAAGGAGTAGGGGAAAGAGTATGGAGCATTTATGTATGTTAATTCACCTGCCAAATTTTATTGGTCACCTACTACATGCTTGTTGCTGTGCACAGAACTAGGGATGCAGGAGCTAACAAGACACACATCTGGTGCCGCTACCAAAAGCCACTTGATCTTGAATACATTATGCTACCTCTGAGGGTCAGTTTCTTCCACTATAAAATGAGAATAATGGAGCCCAACTGACAGAGATTAAGTGGCAAAATGTATGCAAATGACTGAGCAAGCACAGCCCCTAACAGATAGTAGGACGTAAGTAAACGTACTTTTTCTATTCTAGCTGTAGAGACCAGTTAAACAATAATCCACACGTGAGTACCTAGTGTGTGTCTACTACGACCCTAAAACAGAGGGGAAAAAAAAACATATAAAGGCAGATTTTCCTATTTACAAATTGGAAATAGGATACCCAGACACAGTCTGGATTTCACTTACTCATATACTGATATAAACATCTGAGGACCTCATGACACATCAAGAACAATGACATGTATTTTTAAGACATAAGCATTAGGCAAGTGTTGGGCAACTTTCAAATGTTGCAGTGAAATGTACAGACTCATATATATAACTATAAAAATACAATAAAGTGTTAATAATCACTGACTCTAAGTCGTGGGTCTACAGGTGTCCACTGTACTATTCTTGCCGCCTTTATTTATACCTGAAAATGTTCATAATGAAAAGTTGAGAAGAAAAGGACAAAGAAAGGACGCGTCATCACACAGTAGGTATGAGAAGAGCAGAAGGAGAGGCCGGGCAAGCGTGTCCCGACCTATGGGCGCCATGAGGCCTCCCTCCTCAGCTTCTCCATGTTATTCTCACCTTTATTCTCCTCTCCCTTCGCCATCTTGCTGATGGGGAAGATTGTGGTCACGTGCACACAGTCCAATATGGCCAGGAGGATTTTGGTTAATCGCAGGAGGTCAGAGAAGTTGTAGAAACCAAAGTATATGAGATTCCTAGCTAAGTTTACAACCTATTGTATTTAAAAAAGAGAGAGAGGAGGAATTAAATAAACAGTATCCTTCACTTGCATTTTAGGTTGACTATTTTATAAATGACTGACTCTGACCTTCTTTACAGTAAGAGAGAAGGCATTTATTTTACTTGCAGTTTCTGACCAAATTTCATTTTGTTTCATAAGGAGAAAAAATAAGAAACAAAACCCTGCAAAGCTACTGATCTGCTCTGATGACTGGTTAATGAAAAACTGACCTCATCATTGGCTCTGTGCAGCTTCCCAGAGATAATACAGGGCAAGCCAAGGTATACAAATCAAGGACACAGATAACATAGCAGTCCTTGGAAATCTAATTCCTCAAAAGGCAAAGTGATCTCAAAGAGAAATGCTCAACTCAAGGGCGATAAGGATTTATGTCCCTCAAATGATTAATCTATGACAGATCCCAAGCACAGACTGTTTCTTTCCTGTCACTTTTAATATAATGTACAGATTATACATAATGTTCTATCCTTTTTACATGATTCAGTTCCCCAGATGTATTTCTTCCAGGAGCATAACTGCCTTAAGCCAAGTGACTGGTATTAGTTCTCTTTTACTCTGCAACAAAACTGAGCTGAATTCCTTTTTATTACAAAACCAGAGTATCATGATAAAAAAAAAAAATCACCACCTATTTTCTATTTACCCCACAGAAAAATGATCAACACAAAGCAGACAAAACACACGATCACTTCACCATGAGTTACCTCAAATGTAAGTTTATTTTTCTCCTTATCAGAGAAAGGGAACCTCTGACACACCACATCTCTTAAATACTCCTCCACAAATTCCATGGTCTGAGCAAACCTCTCCTTAATTTCATCTTTCGAAGTGCCACTACTATCATAGCTAAAAGGAAAGGAGAAAGAAATCAAATTTCAAGTTCTGACCAGTGAGGCCTTCCCTGTTTGCTCAGCCCCCAAAGCTAACACCATCCACCCCAACGCTTCCCATCCTCCTGTCCCTACTTTACTTTTCCCTCCTCAGCACCCACCACACCAACGTATACATTTCAGTCCTTTATCTTGGTTACTGTCTGTCTTTCCCCACTAGTGTACACACAGTTTTCTTGTTTGTTCCCAGATAGATTCCTTGAGCCTGGCATGCGGGAGACACTTAAACATTTGTTGAATAAAAGAGATATAAAAGGACAATCATGCCATCTTTTACATTCTTGAGGAAACAACATTTGCCACCCTTAATTATATCTTAAGCTTAAAGAAAAAATGACTTATCTTTCCCTCTGATTTAACCAGACTTATTAACCTGACCATAAGTGGTTTGTCTTCCGCTACATAGAACACTGTAACTAAGAAGTTTTAAAGCAACGTGAATGAGGTCTTAACAGGGCGAAGGAGCCAGGCTCACTCATCAATGGCGATCTCGGAGGGAATCTCGGACCAGAGGCGGGCGTATTTCACGGGAGTGACTTGCTCCTGTGGGTCTCGGTCCACATGCATGTGGAGCATGAGACGGCAGAAGGACGCCCGCAGGTCATAGGGCAGGTTCTCATCAGACATGCAGCGGAGAATGAGATCCACGTCCAGCTGGCCTGAGATTTCGTTGATGGCGAGGTACTGGCGGTCCAGGCACATCCTCGCAAAGAGGTTCAGCTGGTACCTGGAGAAAAGGAAAGTTACACAGGGCTCACTCTCATGGAAACACACAGCAGGAGAGTCGCGGGGGGCCCCAACCCTCATAGGAGTGACAGGTGGCCACGGGAACTTACACATCAACACTCTTCACTTGCTTGTGTATGCAAACTCTGGCTTCTGTACCAAGCGGAAAAAGGAACAGTTCAAGCCACGCCAACAGTCACATGTGCCTACCCTGCTGTGTGGGAATAATTACATGGCTAGTTGATGCCGTTTTGCCCTTGTTTATTTTATAAAATGGGGGGGGGGAAGCATTAGGCTGAAAACGGTTGCCTGTTTCTTTAGTTCTGCTTTTATGCAGCACATGAAAGACCGCATAGGAAATGGTAAAGGTTTCAGACCCTTACTGAGTCTGCTTAGAAATTTTATGATACTTTCAGCGTCTTATCCCATAGAGCTCTCCTCTTTGACTTTTACACACATGTGAAAAACATGGTAGAAGAAATAGGGGGCTCCTCAAAATGTTACAGTTTCTTCCTCACCTAATTACACATGATCTCTGTTAACTTCCAAATCTGACCACTGAAACACTCTTCCTCATTCACTGTCAGCAGAAGACATAGCAAACATTAAAAGAGTAACCATACCCATAATGTGAAATAAGAAAGCCATGAGGTTCCACAGTGGCAAATTCCAGCTTCTGACTTTAAAACCCTATTTATTACCAATAATCATGAGTTGGAAATATTCTCAACCGCACTAGATATCAGTGAAATGAGGATTAACCTATGTTCTATTTCATGCTCGTAAGATTAACAAAAATTTAAAAAGCATCACAGTATTCAGAGATAGCAAAGACAAAGGGAAACAAAAGTTCTCTTTTGGTGGGAATGTACACCAAAATAGTCAATTTAGGATTGGTTGGTCAGTTTAAAATATGCATACCCCCCAATCTCGTAATTCCCTGGTATAGAATGGAAACTCCTACACATATGCACAAATTTGAACAAGGATATTTCCCGACATGAAAAACTAAATTGTGGCATATACTAAATATCAAAGAGCAATGAAAATGTGGCACAGTAATAAAATGGAATAGCATTCAGCAGTCTAAATGCAAGAAATGGACCCACCACCGTTAGCATGAATCCACTTCAGAAACAATATGAAAAAATAAGGCAGATTTCAGAACGGAACTCAGACTCTGGAACCATTTATATAAAATTTTAAGAATCAACAAAATACTATGTATTATTTATGAACGTACAGAAATGTAAAATATAAACACACAAAGAGTGTGGAAGGTCACACACCATCAGCATGAATGGAGAGAAAGAATACAGGAGGTAACAAAGGGCATTGTAATTGCAAAGCTTTATTTATTTCTATTAAAAAATGCTGTAAGCACTTCCTCATCTCTCCTTCCCTCTTCTTTTATTTTAAAAGTATTTATTGAGTCAGCAGATCTCAGAGCTGGGACCGAGGGGACGCTGGGATGGAGGAGGTGACCGGCAGTGATGCAGACTGAGCAACACGGCGGGGACAGTGCCAGCCAGGTTCTCGCTGTCAGAGGAACGAGTTATGAATACAGAAGGGTGAAGGCTAGAATAACGCTACAGTGTTGGAACAGAATTGGAAGTACTGATGTGAACTCATGATTTTTATTACATTTATATAGGTCGATATAGAAATAGATATGTGTGTGTCTACGTGGACAAACAGATGTGTGTACAGACACACATATTTCCTAGCTCTGTCTGCAAAAGTTCTATGACGTTGTAACTATTGTCTCTATTTTACAGATAAAGAAACTAGGACATAAAGAGGTGAATAACTTGACCAAAGTCAAAAAGCTACTATGTAGAGAGGTGACCCCGCAGCCTGACTCTTAACTACTACAAAATATATCCGTGTCATGTGCCATGCTATGTAGGGATCAACTGTAACTGGGGGCTGATGCAAACGCTCAGCCTTCTTTCGACGGAGCCACACCCAGATAGCAACGTCCTATCTAAGTATCAATGAAACCTTACACTCTACAAACTCCTGAAGTACACATCCGTCTTTCTGACGGACGATCTCATCAGAGGACACCCATGCCGCCCTCGCACCTGTAGTAGCTGAGGACGTCTCGGTCTTCTTTCTGCCCCTCCTTAGCGTCCTGTGCCAGTTCCCTCACACTCTTACTGCGAACCTCTTTGGTGCTGTCCCTCCAAAACAGCCACACCTCTTCCTCATCCTCTCCTGCCTCCAGAGCGTTCTCTCCAGTAGAAACACCTTCAAATTCGAAACGAGAGAGTACCAACCTGGAAAATAAGAGGAGGGGGGAAACTCATTATGTCTGAAATCCTTGCTCATCACGGATCAACTGTATTAATGCGTTGAACTCGAGCTACACCTTCAGCACAAAGACACACACAGAAAAAGCCACTTTACTTCTCCCACCGGCAGAGTCACAAAGAACCAAACATTAACGTCTTCATTCACTTCAGCCCAGGGGTTCTCCGCCAGGGTGCCTGTGTCTCCCAGGGGACATTTAGCAATGTCTGGAGACATTTTTGGTTGTCCCAACCAAATGGGAGGGGTACTGTCGGCACCTAGCAGGTAGAAGCAGGGAGGCTGCTACACATCCTACAATGCAGAGGACAGAACCCACAGCAGAGAACTACGTGGCCCCAAACATCAAAAGGCCAAGGATGAGAAAGTCGGAATTAGCCCAAGCCCAAAATTAAGCTATGCATGAGAAACAAAAAAAAAAAATCGCTAGTTTAGAGCATAATTTAGTGTTTTTTAAATAAACTTCTTTTAAACATTGTTTTTAACATTTAAGTATTACTGGCACTATGCTTCTCAGGAAAACTGCTCCCCTGCTAAAAATGAATTGCTACTATTACCAGAACTTCTGTGGACCAATGAACCCTTTTTGAACAGTGATGAGTGAACAAGCTCTTCCCTACAATGACTTAATATCAATAATGAATTACCTCCTTTAAAACTTAAAACGGATGATCATAATTAGAGAATTTTAAACTCTTAAAATTAAACCAACGGTGTGTGAAACGTTCCCTGGTGAGCTCACATTACTGTCAAAGTATGTGACATCACCATGCAGAGAAGCCCACACCAAAAGCAAACTTGAAAATTCCTCTGATCAAGACCTTTGCAAGAGGACGATCAATAGCCAGCCAACCTGACTTTAGAAATCAGGGAGCTGGGTTTCATTACCTATGAGCACAGACATCCACTGAGCCACACATTCTCCATCTAAATCCCGTCCTCATCTTTCTTTATCTTAAACCCGCACACCTCACTCACTTGGTCTCAATCAGAATGTCAGCGTTGGTTGGATTCAGCACAGCTTTACATATCAGTTCCTGGGTCACCGGAATGGATTTGTTCATGGACACGCAGAGATCAGAGAGGTAATCTAAGAATCTATCAAGAAAGAGAAACCAAATTAAACAGTTTCTGTACACAGAGCAGGGGTTGGGCTCTGGGAGCCTGGCTCTCCCTCAAGAGAACTGACCCAGCCTACCTTTAACACAAGTCAGAGAGGCTTTGGGTTTTAGTGTCAGCATCCATGGAACGCCCAGAAACCCAGACACCAGAGGGAAGGAAGGATGGATGGATAGATGGAAGGGAGGGAGGGAGGGAGGGAGGAAGGGAGGGAGGGAGGAAGGAAGGAAGGGAGGGAGGGAGGGAGGGAGGAAGGAAGGAAGGAAGGAAGGAAGGAAGGAAGGAGGGAGGGAGGGAGGGAGGGAGGGAGGGAGGGAGGGAGGGAGGGAGGGAGGGCGAGCAAAGAAAGAAAAGCAAAAGAGGAAGGATGGCGGTGACCGTTGTGAGGAAGAGCTGACAAGGTAAAAATGAACAGAAGGAACCACCAAGTAAGAAGTTCACATAAGGAAGACATGGTTAGGATGCAGGGTACCCAGAGTGGTGAGGGGCAAGGCTCTGATGCTTGAGGCCCAAATCAGAACCCTGGTTCTGGTTCTTACCCACTACGTTCTGATATGTACTGCTATTTGGGGGGAATTACTTAACCTCACTGTGGTTCAGTTTTCTCATCGACAAAAAAGGCTGGTATAGAACCTCAGAGACTTCTTCTGAGGATTAAATGAGCTAATTCATGCAAAGTGCTTACTTAGCTCACTCACTGGCACATGAGAATGGCCCATAAAATGTTACTTTATGGGTGGGGGCAGTCGTTTTTATAAGAACACTTTCAGCTCTCCAGTGTCACCGTTCATGATACGCACATTGTAAACTATTTCCCACTTCACCTGAAATGGTGTGGATCTTAATTAATTAGAAGGAGAAAAAAAGAGGGAAGAGAGCGTAGGGGGAGGGGGAGATCTGTATGAATGCAACAGAATTGATAGAATTCACTAATGTAAATGAAAACACTCAAGTAACAACTAAGTGTGCAAAAGACTAACTGATGATATTTGGGGGAGTTCTAACTGATCACCACGGGGCGCTATGAAGTGAATGAGGGGCCGACAGTTGTCATTTACTGTGCACCTACTAAGTGCCAGGCACTTCACATGTATTTATTCTCATTTAATTTTCGCAATGACCCATCTAGCAGATGAGGACGTCAAAGCTCAAGGTCCCCCAGCTGGTAAATGCTGCAGCTAGGATTCTACCCTGGTCTCATTCCCATACTAAGCTCTTTCCGCTACTCATCAAAGAGCCTGTCAAAACCTGCCCAATCAAAACCCATAGCTAGTGGGAAGCAGCCGCATAGCACAGGGAGATCAGCTCGGTGCTTTGTGACCGCCTAGAGGGGTGGGATAGGGAGGGTGGGGGGGAGGGAGACACAAGAGGGAGGGGATATGGGGATATATGTATATGTATAACTGATTCACTTTGTTACAAAGCAGAAACTAACACACCATTGTAAAACAATTATACTCCAATAAAGACGTTAAAAAAAAAAAAATACCGGGCTTCCCTGGTGGCGCAGTGGTTGAGAGTCCGCCTGCCGATGCAGGGGACACGGGTACGTGCCCCAGTCCGGGAAGATCCCACATGCCGAGGAGCGGCTGGGCCCGTGAGCCATGGCCACTGAGCCTGCGCTCCGCAACGGGACAGGCCACAACAGTGAGAGGCCCACGTACCGCAAAAAAAAAAAATACTAATGGTAAAAAAAAAAAAAAACCTGTCCCTAACAGCCCCAAAGGAAATCCAGGAAAAAGCACTATGACCCTCTCAGTGTCTGCATCGGACATGCAAAGACACCTTCCGCCTATCAACCCCGCCCCCGCCTCACCTGGGCTCCCTGTTCTTTCGCACCAGACTGACGAAGGTGTCGATCTCTGCCGCAGTGATGTGTTTTTCCAGGAGTTTCCGATTATTGTGGAGCAGGGCAGTGATGGTGTCTTCAGCCAGCACATCATAGCCAATCTGCTTCTGCATGAAGCCAAACTGCTTGGCTATGTACTCCTTCGAAGGAAGGAAAGCGAGGTGAGTGGGGAGGACTGGAGACGATGGGATGAGGCTGGAAGTAAGGGAGGGGGCAGCAGCCCCTGAGGAGCATCACCGCCCATGAGGGGAATCACAGAGGAGCATCTTTCCACAACTTTCTAATCCAGGGCAACAGCTGCAAACTCCCTCGCATCCTTTATTTTTACTAAACCTGCCACACAGATGTAATTAAGTAAAATATCCTGTATTTACAGATAGGCATTTTTATTAAGTCCACTGTATAAATTTTAATGTAGTGACTTATTTTTCGAAAGGTCAAAAGTTGTTTTTCAGCTCTGATTTTATTACTAACTGAAGAGGATTTAACTGTGCCTCACTGCTCTGTGTTGCTGAATAAACACAGTCAAGCCTACCTGGATATTTAGAACAATGCTACCCCATGGCGTTTTCCTTATCTGGGGTGAAAATACATTTTTAAAGTCAGTGGGTAGCCGAAACAAGTTAGGAATATGTAAGCCAGTCAATTATATTCGTAGAACATATGAAAACACCCCTGGCTTCTTTTTGGGAGCAGACATGACATTCCATAGAAATATTTAAGAACTCCAGGAAGCCTCTTATGAATATTTGTTTGTTGCTATTCAAAGACATTTTCTCTGCCCAAAACAGACTATTTGCTTGCTCAAAGTTCAAACGGCCCTTGAAACTTGGTATAATTTGTTTTCATTAATTCCAAAATTCTAAAAGTGACTCGGGATGAACACAGCGGACATGGGCCACCTTTCAGCCCTCACTCAATAAGGATGCATGTTCGGGAATTCATCAGCCCCCAGGGATATACTACTGCCAGCTGGCACAGGGTCCATAAGCAACCAAGCAAAGACATCCAGAGTTGCAGCAAGAGGGACTGGTTTAGCCCCCTCATGTACAAGCAAAATGTTCTGGCACACACTACAGACTCTAATGTATCCTCATTGGAAGAGAATAAAATCACTTTGGCCCTAGTATGGTATGAGTATGGTATTCATGCACCGGAGGTAGGTTTATAGCGACCATAAAACTAACAAACATAGCATCACGGGTCTGTGATGTTTTATATTTAAACAGTAGCAAAGGCAAAGTGAAAGGTTTAGAAATACTAGCTAACAAAGTTACGTCTACCATTTTAGAGCACTGCTTAGGATCAACTCTATGTTTATGATGACACACAAAAAACTTTAACTACAGAGAACAGTTTTAAATTTAAAGGCCAGATGTAGGGGCATTCAAAGTTTAAAAACAAAACCTTTTGTAACACAAGGCAGGGATTGGAGTTCCAGTTACGATAAGCAGCACTCCGGGCACCTACAGTAGTTTACGGAGCGCAGGCTTTCTCAACCTCAGCACTACCTGCTGACTTCTTGGGCCGCAAAATGCTTTGCTGCAGGGGGCTGTGCTGTGCATGGCTGGATGTTAACGGCATCCGTGGCCTCTGTCCCCTAGATGCCAGTAGCATCCCCAACTCACGACACTCAATAGGGTCTCCGGACATTTCCATATGTCCCCTGGGGGAAAACTTACTCCCAGTTAAGAACTACTGATACAGTGTTTCCTCAGAATCTCCAATTGTTAGGAACCCTCGCAGAGGTTAAAACACCTAATTCACGGAGAGAATATATTGGTTGTGAGTGTGTTTACTGTCATCACACAGTTGATGACTTAGAATGTCATAAAACATGAGACACAACCAAAGCAAAGAGAAAGTTACCAGCAGAGATGGAGGAGATGGATGGGACAGGAAGAGAAGATTTCACTCCATCTTCAATATAAGCACATGGAATCAGTGTGCCCTTCAGTCTTACGGGAATGTGCCATGAGAAGTACCGTATATGTAATACCAATGTCAAGAAAAAGAAATCTCATTCAGAGGTGGCTGTAGAAGGGGAATTTTCAGGTATCCTTCTCAAGTCTGTAATATACCTTCCCAGGCTTGCGAAACAAATCTGTGTTTCCTTTCTGAGAGCAAACTTAACAATGAACTACTACCTGGCCATTAAATAAACATACATGTGACACCTAAAACTCATTGAGGGAAGTACATGAACTTCAGGGAGGAAGCTGCCCCTCACTTCCCATTGGTCCTTAATCCCAACCTGGTTCTTCCTGTAGTCCTGCTGGGAGTGTCTCAGGACCCTGTAGCAGAGGCGGCAGATGTGTCTGAAGGGTGCATGCCGCTGGTCCCCCAGCTCCTCCAGACGTAGCATCGGGCCGTCACCACAGTCTGTGAATGGGGCCTGTAACAACTTGAAGATCTGTTTGCAGAAAGAAAAGAATAAGAACTGCCATCACCTACTGTTTTAAGGGCTAACCTTCCCTTTGGAAGTAATATAACCTCAAGGGTGGCTAAACTATATAGGAAAATCTCTCTATGCAAACAGTCGTGAACCTGAAAACTGCATTCATTCCATCAATTGGGACTGGCTCCTCCCTGAATTCAGTCCTCCTGGACCTAAGTGGTCCTCAAATACTTGAAAATGCAGTGTTTCAAGCAGTGCCTGAGAGCACAGACTCTGGAATCAGCAGATTCTAGGTTGAAATTACACATCTTTATTACTTTCCTACAGGTACAGATCACGGTCAAGGTAACCTTCAGTTTTCTCAGCAGTGATATGGAGAGAGTAATACCTAGCTCACAAGGGTGTTGTAAGGATTAAAGTAGATAGCAAGTGTCAGGTCATGAGTGCAGTGCTCACACAAGTGCTCAACGAAGGCTCCTCCACAGTTTCAGACCCTCTAGGAATCACTACTGTGGAAAAGAGCATGGGCATTAAGCCAGAGGTCTTATTTGGCAGCTACCACATCAAACAGCAGGGCATAATCTATTCTGGGACTTTAAACCCTTGTTGAAACAGGATGGAGTGTTAATAAATATCGTCTATCACAGTCCAAAAGGAGAAAGGATTCTCAAATCCAAGTTCCTAGGGAGAACTATGGGACTTGTAACTAACACGTTTTTCTTTTGGCTCTAGTGGCCCAGCCTCCAACAGCTTTAGAGAACTGTATGGCATACATTTCCATGTACTTCATCTACCCCGGACTTGTCACTTTTCTCCCTCTAATTTATTTCTACCCCAGTTTATTCTAATTTATTTCTACCCCAGTTTATTTAACTTTATACCAAATTACATCATCTCTGTATTTTTCTGTGAGTTCATTTTATTTTCTACTCATTCTTCATTTACAGGAAGATTTTTTGGTGACTTATGATGGTCCCCAGAAGAGCCTCTACGGGCCTTCTGAGTTTATCATATACTCCAAATCTCCCAGATACATGAAATAACCTTAAGGATATTGATATTATTTGTGAGGAAAATAAAGTTGTCAACTGAATTCTTGTTGGGGTTCCTAACAGGTAAATTCTCACACGGCTGACATTCAACAAGTGTGTTAACCATCAACTGAACTAGCAAACCATGAAAAGATGCAGGAAACTTGAATGCATTTTACTAAGTGAAAGAAGTAAAATCTGAAAAGGGTACATACAGTATGATTCTAACTATAGGACATTCTGGAAAAGGCAAAACTATGAAGACAATAAAAAGATCAATGGGCCATCATCAAAAGATCTACAAACAATAAATGCTGCAGAGGGTGTGGAGAAAAGGGAACCTTCTTGCACTGTTGGTGGGAATGTAAACTGATACAGCCACTATGGAGAACAGTATGGAGGTTCCTCAAAAAACTAAAAATAGAACTACCATATGACCCAGCAATCCCACTACTGGGCATATACCCTGAGAAAACCATAATTCAAAAAGAGTCATGTACCACAGTGTTCATTGTAGCTCTATTTACAACAGCCAGGACATGGAAGCAACCTAAGTGTCCATCAAGAGATGAATGGATAAAGAAGATGTGGCACATATATACAATGGAATATTACTCAGCCACGAAAAGAAACGAAATTGAGTTATTTGTAGTGAGGTGGATGGACCTAGAGTCTCATACAGAGTGAAGTTAAGTCAAAAAGAGAAAAACAAATACCATATGCTAACACATATATATGGAATCTAAAAAAAAAAATGGTTCTGAGGAACCCAGGGGCAGGACAGGAATAAAGACGCAGATGTAGAGAAAGGAATTGAGGACACGGGGAGGGGGGAGGGTAAGCTGGGACAAAGTGAGAGAGCGGCATGGACATATATACGCTACCAAATGTAAAAATAGATAGCTAGTGGGAAGCAGCCGCATAGCACAGGGAGATCAGCTCGGTGCTTTGTGTCCACCTAGAGGGGTGGGATAGGAAGGGTGGGACGGAGACGCAAGAGGGAGGAGATATGGGGATATATGTATATGTATAGCTGATTCACTTTGTTATACAGCAGAAACTAACACACCATTGTAAAGCAATTATACTCCAAAAAAGATGTTAAAAAAAAAAGATCAGTGGTTGCTTGCAAAGGGTTGGGGGACAGGGAGGGACAAATAGGCAGAGCACAGAGGATTTTTAGGGCAATGAAACTACTCTGTATGACGTGATAATAATGGATACACGTGATTATACATTTGTTCAAACCCATAGCATGTACAACACCAAGAGTGAACCCTAATGTAAACTATAGACTTTGGACAATTATGATGTGTCAGTGTAGGTTCATCAGCTATAACAAACGTACCTCTCTGGTGGGGATGCTAATAACAGGGAAGGCTGTGGATGTGTGGAGGTATGAGGTACCCAGGGACTCTCTGTACTTTCCACTCACTTTTGCTGTGAACTTAAAACTGCTCTAAAAAATTAAGTCTATTTTTTTTTTTAAAGTCAATGGATCAAGCCTGCGAGGTGGAAATCATTCACATCCCTCTGTAAGAGCAGTGATACCACTGATTTCTTATAAAGCCAACCCAATATGTCACCACTCACGGACCTGCTTGAGAATATTCTGTTCTCTCATCAGCTTCTGCCGTTCTCTGTTGGGCTTAGAGAAGACCACTTCAAGAACATCTTGACCGGAATTAGTTCCACCAGTGACAAAGTAAACCAAGTCTTCCAGCAGCTTGGTTACAGATCTTAGGAGGAAAAAAGCTATTAGAAATGGGACGTGTTCGACGCGCGACAGGCTGAAAGCTTCACCTTGGAAGCCTTCAGGCGGAAGGAACCAGTTAAGCAGAAGCAAACCCATTCCTCCCAGTTTCCTTGAACTTGTCAGTTGAGGCCAATTACCAATAAGAGCGAAATAGAGACAATACCTAGTTGTCCACAAAAACATTATCACTTTCACAAAATATCAGACATTACATTTTATCTCAGAGTAACCTCAACCCCTGACATTCAGTAAGATAGTCCCAGAGACCAAGTTGGAGACAGGGCAACAGAGAAAGAAGGAGATATTTACAAGTTTAGAGACTTTCAGAACAGTGAAAGCAGAAGTGACTATTCCTTGAAAACCACAAGTTGAAGCCACCCACAAATGCTAAGGCCTGCTGCTCTCACACTGAACTCTTCCAAGCACCCTCTCTCTCCGCAAGGGATTTCAAAAACCCACAGGGGGCGAAGATGAGCACGTCCGGTTCTGGCAAGGAGCCTTCACCTTCTTTCATTCTGGGTGATGGTGCCCTTCTCCAGCTTCCCAGCTATGGAGCCCAGCACCTTGCTGGCATCGTTGGCAAAGTCCAGGTCCCGAACCTCAGCGGGAGAGACTGGAACTATGGCAAATGCTTCTTTGTCCTCCTTCACGGGAGAGGTTCCAATCTGAAAAGCAAGATGGTCTTTGTGGAACAGCCTCTTAGACTGAGAGGGTAAGACGTTAATCAAACACTGTATTTATGGGACATGGGGCAATCCAAAAAGCCTAGAGCTCTCTTGTGGTTCAAATGAATGGACATAGAAAAACACCTGGAAAGATGCACCCCAAATCATCAACAGCTGTTACCTCTAGAGGTTGGTATTGTGGAGAAAAGTAAGGCAGGAAATGGGGCAGTACTATGCTTTTATAGCTTCATTTGTTACAGGGAGCATCTGAGACTTTTGTAATTTAAAAACACACTTATAAATACATAGGGAAAAAAATCAAATGTACAAAATGGTAATTCTTGTTTCTGAGAGTATTATAAGGGTAGACACTGCACCGATCTTTTAGCTTTTCTATATACCTGAAAATGTTCATTAAAGTAGAAGAAAAAATTCCAATAATCTTCCCCATCACCAAAAAATATTATGTGAGAGTATAATTCCATTTTTTAAAAAGAAAAACCCTACGTCTGTGTATTTATGCTCTATGATCCTGAACAAGGTGAGAAAGGAGAGGTGGGCTTCAGGGAGAGAAATTAAAGAGGTTGGAAGGACTTTCAAGAGATAAAAGTACACATTTAAACACAAAGAGAAATAAAGAAATGATAAAGATTGGGTGAAATCAACTAGGTATGTGATGTATGTCAAGGCACAAGCAAACATTCCCCCAGCCAAAATCAGCCTTCAGACAGATATGAAATCCAGACAATTGCTCTACCTTTAGGGCAGAAGCTATGGAATACAATAAAAGGTTCTAATTATTTCAAAAGCCCTGGGCTTGCTTTAGCCAGGTCCCTTGGAAAGAATTTTTTCATCACATTCAAGTTTGTCCGCCACCACAGCAACAACTTCAGACCTGCATACGCCTCCATCTGCCCTCAAAGGAGCCCTTTTATTGGGAGCATGAGACCGAGGGAAGCAGCCAAGTAAGGGGACTTACTTTTAGCATCACGGGTTTTTCTTCTTCCTTGTCAATGGGGATATTTGTGCTGTGAACCCAGGTATTAGTACACAGGTGTCTGAGCCGGACATATGAGTTTCTAAAGGAAAAGAAAAAAAAAAGAAAAAGGATTTTAGGGACAGGGCTATTTAGGCTCTCTACAGCCACCGCCCTAGAATACATCCTATAAGAATAAAAAAAGGATACCAAAATGGTTTTCTGCTATACACACTGGACAGCATAAACTTAAGAGCAAACGGTTCTGGTCCAAGATACACTTTGACAGATCTACAGTGGCCAGCCATTCATAACCACTCTAAGGTGATTGTCTCGTGCTGTATTTCTAAACGCAGCCACACCTCATTCTATTATGTTTGGCTCTACTGCCCTTAACAGACCCTGTTTTTTTGTTTTTTTAACAAATCAAAGGTTTGTTCATCATGCAAGTCTACAGGTTCCATTTTGGCAATAAAGTATTTTTAAATTAAATATGTACATTGTTTTTTAAGACATAATGCTATTGCACACTTAACAGATAACAGTGTACTGTACACGTGACTTTCATATGCACTGTGAAACCCCCAGATTTGTGTGACTTGCTTTATTGTGATATTCGCTTTATTGCGATAGTCTGGAACTAAACCCACAGTATTTCTGAGGTATGCGTGTATAAAATTATACACTGTGAATGACTATCTCCGAACAAACCGAACATGAGACAGTAACAAAAAGTATTTACTGAGGACCTACTAGTGCTCATCATGAGAGATAAAGCAGTAATTGAAATTTTCATATGGATCAATATAGCAAAAAATCAAACCATAAAATGCCTGGAAGAAAATGTGAGTAAAAATTTAATAATCTTGTGAGAGGGAAAGCCTTTTGAAGCACATAACAAAATACAAGATTTCCAAATTTCAGAAGCAAAAGATGGATACATCTTATTACATAGTTTAAATTTTACATTTCCATACAGCAAAAGTAGAAAAAAGTTTAAAAACCATCGTGAACAAAACTGAAAGAAAAATGACAACCTGGGAAAATAAAAGATTAATATATAGTATAAAAGGGTATTAATCCACATATATAGAGAGATCTTAAAAATCCATAAGACAAACATCATGAATATTGGAAATGAAAATGGAACACGCACGCAAACCAGTAATTTAATAAAGAAACATAAATGACCAATAAACATCCAAGTACATATTCAACTTCCTCAATTTATACAAATTAAAACAATATATCATTTTATTGTATCATATCCCAAAGATCCTGGAAACTGATACAACCCAGCACTTAGAGCTTAGAGAGCTTACAGAGCTTAGAGAAATGAGTTCTACACACTCATGGTAAGAGTGTCAACAGGTTAAACTCTGGAAGAGAGTCTGGCACGTCGTATAACATGTAAAATGTATCTACCTTCTCATCTAGCAATCTCATTTTTATATTTCTTAAGAGATGACAGCACAGGTGCAAAATGAGGCAGAAAGATGTTCAACAAAGCATTATTTATAATAGTTAAAATCTTGCAAACAACCCAATGTCTCAGTAATGGGCTAGTTAATTATAGTATGTAAGACAGAATAGTACAGAGTTCTTTAAAATGATTACAATCGATATTTATTTACTTGGAAGTATGTACAGGACATATTGTTCAGTGGAAAAAATGTTAAAAATAGCTTATGGGGCTTCCCTGGTGGCGCAGTGGTTGACAGTCCGCCTGCCGATGCAGGGGACACAGGTTCGTGCCCCGGTCTGGGAATATCCCACATGCCGTGGAGCGGCTGGGCCCGTGAGCCATGGCCGCTGAGCCTGCGCGTCCGGAGCCTGTGCTCCGCAACAGGAGAGGCCATGACAGTGAGAGGCCCACTTACCGCCAAAAAAAAAAGCTTATGATTTACTTATGATAAATTATACACAGGTTATCTGTGTGCCCAGAGACGTGTCTGAAACTACAGAAAACCAAAATGTTTGTCGTAGTTACCTCCGAATGGTTAGATTTTATGTAATTTTTTACTTGTCTCTTTGTTCTCCGTGAGATTTTAAAATATTTTTGTTGTTGTTTCTTTTTATGATGAGCATGGATCATTTTACGATGTTTTTCAAATCTGCTTTTCTTTTAAAGAAGTAGTGACATAATACTTGCTCTTAAGGAATCTATCATCGCATTAGTGAGATGAAATGAACGCACACCAAGCGAAAGTAACAGGAGACATACCTTAGAAAGGCTTTAAGATGGGAGACAGTCAAGGTAAGTACTTTTAGAGGAGGAGATTAAGGAGGCTTCAGGGAGGCATGGAATATTTTTGTTACAGAAAACTTGAGCTGGAACTTTAAACACTGGTGGGACCAGAGCAGAAAGGACAGCATGGAAGTCATTTGCATCAAGAGGAATTCAAAACAACAGCATCCCAAGTTCATGGGAAAGGGGCACGGGGGAGGGCACATTAAACCAGGCACGTCTCTTCAGTAGATCCTCTAACTTCCTTCATTTTAACTGTCTTGAAAATTACAAGTGGTATTTACTCTGAATAGCACGAACATAAATTAAACAACATGAACAAGACATTTGACAGAGATTTGCATTTTTTTCTTCTCAGGAACTTGGATGCATTTTCTTCTTTTCAAAGTATAACTGAAAGCTTGGAGCTTAACTTTTACTTGGCCGATTGACTACATTCTACAGAGTTCTATGTCAAAGTTCATTTAAAATACCAAGGGCATTCTGTCTATTCATCTGAAGTCTCATTCCCAACCCTTAGCTCAAGAGTCATGATATCAGGACAACTGCAAAAGAGCCACAAAGCTGGATGCTCTCCCAATGTTCATTTATTGCATCTAATTTGCATAAATTGCAATTTTACTATCTTGCTTATTACATCCAGGACTTGTCACTATCCCTTTCAGTTTGTCTTGAAAGCATTCTTTCAACCAATGACTATTACAAAAAAGTTCTTTACTGGTAACATTTCAGGTACTTCCACGTATCTACCGATAGACTTTCTGATCTTCAAAGAAGCAAAATTTAGCACAACTCTAAGATGGAGGGAAATGTGCGTACTCCTCCTAAAATTTTTATGACTCCACTGAATCAATGAATAAGAGGCCCTGTTCACTTCTGGCTCTGAGGTTGGTGGCCAAGGGCAAGAACAGATAAAAATTTAGAGAGCTAAGACCAAGTCCAAGATCATAACTAATAATAAACACATTGGTAAACCACGCCAGACACTTTCTCCAGGGTGAACACAAGGCTTCCCTTGCTTATGAGTTTACAATCAGTCTGTCTATGGACAACTGCCCACAAAGAATGTTTTCCAACAGAGAAACAGTAATGAATCAAGGGGATACAGAAGCAGGGCTCTACAGCCAACCAAAGCTGTTTGGCAAGCTGACCTAGGAATTCAAACTTCCCCTCCCCACGGGATCATGGGGATTTCCAACCCACTGGGGAATATGGCCAACTGGCACCTCATTCCTCTTCACCAAGGGAATGCCATGAAATACCTTCTGACAGATATTTTACATCACATGGTTCTGTTCTTTGCTAACCCTTACAAACAAAAAACTTAGCAAATAAAACTAACGTCATTCCCTTGTCTTCTGGGAGCCTAAAAACAAAATGCATTAAAGAGCTTCCAGAATAGAGGACACAACACAGGGAAAAGTACTTAAACCAAAACGCAATTGGATTCTATAGTCCCTATGCCTATCTAGGTAGTCAGTGAGAAAGGACGCTTTACAAAAGCAATCTACCCTACTTGAAACCATATGTTTAAAAATGACCTCAAAATCGATCAAAGATCTAAGTGAAAAGAGCACAAACTACTAGAACTCTCAGAAGAAAACATTAGCTTCAATCTCTGTGACCTTGGATTAGGCAACCGTTTCTTATAAAGCAAAAGCATAAGTAGCCAAAGCAAAAATAGATAAACTGGACTTCAACAAAATTAAAAACTTTTGTGGTGCACAAGACACCACCAAGAAAGTGCAGAAATCTACAGAATGGGAGAGAATACTTGCAAATCATAACTGACAAGGAGCTCGTAATAAAGAACATTTAATACTCAATAATAAGACACATAACCCTTTTTTTAAGTGGCCAAAAATTAATGGGCAAAGGATCTGAAAAGATGTGTCTCCACAAATGATATACAAATGACCAATAAACACATAAGATCATCATCGTTAGCCATCAGAGAAATTCAAGTCAAAACTACAATGAGATACCACTGCACAGGTACTAGGATGGCTCAACTGTAAAAAAGATAAACAAGCATTAGAGAGAAATTAGAACTCTCATATACAGCTGGTGGGAATATAAAACTCTAAGTGTAAAACTGGCAGTTCCTCAAATGTTAGACATAGTTACACCACATAACCCACTAATTCCACTCCTAGGTATAGACCCATGAGAAATGAAAATATGTATCCACGCAAAAATGTGTACACAAATGTTCACAGAAAAGCCAGAAAAAGGCAAACAACCCAAATGGCCATCAACTAATAAGTGAATAAATAAAATGGGACATAACCATACAGTGGAATCTTATTCAGGAATACAATGAAGAATACATGCTACAAAACGGATGAATCTTACAAACAACGCTAAGTGAAAGAAGCCAGTCACAAAAAGCCATTCCATTTACACGAAATGTCCGGAACAGGCAGATCAATAGAGACAAAATGCAGATTAGCCTAAGGCTGAGGGTGGCGCCTGGGGAAATGAGAGCGACTGCCAATGGATATGGTGCTCCTTCTTGGGGTGATGAAATTGTTCTAAAATCGATTGTGCTGATGGTTGCCCAACTCTGCTAATCTACTAAAAACCAACGAATTGAGCACTTCCAGTAGGTGAATTGTACGATACATGACTTATATCTCAATATATCATTTTTTTAAAAAAAAAAAAAAAGCAATCTACATCAGGACAAACTTGGAGTATGCGAAGCTGTGCCCATACTTAGGATTTAATAGGAGAACATCTCCAGCTTTTCCCAGATTCTCAAGGGGTTAATGACCCAGCAGAGGGTAAGAAGCAGCGATCATTGTGCTGAATGGCAATGAACAGCCTCCTTGTAAGGTTCTCTTCTTGTGGACACTGCCTCCTGTTTATCACTCTGAGAGGGACAGGAAGAGTATCCAGCACAAGAGAAGGTTCTCCTCTAATTCTTTTTTTTTTTAATTTCATGTTTTGGCATTTTTGTTAGCGTTAATCATTCCCTTCTCTGCCGTCTAATTTTATTAAGCACCTAAGTGTCTAGTGGATGCTAGACACTTGGATACGAACCTCTCCATAGCCATTACCTTCTTTACAATTCCTTTAATGTTTCCTATAATACAATATTTAAGAACATAGTCTTTTGTGTTACACAGACACTTCTGTGTTCTCCTCCGGTTGTAACAGCACCCAAGCTGCAGTTACCACTTTCACAGCCCAGCTCTGGCTGAGCAGGTAAACAGCAATGATATACAGGAACAATGAAACACAAAGGAATCCTCAGAGAGAGGGGCCCTGTGTAAAACCTCCCAGTGCCAGTGAGGCTTCCACTACCCAAGGCTGTGTCCAAGAGTCAGAATTGCAAGAACAGCCCTATCTGGCTCTGCAACGGTGCTCGCTGACTTGTGATAAGTTGTTTAAATTCTCTGAGCCTCATTTCTCTACCTCTAGGAAACGTCAAATGATAATACCTATCTCACAGGGGTTTTGGTGAAGGTGAAATTATATAACATGAGTATTTAGCATTACAGATGGCATGTAGTCAGCACTCAACCAGTGTTAGCCACTATTAATACTTTTGTTGATTTTTTGTTTTTTCAAGATTTTTTTTTTAATGTGGACCATTTTGGAAGTCTTTATTGAATTTGTTACAATATTGCTTCTGTTTTATGTTTTGGTTTTTTGGCCATGAGGCATGTGGAATCTTAGCTCCCCGACCACGGATTGATCCTGCACCCCCTGCATTGGAAGGTGAAGTCCTAACCACTGGACCGCCAGGGGAAGTCCCTGTTGATTTTAAGAGTGAACTTTTGTTCCATTTACGGTCTAGTAAATGGAAATGCTTTTTTATGCAACAAAACTAAAAGTCAAATTTAATAAAATAACCAAAGAAGATTGGTCTGATTTCTCAATACCTTTAATAAAGCTTGCTATGCACTGAGTGAATTTCAAACGTTCCATTTTCTAGAATTTCTTTTCAATTGTTTATTCAATTGACCAGGAGATCTCTCAGATTTGGAAAGGAGGGAGAGAGTAAAGGAAACTAGAAATATTGAGCTACTTAAGCTTAACGTTTGGCTTGTTCACCTAAACATAGCACGTCTTAGCTAACCGCTGACTACTGAGAACTTAAAACTGATAAGCCATGGAAAAAAGAAAAATCAGGTGTCATTTCAATGGGCAACCAGAACAAATCCTTTACCAAATCCCGTACAAAAGCTTCAAGAACGACGATGATGTTTTGGATTCCAAGAACCCCAGCCAGGCCGCATATACCACCCTGACTCACTTGAGATAAGCCGTTTTGGACTCATACCTTGGGACAAGGCTATCGCCTCCACGGAGGGTGGTGGGATCTAGCTCAAAGATGGAGGAGATGTCATTGCCTTCGGGCACAGAGACCAGGGAGTACACCATCTTTTCTTGGGCGTTTCGCAACCTGCTCCGGGAGGCATCCTGATCAGAGTCCAGCTGAGGAGGAAAAGTCATCACGTCAAGGATTGCACATGCCACGGCCTTCCCTCACTACAGTCACTGCACAGTCCACAGGAACAGGGAAGAAACAATAGTGAGCGTCGGTAGCTGGCAGGAGAAGCACCACCGTTTCAGAGCAGTCATCAAAGATGATAGTTGGCCACCCACACCAAGAATGTTTACACTCTACCTCCTGGTGTTGCAATAAAAATGCTTAAGCAACGTGGGGTTGCATTACTAGCTCTCCACGGGCAGAGTGCTACTGGCGGTACATCCCGGTGCAGCGGTCGGGAGAGAGGAAAAGCAGTGTGAGAAACTTCGCCTGTGGATTTTGTTATGGGCGGTTGTGTTAACCTACAGTGAAACTGTCTAGCAAGAATATGATACAGCTACTTCCCAGGAGAAAAAAACAATGCGATGAAATAAACCTGAATCCAAGTGTTTGTAAGCAGCTATCCCCATGTGGCCAAGAAAATAATTTGAGAAGTCAGACTAGCCCTGAAAAAATGTTCCCAATTAATCAATTGCTGATGACAATTCAGGGGAAAAGGGGCCCCTCCTGCTACATGAGGGATTTGGCTGAGACTGAAGAAAATCTCTGACAGTGAAGGCTGAAGAACAAGGATGAAATCTTTCCCAAGAAACTGTAAAAACACATCTAGTCTCCAAAGGCCATCTGCCTGAGAAGACGGAAGCTGCACGCCGAGCCTAGCGCCTGCTCTGACAGGCTTCACAAGGTGGCTCTCCACCGTGTGAGTCTAGACGGGATCATTTCTCATGTTTAACATCCTTGCAAGATGACAATATCCACCTGTATGTACTAGGAAAATCACATTTCCCTTGTCTCTATCTTGCTTTGCTTAGGCTGAGGCCCTGCTTCCTTTCCAAATGCAATGGAGAAAAGAAAAGCAAATCTAACAGGCGAAGGAGAGAGCGTTAAGACAATGTCATTCCATGGGGCCTGAGTTCTAGGACTGTAGGCAACAGCTTGCTTTTTCAGTTCATCAGCAGCCCCAGCCTTTGTCTATTAAAAAAAAAAGGAAGGAAGGGAGGGAGCGACGGAAGAAAGAAAACAAAATGCAAACAATCCTTCTGATACCCCAAACCTCTGTCTCCCCCCTCACACTCCCTCCTTCTCACACCCTGTAACCTCTGGCTAAACAAACCCCCGTTCGTCATTCCACCTACACTAACGTAAGACTCCACTGGAGAGGTTCAGGACAGCTCCAAGAGCTCAGCTCGGGAGAAAGCACTGTGAACAGAATGTGTCCTCTTCTAACCACTGTTACCTGTAAAGGATTGCACACACCACTTTCAAAATAAACCCTGCCCCGGTTCTGGTGTGAGACACGGGGCTCAGCTACAGACTGGCAGTTAAATTTCAGACCTGCCACACATCCGAAGAAAAATGCCAACTGCACTGAGTCCACGGTGTCTGGACTGTGACTGAGCAAGGCGCCCTCATCCTCCCGAGTGCAGTCGGCGCTTGCCATCTAGTGGGAGGAAAAGCACATGTGCAGAAGGCCGTCAGACAAGAGCCAGCCTCGGGTTGTTCTTTCTGTCCCTGTGGCGTCGAGCCCGTGGCTCAAGGGGGCTGCTGAATTTAGCAAGAGGAGAGCGACAAAGCCGAATGGGGTCCCAGGCAAAGCCACAGGCACTGGCTGCCAGTCTCAGGAAATACGCGACCAGTAAGCAGAGCAGAAAGAGAGGCTTCCTCTCCCACACTCCCGAGTCTCCCAACCGAGAAGGCCATAAAGGGTGCAGGACCCTCCCAACGCTGACACCTTCCTCCCAGAGGCAGGAGCTGCGCTGCTGGCCTTGTGGGTGCGGGGTGAGCCCCCCCACCACACACACCCCTCCTCCACGCGAGGACCGCCACCCAAGCAACACCCCGAGTATCCAGAGCAACGGGGCCCAGATCTGCAGCCAGACCCACTGGCACATGGCACTGCCCTGGCACGCAGAAGCACGACAGAGTAGAAAGATGGCTGCACTCCCAGCGACCCCGAGGCCTGTGGCCAGTGAGTACCACGCTCTGCTTCTTCACCCGTCAAACAAAGATGGAGGGGCCTGTCCCAATCCCTTCGTGCAACTGCTGTGCAGCCCAGAGGAACTGTGGATGGAAAGGCACTGAAAATGGTAATCATCCTTTGCAACTTACAACAATGCCATTTATTAAGCGTTTACTATGGGCTAGGCACTTCATTTGCACAACATCTCACTTCATCCTTACAACCAGCCCATTGTCCACAGCTACAGATGAGGGAATTCAGTCTCAGAGAGGGCAAGTAACGTGTCCAGAGTCACACAGCTCATAAGCCGTGGGTCCGCTATTCAAACCCAAGTCTGTCTCTCTCTCGCCCTACTTTTGATCACTGTGTCCTTCCCCCTGCACTGCACGTGCCCGTCTTTCCCTCGCACGTGAACAGGCCAGGAGAGCAGTCCCGTTCCACACAGAGTTCAAGGTTCACTCGGACATCAGCTCTCCCTGAAAGAAGCCATGGTTCTCCTTCAAAGTCATCTCTGAGGGGAGCCTTAGTCCCCCAGCAAGTCCAGCAACTAACGGTGGGACACCCTCAGCTAGAACTCTGCGTTTCTTCCGAAGCTAACATTCTGCCCAAACCTAATTAGAAGGTTCATGGCTGCTGCAGAATTCACAGCACTTTCGTTGACAATTACATTCTGTATTATCGCCACCCCAACTCCCTTCATTAATGTACCTATGTTAATGTCCAATTTTTTCAAAATTTTACGAAAAACAACACCCTCAATACCACCTAGCATACTCACCATCAAGATGTTCACATGGACACACAACGTCAAACAGAGCAGCAACCGTTTGGGTCTTTGTTAATCCTAGACCAGAATGAAGCACTCCACAAGAGAACTGCATGACTTACACCCATCATTTCCCTGTAACACAACCACTTCCCTCTTCAACCCGTAACTGTGGACACCTGAACCCCCAACCCAAGTGCCTCCCTATCAGCATTAATTGGCAATATGGCTTCCAAAGAAGGATCCAGCTGGCATTAAAATTCCAAACCACACAATAAAGTCTATTTCTGACTTTGCAGAAAGGACAGATGGTTAGACAACTGAGTGTCTAATCAGCGGTCATGCCTCATGTGCTACCTCCACACTCTAAATGACAGTGTCCACCTTATACACTCATTCCTTGAAGACATCCGAGTGAGTCATAGATTCAGGTCAACAGCAATGAGACATTGGCATGTAAAAGGCTGGCTTCTACAGGAACCATCACCGTCTCCAACCTAGCAGTATTCCAAGAGATACCGTGAACTTCTGCAACTTAGAGATGGAGACCCCTTGACTAAGCACACAGAAAGAGCATCATGACCAACAGTCTCTTGGACCAACCAAGACACAAGGGGATATGACTGCCCTCAAGGGAAGCACAGAACAAGATCCTCTGTTAAGGCAGCGTAAGCTCTCCCCTTCCCCAGCACTCAGTGACCACAGGGGCAGTTTCTTACATGGGGTTCCAGATCACATGTCCTCACCCTACCAGACAAAGACAAGAAGGCTCTTGTCCATACTTACTGAGGGCTGAAACTCCAGGCATTCTTCCTCAAAGTCAGGGTCTACCTGATGAAAAAGAATCATTAGGAAATTAAAACATCCATTGCTTTCTCAAGGACTTGGCCCCGCTAGCAGGAGACTTCAAGGCCTGCGAATATCTTTGGACAGCTAAGAACTTCTCCCTTCCCTCTGTTCACGAAACCAGCATGCCACAATCACAACACACGTCACACGAGTACAACACACATGGAACAATCTACCAGTCACCGATAGATGGCTCTCAAATGTAGACAGAGGAACACAAAGAATCCACTAGCAAAGCAACAGTTAAAAGCCTGAAGTAAATAAAAGATCAGTACCCAGTGATTGATAATCCTGCTTATTTCTAGTTAGAAAAAAAAAAAAAATGTCTGGCTTCCAGCAAGAACTGCATCCGCCCCAGGACATAACAGATGATGCAACCACGATTGATCTTTGGCAAACCATGTAATCAACGTTTCTCACAGCTGGTGGGCTGGGTCCATCATTTCCTATGGCTCCATTTTAAATTTCAACTTAGTCTTAATCTTCGGCTCTTCAATATTTCAAAACCATCAGTTCATACAAGTGTCAGGCATCCCAGGGGGGTTGGAACATTTAGATTCAGCCTTCCTTGGGGTCAGCTGCAGAAGCAACACTGACACCCAGGCATCACCTTGAAAATCTCTGAGCAGTCTCACCAGTGGTACCAGATGACAGGAGGTGTCCCTTGATGTACGGCTAGAATCTGGTATGAATATGCATCGTACATCTTCCAGCAGATCAGAGTAAAACTTAACATCTGTCACACAGTAACACGGCTCCTTAATTTAATACAAAAACTAAAAGGGAAATTCCTCCCATCCTTCAGTGTTGAGTCTTGCCTTTCCTCAAAAACCCTTCACGGTCATTTAAAATACATTGCCTTGATTTTTTACATTCCTGTAAGTAAAAGACCCTGTCTATTCCACTAAAGCTCTGAGTAACCAGGCTGTATAAAATTACGTAATTCTTTACGGGTTTTAATGCTTCCAGCTTTACATACCATGTTTCACTGCGGCCAGGTCTTGGTCATTCGTGTTAGGATCAGGGTTGGTAAATAAGATGCGGTGAGAGTAGTAAACAAGAGCAAAATGGAAAGATCATCCTAAAACCCTGATTAGCATTATGTTTTTTAAGATCGATTCTCTTAGCCACTGTCAGATACAGCTGACCCTTGAACGATGCGGGAGTTAACACGCGTATAATTTATAGCTAGCCCTCCAAACCTGCGGCTCCCCATCTGCAGTTCTTCTGCATTCTCGGATTCAACCAGCCACAGACCGTGCAGCACTGCAGTGTTTACTACTGAAAACTATCCACAGGTAACTGGACCCGTTCAGAGTTCAAACCCACGTCGTTCAGAGTCAAATGTATACAGCACAGTATTATTAAATAAAGTCACCAGGATGGACATTACATTCCCACCACAGCATTATTTTCTAACTGACCTTCTCCCCACAGCTTGATCAGAATCCCTGTCAAATACTAAAATGTGTTCACGATTTTTGCCTCTTCTTGTCTATAAGCAGGGAAATGAGGTGGAAGGAAACAGAAAAGCAGAAGGAAAAGCTAGGTAACTGAGCATTACCCTCAGCCCCTAACTACTTAATGGATATAGGTAAGTGAGGAAAGAGCAGTACATCATCCCTGAAGGAGAAAAACTATGGGGCTGCCACTTACCTCTGCTGCTAAGTAATGCCCTGTAGCAAGATGCTTGAAACGGAAGAGGCTGTTCCAATATCCTGCTCCACCCCGACACGGGTCATGCTGGACCACCTGCAACAGGAGTGGAAGAAATGTCAATCCAAATGAGGGCGGCAATGAATCTGAGACACCACCCAGAAGTCATAGTGCAGGAGCCGTATTTAAGCTGAAAAAAATCATTATCTTCCAACAAACGCGTAACAAGTATCATATGTATTGTTAAGCAATGTTTCTCCGAAGGAAAAAGAGTCCCCTAATTAACACGAAACGGTTGTAAGACAAAGTTCAGTGGTTTTCGGATTATTTGCCTTAATCACAAGGAAGAAGTTAGATCCTGGACTTCATCCACAAAAGGCGAAACAAGCAGAAAAAAAAAAAGAATCTCATGGAAAACTGTAGCAATTTATCCATGCACTCATGCACTATAATACATCCACACGCCTGTGCTTTGAAACTGGACACTCACAGTGCCTGGGCCAATTCAGCCTACAAATAAATGTAACCGTAGCTTCTGCTCAAGATGGAATAACTGGCACTGGGAGTTGCTGCCATAAATAGACACCTCACACATGTCATGAACATGCCATAGACAACGAGAAAACTGAGTAAGATATACAAAACAACTGGGCTCAGATGTTGGATGACAGGGAGCGCACAACTGTGATCTCTGAGGACAGGGAAATAAGGTGATCTCCACGACTGCTCCAGCTTTCCGCTGGGAGGTCCGCCCTCTGGACAGTGGCATCGAGAAGAAGTATTCAAGCAGAGGAGATCAGTCTCACTGAGGTGAGGAGATATGTCAGAACTTAAGGAGGCTGGGGTGACTGGAATTTGTCAGGGCAGAATACAGAGCTCCCCAGAAAACAATTTCCAGAAATCTGCACAGGGGCCTCCTTTAGTCTTTGGCTAAATACCCAAGCTGCATATGTGTAAGGCGAGACCCCACAAGGCCAAATAAAAAACGAGAGGGTAGTCGTAAGCTCGACAATCCAGGAGTTCGCACAGGACTAGAAGGTGTTCTGATTCTAACAAGCCAGAGGAGAGGCCGGTTGAACACCTGGGGCATTCAGTATCGATGTCAAAAGGCATCAGAAGGCATACCTTAGTAGCAGGGCTAGTCTAACCCTAAAAAAATGCTACGGTACACTTGACCTAATGACGCTTTAAAACAAACCTCCAAAGGATCAAAGTGATCTACAAGTAACTTTCTTTGTCTGGCAAAACAAAATTCAATACTCTTTAAAGGAAGGCAGCAGATCCAGAGAGTCAACAAAGGAGCGTCACAACATTGACCATATTGTCATAAAGCAGCGGACAGGCAAGAATCAGGAAAATGCAGCCTGTCAGACAATATCGAACGACCCAGTATGTCCATGTGGTTGGTGGAGGCTAGAGAAGTATGTAACAGTGACCGCCAAATTCTCCCATTTTGATACGTACCCACACATTTTGAGAAACTCAGTGGTTTCAAAGTAGGATAACTACACATACACACACTCACACATGCATCAAGACACATCATAATTAGGTTAACGTAAACCAGAAATAAAAAGAAAAAATTTTACAGTAGCTAGGGAAAAAAAGAGACACTATATGCAGGGAACAAAAGAAAAGAAAACCACTGAATTCACATCAGAAAGTAATGCGTGCAAGACAACAATGGATGAACGCCTTCAAGTACAAAAAGAAATAACTGTCTATGTAAAATTCTACACTCAACAAAAATATCCTTCATGAATGAAGGCCATATGGGGAAATGAGAACCTTTAATACACTGCAGGTGGGGACATACAATAGTGCCTTCAAGACAGTGTGGCATTTCCTCAAAAGGTTAAACAAAGTAACCATATGACCCACAATTCCACTCCTGAGGGAACTGAAACTCCTCACAGAAACTTGTGCATGAATGTTCACAGCAGCATTATTCACAACAGCCGAAAAGCAGAAACAATCCAAATGCCCATGAATAGTAAATAAAATATGGTATATCCATACAGTGGAATATTATTTGACAATAAAAAGAAATGAAATACAGATACGCATGGCAACATGGATAAACTTTGAAAACTTTATGCTAGGTAAGAGAAGTCAGGTACAAAGGACCACATATTGTAGGATACCATTTATATGAAATGTTCAACCTGGGCAAATCTATAGAGATAGAAAGTGGACCAGTTACCAGAGGTGGGGAGGGGCAAATCTGAAGAGAAATGAGCTGTGACTGCTATGGCTCAGGGATTCTTTTGCGTCAACTAAAAACCACTGAGAACTACACACTGTACATTTCTGAATTGTGTGACATATGAACTGTATCTCAATGAGGCTGTTATTTTCAAAAACGAAAAATAAGCTGATCTTTTTAAATGAAGGTGAAATAAAGATATTCACGGACAAATATAAAGTTGTTTTCTTGTCTTCAAATGAGAGCTGAGAGAATTGGCCAGTGGCAGACCTGCACTACAGAAATGATAAGGGAGTTTTTTAGGCTGAAGGAAAATGATTCCAGATGAAAACTCAAATCTACACCAAAAAATGAAGAGCTGGAGATGATGACTATGTGGGTAAAAGACTCCTGTCCTCTTGTTTTTCCATGTTTTTAAAATGCAAGTGACTCCTTAAACAAGGCAAAAAAAAAAATAAAAATGCACTATGGAGTTTATAGCATATATAGAATAAAATGCAAGAGAACATCACCACAAAGGACAGGAAGGGAGAAACAGAAGTGCAGCTGACCCTTGAATAACACGACTTTGAACTGTAAGGGTCCACTTACATGTGGATTTTTTTCAATATTAAATACTACAGTGCTACATGGTTGGATGAATCCACGAATACAGAGGAACCACGAACACCGAGGGCTAACTATTAGTTATACGTGGATTTTTAACCATGTGGAGGGTCAGTACCCCTAACACCCATGTTGTTCAAGATTCAACTGTATACTATCATAAGGTTCTAACATCACGTGTAAAAAGTTATGACGATATGTAAAACTGATTGGCAATGAGGTGAAGACGTATAACGAAAACCCTAAATCATGACCAAAAATATAAAACACATGGTGTTGCCTTCCTTCTTTTATTTGGAAGGGACACTTATGTTTCTAAAATCCTCAAGAAAATAAAAAAGGAAGATGTTCAGTGTTTCCCTAGAGTATTCAGAGGGAAAATTGGCAGGGAACAGTTTTGCGGGGGAGTAAAAATTAGACAGCTGTTGCTTCTCAGATGATAAGATATAGAAGATGTTCTACAGTGGACTTCTGGGTTAAGTTAGTCCGTACTGCAAAAACTCTCCCCCAAAGGTTGACATGTTTAATTCATTTCAATCAGTTTGTGAGTGAAGAAGACATGGTACTTGCTTTTAAGGTTCTAAAGTCAGTCACAGTGACTTCCGTAAGGTTCTGACATTTCTAATACTTTTTTCGTTTATGAATTAAGTCCCAAGTCCCTACAGCCTGGATATATTGCCCTTCAGGATCTGGTCTCCTAAAACAGTTTCTGTCTTATTTCGCATGACTATCCTCTGTTCCTCATCAAATGAGGTTACTGAGTTCTAACCCAAGGTTGCCTCACATTTCCAATTCCACGTTAGTATCTTATAGGAAGTGACTTACTCCATTCATCCCTTCCTTCTGAAATATAGGTCATCCCGTCAGCACCAGCTCAGATGCTACCTCCTTCAGGAAGTCTTCCTTACTCCCTTGCCCTCCCTCATCTACACATCCAGAGGACAGGGAATGTGCCTCTTTGTGCTTTGGGGGAGTAGATACTTCACCATCCAGTATCTTTCCATCCTATCACCAATGTGCACTCACCTACAGACTGCGATGGGCTAGGCACTTGATTACATATTGCTGTGATAGATAACTGAGCAAGGGAAAGAAAAAAACAGAAGGAAGAGATGATCAGATGATCCAGAGAAAGAAAGTTCTAACTTCAGTTGGGAGTTGGCTTCCGAGGTAGCTATTATTTTCCTCCACAGGAACATCTGGCATCCTTCGGATATGGCGTGATGTGTTTGTTTCTCTGAGTCATCCCAAGTCATCCATTGTTTTTGGAACAAGGTGGGTTTAAGTACCTGGATGTGACTTATTCCTATAAATCCATGAATCCTTTCTCCCTGCTTGCCCCACCCCATCCCTTACCTCCACCTCCCACAGGGCTTTTGAACTAGTGGCAGACGTGGCTGACTGCCGGCCGGTAGTTCTCAGGAAGACATGCTGCTTCTTCCTGTGCTCGTCACAGGTGAGAAACTTCTCCTGCTCGGCGTGGAACAGCCTCACCACGTCACCCTAAAAGTCAACACACGGAGGAATGAAGGAAAACGCATTTAAAAAGAGAACCAAAGAGGACCCAAGTGCTGCCCAGCCTGTAACGTATCAAACTTACCCCCTTTAATATGTCATCTTTGTTGTCACTCCATTTCATGAAAAGGACTATTTTCCAGCTGGTATTGCAGTTGACGGAATTGACCTAGAAAACAAATTAGTTATTATTTCACATACCCCTCAACAACTGTGGTTTCCTGTGCCCAAATGCCTTATTTCTGCCCAAGAAGCAAGGCTGTGCTTCAGCCCTCCAAGCCTAAAGACTGACATCATGAAGATCATAGAACTTGCAAACTCAATTGGCCTGATAGAAGTCTTCGGTAATAAATGGTTCATTTGTACCAGTCAGTATGTATGCTGCAACTCCGGCTAACAGAACCAAGCTTCCTGCCCCCCGGAATGATATCTTCTTCTTCTTCTTTTTTTTCCCCCAAGTCTCTTGTACTATAGCCAGAACGTAAAGGCCCAGTGAAAACAAGTATGTATAAAATGAGATAAGCTACAAAGGCAAAAAAAAAAAAAAAAAAAAAGTCCAACGTATACATCCTAAAATGTTAATGATACAGCCATTGTTTGTACACGAAATATATGCCAGGCACTGGGCTAACATTCACTAATATATTTTATCCTCAGCAACACCCTAAAAAATAGCAATAACCATCATGCCCATTTCAGAGGTAGGAAAACTGATGCCCAGGGAGACTGGATAATGAACCTACAGTCACAGAGGTAGGGAAGGGCAGATTCAGGATTTGAATCCGTATCTGTTTCCAGAGCTTGTGTCCTCCAAACAAACATTAGGCAAACATTTATGTCACCATCAAGTTATTGCCCTTGTGTCCTAAAATTGCCAATTAAGTTAAGTAGATGTACTGCCAAAAGTAAGATGTCACTCTCACAGGGCTGCCGATGGCCGGCAGTGTCCCCTTCTTATGAATTAGCAAAAGACACACTCTTTAGGGAGACCAGTTAGAAAAGGGTACCCCTCTGGCCAAAAACACTTGGTAAAGGGGGCCCTTCTCTCGTTAAAGAAATTAGAAAACAATCCCCCAGGGATACAAAGCTTAGCAAACTGAGCCCTCAGGTGACATCAGCCCCCACCCAATGAACAGGCTTATATAACCTCATGCGGCAGGCCTGGCTCTCGGTTTGTTCCCCTGCAGAATGGGTACACTGCCCCGAGTCACTACTCAAGTCGCTGTGAGCACGCACATGCTCTGGCCCCAGGAAGGTTTGCTCCTGCAGCATATGCCTGCCCACAAGCCATAACTTCATTTCCCTTACCTCGTTGCAGCCTGGGTTATCCACCAGCTGATGACTGCTGGCATGTAAGGGCTGGCCAGCATTCACGGGGTTCAGAACAACCTTGTCACCTATGACCACCTGGAAAGGAAAGGACCAATAGAGCATTTCACAAAACAGGTCAGGACTGCAGACTGACCAGTGGCTAGCTCTGGCAGGAGCTGTAAGAGCCTGCATAGAAGGCGGCCCAGCTTCCAGCAAGTAGAATGATACAGCACAAATGCACAATTAACTCAGCTCAATATTCTATCATTACCTAAACGGGAAAAGAATTTGGAAAAGAATGGATACTTGTATGGGTATAACTAAATCACTTTGCTATACACCTGTAACTAACACATCATTGTTAATCAACTATACTCCAATATAAAATTAAAATTTTTAAATATATAAAGAATGGAATTTCAAAAAAAATAAAAAATTATAAAAAGATTTTAAAACCCCAAAGCCTGACCCTGACCAGGAAGGGGTGATGTTCACAAGCCTAAGGGTAAATTTTTGCCCACAATTGTCAATGATTATCCAAAGGCGATCTCCAAGTCAGTCCAGAGCAGGAAGAAAAAAATCGTATCTTCGTTTGCTTCAGTTAAGGCACTTGTACAAATAAGCTCTAACTAAATTTTAGGAGTAGAAGCAGATTATTGCCTGAAGTAAGTCTTTATCTTTGAAAGAATAAAGCTATAAGTTTGTATTTCTAAAGCAAAGGCTTTTATACTTTTCTGAAAAGTCGTATTAAGAAATACGTTTTCTATTACGACTCAGTCATACATACAGACTTATGTGGCTATATGTGTATATGTATGTATGTGTATATACATATATGCATGTATATATAGAAAGATATAGAGATGTCTATTTATCTAAAAAAAAGTCACCCCCCCCCAAACAATCTTATCCCCATTATATTTAACACAGCTTGATATTGCCTATTCTATTCCACTTTCTAAAATGAGAGTCCCAAGCTACTAAATTGATCTCTTGGCCCATGAGTAGATGAATACCTGTCCTTTGAAAGACACTATTCTACAAGTATTCAAGTCCATCTTACTTTCTCAACTAAGGCACAGCTAAACAGGTAAGCTTAAAGGACAGGAAAGCAAAGGACTTGCAAAAATGAAGTTCAGAGCAAAGCACCCTTGTCTTTTATTATGGGAGTGGAAGGAAGAAGAAAAGAAAGGATGGTTTCCTAAGATGTAAAACACACCTATTCTCAGTTTGATACATTTGGGGAACACATACAACTAAATTTTCTCTAACTCAAAATATATGCAAGTTAAATATGTCAAAAAACCCAACCCTTTAGGTGAAACCTAAGCTTTACTGGACTTATTCTTCTGTACTCAGTTGATGATCACTATGCACTGTACACCCGCTGCGAGGGGGCTGCTCAGGTACTAGATGCTTCACGTATATCGTACAGACTTTAATATGCACACAAACATATAAACTGAAACATATTTAAACGACCCAAAGCTTGTATACTTAAATATTAAAAAATGGGAAAACCCAGTTTCAGGTGAAGGCAAGTTAAGCTTTTTGACAAGATTTCACACTATTTAAATACATATTTCTTTTTGGTAGAAAACAACTATTTCAGAATCTTAACGAGGTTGGAAATACAGCTGATAGCATTTAAACATAGTCACTGTTAAGTATATGCCCACATAATGACTTACTAACGTAGCTAATAAGTATCAGAACTGTTCTAAGTCACCTGGAAAGGATTTCTGGGGCTTTATAACTTAATGACCCCTCAGGAGAGGAGCCAGCTCGGGACCAACCACAGTCATTGAAATGGAAGAGCCTGCAGAGTTATCAACAAAGAGCAACTGAGGATAATCCTAAAATCCACTCTCCTTCCCTGATCTATTTACTTCCTTTCCATCCTTCTGTCCTAACTTTATTTCCGCAATACAGAAGCATTTCTTTTCCACTACTGATCTAGAAGGACAGGGACACTCCCCAGGACACTCATACATGATAGCTGCTTTTGTGGTAAAGTTACTCAAGTAATGGGCTGCTCATATGATTTTTTTCAGAAGCCCAGTAGGAAAAAAACAGAGCTACTGTATTTAGGTCACATTGCTCTCCAAACTTCCCTGTTTCCCAAACACTGGTTTCCATAGTGATTTCCTTCTCCTCATATGGGATAAGCCTCTGGCTCCAACTTTAAATTTCTCTTAGTTGACTCTAGTGTACAGTTATGGTTGGAGGCCTGGCACGGAGCACGCCCTGGGCTGGGCATGCACACTTACACTGTCTCCGATGGATCGCAGCTTGTAGAATGGCTGAATGTAAAACCAGGACCCTTCGTTGCCAGCCTCGTCCAACGTTACTCTCATGGCATTCTTCTCCAGCAGAGCTGGAAGCCTCTTATTCACTGTTAGGTATTTATTACTTTTCAAATGCAAGAGCTGAAAACCACCAAGAGAATAAGGTGAGTGTCAGCACGTCTCCGAATCTCTACATTTCTCTCTCAGTCATATAAGATATGTATCAAACACTCCTCCCACCACTGAGCCACCTGTGAAGTTAGAGAACCACAGAAGTGGTTAAGGCAGGGAATGATTAGAAAAGAAGGAAGACCAAAGGGAGCAGAAGTAGAAGGAAGAGGAGAAGACATTTTTTTCCCCCAACACAGCCCTGGACAAGATAGTTGTCGCTCAGGTCAAGTGCACCATCAGCTAGGAACATCACTCTGCCATTGGTTAGCAGCAAGGGGTCTAACCCCAGGTAAAGGGACTAAAGAACGGCAGTCTGAATATGCCCTGACATGAAGGTGGAGCTAAGGAACGGCACTTTTGAACAAGAGAAACAGTTCAATTTAATAAGTGACCCCATTAGGGGACCGTCAATTCACTTGGAAAAAACATGGCTGCTATGGATTTCCACCTTGAATTTCTAAGCACTCTATTCTTAATTCTTGTGTAACGGTTACATGAAGGGGCTGGAAAGATGGAAGATCTAGATGCGAAACGTCTCATAGTAAGTCTAGACCAGGAAGAGCTGACCAAGGCTTCCCAACTCAACAGGCTGTAAGAGAAGATGGAGGGGAATATGAAAGACCGTCCAATCCCTGGAGAAATGATAAGACTAGCATGGGACACACCACCTCCAACTGCCAGTATCTCCCTTTTCAGGTTAACAGATACAGTTTCTAGAACACTCCTAGGAGGCCCACAAATCTTCTTGTCTGATCTGTGAGTCCCTGACATCCCCTGGCCATGATACATAAGGCAATGCCTTCCCAAGCTTCCGTGGTACTCTGATATCAGAGTAGTACCTCTGGTCTTCCATGCACCTCTCCAAGGGCTGCACTTAGCTGGCTTATAACCTGGCATTACCTACAGGTGATCCTCAAGATCTAGGCTGGGAAAATAAGAAATATTAGGTAATAAGTATTCACAGCATACTCTGTGACAGGTACCTCTCAATCATCCGAGGCCGTACATACCATTATTATTCCCATTCTGCTACTGAGCCAGCTGAAGCATGGCAAGAATTTCTGCCCAATACCTAACAGGAAAAAAAGTGGGAAGGAACTCCTTTGTCATTTGTAAAGTTAATATTAGTATTAGTAAAGAGAGACAAATCAGGAGTTTGGGATTAACGTATACACACTATTCTATATATAAAATAGATGAACAACAAGGACCTATGGTACAGCACAGGGAACTATATTCAATATCTTGTAATAACCTATAATGCAAAAAATCTGGAAAAGAATAGATATATGCACATATGTATAACTAAACCACTTTGCTATATACCTGAAACTAACACAACATTGTAAGTTAACTATACTTCAATTTTTAAAAATGGTTTAAAAAAAGCCACATTTGGCACTGGACTTCTTCACACAGTTTTCTGCAAGGATAGACCTAGGTGGATTTTTTTTTTTTTTTTTTTAGCAAAACCTGTTGTAGCTGTTTCTTAAGTTGTGTTTTATCCTGTCAAATTTGAAGGTACCAGATATAAACAAGTAAACCTCACAACCCGTGAGGTAAGACATGAGACCTATCATCAAATATTCTACCTGAAGGTACAGAATTGCTCTTCTTACTTCTGGCGACCAGCTCTTGAACCAATTTTTACCAAATATGAAGAACTTCCAAGCAATGCAAGTTAGGCAAAAGCGCAACAGCCAGGCTCCTCTTCAGACAGGGAGCCTCCCATCTAAAAAATGTGGACAGATTTTAAATTAACAGTACAGGGGAGAGAAGTGGACCCTTGCACTGAGAGAGAACCAACTAAAAGCCCAAGAGTCCAGCCCACATCACAAGAAATGCTAGACCTTTTGCAATAAACTGGCTGTGTCCACAGAGTCCTATCTGTCCAAACCGGGTTTCGTGTGCTTGTTTTTCGATTCACTCTTTGTAAAGCTTCAGCTCCACGACAGAACAGCAGCTTTGACCCACCTGGATCACATTGCCATACTGGATCACGGTCCCCAGCAACTTCCTGTTTTCTGTCTCATTCTGCTTCTTTTCCAAGTCTGCGGCATGCTGTACATAGAGGACGAAGATTGGTCACAAAGAGGAAACAATGGGTTATATATTTCTCTGCCGCAAGGCAAAAGCAATATAGCCAGTTCATACAAGAACCACAAAAATAAGCAAATGCCTAAGTACACTCTGAGGCTAAGTGCAATGAGCAAGGGGTTCAAGAAACCAGCCCACTATGCCTTGTTTGCTGGCCTTCTTGGCTTTTCAAACATGTAGTCCATTTTTAAGGAATTCATGGACATCTGGTTAGGGTGAGATTAAGTCACAAGCTTATGTATTTTTAAAGAAAATAGGGTAGGGTTGGAAGGGAATTTGCATAGCCCTTTTATGATTTGTACAGGTCTTCTTTATAGCTTTGGAGTAAAATAAAACAGGATTTAAATACTGGTTTTGTGACCTGGAATGTGTTAGTTAACATCTTTGCAAGCCTCAGTTTCCTCTTTTGTAAAATGAAAATAAAAATAGTACCTTCACCTCACAGGAATCACACAGCACGGTATCTCATCACTGTGGCATTCATGGAGTGTTAGTTATTATTGTTACATACCAATTATAATTTATTTAATTTTCACAGTAGTTCCCTGAGGAGAAGATCATTGTCTCAATTTAATAAAGAAGAAACAGACTCAGAGAGATGAAAAAGTTTGGTCGACACTGCATAGCTAGTTGAGTGGGTACAAAAGGAGCACTGTTTTCTCTACTACTGTGTATATTTGGAATTTTGCTTAATAATTTCATTTTTTAAAAATTACACATCTATTAAGTAAGTAAGAGATAATCCTCAAACCCACATTTGGGTTAACTCCAGATTTACACATTCACAAATGAGGCTGGAGATATTACTAGCGCAGCTCTGGCGGGCCAGGGAACATGGTAAAACCAAATAGAGGGTTCCCATAACAGTTTGCCAAGGCCACCAACCCGCACAGTCACTTTTCCTTCGTTCACCTGTGTAGCTCTGCAGGTCTGTTAGCATATTATAACCACACTCAAAGGGAACTAGTTTCATCCTAGGCAATTAAACTGCCGTTCCAATCTCTGATTCCCAAACCCAGACTAAGTAAAACAAAAGAAAAATAATGGAAGAAATACGGCATCTAATCTGATGGGTGACAGAAGCATGATGATGACCAATGATGTACTTCAGAATCGCTTCCAACGTTCTCTTCGTAGAGTCTCCCCTTGCCTTGAGGCAAGATGCTACCAGATGCCGGTGGGTTAATGGGCTTCTTTCCCAGGGAACACGTCCGCATTTCCACACAACCCTTCTGGACTTGGTCATGGTTCCACCACAGACCAGCTTTATCATCTTGGCCAGGTCGTTTAATCTCACCAAGCCTCACTGAGCATTCTCATCCACAAAATGAGGGCAATACAAGCCTTTTTTCTCCTTAATCATAGAGATTACAGAAAATGCGTACCAGACACAAAACAGGCATTCAATAAATTTTAACCATTGCTATACACAAGTTTCTGTAACTAAGAAACGTTCTAATGAAAATTTCAAAAGGTGAACTAAGGTGGGTGGGTGAAGAATCTTTCAGTTTCCTTCAAATTCAGCATTTGCTCCACCTTTACCTGGAGTATAGGTATTTTTAGGAAGGAACATCTTTTGAGAAAAATAAGCTGCAGGAAGCAATCCTAAACTAAAAAGAAACCACATTTATAGGAGGGTAAGGATTTGCCTAAGTTTGTGTGGCTGACTGCAAGTTTGTAGCATGTGTCTCAACCCTTTAAAACAATGGTCTATTCAGAGGCTTCCCTCTTTCTCTTTCGGAATTAGTTACCAGTCTGCTATTCTCAGTTACAAAAAGGTAATATCCACTGGGTTCAAGACACATCCAGAAATAATACCAGCGCAGACACCATGGCAATCCTTGGCATCCAAACCGCCCTAGGCATGGCTCTCCCCCAACTCTCTCTTCCCCTCCATAAACACCTTCCCATCCCCTCCTCCCACCTCCGTTCTCCCTATTTTCATGCCTGAGCTGTACCCTATCCAAAGAGCTCTACAGTACCCACAGGTTCTCCAGGTAGTTTAAAAAAAAAAATACACTGGACTGAATCCACTTGGAAGGCAGGTTTATACTTTGCAGAGAGCCACTTATTCTTTCTGCTAAGCAGTTCTCAGCTAATAAGGACAGGAAAGCTGAGAAAGCAAAAAAAGGTCAAAGGTGGGGGGAATCAAGGAATTCAGTAAAATAAAACAACATTTTCCAACAAACAAATACAAATTTTCTCTGCTCGAAACACCACACCAAAAGGATTCACCTTGAGAAAATTATAAAGTAGTGTTTCTTGAACTTAAATGATATAAGGGCTCCTGTTTAAGAGGGAAAATTCTCATGGGTATTCCTCTTACTCTCTCAAGAATTTCCAGTGGCTTCAATCTAAGAAATATTCATTTAAAATATTAAGTTCCTACCTACGCTCAGACTAAGTACACAAGTGGCAATCCAGTGGTCACTGGCATATCTAAAAGGAAATGTCAGATTAGTCACCAAGAAGACACATATTTCATAGTTAAGACTAATTAAACACCAGCAGCTCTAAAGATTAAAGGTCATTCGTGTACAAACATACAAAAGATAAAATTAGAACAGAAAATACACAACTGGAGAATAAATATCTAAGAATATCAAATATCACATCTGAAAACTCCATTAAAAGGTTTAATGATGACCAAGCCTACATATAACTACTAAACAAACATTCCACGCATTAAGCTTACGGACCATTCTAAGAATTCACTTTTCCTATACGCACTCTTTGTTTAAGGAGAAAACTCTCCCACTCACTTCACCTTTTACCAAGTGTACAAATACTATATATATGTTCATTTGAGTTCACAAATCAGTCTTTAGATAACTCCTCCACAAAACCAAATTTGTTCCCTTCCCCCAGTTTTACTGATATAACTGACATATAATTGGGCTTTCAGAAAAAAAAAAATTCATCATGATTTTTAGTTCAAAAGGCTGATAAAAAAGGAAGTAAAACTAACACATTTTAAATCAACTATACTCCAATAAAAATTAATTTAAAAAATAAAATTTAAAAAAAGGAAGGACAGTACAGACAATACCTGGGCCCACTGATCAAGGCTACTTTCACCCTTGAAAAAATTAAATCTGGTCTATTAAATCCCTCAAGTGTATTCTAAAGAGGAGCCCACACTGTAAGACAGTGAATTTGGGGCTTCCCTGGTGGCGCAGTGGTTGACAGTCCGCCTGCCGATGCAGGGGACACGGGTTCGTGCTCCGGTCCAGGAAGATCCCACATGCCGCGGAGCGGCTGGGCCCGTGAGCCATGGCCGCTGAGCCTGCGTGTCCGGAGCTTGTGCTCCACAACGGGAGAGGCCACAACAGTGCGAGGCCCGAGTACCGCAAAAAAAAAAAGACACTGAATTTGTATAACCTTTCTGAAGAATAATCCAGCAATATCTACCAAAAAGTTGTTAACGTGCATAACTTTGATTTAGCAATCCCATTTCTAGGAGTTTCTCTAAGATAATCTGGCATGTGCACAAGGCCATAACCATCATTTATTTTTGGGGGGAATGGCAAAAACTGTCAGAATCCTGAATACCTCCTCCCCCCATAGGGATTGGCTGTCTAAAATTACAGTACTGCTATATCCTGGAGTAATCAAGTAGCCATTAAAAATACAGAGCTACCTATTTATTCATGACATATTAAGTGGGAAAAAAAGCAGGTGAAAGAAAGAGAAGCGAAGGACTTCCCTGGCGGCCCAGTGGTTCAGACTCCACGCTTCCAGTGCAAGGGGCATGGGTTCAATCCCTGGCCAGGGAACTAAGATCTCACATGCCGCGTGGCACCGCCAAAAAAAAGGAAGAAAGTGAGATGGCATGCCCCCTTTAATACTTTAAAATATAGAGATAAAGGAATAAAATAGGGGATGGGAGACTGGGGCACACACTAAGATTATCTTTGAGGATTAAGGTTTAGAGATCATTCTTTTTTTTTCCTTTTCTTACTCATGTATACTTTGGAGCTCACTTCTTCCTACAATATTCACTTCAGAAACACCTTCATCGTACCTCTGTGGCAAGAAGCCTAGATTTTTAAAAAGCCGTCTTAAATGTGTTACCTTTTCAATATTTAAAAACCCCAATAATTTAAGTACCTGTTGCTCTTTTCCCTTACACAATGGGCTGTGGACAGTTCTGAATTTCTAAGGGAGAAATCACGCTCTATGCTATGATCTCTACCATGAAACACCACAGACATTACGATGCTCCCTAAGCAACATCAAGGTCAACCCCCCATCACAGTCACCTGTTATTTTATTTCAGAAACGGAGAAACCATTATTAAATTACTACAGAGACGTCACTGGAACAGTGCGGAACCTTATTTAAGGTCAACAAGCTCTGAAGTATCTAACATAAATATTAAGGCTTCTGAAAACAAGCAAGGCAGGACCCAGGCTTCAGATGACAATAAAGACTCCTCACTCCTCTGGTTCCTCCTAGCTTGTAGAAGCTACGGCTTAAGGTAATGGACCATTTCTCAGAACCAAAACAATGTAGGTGCTGTTTCAAGGTAACAGGTAAAAATGCTGTCAGGAAACGGTAGTCGAGGGCTGTAGAACAAATTATGTGATTTGCAGATTGGGGGAACCTCATTCTGCCAAGAGTCTTGGGAAATCACGACCAGGGGAGTTAGAATCCGGTTATTCTCTCAGAACGAACAGACACACATAGCAACCAGCCACTAGATGTCATTGTCCTTCAGGGAGTTGGTGGCATGTTGCTTATCCTAGTCAAAAGGAAGTCAACTGGTCTAGACGACTAATTCCTTAAATGGCATTAATTTAAAATAATCTGACCTTTGATTGGGGTGCTCCACAGTAGCTGACAAAAATAAAAATGAAAACCCACTGGAGACTGGCCGTCCGCCCCCAAAGGCAAGTGGCTGCCCAAAATACAACATTTTAATGACGGCACTAGAACATGTGGACGACTTTCAGACACAAGAGGGGGGAAAAAAGGTCCAGCCAAGCAGGAAAGCAGGAACTGCACAAAGTTAACAGCCAAGACCTGCAAGTCATGTCAGTGATCCTGAATCAGGAGACAGTGCTGGTTTCCTTTTAAAATTTATTTAAAACAGAAACAGCATGAAAGAGAGAATTTATTGTTTATTTTAGTAAGGAGTTCAAAGTTCTTGGTCACCCTTAGGGTCGCCTTTTTCAGCTCTGTGGCTTTTTCATGGTTCATTTGTGGGAAGGGGCGGGAAAAGGAACTGCTGATGAAACAACACACGTATCACAGGCTGAGAACAGTCGGCCAGGGGACGCCATCCTGCTGAGCCATTCCTGTACTGGTGTTGAGTGTTACGTTTTAAACTTTGAGGGAAGTAGCTGCCAACATTTTTTAAAAATTGAGAGATGACACATCAAAGCACGGATTTTAGCTTCTCTTGAAGAAGCAGAAGATGTGGTGGCAGTTCCTGGCCCATCTTCCCACGCAGCAATGGCAGGGGAGCGGAGCTGCCCCCCAGACCCGCACACAGGCGCACGCCCCTTAGCAACCCAGCCCACCAAGGCCTCTTGGTTCCAACTGGCTTCCTGCTTGGCCATGAGGAATCTGAATTTACAACTACAGCTGTAAAGAGCGTAGGAGAAGAAAGGGTTTGAGACGGACTAAGAATACCTCAGTGGACAGAATCAATTTCGTCCGAGAAAAGGGGCCGCAGGACTGCTAAGGCCACACTCTTTCCACCAAGATGACCCCACAGGCCTACGTGCTAAATGGCTCTCCCAAGAGACGTGCAGAATTGAGCAACCTTTCCTACCCATTTAACTCGATTCCCATGCTCCCAGTACAGACTTCGGGGGCGTCCTGGATCCTCACAATGACTGGGGAAGGAGGGGATCGCTACTCATACTTCACGGACAAGAGCCAGGGATGCTGGATGCCCTGAAATGTATAGCACAGTCCTGTGCAAGGAAGAAGCATCGTTCCTCCCACACAATTTGGTATTCCAGTGGACAGTCACATGGCTTAAAAAGCTGCAATTTCTGAGCCAAACCCCTAACTCCACTTAACACATGAACACAAAGCATGGATCTGCACGGTTCAATTAATAATATTATTAACACCTTTTCCAAAACTGAGAGTGTTATTTAATAAAGAGAAGCGTGTACCTTGCATTCTTAGTAACATTACCAAGAGCAGCTGACCATTTTGGAACACCACATTATGGAAAACATGCTTTTTGGGTCACCAGTACTATAGACCTACATCGGCCACAGTCTTCAGCTGCCTCATTCACGGGGTCTATACAAATAGGTAAAAGCATTTATCTCCTTATGTCCTCTAGAGTGACTGTGCAATTATAAAATTTATTACTTTCCCTTTATTTTGCCTTTATAATTCAGTTTCAAAACTTTGGTATCTTGGGAGATTATATTATTTACAGATTTTATTTCCTATTTATATTTATAGTTACACAATATTTGCTATTCAGAGGGAGCAATGGGTCTGCTGAGGTTGAGAATATCTGCCCTAAAACCATTAAAATAATGATGCAATCCCAGAAGCCTTCAAAGCAATCTCTTTGCTTCTGTTGTTTTCTTTTTCTCTCCTACCCTCTTACTCCCACAGATGCCTCACTCTGAGGCTTACCTGTCACCTCCTCTTCCTCCAGAAAGCCCTCCCTGACTACCATATCACCCATCCTTATACTCAAAAGCGGATTTGACTGCCCCTTCTAGGTGCTCCCACAGCCTCGGTGGTTTGCCCTATAACAGAACTTGCTACAGTCGTGTCACTACCTCTTTACTCTTAATTAGCTATTAAGCTCCCAGAGGGTTACGATGCTGTCACAGTTTTATCACCATCACCTAGCACAGTGCTCACTCATTCATTCAAGAACTATTTCTTGAGCACCTACTATGTGCCAGACACTATTACAATGCACTGGGGATACAGTGGTGAACAAGACAGGCACTGCTCCTCATCTTGTGGTGTCGTCACTCTACTGAGTGACAGATGCTAATTAAGGGAACTTTTAAATATAACTGCAGACTTCGATCAGTGCAGAGAAAGATATAAACAGGGTGCTATGACGGAGGAAAGCAAGCAACACATGGCTTAGATAAGGAGATGGGGAGAGACCTCACTGAGATGACTTAAACTGAGAGATGAAGGAGGCAGAGGTCTTAGCTTAGGCAAAGTCAGGAGAAGACTGTTCTCAACAGGACAAATTGCAAGTGCTAAGGTCGTGAGACTGTTCGGAGCCTGTGGTGCTCAAAAAAATAAAACGAAAGGACACAGAGCAAGTCTAGCTGGTTCAGAAGCCTCAGAGGGAAAGCAGCGTCCAGCAGGCACGAAGTCTGCATTTCATTTTAAGGGCCATGAGTGCCTGTGTGTCTTCACACTGGAGGATCAGCTCATGGAGGTTAGGAACCTGGTCTTCTCATCATGCCTGGAGCCCCTCACCCCTGTCTAATACAGTATGTGCTGAATAAAGGAGTCCCTTCCATGGGCCCTACCTTACCCAGTGCAGCTGGCTGTGACTTTGTCATTTATTAGTCACAAAGAGAGCAAGCGTGAGCCCCATGTGCTCACAGATACCCCACATCCTCGGCTGTCATCACTGAGTCTCAAGAAAGAGCTTTTTTTTTAAATTAAGTTAGTAACTATTTGAGCGCCTACCATATGTTGTAGGCAAGAGGGATACAGCAACGAGCAAACCTGACACAAATTTCTGCCTTTGAGTAGTTTACATTCTAGTGGGGGTAGAGAGCTGATAAATAAATTAGAAAGATCATGATAAGTGATGTGGAGAAAAATAAAGCAGAACAGGGGGATGGGGAACGGTCTGCAATTTCAATACCACCCTGGATGTATGTCATGTCTTTCTTCTCCACATCTCAAAGAAATTCCACACAGATTAGCCTCACAGAAGAATTATATCATCTCGACACTAGAAGAATTATAGCATCATTTGACAGATGGAAAAACAGGCTCAGAGAGGCTCAAAAATTTGCTTATGGTCACAGAGCACATCAGCAGTAGAATGAGCATCTCTTTTATATGCCAAGTAATAGACAAGATAAATACAATGATAAAAGCTAAAATTTTCTGAGCACTTATCACAAGCCAGGCATTGTTCACGTGCTTTTTATGTTTCATGTAATCCTCACAACAACCTCTTGATGAGTATATTATTACCATTCCCATTTTACAGATGAGGTAACAGAGGCACAAAATGGCTAAGTAACTCACCCAAGATGTCCAGTTAGTGAGTGGTGAAGCTAGCATTCTAATCTAGGCAGTTGGCTTCCTGACCCTGTGCTCATAACCAGTACCGTACCTAAAGCCATCCCAGAAAGGGCATGGCTGAGAAAAAAGAAACTCTCAAGACATCTCAGGATGACTACGACCCACCTTTCCTTAGAGTCAGCTCCCTTTTAGCCCTTTATCAAAGACTGTATGAAACCTGGTGTCCAGAGCTAGAGGACTGCAAAACTCATCTTCCCGACCCATTCGACTCAGACACAACCCACATGGCCGCTCATGAGACCTCGCCATGGAGCTCCATCCCAATACGTACGTGTAGTTTGTTGAGTAGTACTGCGTCTGTCGTGCTGTTGGCTCCTGGCTTAGCAGCTTTCCAGAACTGCTTCTGGGCGGAGTAGCGATTCATGGGACATAGTTTAAAGAGGCAATCTAGAAGTGAAACAAACAAGTAAAAACTGTTACTGAGGAACAGGGCCCTTTTACAAACCTCTCCTTTGACCTTTAATTCTCACCACCATTATGTGAGGTTAGAAATGAGGAAGACGAAACTTCTAGAAAGTTAAGTCAAATGTCCATTGTCACACAGCCAGTTAGGGGCAGAGCTGGGACTCAGAGTCCAAATTCAGAGCTCTCGATGCCGCCCCAGAGGTATCGCCTTTCCTTTATGATGGACAAATTTAAGGGCAGTAGTCTCAGTGTATACAACAGTACATAGAAACATTTCTGGACATAAATCCAACTCTCTCCAATTCGACTACATTAAAAAAAACAACAGAAGCTTATTTGGAGGCACCTCCTCGGGCAGTGGCCTCTTGAGTGTTGTTCACCAGATGATTCTCTGGGGAGCAGGAAGAAAATAAATGAACTTGCAGAGACATTCTGTGTCTTCTCCCTCTCTCTCAGTGCATGGTGATGTGCTTCTGTTTAGGAATGCCTGGGGTCATGACTTTTCACATTGTTTTATGTGGTAGAACTAACTCACAACATGGACTAGTGGCTTCAAAAGATGTCTGCAATGAAACCAAAACACCGAAGAGAGGAGTAATGGAAACCCCACAAAAAGGAAAAATAATGATGATCTAACCAGATGTGAAAAAAAAGTCACCCAGATATTAAAAACTGTTTTAAAAAACACTTAAAATGTTGTCTCTAATGATGAACGTTGCCCTTAAAGCACCCATGTGCCTTAAGATATTCATGATAATATGCTAATCATGATTAAGAGGACACATTATTGTTTAACCTCAATCTTTTTCATCAACATATAAGTTCCTGCTTGCTTTTATAAGGTATACAATCTATTAGTACAGTGACACATGTATATAACTTTTAAACACACACACACACACACACACACACACACATAGAGTTTACGGGTATCTTTGTCAAAATTTTTTGATAGGGATATGCCATGGAAAAAGTTTACAAATAACCACTCTAAAAAACTAACACTAGACTTGACACTCACTCTTTGAAAATTCTACCTTCTGACATACAGGATTTTCAAATGGTATTTGTAGAGTAAAATTAATAAATTTGCAATGAACACCCAGATTTGGAAAAACTGCACCCTGAAAGTAGATCAGAGCAAGCTTTTATAAAAAAACTTAATCTACTAACTGTACACTTATTCTTATCTGTTCACTGAGACATTCCCTGAAAGGGCACTGAACAGCTAAATACTGTTTTTGTCTTAGCCAAATAACTATCTCAAAGTAAAAAATATTCATTTACTGTCAAGGACACAGATACTAAGTCTTTCCTCTAATTCAGTTGGAATCAATGAACTTTTACTAAGTACAACGCACACAAATACTTGACACTGTTCAGAAAATAATTTTTAATCAATTAACTGCAGAAATAAAAGGTACCTTCCCATTTCTATAACCTCCTTCTTCACTAAATATTTCTACCTAGTCACAAGCAGCTACCAGACAAATATAAGGTCACTGGTATCCATCTTTACCAAGAATATAATCCATCTACTGAAAGTAATTGTTAGTGCACATGAAAGACGCTATCCAGGTCTTGAGAGAACAAAGGACATGGCAGGAAACTGGTTTAAAAGATAAAAGTTTCATCTCTAATGAAACTCACAGGTCATTGTTATTTACTGTATCAGTGGCAACTTCATGACGTCACTGCAAGACAAAGTTTTTCTACCGCTTTGATATATGTGAACTCTCCATTCACCCTGAGAACAATCACACACAACCATGAGACTACCAGGCAGTGTTAAATGTCCTATCTTTGACACAAGACAGAAGGTGCCATTTGCACAGGACCAGGGTGACTTCCTTGATAATCACAAGACTTACTACCAAAAAACGATTCAAAACACCTAAGTCGCTGGTATTAATATCTGATACACAACTTTTTATGGATTAAATGAGGTTAATAAATTCAATTTTCATCAATAAGAAGACATTGAGAAAAACTATTATTTTTCCCTCCAGCACAATTCATATGATGATGGCTAACTGGTATGCATTACCATCCCACCCCATCCCACCCCATCCCACCCATAATTTGACTTAAGTTGATTTAAGGATCGGGCTGGATCTATAATGCCAAGAGATTAACAAGCAATGGAAAGTACCATTTTACAACTTTTGATGGTATTGTCAGTGGGTATAACCCACTTAACAAACCAATGGACTACGAACAGGCTCAAATTTCAGGCAGCTTTCCATTGACCTAAGATGAGAGTGTGAACTGAAGCGCTGTCAATCCAACCAAAGCCCTGCTGCAACTTCCACAGCAACTATTTTTCTTGGGCAAAACAGCATTGTACTGGATTAAGCATTTTTACAACCAACTGTCTATGTGAATATGAGATGCTAACATACTAGTAACAGAACCAAATTAGCCTTCCTGATTTTGTCCTGTCTTCCCAGTTGCTTAGCAACTGATTCAAAGTGAAAATTAGATTAAGCAATTCAAATATGATGTTGAAGTAGCCTTCTGAAATTTTGCACTTCAGCGGCTCTACATTGCCCTTTGCTATTTGGATGGCACAGCAGGACAAAGTTAAAGTTCTGCTGGATCCCAATACTGTGCTAAGTATAGAAATGCACAAATATAGGGAATCTGGTGGAAGAACTGTACCTATTTGGGGGAAGTATGTATGTGTGTATATATATGTGCATGTACACACACACACACACTGTGCTTTGATTTTGCCCCAAAGAAATGCCACAAAGATCTCTTATGTGACAAGTGATTTTTCAAGGCTTTTAAAAAATAAACTAAATTAAGCTTTCAAAAAATTACTTTGGAATATTCCTAAGCTTTAGCAGATGCCACACTGGGCTAGCAAAGGAGAAGTGAGCGGAATGGAGGGGCTGGGTTAAGTGTTAAAGGGCACGTGGGCTGAAAACAGGCCATAGCTGATCTTCCATGGTTTAAAGAGCATTCCAGGGACTTCCCTGGTGGCGCAGCAGTTAAGAATCCGCCTGCCAATGCAGGGGACATGGGTTCGTGCCCTGGTCCGGGAAGATCCCACATGCCATGGAACAACTGAGCCCGTGCACCACAACTACTGAGCCTGCGCTCTAGAGCCCACGAGCCACAACTACTGAGCCCACGTGCCACAACTACCGAAGCCCGCATGCCTAGAGCCCATGCTCCGCAACAATAGAAGCCATTGCAATGAGAGGCCCGCACACCGCAACGAAGAGTGGCCCCTGCTCGCCACACCTAGAGAAAGCCGACGTGCAGCAACGAAGACCCAACACAGCCAAAGATAAATTAATTAATTTTTTATAAAAAGAAAAAACAGGAGGAAGAGGAGCCACAGGTGTGCTTGGAGCCACCTTGATGGGGTCCCCAGCGGGGTGAGAAAGCAAGAAGCCGACGGAGCCACACATCAGGGACTCAGTGAGAGAATAAAGTCTGCCAGGAGAATGGCCGAAACCCCCCATCTCCTTGCTGTCCTCCACATCCTTAGAACTTTGAACTCTAGAAAGTAAAGTGCCTGATGGCAGGGACTCGTGTCGGTTCTGTACACCCCGGTAACCCAGGGGCTAGGAGTAATGTAGCGGCACAAAGATGGTTGTTGTATTAAGGATTTAAACATGCTGAAATCCCTAGGTCTCCAGAAGCGACATCAGGTTTGTCCTAAGTCACTTCCAGCTTTGAGCTCCCAGCAGTCTATTCATGAATCCAATGACTACTTATTAAAGTGCCTACTATGTGCTGGGCACAGTACAGGGGGCTGAGATTGTAACAGTGAACCCAATGCACAAGTTTCTTAGTATAACCCTAGTGACAGCGAAAAACTAGTCAAATACACAACTTGAAGTACACAGCAAGTTAAAGGACTACGGAGACGAGAATTATCTATCAGCCCAATACGGCTGGTGTGGAGGAGTAGCACTTTATACGGGGTCATCAGCGAAAGGCATGTCCACGGCTTCTGAGCAGAGAGCTGTAGGGTGAGAAGGAGCCCGGCTTTGATAACAATGTAGAGGCAACGCCTTCCAGGCAGAGGGAACAGCAAGTGCGAAGGCTTCGAGTTGGAAGGAAATCTTCAGGAGGTTAAAAATGAGCACAGAAGGGCTGGAGGGAAGCGGACGAAGGGAGAGTTGCAGGAGACGTGTCTGGAGAAGCAAGCAGGGGGCCACATCACGCAGGGTTGTGTGGGTCACGGGGAGGCACTGCTTGTCCTTGTGGGAAGCTACCAAAGGGCTTTAAACAAAGAAGAACCTGGTTTTTGTTTCTACAGGAGCTTTCTTCTGGTGATGGTACCTCCTAAGAAAGGGAAGGCCGGGAGGGGGTGGATTTAGAGGAGAATAGGAGAAATCAAGAATCTTATTTTGGCTTTGCTTGGTTTGAGATGCCTATGAAACAACCAAGCTGAAATGTTCAGTGGGCCATTGGTCAACTAGCAGGTTGAAAATACAGGACAGTCAGTAGTTTAAGGGGTTAGGGGCAGAAGAAGAGGAAGGATGGGGGTACTGGAGAAGAGAGCTGAGGAAATCAGTACGACAAATGCAATGTAGCGACTCATCTTGGCTAGGGAGATCTAACCAAACCTAGAGAATATGTTAACTGAGCCTTACAAAAGCTTGAACTTGATTCATAGTTTTCAGAGGGCAGAATAAAGACCTTTCCTCTCCTTTTCCCCTCCCCCAACAAAAAACTCCAACACAATGAAAATTAAAAACAAAAAAAATGCAACTACATCTTCTGAGAAACTCAAATCCTTCTTTTGGAATAAATGAAGATGGGAAGAGGATGGAGAGGTAGAACTTGAGAGATGGGGGGAGGTATCTACAGTGAGGGTACCAGCGAGAAGCAAGCTTATTTGCCCTACGGAACCCTGGAAAGGCTCAGGACCCCATGATGACACTGCACAGGGCATCACTGCCCAACCTGGAGCAGGGACAAAGGGCCCATGGGCTGAGACCCAGGAGTGATGGGTCATCCCCTCCGCCTGCTACATGGAAGCGTGATGACGCCTGCAGAGGGAGAGAACACTAGCAAATGCTACAAAAGAGCTAATAGGCAAATCAGGACAAATGAGATGATTAAGAACTCCAGGGAAAGGCTGTGTGCTATTGATAAAATGCAGTGTGTGTTTAGCTCAATGGTGAACAATATTTACACAGTCATAAAAATCTAAGACTAACTATTAATTTAGCCAAAAACAGGAATACAACTTTAATGGGAGGATGGAGGGGGAGCAGGAAAGTGTCGGAAGCCACCGTCATGTACAATAACAGGAAGTGAACAGGTGATATTTAAGATAAATTCATCTACAGATATGAAGAGACACACATCATCCAGAAATACAGTGGTAAATACCAGAATAAAATGTTAAAATGTTTTCAACTGTTGCCTCAAAAAAGTGGGAAAGCGTGAGGTGTCAGACATAAGACCGTTATTTTTATTCTGCATTTTATCAATATTTGACTCTTTTAAGTTCAATGCACATAACATAAAATTAACCATTTTCAAATGCACAATTCTGTGGCATTTAGTACATTCCCAATGCTGTACAACCACCACCTCTATTTAGTTCCAAAACATTTTCTTCACTCCCACGAGTAAACCCTGTATCTATGAAGCAGTTCCCCCTCCAACCCATGTATCAATGAAAATCTGTAACTTTTAAAAATGACCTTTTTATACTAAATCACTGTTCAATATCATAGTGAGATATCACTTTACACTACAGGGTGACAAAAGCCAACAAGCTGGATAATAACAAGGGTCAGAGGGGATGTAGAAACCTTTCTGCACTATCGTTCAGTGTGGCTACAAAGGAATGCGCACATAACCTCTAACATATAATTCAGCAGTTCTCTGCTGGGCAAACATTCCAAAGAAATCTCCCCCAGGTCGCCAGATCTCGCACTTCCACATGTAGAAGGATGCTCTAGGAAAAAGGGCGATGAGAAGGCACATCTGCTCTTGAGCGCACTGGCCTGGAAGCAACATTAAACTTGTGCTCACAGACCATCAGTGATAACCAATCACATGATCCCCCCACCCCCATGATGCCAGGAGCTAAGAAATGCCCTTCAGTCGAGTGCCCAGGAAGAAGAAATGAGTTTGCTGTGGACCTAAGCAACCCCTGCTGCAGTCTGTCCTCCAGGTTGCCAAGCACCCATTTCACTGTCTCTTACCCCATCCACTGGCTGATGTGGCGGTAGTTAACTAGGCAAACACAGTCCCTCATCGCACAGAATCTGAGCTCTTCTAACCTACCTCACTGATCAAAGAGACAAACAGTCAGCAAGCTATCATTTTTTTAAAATTCTTCATTCAGTGAGTATATATAAATGCAATTTTATATAGGGAGAAATCAAGAGTAGATTTACATGAGCTCGAATATGAAAAATTTAAGTGTTGATCGTACGTATCTTGGCTTCTTTTGAAAAAGAGGCAACAGAGTAAAAATTTCAGAAGGAGCAGACAATATGATTAACAAAGAGAAAGGGGAATGTTAATTCCCCACCAAGGGAGTTAAGATTTCAAAGAAGCAATGAAAGGGGAAAACAAAATTGTTCGATTTTAAAGACTTTCCCAACTCATACTTACTGGACAAACAGTTTCACGAGGGTAGAGCTTATCTGCCTTCTGTATCATCCTGTCCCTGGTGCTTTCAGTAAATATGGGATCAGTGAATGAGTACTCAGTCCATGAGTGGGTACTCAAGGTGGAAGAATGTTCTTCAATGGCAGTTCACAAAAGGAAAACCTACTCCTATTTCCAACAAAAACCTTCCATAAACAAGTAATTAAGTCCAGTTCAGTAAGAGGAAACCAGTACATCATACTGTTGTGTCTGTTGCATGCGAATCACATTTCCCCAAAAAGCCAGAAGAGAAGAAGCCCTTTGAAGTCCAGTGACATTTTCCAATAGGGACTGCCAAATCAACCTTCCATTACCTATCTACAGAAAACACAGACATTGTTCCTGAGAGACAAAGGACAACAAGGTAATTTTTTCCCATTAAGGTGACCAGATGCTTTTTCTGAGTAGAAAACTCAGACTGAGGACTCCCAAGGTTGCTCTCCTGTACCTTTATCATCTTACCTGGTTGCAGGACCATCACCCACAAACACATTAAAAACGAGAAATGTAGGGAGAAACTTCCCTTTTTGACCTGCTTTAGCTTGGCCAATTAAATTTTTATTTACCTTTTTGAATATAGATCAGAGAAGTAAAAACTTAGTTGGGAAGGCAAGGACTCCTCCCACTGTGGAAGACAAAAGGGCCCAGGAGTTCCTTCTAGAGGCAGCCCCAACACAGGTATCTGCCTTCGCTTGGACAGCTGGAGCCTCTGCCCTGGACTCTGCACCTGGACAGATGGATACAAAGTCCCAGGGCCAGTTCAAGACTGCTCGTGGGAGCGGAGCCGGATGTGTCCACGGGAAATGTCCAGAGCCTGCCTCCCCCAGCACTGAGTCTGGTTCCCTGCTGAGTCTTTCAACCGTTTCCTCTTGGCTTAGGTGAGTCAGTTTCTGCTGTCTGCAACCAAAAGTCCGAGCTGACCCGTCGAGTAACAAAAATGCCAAAAACAGTAAGAGACAAGGAATCTGGAAACCCGGGTTCCAGCCCTGGCTCCACCACTCACTAGCCAGGAAGCCAAAGCCAGGTTACTAAAGCTCCCTGTGTCCACACATCTTCCCTGGAAAACAGATGATCCCCAAGGCACCCCAGAGCCCTAAGACCTGATGATGTTTGTGGAAGCTTAGAGACCACGTCAGAGAAGTCACAGAAAACCCAAATGTGGAAGCACAGAGGTGTACACTGATCTGCCATCTGGAAGAATTGGTTTAAACCTCAGCTCTATTCTATGTTGTATGATCTTGGCGAAAATTATCTCATCTCTGTAGGTTTTCATTTCTTGCCTATAAAAGGGCAATAACCACAATGGGTAACTCACTAATTAACCTAAAAGATTAACTACTTCACTTGAAGCACTAGTACAGATGCTGGCACAGAGTAAACGAACATTAGCCACTAAGACAAAGTGGATAAACGAACTGCATCTCATGCTCCACTTTAATGCTGGACAGCTACAGACTACTGTTACACATAACGACATGGATGCATTCCACAAACATTTTTTTTTTTAATTTATTTTATTTATTTATTTTTGGCTGTGTTGCATCTTCGTTGCTGCGCGCGGGCTTTCTCTAGTTGCGGCAAGTGAGGGCTACTCTTCATTGTGGTGCACGGGCTTCTCATTGCGGTGGTTTCTCTTGCGGAGCATGAGCTCTAGGCACGTGGGCTTCAGTAGTTGTGGCTCGCGGGCTCAGTAGTTGTGGTTCGCGAGCTCTAGAGCGCAGGCTCAGCGGCCATGGCACACGGGCTTAGTTGCTCCGTGGCATGCGGTATCCTCCTGGACCAGGGCTCGAACCAGTGTCCCCTGCATTGGCAGGTGGATTCTTAACCACTGTGCCACCAGGGAAGTCCCCACAAACACTATTTTGAGTGAAAGAAACCAAGGCAGAAAGAGTCCATTTATACTGAATGAATCCATTCACGTGACGTTCAAGAACAGGCAAAACTTTGCTAGAGCCACAGTCAAAATAGCAGTTACCTTTGGGGGCGGTATTTCCTGAGAAGGGGCACTTTCTGGGGTGCTGGAAATGTTCTCCTAGCTCAATCTGGGTGGGAGTCATGTGGGTATAAGTGTATTTAAAACATCATCAAGCAGTGCTCAAATTTAAGGTTTGTGCATCTTTGTGTGTGTGTGTGTGTCTGTGTGTGTGTATGTGTGTGTGTAATACCCCTTAAGGAAAGAAAAAACTTAGATAGTACTTGTTCTCACAAAAAGGAGGATGATCTTGCTGATAACAGAAAAACAAATTTCCCCTTCATGTAAAAGGTTAACAATACTGTCCGACTTCTGTGGCTGCGACACACCTTGTTTTGTCAGGGTTTGGGTTGGGCGCTTACTGGTTCATAATGGAGAGGAGGAGGGGCAGAAGGGAGATGACATCACTGTCTCCCCAAAGGGCAGCCGTTATTTGTTCACCGCAGGACACTCTGGGCAATAAGCATTCCCTGGCACCAAGCCCGATGCCCGGAGGTATTCTGACCAAGTCCCTTTTCCCCACTGATTCCCTGTTCTATCGAAACACCTTTAAACCATTAACAGGCAGCGGTTTTAAATCTGTAATGAAATGCCATGTTGTCTGACATTTGCTTCAAAATAACTGGGGAGGGCTTCCCTGGTGGTGCAGTGGTCGAGAGTCCCCCTGCCGATGCAGGGGACACGGGTTCGTGCCCCGGTCCGGGAGGATCCCAGGTGCCGCGGAGCGGCTGGGCCCGTGAGCCACGGCTGCTAAGCCTGCGCGTCCGGAGCCTGTGCTCCGCAACGGGAGAGGCCACAACAGTGAGAGGCCCGCGTACCGCAAAAAAAAAAAAAAAAACTGGGGAGAGAGAGATGGGAAGATATAGATGACTTGAGATTAGCCATGAGTTGCTAACAGTCAAGGTGCGTATTGGGTACACGGAGGTTCGTTATACTATTATTCTCTCAATTTGTATACGTGCTTAAATTTTTGTATAATAAAAGATATTTCAATATCTTCAAAATCATCTATTAATTTATTTTCAAGTGTGAAATTTTTATAAAAATCAATCAAATGTTCACCAAGTTCAAAAAAAGACTATTTTTAAAAGAGGAAGAAAGGAAAAAAGGAAGAAAGGGAGAGAGGGAAGGAGGGGGAAAAAGGAAGAAAGGAAGGAAGGGAGGGAGAAAAGCATGTTATTTATATCATCTGGTCCAATTTGCCAATCTACCTGAAAACCAATATACTCTAGAAAGGAGTAAATAGCTGGATAGACTTGTCAAATAAATCCAACAGTCACAAAAAATTGAGCTAGGATGCCCAGCTCTGTGTTAGATATACGAAGAGTAAACAAAATTGTGGACTTCAGGTTAAAAATCTTGCTGTGTAGAACTCTGCATGCTCAGTGTCTCTCAACGCAAATCAAATCTCACAGTGCATAGCCCTGGCTATTTCAAACACTACAGCTCATGTGAACCTCTGAGGATGTGTCACATCTTCTACAAAAGGGCATTCAGAAGGTCTGCAACATGTGGTCTGAAAAGACTTACATGAGCTATTGGGTTGGTTAGCCCAAGATCCTCCTGGAAAAATACTTTTGCCATCAGAAACGCCCATTACATGAAGGAAATGTACACAGTTTCTCCTGAATTTGATTTCTCCTTCATTCAACAAACATTTCTTAAGCACATGTGTGCTGGAGACACAGTGTCAGTAGAACCTGGGCCCTGAGAGTCCTCGGGGAGACAGACGGAGCCGACAGGTAGCTCCAAGGTGTTTGCAGCAGAACATCTAAGCCAGCCCAGGGAGACATGGGAGAGACAGTGTCAGAGGCCTTCTCAGCTGAGCTTAACAGCATCTACTGCTCAAGCCAGTGGGTGGGGCAGGAAGAGGGATGGACGACACGGAAAGAATGAGAAGCTGGAAAACCTGTTGCATTATATGCTGCACATCCTGCTTCTCTGTGACGTGGACCAGACCTCCTGATACGGCCCATGGTCTAGAAGAGAAAGGCTGATACTGCCAGCCTGCTGGCCCTCCTCTCACCCCTACCTAGGCAGGGCGGGGGCAGGGGCAGGGAGGAGGGCATCACCCTTTGACCCCATGAGTGCCCTTCCCTCCCACATTCTCCACGTGGTATTCAAGGCAACCTTGGCCAAGCGAGCAAAGCTGTCACTGCTCGTTTGTATTCACATCTCCATGGAGAGGCAAGAAGGCAAGCAGACAACGACGACCAAAGGAAGATGCAGCCCCATTTGTCCTGCTCTGTTCGTTTCCTGGTCTCCACTGAAGACCTAGTGACCCAACTCTGGGTCCTTCGGTGCTTCCAACCCAGGATTCCCCAACCAGCCCCTTTCATACATGATGTGGGCCACTCCCCATACATAGTTGTGATTTTTTTTTTTGCATACTAAGCATACCCTCAGTGAACAGATTACTTCCAAAGGGACCCTTTCACCAACCCTGACTCAGCAAAAAGGAACTAAGTAAACAAATCAGGAGTCACTCAAAGATGGCATATATTTACCCTGAATAAAAAGAAAAGTCATTTTCTTAATTTATTTCACGACTTAGGTTTCCTTTACTTACATTTGATTTTTAATCCTAGCAAACACAGTCTACCATCAAACAGCCTTTACAAGTTAAAATATCTCTCAAGAAAAATGACTGTCAAGATTTTTCTCTCCTCCAGAACACGTATCTGAAAGACATGATACATTCCCACCCAAAACAGTGGCTTATTAGAGTAGCAACTCTCCAGGAAGGCACCTCAAGAATGACCCCTTGCTTCAAAATTATTATACCAGGGTTTCTCAGCACAGGCCCGACACTGTGGGCATCATCTATAATTCTTTCTGGGGGGGGGGGGCGGGTGCTGTCCTGTGCATTGTAGGAAGCCTGGGGGCATCCGTGGCCTCTACATCTCAGGGGTCAGTAGCACCCAGGTATTACAATCAAAAATGCCCCCCACTGAGGACCTCAGGATTAAGCCTTCCTTCCCATTCTTCTCATGAATCAATGTCCTAAAGTTACCGAAATTGACAAAATGGAGGGATAAATACAACGGTAGGGGGTGAAAAGGGAAGCATTCCAGACCGTTCTGTACTACGTCTCACAACCACATTCTTTGTTTGCTGTATTTGCAACTCTACTTTATGGCTATAGCTCTTGTTCTGAAACTGACTCCCCTGCCTAAAACCCTTTAGGGTTGTGATTCTCAGCCCTGGCTACTCCCCACGGCCACACAGGGAGTGTTTAAAATAATACTATGCTCTGGCCCCTCCCCAGGAGATTCTAACTCCTTGGAGGTGGGGTGTGAGCAATTTTCCCTCCCAAACTCCCCAGGAGATTTCAACTGAGAACCACTCCTTCAGGATTTCACACCACAGCAGTTGAGCTCAAATTCAGAAGTACAAATATCATAGTTGTCAGGGGATTTTATCAATACAGATTAATACAAATGCCTGAGTTGGAGGGTCAGGGCCTAGGAATTGCCATTTTTTTTAAATAAATAAATTTGTTTGTTTGTTTGTTTTTGGCTGCGTTGGGTCTTCGTTGCTGTGCACAGGCTTTCTCTAGTTGCAGTGAGCGGGGCTACCCTTCGTTTTGGTGCACGGGCTTCTCATTGCGGTGGCTTCTTTTGTTGCGGAGCACAGGCTCTAGGTGCACGGGCTTCAGTAGTTGTGACTCGCAGGCTCTAGAGCTCGGGCTCAGTAGTTGTGGCGCACTGGCTTAGTTGCTCCGCAGCATGTGGGATCTTCCCGGACCTGGGCTCGAATCCGTGTCCCCTGCATTGGCAGGAGGATTCTTAACCACTGTGCCACCAGGGAAGTCCAGAATTGCCATTTTTAACAAGTTCTCCAGGTGATGTTTCTTTTTTTTTATTGCGGTATTGTTAATTTACAATGTGTGTTAGTTTCAAGTGTACAGCATAGTGATTCAGTTATACATATATATATATATATTCTTTTCCAGAGCCTTTTCCTTTATAGGTTATTACAAGATGTTCCCTGTGCTATACAGTAGGTCCTTGTTGTTTACCTATTTTATATATAGTAGTGTGTATCTGCTAATCCCAAAGTCCTAGTTTATCCCTCCCCCCCTTCCCCTTTGGTAACCATGTTTGTTTTCTATGTTTGTGAGTCTACTTCTGTTTTGTAAATAAGCTCATTTGTATCATTTTTTTAGACTCCACATATAAGTGATCTCATATGATATTTGTCTCTCTCTGTCTGACTTACTTCCGTAAAAAAGAATGAAATACTGCCATTTGCAGCAACATGGATGGACCCAGAGATGATCCTGGTAAGTGAAGTAAGTCAGGTGATTCTAATGTGAATTGGCCCCAGCCGCACTCAGAGAAACACTAACCTGCAGAATAAATGAATTCTAAGAACGGGACTTCTCAAACTTGCACACGTAGACCAATCATCTGAGGATCTTGTTAACAGGAAGGCACTGATTCAGCAGGTCTGGAGACAGGTCTGAGAAGCTGCATTCCTAACAAACTGTCAGGTCATCTGGAAGTTGCTGGCCTGGGGAACCACTCTGAGTAGCAACGTTCTAAGAAACTGAAGTCACTGCCAGCCACTTGGATTCCCCAGTCCTGTCAGACATACCTCAAAGAGCTTAGCAAGCAAAGCGTTCAGATGCCTCAGATGACAGCGTGGTGCACAGAACATCAGCTGGGGATGCGTGGGCTGCCCACCTTCCCACCCACGTCTCCAGTTTCATTTCTTTAAAATGCTCCTCCACCAACACCCCGCTCCCACCATTCCAAACAGTTCTCACAAACGTGTGCCATACGTCACTCTTCTGTATTTTTACCAAGTCGTTCTCTCCGCCTGAAATTGTATTCCCAGGTCCCCCCCTTGACCAGCACGACGGCTATTTGCTGCCTAGGCCACTCTTCATCTCTCACATGCTTTCAGCTCACCTCAAAGGCCAGCTCCCTAGAGAAGGCCTCCCTGTTCCCCATCCTACCTGACTCTGCTACGATGCAGACTCATCACTCCCTCCTCCAGGATGCCAAACAGTGCCTTTCTCCCTTATGATCTATGTAATAGGTACGTGGACCATGAAGGACTCATCTATTCAGTGGGAAAAATTACTGCCTCTGCCCCAGATTTAAAAAAACAAAACAAACAAAAATAACAGCAAGACACTGACTACCCTAAGTTGCAAACAGTGCCAATTCAGAAATTTAAATTATCTAAACCCTTATAATGATCAAAGCTGCCAATATTATTTCAAGCCAGGTTTCCACTCCCGCACTCCCTTCTGACATACACCTCCATCCTCCCCACCGTACTCCCATCCTGCCTACTTCACTTTCCGATCCAGGGATCAGGGAAGAGATGAGGGACAGGAGAACAGCAGAGTCCTTCCTTGGCTAGCTCCACACTCTAGCCCGGCATGACAGGTACTTAGAGCTGCTTCATTCACGAGCACTTTTTCTTAGATTTTTATTTGTAAATAATTGGAAACTTACAGAAGAGTTGCAAGAGTAATAATACGAAGACTACTCTTTACCCAAAGTCACCTATTGTTAACATTTTGCCCATTTGCTTTACCATTCATGCTCTCTCTGTATGTACACATATAACACTTCATATGTATGATACATACATATGACATAATTTCCTTAACCACTTGGGAGTAAGTTGCACACATTATTGTCCTTTATATTTACTTCAGTGCCCATTTCCTAAGAACAAGGATATTCTCTAACGTAACGATGGTGCAGTTATCAACTTCAGTAAATTTAACATTGATCCTATACTTTTATCTCAACTTTTATAGTCCAGATTTTCATTTTGTCATTTGATCCAATAATGTCCTGTCTAGCACTTCCTGATCCAGTCCAGGATCCAGTTTAGCATGAGGGAATGCATTTAGTTGTGATATGACTACAGCTGTTACACATCTTTTATGATCATGACATTTTTTTTAAGAACACAGTCCTTTTTTTTAAAAAACAGAGCACTCCTCATTAGGGGTTTGTCTGATGTTTCCTCAAGGTTTCACTCCAGCTGGGATACTATGTAAGGGATGCTGTGTGCTTCTCGGGGCGTCACATCTGGAGGTGTACGGCATCCATCTGCTCTGGCTGGCACTTTAATAGGCATCTTGGAGGTGAGCCTGCCATTGCTAGACGTCCCTCCTCTGCATTCCCCCTTCCGGGGGAAAAGCATCTGTTCTGGCAGTCACAACCCCTCCGCAGCCAATGAAGGTCCGATCCATCAACCCTAGGTTCTTCTCCATGGGGTGCCCTTCCTGGCTAAGAAAAGCCCCACACCAGCTCACCTACACCCATGGCCCTTATGTGCCCAGTGGAAAAATCACACATTCTTTGCCTAAGGAAATGGACACCAATGTAGCAGAAATGCTCTTTTACTTTGCTGTCAACAGAGCTAGACAGCCTCTTTCATCCCCATATAGTCCCTGGTTGGAATCAGACACCCTCATCCCTCCCCCAGCAGAGGAGATACACACCCAGCTCTCCAAGTACTCCAGTAACTTTTTTCAGTTAATGCTTTTATAAAGACTCTGATCCCTCAACAGGAATGCATCATCCTCTGTGTCCTGGTGCCTCAGCAGAGACTTCTGACTTTATCCTACCTGACCTCCCTCCCACCTTCCACCTCCACAACTGTCCCAATGCCTGGAAACAGAAGTCTACAGTCTTATTCATCCCTGTGTTCCAAACAGCCTAGCAAACACATAAGCCTTCCCTAACTGTTGCTGAGCTATAATGTACCTCCCACCTAGAACGCACCCTCAGACACATTCAAAAACTGTCATCTGAAAAATGGGTCTTGCCTTATTTGTCTCCTTTAGTTCTTTTTTTCACTTGTTTAGTCAAAAGTTGATGCTTTAGTATTTTAGTTAATGTTTCTGTTTCCTTTTCATATGTTTTGTTACCCGTAAGCTTGAAATTTTTAATATGTACCCATTTTTTATTGATCTATCATTTACATCCAACAAAATTCACACTTTTAAAGTATACAGTTAAACAGTTTTTTAAAAAAAATTCAGATATCACCACTATCTAATTCCAGAACACCCGCATCTTCCCCAAAAGAAACCCTGTACCTAGTAGCAGTCACTGCCTGTTCTCCTCTCCCCTCAGGACCTAGCAGCTTCTAATCTACTTTCTGTCTCTATGAATTCTGGACATTTCACATAAATGGAATCATAAAATACATGGCCTTTTGTGACTGGCTTCTTTCACTTAGCATGTTTGGAAGGTTGATCCATGTTGTGGCAGGTATCAGTACTTCATTCCTTTTTATGGTTGAATAATAGTCCATTTTGTGGATATACCACATTTTGTTTATCCATTAATCAGGTGATGGACGTTTGAGTTATTCCTACTTTTTGGCTATTATGAATAATGCTGCTGGAAACATTCACATACAAGTTTTTATGCAGATCTGTTTTTACTTCTCTTGGGCATGTACCTAGGAGTGGAATTGCCGGTAATACGGTAACTATATTCAACCTTTTGAGGAATTATCAAACTATTTTACAAAATGGTTGCGTGATTTTACAATCTCAGCCGTATGAGGGTCCCAGTTTCTCCACATCCTCACCAACACTTATTACTGTCCACCTTTTTGACTCTAGTCATACTAGTGGTTTCTCATTGTGGTTTCCATTTGCATTTCTCTAATGACTGATGATAATGAGCATCTTTTCATGTGCCAATTGGCCGTTTGTATATTGCCTTTAGAGAAATGTCTAGTCAAATCCTTTACCCATTTTCAAACTGGAATTGTTGTTGTGTAGTTCTAAGAGTTTTTGTGTGTGTGTGTGTGTGTGTGTAATTCCACAAGTTCCTAGACACTAGTCCTTAACAGAAAAATGATTTGCAAGTATCTTCTCCCTTTCTGTGAGTTGTCTCTTTACTTTCTTATTGAAGAGAAAGATACTGTCCTTTGAAGGTTTTAAGTTTCATGAAGTCCAATTTATCTATTTTTTGTTTTGTTGCTTATGCTTTTGGTGTCATATCAAATAACTACTGCCTGATCCAAGTTCATGAAGATTTATACCTATGTTTTCTTCAAGAAGATTTATATTTTAGCTCTTATCTTTAGATCTTTGATCCACTCTGTGTTAACTTTTGTGTATGGTGTGAGGTAGGGGTCCAGCTTCATTCTTGTTCCTCTGGGAATCCAGCTGTCCCAGCACCAGTTGCCGAAAAGACCATTTTCCCCTTTTAATTGTCTTGGTACCTACGTTGAAAATCAGTTGACTATAAATCATGGGTTTCCTTCCCCTTTGCTTCCAAGAGGCAATTAATTGTACACCCAACACTTCCCACACTCAACTATCAGCAACAAAAGGAAAAAAAAAAGTCTATTAAAAAAAAAATGTTCTAGAAACTCACCAAGAAAGCCTACAAATATAATTAAACACATTTGAAAATGTAAAATTAGTATTATTTCTCTCAAAGTTAAACAAACATATATACAAGAACAAAAACCACCATCTATACTGCACTCGAGTATGTAAGAATGTGTGGTGATGCAACTAGGTCTGAAAACCCAACTTTTCAAATACAGGAAGAAGACAGAAGGTCTTCAGAATGGGTTCTGTTGACATATAAGGCAGTGTGAGATTACATTCCAAGGCTACTTTACTGTCAATAACTTTTTAAACAATGGATATGACAACATACTTGGCAAAGTTAGCTTTGACGAAGTTCTCTTCCAGGAATAAATTCAGCTTGGAATACTGAATAAATTTCTCTAAAGACCACAAAATTAGGATGTGGTTTCATGAGCTGTACCACCCAACCAAGAAATTAAGTGGGACTCTTATTTCTCCATTCCTGTGTTGTGATGGCTACTGAGGTTCTGTTGAACTCCCATTTGGGAAGCAAGTAAGTCTTAGAGGGACAGCCATAGAAATTAGTTTTTATGACACAATCTTGACCTTCTTCCAAGGAATGTGTCTACCACCATTAACTTTAAATTCTCAGAATACCAACCTTCACACCATAATCTCCACATTACAATTTCTAACCAGCCCACAGACTATCATTTTACGCAGAAGACACATAAACATTCACATATATTTGACAAATGCCAGGAAAGTGTTCTCAATTTAGAAGCCAAAAATTAAAGCTATTTAAACCCTTCTCAAAAAAACACAGAACAGGAAGGTCGGTAGAGACAGCTTCTTTCTGAGCTCCAGCCTGTCAAAGAGCCCATCTGCATGTTCCCCAGCAAGGCCACCCAACAAGACCCAAGGTTGCCTTCTCCTCAGAATCACAGAATCATTTAAGACCTTAGAAATCCTGGATGCCAACCCCAATCCCTGGGGGAGCTTGAGAGAACATGACCAGTGGCCAGAAACCGGGGCCGTAATGTCCAAAAATCTGCCTTGAATGGATAAACAAACCGAGTTATGCAATGGAACTGTGCTCAGCACTAAAAAAAAGACCAGACTTTTGACAGAGCCACAACATGAATGAATCTTAACATAAGTATGGTGCATGGAAAGAGGCCGGACAAAAGAGAGTGCATGCTGTATGATGCCATTTAAATATAAAATTCTAGGAAATGCACACTAATCTATAATGATGAAGCAGATCGGGGTTCCCTTGGGTAGGGGTGGCAGTGGGGTAAAGAAGGAGGGAATAGGGATTAAAAGGGGGCAGGATGAGACTTTTAGGGTGGTGAATATCTTAATTATGGTGATGATTTCACAGGTATATACATGTGTTAAAACTTACCGAAGTGTACACTTTTTAAATGTGGAGGTTATTGTATGCCAATTATATTCAATACCTCAATAAAACAATTTAAAACAACAGTAACACAAAACTACATCCACCACCTCACAACAGGGCATATTGATGTGCGAACCGGACACTGTCAAGCCCAAGACCAATTCAGTGCAGAGGAGATCTGACTTGTGCTAGTGCCACGGAAGGAAAGCCATGACCCCAAGGACCCCAACTGTAAAAATGCCATCGCTGGGTGGGTGAGGGCTTCAGCCAATTACTTTCGTTCAACGATTTTCATTTTTAGAGTTCATTACTTCTCTTGACCCCAGTTTTATGAATCAAGTACAGCATCCCAAATCCAACTGGCTGCAGCAGCCACTCAAGAATTTTAAGAAGGTGAGGACCACAGGGAACGGAGGGATGTGAGCAAACTGTAGAGTGCTTGCCCTCTGAAAAACTGTCAGTTTCTGACCATTTTGCCACCTAAGAACACTAATCCAAAGTGGCTGGATCTTCTGAATTTTCCCCCAAAGCCAGAATTTTGTGTTTTTATGTAAAGTATACAATTTTAAAGGGTGAACCAACTAACTCAATTTTTGAAACATCGTGCAGGTTAAAACAAAAACTAGGGAGAGCAGGAGTCAGCCCATGGGCTGATGATCTGCAAATGTGGACAGAGAGGCTATGAACACAGGCTCTGGGTTCAAGACCAGCTCTATCCCTCCCTGCTCTGCAACCTCAGGTAACTTAACCTAAGATCCCATATCCTCACCAGTAAAATGGGGCTATTCATAAAGGACCTACATCTGAGGGTTGCAGTCAAGACGAAATGTTTAACACCTAGAAAACCCCCAGTACATATCACCAATATTATTCTCCAAATAAGAGCATGCCTCACTTCAACAGACTTCTCCAAAAATAGATTTGTCTTTTGTATTGAAGCTGCAGATGGCATGAAGCTTGGAGTGATCTTAAGAACACTGGTGAAGCAAACAGGCTTCAACAGGCCAGAGGAAGGAGACAAAACAAACCACATCACACAGGTTCACCAGTAAACGTCTGCGTGCTGGGGAGCAAATCCTAACTCACTAAGTAAGATACAGGCAATATGCAACTCGGAAGGACTTGGAGGGATGTGAGTAGAACGTGTCAGTGTTTTATGGCAACAAAACATGGTGGGGAAGAGGGCAACGCATTACTCATGATCCTGTGCACTAATTAGACCACAAGTGAATACGACATCTAGTTTTGGAAGCCACGCTGTAGGAGACACAGTGAACGGGATACAGCCAGAGAGAGGCACCAGGACACCCAGTGGACTTGACAATGTTTCTGGAGGAAAGTAAGGCTCGGTGAAGTTAAGTACCTTACGTGAGATCATACCTGAACTGAGACGCTCCAAATCCAGAGCCACACTTCTAGACATACTTTTGGAAAACTTCATTTGGAAAAAGTTAAAACGATTTACTGTACGACTTGATAGAGCCTTTACTATGTTCCCATGCTTCACGAGCATCTTAAAACATGGACCACAACTGTGTGTCCTAAAACTTCTCTACCTTTATTTTTATTTATTTATTTTTCACCTTTATTGTTATTATGTTTTAATCCTCTGGTCAAACTAGGGTTTCCCAAAACAGACCCAGATAACCAAGTAGGGAGAAGACCTCCTTGCTGCCCTCAAGAATCACAGGACCCTGTTATAAAGGGATTGGACTGCCATAGGCAGTGTGCAGAACAAGGGCAATGACAGGTCGTAGTCAGGAGAGCTTGCTTCCTTTCAGCCAGGGGTGATGAGGGCAGTAACACACCTTAACCGGGAGGAGGACTGAAGCTTAGCACTCCTCGCTATCCAGAGCCACACAGGGCTGTGTAGACCTAGGACAGGCGCTGAAAGTTCGTGCCACTTGATAAGAAAATTCAGTGGGAAACAGTCACAGAAGCACACAGCAGGCGAGCTCCAGGATGGTTTATAGAAACAGCTCTCTGAATCTGAAAGTCAGCTAACGCTAACAGCCTCCCCATGCGCAGGTCTCTGCAGATGTTTGCAAAACCAACCACAGGGATTAACACAAGGGAGATGACCACTGTGACTCTGTGTACTTTAGAGTCTGACCACACAGCCGGGAATGGCCCAACAAGCGAGGAGGGGCAGCCTGCAATGAGCACAGCTAAACAGGATCCCATATCATGCTAGTCACAATCCCCAGACAAAAATTAATCAGGACTTGACCTCTAGCCAAACCCAGTTATGGACCTGAACAGAGCTTGCTCTCACTTCTACAACTTTCCTTGGGCTCCTCAGTACCTAGAATGACCCCCTGATCCATCATCTTCCCAACAGAACGCAAATGCCCCCCTTCCTTGGTGATGCCAGCCAGAAGTCATCTCTCCAGCCTGGAAACCCTGCGGCACGTCTGCCGCCCTCCTCTTACAATGCTTCTCAGGTACGGCCCTGGATTACTGCCTCATTTATCTACAGCACTGTGAGCTCCATGGGGGCTCAAGCGGCATCCTCATCACCTACACAGACCCCCAGCCCCAGAAAACCTTGCTCACTGCTCTGACATAGAGACACATTCAAGGAATCAACAGTAGCTTCACTTAAGAGCATTGCCCGAAGCCAAAGTTGCCAGCTGGTGGACTTCAGGCCGCATCCAGCCCACAGCCAGTGTTCTATCTGGCCAGCTCACTGTTCCAAGCACTCATATTAATGGCCACTATTTAAAAAGCAGCAACTTCACATTAAAATCCTCCTCTCCAGCTTTTTCTCAAAAGACAAACCAAAACAGGAATTGGCAATGCTGGGCTCCTATCTCTGCGTGGCAGCAAGTTGCTGGAGGTGAGTGACAGGACCCCTGGCGACAGGACATACACTTACTCCCTCATCTGCCCTCATCCTCTCTGAGCTCATTTACTCACTTACTGCTCTCTGCAGGCCTCACTCATGCTTCCTGAGCACAGTAAGTAAGGGCAAACCCCTGCTGACATGATCAACACACTGAGAAAATCAGCCTCTAAAAGTTACATCCTTTTACTGACCCAGAGAAACACTGTGAAGTCAAGTTGCTTTAAAGTGAATTGCAACCACATTCCCGTTTCCCCATTGGGTGACTTCTGTTTTGTCCTGTGTGGTAAGCATGGAGTAGTTGCTGGGTTTCAACACTGCCAGGGTACACAAATGAAAGGTGACTGTGGAAAGACCGAGCAGCTAATGGGAGTTCTGATCATAAGAAGCTGTCTAAGACTGCAGGGAGGAGAGAGATTTCCATTTATCAAAATTTAAAGGATTCTAGCAAAGAGGCAGTCATTTAACCCACATAACCCAAAACCGGGAAGGTGACACTTCACACCTTCATTAGGGTAACAACCTGCTTTGGAGAATTGCAAACCCATCTGTGACCAGTTACTAAACCCTTCTGAACATAAATAAACCCCATGTTCCACTTCTGCCATCTATAAACAAGGGATCAGCGGAGTACAAACACCACTTAACACGAATAGTAGATTATTACTTCACTTGACTATTAAGTCTGAGATTTGGAATCAAAGATGATGAAATATAGGGCAGTTATAAATATTATTAAAATCAATATTTTAAAAGCAGGAATGAAAACTCATGCAAAGATTTTATCTATTTGTTTATGAACTTGGTTTTCAACCACAAAGGTAGACTCTTCATAACAAACCCTAAAGAACGTCGTTCTCAATTCTTGGCTCATCAGGGAATTTTACTGTAGAGACTCACCTACAAGCAAGATGCAGATACCAGTGCCAACTTCAGGGATTAAACTGGCATTCTAGTGAGGCACTCATAAGCAGGGGATCTGGATTTAATTTCTGGTTTCACCATAATCATTGTGGGGTGAGGAGGCTGCGGGTGGCAGGGCAGGGTGTGCTTAAGCAAATCCCAAAGAAAAACACACAAAGACCACAGTTCTTCATCTATGAAATGAGGGCCATGCCTGGCCACCTTTCTGATTTCATGAGAACATTCTTCCCCACTCATGTTTCTAAAATTCTCCCAAAGGTCATCAATGACCTAGATGCTATAAAGTCAACACACTTGGGACTTCCCTGGTGGCGCAGTCGTTAAGAATCCGCCTGCCAATGCAGGGGACACAGGTTCGAGCCCTGGTCTGGGAAGATCTCACAGGCCGCGGAGCACCTAAGCCCATGTGCCACAACTACTGAGCCTGCGCTCTAGAGTCCGCGAACCACAACTACTGAGGCCCATGCGCCTAGAGCCCGTGCTCCGCAACAAGAGAAGCCACCGCAATGAGAAGCCCGTGCATCACAACGAAGAGTAGCCCCCACTTGCCCCAACTAGGGAAAGCCGGCACGCAGCAACGAAGACCCAAGGCAGCCAAAAATAAAGAAATAAATTTATTTAAAAATAAATAAATAAAGTCAACTGACTTTTCAGATCTCATCCTCCCCAATCTCGGCACCGTCTGTCACTCTTCATCAGTCTCCCCTGCAATTTCCAAGTTCCCTCACTCCGTCTCGTTGCTCCTCTTTAGGCCTCTCTTCACTAACAGCTCCTTCTCTGCTCTTAAAAACATCCCTAAGCCAAGGCCCCTGCTCCTCGCATATACTGCCCCCAAATAACTGATATATACCAGGTACTATGTGAAGAGCTTCATATACAGTATCTACTTTAGCAAATTCTCACAACTGCCTTTTTAGCTAGATTCCATTATTATCGCCCTCCTCATTTTTCAGAAGAGGAAACAGAGGCTTAGCAATTGGCCCAAGTTATACATCATGTAAACAAGAGAGCAGGGGAGGGGTTTATAAACCAGGTCTAAATCCAGAGCCCAAATCCTTAACCTCCCTGCTCTACTTCCTCCTCCTCAGCCAGGCTTCCAAAAGCAACACTGTCTGCATGCTCAGCTTCGAATTTAATTTCTGCAGCAGAGACTGTCTGCTGCTTGCTCAGTACCCATTCCCCCTTCTTCTCACCAACAGAACACTTTATCATTGGGGTGGCAATGGGCCCAGATTCAAATAAACACACAAAGCCACACACAGACATTTCCCAGCCTCCCAGTGAGATGGTCCTGGGGAGGGCCTTTTGGCTGAGGGTTTTAAACAAGGCTCAATCAGTGGATAGGTGCATCCTTTTGCCCTTTCCTCTTTCCCATTTCCTGGAATGTGACTGTGATGGTTGGAGCAAGAGTAGCCATCTTATGATAAAGAGACAACCTGAGGACAGGCACGCACGAGGGATGGGAGAGCAGAAAGACACAAGGGGCCTGCCTCTCGATAACCACACAGCTGCCACAGCAGACCTGGAACACCTCTACCTGGACTTCATTTACCTGAGATAAAGATGAACCCCTATCTTGGGCTGATTGGGACTAGGATTCATATACAAATGATTTATTAAGGAAGCGCGGGCTTCTCTGGTGGCACAGTGGTTAAGAATCCGCCTACCAATGCAGGGGACACGGGTTCGAGCCCCGGTCTGGGAAGATCCCACATGCCGCGGAGCAACTAAGCCCATGCGCCACAACTACTGAGCCTGTGCTCTACAGCCCGCGTGCCACAACTACTGAAGCCCACACGCCTAGAGCCTGTGCTCCGCAGTAAGAGAAGCCACTGCAATGAGAAGCCCGTGCACCACAATGAAGAGCAGCCCCCGTTCACCACAACTAGACAAAGCCTGATTGCAGCAAAGACCCAACGCAGCCAAATAAAAAAATAAATTTTTTTAAAAAAGGAAATGCTCCCAAAATAAACCCATAAGGAAGTGGGTGAAGCAAGACAGGGAAGAGAGAAAAGCTCATGAGAGTGGACTGTTAGGTACAGTTCTACAGAGGATGACTTCAGCCTGATCCTACGAGGAGCCCCAGAGTATAAACAATGCCTCCTGTTTTCCCGTCCTGAGGTTGAGTTTTCATTCTTCTGTATCAGTCAGTCCCTGGCGAAGGTGGGAAACTTCAGAGACTCCCAGATACTCTGGGCTCTCCATGTTTTATGGCACAGTGGGTCCTGCAGCCTGAGGGCTATCTTCCCATGATGAGCTGCGTGCTCTTGGGCTGTAGGACGCAAATGCCCCAAAACTGAGGAAGAACACATAGGGATCCCAGGGGGCCCAGGCCAAGCACTGACGGCTGCCACTACAGCATCCATTCAGTTGAAAGCTCTGCGATTTATATTTCTGTTCTGTAACAGCCAGACCTAATCCTGAGCGATGCAGATTCTTGGCTGAAGACGTCCACATTTGCATCTCCAGCTCTAACGGCTCTCCTGAACTCCAGCCAAGAATGTAAGTGCCAGGTATGTCTCTCCACATTTGTTCATACATACTGCATCTGGCTCCTTCAAGGATACAGGCAGCTGACATCTGCCTCATGGCCATGGTGACATGAACCAGAGTCAAACCATTCTCTGCCCCTCTCACCACTCGAAATCCTTTCCTTCTCCTAACCATTGGCAGTGATTCACGGCACCACTACCTTCCTGGTAAATCAGGAAAGAACACTTAAATGATCTCAATGTACCTCTCTCCCTCACATCTCCCAAAGCCTGTGAGCAGGTCCTAGTGAATCTACCTTCTACGTACGGCCACCCCACCTTTAGTGCTGCCTCTGCCTTGGTTTTTAATCCTGTCATCTGCCACAGGGACTCTCCTGGTAGCCTCTCTGGCTCCAGTCTCCCACTTCTCCACGAGGGGTGACCTTCTGCAACACTTGCTGACCACAGCCTTCCCCACCCAGCAGTCTTCAGAGGCCAAGAATAAAGATCTGAGCACCTGAAGCCAGCACCCAAGTGATGGGGCCTCCAGCCACACTTCCGGTTTCATCTCCCACCTTATCCTGTGCATCTTTAACAGCACATCTCACACTTTCTGTCACTCTGGGCTCCCCTGGAATATTACACAAGTCTGTTTATATAAATACCAAGGTGTGTTTATTTTTTCATGACTTATAATAGAACTATGATAGAATACAGTTGCCCTCTCTCTCCTACAGTGTTCTCTATGCCCACATGGAAGCATGGCCATCTTATTCACTTTTATATTCCCCCAAGGAACTAGCATCAGAAATTTAAACAGAATTATTCGATTTATAATGCTGAATCAAATTCAAGGCTATAAGGCAAAAAATCTGTCATCACCCCCCACACACACTGCTGTGTTCACTTCTTTCTAATCTCAGCTCTTAAAATGTAACCCAGACTCTGCCAGTAGCTCCAAGCACTCAACTGGACTCTCACATTCCTCCTCTTAAAATGGAGGGAGGGGCCTATAGGACATCATGAAGCTTGAGAGTGAAGAGTGACCTTGTTTAAGCCTCCCATTTGCAAATAACGGTAACACTTACTCAAAGGAGGGAAATGACATGTCTCGGTTCACAAACGTGCAAACAAAATCCACACCTGGAAGCTATGGGCAGAGCATCGCCGACAGATACTATTAGACGGGGTACCAAGTGCCAAAGCAAGGGTCGCCTGACAAGAGCTGAGGTCGCCTGGCTTTGAGCAAGTTCTTGCCCCAGCACACAGCATGCTCTGCGCTATCAGACCATGGGTCGCTTCCCAATGATGACACCAGAGAAGCCAGTGGTTCGTAGGGTGCCCAGCTAAGCCCAATCCCCTACTCTTCCAATGACATGACTAATTTCTACAGGGGACCAACCTCCAGCCACATCCAACTGCAGTGTTTGGGTGGAGCTCACTCAACCTCCCTGCTCCGCAGGTGGGCCCATGACCCACCCTGGTCAAACACGGGATTGCCTCCCCAGGCCACAGTGCTAGGAGCCCAGGGCCTCTGAGTCGGTGGGATTTAACTGGCTGGAGAAAACAGGCGGAGACATCTTCCTTCCCCTAGCCTGGCTGACAAGAGCGTGCAAATCCAGAGCTGCACACCACAGTCTGGATACCGCAAAGGGAAAGGCTGCCTGAGAAAGGAGCCCAGCCACAGAGAAGCAGAGACAAAACACGGAGAAAGCACCAAGTACAGCCCCTGAAGACACATCATTTCAGTCCCTGGGCTCCAGCCGGTAACATCAGCCAACAAATCCCTGCATGAGTGAGGCTTCCAGCTGTCTGTACCCTGAGGGACTGTGATTCACATAAAAGCCACGAAGGGAAAGCAAGAGGAACTGCTTCACTTAAACAGCCAGAAATGTATCTCACAGTAGACAAAAGGCTTTATGCTTTACAAGTAATGAGCAAAATACGATGCAAACACTTAATGTACAAAGAATATCACCAATGTGTTGAGACTAAGAGACAAAATGCATAACAGAGGCCAACAGTGACTAGATATGTAACGTAAAACAGGACAGTCAACCTAAGTACACGGAGTGACTCTTGCACCTTCCCAGCATTCCCAGGTATGACAGGTAAGGCACCAGCCACACTTACACAAGAGAGCGACACAGTCCCCTCCTTCAACTCAAATGGTGTCGTTATTACACACAGACATTATTCTCACTGCCCTCTGTTTTCAGTTGAAGAACCCTTCAGAACCCAGCTCTGAATTAACCTACTGAAGGAGGGATCAAGGGAAAAAGATCAAAAGCAGGAAGACCAATCCTTAATGTGTGTAACATAAAAGAAGTTCTAAACCCTAACTGCAATGCCTTTTCAATTTGCATCTTTAAAAAGTCTGATTATATAAGAGAGTTATATCAGATCTGACTAGTAAACTGACACTGCTCCAAACGAGGACTTAAAAAGAATCAAGTCGAGGGAAGCCATCATTTAAATAAATACCTCACAACCAAACCCAAGCCAGAGTAACCAGTGACATTTAATACTCTGGTATCAGTCCTAAGTGCTGAAGGTTTCTGTAATTCTAGCATAAGCTTCTCTTCAAAAAAATTTTAAAATGCCCAGGTTAAATGAAAAGCTCTTTCAAACATTCCCCCCAAACTGGAACCAGTTCAAGGCAAAGATCTAGTGATTTGAACACAGTCAAGTCACTTGAGGAAAATAATCAGGTTATCCTGCCATTCGTTCTTTTTCTCCTTTACATTCTTCCCTTAGGAGGAATTGAGGAAACACCATCCTGAATCAAAATACATGGAGAGGACCAGAGTTAGAGGGATGAAGCATTCCTCCTGCCTCGTGGTCTTGAAAGAGCGAGGGCAGATTCAGTGGTAAAAAGCCACAAAAACCATAATACGGTCATCCAGTTACCCTGCTGACTCCCATTCATTCATAAATGCTGATTCGGCATCTCCTTTGGGCCAGACACTGGTCTAGGTAGTAGGGATACCTAGTGTCTTGGTGACCAAGACAGAGAGGACCTCTATCCTCACATAGCTTAAATTTTAGAGAGGGAGACAAAGAATAAGAAAATAAAAAAAAACATAGTACTGGGAATAATAACTGCTATGAAGAAGAATGAAGCATGGTGGACGGACAAAAAGGGATGAAGCAGCTAAAGGGATCAAGGCGATACGGCAGGAAGGTCAGGGGAGGTCTCTCTGAGGTGGCGACATCTGTGCAGGCACATGAGGGAAGTGAGGGTACGAGTCCTGTGGGGTGGGGGGACGAAAATTCCAGGCCAGACAACGGCTCTGGGGCAGAAATTAGCTACGTGCACAGAACGGTCAAGCAGCCCATATGGTTAGAGCTGAGCCAGCCAGGAGAGCAACACGTAGGCAGGAGCCAGGTCACGTTCAACAGCAGTTCTCAATCCTGGTCGCATGTGCAGATATTCTGATCCAACTCCTCTGTGATGTATCCTGGGCACTATGGTTTTTTGTTGTTGTTTAATTCCTCCAGGTGATCTTAATGTGCAACCAGCCAAGGCTGAGAACCGGGCTTGACAGAACGTCCTACAGGATTTTATTATAAGTGAGCTGGGAATTAGTGGTCAGCATATTTAACCTCGCAGGACTGGGTGAGATCATCTAGAGAATGAACATAGGTAGAGAGGAGATGAGGGCTGAGAACAAGGCCCGGGACCAGACTAAGGAAGTAAGAAAGAGGGAGAGATAGGGAGACCCAGAAGGTGTAGCCAGGGAGGTTCTGGAGAGCCAGGAGGGTAGGGTGTGTGCAAAGCCAGGCGAAAAAGGGAGTTCATCGCTGCTTTGAATAGAGGTTAAAAAAAAACCCCACTAATGTTAAAATACACACTCAATAATAGCCTTCTTATCAAAAAAGGTATACACATAGGTGAATAAATGCAGAGGAAAAAACCTGCAAGATTAGTGCACCATCGATAATAGTAGTCACGTAGGGTCAGGAAGGGATAAAAGGAGACAAGCCTTTGCATCAATGCCTTACGTGTTTACGGAGAGACTGTACTTACCTATTTCTTATAGAATGGAAAGCTCTTAAATGATTCTGCAGGCAGCCAGGGCTAGGGATCCCGGGGTGGGGACACTCAAGGGGACACGCTCCAGCATTAAATATCATATGGAACCAAACGTCTTGGAGGGCTTTGAGATTTCCTATGACTGATTTCATATCAAGGAAGAAATCCATACAGAGCATGCCTGGCAGCTGAGGTATGCTTAGGGAGACTCTCCCTACACAGCTTCTATTTCGGATTCCAGTAGATATTTAACAAAGTCAGATGAGAGGTGTTAAAAACCTCTACAGCTAGAAGCTGTCTTCAAGAAGACTCCAGGCAGCTTGCTTTGCAGCCCTCAGTGACAAAGATTAGATCCTAAGCTACTAATTAAGAATACCTGCCTTTTTAACAAGTCCTTTCCAAACGGCGGCAGCTTCTCTTTCTTTCTTTCTTTTTTTTTTTTTTTTCTGGCTGTGCCGCACAGCTTGCAGGATCTTAGTTCTCCAACCAGGGACTGAACACAGGTCCCAGCAGTGAAAGAGCGGAGTCCTAACTACTGGACCACCAGGGAATTCCCCAGTTTCTCTTTCAACACCCTTCCATTTTGCTCCTTTTTCTCACTTTATCCCAGAAGCAATTACATCCAGTAGGTTGTTGGAAGCCACCAATTCCAGCCACTAGGAGATACAACTCACTTAATTGATTTGAAAAGGAAAGGAAGCACAGTCAAGATGCGCCATCTCAGCACCCTTTACTTAAAATAAAAACTGTGAACCATTAGCTTCGGCATCACCTGTGCCCTTGTTAGAAATGCAGGATCTTGGGTAGAGAGACAGCAATCAGAGGCCAGACAGATTCCGAATCTGCATTTTAACAAGATCACCACGTACTTCAGCAGTAAAGTTTGAGAAACTGCCTGAAAGCCAAGTTAGTTATCACCATCTCCAGGTAAATGTTAAAAAAAAATAAAATATATATATATATATATATATATATATATATACACACACACACACATGTATTGCCAAGTCCTATCCCAACAGCAGGGATGGAGCCCTCCAATCTCATATTTTCATTCTCCTAGGTGATTCCAAGGCACAGTCAAGGTTGGGAACCAACGCCTTTAGAGGACCCACAGGTCTGAGACCTACCTGAGTAGCAAAGGAACCAAAGTCAGAGGCAAATGGAACAGGGTAAGAAGAGAGATGAAGTTTAAGAGAGAACATGGCAGCAAAGCAGGGCAGAGGGCTGAGTGTGTTAAAGACACAGTCATCTCGACAACTTACTGATGTGCATTTAATCTAGTCAGTCCTTGCACCACGATCTCCAGAAACTACTTAAAGGAGCACTCGAGGCTCTGGGCAGCGGGACAATGACGTAAACAGGGCTAGGAGGCAACAGAGCGAAGCAGTTGGCAAGACAGTGCTTTCCAGTTAACTGCACTGCTTTGGGCATGTTCATTCTGTAAGCCTCAGTTCCCTCAAGAGTCAAACAAAGAGTTAATCCGCACCAGCCTCTCAGTGTCACTGTGAGGAAGAAATGGGGAAATGGGGGTAAAGCTTTTGGTAGAGACCGATAGCTACCGTTAAGCCTTCGTGTCAGTAGTAATCATTATTGTTAGTGTGACAAAGAGTTATGTGCCCCAGGACAGATAAGAATGAGTAAGGAGGATCAAAGAACTAATCCAGCCAAGAGACATTAATCTCTACTGTAGAAGGAGTGGCGGTAGTGAGATCAAAATATTCCTGTGTATCCTGTACAGGCACATGATTGGTTGGGTTTACACGCTTAACCCAGCATGAGGCAAACTTGTTCATTTACACACCTAGCGCATTGCTTCCAACCTTCTCAAACTTGTTTGTTATTTTCTAAAAGGGAAACAGAAACACTCAAACCTGATAGGGCTGAACTGAGTATTCAAAACAAGTGGCTGGTCAGAGAACAGCCCAGAATTCATACCCGAGGAGAGTGGGGGACACTCGTGTGCTTCTAACAGGTTTGGGTAGCAGCGTAATACATTGTCAGAGGTCAGGTCAGGTTTAACTCTGGTGTTTAACTTTCAGAGGCTGCCCTTCTGTTTTCCTCCTTCTGGCTTTCCGTCCCAATCAATGTCTAGATGGCACATATGTGCCTGTCCGTTAGCTTTTTGGGGATGCCTGGTGATGTTAAGCATCCCTTAACTTCACACACACCCCCAAAATGAACTGCAGGGTGAGGAAGAAGAAGAGGGAGCCTTTCTTTCTGCAGCAAAGATGAAAACATGCTCCACAGCAGGCCCTTGAAAATGAAAGTGAGCTCAGTTCAGGAGTTTCCCTGCTTCTCCTACTAAGGGGCAGCCTCTGTGTTCTGGGAGGTTAAAAAGAAAAAATGTTTCCTTTGCCCCCTCCCTCCAAACTCTTAATGAAATCAACTTCCTTGTACTTTATAAAACAACAACAACAGTTGACTGTTCTTTTGGCAAAGAGTGAAGGATCAGGTTACATCAACCTCACTTCCTCTCCTCCCCCCTCTCCATCCTCATCTTTTATCAGAAAGAATATAACTATCTTTTTGAGGATTAGGGGTCTACAAACTTCCTTTTTATGCTAAAGCAGAAAACAAATTTAAGCTCCAAGAAATAAGGCCCACCTTCTCCTCTCTCTAAAAGTTATGCTAATTATTTTTAAAAGCAATGCTCCTTAGGAACAAGAGGAGGGTGTGTAGTCAGAAAGGTGGTGTGGGTGTGCTAAGAACATGACTTCATATACCACAAACATGATAAGAATACGTTTTCCTATAAATAACATCAAAAGAGGTACTTACCGAAAATTAAACCGTGAGCTCTATTAAAACCTGGGATGAGCAAAATTATGAGCAAAATTATCGGTTCCTTAAAAGGGACAGGAAAAAGCCCCCAAAGTAGTAGGGAGAAAGCAGAACCGGAAATAATAATTGGGGGAAAGGTAATCTAGATAACAAGATACAGGGAAAAGGGAGAAGGGCATGCCCATTCCAGGCCCTGGACAAAGCAAAAAAGCCGGCATCTTTCATGAGTCCCAGTTTCAAAAGGAAGTTTACACTGCACTATATATATTACGTGCCAACCTCTCACTAGGGAGGGATACATCACCGTCAGCCCTGTATACATTGAGGATTCTTAAGGCTACTCCAACCCTGCAATTGCCCCAGCTCGGAACAGACACCACAGAGCGACCAGCAAGCTCTGGTTCCCAGCTCCGAACTAGATGCAAGTGGGAAATAGTCCTTGAAACTGGTGAAACAGCCCTTTCCAGGAACAACGAAGCCCACGGCTTTACCAAATAAGGCAAGTGAAAGCGAAAAGCCAAGGAAGAACAGGCTCAAGCTGTATCTTTCCTAAAACTAGCCAGCTGGATCATAGAAATTTGAGTATCCCGATTCTACCAGCGTGGATTGAAAATGCAAAGAGAAAATGTGAAGAAACCACAAAGGAAAGAATATTTTGCCAAAGAGAGGCCCGGAATGCACAGATCCCAGCCCGTGCACCTTTCAGGAAGTTTCAAAGCCACTGGGCTGCCCAAACGTTCTCTTGTGAAACACGTATCTCAAACTAGAACAAGGCTTTGCTATGATTCAAATCCTAACTCTTTCTCAATGTCATACATCAACAGCTTCAGAGCAAACAGTTCAGATATAACATATAGTTAGACACTATTATATCAATAGATAAGGTTATCCAATGAATTTTTTTCAAAGGAAATATTTATGAGACTACCTGCATTTAAATATTAAAAAAAAATTTATTTAACTCTATTTTCTTCTCTTCCAAAGAAGTTCCACATCCAATTTCCTGTTTTAGCCCATCTCCTTGATAGGAGAAATGGGTTGATTTTTATAAATCAACTTTTCTTTCCCCCCTTATGCCATGCGTCTTTTACATGCCAGAGATGAAATTGGAGACAAAGGTTGCTAAAATAAAGGCTGGGGGTAAAAAAAATCTCTCTAGGGTTGTGATTTAGACTTTGACACTGTCTTCTGCAGCTTTTGAGACAAACCACCAGCCCAAAGAGTAGGGACTTCTTACAGCAAAGGAGGCATTTTCGCTAAAGCATGCACATCACTGGGAGAAGAATGACACATTCCATAAATTTTTCCAGAAAGTCTAGTATTGCTTTCACTTTCCTTGAGTCATTTAGGTTTCTGAAAGTTAATCATCTCGCAGGAAAATCGAACAGATGGTAAGAAACTTTCACAGCCATGAAGGGATGCACTGAAAAGGTTAAGAGGCTCAGAGAAAATGCAATGTCCAGTCAACTGCCAGTCGCTTGAAATGCAGGACGTGATTCCTCTGTGTCCACGTCCTGCTAAAGCAACCTGGACAGTCACTTACCATCCTGGATCTTTTTTTTTTTTTTTTTCTTGAAGTTTGGAGATGATAACATAAATCACAATGCTACAGAGAAACGCTCAAGTCTACGTCTGTCTGTAAATGCACCTCTGCTGGCGGGTGGGACACGGAGCTGGTGACTATCCATTCTCCACAGCACACAGGAGAAGTGGGTCAACTGGGCTCCCCTTGCACATAGTCAGACTGTGGGGCTGGGGGGTTGGGTGGGGGGAGCATTGTCCTGTAGACGCAGCAGGAACAGCCTTGAGGCATTAAAATAACCAGCTGTTCCTTTGGCACGCTCCGACGTTTCTGGATCAGAAAGCTTGTGTATTTGCTAGGGGGAGAGGGAACTTGCCTATCTGATAAAAATCAGAAGTGTCTATCTTTTGAATGCAGAGCATGATTTCTGATGCTGGTTTGAGAGCACTGGCAAACACACTCCTTGGGAGTACAACTCAGGCCAGTATGGGCGCTCCGGAGTCTGCAAGCCTCGTGCGTGGCATAGCTTAAGAAACAGCGTCATCTACATCTGTCACTCTATTGAGACTAACACAACGTTGTGAATCTACTATACGCCAATAAAAATTTTTTTAAAAAAGAAAAGGGGCTTCCCTGGTGGTGCAGTGGTTGAGAGTCCGCCTGCCGAAGCAGGGAACATGGGTTCGTGCCCCGGTCCGGGAAGATCCCACATGCCGCGGAGAGGCTGGGCCCCCATGGCCGCTGAGCCTGCACGTCCGGAGCCTGTGTTCCGCAATGGGAGAGGCCACAACAGTGAGAGGCCCGCGTACCGCAAAAAAAAAAAAAAAAAAATCCTGCCTCTCTAAATTGTTTTCAGTTTCCTTCACAGTTTGCGTGGACAAGATGACATTTCAGGTGCACAGGAAAAACTGCAGGTTCCTCCAATACCAGAAAAAACCTTGGAATGACCTAGCAAAACTGGTTCTAGAGGGCACAATTTATGACCTATACTAGTCAGTCATAACCAGGGCAGCAAAAAACACGGTTCCCCCTACGGTCATTTTTTGCATTACAAATGGTGTCTAAGCATTTGGTTATTTTCAGCCCTTCATATAGTAGAGTCTGCACAAAGCAAAAATAGATGTTTGCTTCATAAAAAACTTGTAATGGGGTGGGCGTTGCCCGCTGTCCCAGACTCATTTAATACTGAGAAGGGATGGTTCCCAATATAGACTGCCACTACCAAGCTAAATTTTCCTAAACGAGGTTTATATAGAATATGGCAAGCAACCTAAAATTATGTAAAAATGACCAATGTATACAACACTGGTCTGGGAACAACAAAGAAATCTTTCCTGGGAGTTTTGAAGCCCCCAAAACAGAGCTAACCTCACGACGTAAGACCACAGTGTCACCGTCCATGTGTCTCATCCGTACAGACAGCACCCTTAGGCAGCAACCTCATGGCCTCTCGGTAGCTCAGAAGGGACGGACACTTGACATTCCACCTGCGCCCTACTCATGCTGCCTCAGCAAAAACACTCTGCAAGATGGCTGGGCTATCAGAACAGATCTGGGTGGCTTCTAAGTGTTTCTTAGGGGAAGTACTTTGAATTTTTACCAGTACCTGAAACAGGGAGTATTTGAAACTTCTGAAATATTTCAGTTTGGTGCCTGGGGGGTGTGGGGATTGGTTTATATCCCCAGGGTCAATACAGTTAAGTCCTAAGGGTTACAGAGTCCAGAGGTACAGAGTTAATTAACTGCTCTGGCACGGAACATACTGCTTGGTATTTAGAGAACCAATAAATATTTGCTGGACAAGGCGGGAATCTTCATTCTTCTTGCCTGAGGGTAGGGGCATCTTCCCAAGGGTGACACTGGTAGCCTCTCTCCAGTCCCCCTCAATCCCTCTTCCTGGCAGGAGGAAGCCCCACTCAGGGACTGAAGGACTGGGAGAAGCTGGGCATGCTTAGTTCAGTCCCTGTGGCTTGTCCACTGAGAGGATCTGTTCTGATCAGTTCAGCCGGGGAAACTCTGTCCCTGCAAGGGGCTGGGGATAAGGACAGTTGTGAGGTACTACTAACAAGCCTGTGGGATAGCAAGGCAAAAACCACATCCTTCACTTGCAAAATCAGTGAGCTTGTAGAACCCCAGTGCAGAAAGCTCTCCGCTCTGCTCATCTATAACCTCCCTGTAATACTTGTTCTCGCCAGGATCATCAACAAATTACATAACTATGCTGCTTTGAATAACTGGCTTGGTAATTTTTACAATGAAAAATGTGGGGAATTTGTGGGGTTCTCTTGTTCTGACTCCCCTTCGAAAGGGTGACATGGGTCCTAAGAAGTAGCTGGATGAGTAAATTTGAAAACCACTTCTCTGAACCATCAACCAACCAATTCCTTATTTAACTAACTTCAACCCTTATCCTTCCTCCTCACTTAATGTTATTACTGTTAAAACAGATTCTCCATCAGGGTGTCTTCCAACATATCATAAGGGGAAAAAAGGCTTGATTTAACATTCACAATGCAGTTATATCTAATTATCCAATCCAGATAATATATGCTTATAAACTGCAGATGGTGGGATGTGCTTTAAAGACAAAGCAATGAGGGCAAATAATTCCACTTAAAGTCTATGTCCAACCTCATTTTATACAGCACCAAAAAGAACCTACCATGCCTTTTGAGAATAACACTTTTCAATTCTCTATCATTAAAACACAAACTCAAGCTCAGTGCCACTGTCTAAAATGAACTTTCCTACAGAAAGGAGCCCAGATCAGTAATAGACTTTCTATTAAAGGGAAACCACCAAAGAAGGACGTACTCAGTGACTGACCAATATTTCCTCTCTCTAAGCACCTCCAAGCCAAGCACCAACCTTAGTCCACAACCATTCATCCCAAAAGGAGAAAACACTTTTCCACGGAGACAGCTCTGGTCAAGTTACAGGATCAACATGATCTAATACATGCTGATCTATTATTCTAAACATTTAAGCTATAGAATATATATAATATAGAATATATAACATTTATTATATATAATATATAAAACAAGGATTTAAAGTATATATTGATATTAGTGAGGTATCATGATAATTATTATATGAAAAAGAATGTAGAGCTCAACAAATGTTCAATTGTACTACTATTATTAAGTGTTTACAATGTTCTATTTGCTATTTAAGTACTTTGCAATATCATCTCATTTCATCATCAGAGGGACACATCCTTTAGAAGGCTGTGAGAGGTTAAGTAATCTTCCCAATATCACATAGCTGATGAGCTGTGGGCTAGAAATCAAACCCAGGCAATCTGACCCCAAGTCACATGAAGTCACTGCACAAACGGACCTTCCTCGTATCAAAATGCTCAGGTCATAACAGCCATGGAATAACATAAAATTGGTTGGGTAGAACCAAATGAAATACTTTTGATAGTCAGAATTGGCAGCAACACGTGGGTCAAATTTTTGTTCTAGTCAGAACTGTAGAAGCCTCAAAATTACAAGACAAAAGATGCCTTGACCCCTTGAGTCCTACCCTCTTGACGACACTGTCAAGTTCACTGTTATCTACCTCATTTGGTCTATCTCTACACAAACCAGTAACAAGGACTCTGTGCTCACAGAGACAAAATGTAAAAGGCACCAAAAAAAAAAAAAAAAAGAAAGAAAAAGAAAAGACTACAATAAGAAAAACTTCTTGATGTGTAGTCATTTTATAATTGTTCCTTGGAAACTACACATTTCATTATGGCCATCAGGAGAGCCATCAACGGCCAAATCTCACGCACAAATGTTGACTGGAAGATTACTAAGCACAGACATCCTTAAAGAAGGGGGATTCGAATGATAACTCCACAGCTGAGCCCACCGCAGAATGCAGAACCACTGGGCTAGGTTAAGTACCAAGGTCTTTTCTCGTTCTAAAGATAACACAAACTCCACAATTTTAAGTGGCAAAGGAACCTAGAATAACAACTGGATTAATGCTTTTGTTGTCAGCCATGGAAATTTCTAATTTGAACAAGGAGGCCAATACACAATGGAAAGAAATTAATCAAGGAGGTCGAACTGAAATTCTCCCTCCTGTGATTTTCTGTATTTTCCGATATTGTCACTCAAAAGATGGGAAAATCACTCTTAAAAAAAAAGAAAAAAAAGTGGCAGAGAGAATCTATTTTCTATAGAATCTTATGTAATTAAGTTTTTAACCTCATATCAAACAATTTAAAAAAAGAAACATGCCTACACAAAAGCTCAATTTATTCACTTACAACCTTTAAAAAGCCCAATAGTGTAAAGCATTATAGCAATCTGAAAGTAATAATTCTTCTCCTTCCGCTTGCTATAAACAAATGATGAGCCGGAAATGAAAGGGCTGATATTTGGAGATGTGTATAGAATGTGCAGTTTCACTGGCTTTAGCTATTGGAAGAGCTTCAGGTAATAATGCTATACCCCCCTTCAAGATTTTCTGTTCCGGGATATACTATCTTATGTACTAATGTAAGATTGGGGTGAGTGAGCAGAAAAAAAACCAGTGTGACTTCTACCCAAACGTACTGCAGCTAGAACACCCCAATATAGATATCCGAGCATCCTTCCCAGTTCCTTTATAATATTTGTCACACTTGTAATTACAGTCTGTTCTGCTATAATGTGATAGTTGGTGAATTCAAGAAACCTGGTTTATCCAAAATGATGTTATAATGTTTTCAATGAAAATGGGTTAGAAAGGACTTGCAATCATGAAGTTGTTCTTCTGGATAAATTTCAACAGCAAAGGTATTTTTGTAGTTACAATGGACCTTGTTATTATTACAAGCTGAAAAAAAAACAGTTGATGCAAACTAACGAAAACCCAATGGCTTATCACAGAAGAGATCTTCAGTGACTCAAAAGATCCTCTAATATCTCCAGGTTTCTAGATTCTTGCTATTCAGCGTGGTCCACCTGCTGCCAGCATCAGCACCCTTGGGAGTTTGCTGAAAACGCAGGATCTCAGCCCTCACTTTAAACCCACAGAATCTGCATTTTTAACAAGACACCTAGGGGATAGCCTTGCACAGTAAATGTCAAGTAGCACAGCTACACTGTCCAAATAAATCATAAAAGCTTGCATTAAATAAAATAACTCAGGGCCAAGGAGCAACCTGCCACTCAAACAGTGCAGCTATGTAGAGAGCTGCACAGCTAATCATGTACCCAGGTCCTCATTTCAACAGTATTGTAATCAGCAGGGGGCTGCAAAGTGCAAAGCTTGTTTCCTAATAAAACAACCTTACTGGGCTTCCCTGGTGGCGCAGTGGTTGAGAGTCCGCCTGCCGATGCAGGGGACACGGGTTCGTGCCCCGGTCCGGGAAGATCCCACATGCCGCGGAGCGGCTGGGCCCGTGAGCCATGGCCACTGAGCCTGTGCGGCTGGAGCCTGTGCTCCGCAATGGGAGAGGCCACAACCGTGAGAGGCCCGTACAGCAGGAAAAAAAAAAAAAAAAAAAAAAAACCTTACTGTATTTAACTGGCATCCTGGGAGAAAGAACTCACAGTAGGAGAAATTCCTGTACTTGTTCTACAGCTGACTCTCCTTCCTTAGACTATAAACTCCACGAGGGTAAAGGCTGTATTATTTTTTCTTTTACGGCAGAATCTCAGGGCCCAGCCCAGAACTGAGCATATGGTAGGGGCTCATTAAGTGTCTGATAAGTGAACAAAGAAGTGGAATGGTTACTCATCAGGAGATTCCTGAATTTCAGCCAAAGCTCTGCTGACCCCTCACAACTTACTTCCCTGGCTCTGGGGCTCCCAGTCTTTTCAGCCCTTCAATGACAGGTTAGAACAAAAAGCTACTCTGAGATTGGTTTCAGCTCTGACGTCTTAAGGCACAAATTCCTCTAGAGTTGACAGTTTCACTTAAATACTAACCTCATTCTTAAGCCACCTTCAAATAAAATCAGCAAGTATAGATCATAGCATCCTATGGCTAACAGGTTCAACCGCTATTATCTGTTCTGGCGTCAGTCCCTCCAAAGCTAGAGACTGCCCGCCACGCTTGTTCCTTCTCAGACACAGTCTCTGTTTCTATCTTGGGAATCAGCCTGCCTCCTCACTGAATGCTATGGTTTTTCACTTCCAAGCACTTGCCTTTCACCCATCCTCCTCTCACCCCCTACCTTCACTTCCCATCATCACTTCTCACAGCATCCTCTGTGAACCACCCACACTTTCACAACGGTAGGCTTCCTTCCCCCAGACCCACGGAACATGGGGGCAGGACCTAGGAATCTACACTTTAAACCTGTTAACAAGGTATTTCTTCTGCACCCGCATGTGTGGAACCCACTGTTCAAAGACCAGTTTGGGTGCTATCTACACTAAGGACTTCCACTGCCCGACAGTTCCAATCCCTGCCCATCAGTTCCCGCTATGAGCTCAATGCACTTACACTAGAGAAATTAGCTTTATAGCACCTTGCAAGGCTTGCTAATTATTGCCTATTATGATTCTGTTCAATCGTTATGATGAAGAGAAACAATAAAACCATTTTGTCTCATCAGACTCTTTCACAGTGAGCAACATTTTAAAAAATAATTATGTCATGTTTTTAGCCATGTAACATGTAACACCAACTGACACATGTAACACCATGTAACACCTGACACTGTAACACCAACACCACTTTCCTCCAATATAGCGTCACTGCTGGTCATTAATAATAAGAAATATCTCACAGTAACGAAACACATCAATGGACCACCCATAATCATGCGTTTCAACACTCATTCATTCATCCATCTAGTCACCCATGCCAATAGTGAGGTAGGTCTGGGGAGACGATTATCAACAAGTTCCCTGAGGGCAATGATATTTTGAACATGTTTTTTGCTTTTTTAACCAATATTTTATCTTCTAAGCATGCTATCACAGAATTAGAATCTAACCTACTTATTCTGGTTTTCTCTGTATAAATCCTATCGTGTATGGAGGAAGCCAGGAAAAGGTGATAAATTCCCTTTAAATCTTCTCTCAGATTTTCCTCCATCCCATTAAAAGATGAGTTTGATCCCTTTTATTTGTGCTCCTCTAATAGGGCTTTCTTTAATCCTAGTAGTAATCTGAGTATGTGATCTTCTATTTGACCACCTCCACCAGGAGGAGATCTTTTTGCACACAGGAATTATGGTTGGTTTGTTTTCTTCAGAAAGCCTTTTTACTGAAGCATAACATACAGAAAAGTACACACATCATAAGCAGAGAAGCTGAATTTTCAGAAAGTGAACAAGCTGTGTAAGTAGCACCCAAATTGAGAAACTAGAAACTATGTTTGCAATCATCTTTCAACCTCTTGCAATTGACAGACCCCCTGGTTACCTATCCAAAGACCCCAGGAGTCTACGGACCATTTTGACTATCATTGTCTCTACCAGACTAGTAAAACTGAAAGAGACTTCTCAAAGCCGCGAGGAGGCGTGAACAGACAAAGATGATGTTCCAACCCTATGACACTATCACTGTGATGATGCACCAGAAGCTCTCTTCCACAGCATGGAAGACCATTTAAGGTAGAAGCACTCTGCTCAACAAGCACGTGCAGATCCTTTAGAATTAACTGAGTGTTTCCATCGGAATAACTTCATCACAAACGCAGCTGGGGGAAAACAAAGGTACTACACATAATTCTAATCCCCGAGCCCCTAAAGTATAGGATGGCAGGAGTGCCAGGAATATCCCAAACAAACTGGGAAGAAAAGCCCATTGTTTTGGATACTTTGGTATCTTTTATAATGACAGTAAGAGGAGATTCCATTATGTAATTCAAAGACTTGTCAAACTACCATGTCCCCTGCAGGAGGAATTTCTGGCTTTGCTTTATGCTTTAAAGCCCATTTTCAGCATTCACTGTGCAAATGAGGCATTGCCCTCACATTACAATAGGAAATGTGATTGCAGGTAATAAAGAGCAGGCAAAACTCATTTAGGAAGGGTAATTTGGGGCCAAGAGGACAGAGGCAAACAATGCCCATCAATTCTTGAATTGTTTTTTTTTTTCTTCCATAAGAGGCTGGGTGAGGCATCTATCTATACTTTCCCACTCAGATCCCTTGAGCAACAGCCCACAAGTGAATAAGAGCTGGTGAAATCAGCTGGAGGAGGGAGAAAAACTAAAGTCATTCTCCTTAGAAGTCCCCCACCTAGGACACCATGTGTACACTAGGTATCTCTATCACCATGACCAAAGTTGTTTAAATACATGGGTACAAAATATTCTTTTATTCATTCAACAATTACTGATTGAGCATCTTTTATGTGCAAGACACTCTTGCAGATGCTGAGAGAATTCATAGTGCTGAAATTCTCTTGGAGGAGAAAGCCAATAATAATAATGCCACAAGTAAGTATAGTATGACGTCAGGGAGTGTTGAGTGCTCAGCAAATGTTGACAATGAGCTCCCCTTTTGATCAGGTAGTTTGGGAAGGCCTCTCCGAATAGGTCACAACTGAGCAGACAACTGAATTAAGGAGGAAGTCAATCAAGAAACTGTCCATGAATAAAGCCACCCGGGTTGAGGGTACAACAAATGCAAAAGCTCTGAGGCAGGAACAATCTTAGTGTGTTTGAGGCACAGTAGGAGGTCACCGTGTCTGAAGCCACATAAGTAAAGGGATGAACATTTTTAGGACATTATACACCAAGGAAGACACTTTGGATTTTATCCTCGGTGTGATGGAAGCCATGAAAATGTTTCGAGAAGGAAGGTGATAAAACCTGGCTTATGTTTTAAAATTATCACTGGCTGCTCTGTGGAGAACAGACTGTAGGGGGTAAATGTGGAAACAGGGAGACCAGTTAGAAGACTATGGGAGTGGTCCAGACAAGAGCCAGTGGTGATTAGGGAAAAAGTGACAGTGATGGACAGCTGAGAAGCAGTCAGACGGGGCATATATTTTGAGCACAAGTCAGGAGGATTTGCAGATGGATTTCATTAGCTATCTAATCTAAATTAAAAAAAGAGGAGTTACAAGACTCCAGATGTCGGATGTGGAGAAACTGGAACCCTTGTGTACTGTGGGTGAAATTGTAAAATGGTGCAACTGCTGGGTAAACAGTATGGGGGTGCTTCAAAAAATTAAAAATAGAACTACCATATGATCCAACAATCCCACTTCTGGGTATATACACCCAAAAGCACTGAAAGAGATATTTGCACACCCATGTTCACAGCAGCACTATTCACAATATGCAAGAGGTGAAGGCAACTATATACCCAAGGACAGATGAACAAAATGCGGTCTGTACACACAAGGGCATATGATTCAACCTTAAAAAGGAAGGAATTCCTGCCACATGCTACAACATGAACGAACTTTGAGAACATTATGCTAAGAAGCCAGTCACAGAAAGACCAATACTGTATGATTCCTCTTTTATGAGTCAAATAAAGTAATCAAATTCATAGAAACAAAGTAGAATGGTGGTTACCAGAGGCTGGGGGGAGGAGGAAAAGGCGAGTTTTTGTCTAATGGATACAGAGTTTCAGATTTGCTAAATGAAAAAGTTCTGGAGGTCTCTTTCACGATAATGCAAATATACTTAACAGTTCTGAATTGTTACCCATAAAAATAGTTAAGAGGGTAAACTTTACATTAAGCATTTTTTACCACAATAAAAAATGAAACTCACGTTTAAGGCACCATTTAAGCATCTACTGTGTTTAAGATATTCATAAATGAAAATACGAAGCATCCTAAAGAAGGAGACTTTTAATATCTACAGATTTCATCTGTATCATATTAAGTTTTCAAATTTGCTTTCTTTTATCATGTACATACTATATATATTAGAACTGTAGTATATGCATATCATTTTAAAATAAATATATAACCAAATGTAAAAAAAAAGACTCCAACAAGAGTCTTAAACAAATGGGAAACTGGAATTACCATTTACTGAGGAAAAAACTGAGAAGTGCAGGTTTATGAGGGGGAAATCAAGTGGTCTAAGTTTGAGATGCCTGTGAGATATATCCAAGGGGAAATGTGCAATAAGATACAGTATATGTGAGTCCGGAGTTCAAGGGAGAAGTCTAGGCTGGCGACAGTAATGTCCGAGTCATCAGCGTTGTGGTAACATTTAAAGTCATGGGACTACACCAGCTCAGTAAGTGAGGGAGTAAATAAAGAGAGGAAATCTGAGAACTCAGCCCTGGGAGACACAAAGAGTAGACCCAAGAATGCCCAATCATTGAGCACGAGGCTGGGACAGGAATTTGAGACAAACAGATCCAGACAGTTGAGGTGTGGTGGGTGCTTGAGCTGAAAGGCCACATAGAATTGGGACGGAGGAGGCCATGATGGGTCAAGAGCAAGAGAGAAGAAATAGAAAGAAGCAGAGGGGAATTCCCTGGCGGTCCAGCGGTTAGGACTCCGCACTGTCACTGCCAAGGGCCCAGGATCAATCCCTGGTCACGGAACTAAGATCCCACAAGCCACAAGGCGTGGTTAAAAAAAAAAAAAAGGAAAGAAAAGGAAAAAAAAAGAGAAAGAAGCAGAGATGAGAGAAGCCATTCAGACTCTCACAGACAGAAGAGCCTCAAACTCTGTTTAGCCATCTCAGTACCAGTGAGAACTGCTTATTCTTGGTTTCCTATTGATACTTTTACGTGTCTGTGAGCCTGCCTGTTCTGTTTACAGTAACCTTCAAGGCAACTTGAGTGTTGAGTCTTTACCAACAAAGAATCCCTCATGTAATCCTAAAGGAAGGAGACAAGGTATGTGATGGGCAAGAAGTGAAACCAATTGGTCTCAATCAAAATTCTCCATTTTACTTGATGGACTGCAACATTTGGCCCCAGTTCTGCACTTCTCCCTGCATCCACGTCCTTTGCCTTGTAACTCTGCAGTGCCAGTCTTCCATGCGTGGGGTGGCCTGCTCTGCCTCTTGACTTTGGCCTCAGCCCAGAGTGACAAGCTTTGGTCAAGCAGACATGATGCAAGCAGAGGCTTCATGGGTTTGTACACTGGGGCTGGCTCTCTAGAACCACTGCCAAGACTAACGGAGAAGGAGAGACGTGTGTAGCAGAGCCAAGTCACCCCATCACCTCACCCCATCCTACAGCCAGCCAAGCCTAGACACGTGGGCGTGCTCACCCACAATCAGCAGAACCTCAGCGACCCCAGACACATGAGCAAAAAACACTTACCTGTGTGCACCCCTAATGTTTTGTAATTGGTATGTTGCCAGTCACTATGTAGCAAAGATAACTGATACATCATCGATTAAAAACACTGATGGGGGGCTTCCCTGGTGGTGCAGTGGTTGAGAGTCCGCCTGCCGATGCAGGGGACACGGGTTCGTGCCCCGGTCCGGGAGGATTCCACATGCCGCGCAGCGGCTGGGCCCGTGGGCCATGGCCACTGAGCCTGTGCGTCTGGAGCCCGTGCTCCGCAATGGGAGAGGCCACAACAGTGAGAGGCCCGCGTACCGCAAAAAAAAAAAAAAAAACAACAAAAAAAAACACTGATGGGATTTGATTGACTTACTTCCTATTCACAGTTATCACCACTGGTAAGTGAGGACAAACTTGGCCCCCCAAAACTGCGAAATACAGACAAAACATAATTGACAGAACAAAAAAGGAGCTTCAAAAATATCTAGGTGACGTGTGATCTGACTGATCTACCCCCAACTACTGTAGAACTACCTATAATTTTAAGGTTTATGGCAAAATAAATAAGCAAATAAACAGACAAACAAGCAAGTAAAATAATACTAAAGACTATGAGGCATTCAGACTCTTCTACTTGTGATTTGCTATACGGTGTCTGGAAACTCAAGAGACAGTCTTATTCTTTCAGCATAAAAACATCATTTATATTCAGTGAGTGGTTACACGGTCTATTTGTACTGTTAGGTCAAACTGTACTGTACATAGGTTCCAAAAACATTAGAGAATGATCTTAGGGGAACTCAAGCTAGTACGGCTCTCATAAACGATATTCATAGACTGTAAGAAACTGCAAACAATTAATAGTTCAACAGTCCAAACTTTTATTTTGATAATATCACGAGGCTGAGGAGCTTACGAAGACTGAAACAAGCCCAACTAACAACTTCCTATTTGCCTCTGATCAAGTTTGAAATTTTGTCATTTTCCCTCAGCAACTGTATTTGTATCGTACATTGAAATAGTAAGCCTCAAAGTTGGAGTGTGAAAATATGCAGTGGTCCAAAATTGAAGGGTAGCTCAATTGCAGAGCTGGGAGAAGAGAGGAAATGAACAGCAACATAACCCTTAGCTGTTATACTTGGGACTCCTGGAGTCAAGAATATCAGTAAATACCAGTCCTTGGTCAGCCCACAGTTTAAAAATATTAAATTCCCACAGGAAGTCCTTTCCTTGAACCTGAGTATAATTGTCTTAAGATCTTTAATAGCCATTCAAAAAACTTAATTAAATATGCGTGAACGCAGTCAGCAGCTGGTCTTTAAAAAACACATTATTCTAGAGTTCAATGTGAGCCAAGTTTAAGGTTAAAAACTGGTTTCCAAAACTATGCGCTCCCGTGACAAGCTCAAAGACCTATTCCTTAAATACCAAAACATACATGCTCCCTTTGAAAGACATCTATAAAACAGCTGTGTTACCTACGCAGGCAAACACAGGGAATCATAGGTTTCCACTTCGGGGATCATGAGTTCTGGGTTTCTCATCGTACACAAAAAGAAAGGTAAGCATTTTTAAAAGACACCAGAGACCTGAGTTTAGGATCTTTTAGCTTATGATTCTCACACGCTAAGTTCTGTCCTTTGACATTCAATATTCATTTTTCTATAGAAGAAGGGTGGTCACAAAAATGACTTTACTTATAAGAATCTAAAATATCATTTAAAAATGTATAAAAGTATTGCTATAATGTTAGACTGCTACACTGTTAGAAATACATTTTATATACATGTATACAGAAATATATATACTGTTATAATGCTAGAAACTAAGCATTTTTAAAATCAAATTTTAAATTTTATATGAAAGACTGGACGTAAGAAAACATGTCTTCCGCACTATCACCAGAATTAACTTTCTTTCTTTAAAAAAAAGCCAAATTGTAATGATTTTTAAGTCATGCTCTGGCTTACAAACTTTCGTGTTTTTAAGGATTCTTCCAAACTCCTTATGCCTTGAAGAGAGCATGAAAGAACTTGCCCCATACAGCCCCCATCAGCATTTCCAGCCTCATCCGGAACCACTCCTGATGTCAAGAGCCAAGCACCCTGTACTCCGGCCACACAACTATGTGCATTCTTCACTCAAGCTATGGCCTCTCATCTTCTTGATGTTGCAGGCTCTACTCCCTTTGCTGAAGTGCTTTGGTCAACATCTACCCATGTTGCAAGATCCACCTCAACTGAAGCCATCCCCAAGCTTCTTAGCCCAAGACACACTTGGGACATTGCCATTAATTCACACCACTATCTTCCCCCTCAGGGGAGATGACCTCCAGGGGAGGGATATAATCCTTACCCAGCCTGTCAGCCCCTAGGGCCTAGCATATAATAGGTATTCAACAAAGCTCTGTGGAATGGGAGGAAGTAGAAGGAAAGAGAAGAGAAATCGAAACAGATAAAAGCGAGCACACGTCCCGAAGGACAGTAAGGATCTCAGCAGTAGAGTATGACTAGTTTGCACTACGTCTCAGTTCACTACAAAGCTTATTATGTTTTCTGCTTTCTGTATTTCTCTAAAACATCACTAGCACCCAAAAGTTTTACCATAAAACTCTACAGTAAGTACCATCAGTTCATGGCCCAATTTTGTAAAAAGAATAGACTTTTTTTTTTTCTTTACGTCCTCCTCTCCTCGGGTCCCTGGGTTAGGGCTCCCTCACCTCCATGCCCTGCAACGGCTTTGGCATAGACTCCCAGTGACCACACATCTGCTAGATCCAATGAGAAGCTCTCTTACCTTAACATATTTGATTTGTTGGGGGTGATGATAGTGTTGAATCTTCATTACTGAACCGCTAGTCCCGCTTGGCATCCAGGACAGCCTCCTCTCACAGATGTTCTGCATTTCCCCCCCACTGCACCTGCCCCTGGGTTTTCTCCCTTCCCTTTACTTTCCCCCAAATGCTGGTGTTTCTTGAGTTTCCAGGCTTTAGTCTTTTGCCCTTCTTTTTTCTATGCCATCTCATCCAACCTCAAAGTTGTTTTTTTTGTTTTTGTTTTTGCGGTACGCGGGCCTCTCACTGTTGTGGCCTCTCCCGTTGCGGCGCACAGGCTCCGGACGCGCAGGCTCAGCGGCCATGGCTCACGGGCCCAGCTGCTCCGCAGCGTGTGGGATCTTCCCGGACCGGGGCACGAACCCGTGTCCCCTGCATCGGCAGGCGGACTCTCAACCACTGCGCCACCAAGGAAGCTCCATTCCCAAAGTTTTTAAGTACCATCTGCTACTGACTTCTAAACATGTATCTAAATTCAACCACATCTCACCGCTGGACCCTTTTTCCTTGCCCACTGGGTACTGAACATACCCGACACTGAACCCAACACAACTTCATCTTCTCTCATGCTTCCTATTGCGGTTAACTGCACACCATTCCAGTAAGCTCTCAGGGCAGAAACCTGGGAAACGTTCCCAGAGGCTCCCTCCCCATCAGCACTCGTATCCATCAGATACTAAGTCCTGTCAAAGCACTTCCTAGATTTCTCTCCTCTCCAGCCCCACAGCCCAGGTTCCTCGCCATCTCTCACCCATAGTGTAGAATAACTCGTCTTCGGCTTTCTCCATCTCCCCTTCCCACACAACCCATCTTACGTGTAATGCTAGCACGGCTGTCCACCTAAAATGCAAATATACCAGACTCACTCCTCTGCCAAAGCCCTTTAATCACATCCCTGACTAAAGGTAAAGGCCGAGTGGCTTCACTGCCCACAAGACTCTCCATGACTTGGGTGTCTGTTCATCCAGCCTCACCTTCTGTGCCGCATGACCTCTCAACACCCCCTCCAGCCCCAGTGAACTTCTTGCACAGTCCTCCCAATGCTCTGGTATCTCCACTGTTATACTTGTGAGGTTACTTCTTCCTGGAATTCTTCTTCCCATCTTGTATGACTGGAAAATCCCTCTTCATCCTTTAAGAACTAGCTCAAGTGTCACCTCCTCGGGGAAGCCCTCCATGACCAACCCTTGCTCCCAAGACTCCTCCATATAGTTGAATGATGTCTTCCTTCGTCCTACCTCTAATCTTGGTTTGTACTTGGGATCTAGCACTTTCTACACTATACTGTTATCCTCTGTTGGCATATCTCGTCTCCTGGTACCCTAAGTTACAAAAGAGAATTTATCTTATTGTGCTTTATCTTTTCACTTTCAACCTGGAGTATTTCAAGAATTCGACAAGGAACTGATCCATCAGCAATTAGGTCCTTTCTCCTTATCTCTAGTGCTACAGGAATGAGTAAGAAAGAGAAAGAACTAAAGCAAAACAGATAGGGATTGTCCAATGTTACCTAGGTAAGAACTGAAGGGCAGAGAGAGGACAATTCACTTCCTCTTCAATTTACATTAATTGAACACATTCCGGGCCACATCCTAAGACTTTAACACATTATCTCATCTAATCCTCAAAACATTGTGATCAAATAGGTATTATTATTATCCCCATTTTACCGATGAGGAAACTGAGGCAAAGAGAGGCTAAATAACTTCCCCAAGATCTACATATTGGTTTAAAGTGGCAGAGCCGGGATTCAAACTCAGGCAGTCTTAACCCACCCTGTGTTACCTCTCAAGATAAACGTCAAGGAGAAAGAGAGCTGAAGTGGGAATGGAGGAAGGCAGAGGAAATGAAAGGAAAGCAATCTAATATGCACTCAACTCTCCTGAGGAGAGATTAAGAGAAGGAAAACGTCTCAACTGCTCTGGGTGCCAGGAGAACATCTAGTAGTGGCCAAGGCTAGGGCAGGTGGGTAACTGTCCAGAGTCATACGGGGTAGACAGGTGGAAAAACGCAGGGGAAGAAAGGGGGAGGCATCCTTATTGCGTTCAGGAGGTCAAGAACCTGGGAAACAGCTCTACTTTTGCAGTGAGTATGTGTGTGTCTATCTGTCTGTCTCCTGGGCCAAATATTGCTGGCTCTTTCTCTCCACTCCCAACTCTGACCTGGCTCTGGACTCTGAGCTTATCCAGCCTCAGTCTTGGCCGAACTGACTCACCGATTCCCCACCTTACCTATTTCTTCATTCCGAGCTGAGATTCTAGGAGCTGAATTCGACAGACAGGCGCTTGCTCATAGGGAAGACCAGAATAAATGTCAATGTATTCTGGGAAAACAGCTCCTGGGCAACAAAAAATTGCTGATATATAGAGTCAGGGTTAATTAAATAAACTGTCCTTTTGAAAAGCAACTGTTAAACACATAAGTTGAGGGGAGTGCTTAGAAGATCTAGCCAACAGGAGAAGGAAAGAAGAGTCTTTAAAAGTCCAAGATTCAGTTTCCAATTTGGCTCCTAATTTGCCTTAAATTCTTAAGCCAAATAAATTCTTACGAGTCATGAATTCTTTATAGCTATTTGTTCTGTGAATTCATCTTCTCCTCCATCTCCAAACACACTTTGACAAAGTTTATTTGAGGATATGTTACAGCTCACTGCACAGGGATTTGGCCACCAGGAAGGGCAACAGGCAAGGCAGAGCCAACACTGTGCCACTCAGATCATTAAGAGTGAGACATCGCAACTTCCTGGCACAAACCTCAGGCCAAAGTGGTAACAAATGAAAAGGAAAAGAAATAACGGCAGCCTCGTGTTCTGAAACGTCAGTATCACTTCCACAGTTAATATACTTAGTCAAACGTCAGAACCACTCTTCAAACTACTTCATCTCTGAATTTCTGGGGTTGTACTCAACAGAATTCCCTAGAAGTTAAAACTTAAAATCTGTTTCGGTATCAATCACCTTTCTATTTCCCAGAGGGTCAACTGTTCAATAGCCTGCAGAATCCAATCTAGGTTAAAAGAGATTTGAGTACCATTCAGACCTTCCCCTTGGGTGGGTTAAGGGGGAGCGTAAGCCTACGCCCTGTGAGGACAGGCTCTCCTGCATCCTACGGCGAGCTCTTGACCCCAAGCAGGAAAGAAAAAACTTTATCTCTTGGCACCAGGAGACCAAATTTAATTCTACTTAGCGTTCATGAGCTTTTCATCTTCAAAGTGCTTCACAAATATTAACTAATTAATCTTCGCAGCACTGCTGCACAATGACATAAGATCTCCCAAGGATAAGACCAAGGGAGGCACTGAACAGCCACAGAATAGAATTAGGAAGATAAGAAACTCCTTTTATCTAGAGGTGTTGTTAGTGGTAATGGTGGCTCCCAGTACCCCACCAAGGCTAAGCCGTTTGAGATGAGTATGAAAAATAGTGTTGCAACGAGAGCTGCTGTGGTGACAGAGCCCAAGGTTCCTTACAGAACTAAGTCTCAGTTCCCTCAAGGGTAAGTGAGGTTGATGATAGAATCATCTCCAGAGGGTGCATACACGGATTCAACAAGGCAACACGTGTCAAGACCTTAGCACAGAGGACCCTAGTAAGTCCTCAATAAACACTAAGCTGTTATTAACTGAGAGGGAGCCATGGCTTCCCGGTGCCCGAACTGAAAAAAATGGGTTAAACAGCTTCAAGAAATCTGCAGGCATTGTTCATTTTTCTGTTTGTGGGAAACAATGAATTCAGCCAAATTATATACATTTCTCTTAAGGATTGAATTGTGTTCCCCCTCCCCCAAAATTCATATGTTGAAAGCCTAACCCCCAGTACCTCTGAATGTGACCTTTTTTGCAAACAGGATTACTGCAGAGATGGGGTCATACTGGAGCAGGGTAAGCCCTAATTCAGTGTCACTGGTGCCTTACAAAAAGGGGATATTTGGGCATGCACACACACACACACACACACACACACACACACACACACACACACGGAGAACGCCATGTGGTGAAGGCAGAGATCAGGGTGATACAATAGAAGCCAAGGAATGCCAGAGATCATCCGCAAACCACCAGAAGCCAGCAGAGAGAGACAATGGCCACAGATCTCTTCCTCGCAGCTTTCAGAAAGCTGCCAACACCTTAATTTAGGTGAGACAACAGAATTCTACTGATTTAAGCCACATGGCTTGTGGCGCTTTGTTACAGCAGCTCTAGCAAACTAATATACCCTCTGAAAGAAGTCATATTTGTTTAATAAACAAGCATGAACCCACCAGTTCCAAAAGCAAATATGTTGGTCTATCGATTCACAGACACCCCAAACATCCTGAACGGACAAATCCAATGCAGTCTCCTCTCCTCGCCAAAGAAAGAGTAAGCAAAATAGGAAACGGGGTGCTGGAAATCCACACAACTTGGGGTACTGGGGGCAAAAGCTCCTGCATTTTGGTAGGAAATCAAACTTTTGTCACCTGAACTTTGCAAGGCTTAGCGAAACCCAAGTTACATAATACTTCTCAACATCTGGGTAAAGAGACCAAATTACTTCTTGCAGGGTCTTGAGCACTGCCTGTAGTGGGAATGGTTTAGGACAAGGTGATGGGCTCCCCGCCATCCAGCTTTCTTTCTCTTTCTCCAACACTCCTTGTACCCACATTGCGGTTTCACCCTCGGTGTTCCGGGTGCCTAGCACACCATCCCCCAGAGGCTCGCATGGCTGGCTCCTCTTAGACTTTTAAGAATCAACCCACACATTACCTTCTCTAGAAGATTCCCTCACCTCTCTATTTAGGGCTGGCCACACCACTCTACCCCAGCCAAACTGCATCCCACCATCTTACTTGATACTTTTCACAGCATTTATCATTCTCTGGTGCACCTTACTACTTACTGTTTACTTGCTTGGTGTTAGTCTCACCCCACTAGACTGAAAGTTCTGTGAGGGCAGAGATTTCATTTGTCTCATTCAGTACTACAGCCCCAGTGGTAAACATCGTGCATAGTGCTTTGCAGGCACTTTTTTTTTTTTTTTTTGAAAGAATAAATGAGTATCACCTTCAAAGGTGAGCTATATCTTCAGCGAGGTGCAAAGTCCTGCAGTTTATTCAAGGGAGAACCACTAGCTGGTGCAATTAGAAGACTCTGGAAAGTCTCAACATATATCGGGTTGGCAAATCTAAAACCTAAGATATTGGAAACGTGTATTTAAATGATCCCTGCTATAAACAATTTGCTGAGTGTAATATAAACATGTCACATATCCTTTCCTAAGTAATTTCAGCTTAAACAATTAGTCCAACTGCTTCACCCACTCGGTATTTTTTTCCACACACTATCAGCTAAAAAAAAAAAATCTATGATTACCACAAAAAGCAAGCTTTTAATAAAATTTGGGACTATTATCACCCAAAAGGCAAAGCTACGTGTTGAAACTTAACATTTCAATCTAACAATTTTTCTTATACAAAAACACAAATTAAAAAAATTGAGCACATCAAGATATCTTGATAAGATGTATCTAAATGCCAATGTTCTATACAATCAGAAACTAAACAAGCATTAAAAACAAAGTTGAATAAATGTCAGTGACCTCGGAACTTTTCATTTCAGCTTGTCTAAATCATTCTCCTAAGAAACAAGCCATCCTGAGAGCCGCAAGCTCTGAATCCTCAACGTAACCTTTAGAGCAGAACAAACAGTTATCTGTTTGTATTTTAAAATAGTTACTGGCACGTCTATTACTCATGTTCTTTTATCCCACATCCAAAAAAATTAATAAACCTTTAAGTCATTTAGGGTAAATCATAACTGTGACAAACCAATGCCATGAATAAAAAAATAAAGAAGTCCCTAGGCAAGCATAACACTGTCCAAAATCCATTCCAGATCCAAAAATCAGAGATAAAGTTGATATACTTTCTTCTTATTTTCTCCTTTTCTTTTTTTCCTTTTGGTCAGTTTATCACACTGGACCCAAATAAGTCAGTAAGTTTGAAAATATAAATGTGCTTGGATAAGTACACAAATTCTAAACAATTATGTATCACCAAAGTTCAAAAGGTTAAAAACAAAAACAAAAACATTCAAGCCAACCTAGGATTTCTGGAGCCATCTTTAACTACTCAGTCACAGTATCATTCCAGTCACGAGAATTGCTCATACGTCATTTGGAGAATAAAGGAAGACAATGGGAAATTCCACGTCGTCCTTCTCAATTAAGTCAGTTGTTGCCATCCTTAAGATGGAATTTCACTCACATCATTACCAATTACAGGAACAATCAGCTACTAGGCCAAGCAGATCATCTCCTTCCATCTGACACTACTTACCCAAAACTACTTGGCATGTACTAACACCTATTACACAAATATAATCAGCACATCACAGCCAACCAGGTCAGTGGCTGAAAATGGATCAGGAGGCATTGAATACAAGATCCTTCACCTCATTCTACGGACATCTCCAGCAGAATCCATATATGACCTAAAGTCCTATCAGCCTACATCCTCAAAACAGCAGAGTGCCATCTTAGAAGTAATTCATTGGTCTCCAAGTTGCTCTAGTCTCCTAGATTATAAATAATTATGCTTTAGCCCAGTGCAAAAGGTTAAAAAAAAATCAGTCAAACCGAGCAAGGAGTTCGGGAGCCATCCTTAACTGCTCAGTCACATTATAATCCACTTCTCCCCTCTACTTCCCTTCATGAGACCTTGGGGATAGATTATGTGGCAGAGGCTAAGTGACTGCGTCTACTAGCCAGCACTAAAACTTATCTGCCCCTCCAGAACCTTTTGAGATTTCAACTGTGTAATGTGACTAACATTTTTTTTTCCCTTTCTCCTTGAAAGGAAAGCCTAAACCCAGTTCTCTCTCCTTCCACACAGTAAGCTTAACACGAGAGTTGCTTTTTATGCTTCCTGATTATTCAAATGATTTGAAGTAACAAGACAAAAACAAAACAAAAAGGAATGGTTAGAAAAGTTGATCTGAACATTAAGTATCAAGAAATCTACCAACAAACTATTACGAGCCTGATGGAGAACTTTATTACATTAAGAGATTGCTTTCACTCATAAGATACTGTAAGAAGACACTGCCTACTACCTGCTTCTACTTTTTCTTATTTGTCCACATGTCACTGCCCATCAGTCCACACATATGGCAGTCACGGTGTTTCCAGCTGCAGCTATTTAAATCATTTTTTTGTTTATGTATGTGCCACAGGCTGTTCCATGGTCTTTACAAATAAGAAGTCATTCAATCTCATAATGCCCTATGAAGCAGGACTATTATCCTCATTTCACAGATGGGGAAACTGAGACACAAAAAGATTATGTAACTCACCCAAGATCACAGAGCTACTAAGTGTCAGAGCCAAGATGGAAACCAGGCAGTCTGGCTCCACAGCTCATATTTTGAACCAATACAGGATGCTGTTTGTTAGAAGAGATGACCAGCACATCAAAACAGAGAGGTTTAGTGATTAAGAGCTCAGGGTCCAGAATCAGAAAGACTTTGTGCATATACAGGCTGAGTCACATACTAACCTAGATGACCCCACACAAAGTTACTCAGTCCCCTTGGGTCTCAGGTCCCTTGTCTGTACACTGGTGATTCTCCCATAGGGTATGATAAGGATTAAATAAAATAATACATTTAAAGCACTTCGTGGCTGGCACCTAGTAAGGGATCCATTAGCTGTTAGCTTAAAAAAATAATTACAATTCAATATGGCAAAATGCCTCAGCAGGGACATCCACAAACTGCCCTCTATGACTAAACTGAAAAATCCTTGTGAGGAAAACGATTATTTTTATTCACCTTTGTAAGCAAAGAATCCTGCCCAAAATAGTTGATAACTGAACGCTTCTGCATTAGAGATGTTTAAATTTAAGCATTAAAAAGGAATTTTTATTAAAATATACTTAAAGTTAAGCAGAACATAAGGCTTTTCAAAATATATAAAGCTTTGGGCTTCCCCGGTGGCACAGTGGTTAAGAGTCCACCTGCCGATGCAGGGGACACGGGTTCGTGCCCAGGTCCGGGAAGATCCCACGTGCCACGGAGCGGCTGGACCTGTGAGCCATGCCACTGAGCCTGCGCGTCTGGAGCCTGTGCTCCACAACGGGAGAGGCCACAACAGTGAGAGGCCCGCATACCGCAAAAAAAAAAAAATATATATATATATATATATTTATAAAGCTTTGAAGTTTTTAATCAAATTAAACTTTTTAATCAAATTAATGCAAGCACATATTTTCAATATCAAATATTGTTCATTAAGTCAATTGCATGATAAAAAGCAAAAGGGAACTAGTCTAGATTAAAAGGGACTTAAAAGAGATTGAAGAGATATATGCCTATGTACAAGAGGAGGCCTTGTTTAGAAACTCATTTGAACATTTTAATTATTCAAACATTTTTTTCAGATAATCAGAGAAAATTCAATGTGGTAATGATAGAAATTGTTAGGTGTACTGGCTATGATAACAGTATTGTGCTTATCTAAGATGTCTTTTTTATTTTGAGACACATTCAGAAGTATTAAGAGTTGAAACGGCGTGACATTTTTTTTTTAAGTATCCTAGCCAAAAAAAAAAACAAGATAAATGAAACAAAAATGGTAAAACATAGAGTGTTGTTGAATCTTGCAGACAGGTTCATGGGGGTTCACTGTATCTATTTTGGGGGCATTTGGAAATTTCCATCAGAAAGAAGTTTTAAAAATCAAATTAACTTAAAATGAAAAGCAACAGTCCCTTGTCCTGTAATAGAAGCCACTTTCCCCAAATGCCTCTCCAGAGAGGATGCACTCTTAACTCTTTTCTCTGTTACTTCTTAGTATTTATTTTCCTCTCGTAAAACGATTAGTTTGGTATTTTCTTGCCCATGGATTTTTATCTTATTTTTTAAATGTAGCCCCTTTTAACTCCTGTTCCACCACCTTCAGTAGCTCTTATCTGCCCTACTTTGATATTACTGTCTCCTCCTTCACTTCTCCATGTCTTTCCATCTCTTATCATCTACCTTATATAATTTTACTTTTGCATCATCAAGATTGATTAGTGATAATGTTTTCTAACCATGAGCTTTCTATTTTGCCTGTAAATTGACTTTGTGTTTCTATTATTATGACCATGTAAATATTGTTCAAAACATATCAGATAATGTAATATGAATATACTTCCTTTTCAGTTCAGTTTTAGTTTCTCCTGGAGTTTCTACCTGCTTTTCTTTTTTCTTTCACTATTTGCCTTTAGCATATCCTCGACTTTCTTCAAACTCTTCATCATATCAAGCATTCAACTGGATGGCTTTAATTCCAATTAACATTTTTTCCCCTCCTATGTTTTTTTTTTGTTTTTTTTTTTTGCGGTATGTGGGCCTCTCACTGCTGTGGCCTCTCCCGTTGCGGAGCGCAGGCTCCGGACGCACCGGCTCAGCGGCCATGGCTCACGGGGCCCAGCCGCTCCGCGGCATGTGGGATCTTGCCAGACCGGGGCACGAACCCGTGTCCCCTGCATCAGCAGGCGGACTCTCAACCACTGCGCCACCAGGGAAGCACCCCCCTCCTATGTTTTAAACAGACTAAACCGGTCACATGACAGAAGAAATTCTCACTCAGAAAATATATTCCGAAGCCCATTTTCCCTGTTTTTAAACTGAGCTGAGAAGACGTCCAAACACATCTATAAACTTATTCAGAGTGGGCAGAGAATGTTCTTGTAGGAAAGGAGGTGGAGGGTAGGGGTAGCAGCTTATGCAGTTCTAATAAAGCTTACGTTCAAACTCAATGGAGTCACACCATGAATTTATAAACATCAGTGAATTTACAATGAATGCTAAAATCACTGCATTTTTAGAGAAGTGAGGTATGCATCCACATGAATCCCCTGATTCATGTTTACATTTAGAATAACTGGGAACAATCCTACCCTCATCCCAGCTTCTGAGTCATATCCATGCACTATAACTTCGCTAGAGGGAGAAAAAGTACTGAATCTGCAAGAGGAGAGTTACTCTACTGCGTAAGCTTAATTCCAAACGCTAAAAAAAGAAACAAAATTTAAGCTAAAAAGCCACAGATGACTATTTAGAAGTCCAGTCAAAGCTTTAGCCAAAGTATTTCATCATAGGGAGGCCCAACTGACAGAGTCAAAAGGAAATTAAACAGTATTAAGAATTGAGGCTCTGGAGTTGGAGAAACCTGGGTTCAAGTCACCAACTGCCACTCACTAAATGGGTGATCTCAGCTGACAGGAACGTAAATTGGTGCGGCCACTATAGAAAACAGTACGGTGATTCTTCAAAAAGTTTAAACTAGAACTACCGCATGATCCAGCAATCGTACTTCTGAGTATATATGCAAAGGAACCAAAATTACTATCTTTAAGAGATACGTTTAAAAAAAAAAAAGATACATTTACACCCATGTTCACTGCAGCATTACTCACAATAGCCAAGATATGGAAACAATCTAAGTGTCCATCAACCTTTGAATGGATAAAAATGATGTGGGGGGTGTGTGTGTGTGTGCACGCACGCACACATGTGTGTATTTACTTATATATTTATATTTATATAAACAATGGAGTATTATTCAGCCATGAAAAAGAAAGATGTCCTGCCATTCGGGACAACATGGATGGACCTGGAGGGCATTATATTAAGTGAAGTAAGTCAGACGAAGAAAGACAAACACTGTATGATATGACTTATATGTGGAATCTAAAAAAAGCTGAACTCGTAGAAACAGACACCAGAATGGTGGTTACTAGGGGCTAAGGGATGGAGAATAAGGGGAGATGTTGGTCAAAGAGTACCAACTTCCAATTGTTAAGATGAATAAGTAAGTTCTGGGGATCTAATGTATAGCGTGGTGATTATAGTTAACAATACCGTGTTATATACTGGAGAGCTGCTAGGAAAGAAGATCTTAAATGTTCTCACTGCAAAAAAGCAAGAGTAGTCATGCAAAGTGATGCAGGTGTTAGGTAACGCTACGGTGGTAACCAGTTTGTAATATATAAACCTATAAAGCCAAAAGGCTGTACAACTTAAACTTACACACCTTAAACTTACACAGTGTTATACGCCAGTTATAAGTCAACAAAGCTGAAAAAACAAAGGAAGGAGGGAGGGAGGAAGTGTGTGAGTGATCTGGGGCCATAAAAACCATACCACATTGTAGTTCCCTTAACGTAAGAGAGTCCGTCTGGCCAGGTGTGGGGACTACGTGTGATAAAGCATAACAAGCATTTAGCACAGTGTTGATAAAGGCTAGTCACTGATATTATTATCAACTCAGAAGCCATCTTGTGTCCGAATGCTTGGCCATTTCTCCATAAAAAAGTTTCTTTGATAATTCTATTTCTATGCTACCTATTGCACAGAAATATTCGTGAATGCAGAGCTATGTAAGCTAAAAAGTAGCACAGTGCAGTGGTTAAGAATTCAGGCTCTGGAGCTGGACTGCGTGCATTCAAATGCTGGCTTGAAGCCATGTGGTGCTAAGCAAAATTATTTAATTTCTTCCCTATCTCAGTTTCCTCATCTGTAAGACAGGTAAGCCTCATTAGGCACTTATAAGGATTAACTTAATTTTAGCACACCATGTGACACAGAGTGGGGGCTATACAAATTTTTGATAAATCAATTACAATATTGTTCATGATAGAAAAAAAAAACTTGTATGTTTAGCATTCACCAAATGCCTACTTATGCTCTGACATATCCATACTATGGAACAACCCTCTATAGATGAAAAGAACTAGGCACTGGCTTTCTTTAAAAAAAAAAAAAAGGGTTAAAGAAATACTTCCAGGTGAAAAAAATCAAGTTACAGAAGAATAATTTTAAGTTTAAGAGGACTCATAAAAATGTACACGTTTATATACTTGTATATGCCTTCCAATGAATAGGAAACATTCTGGAAAGATAGACACCAAACAGCTGAAAGTGATCCATTACCTCTGAGGATCTAGGTTCCTGTCTAGGCTCTATAATAATTAGCTGTACCACCTTGGCTATGTCATGTAACTCAGTAAACACCCAAGGATAGCTTCCTCAGCTTAAAAGACAGGGAGAGGTAGGGATGACTAGATTCAGCAATCCCTCCAATCAATTCCAACCCCCCAAATTCCCTGACTTTGATTATGGGATCCTGGTGCTTTCTATAAATAATAACACTGAGTTCTCCAACACTCCACTCTGCTCAGTATTTATCAAAAGCCCTATGGAACAGGGCGCATTGTTTCAAAAGCACGGCCCGTACCAGATCGAAACACATTCCACGTGGGTACAATTCCATCCACGGATCATGCTCTCAGTAATAAACTCTTTCTTCACTCTCGGCCACCACACCGGCGCCATGTGTTCTTACAGAAGAGAGAGTTGCTTTATCAATTAATATATGAGCAACGGTTCCTTTATTGCCATTTTTACTTTTTCTCTGGATTATCATCAGAAATACATTTATACTACCATTCGTAGACATATGTAACCCAATTAATCTACCCACAAGCAGGAAGACAAGAAACTGCTGTTTCAAAATCAGGGTCATGTTTCCATCATTCGCCCAATGACCAATGACATAGACACTCTCTGTCACTGACACCAGTCATGATTCTTCGTCACCACCTTCTCTCACTCATTAGACCTGCAACCTCACCCTCACTCCTTCCCATCTGGCCTTCCTACCTCCCTACAGCCTCTATCCCTCCAGCCCAACCCACCAACGAGTTTACCACTCTACGTCCCCAGCACCTACCATAGTGCCTAACACAACAGCAAGCATCAAATATATTAATTCAATGGATTCATCACACACACACACACACACATCTGTTAACTCAGCCAATACATACTATTACCAGACTAATGTTCGTAAAGGAAAGTACCGATTACATCTACTTATAGATGCAAAAATTTATTCTCAAACCCTGGAACACCTGTATGTTGCCAAGTTGTGCTCACTTCTAATGATATAAAGAATGATATATTGCTCCCCCACTCACTGAGAAACGTTAGGCTCACAGACATCAGTGGGTCTCTGTTCCTATCAAAGAGAATTGAATTTATCACCAACTCTGCTGCTCACTGATTACCACAGTCTGAATGTTTGTGTCCCCCCAAAATTATATGTTGAAACCTAATGCCCGATGTCGACAGTACTAGGAGACAGGGCCTTTGTGGAGGTGGGGGGGATTAGGTCACGAGGCAGAGCCCTGAGGAAGGGGATTAGCGCCCTTACGAGAGAGAGTTGAGAGAGCTCGCCGCTTTCCACCACGAGGACACAGCTAGAAGGCACCTCTATGAAGAGAAAGCAAGCTCTCACCAGACTCCGGGTCTGCCTTCTTCTTGGACTTCCCAGCCTCCAGAACCATGAGAAAGACATCTTTTGTTTATGAGCTACCCAGTCTATGGTATTTTTGTTATAGCAGCCTGAACAGACAAAAACAATGTGTGGTCCTGGGAAAGTCACTTAAACTCTCCAAGTGTCAGTTTACTCATCTACAAGATGGGGATACCATCACTATACTACACGGGATTGACCTAAAAAATGAGGTAAGGTATAAAATGCATTCAGCATAGCAAGAAACTAATAAATGTTCTTTTTTACTAGTAACAATATTATTAACAAAATCAGAATGCCCTAAGTCTAGCAAGGGCTTCAAAATCTGACACTGATCAACCACTTCAGCCTCAACTTCAAACACTTTGTCCCAAGTCAAAAAAGATACCTCTGGACTCTGCCCGTCTATAGTTTTGGTCCTATAAGTCAGTGCATAGGAATGTCCCTCCCTTCATGTACCCCAATGCCTCTCATTCCATTCATCCCTAACTCCCATCCATCCTTCATGGCCCAGCTTTATATGTCTTCTTTCAAAGTTTCCCTACTCCTGTCTACAACCCCTTCCCCAACAGACTTCATCTACACTCCCACAGCACTTTACATACTGATAAAACAAAACCTAATCTGCTCTTTATAGATTCAGTAAGATTTTGTTGAGCACCTGTTTTGTACTTCATTTTGAGTTGGGAATCCTGAGGTCAACAGGAAAGACACAACCCCTGCCCACGGTATAGGAGGGGAGATACACAGAGAATAACTTGTTACCCAAATAAATTCTTCAATAAAATTGTGATAAACACCCTTAAAATAAAACAGATAAAAATACAAATAGGATTGCTTCTGCTATATTGAGACCCAGATTAACAGCAAGTCTGTTTTAACATGGTACCTCCAGAATGTACTTCATAAATGTTCACTGTAGTCAACCAAATTATCTTTTCTATTAAAAGTTGAGTTGATTGAGAGTAGGGAACATGTCTTAGAAGAGAAAAAGAACTAGATAGTTAGTTGCAGCTATAACTCTTTGACTTACCAGTGATATAACCTCGGCCTGACCCCTCTGATTTTCAAATTCCTCACTGGTATAAAAGAATAATTCTTTAGAAACTATTAAAAGCACTGCACATGAAGTATTATCTTTTTATCTACCCCAATGCAATTAGCGCATATTATTAACATAGCAAGAATTTGGAAGTATTTATTGAATGAGAGCTAAATCACTAGCCAAGGCCAGGGCTACCTCTCTTATGACCTTGTCTCACAGGCAAGGACCAACGTCAATACTGAAACATCTACTCAACCCTTTATAATTAAGACATGGAATAAACTCTCTAGATAAGAAGCATAGGCACTTCTTGGCAATGCTTGAGAGATCAGAAAGATCTGTCCTAATAAAAAGCATTATACAGTGAAGCTATGAGAAGATGGTGTTTTCTAAGGAAACATTTCTGAATTGTTCCATGATTTCACATCTTTCAATCTCAGCACCAACAGTGAGGGGCAAGTAAAAGAGATCACCCCATGAACACGATGATGCTGGATGATTCTGACATACTCTCCCCATTCCCATTACTTTTCCCTTCTAGACTCCAGCAGCTGGTCTCTGTCTTTTTTTCTTTCCTTTCCTTCTCTCTTTTTTTTGGTTACACGCAGACCAAGACCAGAATGAAATGAACAAAACATATGCTGTAGTAGAGGGAGTTCCCTGCAGCCCCGTCCTTGGCCTCCAAACCTCTGCTGTGAGAAGCCACAGCTGGCATCTTCTCTTCCAAGTCGCCGCGCCCTTACATACATACACACAAGCACTTCAGCTCTGTCTGCTCGATGCAGTGGGAAAAACAGCTCCGTGTAAGATGTAAACACAAAGCCAGACAGCCCTATTCTGGTCTGTCCTCCTCTTTTACTCCAGCCATTTTGGTTCCCAGGGGAGTCATCTTAATCTTCCACAAATCAATGTGGTTTTTTGTTTTTTTGTTTTTTTTTGCTGAACACGGGCCTCTTACTGTTGTGGCCTCTCCCGTTGCGGAGCACAGGCTCCGGACACAAAGGCTCAGCGGCCATGGCTCATGGGCCCAGCCGCTCCGCGGCATGTGGGATCTTCCCGGACCGGGGCACGAACCCATGTCCTCTGCATCGGCAGGCGGACTCCCAACCACTGCACCAGCAGGGAAGCCCCAAATCAATGTTTTGAATTTACTTCTTCAAGCCCGTGTTAGCAAAGCATGTCACTTGTATCTGGATAAAATGTAACTCAAAGATAATTGGTTAATTATGTGCTCAGGTTTTTTGTTTTGTCTTTTAACAGTTTAGGAATATTTATTACATGCCAGGTGTAAGAAACACAAAGTTTCCATTGTTTATTATGTACCAGGCACTAAATCATTATCTGAAACAGCCAATAAAATCATCATCACAACCCTGTCAGGTAGGTGCCAGTGTGTCAGTGGGACAGATGGTTACCGTGCACTTGCGTGGCAGACATGTACTGACATGTCCTACCGTATGGAAGGAGCTGGCTGTGGCCCTTTGGAGCAGGGTCTGAAAAGCACAGGTACTGGAAATCATCAATATGGCCCTACTCAGAGAATTACGGGGTCTTGGGAAATTTTTAATAGCCAGAAATCAACCCCTTCCCCCAAGAACAGCTTTCTCTCTGGCATGTGCCAAGCTGTTAGCAGATTCCATGACAGGTGAATGTTATAACTCTAAAGAAAGAGATGGAAAGCACAGGAAATGCTGCAGACACTGATTTCATCAGCAAAAACAGCCTAGCAAAGAGAACACAGGCAATTGAAGTGATGTCTCAAGAAGAAAATCTTGTTTTTTTCCTTGGGGGCAGGGAAAAAACACCTCCTCTGACTTTTCAGTTACTAGAAACAGCCACCTCCTTTCTCTTCTCCCATTTCCTTCCTCGGAGTGCCCACATGATGCGGGGCATTGACTAGACCAGATTCAACCCCACAGGAGAAAATGCAGAGAAGTGGTCCAGAGAAAGAAAGTAATAGTTAACACTGACAATTTGCTACCTCTCAGCAAGCCAAGTTATAGTTTAGGGAAACAAAGAATCAGAATGTTTCAGGCTTTTCTTAAAACCAAAAACGCTCAAACTTCAAGACAGATGTTTGTGACAAATGAACAAAGCCCTTGAATCCTTTATGCACGGTGGAGCTGTCAGGATTTTAGAAACTTGGAAATCCTTTTTCTATTTTCTGCAAGAGAAAGATCATTTCAAGCCCCTCTGCTTTAAACAGCCCTGGTGAGGCTTTAAGTTATCTTTGACTTCAATTTTAAATAGTCTTGTGATAAAACAGAAAGAAGGATGACTGAATAGCCATGTCAGTGCATTTACTGACTAGGAAAAAGCAGAGCATCATATACTCATTTAAACATTTACTATAGAGAAAGTTAGTATGTGAAAGGTTCTTTTAATATTTTCATGTTATAATTCTCTTATTAACCAATCATTTCTAAAAATCAGAAAATCAAGAGGGACTAAGATTTCTTTCCTACTAACTGGACAACCAAGGGTGCTCTGTGTTACTTGCCCTCTGTAACCAAGAAGAAAAACAAGCCATGCTCTCCTGAAAAGTGATTCCTTAGAAACATGAGAACCACCCATCAGCTTTCCACTTCAAGAAGGCTTTTTTTTTTTTTTTTTTTTCCTGCTGAGAAAGGCGAGTTAACAACCCAGATTTTCTTAATACGGTTTACAGGTTAGGTGAGAACTGGAGCAGTTTTACCCTAAGTGTAAAATGCAAACACTTAAATTTGTGCCTCTGACTTACAGAGAATGTGGGGTCCTGGGCAGTTCTTTAAAAGATCTCTTAGGGCTTCCCTGGTGGCGCAGTGGTTGAGAGTCTGCCTGCCGATGCAGGGGACACGGGTTCGTGCCCCGGTCTGGGAAGATCCCACATGCCACGGAGCGGCTGGGCCCGTGAGCCATGGCCACTGAGCCTGTGTGTCCGGAGCCTGTGCTCCGCAGCGGGAGAGGCCACAACAGTGAGAGGCCCGCGTACCACAAAAAAAAAGACCTCTTAGCCATTAGCCCCAAAATTTAGCCCCCAAATGAAACTTATGACTTGAGCGAGACACGCCTGCTCTTCCTCCCCCAATAACATATCTTTGGTGTCACCTTGAAAGAATGGAAGTGATCAGTGTAAAGGGTCAGTGGCACAATTCCAATCAACAGGACAAAGGGTTCCTTCATCACTACCTGTACATTTCAAGAGGAAACATACGGGCTTTAGGAAAAGGTGCTGAGATTTATTTTCTGCATGAAGGAAATCAAACAGCTGCGAAACCTGATGAACTTAGACGCCATCGGGTGGCATCTTAAACTTAGATGCCATCCAAGAAATGAGAGATAAAGTACTGAGTATTTATTAGGAAGATGAGAATATCCTAGTTTCACACACACGCCACCAGGGAAGCCCCAAACTTGGTTTTTGACAGCAGCACAGAGGCGAAAAACTGAAGATGAACACTGACTGAGAAGTAATTCTCAATTAACTAACCAGATTCAATTCCACTGGTTTTAATTCAACTGCAATTGAATCTTGGCAGTGTCTGGCTATTTACAGTCAGACTGAGGTCTTACTAACTTTATCTACTACTGAAGACAAACCTAAGCAGGACAGGGGACAGACTCCATTCAGAGGAATAAAAAGATGATGTTTTCTGGGCTTCCCTGGTGGCGCAGTGGTTGAGAGTCTGCCTGCCGATGCAGGGGACACGGGTTCGTGCCCCAGTCCGGGAAGATCCCACATGCCGCAGAGCGGCTGGCCCCATGAGCCATGGCCGCTGAGCCTGCGCATCCAGAGCCTGTGCTCTGCAACAGGAGAGGCCGCAGCAGTGAGAGGCCCAAGTACCGCAAAAAAAAAAAAAAGATGATGTTTTCTAACAACCCCACGGCCAGGGCTCACTCAATCACCCTACATAACCCTGACCAGTGCTTGGAGCTAAGAGAGGGTTTGGTTATTAATTCAGCGTGGGAAATAAGAAGTAGGATGGCTTAGTCACAGGTAGGCACCCAGACAGAGCCAGGCTTGTAACTGTGCTTCAGAAGTGGGTACAGAAGAAAATGTGAATTTAATAGAGTGAAATAAAATGATCTAAATGATATCTAAGGCCCCCTTGCCAAGAAACAGTCTGGTGCCTGTTTCATATCCCACCTACCACACAACAAGTCTAAGTCTTTGCAGGGTAGGAAGGAGGAAAATGACTCTGGTGCATTTGAAGCTCAACCCCCTGGATTTGGGTAAGTGACTTATATCCCAATGTGATTGGGTAGGAAGGGGGCTGGAAACTAACATTTACTATGTGCCTATGATATGCACAATAGACCATCTTTTTGACGGGGATAGTATTTTATAGCTTAAGTCACTGAGCTTCTGAGACACTAACACACAGTAAATGGCAAAACTAATATCTGAACCCAAGTCCCACTATAAAGTCTCTGATATCACCACCATATACCACCACTCCACCATGGACCAACATGCCCAACTCCTTTGAAGCCATACTGGACCAGGGCACAATTAAGAAAGGCAAATCCATGTCATCAATTGGGACATGGAGGTAGGGAACCCAGCAGCATAATACAAGGAATGGCTGCAGATCCGTCTTTTCATTGCTTGTATTAAGGCTTTCCATTTGGGTTAATTTTAGACACTGTTATCACTTCTTGGCCAAATTTTTTTTAAATGCATACATGGGGTTTATCCATATTAAGTAACTACAGGTGGTAAACTGGAGGGATTGGTATGTGCTTCTTACAACCAAGATGCAAGAACAAAATGTCAAACCTAATCTTTCATAAACTAGAGATTAAAATCAATCAGAGACACAGAGCGGACCTGAGTGATTTAAGAGACTGTAAATACAATTGTAAGACAAACTGTGCCCAGCTCAGGCCTTGCATGGGATCAACACTTAATAAAATTCTGTTATGTTTCATTATCCAGGCCAGCATTCTCATGTCACAGATGAAAAAGCAAAGGCCCAGACTGGTCAAGAGCATTGCCCGAGGTCACGTTGCTAGTCAGGGGCAAAACAAAGGCTGGGACCCGGGTCCTTCAGCTCCCAAACCTGGACTGACATCTGGACGCTCCAAGTCAGCCCTCTCATTTTCCCCTTGTTATGTCTTATGTGCCCACACTTCTTCACATGACATGAACTCCAGAAAGGTCTGTCAAGATCTACTGCAGAATGCAGCACACTGTCATTCCAAAGGGGAAAAAGCCAAAGTTCTCCTAATGCTTGGTTTAGTTCATTGAGTTTTAAGCATCACCCTGTCGTCCCTCTGTCACTAAATTATTTGTCCCATCTTAAGACAGACACACGACCCTTTTATGTAAATGAAGAAGAAACAACAAAGAGTATAATACAGTTTTCAGATTCATGGGCTGAAGGTCGAGCGCACATTTGCTACCGAGTGGACAGAAGAACCCAGTTTGAGCACGAGCCTGAGCTAAGGCAGAGCCTTGAGGCAAGAACTTCCAAGAGGACGAAAAGTTCAGGAGCTCCCTCTTAGTGGCAAGTCTTGCTCTATCGTGTGCCAGAATTATGAGTTTGGGCAAGCTTCATAACCTACAGGGTCATCTTCCCTCAACTAGAAAATGGTTATAATGCACCAACTTCACTGAACTGAGGTAAGGATCAGACGATATAAAAGTGAATGAAAGGTTTTTGCATATACACACTCTCAGGCGCCAGCAATCCGAATGTCTTCTTACGGTGCCCTTAGAAGATACTTTCTGCTCCCCAACTCTATCTTCCTAAAGAAAAGAACTCCTTTTCCAACTCAGAAGCATAACTCCGAAAGGAGGGAAAAAAGTGTATACGCCTATATCATCATGATAATACTGCTGAGCACTAACTACACGCTTACAGTGCCCTTGGCTGTGCTCTCAGAGCACTTCTTACATCCCTCAGTCCCCCAAACTCTCTGAAGTTGTTACCATTTTACTTAGGAGCGAATCAAGACAGAAGAATGAAATACTTTGCCCAAGATCACACACTCATCAGGATTTGAACCCAATAAAGATGCTTCCAGAGCCAAATTCTTTTTTTATACCATATGCAGCCTCCAAACACAAGTACTAGAAATAGGAAAGATTTCCCTACCACTTTCCAAGAAAAATTACTTCCTCCTTAAGACGAAAAAGGAAAACGCATTGAATTTGAAGAAGATCATCTAATTTATTTTAGGTTTTTCTCTCAAGCTTAATCTTTTTGGGGAACCAAAACCAAACTGTTTTTGATACCGCGAGTAAGCTCTTGGTTCTTAAGAAGCTGTTCCAATGAAAGCAAACCAAAGGGCAAGCTCATGGAATGACCCTCCAACATCGCCATCACAGAAAAGTCCATTGCGCTTTGCAAACTGGCACTGTTGTTCCAAAATAACTGAGATGGGTGGCCCCCAGACTTGGTCAACGGAAACCCAGTCACGTGTATGAAAGGCTCTTCTTCACCTAGTCCCATTCATCTAGCCAAACCGAGGAATTACAAACAAAATGCAGAAATTATTCACTTGGGGCATACCTCTCATATGCCAGCCAATAAAACAAACCAAGTGGCTATTACTCATTAAGTTACCTGCTTTCACCAACAGTCAGACTATTAATGGCAGATACTGGCATCTGGTGAACATATATGGTTGCTTGCATCCATTTAAGATGACTTTACATGTTTAACTTCAACTGGGGAAAAAAAAATTCTTCTTGTTCTTATAGATAGGTACCTTAAAGTATTTATCCTTGATAAAAGCCAGTATTCTTTAATCACCAAAACACTAAAAATTAGACAGAAGGAAAACCACGTGCAGCCCTCCACTGCAATCAGCGTACCGCATTATGGAGGTCCTAATGTCTACCCTAGCTATTTCTAACACCTTTTCCCTGGCCGCTTCCCCCAAATTCCTTGCAGCTAAGAATAGTATGGAACCCAGTATTGACCAATGAAACAAAAATAGGATCCTGGGGAACACGAAGATAAGCTTTTGTTGCCTTATTTAAAAAGGACAAGAATGAAAGCAGAAAGCTCACTGTGTTGCCCCCATCCCTTTAATCTTGCCATGAATGCAAACAGGATATCTGATGCCACAACAGTCCATCTGTAACCAAGATGTGACAAGAGCATGAAAAGAAAAGTCCATACCCTGAGTATGTGGAGCAAAAAGATAGGACACTTTAGAGTCCTTCGCTAAACCTGAGACTGCCCATTCTCTGGATTTCTAATTAAGTAAACAACAAATGTACTTACATTTTAAGCCATTATTAGACACACCTTTCTCTTATTCAAAGTCAAAATCATTCCTAACAGACTCAAGTATCATTATTTATTCCCTGATAACCACCACAGCAGACCAGTACCCGATATCTCCATTTTTAGGAACTGATTCTAGCCCAGGTGGTTTTCTTGGGAGCTTCCATGTCAACACAGGTAACCCTAAGCCCCTAGTCTAATCCCCCTAAGCTTTTTCTGATCCAGAGAAAGACATCTGACTGAAGCTCTTCCTGGCATTTTTGATTATTAAAACAACAGAGATCAGTCTCTCTCCAACGATTAAAACTGTAAAATTCTAAATTTCAGGAGCTATTGGCAGCCGTGTTTTCCAACACCCAGAAAATGACACTTTGCAGGAGGTAAAAAGCCAAGATTGTGCACATCTATTTTTTTTACAGTGTGACCAATTCCGAATGAGCCTCTCAATCAAAACACAAAAAAAGCTAGACGAAATATTGAAACACATTTTAAGGCACCTACTGAAGTATCTACTGAAGTAGATAGCTAGTTGGGAATCCAAAGAACCCAATAAAGAAGTGAAAGCAAGACCCCTGGGTGGTGCACGAGTCCTAAAGCTAGCATTCACCCTGTGGTTATCTGGAAAACCTGCTGACCTCAGGCTTCCATTTTGATAGCTATACTGGATACAGGAGATAAAGCTTTGAGCCTAATCAAGGTCAGAAGTCTTATAGGAGACTCTTGCATAAAGCCTGGACTCCCAAGGAGTTACACCTCCAAAGCAATGACGAATAACAAAGAAACCTGCTCCGGTAATTTGTCTCTCTTGACTTCGGCACTAGATATAGGAGAGGAAACTCTCCTATAATTCGTAACCACAAGTGGGCTCTCATACTTGTTTGTTACCCAGATTCACACTATACAGGAAATCTTTAAACTCTAAGCAGAAAACAAAACAAAATTAAAGAAAACCTTAGGCCGAGAATTTGATTTAAAGAAGTCCTGAGCTGTGGCATCTCAGGCAATTGGCGAAAGGAAACACTTTTCTCTGGAGGAACAGAGCTTTACCGCAGTCCTCAAAGAATTCCCACAGATGAAAATCCACGAAACACAAGCAATAGTCAGAATCACAAAACACACAGGGAAATAAGACACCAGTTTTAGAGCAAGCCACTACAGAAAATAGAGTCAGATCTGTAGAGAACTGGAATTTTTAGAGATAGAATATTTTAACACTATGTTTTGTTTCGTTTTATGCAACAAGAAGTAAAACAGAGGCTTGACAATATGGAGGAATACGGAAGAATGACCAAACATTTTAGAAATGAAAAACAGAATTGAAATTAAACTCTCAAAGAATAAACAGCAGTTTAGAATAAAACAGAATTAGTAAACAGAGACAGAGTTGAAAATCTATCCAGAGCACAGGCTAGAGAGCAAAGATGGAAAAGATGAAGAAGTTAAGAAGCATAACCTAACTAAAGTTCCAAAAGACAACAGACAGACTGGGAAGGGAAGTATGCCAATAGATAATGGCTCAGAACTCTCCACTATTGTTATAAAAAAAAAAAAAAAACGCTCAATCTAGGAATCTAACAAATATCATTTAGGATAAATGAAAAGAAATCAACACCTGGAATCATACCGATAAAACTGCAGATAAGCAAAAGCATAGAGCAGATCCTAAAATCAACCAGAGAGAAAAATACAAACTTTCTGCCAATTGCTTTTAACAGCAAAAATGGAACCCCAAAAGAGCAATGCTGAGACAAAGTACCCATCCACCTACAATTCTATACCAAGCAAAACTATCACTCGAGAATAAAAGTCAAATTTTCAGACAAACAAAATAGAACAAATATTTTCAAAGAAAAAAAGAGAATTTACCACTAGCAGACCCTCTAAATTCTATAGGGCATTTCTGAGGTGGAAAGACAATTATCCCAGATAGTCTGATAAATTATAACGTGTTAAGTCAATTTTTTAAAAAAGACAATATAAAAAATCATATCTAATATGTAAGCTTAAATAAAAAATAAAGTACTAACAAGAGCATATACTCAGAGAGGGTGACAGGAATCAAAATGTTTTAAGGTCCTTATATTGTACGTTACGCTTAATTAAATACCTTGAGTAACTGCTATAGTAAACATATAAAGTATAACCTTCAAGCTGGTAGAGGGGAAAAAAATGGAATGGAGAACAACAAAAAAAGCCTTCAATGAAATTTAAAGAAGGAAAAAAATAAAGAAAAAAATGAGGTAAAAAAAGAAAAACACAAGCTAAGTTTGTAAATCCAAAACCATCAGTAATTACAACAAATATATATGGAGTTAACATTCCAATTAATAGACAAAGATGGTCAGAATAGTTTTAAAAATCTGGTTATGTGCAGCTTATGAGAGACATCTCCAAAGCATAAAGACATAATTTAAAAGAACAAGTTATACCAAATATATACTAACTAAAACAATTCTGGTGTGGGTTTATTAATAACAGACAACAACAGACTTCAAGACATAAAACAGATAAAAATGTTCCTTGCATAATGATAAAACACTTAGTACATCAGGAAGTTATAAACAATTTTACAAGTGTTAGCCTTTACTGACATAACTTCAATAAACTAAAAACTAAAAAAACTAACCACAAAAACTTAAAAATTACAAGACAAAATTACAAATCCACTGTAATAGTGGGAACTTTTTAAACCTTTAAAAAATGTTTACATACAGTTAAATTCACCTTTTTCTTTGGTACACAGATGTACGAGTTTTAACACATACATGTATTGTATAATCACCAACACAACTAGGATATAGAAGAGTTCCATAACTTCAGAAAATTAACAGTGGGAAATTTTAAGAAATGTCTTGATAGTTCCAGCATACAAAAAAACAGCAACAAAAAAAGACCCTAATGAACTCATATATAGGATACTGCACCCCAGGCTGGAAAAAGCATATTCTTTCCAGCACAGTGGAATATGCATAAAAATAGGTCACCTGCTAAGCCATAAAGCAAGCCACTCCAGTTTTAAAGAACTGATAGGATACAGATCATATTGTCTGACCAAAATACAACTAAGTCATGAAAACAATTTTTTAAGACAGAACCACAAATCCCCCATACAACTGAAAACGTGAAATACTTCTAAATAACTCATAGATAATAAGAAATGATAGTAGAGATAAGAAAGTATTTAAAATTTAATATGAATAAAAAATAATACATGTCAAAATAGGTAGGATGCAACTAAAGCAATATTAAAAGAAATTCACAACTTTAGATGCTTGAATTACAAGGTGAGAAAGGCTCAATATTTGGAATTGATTATCCAACTTAAGAGAGTAGTAAAGGAAGAGCAGAATAAATCCAAAGAAGGTAGAAGGAATAAAATAAAAGGCAAAAATTAATGAACTTCAAAACCAACCTACAAGACAATCAATAAAGCCAAAATTTGTTCCTTTGAACACTAACAAGACAGAAAAATGTGCCAACACTTATCCAGAAAAAAAGAACAAATAATATTCAGATTATTATAATAATCCTGTTGATGCTGTAACAAATTACCAAAGTTTAGTAGCTTAAAGCAATACAAAGCTATGCTCTCAATGTCATGAAATCTAAAATTAAACTGTCAGCAGGGCTGCACCCCTTCCAGAGGCTTCAGGGGAGAATCCATTACCTTGCTTTTTCCAGCTTCCTGTACTCCCTGGCTCATGGCCACATCACCCAACTTGTTGCCTCCATCCTCACATCGCCTACTACTAACCCTATTCCCCCTGCTTCTCTCCTATAAGGACCTTTGTGATTACATTAGGCACCTCCCAAAATCCAAGATAATCTTCCCATCTCAAGATCCTTAATTTAATCACATCTGTGAAGTTCCTTTTACCAAATAAGGTAATATGTTCACAGGTTCTGGGGGTTTAAAAGTGGACACCACGAGGGAGAGGGAGACTCTTAAACTTACCACAGGGCCCAAACCAGACACTTCTGGGATTAACAAGATAATAGAAGGATATTATAGGTTTGAAAACTTAGATGGCATGGCTACCTTCCTAGAAAAAGACAACTTACAAAACTGACCCAAGAAGAAATAGCCCTTTAAGGACATAAGAAAACTGTCTACTGATAAGTAGTATATCTTGATATAAAGAAAACATATAGGTTTTTATAGTTTCCAGGAAGAGCTAATTCCAATGCTACACAAACTCTCCCAAAGAACAGAAAAACAGGGAACATGGCACAACTCCTTTTAGGAGTGTAGTATAACCTTGACACCAAAACTAGATGAGAACAGGAGAACACAAAGTAGCAGATGTGCAGAGAGAGGAAGAGACCAGAGATGGACACAGGCCGCTGAAGGTCCTCAGTGCCTGAACGGGTCTCTTCCTGAGCCGCTGTTGCATCCCTGCCCTTCATGCAATTCAGCTGTTCAGCCAGTGCTGTTTGAGCCAATAAAAGCCCCTTTATGTTGCGCTAGTTCAAGCTGGCTATTACCCACAACCAAGAGTCCTGACTAGTTCACCATTCCACCAACCAACTGGACACACTCAATCTCTTCAATGATGCTTGCTAAGTATCATTAATTCAATTAACCACATTAATGCAAGGGCCTGAGGACACAACGGTAGTGAAAGCCAGGCCAACCGGAAGTACTTTAAAATGCGTGCTGTCACTTTTCAACAAGCTCTCTGCATTTTTTCTTAAGCTATTATTATTATTTTTCTAACATCTTTATTGGAGTATAATTGCTTTACAATGGTGTGCTAGTTTCTGCTGTATAACAAAGGGAATCAACTAGTATATGTATATCCCCATATCTCCTCCCTCTTGCGTCTCCCTCCCACCCCGCTAGGTGGTCACAAAGCACCGAGCTGATCTCCCTGTGCTATGCGGCTGCTTCCCACTAGCTATTTTACATTTGGTAGTGTATATAAGTCCATGCCACTCTCTCATTTCGTCCCAGCTTACCGTTTCCCCTCCCCCTGTCCTCAAGTCCATTCTCTACATCTGCATCTTTATTCCTGTCCTGCCCCTAGGTTCATCAGAACCATTTTTGTTTTTTAGATTCCATATATATGTTTTAGCATACGGCATTCGTTTTTCTCTTTCTGACTTACTTCACTCTGTATGACAGACTCTAGGTCCACCCACCTCACTACAGTTAAGCTATTATTAAGATGAATTCAAATGATTTGGGCACAGTGACCTGATGCAATACATGGAAACAATGAACATCAGGGAAATAAAACCATGTCTAGGATTCAACATTCTCTAAGAATAATCCTCAAAGTAGTTCTCACTCATCTCTTCTCATAAGATTGCAAATTCCTTAAGGGCAGGGACCATTTCTATTTGTTCAGGTAGATGACCTTGTAAATAGTCAAGAAGCTTGCACAGTCCAATGACCTTTCAGACTATGTTTCTAAGAGTCTGGCCAAGCACATATTTTCCATTGCAATAGTTAAGATGCCAATACAGAAACATGCGAAATGGTGAAACAGTCAAATGGAGAAAGTTTATAGCCCCTTAAATATAGCCCACACTTCAAATTCTATGAAAGAATTGTTTATGGGTAAAAGAGAAAAAGCTGAAATCGTAATGTAACTGAGAGAGAACATTTATCATGATGTTATTGATAAGAAGATACAACAGTGGACGTTCCAGAAAATCCTGAGTCATGTTTTCAAACAGTAATAAACTTGGCAAAGAGACGAACTGAATTACACCTCTGCAGCATCCATGGCAGGCAGTGGAAAGATTAGACACGAATGTCAGCTAGGGATCTGACTACATGTCCTGAAACCACAGAGGCTGAAACCTTCCTCGCTCCAGAAATGTTAACACAGCTTTCTGGATTGATGCAACACTGGTAACATTTCGAGCCATCGCCAAAAAGATGAGCTACTGCAGGCAGGGGGTCTCAACAGATAGATGACAAGAGATACCAAATTCTGCGTAACCTACATACGGGTCATTTTCTTGGCGCTCAGTCAGCGCTCAGTGACCAGCTAACTGTGGGGTTGAGGGAAGAACACAGCTGTACTCAGAACTCGGAATGAGGGGACAACAAAGGGGCGCTGGCCCCTTCATCACACATTCAGCATTCAAAGGAACTAAAGTCTAGAACCTAGCTGCTAAGATTTCAGACAGGAAATAGGTTTCCAAATGCCTCTCCTTCTCCCCAAGCCGACTACGACACCACCAACAAGTGTCCTTGTGAGAATCGCGGCCCAACATCATTTTCAGCTCTTGCCTTGTGAGTCTGTACCCAGCAAGGGACAACTGGAAATAATGCTGAAGGTTGTTTTGCTCTCTCAGCAAGCTTTGTGTATTCATTCCTGACAGATCTGAAAATAAAGTCAATGCTAACATTAAAAAAAAAAAAGAAAAAAAAGAAAAGTTCTTCTAGCTTGCAAGAGACCAGTGAAGGACAGTTATGGGTTTCCTTCCTCCCCCTGACCGGATCAAGGGACTGCATTCCCCTGGGCTTTTATATCCTTGTGTAATAGCTAATTAAATACTCTGTGCTTACTGGTTTATGTACTAGAGCACACTAATTTTAGAAAACCGATTAGCTAGTTCTTTCTAACTGTATGTTATTGTAGCTAAGGTCAAATTTTTCACTGAAACTATGGCAACAAAACCCCAGTATTCTTTGTCAACAAGACCGAAGCAAAGTTCTCAAGAGCAGGCCTCTACGTGATGGCTAAACCTAGGCTGAATTATTCTATTTTCTACCTTTACCTGAAATGCCATGTTTCTGAGAATGGATATGGGGGAGGGGGTGACTTCAGTCTCAGCAACGTGCTAGCAGTAAGTCCAAGTGAGCTTATACTTAAGTGTCATCACTGATAACATTTTTAGACACATATAATTTTAGCAGCACAAAATATCCAGACATTTCAGAAGCACCCAAATTGGAACTCACATGTACCTGGAAAAATACCAGACGAAAAAAGGCACTTCTAAATGTCAATAAGAGAAATAATTGTCCAACTGATTTTCTCAATTCTTGCAACTGCTCTAATTGGAGTTTTTCTGCCCTGACCTCCAGCTATTGCTTTGTCAGGGAGAAAAGACAGACTCTTTGAAGGGACACATTCTTCTTCCCACACCTGTGGCCACTCTCCACTTTTCTCCCCAAACCAGTGGACACAAGCACAATTCTTGCCTTCTCTAGGAGCCACGCTGGCTTCTGCCTTGGCCAACAGTACCAAGGAAGCAGCCGCTGGATATCCCTTCTCCTGGAAGCTCAGCTGTCCTCAGAGTCAGGTACAGAATGTCACTCTGCAGGCCAACTGGCAGGCACCCCTCTGAACTTACAAAAAACACACAGCAGGGTGGGGGGTTTCAGGAAAAGAGCAGATTGGCAATATCTGTCTCCTGTCTGTCAAGAGTGGTCGGAGTGCCTGCTGCTTGGGTTAAGATAAACACAACTTCCTCTCTCGGCTGGGCCTGTAATTCTATACATAAGGCAGGATTGCCATCTCAAGTGAACGCCCCATCAGTAAGTGAGGCCCTGATCAAGGCTTGTGTAAGTAGAGAAAGGCCTTTGGTTTCTCTTCAAAAGGCTGCAAGCTCTCGAGCTCCCTCTTGTTCATGAACTCGCTCAATAAAGTATAAGAAATGCAGCGAGGTTAAAGTGTGTCTGGCCATGGATATCTTTGTACACTCCACATACTGAAGTTTTAAAACGGACATATCAACGTCTGAAGGGCAATGTCTGATGTTCCTAAGAGATGTCCTGAAAGCTGTTAATTGCAAATTTAGCCACAAGAGCTACTCAGCTACCACATATTAAGTGCTTAGGTTGTGCAAGGCATGCTGCCAACGGTGTTACACACATGCATCACCTCACCCTAAAATAATCCCATCAGTTCCATGCTATTATTAACCACAGTTACCAGTTGGGGAGACTAAGGTGTAGAGAGGTTAAGTAATTTGCCCACGGTCACACAGCTAATGAGAGGTGGGGCAGGGACCTGAGCCCGAGTCTGACTCCAGAGCCAGCACTCTCAACCACTATGCCCATGGCCTCCCCAATACATCTTACCTATTCATTTAAACCAGATCTGGCAGGATCTTGATTCAGAAAGGTTTTTGGGTTTTTATATTTGCTCACCTTTTCAAATATTCAATAATTCCATCTTTCCACTACTACCTATTGTTTTCTACCCATTGAACTGAATATACTTGGTTCCCTGAGAGCTACTCATGTGGACAGCCTGTCTGTAACTCTCCCCAGCTGTTTGCTGACCCAATGCCCCCAAACACAGGGCTTCCACGGGAAGCAAAAACAGAAGAAACAGCTGGGTCCTTTGGTGGGAAAACACAGACACTTACGGTCAGATGGGATCATCTACCTAACCTCTGTCCCAGAGCAGAAATCGTCTCCCAGATCCCTGACAGATGTTCAGACCCCTATTAATGAGAGGAAACTCAGTAATTTGAAGCAGGCTTCTTCCCTAAGCAATGGCTCAGCATTTATTACAGTCAGAAGCACATTCCTAAAATCGAAAACTCTGCCTCTGGTCACTTTCCTCTGCTGGCCCTAATTCTCTATTGTTCTGGGCTCAGCACATCCCTCCATATGACAGCCTCACAGTAAGAGAAGACAACTGTCAGTTGTCCCTTCGGGCCTTGCATCAGCATGGCGGTTTGTCAGAAATGCAGAATCTCAAGCCTCACCCAGACCTACTGAATTAGAATCTGCATTGTAACAAGATCCCCAGGTGCCCATTCAAGTTTCAGAAGCGATGCCTTAGAGGTTTTTCTTCATTCATTCTACAAATATGCAAGAGCCTACCACAGGCCAGGGCCTGTGCAAAGCCTTAGAGGAGACAGGCACAGCTTCCGAGCTCACGATGAATGGAGTGGGTAACAGTGAAGTCATCCACCGGCAAGAGCAGCTAACCGTTTTAGGGCATTTAGTGCGGGCCAGGCACTCCTTTAAGTGCTTCACATGGACTGGCTCCTTTGACCTCCTTTGACCCTCACAAAACACCATGAGATGCATATAAGAATCTTCCCATTTTCAAGATGAGGAAATGGAGATACTGAGAGGTTCAAGCTGACATGACCAGCATAAAACAGAGCTGAGAGTCAAGCCCTAGCAGTCTGGCTCCAGGGTCCGGGCTGACAAGGAGCAGCCTATGTGTACACAGGGTCAGCAAAGACCCTCCACAGGGGATGCCTGAGGTCTGAAGGATGAGTGGGCATGAGAAAGACTAGGGGGTCCCAGGAGGAATGACAGAGATGGGGAGATCATTTCAGACAGAAGATAAAGGACACGCAAAGGCCCAGAGCGCAGAGCGAGTATCCTGACTGCCAGGACGAAAGGCCTCAGTGTGGCAGGAACACAGAATGTGGAGGTGGCGGGGGGGGACTGCAGGTGAGGCCGAGAGGTAAGCAGGGAGACTCATGCAGGGCCCTGTGAACCCCGAAAGCATGTCCTTTATCCTAAGCACAACTAGGGAACCACCAAGGGATCCAAGCAACCAAGTGACATCACGAGACCTGCGCTGATTCCTCTAGGCGCAGGGAATGGATGGGAGGGGCCCCAACGCTCAGGCCCAAAGGAGACAGAGAGGAAAATGCAGAAACCAGCAAGGAGACCACTGCAGCAGCTTAGATGAGAATTGTTGTTGCCCAGTTAGTCTAAAATGTCTCAAGTTCTCTCAGTTACTCACCGTTCAGCACGAACGTCATCACTTTGGGACCTATCCTCCTGGTTACCCCTCCTTTAGCTTTATTCCCATTGAGCAGTATGACTCGTAAATGTGGAACCCAGGATGTGATAAGAGCCCCCAGATGCTTCTTGAGAAGCACAACTCTATTAATTCGCTTGAATGGTTGAGTAGAGACAGTGTCAAGAACACTCCAGACATGGGTTCAAATCCCAGCTTGGTCCAGACTGGTTACTGACCCTCTCCAGGTTCAGGGCACCCAACTGTAAAGTGGGGATAATACACCACCACACCACAGGAATGCTCCAACATTCAAGAGCAAAGGCGTACCATGACTCTGCCAGAAGACCAGCCACAGAGGAGGAAGGGCATTAATTATTGTTTGTTTTTCATATCATGTATTGAATGAGGCCAAGGAGTCTCAAAACTGTGGGCGTAACAGAGAAAAAAGATCAAACGCTGGGGGAGGTCAAGGAGAAGACACCCTCAGAGGATGAAGCCAGTCCACATTCCAGGGAGAAGACAAGTCAACTATAAGAAATCTGTTCAGAAATCTTTCCAGACTCTCTCCAGTTTGGAGAGAGGTTATAGCACAGCATCAGGCATCCATGTAGGAAAAAAATTAGCCTTCAGTTAACCTAAAACGTCATCAGCAAAAAACGCTGCAAGAACCGGGAACAGTGAAAACCATTTTAGAACAAGCACTAATTCCTTTTCAACCAGCTTGTAACTAAGGACCATCATTATGCCGGGCACTGGGCCACGAGGGCAGGGCAAGATCTGGTCCCTCCAGGTGCTCCAAAATCCAGCTGGGGAGACAAAAATAGAAGACAGCTGTGATACACACTACGCTGAAGGTTGTGAAGTAGGCAGTTAGCATGTACCTCTAGCATGCAGACATTGGCTCCTGTGCAACGCATTTCAGAACGCCGTATTTCGGGGCAGTAGAGGAAGAAGGTGATTAAGAAGGAATCCAGTAATTTGGCAAAGGAATACTCAAAGGCCCGTCTCCTTCTAAAGCAGTTTAGAGGAGGTATTGTAAGGAAGGCTTCTGATGTCAGACTGTCTGGGTTCAAATCCTGGCTCTGCCACTTCGCGCTGTGTAACTTGGACCCACCACTCAACGTCTTGTACATTAGCTCCTCATCTATGAAAGGAGGGCAAGGCTTCATAGCTCTGTAGCTGCCTCATGGGGTTGTAGGAGGGTTAAATAAATTAACGTATGTAAAGTAAACTATACAAATTAAATAGATTAAATTTCATTAACATATGTAAGCACTATACATGGTATTCACTATTATTTGCATGTATGGAAAACACATTATCATTAAGTACACAAGGTGATAGGATAAAAAAAAAAATTTTTTTTAAATCCATTGTTCAAACACAGCAGCCTAAAAGATAGTGTGGGTGGGGACCCAGGGTGTGTCCCAATCCCAATTTTGACACAGAATTGCTTTCTGAGCCCAGGAGACGACCTAAATCTCTCTAATTTCCTCATCTGTCAAAAAAGGGAGGGAAAGAATTATCATAAACTCAAGTGATTCACCACATAACTTCATCAGTGCTCTGAAGACAGGATTATAAAAGCCTTCACCAAAAGAAAAAGTCCTTCATCAACCACTATGTTCTGCTTTCAGGAGAACCATATAACAGTATGATGCAATGACACATGCTCTCTGTCCAAATCAATTTTGCCCTCAATGGAGGAAGCCACAACGGCCATACTGAGATTCAATCAGATGACAAAGAGAACACATCCCTTACACTGGAAGCACTTTACGCATATACAGCTGAAATTTGCTCTCCATGAGCAAATGAATTATTATGAGGAAATGAATATAAAACAGCGGTCTGGGGTCTACTCTCCCATGGGTGACTCAGCTATTCAGAAAGGAAGCTATCCAAGGCAACGGAGTATAAAGCTCTACTGTATCCATGTGCAGGATGCCCAGCACCTTCAGACACGCATCTCAAAGCTTTGAGCAAGTAGGCAGGAATCCAGCGAGGGCCACTTGTAGTGTGTGGGACTCCAGTCTAATCACGCAGCAGGCATCACCCCAGTGACTGTGGAACATGCTGTGACCCTTCTATGGTGTCCGGGGAATTGATTTAAATTACAATGTTGCGCCCTTTAGATGGAGTCTGTTGATTCAAGATTGGGATAAGCGGGTAAATCTGAAATGAAGATTATAAAAAAACCCACTCATCTTTTTATTAAATTTGAATTGATTTTGTGAATACGGAACACGTTGCAAGAGACGTTCCCACAAAACAGCTGCTCGCACACACAAAACCTTGAATATGCTTCAAGGCATATACTTGACAAGCACCTTAAACAGACTGATTTTTCTGCCTTATTTATAACAAGACAGGCAGAAAACTCAGTCCCACTGCGAAAGGCCCATCGTGGATTAGAATCAAAAGAACAAACAAAATTTAAGGGAGGCCCTCCCCTTCGCATGTGGGTATTTAAAACTAAGTAAGATATGGGTTCATTCCTTCGAGGCCTTGCCAAAAGAAAAAAAAAAGGAGAAATAATGTTGCTTAGCAACAATTAGACAACGGGCAGGGAAGGAGAGCGGGGGTGAACAAAAGCTGAGCCTATTAGTTCGTTATGGCCACCCTAGTCCAGATGACCTCTGTGACCCAAGATCCAGGCCGTGTCCCCATTTGGCCTCAGAATAAGGCCTGGCTGTTTCCATCCATTCGTCTTATCTTGACGAAGAAGACCTGTAATCCCAAAGAAATAGAAACCTACTTCTGGACAGCACGAGGCTCCTGGACAACAATGCTGCCTTGTGAAAAGCTAACCGGCCTATTTCTGGCGCTGATCACAGTTCCAAGCTAAACTCCATTGAGCAGATGGGAAAACGGAGGCCTGGAGAGATGCAGCGACTCCCCCACGGCATCACAGGGGTTGGTGGCAGAGCCCGGGCGGGGCGCTAGCTCTCAGGTCAGCTGGGGCTCTCTACTCCAGGGCTAGCAGTTTTCCCACATCGGCGAAGAATCATCCCCCACCTCAGCCTAAATGGGAGGTAAGACTGTGATCAGATAAGCAGGTTGCTGGTACTCAAATACTTCTCATCGCTGGATCATGAAAAATGCCATTCTTATTTGAGGCTCCCTTCAAAACTGCTGGGAGATCCCAGGCCAGTTCACAAAGAGCTTGCATGAGATGGGAAACCCTTCTTTCTCTCTCTCAACCAAGCCATCTTACTAAATCCACAAGCCCCCTAATAGGTGGGCTGACACAGTGCAAGCATTCTGGGACTGCAGAAAAAGAAGAGTCCAATAAAATGAAAAGACCCTAAGTCTGATCCTCAAATTCACAGCCATGCTTCAGATCCAGAGTGGTTTGTCACCGCCAACCAGCACACTCCTTATCCCAGTATCATCCTGAGGCCATGATTCCTAGGCTGTCAATCTTTTAAAGGGGACACGTGCTGAGCAAGCAGGAGTCTTCAACCAACATGTTGCTCAGGAGATGCCCAGAGGCAGGGTTACACTGCCCCAGACCAGACCCTCATTTGCATTACAAATAGGATTCAAATAATGTTGCAGGTCACAGACAGAGTACCCCACACCTTGTTAAAAACGCATTAAGTTAAAGGGTCCAAGTGGTTTTCTATCTTGCAGTGGGCTTTCTTCCTCATTTATATGGTCCTAACTTAATGCTAGAAAGAGGGTGGGCAGACAGCGGAAAAGTAATAACCTAGTCCATTCCCATTTAGAGACTGCAGGTGACACGGCTTGAAGGAACCCTGTGCTTTGCGCGGGGAAGGGTCCATAGGGCAGAGGGAAGACAAACCACTGGGTCCAGGCCTTTGCAAGAGCGTTCTGGCCTGACTCTGACACTCACACATCATGTGATGCTGGGCCAGATCCTCAACCTTGTCAGCCAAAATGGCATCAGGGGTAAAACAGATACACCCTGGGCTGAGAAGGTGTGGCAAACCTCAAGGAGAGAGAACACGTGAAAAGTGTCATCACCTACTTTGCTCCAACAAACTACTAGATTACAGGGGCAACTTTCCTACTTTATAGAAAGATATTTCACCTGCTGGGCCTCTACTTGCATATAAACAGCTGTCACGTGGACAACAAATTACTCTCAACACAGCCCTGAAAAATTTTAACTGTGTATTGACGTTGACTTCCTTGACAATGTCTCTATCTTTCCTCCCTGGGACATAAATGGCTGGTGCACAGGAGGCAACCAATAAACGTTTGTGTAATGATAATAATCATTCTAAGAAGGGACATTTAAGTGGCTATGGGCAAGTTACTCAATTTCTTAGGGCCTCAATTTCTTCATCTGCATAATGGGAACACTGATACCTACACCTCACAGGAAGGTTACCAGACTAAAAGAGAGAATCCACGGGAAATGCTTTGTACAACTAAATGCTCTATTACTGTCGGCTACTGTTATTTATAATGTGGGTCTGTTTCTCCAAGACACCTTAAGACTCTCAAAAAGCCAGGGGGACTGTGTTCAACTCATCCTGCCTTCCCTTATCACCAAAACCAGCAGCTGGAACACAGTAGGACCTCAGTGCTTTTTGAGCTGAACACTCATTTTCATAATACATCCACCTAGTGGATTATTACGCTTGAAACCAACTTGATTAGGGGAGAAGGCGAAGCACAGAGGACAAGGGTGATACTTACCTAAAACAGCCACACTTTCAGCCTGATCTCTGAGCTCTTCCCCAATCCACATGAAGCACTGAACAACATCAGAACGCTTCCTTTCTCCTCACCTTTCCCTGCCCAAACTAAATTCCTCCCCATCTTCCACTGTGAGTTTTCTTTCAAACAGCTTTTCTTCTGAAACTAAAGGTTCAACTACAAGGTTAAAAACCTCTCACACCTTGGTGACACTGATACGATAGCATCTGTACAAGATCAAGGATTTGGGGCCAAGATTGGCCTCTTGACATAAATGGAAAAGATCAAGTTTTGAGGGCAAGAACTGGACCACTGCCCCAGTCTGAAAAAGGAGATTACACAATAAACCGCATCAACACCAAAGCCTATCTTATTTCCCAAAAGCCCCAGTTCTTATTTCCACTCCAACAGTGCTGAAGGTTATACTTAAAACAGCAGAGATTCTAGGCTCAAAATGGATGATGGTTGTTAGTTTCCATCTTTTCTTTGCAGAAGATGCCGGTATATTTACTAGGGGGAAGGGATGGGTGGGAGTGAAAAGGAAAAGATAACATAGAGAAAGGAAAACACTAACCACAAAGTTTCTATTCCCACTTTCAATCTGATGTTTGCCTTCCCTATTCTTTTAAGATTATGGGCAAAGCAACACAAATCAGGAAGAGAAGAGATTCTGCCTTCCCTTCCATGGACACTGGTGCTTTAAAATGGTACCACATTAACAAAAGGACGAAAGTAACTGAATTATTCTACATCTCAGCTCTTCTCATCACCTAGAGGGCAGGGACACGGTCCAAAATTCATTCGGATAATGAAAAAGCCTTGGCTTATGTGAAACAGATGTGCAGCCAATCTTTTCTTCGTACAGACAATGTTAGGGGCAAGAGATATAGTCCAAGGAATCACAAAAAAAGCAATTCCCTTGGAAATGTACTTTGACTCAGCAGAAAGAAGCAAGTGTGTTCAGTAGTTTCACTCTTCTGCATCTACTGTGAAAAATAACAGCAACCAGTCACTGAGCAAGCCTTGTGGACCCAACTACTCTGTTTGGCTATTTACCCATATTATCTTCAATCCTATTATCTTTATGAGGAAGGAATTCTTTTTCCCCCATTGCATAAGTAAGGAAACAAGCTTAGATATTTAAGTCATCTATCAAGATCACTCAGCTTGTATATGGGAACACCTGGGCCTCAAATCTAGGCCCACGGGGTCCATGTACACACCCCTAACCACAGAAGCATTTAAAGACAAAAAGTGGAACCATATATAAGAATTCACATATAGTTCCTTTCCCTTCTGCCACCATATATGAGTATCAGGCTCTGTACTAAGAACTGGGAGCAAAAAGACAGGGATAACTAAGGCTTCCTGAGCCCTTAACTAAGGGCCAGGCTCCCTCAGTACTAAATGCGGAACACACATTTAATCGTCACAATAACCTTACGAGGGAGGGGCTAATACCATCTTGCATTTTGCAGATGAGAAAACCAAGGTTCACGGAGGTTAAGCCATTTGTCCAGGGTCACACAGCTAAGAATGAGTAGAACTTGGATTTGAACCCAGGAAGCCTGATACCACAGCCTATGCTATTAACCACTAGGGTAGCAGATTTCAAGAGGAGCTCACAAAATGAAAAACCCAAAGTCAGAAGCCACAGGGAGTATTAGATAAATAGGCCTTTGGCTTCCATTTACTTAAGAACAGGTTATGATGGTTCTCAATATAGGAAACAACTTGGCAAGGAAACAATGGAAGCGACAGCAAACCCAAATGACTAAATGTAGCTCTGCTGACTGCTTGGATAAAGACTCCATCACCCTATGCGGCCGCTTGCCAGCACCTCACTTTTCCATATGTGTTTGTTAAACTCTGAGGTGCAATGGCACAGCAAGGAAATGGACTAGAAATACCTCCAAATTGCCCAACTGCCCTATGCACCATTTCTAAACATCAAAATGACTTCAACTTCAAAATAGACTAGGATTTGGAGAGGCAGTCATCCCTTTCTAAAGAGAGATCTTTCTCTTCATTTTAGAGAAAAATGTTTCAAAGTACGCTACACCAGGATTGAAAGGATGCTTTGGAAAAGGTCGCCCGGGTTCCAAGGTGGAAGAGACCTTCCTGGCACGGCAGTGGCTGCGAAGGGAGATGGGCCTGGGCCCCTCACCTGTGTGCAAAGGGCCTCCGGCTCACCACAAGGAATTTAGGCAGCCCTGACCTACATTCACAAAGCCTGCAGCAAAGCTTGTTTTGAACCAGATTTCCCACAAGTACAAAGCACCTCACAACCTAGAAACCCTTATTTTTAATTTATGGGGAAAGACAGTCAACAAATTAAGTCACTGTCACATGACCACCTGTAGAACCAGGCCAGGCCATAAATGGAATTTGGTTCTTTCTAAATGGCCTCTAGCGGACTGTCACTTTTATCTCAGAACAATCCCTTTCAATCAGCCACCAGGTATACCTAAGCACCAGGCACTTTTACCCTAGCGCCAGGAAAACATATATCTCTCCTGACTTCCCCTGGCTATGGTCCTGTTTATTTTAACGTTCTAAACCTGTATTCAAATAGCCACTGGTTAACTTTGTACAGTACATTAACATCTTTCTCAGCTTCCCTTCCCAACTCCCAGAGCCTGGGTGTAGAATGGGATAAGAGCTCACATCGGACCCAAGCAATAAGCTTCTCATCCCTTCACTTGGTCCCTGCTGCAAAAGCAACGTGTGGACCAGCTCCCTGCTACGTAGTAAAGCCGGGAATTTATAGCTCAGGCTCTATTAGCAGTGGTTCTTAACCTAGGCTGCACGGAAGACTCACCCAGGGAGCTTTCAAAATGTCTCAAACGCCCAATTAAATGAGAATCTCTGGAAGTGGAGCTCATACGTGATATTTCTGAATGTCCCCCAGGTGATTTCTCTGTGCAGCCCAAGTTGACAAGCCCAGCTCCTACTGCACCCATCACCAGCTCTGTGACTCCAGACAAGGTGCTAAACCTCTACCTATGAGGGCTTCAATCCCCTCCCAGGGAGAACAGACCCCTCCAAGAGCTAAAAATGCTTGCAGAGCCCTAAGCACATTATCTGTCCGTCACTCCTGGCTCAAGTCTATCACTCTTGGCTCTTTTAAAAGATAAACTGCAGCACATTATATAATTCAGAGTAGGGAATTAATTCTATGAGTGAGTGACTGGATTATGATCACTGGATCCAATCTTTCTGCTGCATTCAGGATTCTGTTTTGGAAGATGACATGGAACAGGAACTGAGAAGAAAAAGGCAACAGAGGCAACAGGAACCCCAGGTTCCTGTCACATCAGGCTTACGCCAACAATTTTTTTTTTTTTTTTTTGCGGTACGCGGGCCTCTCACTGCTGTGGCCTCTCCCGTTGTGGAGCACAGGCTCCGGACGCGCAGGCTCAGCGGCCGTGGCTCACGGGCCCAGCCGCTCCGCGGCATGTGGGATCTTCCCAGACCGGGGCACGAACCCGTGTCCCCTGCATTGGCAGGCGGACTCTCAACCACTGCGCCACCAGGGAAGCCCCACGCCAACAATTTTTTTTTTTTTAACAGTCTCCCACCAGCACCCCCCAGGTGAAAACATTCTGCTGGCAGACTCATGCCAACTGGATGCAGCTGAACACTGAACGTCTTCCAAATGGCTTCTCCCCATCTGAACGTCTGCCTCCTATTTTATTCTAATTTCTTTAGCTTTTATCCAAAAAACTCAAAAAGTTTCTAAATCACCTAACAATAAGAACTTATAACTCAAAGGATACAATCTGCAAACAGCAAGGTTTAAACTCTTTGGGACTGAAGCCATCAGTCAAATACCTAACCCAGTGGGTTCTCAGCCCTGGCTGCATATAAAAATCACACGGAAAGCCTTGAAAATGCCAGTGCCTAGGCTGCAACCTTGAGAGATTCTTTAATTGGTCTGGAGTGGGGCCCTGGGCAGCCATTTAATTTAAAATCTCTCCCAGATAATTCTACTACACAGCCAGAGCTGAGAACCACTAACCACAGCAAAAAATTAAAAAAAAAAATATTTCTCACTTTAAGATAACAACTATATTTTAAACACTTCCTGGAATAAACTAAGCTACCTTCCAAGGAAGGCATCAAACGCAAGAGGCCTACTAAGAAAGCCAACACTGCTAGGCTACCAGCAGGAAAGCCGTCCCACCTATTCCTTTTAACTCAAAAAGTAAGTAATAATCGAGAACTACTCACTCCAAGGCGAGGTTTCTAAGGATATCAAACCCCCAAAGGGACAGCAAGATCTGCTGAAATAACACTTGTTCCTTGTGACTCAATCCAGAAATCCTGTTTGTTTGGCCATATCTGCACAAGTGTGAGGCTTTAAGCTGAATTAGCACTTACCAACATGTATTCAAGAGACAAATGAAGGCCCTAATACAAGCCATCCCAATCTTGACACTGAACTTATTTATGCATTTTCAAGAGGTCAGAAAGCTTGAAATTGGTATCATACTTTTAAAAAATATGTAAGCAAATAAACCTACGACTGCTTTAAAAAAACTAAATCCACACAGAGCAACACACTTCATGAATTTTCAAATGAGTCAAGGGACCCGCTCTGGGAAGGTCACCAACTTACCTCTGAATTTCTTGGGTGGATTGTTAAGGTCCCCAGCTTCTGGCTGTACAACACAACGATCATCAACCAGGCTGCAAAGAAAATAAAGATAAATGTTGTACCAAGCCAAGTCTAAGAAAATAAAACCCTAAGCACTATGCAAAAATCAAATACTCAGGGCTGTTCCTGCACAAAACTTAGGCTGCCCTATTCTCCTGCCAGGGAGCTGTTGACACTAGAGGTTTCCTATGTAGGGAGCTAAACCTCATCCAAACACCCAAGACTCTGCTTCTGCAACAGACACATTCAGTTACTGTTTTCTGTGGCTCTTTTCTCTTACCCGCAGCCATGAGAGATCTGAGCACAGCACGCACTAATGCTCAAGTCGGGGGCATAGCAAGGGATCCGCGCACTCAACCAACGGTAGCTGAGGGGCCCACCCCATGCCAGGCACTGAGCTAGGTCCTGGGATGTGAGGATGAGTAGAAGCCAGGTCCCTGCCCTTAGGGAGCTCAAGGCTAGTTTGTGCAGGAGCCACAAAGACAAACTGATAACAAGAATATAAACCAAAGGCTGTAAGGGAAGAGAACAAAACACAGCCAGAAACTAACTGTGCCTGAGGCCATCTGAAAAGCTGCTGGTGGAAAAGGGAAAACTGGAGCTATTGGAAACTGAAGTCAAGGTGGGGGATGAAGAAGAGGGGAGCGTTTTCAGGGGGAGGGAACCGCACATACAAAAGCATCGAAGTAAGAAAGGACTTTGGAGCTTCAAAAGCAACTAGTGCAAAAATTACAGATAAATAACCAGCCCCAAATTATATATAAAGCCCCCATGTTTAAAGTCCCAACTGAGGGCTTCCCTGGTGGCGCAGTGGTTGAGAGTCTACCTGCCAATGCAGGGGACACGGGTTCGTGCCCCGGTCCGGGAAGATATCCCACATGCCGCGGAGCGGCTGGGCCTGTGAGCCATGGCCGCTGAGCCTGCGCGTCCGGAGCCTGTGCTCCGCAGCGGGAGAGGCCACGACAGTGAGAGGCCCGTGTACCGCAAAAAAAAAAAAAGTCCCAACTGAACAATCTGACTTGTACAATGCTTTTAGAAGAACCGATTTTAAAACAATATTTTTGTTTGAACAGATGAGGAAATTGAAGCTCTGAGGAGTTTAAATGACTTTTCCAAGTTCCTAAAAGTGGTATCGGTAAGATTGGCTCATTTTCCAAGTGACCACAGAATTTGCTCCCAGTTAATATGGTCTTCCAGGGTTTCTTCCATTAATCTGTGTCTTATCCCAAAGGCAAGGTACCATTAAATACCCGGCCTTAAATCTTACTGCTCCTTCCTCCAAAATTCCCTGACAACTCCTAAAGTCCTGCACGTCTTTCAAGACCCTGATTCAGAGCCCCCATCTTCTCCATGAAGGCCCTCAAGCCTTTCCTGCCCCAGGCCCTCTCTGCCTCTCCTCTGTCGCCCCAATATCACTGGGCTGAAACACAAATGGTGCACTAGGCTACGAACTCCATGAGGGCAGAGATCTGCCGGCTCTGTGGCCCAGAAGGTGCCCGGGGCCAGCATACTTCCTGCCCAGGCTGGGTGCTCAGTATTTACTTGGTGGATGAATCAAAAGTGTCCCACCAGCAATTTGCCTCCTTCAGCTCCGAGACACAAGAGCCCTCTGCATCAACAAGAGGGACAGTGTGGTCACAGCCTGAACTGTAATGCAAAAATCAAGAGCAGAAAGTCAAGAATCACTGAGCCTCTGTGAGTATAAATAAGGTAATGCCACCAGATCAAATATAATATGTGTATGCAGGGGCCGGGGGGAATGCCTTGGAATCCAATGCAGGACTGGGTTAATTTATCATCAAGCTCTCAAACAAGCAGGAAGAGGTAGGAGAAAGGGGCCCAGTCTAGGCTAGAAGAAAGTGAATTGTAGATGGCACTCGGCCACCTACTAGCAGCACGACGCTAACTCCATCACTTCACTCCTCCTGGTCTCAGTTTCTTCATGTGTAAAATCGAAGAGTAGGTCTCAAGGACTCTCAAGTAGGCAGATGTTCATAAGACTTTTTGTTTCTTAAATATATTGATACCCGGTGCCCATCCTCCCCAGGCCTACTAAAGCCGTGTTCCAGAATGGGACCCAAGAACCTTTATTTTTAACAAGTTCTGCAGGTGATTCAGAAGCACTTCTCTGACACTGCATGTCATACACTTGGGCTGTACAAGGTCCTAGTTGAGTTCTAAAGTTCAGTGAGTCAATAAAGCCATTTGGAGGTAACCACCATCTATATAAGTGGAACTGGGCAACATAAATGGAGATGGAGGGTGATTCCACAAAAACTGGCAGTCACTCATTGTCAACCATGACTGCTGCTCCATAAATGTAAGAAATATGAGAAGGAAAAAGGTCACACTTTATTTTCTAAATCCATTTCTACGCCAATTATCCTCAAATACGTGCAGAGAACCAAGGGAATAAAATATTCATCTAAAGGAAGGACTAGGGCCCAAAATTCATAAAAGAGCCATCCTCATGTTAAAGGGGGAGACCTTATCATTAATTTGTTCATAATACTTGAGGAAAACGCGTAGAAAGCTCTGCACTTCATACGAAATCTAAGAACAGATGCTCTGGAAGAAAAGGAGGTATTAACCTTATAGGGGCTGGTACAGTAGACTGAGCAAGTGACAGGAAGCGTGCCCAGGTGACTGGAAGGGCAGTGGCACCGTTAAAAGAAACTGGGGCCAAAGAGGAGGGATGGGGCATAGAGTGGGGCTGAGGTTTAACAAGGCATCCAGGTAAGAGCTCTGGGCAGGCAGTTAGGAGGGTGGTGAGCCAATTCAGCCAGAGAGGGGTGGTCAGCAAAGCCAGGAAGGAAAAGTCTGCCCTGTCAAGGGCAACCGTTAGGAGCGCTGGTCTTAGAGTCCTGAATCTTCGCAACTGTGAAACCCCGGGGCAGGTGATTTCACCTCTCTGATGCTCAGAGGTTTTGCCCCCATAAATAGCAATAATGACAGTCCTCACTGTAAAAAGCTGTTTGGGGATTAAAGGGATGGTGTAGGTACAGTACGCGGCACAGAGCTGTAAACACCCATAGGATTCGTGGAATGAGTTACCATTCCTACTTATTATTGGTGCTGTTATGGGTGAAAAATAAGAAGAGGACTCAAGATTCAACCACAGATGGAAAAAGCAAGGAGTCAGCCAAGAAGAAAAAAGGGACAACAGAGAGGCAAAGCAGCAGGACTCTTTGCCAAAAGCCACAGAAGGTAAAATGTGAAGGGTGGGTCTTTAGAGAAGTTAAAAAAAAAAAGGTAAGGACTGAGAAAAAAAAAAAAATCACTTGATTTGGTGATCAGGCAGTCATGGATGACTTGTTTTTATCAGATGACTCTTGAAAATAAAATCTTTATTCAGAGAGGTCCAGTTGAGCTATAGAACTCTTTACCTGACATAACTTGCTCTTTGAGGCTGGAGTAACTGAAAGAGAGCCTGAGAGTACTCACTGTGCACAAATACCAGAGAACAAGCATACTTTAAGAAGTATGATTAAAATGAAGGTTCTGGCTGCTGTAAGAATGAGGTTCTTGGAGAAGCTGTTGCCTTCCTTCGCCCCATCTATTTGAGATCAGCTCTTGCCAAATACAACAATGCCACCCACTACTCCTTTCCAGCAAAGACATTATAGGCCATTTGTGACTCTTCTGCAGTTAACCATCTTCACTCCCCATTCTGCTTGTGTCTGCCTTTGGGGCTAATTCACCTCTCATTTCCTCTTCTAGACAATAGGAGTAGGGAAAGAAGGGAGAAGATAATCAAATGAGTACATTAGGGAATGTATTTATACCCTTAAGAGTTGGGGGGGAAAAAAAAACTGAAGAAAGCACAAAAGACCAAAAATCTGATTTAAAGAACTTTGTGCAATTTGTAACTTTCAGATGCACACAGCAACTTGAAGCAGGAAAAGTTCTGCTCCGAAGAAGAGAGATAAGCATCTGGTAAGTTCTGGTCTTTGCTTGTACAACAAATAAGTCACCATGTAAAAATAAGAGCTTTTACAAAGCTAAAGCACTTCCTTGGGGTCTGTAAATATTAATCTTAAAATTCATCCCATATACTTAACACTTTCCCCCCGAACATATGAAAAAAGAGGAAATTATGATAAATTCTGAATTAACAGAGTCCTAACTAATGAGATTTCACTCTTGCAGAACTGACAGGAAAACAGTACTTTTGTGTAAGATGTTAAACTTGGTTAACGTGAGATTTGATATTCATGATTCCAACCACTGCTGGAAAAGCCAGTAAAATGGAAACATTCTTGTCCTAGAAAAATCAGTTTTTAAGCTGATGTTATGATGTCTTAAACAAATCCTGCCACACAAGAAACCAAGTGCTCTTACCCCAAGGTGCTAATAAATCCATTTGTCGATCCCTCGGCGTACAGAGAACAAATGTCTCCGATGTGAAGGAAACTAGACATCTTGTCAGACATGGCTTTCTTGAGAATCCTAGACAAAGTAAAATATGCAACATTATTAGAAGGAAAGAAATGCTCGGGGGTGGGGGGGTGGGGGGGTGGGAAAGTCACTGAAAATTGGCTTCGCTCAATTTTCCAAAGCGGCCTACTTAAAAGTCAAATTTAAATGGGAGTGTGACAGGCAGGCAATTCACTGAGCCAAGCAGGACATCTGCAACCACATTTTTCCCACATATTCTTTAATTTCAGGATATTCCAACCACAGTAATGCTTGTTTCTAACAAAACCATGCCTGGATCCAATTCTCCAAGTTGAAGACCCTCGATAATAAATAGTGAATACGAAGAGAGCAGGAAGTCAGCCAAGAACTCTGCAGTGCTGAGGAGCTGGAAAGTCTGACTTATGAAACATTAACATATTCAATCTGCCTCAGGGAATGTTCAGTCAGAAGGAAACACCTGGTATAAAACTTGGGTCCAGCAGTGCCTGGGCTGAGGTGCCAAAGCAACAAAATGAAATTAATAAGAGGAAACCTAGTAATAAATACCACAAAGCTCTGGCAGCCTTTTAAGAATTCAACAACCTACACACTTCACCCAAATGCTATTCCAGGGTCCTTCCTTCTCATACTTCACCAAGAAACACTTGCACAGGGAGAAAGAATCTTAGCACCTGGTCCAAACCCTTCCCAATGCAATTAAGAAGAGTAAGGTTGAGGTTGCTTAAGAACCTTGGTCAGGAACGCACACAGCTAGTTAGGGGCAGTCCTAGAAAATGCTCTTAAATTCAGGAAATCTCTACACAGCCTAGTAGACACACACACACACACAAATATCAAAGAAAATATTGACATGACTCATAGAAACAGCTTTCATCAGAGCCATAAATATTGAGGAGTGGGAGCCAATTGTAAAAAACTAAATTGACATCTAAGAAACAATCTCAGGGGCTTCCCTAGTGGCACAGTGGTTGAGAGCCCGCCTGCCAATGCAGGGGACACGGGTTCGTGCCCCGCTCCGGGAGGATCCCACATGCCGCAGAGCGGCTGGGCCCGTGCACCATGGCCACTGAGCCTGCAGGTCCGGAGCCTGTGCTCCACAACGGGAGAGGCCACAACAGTGAGAGGGCCGTGTACCACAAAAAAAAAAAAAAAAAAGAAACAATCTCAGTTTTATGGGAAGAGTGTGTGCTGGTGTGGACTGCAGTACCTCCCCATCATTTCCTCAGGCACCTGGTGTGTAAACGTTCAGGGTCACCTAGGTCTTCCCCAGACCTCTCCTCCAAACCCAGACCCCCTTAAACATCTTTGCCCATCTCTTTACTCAAGACTCCTTGCCAGAAAGCATTCCTCCCGCAAAGCCACAAGAGTTGTAAGGGCGTGGAAAAGCATACTCTCCTGAAATTGCTTTCTGGGTGCCAAGTTTTCTTTTCAGAATTAGTATGCAGCAATGATGAGCAGGAAACCTCAGGAAGCATTTCTCCTACCTTAGCAGGAGCGGCAGGTAAGAAAACAAACCATTAAAGAACCTCAGTTCACTGCTTGCGAGAAACAGCAAGGAAAAACTCATTTATCCCCCCAACAACCAAGATGCTACAAGAGACATAAAGAGCACTGTCTTGAACTTATGTATAAAGAGGGACAGCAGCTGAAAACACAAACTCTCAAACAGAAGAGCCAGCATCTCTGGACCTTGGGGAAAGACAGACAACATGCAGAGGGACAGATTGCCAAGCCCCCCTCTCCAGAATCGAGGCTATCATCCTATCATTTCTTCCTAACTGGATATTTTATACCTAAAGGCAAACCAATGTTTTAAACAACATCCCCCGAAGCTGCACAAATGAAAACCACTAAGGGGCATTAATATTTCCCTTATGTGCTTATATATAAAAGTTTCATCATAAAGGGTCAGGAAGTCAGTGTACTTCTGGAACTGATTACTGGGAAACAAGTTCTGTTTGAATTTTGAGTCAGACCAAATTTGTGTCTGCACACTTCGACCTCCCAGAAGGACACTGGGAAGTTGCTGAACGCAGGAGAGCAGGTACGTGCTCAGGCAAGAGGGCAAGGGGACTTGTCTGCTGTGAATGACTCTCCTTTCGGGCTTGGCCTTTGAATGAGTATTTGGCCCCAGTGGAGACCAGGCCAGGAAATAGGAGTATGACTGTTATTCACTGAACTTTCAGCACCACCTGGTCACCTTACTAAAAGTTTCAGGCCCTTAATGGGAAGAAGTGGACAAAATTCAGTGTTCTGGAATGACAAAGCATGACATACTCAACGTTGCCTGCAGTTGATAATTGCAGTAGATGTCTGGACCACACTCGTGCAGCAAGGTTCTGCATTACGACGGTTTCCAATAATAATGCCTAGCATTTGGCAAGCATTATCATGCCCACCATTGTGCTGAGAGCTTTACAAATGTTCTCAAATCCTCAGGACCACAGCATGAGGCAGGCGCTACCATTATTCCCATTTTGCTGTTGGGAAAACTGAGCTACAAAGAGGTTAAGATGGCCAAGCCACATATAATTAACAAGCAGGAGGGCCCAGGTTATAACCCTGGTCTGTGACTGGTAAACAGAACTGTTCAATGGTGATACCTGGAACATGGATTAAAATGTTAACCATTCTTATTCTTTGGGTGACAGGACTATGGAGAACTGATTTTCTTTTATATGCACAATTCTATTTGCTAATTTTTCTACTTCGGTATTTCCTAATTTTTCTACCATCGCCACATAATATTTTGATAGGGAAGAAATTTAAGTATCTTCTTCCTCATCAACATGCTTATTAAGTAGGTAGATGAACAAAGAAACTTTAGGCATGCTTTACATTTCCCCCAGAAAACGCAGGCCAATACATCCACACGGTTAATGATCCTCTACTGAGCAATCTGCCAGGGGTCCCAATTTTAAAAAGGCCGGGGGCGGGGGGGAAGCGAGGGCAGGGACAGATTCTTCCCCAGGGTCTCAAACAATAAGTACCCTCACACAGGACCAGGCAGAGCCTCCCTGGTCTGGCTGGAAATCTTTGGAGCTTTCCCGTCACCTACCATTAGTCAAGTGGAGGAAGAGGAGAAGGGCGAGGGAGGGGGAGGAAAGGGAGGAGGAGGGGGAGGAAGGGAGGAGGGGGAGGAGGGGAGGAGGGGGAGGAGGGAAGGAGGCAGAGGAGGAGGAGGAGGGGGGAGGGGAGGAGGCGCAGGGGGGAGGGGAGGAGAGGTTCTGGTGCAATCATCAGTGATGTCCTGGAAGTAAAAACAAAGGCCACGATAGTCAACAGAACAGGCCTCTGGGGCCTGGAGGGGAGGAGGTGGAAAGTCAGCCGGTGCCATGGGCCTGGGAGCGATCTTATGGAAGACTTCCTGTTGTTTAGAAGCAGGGTGGGAGAGCCTGCCTCTTTATCTGATCCTGGACCACTTGTGCCTGCAAACTCTTCACAGCTGTACCCAGGGCTCCTGTGTCACTCACACAGTGGCTGGGGATCACCTAAGGGAAAAACAGAGCCAGGGCCAACCTGCAGTTGAGCTGCATGACCCTGGTACATCAAACACTATATGGACACCTAGGGCTCTTTGCTAACAAACTCTGAATTGGTCACCAGACATCTATGAAAACAAGCCCAGGTGGTCAGCTCCAGAGCTCCAACTGTCTCTTGGCCTACTAACTATTATTTTTAGTCCACCACTGTCATCCAGGCCACTTAAACCTCTCTGCTTTCCTTTCCCCATCTGTAAAATGGGGATAATACATACTTCAAGGAGTTGAGGAATAGATGAAATGGTACGTGCAAAGTGCCCAGTACAGGGGCTGGCGGACTTTCACTGCTCAATGCTAGCTATTTTTCATTATTTTTTTAATGAGGTGAGGTGGAATTCTGGATGATTCTTGGGCTTCAAAATTATGAATCACTATATTGTATAAATGAAACTTATATAATATTATAAATTTACTATACCTCAATTTAAAAAATAAAAAGGGGCTTCCCTGGTGGCGCAGTGGTTGAGAGTCCGCCTGCTGATGCAGGGGACATGGGTTTGTGACCCGGTCAGGGAGGATCCCACATGCCGCGGAGCGGCTGGGCCCCTGAGCCATGGCCGCTGAGCCTGCGCTCCACAATGGGAGAGGCCACAACAGTGAGAGGCCCGCATACCGTAAAAAAATAAATAAAAAGAATTCTTTATATTAAACTTTCTCTGTTCATTATATAAGTTCTGGGCATATAATGTACAACATGACAACTACAGTTAACAATAGTGTATTGTATATTTGAAAGTTGCTAAGAGAATAGATCTTAAAAGTTCTTATCACAAGGAAAAAAATTTTTAACTATGTATGGAGACAGATATTAACTTACTGTGGTAATCATTTCCCAATATATACATATATCATTATGTTGTACACCTTAAACTTATACAATATTATATGTCAAGTATCTCAATAAAACTGGAAAATTAATAAATTTTTTAAAAATTTAAACTCAGCAAAGGAAAGGATCCCCTGCATAAAAAGTCAGCTGGGTATCAACAAATGAACTCCTGTATGACCCATGATGATACATTTCACTTTAGGGAAGATAATTACCCTCCCTAATTCACCCCTTGAGAAAAAGCTGAACAATGCAGAATTATACTCAACTCCCAACCACAGAACATTCTGGCCTTTCCAAATATACAGAATCAAAGAATAAATGGCAGAAGCAACCCTGCAAAGCCTGTAATTCCATCTCTTGCCCAATGATAGAACTCCACCCGTCCCACCCCACCCCCCATCTCGCCTAGGTATAGTCTTCGCTTCTGCTTGAACACCTGGCAATGAGGTTTACCCTAGGTTCAAACAGTCTACTCAGAAGACACTCCTGCCCTTGTCCCCCCCACACACACAAGGACAAACGCCTCCCAGAATTTTTGCTACTGATCTGTCTTCCAATGTTCAAAGACGTCTGAGTATGTGAATGCTCTCTATCTGATTTCTCCTTAAGACATGGCTTCTGATTGCAAAGCATCAGCATCCTCCCCTGTTCCTGACAGCACCTGGCCTCAAGAGCCAGGGTTCCAACCCCAGCTCTGCCAGCTCATCACTGCACGGCTTCAGGCCAGATCCGTAACTTCCCTAAGCCTCGCTTTTCCCATCTATAAAAGAGGGATAGTAAGAGTACCTCCCTCAGCAGGTGGTCAGGGGCTCAATACGATTGTGTTTATGAAGCACCCACCAAAGTACTCGGCAGAAAGTAAATCATGCCATCTACAGAAGCCATTTCTAGACCACCTCCACCTCCTACCACTGCTCTAACCAGCTGATGCACCTTCTAAAACAGGATTCCCCCAGGGAGGCTCGAACAGGGTAGAGAAAGGTGGATTACTACTGCCTCTGTGACGTCCTCAGGCAGATGGAGCTGTGGTGGCTTTGCTGAGCCTCACATCACCCGCTGGCCCAGCTTCAATTCACTGTCCTCTGAAACTTTTCCCTGAGCAAACTATAAAGAAAAGGGATGTCGGATTCTATTGGTAAGCAAGGTGGGAATAAAAATGTGCCAATTCAATACTCAAAAGCATTGAATTGTATACTTTTTTTTTTCCCCTTGGCCGTGCCACGTGGCATGTGGGATCTTACTTCCCAGACCGGGGATCAAACCCGTGCCCCCTGCAGTGGAAGCATGGAGTTTTAACCACTGGACTGCCAGGGAAGTCCTACTGAATTGTATACTTTAAAAGGGTTATCATTTTTTGTATGTGAATCATATTTCAATTAAAAAAATCAATGTGAGTTCACAGAAAAGCAGACATACCAAGCTTTCCACAAGTATAAAGAACACTGTAAAGCCTGGAAAAAAGAAAATGCACCAATTCAGAGATCTCCTTGGAGAAGAAATCCGTGGTCACAGAATCTGTGTTGCTCTTTGCCTTTTCTATACCTGCCTGGTCATCTTGTCCACTCTGCTGGCTCCAGTGGTTTCTCTAGGATGAGGATTCCCAAATCTGTCTCATGGCCAAGAGCTACTGGGATTCAGCTCCTAAATGCCCACAGCATCTCAATGTACCAAAAAGAACTCACCTGTCTGCCCAACCCTCTTCTCCTCCTCCATACTCACATCATCTACCTCCACAGAGTCTGGTGACATCTCCTGTCTCCCCTCTCTCCTTTTCCCTGTCACAGGGCCTTTGCCCATGCTGTTCCCTTGGGCCTAGAACACACTCATCCCTATCTCATCCCTTGCCCTACTTAAATCCCAGATCTGTTTGGGATCTGTTTTGCATACCCACTGCATTCCCATCACCAGTGCCTACCACATGGTAGGTGCTTAGTAAGTATGTCAAATATATGAATGAAGAAGTTTAATGGGCATCAAATCTTACAGAGTTTAAGCTTTAATATATTTCTTGACTCCCCCAATTCTTTTGAACTCCTCTTCCCCGGCCCAATTGCAGCCATTACTATTTCTCAACTGGGCTCCATAAACCCTTCCTATTCATCTCTCTGAATCTGTCTTTCTCCCTGCATCTATTCTACACGCACAGCCAGTATGACCTTCTACAAGCATAAACCAGACGATGTCATTCCTCTACTTAAAACCTTCCCAAATCTCTTCAGGGCTCTCCATAATCTGGTCCCTGTCTACCTCTCCTTCCTCGTCTCTCTGTACTCTCCACACTGCTTTTACACTCCAGCTATGATGAACTCTTCCAGATTCCCCAACATGCTGTATGCCTCCCTGTTCCCCAGGCCTTGGCATATGCCGTTCCTGCTGCCTGACACTCCTCCCCTCGCCTCCCCACCACCCCCTGTGGTTAACTTCCAGTCACCTTTACAATCCCAGTTTGATGTCACTGCCTCTGGGAGGCCCTCTCAGACTCCCCAAATCTGGGTTATATGTTGGCAATACGCTTCTCTATATAGCACCCCAATTACCCCATCTGGGCCCACTACCACTGTCCTAAAATCACCTGTTCACTTGGTTGCTTGTTTACCTGTCTTCACCATTAGACTGTGAGTCCACGAGAGTAAGAACAGCAAAATTATTCTTCCCCACTGCCTCCCAGTCCCTAGTACAGTGCCTGGGACACGGCAAGCAGTCGAACTTGGGTTCAACGTACTACAGTATCAACTTGTCTGCTGCCTAAAAGAAATTACACTGGTTTTTAGGGGATTGTTTTCCTAAAACAAATAAAAGCCAAGTTCATACTGTTGGATCAAGAATGGAGAATACAGGCCTGCTGGCCCTTTTCAACAGATTTCTATAAGAAATCTGGAGAGCCAGAAACAAAATATCTAACTTCCATCCCTGAAAAGAAGTACCCCTCTCCCACTGACCATCCCTTAATATGTCCAAAAAGGTTAGAAACATTGACTCAGAACACCTGGATTCAAATCCCAGCATCATCAGTTAGCTGCAGTGTGTTTTTTGTTTTGTTTTTTTTTTTTTAAGAAGATGTTGGGGTAGGAGTTTATTAATTTATTTATTTATTTTTGCTGTGTTGGGTCTTCGTTTCTGTGCGAGGGCTTTCTCTAGTTGTGGCAAGCAGGCGCCACTCTTCATCGCGGTGCACGGGCCTCTCACTATCGCAGCCTCTCTTGTTGCGGAGCGCAGGCTCCAGACGCGCAGGCTCAGTAGTTGTGGCTCACAGGCCTAGTTGCTCCGCGGCATGCGGGATCCTCCCAGACCAGGGCTCGAACCCATGTCCCCTGCATTAGCAGGCAGATTCTCAACCACTGCGCCACCACGGAAGCCCTGCTGTGTGTTCTTAAGCAATTTACTTAACTTCTGAATTTCAACTCCCTCGTGCATATAAAAAAAGGTGGGGTGGGGGCTTCCCTGGTGGCGCAGTGGTTGAGAGTCCGCCTACCGATGCAGGGGACACGGGGTTCGTGCCTCGGTCCGGGAAGATCCCACATGCCGCGGAGCGGCTGGGCCCGTGAGCCATGGCTGCTGAGCCTGCGCGTCCGGAGCCTGTGCTCTGCAACGGGAGAGGCCACAGCAGTGAGAGGCCCGCATACCGCAAAAGAAAAATTAAAAAAAGATGCGGTGAACACCCTTCCTATCTCGCAGGGTCATCATGAGGGGAAAACCAGATAATCCACACAAAGTGCTCAGCCCAGTACCTGGCCCTTACTAAGGGCTCACTTTTTTATTTTCAAGTGAGACTGAAATGAAGACGTTCCCTTTTCTTCCTTCAAAGTCTTCACTCACTTCTGTCCATAACTTGTGATTCTTCTATTGGATAGATCCTTCTTACTTTGTCAACACTGCTGGAAACACACTCAAATAAACAAAGGTCCCAGAAATGTTTCAGTCCTCTGCAGGCCCGTTAAGTGGCCGACAGTAGGACAAGTCATCCAAGGTACTGCTTCTCAGCCCCCAGATTCAAAATACCCAAGACAGCCAGACTTCATCTCCACTTTCCCTTCTTCTAACATCAAACCAGGCCCCTGCTGGAAGGCGGGGGTGGAGGGTGGAAACCTCTTCAAAGGAATGATGTAATTCAATATTTAGAACCTCTTCCACTTGGGTGTTAAGACAGGCTAAAGCACAGCCTCATCAAAAAAGAAGTATGTTCATTTCATTTTAAACAGTTCAAGATAGGAAAGAAATCCAATTTTTTTTTTTTTGCTAAAAGCTTTGTGGCAGAACCTCACTGATTGTCATTTTTCCCATCTAGTTTTCCTGCACATACTTAACTAATTGCATTATATTCGTTTTTCTAAAAAAAAAAAAACCTCAACTTTCGCCTACACACAATTCAGAATTTAAAAGTTAGCAACTCCTGAAATGAGACCAAGTTAGAACACTTTCATTAACCAAGAAGTTAACTAAGGTATCACTTAATCCTCAAGGGTGGACGAACAAGGGAAGAAATCAGAATCATTACTTTATGGCAGTGAATAGACCCCAAAACCACAGACTCACACATTTTTATTAACATGTAGAAGCAAGCCTCTTGTATTTCATTAAGATGAAGCCACCTGGCCCTTAGGGCTGAACAGTCTGACTTTCAGTAATCAGGGGACAAAAAGAAACCCACTGACACTGCCCTCTTAAATTCGGCCCTTCCAAGCCCTGGTGTCAGGCACTGAAGACCCCCGTCATGCCTGCCCCTGGTGCATCACCCACTTCCTGATGACCAACTGCCCCATGTGTTTTCCCACCCACTTACTTTAATTTTGACAATTGTATACATCACCCAAGACACATGCAAAATACTCCCCAGAGACCTGGATTTGCACTCATTTACCCTACTTAAACACTTAAACTGACTAACATGGAATACCTCATCTACTTTTCTTTTTGGCCATGCCACGAGGCATGTGGGATCTTAGTTCCCCAACCAGGGATCGAACCCATGCCCCCTGCAGTGGAAGTGCAGAGTCCTAACTACTGGACCGCCAGGAATTTCCCTCACCTACTTCTAATAGCTTCCACATTGATGCTTTTAACACTAGTTGTGACAGAACCCGAGGAAAAAAATGCTTCGAGACAATCTAATTTCTATCACAGGACACAACTTCATCCAAGGCCAACAGCTGCAAGAACCACCAATGTAAGGGGTTGTAGAGTAACAGCCATTAAGGAAGTTGCATTTGAAGTGACTGTTTTCACACATGGAGAGGAGAGGAACCTGCGCTTTACCATTTTTTAATGACCCCTCCCACTGCAGAACTTCTGGACTGGTTGGTGTAATCCTGCTCATCTCAAAAAGATGAACACAAGTACCATTGGCTTCCAAGTTCTCACTGTTCCTTTGCAATGCAGGAGGAGCTTTAGCTGGGAAGCAATTTTGTTCTGCAAGAACAGCTTAAACGCATTCCCATGCATATATTTCCGAACAGAAAGCCTTCCTCTCCCAAATGTTCCATGCCACCATGCAAGCTTCCAAATTACCTACCTATCCTATAAGCCAGTGGCTCTTAATGGTACCCCTGGGACCCCTGAGAGCTCCCAAGACCCTTTTGGAGAATCTTCAAAGTCAAAACTATTTTCATAAGAACACCAAGGTGTCATTTGCTTTTCACTCAGTCTGTCATACACGTACAGTGGAATTTTCCAGAGGCTGCAAGACATGTGATGTTACAAGAGACTCAAGGCAGAGGCAGGTATGTGAGTCCAGTTATCTTCTATTAAGCCAGATCTCAAAGCAATTTTCAAAAATGTAAAACAATGCCACTCTTCTCACTCAATTTTTTTTGTTTTGGAAAACATAGTTATTGTCTATTAAAAATATATGTTACTGTGTTAATATGCAATAGGTCTATTTCTTATATTTTCTGTGTTAATTTTCTCAGGGTTCATTTTGAATATTATAAATACAGATTGGTATAACTCATGTCAACAGAAGTTCTTTGAGGTCCTCAGTAATTTTTAAGCATGTAAAGAGCTCTTGAGGCCCAACAGAGGCTGCTACAAATTTTCTTTAAGATTTGCTCTGGCACTGGCTGGTCGTGTACTTAGGACTCATATCATATAAATATAAAAAACTGAATAGAATAGGATTAAAATGCAAACCATACAACTTAATAGCCAGGGCTTTAGAGAGGACCCCTTGATTCGAAACTTAAATCCTTTTTATTTGACACATTGAGTACCTACTATATATTACTGCTACTCCAGGTGCTGAGGATGTAGGTCAAATAAGACAGTCCTGGTCCCTGTTCTCATGATACACATATTCTAGTGAAGACAGTAAACAAACAAAAAAGATAAAACAATCAAGTCAGACAATGATAAGTACTATGCCGAGAATTAAAACTGTCACCCAATCATATCAGTTATGGCTGGTCAGGGAACAAGTTGAGACATGTAAATAAGACCTGAAAGTCAAGACAGAGGCAGTCATGCAAAAGAAACCAGGCGGAAGGGCATTTTAGGCAGAGCAAACAGCTAGTACAAAGGCCCTACAGCAGAAAAGGGCTTGGCAAGTTCAATAAACAGAAAACCAGTGCAAAGTCGGGAGAATTCATGGAGAAAGGAGGAAAGTACTGGGCAAGGTCAGAGAAAAGAGAAGCCTGTGCCAGTGGGACTTCACAAGGGTAAAATGCATGGCTTTTATTATAACTGTGATGGGAAGTTCGGAACCTTGACCAAGTCACTTACTCTTTCTGGGCCTCAAACTACTGATCTGCAGAATGGGGATCCTGAGGGTTTACCTCATAAAGTTGTGTTGAGGATTAAACACAAAGAAAGGAAATAATGGACTTAGCACACAGGAGGCAAGACACAGGAAACACTCCTGTGTGCTGTTATTCTACCTTCTGATCTGCTCTCTTTTCTACTCTCACAAGCTACTCGTATTGAGGGCTTATGGGCTTATGATCAGTTGAAGATCAGTCTATCAACCAGCAAGTCCAAATGAATGCAGACAAGGGACACACTGTGACATGCGTTTACCTGAACATGCCAACACCAACTCCTACAGAATGTTCTCCCCAAGTAAGACCCAAACCACCCAAGCATGCCAAGTGAAGAATGGATGACTGCATGACACCTATGGAACCCCAAGTTTTGTTACTTGGCCTGAAAGCACGGTACGCTTGGAAAGTCATTCTTCTGCTGAAAAACGTAGCCAACAGAAATCCATCAGCTTTTCCTGCTCTTTCTTGGCATATCCACATCACCTCCAGCCCCTACAAAACAAAGGGCTTTTGCCAAAGTCTTTCAGCGCTGGTTTTATTGCTGCTCGCTTTAAAAATGACTGTTTAAAAAGAATGAAATCATAAAGCACCCTTTAAAGTTAGGCTGCAAAGAAGCGGGCTTATGCACAGAGACTTACAAGCGCCTGGAGGTCCAAGAGACCTCAGGGACTCAGAAACACGGGGGGGACCATAGCCGCCACTTCACTTTTAGGTCAAGCAGCCCCCGGTGGGCAAAGCCAGGCAAAACCACAAGGCCTTTTAGAGGGAAAACAAGAGTATGCCCAGAAAAAAGAAGAGCTGCCAGCATTTGATCAATCTCCTGGCTGGAGACCAAGGACACTCCCTCCAGAGAAGCACAAGCCTCAGTAAGACGCCCTAGCGCAGGCACATATATGGTAACACGGCTGTAAATACGGGGGAGAGAAAACCCATCCTTTTCATGGTTGACTCTGCCAACAGAAGGAGAAAAGGTTCTCTTTCTAACCGTCTCTGCTTACTGGGGACTCTCACGGTTAATTCTGGAACTTCCTTTGAGCAAAGACACTTTGACGATATCATCTTCGTTGTGAAACGAGGAAGAGCAGCAGCACGTTTTACAGTCGGACACCCGGCTAGATGCTCCCATCCCCACTGCCATCCACGTCTCTGTGCAGCCCCCTCCTCGCCTTCTGGTTCCTCTAGAGTCTAATCAGACTGTCCTCAGAAATGCAGTGCGTCCCCATCAAGAGATAATTTATTTGACTGCACAAAGCACTTCTCTCTGGAGCTCAGAAGGTCGCATTCTGCTTTCGTTTTCAGCCAGTCGCAAAGAAAGTCATCAATTCAGAAGTTTCAACTTTAAGCAGGGCCCTCTGTTACAATCTCAGAAATAATAATCGTAAATCTGAAGTTCGGAGCGATCCTCTGGTTTAAATTGTTGCTCCTTTAGGCATCTCACACACACACACAAAGATAAACTACTTGCCTTTTCACAAACACATCCGCTAAATAAGCTATTCTTGAAACAGGTACATGATCCACAGAGTTATTTCTCAGAAAAGATGTCAGCATGACACGTGCTCCTGGCCTACTCCTAAAGGCCAACGTAAGAGAAGCCAATCAAAGTTGGCAGTCAGAGCACTTTACATTTGGTGCGGAGAGATCATTTAGCCAAAAGTCCTCATTTTATAGGTGGAAACAAACAAACATCCTCTGAGTGACTTCTTGGAGGTCACACAAACCAATTGGTGGCCAAAGCCTGCAGACCACAGGGCTCCAGGAACCAAGACCAACGCTTGGAGGGATGGGGAGGGTGTTTGTTTTGTTAAAAAGTTAAAGTCAGTCCCGACCTAAGAAGACCCCCCTCCGCCCCCCCATAGGCTGAACCACAAAAAAATAAATAAATAAATTTTAAAAGCACGTTAGGTTAATATCCTCAGAGAGAGAGAAAAGTCTAAGTTTGGGAAAAACACTCTAGGCTTTCTCAGCCTCAGGGTTACTGTCACTGGGGGGCAGACAATTCTTTGCTGTGGGGGACCCTTCCTGTGCACTGTAGGCTGTTTAGCAGCATCCCTGGCCTCAACTCACTAGGTGCCACTAGCACCCTCTTCCCCTCAGCTGTGAGGACAAAAAAAAAAAAACATCTCTAGCCACTGCCTAATGGCCCCTGGGGGACCAAATCACCCCGCTGGAAAGGCTTGGTTGTTTTGATCTCTGAGACCTTTTGCTAGCATCTATTATTCTCTATGCCCCAAAGCAGGTATTTTTATACCTATTCTACAGAAGAGGAAACAGACGCACAGATGTTACATGTTTTGCCTGGACTGAACACGCAGGCAACACCCAGTTCTCGGGAGTCCCCATCCTGCGGCTCAGCAGGACAACACCATTTCAACCTGAGAGCAGCTCAGTCACTACTGCATTCCTACCTCCACTCCCTTTTAGTAACCATCACCAACTTCCCAAGCCGAATGCTCTCCAGAGAGCTGTGCTGAGAAAACACCTCAAAAGCAACCATGAGGAACTGCTGAAGACCTTTGTACCCGGTTCTCACTTCACTCTCCACGGCCAACAGGCAAAGCAATAGGCCAACTCAGGAAATAGGTCACCGGGACAGGGGTACAAAAAATTAGACGAAGAAGTAGCCTACAGACTTCAATGGGAGATAAAACGTAGATAAATAACCTCATTCATGAGTACCTGTGAGCACTTACTATGTGCCAGGTACTCCTATGAGGGAAAAATCAAAAAGGCCTATAGATAAAAAGTGTCACGGCGATTCAGATGACAAAGACTTTTAAGGTTCAGGAAAGGTTTCCCAGAAGCTGGGAAGAGACGCACTTGGCAAGGTGGATACAGAGGGGATAAGGATGGGGTCAGCAGGCAGAAAGCACACGTGCAAAGGTACAGAGACAGAACATGATCATGCACGTGGCTGGGAAGTACATGAATGTCCCCAAGTCTAGGTGTTTTTGTAAGCTTTTTCTGTTCAGATATATGTGCATGTGAAGGGGGTATGAGGAGCTTTTCAAGCTGTTTTTGCAAAACAAAATCACTTCCCAAAAAAAGCTGCTCCCGAAATGCAAACGAACACCAAGGAATTTGGAGGCTAGTGGTATTTTTTTCTTCTGTTCATCTTTTTCTGATGAGCAATGCTATACCAAGCAGTCCAGAAGTTCTGCTGACTCGAAGGGTCATAGAACATAATAAGACGTAACTTCCTCAAAGTGTCTGACAACAGGTTAAAATGCAGCTTTCTGTATGTCTGTGGCTTCACAATCCTTAGTAGGCTTTACATGTAGATTTTGGTCTCCTTCTACCTCTATCCAAACAGCCAATTTAAAAAACTCCCTCAATGTAAGCATGAAAGCTCTCATTTTTATCAGAGAGAATCCTGCCAGACTTTTTTTTTTATCTTTATTGGAGTATAATTGCTTTACAATGGTGTGTTAGTTTCTGCTTTATAACAAAGTGAATCAGCTATACATATACATATATCCCCATATCTCCTCCCTCTTGCGTCTCCCTCCCTCCCACCCTCCCCATCCCACCCCTCTAGGTGGTCAAAAAGCACCGAGCTGATCTCCCTGTGCCATGCGGCTGCTTCCTACTAGCTATCTATTTTACATTTGGTAGTGTATATATGTCCATGCCACCCTCTCACTTCGTCCCAGCTTACACTTCCCCCTCCCCGTGTCAAGTCCATTCTCTATGGCTGCATCTTTATTCCTGTCCTGCCCCTAGGTTCTTCATAACCATTTTTTAAATTTTATTTTATTTATTTTTTTATACAGGTTTTTATTAGCCATCCATTTTATACACATCAGTGTATACACATCAATCCCAACCTCCCAATTCACTAATGAAGAAAAATCTGAAAGAGAAATTAAGGAAACTCCCATGTACCACTGCAACAGAAAGAGTAAACTACCTAGGAATAAACCTACCTAGGGAAACAAGAGACCTGTATGCAGAAAACTGTTAAGACACTGATGAAAGAAATTAAAGATGGTACCAACAAATGGAGAGATATACCATGTTCTTGGATTGGTAGAATCCTGCCAGACTTCTATACCCTCACCTTAGTTGGTGATTTCGCCTACCTCTCCTCTTAATTGAACATGAGAAGGCTGCTAGGGGAAAGTACAAAGGTCAGTTTCAAGAGGTGACAGCTAGCCATGAAAAAACAAACTATAAAAATAAGTTCTGGGGGCTTCCCGGGTGGCACAGTGGTTGAGAGTCCGCCTGCCGATGCAGGGGACATGGGTTCGTGCCCCGGTCCGGGAGGATCCCACATGCCGTGGAGCGCCTGGGCCCGTGAACCATGGCCGCTGAGCCTGCGCGCCCGGAGCCTGTGCTCCGCAGTGGGAGAGGCCGCAGCAGTGAGAGGCCCATGTACCGGGAAAAAAAAAAAAAAGTTCTGAAAAAGCACAGGGGCATGCACCCTCCAGCACAGATCTCACACTTTCACACGCATTAAGAATCCCCTGGGGACCTTGCTAAAACGCAGTTTCAGATTCAGTGGATCTGGGGTGGGACCTGAGAGTCTGCATTTCTAACAAGCTCTCAGTTTGAAGCCAATGATGCTGGTCTGGTGACCACAAATGGAGTAGTAAAGATGTAGAACAAGGTTTCTCAAATTTTTGGCTGTGACCCACAGTAAGAAATACACTGAACTTACAATCCAATGTTTACTCTGTGTGTGTGTGTGTGTGTGTGTGTGTGTGTGTGTGAGAGAGAGAGAGAGAGACAGAGAGACAGAGAGAGACAGAGAGAGACAGAGAGAGAGAGAGACAGAGAGAGAGAGAGAGAGAGAGAGAGACAGAGAGAGAGAGAGAGAGAGAGAGAGAGAGAGAGAGACAGAGAGAGACAGAGAGAGAGAGAGAGACAGAGAGAGAGAGAGAGAGAGAGAGAGAGAGAGAGACAGAGAGAGAGAGAGAGAGAGAGAGAGAGAGAGAGAGAGAGAGAGAGAGAGATTGATTGAGAAAAGTTGTTGCAGCATACATAGTTCTTTTAAGTACCCATGTGATATACTGTGACGTTTTCTATTCTGGTCTACTTTATCAAAAAATCATCTATCAAGCTCCACCAAACTGATTTCACAACTTCTTAATGGCCTGCCACACAGTTTGGAAAGCATGGCTATAGAACAAGAGTAACATTCCTGCTTGACTGGGGAGAACTCCTACATCCTAACCCCAGCCTACTAAAGCTAAAACTGAGACCAACTTGAAAAGTTAAGAGTATGTTCAGGGCTTCCCTGGTGGCGCAGTGGTTGAGAGTCCGCCTGCCCATGCAGGGGACACGGGTTCGTGCCCCGGTCCGGGAAGATCCCACATGCCGCGGAGTGGCTGGGCCCGTGAGACATGGCCGCTAAGCCTGCACGTCCGGAGCCTGTGCTCCGCAACAGGAGAGGCCACAACAGTGAGAGGCCCGCGTACCACAAAAAAAAAAAAAAAAAAAGAGTATGTTCAGAATTTTTTTTTCAAAGGCAAGGATGTATCGATTACATTCTGGAAAAGCTTTCATGAAAAATGTTCAGGTTTTATATTTCCTTCATTTTAATTTACTTTCTGACCCATAGGATGAGAGTGAGAAGAGTACCTACCTGGCCCTGAGCTCAGCTCCCTTAAGTACCATCTCCCACTCAAAAGAACTAGGGCTTCTTGGAGAAAAGACTGAATTCAGGTCTGCATCAAGAAACATAGAAGATGAGCCTGGAACATCTTGTCATACAAGAAGCAGGAAGTCTAAGACCACTGGGGTTGTGTCTTTTGAATCAACTTGAGTAGCCTCTCTCTGAGCAGAGATGGACAATTTGAACATCAATAAGGATGACTACACAAAATGAACCATAGAAAATATGTCTAAAGCCATGAGTTCATAATGATACTAAAGAACCATACCCACTGGTCATCTCGGCACAGGGTTTCTCAACAGTGGCATTGCTGATACTCTGGAATGGATTATTCTGGGTTGCAGGGCTGTGAGATGTATTGAAGGCTATTTAGCAACACCCCTGGCCTCTAACCACTGGATGCCAGTAGCACCCTCTCCCCAGTTGTGACAACCAAAAATGTCCCCAGATATCGTCCAATGTCCCCCACTTGAGATCCATTGCCATGGATCATGCTAGGGAATCAACGCGTTATTTCTGAAAACTGATAAAACACAGAGAGAGACTGAAGTATTGATCCTGTCTTTTGTTTATATATATGAAACTTTACCCCAGGGAACCAAACACTAAGTGGAGGAAATTTCATTTCATAAAATATTCCAGCTAATAAATGAACCAGAAATAGAAATAGGAGTGTTACAAGTCCAGCTGAACTAATGGATTGAGGCAATCAGCATCACTGGATGCTAATCACAAGAAAGCATATCCAGACATACCACACACGCCCGTGAGTGAAGCTCACAGTAGACTTGGGGGAAAAAAAGCGTGACTCTGATCAAGCCTCTGCATCTAACTATCAAATTAAACATAAATATAATAAATATAGAGGACAGAGGAACATGTTCAACTACACCGCACTGATGCAGTCAGCAAAATGCGGACTGTAGGAAAAGATATCACCCAGTTTCTTTAATAACAACCAAAAAATGCATGGAAAGAAAAGAGGGGTCGAGGAAATACATGGATTAAAAGACACAGTGACCATTTGCAATGTATCGACCTCATTTGGTTCCTAATTCAAACAAACTGCTGAAGTATGCATATCTGTTATTATTATATATATGTTGAAATAATAAATTTATTTAAATTAAGGAAGTGAGAACACAGATGCAATTTTAAAATTTGCTTTTTTTCCCCTTGAGATGGACAACAGTATCGTGATTGTTTGTTTTTTTTTAGAAGAATCCCAATACTAGAGATATATACTAAAATATAGATGAACTGGTATATCTGAGATTTGTTTCAATACCATCCAAGAAGAGAGGGAAGAGTATATGAGAATGTGGATAAAACAATATGGGTCATGAACTGATAACCATGGAGGGTGAGTAAGGAGTAAGGAGGGGTTCATAATACTAAGATCGCTACTACTTCATGTATTTCCAATTTTCTAGAGTAAAGTTTTCCTGTTAAGTGCAAACAAAAGAGTGCCTGGCCCTAACCCCTCAGGGGATTAGGTTACTTTGCAGAACCAATGAGAAATTTTTTATTTAAATACATGATAACTAGGCTTTACCCCTGTAATGTGGTAACTGACATTTGAATAGTGTTTTACCTTCCATTTCGTTTTCTTTTTTTATTCTTTTCTCCTTATTTCTTTTTGATTTATAGTTGATTTATAATGTGTTTCATGTGTACAGCAAAGTGAATCAGTTATACATATACACATATCCACTCTTTTTTACATTCTTAAAAACAGTACAAACTGAATGAGAAAACCTGGACTCTATGACAGTGATGAAACCTGAATGATATACTTTTTTTTTACCCTAGTGATTCCATACATGTCCTCATTCCAATGAAATCCCATCAAACGTACAGCCCCCTCTGGATAAATGACTCAGATGTCTATTTATTAAGAAGAAAATATGTTCACAATATAGAGTGCAAAAGGCAAGGAATCAAACAGGAGGTATGAGTCCCTTTTCACAAAATTTAAACATACATGTAATTTTTATATGTCTATACACAGAGGGAAAGTTTGAAACCCTAATCTTAGATGGTAGGATTGGAAATGACTGCTTTTGTTTTGTTGCCTATATTTCCTAAGGTTTTACAACTGAATATGTACATCTTACACAATAAGTAACAAAATGTATTTTTGTTACACGTTTGTACACATTGAGGGGTCCACTCCACTCCTCAGGGAGAATCACTTAGAAGGAACTTCACATCCCCGAAGGATATTAGATAGCAGAGCATGAGTGCTCTTTGTGTAATTCCTTAAAATGAGACTAGACAGACTGCAGGGTAGCCACAGGACACAAAAGGTTTGTGTTGAAGATAAACCCCCAGGAATATCATTAGGTTCTTAGAATTTGTTTTGTTATCCAAGCTAACAGTACGTTCACCTCTTTTATCAAAGATGCCTTTCCTCCTGAAGTGAATTACAATCCCAGGTAAATCAGGTGATTAACCAGACAGTCTAGAAATCTGGGTTTTATCCCCCAGCAAGTTCCAAGCTGGTAATGTGATCCTGCCAGCCTCACCAAAGCCTCTTTGGAAAGGACAAGGTGGTTTAGTGATGCCGAGAACCAGAGAATTCTGTGCGAGTTTACAAATCCTCGGGGAAACAAATCATTGCATACCGGCCAACACCTGGCCCCTGCACAATCTTCCCGATTCCCTCTCCCACCTGAACACCTGGCACTCTCCCTCAGCTGCAGCCATCCTGGCCTCCTTGTCCCTCCTCTAACAGGCCCCACCTGCTCCCATCTCAGGGCCTTTACACTGGCTGCTCTGGCCCTTTGGAACATCCACCCCCCAGACACCTACATGGCTCACCCACCCACTTCCTTCAGATCTCTGCTGAAATGCCACCGTGTTAAACAGCCCTTCCCTAACACAACGTTGCAAATCAACAAAAATTTTTTTAAAAAATAAGAGAGAGAGACAAGGAGGCATAATAGGTAAATGACTACAGTTTGAGCTGACCAATTAACAACTGATTTCCCTATTACCACAACCATAAACAGAGATGAGAAACTGATCACAACGTTTTCGCATTGCAGGTATAAATAACAAAACGCAAACTTAAAATAAAAAGAGACTTAACCTGACTGAAGTCAAAAGAAGAAAAAAAAAAGCCCTTCCATGACTCCTGATCTCCCAGAGTACTCCCTTATCCCCTTTACTGTTCTGTTGCTGTTATCATTTTTTTTCTTTTTATTGTGGTAAAATATACATATATAACACAAATTTTACCATTTTAGCCATTTTTAAGTGTATGATTCAGAGGCATTAAGGACATTCACATTATTCTGCAACCATCACGACAATCCATTTCCAGAGCTCTGTCATCTTCCCTAAAGGAAACTGTACCCACTAAACACATTCCCCATTCCCCAGCAGCCCCACCCAGGGCAACCCCTATTCTGCCTCTTGTCTCTAAGAACCTGATTGCTCTAGAAACCTCTTCTAAGCGGAACCATACACTATTTGTTCTTTTGCATCTGACTTGTTTCACTTAATAGAATGTTTTCAAGGTTCACCTATGTTATAGCATGTATCAGAATTTCATTCCTTTTTAAGGCCAAATAATACTCCACTGTACAGATATACCACATTTTGTTTATCCGTTCATGGGTCAATGGGCATTTGGGTTGTTTCCATCTTTTGCCTATAGTGAATAACGCTGCTATGAACATGGGTATACAAAAAATGTTTGAATCCCTGCTTTCAACTCTTTGGGGTATATGCCCAGAAGTGGAATTGTTGGGTTACCTGGTAATTCCACATTTAATTTTTTGAGGAACAGCCATACTGTCTTCCACAGCAGCTGCACCATTTTACATTCCTACCAACAGTGCACAAAGGTCCCAATTTCTCCACTTCCTCACCAACACTGTTGTCTTCCGTTACCCCTCACCCAGCTTTATTTTTCTCCATAGCATTTACTACGTATCACACTACAATACTTGCTTATTATATTGGCTGCCTAGCCCCAGTTAGGATTTAAGCCTCTTAGGAATAGGACTCTCATCGCTGCATCCCCAGCACCTAGAACACACCCTGGCACACAGCAGATACTCCAAGTTTGTTGAATGAAGGAATAAAATATTTGAACCACAACTTAAACAGGCATTAGAGTTTCTAGAACAGATTTATCATACCAAGTGCCTTAAACAATGTCCAGTTTAGGGAGGAACCTGGACATAGTTCAACAGGAGGAATAGCTCAGTGGGTGATGGTTTCAGCTCATCCTCATTAGCAATAACCTCAGAACCACAAACACTATGACAATTGGTAGGAATCATGGAAATTATGTCATTCCTGTCCCTGACTTCAAGCCTTAATTCATTTCATCAAAAGAGCCGGGCAGGGCTTCCCTGGTGGCGCAGTGGTTGAGAGTCCGCCTGCCGATGCAGGGGACGCGGCTTCGTGCCCCAGTCCAGGAAGATCCCACATGCCGCGGAGCGGCTGGGCCCGTGCACCATGGCCGCTGAGCTTGCGCATCCAGAGCCTGTGCTCCGCAACGGGAGAGGCCACAACAGTGAGAGGCCCGCGTACCGAAAAAAAAAAAAGAGCTGGGCAAAAACTTAGTGAACTAAAAAATCGCATGTACTTCCAGTTACTAAAGAAAGAGCCTGTGAAAGCAATGTGTTTTATTTTAAAAGATCAAACCAACAGCAAAAAGATGGGGCACTGGCCTTGGGTAGACTCCTTAATTAGACGTGCCCAAGAGCAGCTTGACCTAAAAACCTAACTCCAGGCCTAATTTTAATTCTTTGACTTTTTTCTGTTGTTCAAATTTGGTGTTTGTTGCTTCATTTTGGTTTGTTTTTTAAGAGCTGCTTGTAAAGAAATCAGATTTTCCATGAAATCATTACAAATGAGCTAAAAAGCCATTTGGGTTTTTGCTGTGGAAGTCAGTTGGTAGTATACCATTGTATTAGAAGTTTCTTTCTCTCTTTAAGACTATGGTCTTCCTCAGCTGAAAATATTTTGAGATAAAAGGCAACAGATCTGTCTTCAGTTCGCCTATTTCTTCTCTAAGCAACCATTCCATCTCTCCTTGCTCAAGAAAAGGTGCTAACTCCCTCCAAAAGGCAACCGCTGTGTTTAAATGGAACACCACTGTCAACCCCAAACAACTTCCATGAGTACCAAACTGGAGGCCAGGAGTAATTCATTACGAGCATGAAGAACTTTCCCTGCCTGATAAGGAAATCTTGATAGGATATTCTGTTCCGATTTGAATTATTCAAAAAGCAGATTATACTTTCAACACACACACACACGCAAGCGAAAGTAAGAAACGAAAAAGAAAAGTGTTCTTACACAACTGGCCACAAAGCAAACTGAAGGATACATGAAAAGACATCAACATTTCACAGTTTAGACTCGCTGCAATTTAAACTTTCGAAGTATTCCAATGGAGAAACACCTGAGTCTTGTAACCTGCTCAGATGCCTTGATGTAGACAATCAAGATGGATTTCAGGTATGAGATAAACCCAATGATGAACTTAAACAACGTTCCTTGTGGTTTGGTTTGGTTTCTTTTACTCTCCTCATGCAGACTTGCAGCACACAGCTTACCAAAACGAACTCAGTACACCTGAGACCTCCTCAAAGAGCCACAGTCTTTTATTCCTACATCTATGGCTACGTCGTTTTCTTCTTACATCAAGGTCACTTTGTTCCTTCATCGTTTGGTGGGACACAAGCAAAAGTTATTCATCGACAGCAATAAGTTTACCACTTTTCCCAGGTACCCCCTTATCCCCCCACAAACCTAGGTGCATTTGTGGGAAGCAGCAGAGTCCCAAAACCTTGGGGTTATATCTTGCATCCACTGGGTGCTAGTTACCGGACAAGTGATTTCACTCTGCACCTCAGCTTCTTCACCTGTACCTGACTCACAGGGTTTCTGTGATGTATGGCTCTGGACCTGGCTTACAAGTACTTAATGGGCATTATTATTTTTAGCAACCAGAGAAGAGACCACTTTCTCCCTGCCTGTACCTTACTCTGAAGAGGGGACCTGAACCCAATCCTTGGCCTTATGAGTGCCCACGTAGCCATACGAGTCAAGAAAACTCCAAGAAGGAAGTAGACCTCACACATCCAAATCCTTCCCACTCCAGGAGCACTCCTGAGGAGCTTATCAACAGGAAACAAAAGCACAATACTACTATAATGAAATGTCTGACTTTTCTTTTCTAATTAGCAAAGCCCGAAGATTGTAGCCCAGGGAACAGCTAAAGTATTTAGAACGTTAAAGAAGTTATGAAGACCCAGGCCCCCCACCCATATTACCCTATCGTTTACCCTCTTCCTGACCATTTCAGAAGAAAAAACTTGTGATGCTCAAATCTGCAGCAATGAGGATGTATGTGCACCCGTTGAAACCTCCCTCTCGTGAAGTGCAGTCTGAACATTTGGGGAGGAAAAAAATAGGAGCTGCTTGTGTTTACAGTTAAATGCTGCTCTAAGCTCATATCCCATGACAGGCACCTAAACCATAGGAATCCACCAGATTCCTTGATGTTCAAGTGGCTTCAAGTCAAGGGCTGGATGCTATTATCTTATGTTTCAAGAACTTCCCTTTTTAAAGTTCTAATTCTTTCAGTTTGCCAGCAACCACTTTCATTTCTTGGAACCCAATCTACTCTGATTAAACACACGTTCACAGTAAGAAAAAAGAAAGTGACTATTTTGAAAGAGAGAAGCAGATAATTTTTGCTTACATATCTTGGCAGATGAAATACACTGTATCCTTCAGAATTTAAATCATCAGCACACCACCTGGCAAGTTCAATTCTCACGTCACCAATGGGCATCCCTTTTACTGGTCCATTTAATGTTTTTCTTTTTCTCCCCTCCTCTCATAAACCTTCAGGCTGCTTCACTTCTGAGCTAGGGCCAAAAGTACTAGGCAGGACTGCCCTCTGGATCTCATCCGCTCCCTAAAGCCCTCACCAAAGGCAGTGACAAATTTTGGAGACTGAGCTATGAAGTTTCCTTTTATTTCCTACTCCCCGTCTCCATGACTCTTTAGAGGGAACTTAAATAGGCTTAGGACAAAAACTCCTTATTGATTACAGCTCTCAGGCTTCCACACTCACCTGACCCGGGTCAGGCACTCTGTTGCCAAAACACGCCCAGCCAGGAGTGCGAGTCCGGCTCCTCCCGTAGTCAGCTCCTAAATATTGAGAAAGAAAGAAGACTGAATATGAGATTGGCCAGATGTGGGTGCCTAAGAGAAATTTTCAAATTCCACACTTCCACTTTCGTTAGCCTCCTTCCTGGAGAGACAACCCCGCTGCCCCCGCAACACACACACACACACACACACACACACGACCACCACCACCAAATCTGACAGGTAGGTTGGTGGGATCACTTAAGTGAGGATTACAGGTAACTCCGCTTATTTGTTTCCAATATATAACTGACAGGTGAGACTAAGTGCGCACAAACTTCGAACGCGCCGGGGGGCTGAAACTAAGCGAAGTGTTTGGCAGATCCCAAAGCACTTGTTTCCCAGAGCGGAGGCCAAGTATCCTCATCGGGCGTGAGCTTCGTCCACACTTCATCCCTCACCGCTCCCGGGGTTTTCTTCCGTTTTTTAAAACCTCCCCACTGGGGCCCCAGTACACACATTATTCTCCCAACCGTGCAGCACGAGGGACGGCTACATTTTAAGAAAGATTGTTTCCTGCAGCGGACTCACACAGGACACCCCCGCACACACCTCCCCCCCCCAAAAAAAAACAACTGTTTCCTGCAGCAGCTGCAACAGTTTCCAACTTGGGGGAATGCCATTCCAATCCAGAATGGGCAGCCCTCAAAGCCAGTCGATGGAGTTCAGAATTTTTTTAACCTCAGATGAACCCCCCCCAAAATGCCCTCTGTAAAAGAACCTCTAAATGCATGCAAGTGCGTGCAAATCCACCAAGAACTCCCAGAGAGCGAGGCAAAAACTTCTGCCCCCGGGGGAACAGTACCAACTCCCCGCGCCCTCTGCCCGGCCCCAGCCGCTACCTTGGTGCCCGGGGAGCCACGCCGCTTTGGGGGAGGAGGGCGAGGAGAGGGGTTAGCAGCCGCTGGGTAATCCCATGTCCGCGAAGAGGGCGCTCGTTCCGCGAGGATGGAAGCGGAACACCCACACCTCCTCTCGGCGTGAGCTTTCTCTCTCCACCCTCTGCCTCCTCCTCCACCACCACCTCCTCCTCCTCTCCTCCCACCCCAGCGAGCCTGAGGAACCGCTTCAGCAGCTCATCCACATGGTTACTGCACTGAGAAGCGGCTTCTGGCAGCTTATATAGGCCGGGAAGCTCCCTGGGCAATGTAGTCCGAGTCCGGGGTCGTGGCGGCGCCTGGGGCAGTGAGGATGAACTACAAGTCCCAGAATCCTATGGGCTCCCGGGCTGGGCTCTAAATAGACGCACGCCGGGACAGGGAGGGGCGTCCGGCCGAGAGTCCGGGCTTCAAAACGACCTCGGGTCTGAGAGCCGGCTGGGATTGGAGCCCGCGACCCAAAACTACCTCTGGGGGCGCCCCCAACCCTTGGGGACTCTTCTCCTTCGGCTGCCCCCTTTCCCTAGAATCCTGGTGTCACTGGGAGCAGAGGGCGGGGAGGAGCTCGGATTTCTGCTTTGGGAAGTTTTTACAAGCTGTTACCCACCCTTCCCCCGCTTTGAGTCCCCGAGCCAAGAATTTCAGAAATCCAGGGCACAAAAACGCCAGTGTTTGCGGTCAAGGATTAAAGGCGCGAGGTTGTCTTTATTTAATCTGCTCTGCCCTGTTCGGGTTTGCACAGAAAACTAAGTCTGGGAGCAGTGCAAGCGGGGACACAGGCAAGTGGCTTCAGAACACTTTCCTGAGCCCGAGCTGCTTGGGTGTTTCCTCGCCCCGCAGGAGGTAAAGAAACGCAAGCCTCTCGGTGCACAAATAAAGGAGCCGGGTTGTGACTTGCCAGCGCTGAGATTGAGAGGCAGAAAATAAATACAAACCGCGACCTCGGTCCTGACCCTGCTACAGGCAGCCCCTCTGCTCCCGGGAGCTGTAAATGCTTAAGTAAATAAACCGCAAACCAGAAAAATAAGGGCTGTGGAGAGAGAAGCTCATACAAAGATGCGCGTCCAGGCGGGGCGCCCTCCAGCAGCTCCGACGGGGGCTTCAGGGACAAGGTGGCTTTCAGCTCACTGCTAAGTGATGCCTGGCTATAAGCTTCTGGCTGCGGCTTTTGCAGGGAGGGCAAGTCAGCCTCAGAAGATGTGCGTTCATTCCTCAAACGTTTCCTGAGAGTCTGCTGGGTACCAGGCGCTGTGCCAGGCACTGGAGTATGGTGGTGAGCCAAAACACATCGCAGTGTTCCGGACAGGCACTGCCTACTGCCGCATGGGATCTGCTACAACAGCAATAGCAATAATAATAATTGGGGAGACTGATTTTGAGTCCAGCCCACATGCACTTTTCATCAGTTTTAACAACCCTAGGCATATTTATTATCCCTATTTGACAGACGCGCAACTGAGGGCTCAAAGAAATCAAGTAACTTCCCAAGATGACACCGTCAATTAAGTAGTGCAGCCTGGATTCCAAGTCCAGCCTGTAAGTGTACTAAGTCCTTGTCTTTCGGGAAATCCATCACCACTACCTTAAACGGCCTCCCTCCCCATTTTGGGAGCAGCCTCTGAGCCCTTGGGCAAGTCATTTTTATCTCTTTGCCCTAGTTTTGCCATCTTGGAGGGAGAAAATCATTAGGATTTGCCAACTTTCTGTCAAGTTTGCTTGATACAGAGTCAACAGTCTTATGAAACTTCAGAAACAAATTAGGGGAGCAGCATAGCTGATAATTATTACTGACATAATAATGCCAAAACTAATAATAATTACTGACATTTATTGGGTACAGGCCATGTGCCAGGCATTACTCTAAACTCTTTATGTACATTACCTCATCAAATCCTATTAATGAACCTTTTTTTACTTATGAGAAAATTGAGGCACAGAGAGGTTAAGTAACTTCCCCAAAGTCACACAGGGAGTAGGCTGTCTGACTCCCAAACCTTGGTTTTTTACTACTGCCCTCCACAGCTTCCTCAATGTAAACATATGTGTTGTATTTGCGCATATAAGCGTTTAATCATCCAGGAATGGTTATCACATTCACCTTTGTCCCCTCCTCTCTTTCAGCATCATCCTCTGGTCGCTGGACACCACAGGCTTCTGCCTAATGCCTCAAGCTACCCCTCCCATCAGCAGGAAGCTCCCCCATCTTGTCACAACAAAGGGGTTCACACCTTTCCCATCTGTCCCCTCTCTTCCTCCATGAAAACAATCTGTTCTATTTCTAAAGGGTTTTTTGTTCTGCTTTTCATATTCAACAAATCGCTCTATGCTGACATAACTGGTAAATAACTGGTAAATACTAAAGCACCCTACCCTGTCCTTCTAATTCAGAAACACAGTGGGATTTTAACGTGGATTTTCTGAAGAAAACTTGCTCAAGTCTGAGGGCTGGAGTTGGGTGATTTTCATCCTCACCATATAGTGGACACTTGACCTTTAACTGCTTTCTCCACTGTCTTCCCACCCAGACCACAAGTTTCATTAAAGGCAGGGACCATATTTTATTTATGCTTGTATTCCCTACCACTCCTAATGCAGCAGGCCTTAGTCCTCTGTCTGTGCATTTTTTTAGATATGCAAAAAAAATGTTCATTTTAAAAAGGTGTTTTGACAGGAGGTGTGGCAGGCATGTGGAAAACTAGATGAACATATTTTTTGAGCACACAAACCTTGTAGCCCATTTGCGTCATAGACTGTTTCCTCTACCTGTGTGTATGAATGGTCCTATTCAACATTTTGCAACTGGCCTCAGGTTCTGGAAGCTACAGGATCACTAGAAAGTAGTTTTGCGAAATTTGCTATGCTGCACAGAGGTTCTCTATGATGGAGTATGACTGATGATTGAATTCCCGATAAAAGGACCACAGCCCATTTCATTCTCCATTATCCATGGAGGGAAGGGGGCTTCTTTGTCTTTGCTGTATTTTTTTTCCTGGTAGAAGTTTCTAGATCTGTGCTTTCCAATACAGTAGCCACTAGGCATTCGGGCACTCACGATGTTGACTACTTGTAACTGAGATGTGAAGTAGGTATAAAATACACACTGAACTTTAAAGACTTAGGACAAAAAAATCAAAATATCTCATTAATAATTTTTATATTGATCACGTGGTGAAATGATAATATTTTGGATATATTGAGTTAAAGTAGATTATAAAAATTAATTTCACCTGCTTTTTACTTTTTTATGGTATTACCGCAATATTCAAAATTACATATATGGCTTATATTATATGCTACTGGACAGTGCTGGTCTAGAACACCAAGAATCTGATTCTTGAGATCCAACTTGAGAAGATGACCAGCCCTGAAAGTTGCCATTTATGACTTTACCCTTGAAAATGCCCTGTGCAGGGAAGTAGGAGAGCTTTGCAGTCAGGATACTATCACAGATTGAGCAGAAGTCTGAAGAACGTCCAAAACTAGCACATCAGCCTACCCCAGGGAAACCCTGCAAATAGAAACAGGTTCTCGTCAGCGGTATTTAGCTGAAAACTGCAACTGAATTAATCTTCCGAGAAGCCCACCCTCAAATGCTACCCTGATTAACACAGCAAGATATGCTGGAGAAAGCAAAGAACGGGAAAAAAATGGGTGTGACACCCAGGTGCACCATTAATATCCATGTAGCTGTGGCCAGTCACCTAACTGTGCAGAGGCTCAGTTTTTTTGATGAGTAAAGCCAATAATCCTTGCCCTGCCAAGTTCACCAGATCAAATGAGTCATTGGACATGATTGGCGTTGCAAGCTCACCGTAGCTGTACCAAGAGAGCCTTATCTACAAGCATGGGGAAAATGTTGATGCGTCATGATATAGTACTCAGTTCCAAACCAAACTTCAGATTATTAGGGCAGCATTAGTCCCAGTTTTCTCCCAGGCAAATGTCACAGTGAGCCTTGAGTACTTTCATTAATAGCTCTCCCAATCACTCTTAAATGGCAACACAGAATGACTGGCACTGAAGTCAGAGAATTTGATGTATTTTTTCGGGCCCTGTTGTGTTACCTACATGTGTACTACATTTACTATCAGTAAAGAGAACTAGCTACTATATAGCCAATCTTCCAACTGTTCTCTCTTGGTCATTGGTCATTATTTACTTTTTGTGGTGGAAGGATGGAGTCACAGTCCTCTTTGAGAATCTTATAAAACCCATGGACATTTGCCCCAGCACAACACAGATGCTCACAATTTTAGCACCAGTTCTTGAAATTTTTTGTACCAACACCCCCAGTCTCATTCATAGATACCCCTACAAGACTAGATTGCCTTTTAGCTCCGTCTTTTTGTAATGTTGTCTTTCCAACCAGATAAACTGTTTGAAGATAGCGACCAGGTCCTATATTTGTGTAGCATGTAGCTCAGCTTTGTATACAGAGTAGGTGCACAGCATTTATTGGCTAATTCACTATTGAAACTATAAGGATGGCCAGAAGAAATGATGCACAAACACATAGCAGCCCTACCTGAGATGGAAAAAGTGCAGTTGGCATTTGGACAAGAGCAGAAGAGAGAACAATTTGGCATGGAGCTAGGAAAAGTGAGGTGTTTTTCCTGAGCCCAGGCTCTGGGCATCCTCTGAGGCTAGGAAAAGGCATGAACAGGGAGAGGCCCTATATTTGCTGTCCCATCTCTGGAATTTAAAAGAGAATCCTGGTCAGTAACCTTGCATGTGGAGGGAATCTGGGCAAATTGTCAATGATATAAAATCAGGGAGGCAGCATAATAGCCACAGAAGAATGCAAAAATTAAGCTCTCACTACCACTTTAAACTATATGAAAGTGACAGCTATACCATCTCTGATTATCGCTGCCAACATTATCAAGAACCACGTAAGCAAATCAAGAGCACTATTGCTTTCTTACCCATTATCTTCCTGTGACACATGCAGAACCAGGGCTTTATTATCATCTCAGACATTTCCCCCATCTCCTGCCTCCCATCTGTAGGACTATCATCCTCAACTACTCTGGTAGCCAAGCTAGACCTAGGGACTTGAAGAAATCTTGGGAAAGTCCTCATTATCTTACCCCAGTGTTTGAAATGAAAGGCAATCTGTCAAAAGAAAAACAGAAAGCTTTTCCTTACAGAAGATTTCAGCTAATACATGTAGAAGGAATAATAAAATTAGAAAATCACCATTTTGCAGCTTCTGCTGTAAACATGTGTTTAGGCAGATATCAATGAATGCCAAACCTCCTGGGCGAAATGTTGATGGGAAGAAAGATATTCATATGGTCCTTAAAAATCACTTCCCACACTACTCGCTAATTACGAAGTGGAAAGTGGACCTTTACGGTGAAGAAATATGGCAATCACCCACATTAACCAAGTAGTCAAATTTACCATCAAGAATACTGGAACAAGCAGAAACTATTTACATCCTGATATGATTCTGTAAGAAACCCACAATATCACATGTGAAACGATCTTGCCCAAAATGTTTCAGCATACAGTCAGACAAACCCGGAACATGGGGCATTCCACAAGACCACTGGTCTGGATGCTTCAAAGAAATCCGTGTCATGGAAAAACTAAATGGCAGGAGGACAATCTAGTTTTAAAGGACTAAAACAAACATTACAACTAAATGCAACATGTGACCAGTGATTGGATCCTGAATTGGAAGAAATAAGAAAATATATCTATGGAAGACATTTTTCAGCAACTGGAAAAATTTGAATCTAGATTGTATGTTAAACAATATTATGGAATTATTCATTTTCTTGGGTGCAATAATGGTATTGTGGTTATGTAGGAGAGTGCCCTTGTCCTTAGGAGGCATACCCTAAAGCAGCTGTCCTCGATGGTTTTGGCACCAGGGACTGGTTTCGTGGAAGAATTTTTCCACGGAGTGTGGGAGGCGATGGGTCAGGCTGTAATGCGAGGGATGGGGGGATGGGGAGTGGCAGATGAAGCTTTCCTTGCCCACCGCCGTTCACCTCCTGCTGTGCGGCCCGGTGGTGCCTAACAGGCCTGTGGACAGGAACCAGCCGCAGCGGGGGGGTTGGGGATCCCTGCCCTAAAAAAGTATTAAGAAGTGGAATCTCCTGGTGTCTGAAACTCACTCTTAAAAAATGCATATGTATTTAATCTGAAAAGATTGTTTATGTATTTGTACTTGTCTACGTCCTCAAAAAACGATCTAAAATCTTGCCACATTTATAGATATTTCTATGACCATTTTTGTGATCATTTCAGTTACACTGGAGAAATATTTCATACCTTTGAAGGTGATAGTTAAGTGCAATAAATTATTTTAAAATTTCCATTTAAGTTTTTCGGTAAAATGTAAAACAAGCTAGTTCCTGTAACTAGGCATATTTGTGTCAAAGGCGGCCAAGTTATGAGTAATTCATTGCAATTACTTAAGGTCTTTTCAAGGCAACCAGAAAAGCAAAGCAAATGATGCATGAGAAAAGGGAAATGGAAAACTTGAGAATTTTTACAGACTTCATTTTTCCCTTCTCCTGGGAAAGTTATTTAATGATCAATAGACCTGGTCACTAAAGCAAGTACTGAAATCAACTTAATTCAGTTACCAATCAAGCAGAACCTGCAGCTTTTTCACTTCCCGTGTTATGTCAGCATATCCAGACTCAAGAGAGTTAACTGCTTCCTTTTGTTCCCACTTAATTTTGTTCCCAGATTAAAGTAGTATTTCCCTCTAATTGTAGTTTTAGGACATGGGTAATCTGCATCATGAGTTCAACCCAGATGGAGAGTTTGAGTTTAATCCTTCACGAAACAGATCAGTGAGGTGGGGTCAGCCCAGGGAAGTGGGGTTGGAGAGGTGGGGAGTAGAGTAGAGGGATTTATATAGGAACACTTTATTGGCTACTTAAGTACCTGGCTGTCAGTATTAAACTGATATTTAATGGGTACCTACATACTCTACCACGTGCTTAGCTGGGCACCGGTAAGCGTGGAAAAGACTGAGTAGAATGCAAAGTGTTTTGCTGTCTGCTTTTTCTGTCTCATTACTTTCCTTCCAAAGGAATTTCAGACTTTCAAATGTGGTGTTTAGAGGGTAACAAATAGGAAGACTGGCTGCTTTTTAATGGTTAAGTTGTAGCCCTTAGATGGTCTTTCATCCCATTTCCTTCATTGTCCTTCTTTCCAGTAATATTTTGCAGACCTAGCAGCTGTGACCTAGGAAATCGCCTAGATGTTGTCCAGGTGCTCCGGCCTTCTTTAATTACTTCACCACCATCTAGGGTGATGAAGTAGTTAAAGAACGGAATATTTCTCCATTAAAGGTACACATTATCAAGATGATTCTTTGTCATGGAAACACTTATATTGAATATAATATAGCAAGTGAAGGAGAGGAATAGCTTCTTGTGAGTAGTTTCTCTACTCAACTCTCCCTCAAACAAGCCCTTTTAATTACACTTATAACTGTGCTACCTCTCAGGGGTAGCAGGAGGAAGCAGAAAGTACATCTATTTTAAAGGCAAAGTCTCACTCAGCACCTGAGATGCCTCGAGAAGTAGATGAAGTTGGCAATCCTTGATGCAAATGAGCGATTCTACGCACATAAGTGTTCACTAGAAAAAATATTAAACAAGCAGATTGTAGTCTCATTATCAAAAATAAAGATATTTGGAGGAGAAAGATTGTTTCAAAAGAATCCCATTCATAGGAAAAGCAAGGCCTTTCTTTCTGAGTTTTTGAATATACTGTTTTCTACCTGAATGAAAAAAACATGTAGTAAGGCTCATTGAAAATAATTCCATGTAGTAACAAGTAAACAGAGCTGGTCCTTCCAAAAAATGATTCCAGTAAGAATTTACTAATTATTTTTAACTTGTGCATAATTGAATGATCATTTGACCTTCAGAAAAAGCAAACTATTTCAGTTCATGTGGTTTTGGAAAAGTACACTTGGCTTGAGAAGTAGGGTGAAAAGCTGTTATTAGATAGATCTTTGTATTATGTCTGTTGCCCTTACTTTAAAAAAAAGAAGTGTACATTCTGACCCCAAATCAGTGTTAGAAATTAGGTTCTCAGGGCTTCCCTGGTTGTGCAGTGGTTAAGAATCCGCCTGCCAAGGCAGGGGACTCAGGTTCAAGCCCTGGTCCAGGAAGATCCCACATGCCGCAGAGCAACTAAGCCTGTGCACCACAACTACTGAGCCTGTGATCTAGAGCCCGTGAGCCGCAACTACTGAGCCCATGTGTCACAACTACTGAGCCTGCGCTCTGGAGCCCATGCTCCGCAACAAAACAAGCCACCGCTATGAGAAGCCCACGCACCGCAAGGAAGAGTAGCCCCCTCTCTCCGCAACTAGAGAAATTCCACGCACAGCAACTAAGACCCAATGCAGCCAAAAATAAATAAATAAAACTTTTTTTTAAAAAAGAAAAGAAATTAGGTTCTCCGATTAATAGCCTTTATTTCTCTTCCACTTAGCTTATTTTCAGAGCATTATCACAAGGGAAGAGGCACCAATATTAAAAAAGAAAAGGGCAAAAAAAAAAGAATTCTTATAATGCTAACCTATTTTGGAACCATGTTTTGAAGCAATAGAGTGGCACTTGGTGACATGTCAATCCACATTCAAAGTAAAAGAGGAAAAACACTGTCATGTATTTCATGGAATAATTCTTAATCAGCAAGTAATTAAATTTTGATTAATTGCAGCCATTAAATTATAATCTTATTTTTTTGTCACTATCTCATTTAAAATGTAGTAAAAGCAGAAACATCTTGAAGAAATGAGGAAACACTGGAATTTGCCTTAAAAGTCTATTTTGGAGGGGGGAAGAGGTCATACATTTCTATCATTCCCCCATAGAGAAGAAGCCTGTTTGGGAACTTTAGGAAACTTTTTGTACATAGGATGGAACACCCTGCTAGAGACACGTCACTGGCAAATGTTGGCATCCATAAAGCACACAACAGCAAAGACAGCTGGCAGATTTGGGTAGAATTTTGAACACTTGGATTGTTTTCAGAGTATTTGCCAATGCTATGTTCTCTGATTCCATGGGGTCCCCAGTCCCTCCACAGTGCCTGGCAGATGATGGATACTTGGTATCTATTTATTATATAAACATATGAAGTCAATATATTTCTTAACATTATGTATGTGCATGTGATATCTGGGTCTCTAAGGATCAGTTAAAGCGGTACTGGAGATCCCTAAAGTATCATAAACAAACTAGGTAGCCCTGGTTATTTAATATTCATTTACATGTATTAAGAAAAGTGTATTCATTTAAAATTTTCTATTAAATTAAAATACAGCCAGTACTAACTAGTAAGTTATCTGTATCCTAGATAAGTCAACCACGCCTGCAAGTAGAGTCGAGTCAAAATGCCTAGATTTTTCCACTCCTAGTTATCTGTCTACCCAAGGAAAAGGAAGACATACATCCATACAAAAACTTGGGCACAAATGTCCATAGCAGCATTATTCATAATTGGCAAAAGTGGAAACAACCCAAACATCCATCAACTGATAAAATGATAAACAGAACACAGACTGTCTATACAATGGAGTATTATTCAGCCATAAAAATTAATGAATTACTGGCACATGCTATAAGACAGATGAACGTTGAAAACATTATGCTAAATCACAAAAGGCTGCATATTATATGATTCTATTTATATAAAACACCCAGAATGGACAAATCTATAGAGACTATGTAGATCATTGTTTCCCGAGGCCTGGCAGGGAATGGGGGTGCTGCGACGGAATGGAGGCGACTGCTAAAGGGTATGGAATTTCTTACTGAGGTGGTGAAAATGTGCCAAAATTGAATGTGATTATATGCCTCTGTGGTTATGCGAAAAGCCACGGAACTGTACACTTTAAAAGGGTCTATTGTATAGTAGATGAATGATTTCTCAATAAGGGTATTACAAGAGAAAAATGCTGGGTTTGAAACCTGGGACCCTGCCACTTACTAACTTAGGTAAATTACTTATCTGAAAAGGGGCCAATATAGTGTCTCCCTCGTGGGGTTGTTGTTATAATGATTAAAGGAGATAATTCTAGGGAAAACCCTCAAATATAGCAAGCACGTAAGTGGTAGTATCAGTCGTTATTATAGGACATTGGCTGATCCACTGCCCTTGCTGCTGTGTTTTGAACCATTTAGGGGACACCACAGGACCATAGCCAGCAGTACAGCTGCATGTGAAAAGGTGACCTGAGCCAATGGCTGCTCTTTAATTAATTAACTAACTGACTTATTTTTATGTTTAGCTTAGTTCTATTTTCTTCTTCCAGTTTTACTGAGATATAATTGACTTACAGCACTGTATAAGTTTAAAGTGCACAGCATAATGACTTTTACACACATCGTGAAATGATTACCACAATATTTAGTGAACATCCATCATCACATATAGATACAAAATTAAAGAAAGAGAAAAAAAATTTTTTCCTTGTGATGCCAACTCTTAGAATTCACTCTCTTAACAACTTTCATACATAACATACAGGAGTATTAATTATATTTATCATGTTGTACATTACATGCCTAGCACAATAGTTATTTATCTTATAACTGGAAGTTTGTGCTTTTTGACTGCCTTCATCCAATTCCCTCTCCACTCCCCTCTGGTAACTACACATCTGATCGTTTTTCTTCTGAGTTAGTTAGTTAGTTACTGAATTACTTAGTCTGTTTTTGGAGGATAATTGGCCTACAGCACTGTGTTAGTTCCTGGTACACAGTATAGTGATTCCATATTTCTATATATGGAATGTATTTCAAAATGATCACCACAATAAGTCTAGTTATGATCTGTCACCATACAAAGCTACTAGACGATTATTGACTATACTCCCCACACTATACATTTTGTACCTGTGACTCATTTATTTTGCAGCTGGAAGTTTGTACCTCTTAACCTCCCTCACTAATTTCTCTCCCTGACCTAACCCCTCGCCTCTGTCAACCACCTGTTTATTCTCTGTATCTATGACTCTTTCTGTTTTGTTTTGTTTGTTCATTTCTTTTGATTTTTTAGATTACACATATAAGTGAAATCATACAGTATTTGTCTTTCTCTGACATTATAATATACAATGGGGAAAAGACGGCCCCTTCAATAAATGGTATTGGGAAAATTGGACCGCTCCAATCAAAAGAAAGAGACTGAACTAGTCTCTCACACAGTTATAAAAATAACTGCAGGTCCCTCCATGTTGCTGCAAAAGGCAAGAATTCATTTTTTATGGCTGAATAATATTCCACTGTATTCGCCACTTTCTTTATCCATTCATGTGTTGTTGGACACTTAGGTTGCTTCCATATCTTGGCTGTTGTAAATAATGCTGCAATGAACATAGGGGTGCATGTATATTTTTGAATTTGTGTTTTCGTTTTCTTCGGAAAAATACCCGAAGTGGAATTGCTGGATTGTAGTGTAGTTCTATTTTTTATTTTTTGAGGAACTTCCATACTGTTTTCCATAGTAGCCACACCAGTTCCATTCCCACCAACAGTGCACGAGGGTTCCCTTTTCTCCACATCCTCGCCAGCACTTGTTATTTGTTGTCTTTTTTATTACAGCCATTCTGGCAGGTGTGAGGTGACATCTCATTGTTTTTTTTTTGATTTGCATTTCCCTGATGATTGGCGTTGCTGAGCATCATTTTGTGTCTGTTGGTCATCTCTATGTCTTCTTTGGAAAAATGTCTTTTTAGATTCTCTACCCTTTTTTTTAAATCACTTTGTTTCATTTTTTGATGTTGAGTTGTATGAATTCTTTGTATTTTTGGATATTAACTCCTTATCAGATATATAATTTGCAAATATCTTCTCCCATTCAGTAGGCTGCCTTTTCATTTTATTGATTATTTCCTTCACTGAGCAAAATGTTGTTAGTTCGATGCAGTCCCATTTGTTGAGATTTGCTTTAGTTTCCCTTATCTGAGGAGACATATCTAGAAAAAAATATTACTAAGACTTATGTCAGAGAGTGTACTGCCTAGGTTTTCTTCTAGAAGTTTTATGGTTTCAGGTCTTACATTTAAGTCTTTAATCCATTTTGAGCTTATTTTTATAACTGTGTGAGAGACTAGTTCAGTTTCATTCTTTTGCATGGAGCAGTCAAATTTCCCCAACACTATTTATTGAAGGGGCTGTCTTTTCCCCATTGTATATTCTTCCTTCCTTTGTTGTGGATTAATTGCCCATATAAGTGTAGGTTCATTTCTGGGCTCTCTATTCTATTCCATTAATCTATGTGCCTGTTTTTGTGTCAGTACCTTACTGTTTTGATTACTGTAGCTTTGCAGTGTAGTTTGAAATGAGGGAGCATGATACCTCCAGCTTTATTCTTCTTTATTTTGATAGAGAGTACACTGAATCTGTAGATTGCCTTGGAGAGTATGGTCATTTTAATAATGTTAATTCTTCCAATACATGAGCCTAATATACCTTTCCTCTGTTTGTGTTGTCTTCAATGTCCTTCATCAACGTCTTATAGTTTTCCAAGTACAGGCCTTCTACCTCCTTAGATGGATTTATTCCTCATTATTTTATTCTTTTTGATACTATTGGAAATGTGATTGTTTTATTAATTTCTCTGACAGTTCTCTGTTAGTGTATAGAAATGCAACAGATTTCTATATATTGATTTCGTATCCTGCAGCTTTACTGAAATTGATGTTCTTTAGATTTAAATAAAGAAACAGAGAGACTAGAGTAACTGACTGTGAGGCCTAAATTTTCAAGGTCACAGGGGCTGGACAAGCCCTGTGCAAATGAAAGTGATGAGGGAGCAGAAATAACTGTGAGGGAACAGAGAGGAACACAGAGGAGATGCCCACCAGAAGGTGAGATGCTGGGAGTAAAGTTGAGTTTGGCCAATACCTAGAACAGTCTGAAGTCCTGGTAATTTCCTTGTCTAATTCCAAGCCATTCATAGCCATGCAGTGTGCCACCACCACTGTGTGAGGCAGTGTAACCGAGTACTAAATAGTAGAGATACTGCCATCACATTGCAGAAGTCCAAGTCCCACTTTCCAATCTCAGCATTCCACTTACCAGCCCCATGACTTTGGGCAAGACCTACATTGGCCCCTTTTCAGGTAAGTAATTTACCTAAACTCTCTGAGCCTCAATCTCCTCATCAGCCAAATTGGTATCATTATAGAACTTCCCTCACTGCCTTGTTAAAGGAATGAAATGAGACAATGCATCTAAGTGCTCAGCACGTAGTAAATACTCAATAAATGAGAGACTATTAGCTAACACTACAGTCTTTATTATTATTATTATTACTATTAATGCAACTTTACTCCTTGCACGCAAAGGCATTTAATCAAATAGCTGGTTACGCAAAGCTGTTTACACAGTGAAGTCCTTTAGCTGAAAAGTAGTTTGTATAAAAGGATACTTGAAAGCGGAAATATTTTTGGTGGGGGGGCCATGCCACACGGCTTGCGGGACCTTAGTTCCCCAACCAAGGATTGAACCCGGGCCCTCAGCAGTGAGAGCATGGAATCCTAACCACTGGACCACCAGGGAATTCCCAATAGTGGAAATTTTATAAAGGAGTTATTTACGCAGTCCTTTCTTTTGCTGATGAAGGAACAGACATCTAAAGATTCAGTGGTTCTTCCAGTTCACAGAGACACACAAAGGCTATGTGGGGTTGAGAAACCAGGCTTCCTGACCCTAGGCAGGAGGTAAGTCCACTGACTCTCAGATCTTTGGGATTGAAACTACTAAATTAAAGTAGCAAACTTTTCTACCTAGTCTCTTAACCAGCTCTTTATTTTTAGTTTTTAAACCTAAGTCAAGATTAAAATCCTAATGCTATTTACTTTTTATTATATCAATTTTTATTTCTGTAAATTTTATTATATACATTATAATAAATTAAATCCATTTATTTTCGTTAGGTTTTATTCCACTGAGCTTTTGGCTGATCCATCAATAGAGCCAAGTTCCAACAGGAAAGAGACACTTTTCCGTGGTGAAATCACAAGAATGTCCTGGGTTCCCAGTGACCTAACCTGTTCTTCTGTTCCTGTGACCCAGAGAAAAAATTCCTGAAAGAGGAGCAACAGTGGAGTCATTCCATGGCTGACTTATTTTTTTTCACATGACAGTAATACCAATTATCCTAGAAATGGGAGGGGGGAAAAAAACCAAAATCCTTACTTTTTTTGTCAGATTTCCCAGAGGAGCAAGCATGGCACAGTTCCTTTCTCTTTTCTGCAATTATTTTCAAATTAATTTGCTCCTGGCCCAGTTTACTTTTATTCATTTCTATAGCCATTGAATCACACCCAAATGAGCTTCCTCTTTCTATTGTTAGACAAATTTTCTCAAAATATTTTAAAACTTTCTGCTTCCTCTCCATTCTGTTTTGTGGGTGAAGCATTTTATTCAGACTCTTTCCTCAGTCCTCTTGAGTTACAAAGTTAAATGATAATCTGTGGGTGGGAGACTTTGAGAAAGTTTTGACAATCATAGGAAGACAGTTTGTGAGATGACGTTCATTGTCTCTCATTGGCTTATCTATGGATGTGCCTGTGGTGTCTTGTATGTTACACTTAGTAAGTTGTCATTAATAATAATGATGATGATGATAAACACATTATATTAGAGACCGTTTATTGAGATCTTACTATGTGTTAAGTGCTTTACATGGATCATTCTATTGAATCCTCATCGCAGTCCTAAAGGGTGGATCTTATTAACCCTATTTGATAGATGAATTCCAAAATTTAAGTAAGTTGCCCAAGATCATTCAACTTGTAAGCAGCAAGGGCTCTCTGAGTCCTAAGCTCTTATTCATTCTATCCATGCTTCTCAAACTGTGGTCGTCAGACCAGCAGCAAGAGCAATACCTAGGAAATTGTTAGAAATGCAAATTCTCACACTGCATCCCAGATCTGCTGAAACAAATTCAGGGAGTGGGGCCCAGCAATCTGTGTTTTAATCGGCTCTCTGAATGATTCTGACGGGTGATGAAATCAGAGAAACAGCTGCAGCATGCTATGCTTTATAGGCACAAAGGCATCACACCTGTAAGGAGGGAACTGGGAAGTCTTCTGGGAAATGACTCCAGGAACTTTGCCTGGCCAGGGACTGGCTGGGACCTGTGGCTTCCTGTCTGTCACAGAGAGGTCCAAGACTTCCCCTGGTTCCAAAGGCCCACAGATCTCCAGGGGTTGGGTGGTTGGCCTTTCTCTGAATTCCCCTGAACAGCTAGCATATGAGCTCTGTCTGTGCCTGAACCCTAAGTGGTTATCATCACCTTCCAATTCCTCCCTGACCCCATGCAAGACCACTCTCATACTTTTCCAGAGACAAGGGAGAACAGTGAGTGCTGAGGTTGAGGTGCAGAGTCCCCCTCTGGTGCTTAGACTCACCATGGTCCAGCTGTGCCCCCAGCCAAAGCACATCGTCTGACACTGCAAAGGATGCTCTGTACATCTGCTGACCTTCTGCTGTGAATCCCAGCCTGCCTCTAGTGATAATGCTGGAACTGAAAGATGTATTTATTAGTTTCCTATTGCTGCCATAAAAAATGATCAGAAAGTTAATGACTTAACAAACACAGATTTATTATCTTATGGTTCTATAGGTCAGAAGACCAACATGGGTCTCATTGAGCCAAAACCAAGGTACATTCCTTCCTTTCTGGGGACTCTAGAGGAGAATCTGTTTCCTTGCCTCTTCAATCTTCCAGAGGCTGCCCACATTCCTTGGCTTGTGGACCCTTTCTCCATCTACAACATCAATAATGTTGCATCTCTCTGACCATTCTTCGATAGTCACATCTCCCTCTGACCACAGCCAAGAGGTGTTCTGCTCGCCTACGTAATTAGATTGAGCAGGGCAATCTCCCCATCTCAAGGACCTTAACTTAATCACATCTGCAAAATCCCTTTTGCCACATAAGGTAATGTATTTATAGATTCTGAAATTAGGACGTGGACGTCTCTGGAGCCATTATTCTGCCTACCAGAGTCTTCTCTTGTAGCACAGAGCACAGCATTCTTTTTCGGAGACTATAATTGCAAATTCCAAGAGATAGGAACAAGAAGAGAAAATGAATTCATATATTATTTGTTATTTAGAGGACCATACAAAGCCATGTTTCCTTGATTCCAAGACCATTTACTGAAATATATACCCTGCTTTGAAAAAAAAGCTTTTTGAGGGAAAAGGAAGCACTACCATACTATATGTATCCCTAGCTCACAAGATACAACCAGAATTCAGAAACAATACAATGAGATATGGAAATGTGTTGCAGAATCAAAGTGATACCATAGTAAAACGAGCTAGTGTTTATTTCCTTTCTTATACCTATATATTTGGTCTCAATAAAATATGATTATGAAGTAGGCATGGTAGGAGACTCAGCCACGTAGAAGCTTAATTACTAAACCTAAAGTTTCCTAAATAAATGCTGGGACCCAAAGCTAATCTTTGAGTCTGATGCCAGGACCTCTCTATTACATGAGGCACATCTTCCCAGAGAGACATTACTTCCTCAGTGATCTCCAATCTTTGGGCCACAGACCCCTGGGGAACCAGTGATTACAAGTATTGGGAGTTCATTCAAATGTTAAGCATTGCCTGAAGCCCAAAAAGGTAATGTATTTCTAAACCTTTCAAATATATACAGGAACTGATGTGATGTAATACACAGTTTCCTTTGCTAATGTACTGCCTTCAAAGCAGCATCTTGACGTTTCATTTTCCAAATAAGTGGATATTAAAACTAAAACTTCTATTGTAGGAGCATCTGAAATATAAATGTATGTTTATAATATATATTTATATATTTATATATATATTTATTTATTTCCATTTTCCGATTGACTTCTTGTTGAAAAATTTGGGAATCATTCTTCTCCATCATTTCATTTGATTTTCCATCTTTACAGCCAAGAGGGTCAGCCAGATGGATATAACAGCACCTCCATCCAGTGGTTATGTGATGATCCACTTTAATTCATCCAACAAGTATTTATTGTGTATCCACTAGGTGCTGAGCACAATTCCAGGCACCGAAGATACAACAGAGAAGAAAACAGATGAAGATTCTTGCCCTTGTGGAACTGACATTAAATAATTTAAAACATGTGAAATACTTAGAACATTGTTTGGTACCCAGGAATAGCTCAAGAATTATTAGTTCTTATGATTATTATAATTATCAACTTATGTAATATCTAAAATGAGCATTCCAGAGTATTTTTTAAAAATAGGACACATTCCTCTGTATATTTAGAGAGTAAAAATGAGAAGTCCAAAGAGGCAGAAACATTTTGCCACGGGGTTCTTTCATTAGGCATTCTTTAGCATCATTGTGTGGTGAAATCACTGGTTTGGAAAGTCTGCTAACTGCTGCTTTTTAATTTTGTGTGTGTGTGTGTGTGTGGCCACGTGGAGCAGCTTGCAGGGATCTTAGCTTCCCAACCAGGGACTGAACCTGGGCCCCGGCAGTGGAAGCACCAAGTCCTAACCACTGGACCGCCAGGGAATTCCCTAACTGAGCCTTTTTAGTTTTGCTAGTTTGTGCTGCAGTCAATGAGAAAAATTTATACCGAGAGAAATTTTCATTTTGTTTGCTTTTTTCTTTTCCTCTTGTTCAAATAGTTTCATCTCGCTTCTCTCCCACCTTCAGAGCCGAATGATGTTGTGCACTGGTGTTGAGGTCATGGACACCAGCCTTCTCAGGACACTTCGTGGCCTCACCACTGTGGCACAGCCCTTGTCCAGCTTTGACGGCTGCTGACACTCAGGGTATCACTGCTTCCCGTTCAGCTGTCACAGAGAGGAAACCTGGTTTCCCCAGCTCCTCTCTCTTTCCCCACAGCCCACTGCGGCCCCACAGAAGCCTATGGTTTAGCTGTGCTTGAGTCACATTGCCATCCCTGGTCCAATCAACTGTAACTGGAAGTTCAGGCAAAACCGGCTTCTGCATCAGAACCACTTAAAGCAATGCTTGGTGGGCCCACCTTCAGACTCAGGAGGTCTTGGGGTGGGGCCCAAGGATTTGCATTTTTAACAAGTTCCCCAATGCTACTGATGCTGCTGATTCAGCCAGTTTATAAATGCTGGCTCTTGTAAACCAAGCCGCTAGCTGTACTCCTTTGTACCTGTGCTGGGAGGGACAATTTTTCTCTTAGCAATGCTGGAGGCAGGCATGGCAAGCTCCGTGACAATTCCAGTACAGCCTACCATTTTCCTTTCTCCAAACTTACCATCCATTCATATTCCTGATGTTCCTGAACAGTGGTGATTGGAGAGAAAGATGGGAAGAAGTTAGAGTGCACCTAAAGAAGTTCAGGGCAGGTAAAAGATGCTTTATGGGCCTTTGGGAAGAGAAAGGAAGGAATAACATAAAAAATCACCATCCTAGCTTCTCTTCTAAATCCTAACATTGATGCCCACCCACCCTGGAGAGGGCCTTCTGCTTTACTCAGTCCACCAATTCAAATGCACTAGACAGAGAGGCTTTTCCTGCTCAATGCACCTTCCTGCCTCCTTCCTTTCACAGGTTTCAAATCTGTATTACGGTCTGGAGGCTTTCAATGCCCTTTCCTTTGTATTCCCTTGTCCCTTTAGTTTTCACAGGTGTTACCAACAATAAATCTCTTGCATTTCTGATTACATCTTGACATCTGTTTCTTTTTAAGTTAATTTCTGTTGGACTATAGTTGTTTTACAATGTTGTGTTAGTTTCTGCTGTACAGCAAAGTGAATCGGCTATACATATACATATATCCCCTCTTTTTTGGATTTCCTTTCCATTTAGGTCACCACAGAGCACCGAATAGTGTTCCCTGTGCTATACAGTAGGTTCTCATTAGTTATCTATTTTATACACAGTAGTGTATATATGTCAAATCAATCTCCCAATTCATCCCACTCCCCTTTCCCCACCTGGCCTGCATACGTCTGTTCTCTACAGCTGTGTCTCTATTTCTGCTTTGCAAATAAGATCATCTGTATTGTTTTTCTAGATTCCACATATAAGTGATATTATGCAATATTTGTTTTTCTCTTTCTGACTTACTTCACTCTGTATGACAGTCTCTGGCTCTATCCACGTCTCTGCAAATGGCACAATTTTGTTCCCTTTCATGGCTGAGTAATATTCCATTGAATATATGTACCACATCTTCTGTATCCATTCTTCCATTGAGGGACATTTAGGTTGCTTCCAGATCCTGGCTATTGTAAATAGTGCTGCAGTGAATATTGGGGCACACGTATCTTTTGAATTATGGTTTTCTCCAGGTATATGCCCAGGAGTAGGATTGCTGGTTCATATGGTAGGTCTATTTTTAGTTTTTTAGGGAACCTCCATACTGTTCTCCATAGTGGCCGTATTAATTTACATTCCCACCAGCAGAGTAAGAGGGTTCCATATTTTTCTCCACACCCTCTCCAGCATTTATTGTTTGTGGATTTTTTTGATGATGGCCATTCTGACTGGTGTGAGGTGATACCTCATTGTACTTTTGACTTGCATTTCTCTAATAACTCTGTAATAATTTGGTTGGATTGTTTGTTTTGTTGATATTGAGCTGCATGAGCTGTTTGTATATTTTGGAGATTAATCCCTTGTCAGTTGCTTCATTTGCAAATATTTTTTCCCCTTCTGAGGGTTGTCTTTTCGTTTTGTTTATGGTTTCCTTTGCTGTGCAAAAGCTTTGAAGTTTCATTAGGTCCCATTTGTTTATTTTTGCTTTTATTTTCATTACTCTAGGAGGTGGGTCAAAAAAGATCTTGCTGCGATTTATGTCCCAGAGTGTTCTACCTATGTTTTCCTCTAAGAGTTTTATAGTGTCCGGCTTTACATTTAGGTCTTTAATCCATTTTGAGTTTATTTTTTGTGTATGCTTTGGGAGAGTTTCTAATTTCATTCTTCTACATGTAGCTGTCCAGTTTTCCCAGCACCACTTATTGAAGAGACTGTCTTTTCCCCATTGTTTATCTGCCTCCTTTGTCATAGATTGGGTGACCATAGGTGCATGGGTTTATCTCTGGGCTTTCTATCCTCTTCCACTGATCTATATTTCTGGTTTTGGAGGCATCTGTTTTTGACATGAACCACACTGACAGAGTTGGTACTAGAAGCGGTCTGAGAAAGCAGGTGATAAGATGAGATTTGAGGACTGGGTCATCCACTGCCTGGCTGGCAATGAGGATGCCCATCTTTTTTTAATGAGATAGAGTTGATGTACAATATTATATAAATTACAGGTGTACAACATAGTGATTCACAGTTTTTAAAGGTTATACTCCATTTATAGTTATTATAAAATAGTGGCTGTTTTCCCTGTGTTGTACAATATATCCTTGTATCTTCTTTATTTTATACGTGGTAGTTTGCCCTTCCTCCTTCCCTCTCACCACTGGTAACCACTACTTTGTTCTCTATATCTGTGAGTCTGTTTCCTTTTAGTTATATTCACTAGTTTGTTTTAGTTTTTAGATTCCACATATAAGTGATATCATACAGTATTTGTCTCTGACTTATTTCACTTAGTATAATATCCCCCAAGTACATCCATGTTGTTGCACATGGCAAAATTTCATTCTTTTCTATCGCTGAGTAGTATTCCATTACATATATGTGTGCATATATATATATGTATGTGTATATATATATATATATATATATATCTTCTTTATCCACTATTGATGGACACTTAAGTTGCTTCCATATCTCGGCTACTGTAAATAATGCTGCTATGAACATTGGGGTGCATGTATCTTTCTGAATTAGTATTTTCATTGTTTTTCCAGATGTATACCCAGGGGTGGAATTGCTGGGTCATATCGTAATTCTATTTTTAGTTTTTTGAGAACCCTCCATACTATTTTCCACAATGGTTGCACCAATTCACATTCCCACCAACTGTGTATGAGGGTGCCATTTTCTCCATATCCTCACCAACATTACTATTTGTGTTCTTTTTGATGATAGCCATTCTAACAGGTGTGTGGTGATATCATTTTGTGGGTTTTTTTTTTTTTTTTTTTGCTGTACACGGGCCTCTCACTGTTGTGGCCTCTCCCGTTGCGGAGCACAGGCTCCGGACGTGCAGGCTCAGTGGCCATGGCTCACGGGCCCAGCCGGTCCGCAGCATGTGGGATCCTCCCGGACCGGGGCACGAACCTGTGTCCCCTGCATCGGCAGGTGGACTCTCAACCACTGCGCCACCAGGGAAGCCCCTTTTTGTGGTTTTAATTTGCATTTCTCTGATGATTAATGATGTTGAGAATCTTTTCATGTGCCTGTTGGCTATCTGCTTGTCTTCTTTGGAAAAGTGTCTGTTCAGGTCTTCTGCCCATTTTTTAATTGGGTTGCTTGTCTTTTCTGTTGTTGCGTTGCTTGAGCTGTTTATATATTTTGGATATTAACCCTTTATTGGTCATATCATTAGAAGATATTTTCTCCCATTCAGTAAGTTGTCTTTTCCTTTTGTTGATGGTTTCCTTTGCTGTGCAAATACTTTCAAGCCTAATTAGGTCCCATTTGTTTATTTTTGCTTTTACTTCCTTTGCTTTAGGAGACAGATTCCCCCCAAAAAACACTGCTGTGATTTATGTCAAAAAGTGTTCTGCCTATGTTTTCTTCTAGGGGTTTTATGGTTTGCAGTCTTACAGTTAGATCTTGATCCATTTTGAGTTTATTTTTGTATATGGTATTAGAGAATGTTCTAATTTCGTTCTTTTACATGTAGCTGTCCAGTTTTCCCAGCACTCCTTATTGAAGAGACTGTCTTTTCTCATTGTATATTCCTGCCTCCTTTGTTGTAGATTAATTGACCATACGTGTGTGGATTTACTTCTGGGCTTTCTATCCTATCCTTTTCCATTGATCTATGTGTCTGTTTTTGTGCCAGTACCATACTGTTTTGAATCCTGTAGCTTTGCAGTACAGTCTGAAGTCAGTGAACCTTATTCCTCCAGCTCTGTTCTTCCTCCTCAGAGGACCCCCATCTTGAGTGGTATGTGGGGTATGGACAGCCCCCGGCACAAGGTGGCAGCCCAACTGTTAAAATGTTTACTGGTGCTGACCTGGGAAAATGTCCATGTGGAAAGGAACGTCTACACCAGTGTGCTGATTTGGGGAATTTGAAAGATGTAGAGGAACAATGGATCCAAGAATAATGGGACTGGCTGGTTATTACCAAGTGGCATTGACACCCTACAGAGAGACAAAGAGAAACAAAGGCAGCTAAAAAAACAGTTAAAAAGTACATGTGAGACCCAAAGGGGCTCTTTGGTATCTGTTTAAGAGCAGGTCGAGCTGAGTGTCAGGTTAATGATCTGATTGTTAGAATCCAGAGCTCCAGAGATGTTTGGATGCTCAGCCACGGCAGGCTTCCTATGCTAAAGTCAGGGATCAGACTGGAAAAACCTGGGACCCAAAACATGGGGCAGGAATATGTACGTGGAGCCCCCTGAGAAATGTGGCTCTGCAGACTTCTCTAAGCCCCAGAGCCTGCAGAGAACTAGTATTGAGTTTGGAGAACTAGCAGTTCCTCCACGTGGGAAGAAGCTGAAGGTCCCCCTCACCCCAGACAGTGCCCCCCACCTCCTCTGTGCCTGCCGGGCTATAAGGAGAGTTAAATCCCAGTATAGCCAAACTGAGGAAATGCTGGGCCTCAGAAAGGAGAAAAGACATTTTACTCTAAAGGAAATGCAAGAATTAACTAGCATGATGGAGAAAGTAGAACCCCTCAGGCATTGTTGATGGGAATGTAAACTGGTACAGGCACTTTGGGAAACAGTTTGGTAGCTCCCGCAAGAGGTTAGACATAGAGTTACCATGTAACCAAACAATCCCACCCCTAGTTTATGCCCAAGAGAAATGAAACATATGTCCACACAAAACTTGTAGACAAATGTTCATACGCTGTCCATAGCTGCATTATTCATAATAGCTAAAAAGTGGAAACAATCCAAATGTCCATCAACTGATGAACGGATGAATTAAATTTGGTATTTTGGCCATAAAAAGGAAAGAAGTGCTGATTTGTGCTACAACATGGATGAATCTCAGAAATATTCCAAGTGAAAGAAGCAGACACAAAAAGCCATATATTTTATGATTTCATTTACAAGAAATGTCCAGAATAGGCAAGGCTATGGAGACAGAAAGTCGAGTGGGTGTTACCTGGGGCAGGGTTGAGGGGATGAGGGAATGAAGAGTGACTGTTAATGAGGTTTGGAGTTTCTTTGGGAGGGATAATAAAAATGTTCCAAAATTAGATTGTGGTGATGGTTGTATAATAATGTGAGTATATGAAAAATCATTGAATTATACACATTAAAAGGGTAGATTGTATGGTGTGTGAATTATATCTCAGTAAAGCTGTTTTACAAAGGAATTAACTAGCACATATGAACCAAAGCCAGGGGAGTAACCTTGGGCCTGAACTGTGTGGATATTTGATTAAGGGCCCAAAACACAACAATGGATGGACAAGAATGTATTGACTTGGAAGTTCTCACTTAGGACTTGGGATTTCATACCTTGGCAAGGACCCCAGGGAAAGGGGCAGACTCACTGCTAGTGTGGATCTAGAAGCCGGGAGAAAGCAGTGGCTTACTCTAAATGAAGGTGAAATGCATGGGTTGCTGAGGCAGATAGAAGAAAGGACTTGATAGCTCAGGGAACTAAAAATGCTGTTTGGATTTATTCTGAGAGGCCAGAAGACCCACTGAGGACTGTATTCCCTGGGAGGGCCCTCATGAGATGCTAGGTGCCAAGGCTGTCAGGCATGCACGGGGCAGAGGGGCACCAGCATCACTCAGCAATTCAACAGAGGCTCGCCTTGTCCTGGTCCTCAAAGGAGTACACTCTTGCTGTGCACAGGAAAGATCCCATTGAACTACAAGCCATGACTGCTATCAGGGCACTTTGAACTCCTTGTGTTCAGGGACCAGCAGGCAAGACAAGGAGTCTATAACTTGGCAGGGAAATTGACCCTGATTAGCAGGAAAAGTGTGAGATGTCTTCTCACAACTGTGTAGGGCTTCCCTGGTGGCGCAGTGGTTGAGAGTCCTTCTGCCGATGCAGGGGACACGGGTTCGTGCCCTGGTCCGGGAACATCCCACATGCCGCGGAGCGGCTGGGCCCGTGAGCCATGGCCGCTGAGCCTGCGCGTCTGGAGCCTGTGCTCCGCAACGGGGCAGACGCCACAACAGTGAGAGGCCCATGTACCGCAACAAAACAAAACAAACAAACAAACAAACAAAAACTGTGTAATGACACTGCCTTTCAGTTAGAGTAAAAGCTTACTAGATCCTACATAATCTGGCCCCCTGTTACTTTCTGACCTCCTTTGTTTTTCCCCCCTCCCTTGTTCATTCTACTGCAGTCACACTGGTCTTGCTGTTTAGTGAACACAGAAGTCACTGTCACGTCTGAGGTCTTTCATCTAGCTTCATTAGATGGAAGGGGCAAGAAGACCAGCAGAAGGAACTTAAGTGGGAGTCAGAGCGTGAGAGAAAGTCTAGATAAATTGCCCTAATTGGTGTAGAGTTGATTGCTGAGCTGTACTTTTAACTCTGATTCCTAGCATGGCCTTCTCACCTATGGATTTCTCATCATTTTTTCCCACTTACTCATTGATTAGTGACCAGTAAGAAATTATTTAATGAATTGAGAGAGAAGGTTGATACTTCCTGGAGAATCAACAAAGTTTCCATCTTTGATAATGATGGCTAATAATAGCAAACATTTTTTTGAGGTATTGTGAAATGCTAAGACTTTTACAACTCTATCTCACTTAATCTTCATAAAATCTGTAAGAAGGTGCTATTATTATCCCCGTTTCACACATGAAGAAATAGTGGCTTAGAAAGGTGAACACTTCTTGTAAGGGGCTGGCTTTAAACACAGCTCTTTCTGAGTCTAAAATCTGTATTATTTTCTCAACAATTTGCTTCTCTTTAAGGGAAAGAGGTCATGATTACTGCCATTCATTTTTCCATTAACTCAATAAATATTCACTAAGTGTATATTAAGTGCCAGGTCTTGGCCTAATTTTGCAGATACAATGGTGAACAAATAGGCAGGATCCTTGCCTTCATGAAGCTTTTCGCCTAATAGTGTAGCAGGACCATCAATCAAAGGAATTCAGGGCTCGGTAGGGCAGCAGGCTTGTGCTGAGATTGAACACTTGCAAAGAGACTGACAAAGATTATCTCTGACCTGGAATCTATATTCGTGCACAGTTAATATGTAAAACCTTGGTTAAAAAGCATTGATCTTTTAGCCTCATCACTTGTAAAATGGGTATAGTAATAGATTTCTTGCCAAGGGGTTGTGATGTTAAATGAGAAAATGTGTGAAAGCTCTTGGCAAACTGTAAAATAGCAAGTATGGAAGGACTTAAAATTTTTTTCACCTGTTTTTTTTTCATTTGCGATATAGTTGACATATTAGATTAGTTTCAGGTGTACAACAGAATTATTCCCTATTTGTATGTATTGCAAAATGATCACCACGGACTTTCCTTTATATTAAAAAAATTCAAATATAAACTAGAAAGAATAGGACAATAACCACTGAAAAATCCATAAACCAGCTTTAACAATGACCAACGCATGGCCGATTGTGTTTCATCTCTAGCCATCCCCCCCATTCACCATATTTTGAGAAGCAACTCCTTGGCAACAGCATGTCTTTTTATCTATCTATCTATCTATCATCTATTTCAATACATATATCTCAAAGGAAGGGATTCTTTTAAAAAACATACCCACAAATACCATAATCACTCTTAAAAAACTAAAAACAAAATTGACAGTAATTCTTAATTTTATCAAATATCATAACTTGATTTAGTGGCCATATTTCTCTGATTATCCTAAAAAATTTGAGATCAGTAGGTTTGAATCAGTTTTTAGATAAGATTCATATATACTACAATTGTGTGAGATGTCATATTTAATCTATAGGTCCCCCCTCTTTCTGGTTTTTGTTTTGCCTTTTTTTTCCCCCTGAAGAGATTGGGTCTTATGAAACAGTGGTTCTCAAACTTTAGTGTGCATCAGTATGCTTTAGAATCATCTGGAGAACTTGTTAAACGCACAGATTGATGTGTCCTGTCCCCAGACATTCTGAGTATTGAATTTCTAACAAGTTCCCGGGTGATGCTCATGCTGCTGGTCTGGGACAACACTTTGAGAGCCACAGTAGGGATTTCTCTAACTGTATCCCTTGGTGAGGTGTCCTTCAACACGTTCATCTTCCATTTTCCTGTTAAGGGAAGCTTATTGAATTGCCTGCATTACAGCATAATGGTTTAAAACTCAGGGTTTGAAGGTATGTGTTAGAGACGCAGTGTGGCTGGGTTTCAATCTCGTCTTTTGACATTTATTTGCCTTGTGACCTTGGGCAGATCACTTAATTGTTTTGTGCACTCAACATTCAGGGTCCTTGTGAGGATTAAATGAGATTTCAAAAAATAAAGTGCTCACCTAGTGTATTGCCTGGCACATAACAAATGCTCAATAAACTCGATTATAATTTTTTCAACCTAAAAATAATAATGGGGCGCACAGGCTGCGGAAGGCCAAGACTTTTTGGGTTTTCTTGTTTTCACGTCAGGAGAGCCAAGGAGGAAGGCTCTAAAGGAGAGGTACCTGGAGAGAGGTGGAAAGAGGGCAACTCTTAGGGACACTGAAGTCAGCCTAGGGCTTGGCCCCTTTAAGGAGGGCGGGGCCACGTGACCCAAAGGGTCACATGGCTAGTGGGAAAACATGGCTGCGCCCGCGCTAGGGCCGGCTGGAGGACGAGGCGCCGGCCTCGGTCTCGTTCTCTCTTTGCCTCTGCTCTTGCTGCTGGGCCGGGCGGCGGGGGGCGAAGAGGTCGGGGCCGAGGCGGGCGCGGCGTCCCTCGCGGGCTCGTGCGGTTGTGGCACTCCCCAGCGGCCCGGAGCCCATGGCAGCTCGGCGGCCGCGCACCGATACTCCCGGGAGGCGAACGCCCCGGGCTCGGTAGCCGGAGAGCGACCGTTCCCGCCCACCAAGGTGCTCTCTTGGTTCCCTAACGACGGGTGGGGGGCGCCGGATTCCTCGACAGGGTTGGGATGGGTAAGGCCAGGAGTTGGAGGAAGGCAAGTAAAGATTATAATTACATTGCCAAATCGCGCACTTGCAGATCCAGTGTGATGAGAAGTTCTTCCGCCCTCCGAAACGGGTGGTTCTTGGGGCTCTGCGTAATGCTGAGCATTAGGGAGTTTGGTTTGAGGACAGTTGTCTTTCCTTTTCTTACCTTTTATCTCCTGCTTCCTCGTTCTTGCACCCTGTCTTCTTGATGAGGTTCTCAGAATTTTAAGTCAGATAGATGTGGGTTTAAGTCCTGCGTTCCTCTCATTAATTGTGAAGGAATCAGGACACTGGGTGTCAGTGTCTCTAACCTTGTTGTTTACTTATCTGTAGTCTCTGACAGTAGACTCTGCTTCTTGACGACAAGGACTTGTCTTATTTTTTCTGCTATTCCTAGCACTTTAGTACATGGGAAAGACTAAGTAAACAGTAGTTGTTTTATTACTATCGTTTATCTATACCTTGCACAGTGCCTGAATGTTTTATGTGCTAGGATATGTAAATAATAACATTAATAATAACTATTATTCAGTTCTTAGTTAAAACAAAAAAATTAGTAACTGTTCCTTAGTTCTTACCATTCCAGGTATTTTGCATATTGGTATGGTTGTGAAAACAACTTAGATCTGCTGACTCCCAAAGAAGTTCTTCTTCTTGAATACTAGTACACCCTTTCCAGCTTTTTCTGTCCAAGTTTTTTTTTTTTCCTGTGGGTTAATTCTGACCAATTTTCAGGACTTAGGTGAGAGGTAACATGCTTCTGCAGGCCTTACCTGACCTCTTTCCTTCCTTCCCCTTCAGTATTTCCATATGCTGCCGCAGTTGTACCTGTTTGCTCTGACATAACCATTACTGAAGATATTTGTCTGTTGGTGTCTCTCCCCAGCTAGGTTGTGAGAGGGAGGGGAGTCAGGACCATAATTTTGTGACTTGGGCATAGAGTGTTAGGAGGTTGGTAGCTGGACTTCTCATTGTTTCTCCATCCTGTATAATTACTGGCCTTTAAAATGTTTCCTGTTGTTCCTCAGAGGATTCCCTGCATTATTAGTGTTTATCTTTTGTGTGGTGGGGAGCCTTGGTTACAGTTGTAGTGTATGTTGGCCATACTTGATTTTAGTTCCTTTATAACTTGAATGGTAATTGATAATCAATTTCTCCTTCCTCCTGCAGGGAAAGCCCTCTGTTTATCTGCTTTGTAACTAACAGGGGCGCTGTCTTATTTGCATGTACATTGGTCTGTGTCAAACTTTTGCCGAGAACCTTCTGGCCAGTACTGAACATTCCTCATTTTAAATGCTCCAATGTCCTATTGATTCCAGAATGTGATGTACGTATCATTATAAGATATACATTTTTCATCCCTTTAGAGTGGTTTCACGTCCGGACTGAGTATTGTATGGGTCATCTTTGGCCATATCTTGCATTCATTTTATAAAGGAAAAAATATATAATTAATTAATTTATATTGTGTATATGTGCATTTATTTTATGTTTATGTTCCCTTGCACTCAGTTTCTATAATGTTTGGCAGCGTCCCAACTTATGAGTAAACTAGCAGTTGTTGAGAACACAGCTCACAAGCCTTCAAGGACTCTTAAACTTAACGCTTGAACCTGAAGTAGACTTCTTGTCAAGACAAAGGACTTCATAGGAGGCTGTTCTTTGTCTCTCTGTTTTTCTTGGTTTTAGATGTTTTAGTTCATGTGCAGATGACTTTGGTCTAATTCTGACACTTAGCCATTTATTCTGAATTCAGGAAGTCCAATATTATGTGAGATACTTGGTCGTAGTGATAACCTTTTATTTTCTTAATTTTCTTTCTTTTTTTAAATAAAAGGATTATTTTTGAGCAGTTTTAGGTTCACAACAAAATTGAGAGGAAGGTAAAGAGATTTCCCATATACCTACTGCCCCACCACAGGCATAGCCTTGCCCATTATCAACATCCTCCACCACCGTGGTACATTTGTTACAATTGATAAACCTACACCAACATATCATAATCACCCAAAGTCTATACAGTTGACCCTTGAAAAACATGTGGGTTAGGGGTACTGGCCCCCTGCGTGGTCAAAAATCCTAGTATAACTTTACAGTTGGCCTTCCATACCTGTGGTTCTGCGTTCCAGGGTTCAACAAAGTGCAGGTCATGTAGTACTGAAGTATGTATCTATTGAAAAAATCTACGTATAAGTTGACCCTCGCAGTTCAAATCCGTGTTGTTCAGGAGTCAACTGTAATTTACATTAGGGTTCACTGTTGGTGTTGAACATTTTATAGGTTTGGACTAATGTACAGCGACATATGTCCATCACTGTAGTATCATACAGAATATTTTTATTGCCCTAAGGATCTTCTGTGCTCTGCCTCTTCATCCCTCTCCCTCCTCCCAAGTGGCAACCACTGATCTTTTTACTGTCTCTGTAAGTTTTGCCTTTTCCAGAATGTCTTATAGTTGGAACCATACAGTATGTAGGCTCTTCAGATTGGCTTCCATCACTTAGTAATATTTATTTAAGTTTCCTCTGTGTCTTTTCATAGCTTGATAGTTCATTTATTTTTCATGCTGAATAATAATGTATTGTCTGGATGTACCACAGTTTATCCATTCACCTACCGAAAGGCATCTTGCTTGTTTCTGAGTTTTGGCAATTATGAATAAAGCTGCTATAAAAATCTGGGTGCACGTTTTTTGTGTGGACATAAAATTTTCAACACCTTTGGGTAAATACCAAGGAATGTGATTGTTGGATCATATAGCAAGAGTATGCTTAGTTTTGTAAGAAACCACCAAACTGTCTTCCAAAGCGTCTGTACCGTTGTGCGTTCCTACTAGCAATGCATGAGAATTCCTGTTGCTCCACACCCTTGTCAGCATTTGGTGTTGTCAGTGTTTCAGATTTTGGCCCTTCTAAGGTGTGTAATGGTATCTTGTTTTAATTTTGCATTTTTTGGTTGACATGCTGAGCATCTTTGCCACCTGTACATCTTCTTTGGAAGGTCCTTGGCCCATTTTTAATTGTATTGTTTGTTTTCTTATTGTTGAGTTTTAAGAATTGTTTATTTTGGATGACAGTCCTTTATCAGATGTGTCATCAGCAACTATTTTCTCCCAGTCTGTTGCTTGTCTTCTCAGTCTCTTGACATTGTCTTTTGAAGAGTGGTCTCTGTCTAGATTCTTTTTTTTTGCACGTGGATGTCCAGTTGTACCAGCATTTGTTGAAGAGACTGCCTTAGCTCCATTGTATTGTCTTTGCTCCTTTGTCAAAGATCATTTGATTATATTTATGGAGGTCTATTTCTGGTCCCTCTCTGCTGTTCCATTAATATGTTTGGGTGTTCTTTAACTAATACATGTCTTGGCTACTGTAGTTTTATAGTAAGTTGCATAGTGTCTTTCCTCCAACTTTGTTTTTCTCATCAATATTGTGTTGGTTCTTCTGGGTCTTTTGCCTCTCCATATAAACTTGAGTATCATATTGTTGATATCGATCAAATAACTTGCTGGGATTTGGATTGAGGTTGTACTGAATCTATTTTTGTTTTCCGTTTATTTAGTTTAATTCAATAAATACTTATTTGGTACACATATTATGTAAGACTCTGTCCTGTGTTCTGGGCTTATAGAAAAGAAAGACCTATGCCCTACCCTCAAGGCATTGACTTGTTGGTAGACCTCTCTCTCTCTCTCTCTCTGTCTCTCTCTCTCTGTCTCTCTCTCTGTCTGTCTATCTCTCTCTCTCTCTCACACACACACACACACGCACACACACACACACAAAATCACAGCTATATGCAAGCATCATTTTTCTATAGTGACAGTCCTATAAGAGGAGTATGTACAAAGTACTTGGAGAGGAAGAAAGGATTCTTGTTTCCTGGACAAGTCAGGAAGTGCTCAAAGAAAAAACCACATTAGGCTAGGCCTTGGAGGAGACATTTTCAGGAGTTGGGGATGGAAGGGCAGATTGAAGGACATTGCGAGAAGGAGAATAGCATGGGTACAAATGAAGCATTGTACAAGTGCATGGTGTGTTCTGGGATATGTAAGTAGTTTAAGGTTTCTGGGGGTGACATTTTCACCCTTTTTAATGTAACACTTTTTAGGTGTGAGTCTTTTTTAAAAAATATTTTAATCAATTTAATGAACACTTGCCAAGTGCTATTTACAGAGAAGTAAATAGCACTGGGCTTTACCCTCAAGGAATTTAGGTTTCACTAGAAAGTTATGTCAGTAAGAATTGTCTGGGAAACAATATAGATATTTTCAAATTTTACTTAACTTCCCTCTGGTTAAAAAATATACAATGGTCCTTGAGAAAACTATTCTAACAATGTTCTGTACAGCTTATTATTTTATAAGAAGGTATCAAAATGTTTTAATCTCCATGTATCTTTTAAAAGAGTTGTTTGAAAAGGCTTTGAAGATCATGAGACGATAAAATTGTACGTGGTATCTCTGTATATGTGGGTAAAGTCAGTCAATTTCCGGTCTGAGGATGGTTTGATCGGGTAATGCTTACCCAGGTGTCAAGACACGATTGAATACCATCTCTTCTATGACCCCTTTCCTCCAGGAAGAAGTGGTGTTTCTATCCTCTAAATTCTCATAGCATTTTGTCAATGTCTGATGGGAACTTGTATATTTTCTGTAAAGTAGTGTTATTTGTGTAATTGTCTGATATCTCTTTCTACACGGGAAGCAATTTTTTAGACCTATTTTAATGTCTGTATCCTCCAAGCGCTTTACACATTTAGGCGTCGTGTAACAATTTCTGGAATGATCTTTTACCTTTTTTTGTTGGTTACAATATTGAGAAACTGCCAGGGGAATTAAGGGTATGAGTTACTTTTTAAAGAAACCTTTGGAAAGCAGTCTTTTTGCTGTATCTTATCCTCCCCAGGATTCTGTGAGATATTATCCCCCACTTTACAGATGTGACAACTGAGGCTGAATAGAATCATGAAATCCCAGGGCTTGAAGGAACTTTAATGCCATTTCATCTATGATTAGTGTCAGTAGAGTGACAGGATGATATAGGTAGGTAAGCCCTGCATAGATAGATAAGACAGCAGTTTGTGGGCAGATCCAGGGAGCTTGCTTCTCTTGTTATTCACCCAGCTTTCTGCGGAGCCTTTACCTTTTTGCTTAGGTTTGAGGAGAGGAAAGAAGGAAAAAGAAGTGCTACACAAAAGAGTTGCCTATAAACTTATTTCATTTTTGTGTGTAAAACAAAAGTCCCACAGAAGCAAGTGAAAGAAAAGATTCTTAAAACTAGCTTAGTAGGCTCATAAAGAAGTGTGGGTAGGGACATTTATGGGCTCTCATGGCTGGGAAGTCCACATGCAGGTATGGTCCCAGACACAGCTGGATGCAGGGCCTCAGGCAGCATCTCCAGACCTCTCTTTTTGGCTCTCTCTTGGCAGCTCCTCTTTCTTCTATGTTGGCTTCATTTTTAGGTAGTATTCCTTCTAATGATCAAAGAGCTGGAAGAGAAAGAGAGTTTTCTTTCCCTCATAGCTCCAGCAAAAGTTCTGAGATTAACTTTCATTGGGTCGTGGGCCTATCCCTGATTACATCTCTGTGGTCAAAAGAATGTGGTAATTGGCTAGGCCTGAGTCATGGGGCAGGGGCGGTGTGTGTGTCTGTGTGTGGGGAGTGGGGGGCATGCAGCAGTGTCATCCAGCTCCACCTGAGACATGTACTTAGTTGAAGAAGTGGTTTTCAAAGAGATGTCACTTGCTCTTACAAGAACAGGAGGGAATGGGTGCCAGGTGGGGAAAAATCATAGATGTCCACTGCACCTGGCCAGAGTGTGTAGCTCAAATATGGTCCTAGTGATAAGAGAGTTGCTTTGACTTCACCTGTCCTTTTGGCTTGCTTGGCAGTGGCAGAAACTGATGTGCCAGAAGGGGTTTTAACTTACCTCCAAGGAGGAATGGATTGTTTGAATCTGGACCTTCATGAAGACTTGATCAAAATGGTTCTTTGTATTTGGTTTAGGAGTGTGAGACCTGATGCTCTGGATTTCACTAGAACGACATTCTACATTTGTAGGACAGAGACTTCATCAGTGAAAATTGGGAATTATGATAAAGTCAGAGCCATGCAGGCTATTTTTATCTATAGCCTCCAGAATGGAAACTTGGCTTATTCATTGCTGGCTATCTCTGATGGTTAATGAAAGAAAAAAAAAATTAGACCAGGAGTCCACAGTGGAAGTTGTGATTGTATTAGCATTGTTGGTGCTCACCTTGTGGGAGAGTGGGATGAAAAACTGAGATAATTGTAAAACTTCATTGGGAACAATGGGCACAGTTTCCTATAGGCCTTGTGTTTGCACCTTGGGATGAACAGCCGTTCTCAGAAAAGGACCTACTTGTGTGCTGCTGGAAAGCTTTTTTTTTTTTCTTAAAGTCCTTTAGGAAACATGAAACCTTTTATTAGATCATTTTAATAATCATTTTAAGCTTTCGTCTGCAGGCTTCTATTATTTTTCTGCTTCTTTGCAGAGCTGCTTGAAATTCTGACTTCTCATCTCGACTGAGGAATCTTGTGTCCCAGATGCTTGGAGAATAATGAGAATAATGTGTGAACCTAGTTCAGTCTTTGAGCAGAGTCTCTTAAACAGGTTTCAGTGTGATGCAGGCATGCTATCCATGTCTGGGATGGTGTTATAAAAGAAAGAGAATTTTTATAATTAGGAATAATTCAAATGATACATTTTTCATTGTATCCGTGATGTCACTCTTTCAGTCAACGAAGTTTCTTCATCCATCCATCCCCCCCACTCCCTTCCTCCCTTCCTTGCTTCCTTCTTTCCTTCCTTCCGTGAATTATGCACCGTACTAGGAGCTGGGGACATAGAAGTGAAAACTTTATTTCTGGTCCCCAAGGAGCCTGGGATCTAGGGCAGGTAAAAACAAGCCATTAAAGTATGTACAGTGTGTGTCAGTTGTTTAGAGAGGTGTTTATCAGAGGATCCCAAATGAGGGGGATATGCCCAGCCAGCAGAGGGAAATGAAGGCAGGAAAGGCCTTCTGTAGGAGGTGATCGTTGAGCATTGATGTTGTTCACAAGAGATGAAGTGCAGGTGGAGTACAGGGTGAGAGAGGTGGGGAGAGATTAGGCTCTGATGCTGAGATATTTAACCCTCAAAGGTGCTGGGGATCCCTGAAGAGTTTAAGTAGGAAAGTGGTATAATCAGATTGACACTTTATTGTTTGTTATTTTGAATAGAGTACATGGTTTTAAAATTACAAAAAAAATTCTGTAGAAGGGTGTATAGTGAAAAATTTTCCACTTATGTAATAACCTTCCCCTCAGACAACCACTGCATGAGTTTCTTGAATACCTTCCCAGAGCCGTGTTCTGCAAATGTAAGCAAATACAAAAAAATATGTGAATCTATGTTCTCCTGCCCACCTTCTTTTCACGCAAATGATAACACACCATGCTTTCTAGAGTGCACCTTGCTTTGTTCACTTTCCTCTTCATCGTGGTGAGATCTCTCCATATCAATATATTAAAAGTGTCTTTTTATTCCTGTTGTTTTCCTTCTTTTCCTTTTCTTGTGGCTGCCTAATTTTCCATTTTCTGGGTGGCCCACAATTTAGTTAATCATTCCAATATTGAAAAATATTTAGGTTGTTTCTGGTCTTTTTCTCTTCCAAGCAGAGCCTCAGTAAGTTGTGTGGGATACAGAAGACAGATATTTTGAAAAGTTCAGTAGGGGCTTAAATACTTGTATGAATGATTGAAAGGAAGGTTGATGGCTTAGAGAGGAGCCGGAAGAAATGTGAAGGGATGAGACTGGAGGCAAGGAGACAATTGTGAGGCTACAGCGTTAATCGCGGAAAAGAAAAGGGGAGAGGACAGAGGGATATATATTTAGGAAACCCAGTAAAACTGGATGACCGCTGTAATGTTGGATTTCCCAAGTGATGCTGAGGATGGACCTGTGTTTCTTAACTGAAAATTTTCAGTGTGATCCTCAGATCTTAGGTTTAGTGCTAGGAAAACATGTGAACAAAGCAGCCTCAGTCGCTGCCCTCTTGGTGTTTAGAGGTTATGTGAAACAGTAGATAGGAACAATTAGAGTTTTAATAAGGTGTTAAATAAGGACAAGACATGGTCCTTTAGTAAACCTTTTAGATTTTCCATTTCAATGATTTAAGTCTTTTCCATTATCATTGGGAACCTAGATTCACTCAGTGGGTTTTTAAATATATTATATATGGGGACTTACCTGGTGGTCCAGTGGTTAAGACTGCGCTTCCACTGCAGGGGGCGCGGGTTGCCCTGGTCCGGGAACTAAGATCCCACATGCCGTGTGGCCAAAAAAAAAAAAAAAAAAAGTTAAAAAAAAAAATTGTATTTGGCATTTTTATATTTGCTTTTAAAAATAATTTAAAAGAAATATGGACATAATAAAGGACAAAAATGCACAAATGTATAAAGAAGTGGAATATTCTCCCTGCCTCTGCACTGCAGCCGTTAGCAGCTTGGTGACTGTTGCTCCAGACCTGTTTCCATGGCGTGTGCAGATGTGTATTATGTAGCGTTTTTCCTAAAGAAATCACTACCCTAAAGAATTTTCACTTCTTTTTGTGACTAATCATTCATTGGAGTACGCCATGATTTCACTTACTTCACAGTGGCTTTCGTGGCGGAGGTTGGCTCGCTGTTGGGTGCTTACTGTGTGCTGGCGCTCTACACTTGACCCAGGTTCACTCTGGCGGTGACGGCCTGACTTCCCGTGTTTCCCCTTTTGCTGCAGATGGTCCCCATCCCTGCCGGAGTATTTACAATGGGCACAGATGATCCTCAGATAAAGCAGGATGGGGAAGCACCTGCGAGGAGAGTTGCTATTGATGCCTTTTACATGGATGCCTATGAAGTCAGTAATGCTGAATTTGAGAAGTTTGTGAACTCAACTGGCTATTTGACAGAGGTAATGGGGTTGGAATGGGGAGGAAGAACTTTATCAGTTGACCACTTTTTCCTATGTGCCCAGTGCTGTGACAGGCATTTTCTGTATATTTCATGTAATTTTTGTTCTCATAGCAACCCAGTGAGGCAGCTTATTTTTCAGGTGGCGAACTGGGGATTAGCAAAGTGATTTGCCCCAAGTCCCACAGCTCGTTAGTGGCGGAGCTGGGATTCAGGCCTGGCCAGTGTGACCCCAGGAGCTGTCTTCTTAACCGTTATGCTCTAGTGTGTCAGTGCTTTAATCTTCCAAAGAGCGTCACTGTCCTCTCAGGCTTTTTGAGATGATAGCATGTAAAGTAAGGCCACTTCTCCCTCTCAAAAAATTATAGTTTGGATGTTCCAGAAGCATTGCATAATTCATAAGTAATAGATGCAGAAGTGCAGCTTTTCATTTTTGTGGTTTTATTCCAGTGCCTGACGACTCATAAGCTTTCCTTTGGCAGTTCCAGGCTTTATCCTGTGGTCACTGAATCACAGAGCAAGGTTTTGCAAGTGGATGTTTGTCCTAAACTGGAATAGGAAGAGAGAGGCTTTCTAGTTTATGAAAGTTTCTGTGAGTGTCTAAAATATCCTTGTTATGTAGGTTTCCCATTTTTTTCTTACCAAAGGACTCTACCCTACCCTTGCCTTCAGTTTGTGGAGTCCCTGTCTTTGTTTTTGTTTTTTTCCAGGCCAGAACACCTTCCTTTCTTTAAAAAAAAATTTCAGAGCGAATGCTGAAAGCAAAACAGCATCCAAATTTGGTTTTGCATTTCTTTGGAATTTCTTAAAATATACAAAGTAGTTGTCTTTTTGTACCTATTTGTAGTAAGAAGTTGCTGTTCCTTTTGTTTCATGAGGATACTCTCAGGTCAGGTTCCTCAGTAGTCTGATGAAGTTAGAAGTGGGCTTCTAAGGCAAGAAGCTTCCCTTAGACTAGGGTTCCCATCAAGACTAGATAGAATAAGCAGAGTTTAGGGCATCTAGGAGCATGGATGGGGAAATACTGCATCTGGATTTCTATTACCCTCTAACTAAAGTTCAGCATTTCCTTCAGTTAGGAATAGACAACATACCACAGTAGTGGCAGCAGTGCCTATGACTTTATCACCAATAGAAATCACAGACATTTTGTATCCCATTATTGTTGTTGCAGAGATCATAAAATATTGTTTGTATTCATCCTCACTTTAGAAATGATAATTATGAGACCTGCCACTAGATCTTATTTAATGTATTTATACATATTTATATTTAATGTATAGATATATATACACATATATGTATATGTTACTATAGCACAAATTTGTTATACTAATATTTCGATATAACTAGTTTTCTTTGTAATTGTATTGATTTTATTTTATACACTTAAACATTTCATTCTGAGAAGGAGATCCTTAAGCTTCACCATACTGCCAAAGGGGTCCAGGGCACAAAAAGGGTTAAAACCCCTGCTTTGGATAAAATACTTCATATTATTATGGCATTCATGTTTCTTTTCTTCCATTTCTCCAACTTCATTTTATATCACATTTCCCTTGCTCACCATGTTCTAGCCCTGCTGTTCTTGTTTCTATTCCTTGCAGACTTGACACTCTTTCCCATCTTGGGGGTGCAGCACATACTTTCCCCCTGCTTGGAATTTCCTGACCCCGTTGCCTGTCCCCCTTTTGCGTGGCTGGCTCCTTCTCATTCTCGAGTCATCTCAGCTTAAATATCCCTCTCAGGGAGGCTTCCTCTGCCCACCCTATCAAAAGGAGGCTTCTCTCTATACTCTCTGCCTTACAGGGTCAAGTAAAGTTGTAATTATATTCTTCCTTTCTTTGTTTGGCTTGACTTTTGTTTGTGGCCCCATATGTGAGTGCTCTAAGGACAGAGACCATGCCTCTGTAATATTGACCTTGTATCTCTGTCATTTAGTCCAAAGCCAGGCATCTGATAGGTGTTTGGTACATGTTGTTGAGTGAAGGAATGGTCTGGGTTCTCAGGCATGGTGATGCCACAAGGGAATACAGAAATAAGAGCTGGGGTGGAGAAAAGATGATGAGCTCTAATCAGCAAAAGGAGTTTGAGGTGCTCATAAGGCTGGAAATACAGGGATCTAGTAGGCCGTTAATATCATGTGGTGAGGAGAGGAGAGGACTGGAGGTGGAGATATGAGCATCATTTGAAATGCCGGTGGTGGTTAAAATCATGGGATTTCAAGAGTTTGTCCAGCAGCAGGTCGGTGTATCTCATCGTGTGATCTCTTAGACCACCTGTATTAGAATCACCAGCTTATCTGTTCACACGGGCAGGTTCCTTGGCCTCACCCCAGACCTACATAATCAGAACCTCTGGGCTTGGGGAGCAGTGCTGTGTAGCTATAACAAGCTGGCCAGGTGGTCTCAACTGCACAAAGGCTGAGGGCTACTGCTGTAGAGTAAGAAGAGCAGAGAGCCAGGGCAGAGTGCTGGGGAGCAACAGTGTCTAAGGGGCAAGAAGAAGAGCCCATCTATTTCAGGAGATGAGAAGGAGTGTGAAATGGAGGAAGAAAACTAGAAGAGTAGAATCATGGAGACCAAGAGACTACATTGGGTGTTTCCAGAACTGGGGTCATATGCAACAAAGAAAACCAGGTAGATATGGACTTGAGACAGTAATGGTAAATAAAAATGATTAAAATACAGATTTCCATCTGGTGCTTGAATTGGCCACTTGAGATGTATAAGCACAGTGGACACCTCAGTGGAGTGTGTCAGAATATCAACAAACAGTGCCATTTACTTCTTTTAGCTAGGTTCCAGGAGCAGAACAAAGGACAAAGGTTGATTATGTAATCTGACATGTAAAGAATCCTGTTATTTTCCAAAGTCATTTGTAATACTTGGGGAGATGTGTTTCCATCAGCAGAAACAACCACAGTCTCAATAGCTAATCTCTTCCAGTCTGCATTCTTATCAGCTAAATGAGCCTTAAATCAAAATGGTCTCTCTAAGTGACAGTAACCTGTTTTAACAGGAAGCCACATGCTTTTAGGTCATTTCTGAATCCTTTGGGAGGTTATAAGACAAATCTAAGTTCATTTGGACAAGAAAAACCCCTTTAGTAGCGTACAGAGAAAATGGCACATGTGAAATATGTTACTACAACCTTTTCTGGATTTTTATTTCCTTCCTTTCCTTTAGGCTGAGAAGTTTGGTGACTCCTTTGTCTTTGAAGGCATGTTGAGTGAGCAAGTGAAGTCTGATATCCAACAGGCAGTAAGTAATGTTTAAACAGGCTCTCATATTTCTCTATTGCTCATTGGAAAGGGCTTGGGTGAAAAATCCAAACTACCAGCCCCCCCACCCCCCCAAAAATAAACGCCTCACCATTTTCCTGCTATAGATTTGCCCGTAGAACAGGCCTATGGGATCAGGGCACCGTATCTTGAGGAAAGTGGCACAAACCTGGGACAGTATCTGGTGTTAGGTATGACGTGAGCTTCTGTCTTGTGCACCTGAGTATAAGTGGAGCTCAGCTGGGCTTTAGACACTTCTGGGTTTCTTTTGCTCTTACCCATTTCTAGAATGGAGGGTTAAATGTGCATGTTTTTTACTTCTATTCTTAAAGTCTTGGTCTCATCAGGTTCTGGTATGGAGAAAGAGCTTCCTATTTAAACATTCCTGAATTCACTTGATCAGAGTAGTAGTTATGAAAGGGGCCCTTTGCTGTGGATGTACACAGGAAATTGAACCCAGGACCTGGTCCTTACCATCCAGGGTGTACCTTCTCTCATAAAGGGGTCCAGGGAAATCATGGAGACTGGACTAGGTCTCCATAAGCCCCTGTGTGGTGAGTGGAACTTGGGATTTCTGTTCCAGACATTTTAGTACGCTTGTGTATATTTGAGAATTTGTCCACTCAAATGTCTCATGAGAAAGCAAAATATACAAGGAAAGGAGTATGGGTAAGCTGGGAAGCTGAGGGTTTGCAAAACAAGGATGACTGAGGACGCAGAAGAAGCAGGAGGTGGGAAGAGAGGAAAGGAAGTATGAGGTAGAAGATGAGGTAGAAGCAGATTTGCTCTCAAGTCATTTATAGGAGAGTCAGGCCACTTTTATGTATGTATTTTAGAAAAATGTTTTAAAAACATGACTGAATTCCATCTGAATTTCAGAGCTTTCTTTGCTTGCTACAAGTTTATATTATAAGTCTATTATATAACCTGATTACCCCCGCCTTTTTTTTAAAGGGCTTTGAGGTCAGATTGGCTTAGTGTTGATGAGCCAGTAGCTCAGGATGTGGTGCCTTGTTTTATGGTGGAGAGTTCAGCTGGGGGAGGGCCTTTGCATTTATTTTTGTAATTTGTGCTTTCGGATACCAGGCCTCCTGTCACTTGAGAACCTCTGAGCCCATTAGGCATAAAGGCAGAGGCAGAGGATTACTGGGCTCTGACGGTGCCCTCTTAAGTCCATAGTGAAGTGTGTGTGCTGGTAACTAGGATGAAGATAAGCAGCTCTTACCGGGTCGTAGTGTTGGTCTCTCGCTTAAATGCTCATAATGGAAAAGCAGACCTTTTAAGCATGTTTAGAAAGGGTTGGAACAAGTGAAATGAATCTGTTGGTGATCTGAGAGAGCTAAGTTTTTGTTTTTAGGTCTTGGCCTACCCTAATGCACCAGACCTGTTTTTAACCCAGTGTTTCCAGAAGTGTAGGATAGGAGATGGTCCATGAGGTGACTTGAAGTGAAGCAGGTGACTTAAGCTGGTACATGGCCAAACGTAAGAGAATCCTGAATCACATTGTCTCAGGGCTCTTTCAAGGCCTGATTAAGTTGAGAAGAAAGTCTCATTTGAGCGCTGGCCTGTCACTAACACTCAGCGGCACTTGTTAATCTCCTTTTTAACACAGAAAATAGGCCTCAGAACCTTCCTCAGGCTTCAGTGGCTGGCTGGAATTTAATAATATGGTTTATGTTTGTGTACATTTTATTTATTTACTTTTAAAATTTTTATTGGAGTATGGTTGCCTTACAATGTTGTGTTAGTTTCTGCTGTACAGCAAAGTGAATCAGCTACACATATACATATATCCCCTCTTTTTTGGATTTCCTTCCTATTTAGATCTCCACACAGCATTGAGTAGAGCTCCCTGTGCTATACAGTAGGTTATCATTAGTTATCTATTTTATACATAGTAGTGTATATATGTCAATCCCAATCTCCCAATTCATCCCACCCTCCCTTTCCCCTCTTGGTGTCCATATGTTTGTTCCCTACATCCGTGTCTCTATTTCTGTTTTGCAAATAGGTTCATCTGTATGTACATTTTAAATGTGATTATTTTATAAGATTGTTTACTTTCACATAGTTGTTTTAGATGTTTACTATCGTGTAATTATTTTAAATGTTTCATATAATTATTTAAAATAAATGGCATTATTTTAAATGTCATAAATGTTCTCTTACGATAGGTAACACTAGTGATATAACTTTTCCTTATTAGAAAAAGGCTTTTTATTGTAAAAGAAAAGTCAAATACAGAACATCACGCAAAGCAAATGTGTAGCTTTACTGTGTTATTTTTAAACAAACATGATCGTAACCTTCCCTTAAGTCAAGAATTAGGATTTTGCTCCCTGCCCCAGTGATCCCATCCATGAGCCACATTCTTATCATCACCCCCTCTGTCCCTGAAGTAGCCACTGTCTTGCTTTTTAAAGTAGATGCTTCCCTGCATTTCTTTATAGTAATATTGCCAGGTATGCATCTCAAGACTACCAATGTTTATTCTTGTCTATTTAAAGGAAATTTGTGTCTTTTAAGACTCTTTTAATCAATGGATTTCCCTTCCATTACTCTGCTCCTCCCCAGCCCCTGGCCCTTGCCCCCCTTTTTTTCCCTAACAATTTATCTGTGGAAGAATCCAGGTTGTTTTAGCGGTAGGCTTTCCTACAGTCTGAATTTTGCTGTCTGCACTGTCCCAGTACAGCTCACCTGTCCTCTCTGTCCTGCAAGTTGGTAGCTGGATCGCCAGGCCTGATCAGACTCATGTTTGGACCCTATGGCAAGACCTCAGATAGTGACGTGTTCTTTCACTACGAGGCACCTAATGTCTTCTTCTCCCTCTTTTTGTGATGTTACCTGCTGTTAGTGCTCAGTGCCTAGACCCATTAATTCACTGGGAGTGGGAAGATTCTGATAATCTAATAGGTTTTTTTTCATTTATTAATTGAGATACTTTTATAAAGAGATGGTTGCCTCGTCTGCTATTTTCTTTTTTTTTTAAGTGACCAATTAGGTTTCTTTTAAAAAAAATTAAACATTTAAAGAATATTGTAAATTACATGCAGTTGTAAGAAATAATACAGAGATCCTGTGCACCTTCCCCCCAGTTTCCTTCAATGATAACATCTTGTATAACTATAGTACAGCTTTACAACCAGGAAACTGACACAACCCACTTACCTTTGTCTGGTTTTAGCAGTTTTATATGTATTCATTTGTATGTGTGTATTTAGTTGTATGCAGTTTTATCACAAATGTAGATTTGTATAATCACCAGATTAAAAAATTATCTTCATGAACCTATGGATTTAAAAATATTTTATGGGTTTTATTCACTTGGAATCATGATACCTTTTGAATGTCAAAGTTTCCTATTTTGGGGTATTGAGTGCCTCTTTAAGTTCTTGTGAGTTCTTTTTTCCTTCTCTTTTTAAAACAGCTTTATTGAGATATTTATTATCCCACAGAATTCACCATTTAAGTGCACAATTTATTCAGCTTTTTCTGGTGCATTTATAGAGTCGTGCAGCCGTCACCACCATCCCAGTGCAAAACATATCCACCAGCCCAAAAGGAACCATGTGCCCATTTGCAGTCCCTCCTCATTCCCACCCCGAGCCTTAAGCAACTGTCCTGAGTCCTTTTGGAGTAACCCTAGTCGTCTTTCAGTGCTTCCTTGCTTTCTATAATGACCCCCTGGCCTGGAATCAGCCATTTATTTAAGAAACACTAGCACCTTTTAGTAGAAAATAGTATTCCAGGACCCTGTCTAGGTTCTAGGTGTGCTCATTGCCTAAGGTTGGTCATTGTTTCTAGGCCTCTTCAGTGGGCAGAGCTATGATAAAATGCTCTATGAGTTCATACCAATGTTTCTAGGTTAGGGTTTATAACTTAGCCTGTTTTTGTATTACATGTATCTCCTTCCTTCCACATCAAGAATCCTGGTTCTCAAGTACACAGGGGATGATAGAATCAGAATAACCTATAATTACTCATTTATTTTATCCCAGCTCTTATACATGGCAGTCTCAAAATAACAAGACTAATGCTACCATCACCAATGGAATTACTGAGACCAGGTCAAAAAAAAAAAAAAATAGCTTTTACATTTGCATTTCCTGTTTCTCTCCCAGTTTTAAAATTGTTGTACTATTTCTGTATTATCAGAGCATGTGTCCATTACATAGAGTACTCACTTCCACAAGTAACTATATGTTTAATGCTTTCTATGTTCAATGTCTCTCTAGTCATTTGGATTAATGAAGCTTTTTCTCTTCTAGATTCTTAAGGAAATGGTCTTGGGGACAGTATTGCCTAGTTTTTGCATATTGTTGACAGTTTGTTATTGCCCGTTAGACTTTAAAGTCAGTTCTGCTGGATATGAAATCTGGTTCACTTTTGTTTTTCTTGAGTATCTTATATATGTTATTTTGTTTTCTCTTGGAATAGGCATTACTGTTGAAAGTCTGATGATAGTCAAATTTTCTTTCCCTTGAAAGCTACTTGTTGTTTCTGCCTAGATACCGAAGGATTTTTTTTTTCTTTTTCTTTAGTATCTAGTGATTTTACCAGAATATATCTTGGTGTTTCTTTGTGGGTCAGTATTCTCAGGTATGGGGTGTGTTCTTTTAATATGTAGCTTCAAAAATTTTTTTTCTAATTTCAGGAAATTTTTCTTAAAGTTTTTGCTATTTTTTTCTGTGCCCTTACTTTTTTTTTCTTCTTTAGGAATTCTTAAGATATCTGTTTGTAGGATTCATTTTCAGTGTTTATCACTTTTGAATATTTCTATCTCTTTTTTTTAAATTAAATTCTTCCTTTTCATCTTCTTTGTCTCTTAAGTATTCTTGTATTCATTTCTGAACTGACTTTTTCTTTTGTTTTAGTTGTTTCTTGAGTTCTCTACCTCATCTGAGTTTGCTGATTCTGATTTATTCTCAGGAATCATTTTCTTAATTCCGCTGACCTCATTTTTTTTTTTTTTTTTTTTTTTTTTTACGGTACGCGGGCCTCTCACCGCTGTGGCCTCTCCCGCCGCGGAGCACAGGCTCCGGACGCGCAGGCCCAGCGGCCACGGCCCACGGGCCCAGCCACTCTGTGGCATATGGGATCCTCCCGGACCGGGGCACGAACCCGCGTCCCCTGCATCGGCAGGCGGACCCTCAACCACTGCGCCACCAGGGAAGCCCCCTGACCTCATTTTGAAATGGCCTGCTGCAGGCTTATTTTGAGCATGACTTAACCTTTAGAAGGAGGCGTGGCCCAGGGTAGCTTCTGTAACTTCACAGAACTCTTTCTTCAGTTGTACTCATGTAGGCTTAAAAAGTATGGCCTCCTGGAACTTCCCTGGTCGTCCAGTGGTTAAGACTCCGTGCTTCCACTGCAGGGGGCACAAGTTCGATCCCTGGTTGGGGAACTAAGATCCCACATGCCCTGCGTCCAAAAAAAAAAAAGTCCTCCTGCTTCCTCAGATTGCCGGCATCTCTCCCCCTCCACTCCTTCTCCTTTTCTCTCTTGTCCCTTGTTTTCTGGAGTTTGATTTCATTCTCTGAGGTTTCTCCTTGGTGAGGGTCTCTTTTCTGGAAGGGAACCCTGGCAGGTCAGTGTAAAGAATTCATAGGGCAAGACTGTTCGAAGGCCTTTATACTCTCTCACTGTGGGCCCCTTACATACACTCACCAGCAGAGTGGGCAGAATTCCTTCCCGTTTTCAGTGCTTTCTCACACTGTAATTCTCTGCTTTCCGGTGATACCCATTGGCTACTTTGGGATTTTCCTCGTCACATCTCTGATGACTTGCTGTTTCTTCTGCTTTCTCCTGCCCAGCCATAGGCATCATGCAGGTTGTATGGCTATTGGCAGTTTTTCCTCACCTACTTGTATTCTGGCTTTGATTAAGTACCCTGTCACATAGATTGGCTCTGCATGTTGTTCTTGGGTTTTTGGTGTTGTTTTCGAGTGGTTATCTAGTTGTTCTGTCTTGTTTTTTTTCGTTTTTTGTTTTTTCCGTACGCAGGCCTCTCACTGTTGTGGCCTCTCCCGTTGCGGAGCACAGGCTCCGGACACGCAGACTCAGTGGCCATGGCTCACGGACCCAGCCGCTCCGTGGCATGTGGGATCTTCCCGGACCGGGACACGAACCCGTGTCCCCTGCATCGGCAGGCGGACTCTCAACCACTGCGTCACCAGGGAAGCCCTGTTTTTTAGTGTATACAGTTTTGAGGCAAAACATGGATCTGGCTCTCAGGGCTTGCTTGTAAAGATAAACTGTGAATTTAATGGTTAAAAATAGAGTACATGTGCATGCTGGAATTTTCTTACTCGTGATTATTCTTTGGATGCTGAATTTGAAACAGGGTCTTAAAAGCTATAGGTATCAAATCCTAGAAAGGATTAAGGTTGTCGTGTTGTTGATTTTGTTGGTTTGGGGGTATTTTACCCTAGAAAAATTATTGTTGAAAAGGATGGTATTTAAAATATTTAATTTCTAAAAAGTATGTTTCATTTTTTTACTTGTGTCATTAATGTATCTCATAAATCTTTGACAGAGGAATGGCTGTGGGGTGGGAGAAAACAGTTCCTCTTGATGGGAGCCTGAGAAACAATGATCACCTATTGGTTTGTAATTTGGTACTTTCAAAGTTGTTAACAGTTTAAGGAAACAAATTCCTGAATAAGTGTCCTCCATAAAGGAGGATGGGAGGCTATTTTGAGATGTTATTTTCAAATGAAAGCCAATTTCAGCGAGGATTCAGAATTACCAAGGCTGCTGCTTCTTTTTCTTCTTTTTTGAGTAAAAAAAAACAATGTGTAAAAAAACAATGTGTCTTCTGCCTAAAGGACATCCTTTGGTAAATGTTTTTGTTATTAATTGTCTTAAAATATCTTTATTTTGCTTCATTACTGAAAGATATTTTCACCAAGTAAAAATTTTAGGTTGGCAGTTATTTCCTGTCAGTACACCATAGGGCTTATTTCACTGTCTTCTGGCTTTTGTTGTTGCCATTCAAAAGTCAGCCGTCAGGAACATCTCTTGCTCTTCCCCTGTAGGTGATTGGACTCTGCCTGCTTTTAAAACTGTCTCCTGTCTTTGTTATTCTACAGTGTCACTATGGTATGTCTAGGTGTTGATTTCTTTCATTTTTCCTGCTTGAGTTTTATTGGGCTTTCTGGGTCTCAGGAGTGGTGTTTTTAAAACAAATCTGGATTATTCTTTTTTTTTTTTTAATTTATTTTTTAGGCCACACCAAGTGGCATGTGGGATCTTAGTTCCCTGACCAGGGATCGAACCTGTGCCCCCTGCAGTGGAAGTGCAGAGTCCTAACCACTGGACCACCTGGGAATTCCCTGGATTATTCTTTTTTTGGGGGGAGGGAGAAAAGAATGTTGTCTTTTTTTTATTTTTATTTTTATACAGCAGGTTCTTATTACTCATCAGTTTTATACACATCAGTGTATACATGTCAATCCCAGTCGCCCAATTCATCACACCACGACCCTCACCCCCCTGCAGCTTTCCCCCCGTGGTGTCCATATGTTTGTTCTCTACATCTGTGTCTGAATTTCTGCCCCGAAAACTGGTTCATCTGTACCATTTTTCAAGGTTCCACATATATGCGTTAATATACGATATTTGTTTTTCTCTTTCTGACTTACTTCACTCTGTATGACAGTTTCTAGATCCATCCACGTCTCTACACATTACCCAATTTCATTCCTTTTTATGGCTGAGTAATATTCCATTGTATATATGTACCACATCTTCTTTATCCATTCGTCTGTCGAGGGGCATTTAGGTTGCTTCCATGACCTGGCTATTGTACATAGTGCTGCAATGAACATTGGGGTTCATGTGTCTTTTTGAATTATGGTCTTCTGTGGGTATATGCCCAGTAGTGGGATTGCTGGATCATATGGTAATTCTATTTTTAGTTTTTTAAGGAACCTCCATACTGTTCTCCATAGTGGCTGTATCAGTTTACATTCACACCAACAGTGCAAGAGGGTACCCTTTTCTCCACACGCTCTCTAGCATTTGTTGTTTGTAGATTTTCTAATGAAGCCCATTCTAACTAGTATAAGGTGATGATACCTCATTGTAGTTTTGATTTGCATTTCTCTAATAATTAGTGATGTTGAGCAGCTTTTCATGTGCTTCTTGGCCATATGTATGTCTTCCGTGGAGAAATGTCTATTTAGGCCTTCTGCCCATTTTTTGATTGGGTTGTTTGTTTTTTTAATATCGAGCTGCATGAGCTGTTTATATATTTTGGAGATTAATCCTTTGCCCATTGATTCGTTTGCAAATATTTTCTCCCATTCTGAGGGTTGTCTTTTCATCTTGTTTATGGTTTCCTTTGCTGTGCAAAAGCTTTGAAGTTTCATTAGGTCCTATTTGTTTATTTTTGTTTTTATTTTCATTACTCTAGGAGGTGGATCAAAAAAGATCTTGCTGTGATTTATGTCAAAGAGTGTTCTGCCTATGTTTTCCTCTAAGAGTTTTATAGTGTCCAGTCTTACATTTATGTCTCTAATCCATTTTGAGTTTATTTTTGTGTATGGTGTTAGGGAGTGTCTAATTTCATTCTTTTACATGTAGCTGTCCAGTTTTCCCAGCACCACTTATTGAAGAGACTGTCTTTTCTCCATTTTATATCTTTGCCTCCTTTGTCATAGATTAGTTTACCATATGTGCGTGGGTTTATCTCTGGGCTTTCCATCTTGTTCCATTGATCTGTGTTTCTGTTTTTGTGCCAGTACCATATTGTCTTGATTACTGTAGCTTTGTAGTATAGTCTGAACTCAGGGAGTCTTATTCCTCCAGCTCCGTTTTTTTCCCTAAAGACTGCTTTGGCTATTCGGGGTCTTTTGTCTCTTCATACAAATTTTAAGATTTTTTCTTCTAGTTCCGTAAAAAATGCCATTGGTAATTTGATAGGGATTGCATTGAATCTGTAGATTGCTTTGCGTAGTATAGTCATTTTCACAATATTGATTCTTCCAATCCAAGAACATGATATATCTCTGCATCTGTTGGAATCATCTTTAATTTCTTTCATCAGTGTCCTATAGTTTTCTGCATACAGGTCTTTTGTCTCCCTAGGTAGCTTTATTCCTAGATATTTTGTTCTTTTTGTTGCAATGGTAAATGGGAGTGTTGCCTTAATTTCCCTTTCAGATATTTCATCATTAGTGTATAGGAATGCAGGAGATTTCTATGCATTAATTTTGTATCCTTCAACTTTACTGAATTCACTGATTAGCTGTAGTAGTTTTCTGGTGGCATCTTTAGGATTCTCTATGTATAGTATCATGTCATCTGCAAACAGTGACAGTTTTACTTCTTCTTTTCCAATTTGTATTCCTTTTATTTCTTTTACTTCTCTGATTGCCATGGCTAGGACTTCCAAAACTATGTTGAATAATAGTGGTGAGAGTGGACATCCTTGTCTTGTTCCTGATCTCATAGGAAATGCTTTCAGTCTTTCACCATTGAGAATGATGTTTGCTGTGGGTTTGTCATATATGGCCTTTATTATGTTGAGGTAGATTCCCTCTACGCCCACTTTCTGGAGAGTTTTTATCATAAATGGGTGTTGAATTTTGTCAAAAGCTTTTTCTGCATCTATTGAGGTGGCCAAATGGTTTTTATTCTTCAATTTGTTAATATGGTGTATCACATTGATTGATTTGCGTATATTGAAGAATGCTTGCATCCCTGGGATAAATCCCGCTTGATCATGGTGTATGATCCTTTTAATGTGTTGTTGGATTCTGTTTGCTAGTATTTTGTTGAGGATTTTTGCATCTATATTCATGAGTGATATTGGTCTGTAATTTTCTTTTTTTGTAGTATCTTTGTGTGGTTTTGGTATCAGGGTGATGGTGGCCTCATAGAATGAGTTTGGGAGTGTTCCTTCCTCTGCAGTTTTTTGGAAGAGTTTGAGAAGGGTGGGTCTTAGCTCTTCTCTAAATGTTTGGTAGAATTCGCCTGTGAAGCCATCTGGTCCTGGACTTTTGTTTGCTGGAAGACTTTTAATCACAGTTTCAATTTCATTACTTGTGATTGGTCTGTTCATATTTTCTATTTCTTCCTGGTTCAGTCTTGGAAGGTTATACCTTTCTAAGAATTTGTCCATTTCTTCCAGGTTGTCCATTTTATTGGCATAGAGTTGCTTGTAGTAGTCTCTTAGGATGCTTTGTATTTCTGCGGTGTCTGTTGTAACTTCTTTTTCATTTCTAATTTTATTGATTTGAGTCCTCTCCCTCTTTTTCTTGATGAGTCTGGCTAATGGTTTATCAATTTTCTTTATCTTCTCAAAGAACCAGCTTTTAGTTTTATTGATCTTTGCTATTGTTTTCTTTGTTTCTATGTCATTTATTTTTGCTCTGATCTTTATGATTTCTTTCCTTCTGCTAACTTTGGGTTTTGTTTGTCCTTCTTTCTCTAGTTCCTTTAAGTGCAAGGTTAGATTATTTCTTTGAGATTTTTCTTGGTTCTTGAGGGAGGCTTGTACAGCTATAAACTTTCCTCTTAGAACTGCTTTTGCTGAATCCCGTAGGTTTTGGAATGTCGTGTTTTCATTGTCATTTGTTTCTAGGTATTTTTTGATTTCCTCTTTGATTTCTTCAGTGATCTCTTGGTTATTTAGTAACATAGTGTTTAGCCTCCATGTGTTTGTGTTTTTTACATTTTTTCCCCTATGATTCATTTCTAATCTCATAGCGTTGTGGTCAGACAGATGCTTGATATGATTTCAATTTTCTTAAATTTACTGAGGCTTGATTTGTGACCCAAGATGGGATCTATCCTGGAGAATGTTCTGTGCGCACTTGAGAAGGAAGTGTAATCTGCTGTTTTTGGATGGAATATCCTATAAATATCAATTAAATCTATCTGGTCTATTGTGTCATGTAAAGCTTCTGTTTCCTTATTTATTTTCATTTTGGATGATCTGTCCATTGGTGTAAGTGAGGTGTTAAAGTCCCCCACTATTATTGTGTTACTGTTGATTTCCTCTTTTATAGCTGTTAGCAGTTGCCTTATGTATTCAGGTTCTCCTATGTTGGGTGCATATATATTTATAATTGTTATATCTTCTTCTTGGATTGATCCCCTGATCATTTTGTAGTAGCCTTCCTTGTCTCTTGTAACATTCTTTATTTTAAAGTCTATTTTTTCTGATATGAGTATTGCTACTTGAGCTTTCTTTTGATTTCCATTTGCATGGAATATCTTTTTCCATCCCCTCACTTGCAGTCTGTATGTGTCCCTAGGTCTGAAGTGGGTCTCTTGTAGACAGCATATATATGGGTCTTGTTTTTGTATCCATTCCTGTGTCTTTTGGTTGGAGCATTTAATCCATTCACGTTTAAGGTAATTATCAATATGTATGTTCCTATTACCATTTTCTTAATTGTTTTGCATTTGTTTTTGTAGGTTGTTTTCTTCTCTTCTGTTTCCCACTTAGAGAAGTTCCTTTAGCTTTTGTTGTAGAGCTGGTTTGGTGGTGCTGAATTCTCTTAGCTTTTGCTTGTCTGTAAAGCTTTTGATTTCTCCATCGAATCTGAATGAGATCCTTGCTGGGTAGAGTAATCTTGGTTGTAAGTTCTAACATATCATCACTTTAAGTATATCATGCCACCCCCTTCTGGCTTATAGAGTTTCTGCTGAGAAATCAGCTGTTAACCTTATGGGAGTTCCCTTGTATTTTATTTGTCCTTTTTCCTTTGCTGCTTTCAGTAATTTTTCTTTGTCTTTAATTTTTGCCAATTACATTACTATGTGTCTTGGCGTGTTTCTCCTTGGGTTTATCCTGTATGGGACTCACTGCGCTTCCTGGACTTGGGTGGCTATTTCCTTTCCCATGTTAGGGAAGTTTTCAACTATAATCTCTTCAAATATTTTCTTGGGTCCTTTCTCTCTCTTCTCCTTCTGGGACTCCTATGATGTGAATGTTGTTGCGTTTAATGTTGTCCCAGAGGTCTCTTAGGCTGTCTTCATTTCTTTTCATTCTTTTTCCTTTATTCCGTTCCACAGCACTGAATTCCACCATTCTGTCTTCAGGGTCACTTGTCCATTCTTGTGCCTCAGTTATTCTGCTATTGATTCCTTCTAGTGTAGTTTTCATTTCATTTATTGTATTGTTCATCTCTGTTTGTTTGTTCTTTAATTCTTTTAGGTCTTTGTTAAATATTTCTTGCATCTTCTCGATCTTTGCCTCCATTGTTTTTCTGAGGTCCTGGATCATCTTCACCATCATTATTCTGAGTTCTTTTTCTGGAAGGTTGCCTATCTCCACTTCATTTAGTTGTTTTTCTGGGGTTTTATCTTGTTCCTTCATCTGGTACATAGCCCTCTGCCTTTTCATGTTGTCTATCTTTCTGTGAATGTGGTTTTTTTTGTGTGTGTGTGAATGTGGTTTTTGTTCCACAGGCTGCAGGATTGTAGTTCTTCTTGCTTCTGCTGTCTGTCCTCTGGTCGATCTCTGGATTATTCTTAACACTCATGTTTTTTGTTTTTTGTTTTTTTTTTTTAAGTAGTTTGGCTTTAAAAGAATTTTTTTAATGTTTTTTAAAAAGTTTTTATTTATTTATTTTTGGCTGCATTGGGTCTTTGTTGCTGCGTGTGGGCTTTCCCCAGTTGCATTGAGCGGGGGCTGCTCTTCATTTCAGTGCATGAGCTTCTTACTCTGGTGGCTTCTCTTGTTGTGAAGCACAGGCTCTAGGTGTGCGGGCTTCAGCAATTGTGGCATGCAGGCTCAGTAGTTGTGGCTTGCAGGCTCTAGAGCGCAGGCTCAGTAGTTGTGGCCTGCATATAATTTTTGCTTGCAGCACTCATACATATTTTTTATAATTTAAAGGAGAAAGTAATCTATTATATTTACCCAAACTATTTCTGTTGCTCTTCCTTCATTCCTGAAGTTCCATGTTTCTCTTCACCTTAAAAAACTTCTTTTAGGGTTTGTTTTAGAGCAAGTCTTATGGTGATGAATTCTCTTAGTTTCTCTTCATCTGCAAATGTCTTTATTTCACCTTCATTCTTGAATGCTATTTTCACTGGATACACAGTCCTGGGTTGACAGTTCTTTGCTTTCATCACTTCAAAAATATTTTGCTCTTTTCTGTTCATGTGGTTTCTAATAACAGTCATTTGAATCACTGTTCTCTCATATGTATTGTGTCACTTTTTTTCCCTGGCTTCTTTCAAGATTTAAAAATTGTTTTGTCTGCAGTAGTTTGATTATGCTTTTGGACATTGTTTTCTTAGAGATTATCCTGTTTGGGGTTTGTTGAGATACTTGTGTCTGTAAATTTGTGTCTTTAACCATATTTGGGGGAGTTTTTAGCCATGATTCCAAATATTTTTTCAACACCAATGTTGCCTCTCATTTTGGGATACCAATGCATGAATGTTAGACCTTTGATTATCTGAGAGGTGCCTTAGGCTTTGTTCACTGTTTAAAAAATTTTTTTCTCTATTCTTAGTTTGTGTACTTTCTTTTGATATGTCTTCAAGTTTCCTATTTTCTCTGTCATTTTCATTCTGCTCTTGAGCCTGTCCAGTGAATTTTGATTTTCATATATTGTATTTTGCAATTCTAAAGTTTCCTTTTTAAGAGTAGCTCCTGCTTCTCTGTTGAGAATGAATGCCTGTCTTTTCATTCATTTCAAGAGCATTCATCTTTACCTCATAGCTGATGGTTATAATAGCTGCTTTGGTCTTTGTCTGATAATTCCAATATCTGGGTCATCTTGGGGTTGACACCTGTTCATTTTCTTTTCCCTTCAGTATTGGGACTCTGGGTCCTGTTATAATGCTCTGGAGAAAGTTGACTTTTTTTGAGGCAATCAACCTGATAACCTCATTAAGTACAGATCTGAAGTTTTGTCTTGCCTACTGCTAGTAGTGATTTTGTAGCTCTGTTCATTCATCCCTTTCATGCTAGCATAGCACTGTAGTTATTTTTTTCTTTGTCGTAACTAGCATTTTACTTTTTTTAATTGAATTATATTTGATTTACAATGTTGTGTTAATTTCTGCTGTCCAGCAAAGTGATTCAGTTATACATATATATATATATATATTGCTTTTCATATTCTTTTCCATTATGGTTTATCACATTTTACTTGTTTAATCAATTTCTTGCAGTTGATTAAAGGCATAATAATGCCTACCTAGTAGAGTATTGTAAAGACCAAATGAAATAATATACACAGAATCACCTAGTAGTACAATATCTAGCACATAAAGAGCCTTTTAATAAATGTTGTTATTCTGGTTTCTTCAAATGCACTATCTCTTTGCCTGGCCTAATTGAAAATTTGTTTAAATCTTCTTTGCTTCACTCTTGCCCATTTTCATGAATTGGAAATGCCACATAAAGTGTTCTACCAAATTACAATGATATTTTCAAAGGATTTGCTATTGTGAAATAAAGCCTCTTGGATTGTCTCAGAGTCCTTGACTGGAGGAATATACAAGTGATAAATATGTTTTTGGTGGGGGAGGGAGGTAAAATATATATATAACATAAAATTTATCATTTTAATTATTTTTAAACGGGTAATTCATTGACATCATGTACATTCCCAATGTTGTGCAACCCTCAATCACCACTGTGCATTTCCCGAGCTTGTTCACCCTCCCAAACAGAAACTCCGTACCATTAAACAATAATTTTTCATTCTCTCCTCCCCTAGCCCCTGGTAACCTTTTTTCTACTTTGTGTCTCTTTTAATTACTCTATTCTAAGTGCCTCATAGATGGAATCATACAATATTTGTCCTTTTATGATTGGCTTATTTCACTTACCATAATGTCTTCAAGGTTCATTCGTGTTGTAGCATGTATCAGAATTTCACATGTATCAGAATTTCATTTCTTGATAAACAACAAGGCCCTGCTGATTAGCACAGGGAAACGTATTCAGTATTCTGTGATAAACCATAATGAATATAAAAAAAGAATGTATATATATGTATAACTGAATCACTTTGCTGTACAGTAGAAATTAACTTTGTAAATCAACTATACTTCAATAAAAAAAAGAATTTCATTCCTTTTTAAGGCTGAATAATATTCCAGTGTCTCTGTATACTGCATTTTGTTTAATCATCTGTCAGTGGATGTTTGGGTTGTTTTCAGCTTTTGCGTATTGTGAATAATGCTGCCATGAGCATTGGTGTACAAGTATCTGGCTGAGTCCCTGCTTTCAATTCTTTTGCGTACATACAGTAACGTATCTTTTTTTTGGATTCATGCCTCCTTGATTGTCTGCCATCCATCAGTGGGGTCTGTTTTTTGACTTCTAGTGATGGAAATGAGTCTAGCTCCCTCTGTTTGAAGATTTGCTTTTTGGCATAAAATATGGGCTGTTTGTTTAGCAAACCATCAGAAATGTCCTACTGTCTTCTAGGTACTGTGCTATTCCTGAGAATACAGCGATGAAACATAACTTCCCTGTCTTTTAGCTGTGCAAAGTCTAAGGGATACAGTAACATCAACTCTGAACTGATATGAGGTGTTTTTATTGTTTTGTTTTGTTTTTTTGCGGTACGTGGGCCTCTCATTGTTGTGGCCTCTCCCGTTGCGGAGCACAGGCTCCGGACGCGCAGGCTCAGCGGCCATGGCTCACGGGCCCAGCCACTCCGCGGCATGTGGGATCTTCCCAGACTGGGGCTCGAACCCGCGTCCCCTGCATCGGCAGGCGGACTCTCAACCACTGCGCCATCAGGGTGTGTCTTTTTTTTTTTTCTGATTTATGACTTTTTAATAGAGAAATAAAAATGAAAACACGTATCTCATCTGTTTAAAAATTCTTGAAAAGAATGAGAGTGTATGAAGTCCATCCTATTCTGTAGTGGAAGTACATCAGCAGGTGCTGTGATAAAGAGAAATGGTGAGGAGTTGGGGGAGATGCCAGGAAAGCTGAATTTGCTAGGTTGATCAGAGAAGGCCTGTGTGAGGAAGAGCCATTTTAGGGAAGCCTTGCAGGTGAGGAAGAACTCATCTTGGGATGAACTAGAGCACAGTGTCTGGTGGAGGGCCTACTATGTCCGGATGTGTTGACCATCCGCCTTCAGCTTTACATGGTCAGGACTCAGCTAAGCTTACTCTGGGAAGTCCATTTGAAATGCCCTTCCGTTGTCCCACATTCCAGATTTAGATGCTTCCATTTATTTGTTCTTATGGCTTCTTGTGCCTTCCTTTTATGTCATTTACCTCCCCTATAATTATTTGTGTAGGTGTTTGTTGAATGCCCTTTGCTTTACCTGATATGTCTTGTGATGGTGGGTGGGGATGCTTCTGTATTATTCACAATATCCCCAGCCTAGTAACGGTCACTTAATAAGCACTTAATAAATATTTGTCGAAAAATGAAAGAATGCCATTTGGGTTATCACCTGGGGGAGCATTAGTTTTTGAGGGCTGAGGGGCTCAGACCTGGTATGACCTGTCTTATGTTGGAAAGGCAGCTTTTCCTTGGCACGAGAACACTGATCCAATCAACAGGGTTAAGGTCGGTTCACAGTAACTGAAGAGTCTTGGCAAGAGTGATCCAGGGCTGGCTGATTGGATAAGAAGGAAACATGGTCAGACAACCGTATTTTATGTCTGTTTTTGAAAGGAGTAGTTGTCCACCTGTCTTAGGAGTCAGTGTGTGGTGTAGGCTCAGGAAGCAAAGCATGTTAACCCTGGAAACTGAGAACCCAATATAATAAGATAACAGGGCACAATATTTTATTCCAGCCTGCTCCAAAACAAGGCACCTGATCAGAATGAGTGTGAGTGAGGTGTGTTGGGGTCCCAGGAGCTCAGATTCCAAATATCTGTTTAAGGTGTTCTTAAGTGCCTTTTCAAGTCATGGGTCTTTTGAGGTCTGTCTTGGATTAAGAAATAAAAATGATTCTCACATCCCCCCTACCTCCCAGCTGTTGGCGTTTGCACCATAAAATCTCCTTGGTGAGACAAAGACAGACTATCTAGTAGGGAGTCCTGCTCAGGGGATATCCAGCATTAAGAAAAATTTATGCAAAAATGAAGGTTTAGAATGGAGGGAGCTTCCAAAATCATCAGGCAAAAACCCTTCCTCTTGTAGATGAGGCAGCCATGGCCCAGGAGGGGAAATGGCTCCCCTCAGTTCTCAGTAATGTTTGAGGGGGGCCATGAAATAGTACCTGAGAACTAGTATAGTACCTTTCCCCTTACGGACCCCTGTGCAAAACGCATAAGACAACGGCTGATTCTCTCTCTCTTTAAAAGTATATCCCGCTGAAAAAGCATATCCCACTGAAAGACTATATTTAAAATTGGTGTTTATCCAGAAGATGGTCACGCAAGGTGCTGAGGGCTTTGGAAACCATGGAAACCTCAGGAACAGGTGAACTTATTTGTTAAATAAATGTTGATCCTGTGTATGCTATGGGCCTGGCAGTGCCAGACAGCTGGCAGAAGACCTCAGACTTCCCAAAAGTCAAGAATTTCCCATGTACCTAGGGAGGGCAAAAGAAAAAATGGAGACAAAAGAACAGGGACAGGACCTGCACCTAGGGGAGGGAACTGTGAAGGAGGAAAGGTTTTCACACATTAGGAAGCCCCTTCACTGGCAGAGATAGGGGTGGGGGCAGGTGGGAAGCTTCGGAGCCACAGAGGAGAGCGCAGCCACAGGGTTGCGGAGGGCAAAGCAGAGAGATTCCCACAAAGAGGATCGGTGCCGACCAGCACTCGCCAGACTGAGAGGCTTATGTGCGGGTGCCAGGACGGGTGAGGGCTGGGAGCTGAGGCTCGGGCTTCGGAGGTTGGATCCCAGGGAGAGGACTGGGGTTGGCTGCGTGAACACAGCCTGAAGGGGGCTAGTGCGCCACAGCTAGCCAGGAGGGAGTCCAGGAAAAAGCCTGGACTTACCTAAGAGGCAAGAGACCATTCTTTCAGGGTGTGCGAGGAGAGGGGATTCAGAGTGCCCCCTAACTGAGCTCCAGAGATGGGTGTGAGCCGTGGCTGTCAGCGCAGACACCAGAGACGGGCATGAGACTCTAAGGCTGCTGCTGCAGCTGCCAAAAAGCCTGTGTGCGAACACAGGTCACTGTCCACACCACCCCTCCTGGAAGCCTGTGCAGCCCGCCACTGCCAGGATCCTGTGATCCAGGGATAACTTCCCTGGGAGAATGCACAGCGCGCCTCAGGCTGGTGCAATGTCACACTGGCCTCTGCCGCCGCAGGCTTGCCCCGCTTTCCGTACCCCTCCCTCCCCCCGGCCTGAGTGAGCCAGAGCCCCTGAAGCAGCTGCTCCTTTAACCCCGTCCTGTCTGGGTGAAGAACAGACACCCTCAGGTGACCTACAAGCAGAGGTGGGTCCAAATCCAAAGCTGAACCCTGGGAGCTGTGCGAACAAAGAAGAGAAAGGGAAATCTCTGCCAGCAGCCTCAGGAGCAGCGGATTAAACCTCCACAATGAACTGGATGTACCCTGCATCTGTGGAATACCGGAATAGACAACGAATCATCCCAAAGTTGAGGTGGTGGATTTTGGGAGCAACTGTGGACTGGGTGTTTGCTTTCTGCATCTAATTTCTTCCTGGCTTTATGTTTATCTTAGTTTAGTATTTAGAGTTTATTATCATTGGTAGATTTATTTATTGATTTGGTTGCTCTCTTCCTCCTTTTATATATGTATATATATATTTTTTTCTTTTTCTCTTTTTGTGAGTGTGTATGTGTATGCTTGTTTGTATGATTTTGTCTGTATAGCTTTGCTTTTACCATTTGTCCTAGGGTTCTGTCTGTCCTTTTTTTTTTTTTTTTTTTTAGTATAGTTTTTAGCTCTTGTTATAATTGGTTGATTTGTTTTTTGGTTTGGTTGCTATCTCCTTTTTTTATTACTTTTTAATTAAAAAAATTTTTAATAATGATTTTTTATTGTTTATTTTAATAACTTTATTTTATTTTATTCTATTGTTTTCTTTCTTTTTTTTCTCCCTCCTCTTCTGAGCTGTATGGCTGACAGGGTCTTGCTGCTCTGGCCGGGTGTCAGGCCTGTGCCTCTGAGGTGGGAGAGCCGAGATCAGGACATTGGTCCACCAGAGACCTCCCAGCTCCACATAATATCAAGTGGCGAAGGCTCTCCCAGAGATCTCTGTCGCAACGCTAAGACCCAGCTCCACTCAACAACCAGCAAGCTACAGTGCTGGACACCCTGTGCCAAACAACTAGCAAGACAGGAACACAACACCACCCACTAGGAGAGAGGCTGCCTAAATTCATAATAAGGTCACAGACACCCCAAAACACACCACCAGACGTGGTCCTGCCCAGCAGAAAGACAAGATCCAGCCTCATCCACCAGAACACAGGCACTAGTCCCCTCACCAGGAAGCCTACACAACCCACTGAACCAACCTTAGCCACTGGGGGGCAGACACCCAAAACAACAGGAATTACGAACCTGCAGCCTGCAAAAAGGAGACCTCAAACACAGTAAGTTAAGCAAAATGAGAAGACAGAGGAACACACAGCAGATGAAGGAGAAAGATAAAAACCCACCAGACCAAACAAATGAAGAGGAAATAGGCAGTCTACCTGAAAAAGAATTCAGAATAATGATAGTCAAGATGATCCATAATCTTGGTAGAATGGAGAAAATACAAGAAACTTTTAACAAGAACCTAGAAGAACTAAAGAGCAAACAAACAGTGATGAACAACACAATAAATGAAATTAAAAATTCCCTAGAAGGAATCAATAGCAGAATAACTGAGGTAGAAGAACGGATAAGTGACCTGGAAGATAAAATAGTGGAAATAACTACTGCAGAGCAGAATATAGAAAAATGAATGAAAAGAATTGAGGACAGTCATAGAGACCTCTGGGACAACATTAAACACACCAACAGTCGAATTATATTATAGGGGTCCCAGAAGAAGAAGAGAAAAAGAAAGGGATTGAGAAAATATTTGAAGAGATTATAGTTGAAAACTTCTCTAATATTGGAAAGAAAATAGTCAATCAAGTCCAGGAAGGGCAGAGAGTCCCATACAGGATATTTTCAAGGAGAAACAAGCCAAGACACATATTAATCAAACTATAAAAATTAAATACAGGGGCTTCCCTGGTGGCACAATGGTTAAGAATCCACCTGCCAATGCAGGGAAAATGGGTTCGAGCCCTGGTCTGGGAATATCCCACATGCCACGGAGCAACTAAGCCTGTGTGCCACTGAGCTACTGAGCCTGTGCTCTAGAGCCTGCAAGCCATAACTACTGAGCCCATGTACCACAATTACTTAAGCCCGCACACCTAGAGCCCGTGCTCCGCAACAAGAGAAGTCACCACAATGAGAAGCCTGCGCACCGCAACAAACAGTAGCTCCCGCTCGCCAGAACTAGAGAAAGCCTGTGCACAGCAACGAAGACCGAATGCAGCCAAAAATAAATAAATAAATAATTAAAAAATTAAATACAAAGAAAAAATATTAAGAGCAGCAGGGAAAAACAACAAATAACATACAAGGGAATCCCCATAAGGGTTAACAGCTGATCTTTCAGCACAAACTCTGCAAGCCACAAGGGAGTTGCAGGACATATTCAAAGTGATGAAAGGGAAAAACCTACAGCCAAGATTACTCTACCCAGCAAGGATCTCATTCAGATTCGACAGAGAAATTAAAACCTTTACAGACAAGAAGAAGCTAAGAGAATTTAGCACCACCAAACCAGCTTTACAACAAATGCTACAGGAACTTCTCTAGGCAGGAAACACAAGAGAAGGAAGAGACCTAGAACAAGAAATCCAAAACAATTAAGAAAATGGTAATAAGAACATATATGTTGATAACTATCTTAAATGTAAATGGATTAAATGCTCCAACCAAAAGACATAGGCTGCCTGAATGGTTACAAAAACAAGACCCGTATACATGCTGTCTACAAGAGACCCACTTCAGACCTAGGGACACATACAGACTGAAAGTGAGGGGATAGAAAAAGGTATTCCATGCAAATGGAAATCAAAAGAAAGCTGGAGTAGTAATTCTCATATCAAACAAAAGAGACTTTAAAATAAAGACTATTACAAGAGACAAAGAAGGACACTACATAATGATCAAGGGATCAATCCAAGAAGAAGATATAACAATTGTAAATATTTATGAATCCAACATAGGAGCACCTCTACATAAGGGAAATGCTAACAGCTATAAAAGGGGAAATCAACAGTAACACAATCATAGTGAAAGTGAACACCTCACTTTCACCAGTGGACAGATCATCTGAAATGAAAATATATAAGGAAACACAAGCTTTAAATGATACATTAAACAAGATGGACTTAATTGATATTTATAGGATATTCCATCCAAAAACAACAGAATACACTTTCTTCTCAAGTGCTTATGGAACATTCTCCAGGATAAATCATATCTTGAGTCACAAATCTAGCTATGGTAAATTTAAGAAAATTGAAATCATATCAAGTATCTTTTCCGACCACAACGTTGTGAGACTAGATATCAATTTCAGGAAAAAAATCTGTACAAATACAAACACATGGAGGCTAAACAATACACTACTTAATAACCAACAGATCACTGGAGAAATCAAAGAGGAAATCAAAAAATACCTAGAAACAAATGACAATGAAAACACGATGACCCCAAACCTATGGGACTCAGCAAAAGCAGTTCTAAGAGGGAAGATTATAGCAATACAGTCCTACCTCAAGAAACAAGAAACATCTCAAGTAAACAACCTAACCTTACACCTAAAGCAATTATAGAAAGAAGAACAAAAAACCCCAAAGTTAGCAGAAGGAAAGAAATCATAAAGATCAGATCAGAAATAAATGAAAAAGAAATGAAGTAAACGATAGCAAATATCAATAAAACTAAAAGCTGGTTCTTTGAGAAGATCAACAAAATTGAGAAACCATTAGCCAGACTCATCAAGAAAAAAAAGGAAGAGGACTCAAATCAATAGAATCAGAAATGAAAAAGGAGAAGTAACAACTGACACTGCGGAAATACAAAGGATCATGAGAGATCACTACAAGGAACTGTATGCCAATAAAATGGAAAACCTGAAAGAAATGGACAAATTCTTAGGGAGACCCCGAATAGCCAAAGCAATCTTGAGAAAGAAAAATGGAGCTAGAGGAATCAGGCTCCCAGACTTCAGAGTATACTACAAAGCTACAGTAATCAAGACAGTATGGTACTGGCACAAAAACAGAAGTATAGATCAATGGAACAGGCTAGAAAGCCCAGAGATAAACCTACACACATATGGTCATCTTATTTTTGATGAAGGAGGCAAGAATATACAATGGAGAAAAGACAGTCTCTTCAATAAGTGGTGCTGGGAAAACTGGACAGGTACATGTAAAAGAATGAAATTAGAACACTCCTTAACACCATACACAAAAATAAACTCCAAATGGATTAAAGACCTAAATGTACGGCCAGATACTATAAAACTCTTACAGGAAAACATAGGCAGAACACTGACATAAATCACAGCAAGATCCTTTGACCTAATGAAACTTAAACGCTTTCTCACAGCAAAGGAAAACATAAACAAGAAGAAAAGACAACCGTCAGAATGGGAGAAAAAATTTGCAAATGAAGGATTAAATGACGAAGGATTAATCTCCAAAATTTACAAGCAGCTCATGCAGCTTAATAGCAATAAAACAAACAACCCAATCCAAAAATGGGCAGAAGACCTAAATAGACATTTCTCCAAAGAAGATGTACAGATTGCCAACAAACACATGAAAGAATGCTGAACATCGGTAATCATTAGAGAAATGCAAATCAAAACTACAATGAGCCTATCACCTCACTCCAGTCAGAATGGCCATCATCAAAAAATCTACAAACTATAAATGCTGGAGAGGATGTGGAGAAGAGAGAACCCTCTTGCACTGTTGGTGGGAATGTAAATTGATACAGTCACTATGCAGAACAGTTTGGAGGTTGTTTAAAAAACTAAAAATAGAAGTACCATACGACCGAGCCGTCCCTCTATTGGACATATACCCTGAGAAAACCATAATTCAAAAAGAGTCATGTACCACAATGTTCATTGCAGCTTTATTTACAATAGCCAGGACATGGAAGCAACCTAAGTGTCCATCAACAGATGAATGGATAAAGAAGGTGTGGCACACATATACAATGGAATATTATTCAGCCATAAAAAGAAATGAAATTGAGTTATTTGTAATGAAGTGCATGGACGTTGAGTCTGTCATGCAGAGTGAAGTAAGTCAGAAAGAGAAAAGCAAATACCATATGCTAACACATATATATGGAAGCTAAAAATAAAAGGTTCTGAAGAACCTAGGGGCAGGACAGGAATAAAGACGCAGATGTAGAGAATGGACTTGAGGACATGGGGAGGGCGAAGGGTAAGCTGGGACGAAGTGAGAGAGTGGTATGGACATATATACACTGCCAAATGTAAAATAGATAGCTAGTGGGAAGCCGCTGCATAGCACAGGGAGATCAGCTCAGTGCTTTGTGACCACCTAGAGGGGTGGTATAGGGAGGTTGGGAGGGAGACTCAAGAGGGAGGAGATACGGGGATGTATGTATATGTATAGCTGATTCACTTTGTTATGAAGCAGAAACTCACACACCATTGTTAAGCAATTATACTCCAATAAGGATGTTAAAAAAAAAACCTCCCCTTACTTAGAACTTAACCATAACCGTTACGTTAGCAGTTCAAAGATTTTGAGAAGTTCTGCAATTAAAAACTAGTATAAATTGATTAACCCAGTGCTTTCCTGGCTAGTTTGAATCCTTTGATTATGTTACTTTTTCTCCCCCCTGTACGTTCTAAAGTCATGTGGAAGACTTGGGAAACAGCCACTGGGAAATGCTTGGATAGTAGAACAGAGTTATAAATTGAATATCTGCGGCTGCAGGTTCTTTTCCTGGCTCTGTCACTACCTGCCACATTTCAGGGCTTATTTTTCCATCCTTAAAATGAGGGAATTTAAATATACGACCTCCCTGATCCTTCCCGTCTTTAAAATCCTGTGGCACTATAATCCTGCGTGTGTTAACTATGCAGCCAGGCTGGGAAAGCATCTTATATGCCTTTTCTATATTCTGTCTTTTGTTTGACCTTTTTTCTCAGAAGCCTCAGAACTTGTAAGCCATGAAAAAAAAGTACAGAAACAATCAAATAGTATTCAGACTTTCTGTAATTTCCCTGTTTTATACATTGAAAAAATGTCTGTAGTTAAGCCAGTAGCAATTTAAGGAACCTAAATGGAGCCTTCTTGTGAAGAGTTGTAATAAAAACCTCACTCTGGGGTGCCATGATTTTTACATATACTCATCCCTCTTTCCAGAGGGAAACTAGCCACACCATCTATTAATGTTGGTAGATTTTTAAAAATCCGTTGTTGATTTTTTTAAAAAAAACACGGTGACTTTTAGCAAGAGCCACAGAAACACACTCTTAGGTACAGTGATGCCAGTTCTAGAAATTTAGGAAAAGCAAAAACTAAATGAACATGTTTGAAGATGTTCACTGTAGTGTTATCTATAATAGTAAAAAAAGCAACAAAGTTGAATATAACCTCAGTGGTTCAATGTTAGGAGATTGGTTGGTAAATTACAGTACATCAACATGAGAAAATATTGTCCATCCTCTAAAAATGTTTGTTGTGAAGTTCAGATAAAGCATAAGAAAATATTTTATAAAGTAAATGAAAACAATCAATACATATAAATTTGGAAAAATATGTAAAAATGTGTATGCTTATTGATGAAACTGGAAGCTGAATATAAAAACAAAGTTTATAGAGAATGGTGAATATGTTATTTTAATTAAATTAATAAATAATTATTTAATATTGCTTACTTTTGTTTTTTCAATGTAAATTAACTCTCAGCTCTGTTAGAAGAACAAACTTAGAAAATCTGAATAAAAAATGTATTCACTGTAGATAATTTAGAAAAGAAAAATGACACAAAAAAGAACATTAAATATCACCCATCATCTCACCACCCAGAAATAATCATTGCAGACATTTCAGTATATATACCAGTAATCTTTTCTTGGTGGGGCGGGGGTGTGTCTGTGTGTGTCTCTTTCTAGACATATTTTTAAGCAGATTTGTACAGCCATACTTGCAACTGGCTTTTTTCACTTTAAATTGTGAACATTTATCCAAGTAGTTACGTTTTTTTCCTGCATATCATTTTTAGTTATTATGTTGTATTCCTTCATACGGATGCACAGTAAGGGACTCAGCCAGTCTCCCCTATGGGTATGCATGTGATGTAGCCTTTTGCTGAGTATTGTCAAATTGATTTCAAAATAGGTTATATCAGTTTACTTGGTCACCTTGCCTAAAGAAGTAAAAAATTACTTAAAAAAAATAAAACATTGTTTTGTCTTGTTTTTATGAATTTTTAAAAAAGCCCCAGATCCTGGACCTAGAGGTATGCTAAGTGGACCTATTAGGTATGCTAAGTGAAATAAGTCAGAGAGAGACAAATACTGTATTTTATCACATATATAGAATCCAGAAAGTAAAACAAACATACATATAATGAAACAGAAACAGATTCACAGATACAGAGAACAATATAGTGTTTACCAGTGGGGAGAGGAAAGGGAGGAAGGGCAAGATAGGGGTAGGGGAATAAGAGATACAAACTACTATGTACAAAATAGGTAGGGAACGAGGATATGTCGTACAGCACAGGGAAATAGAGCTATTGTAATAACTTTAAGTGGAGTATATGTTGTACACCTGAAACGAATACAATATTATAAATCAACTATGCTTCAATAAAAAAAAACTGTAGTAAAAAGCTGCAAATCTACTTTCCCCATGTTTATGGAGTTCTCAACTGAGAATGAGTCAACTAGATCACTTTTAAAGGGTTCTTTGATACTAAAGATCTCTTAGGCCGTTTTTCTTTTTTTTTAATTTTTAAATTTAATTTAATTTATTTATTTATACAGCAGGTTCTTATTAGTCATCAATTTTATACACATCAGTGTATACATGTCAATCCCAATCGCCCAATTCATCACACCACCACCACCACCACCACCACCCCAGCCGCTTTCCCCGCTTGGTGTCCATATGTTTCTCCTCTACATCTGTGTCTCTATTTCTGCCATGCAAACTGGTTCATCTGTACCATTTTTCTAGGCTCCACATATATGTGTTCATATACGATATTTGTTTTTCTCTTTCTGACTTACTTCACTCTGTATGACAGTTTCTAGATCCATCCATGTCTCCACAAATGACCCAATTTCATTCCTTTTTGTGGCTGAGTAATATTCCATTGTATATATGTACCACATCTTCTTTATCCATTCGTCTGTCAATGGGCATTTAGGTTGCTTCCATGACCTGGCTATTGCAAATAGTGCTGCAATGAACATTGGGGTGCATGTGTCTTTTTGAATTGTGGTTTTCTCTGTGTATATGCCCAGTAGTGGGATTGCTGGATCATATGGTAATTCTATTTTTAGTTTTTAAAGGAACCTTCATACTGTTCTCCATAGTGGCTGTATCAGTTTACATTCCCACCAACAGTGCAAGAGGGTTCCCTTTTCTCCACACCCTCTCCAGCGTTGGTTGTTTGTAGATTTTCTGATGATGCCCATTCTGACTGGTGTGAGGTGATACCTCATTGTAGTTTTGATTTGCATTTCTCTAATAATTAGAGATGTTGAGCAGCTTTTCATGTGCTTCTTGGCCATCTGTATGTCTTCTTTGGAGAAATGTCTGTTTAGGTCTTCTGCCCATTTTTTGATTGGGTTGTTTGTTTTTTTAATATTGAACTGCATGAGCTGTTTATGTATTTTGAGATTAATCCTTTGTCCGTTGAATTGTTTGCAGATATTTTCTCCCATTCTGAGGGTTGTCTTTTCATCTTGTTTATGGTTTCCTTTGCTGTGCAAAAGCTTTGAAGTTTCATTAGGTCCCATTTGTTTACTTTTGTTTTTATTTCCATTACTCTAGGAGGTGGATCAAAAAAGATCTTGCTGTGATTTATGTCAAAGAGTGTTCTGCCTATGTTTTCCTCTAAGAATTTTATAGTTTCCAGTCTTACATTTATGTCTCTAATCCATTTTGAGTTTATTTTTGAGTATGGTGTTAGGGAGTGTCTAATTTCATTCTTTTACATGTAGCTGTCCAGTTTTCCCAGGACCACTTATTGAAGAGACTGTCTTTTCTCCATTGTATATCCTTGCCTCCTTTGTCATAGATTAGTTGACCATAGGTGCGTGGGTATATCTTTGGGCTTTCTATCTTGTTCCATTGATCTATGTTTCTGCTTTTGTGCCAGTACCATATTGTCTTGATTACTGTAGCTTTGTAGTATAGTCTGAAGACAGGGAGTCTGATTCCTCCACCTCTGTTTTTTTCCCTCAGGACTGCTTTGGCTATTCGGGGTCCTTTGTGTCTCCATACAAATTTTAAGGTTTTTTGTTCTGGTTCCATAAAAAATGCCATTGGTAGTTTGTTAGGGATACATTGAATCTGTAGATTGCTTTGGGTACTATAGTCATTTTCACAATATTGATTTTTCCAATCCAAGAACATGATACATCTTTGCATCTGTTGGTATCATCTTTAATTTCTTTCATCAGTGTCTTATAGTTTTCTGCATACAGGTCTCTTGTGTCCCTAGGTAGCTTTATTCCTAGGTATTTTATTCTTTTTGTTGCAATGGTAAATGGGAGTGTTTCCTTAATTTCTCTTTCAGATATTTCATTAGTGTATAGGAATACAGGAGATTTCTATGCAATAATTTTGTATCCTTCAACTTTACCAAATTCATTGATTAGCTATAGTAGTTTTCTGGTGGCAACTTTAGGATTCTCTATATATAGTATCATGTCATCTGCCAACAGTGACAGTTTTACCTCTTCTTTTCCAATTTGTATTCCTTTTATTTCTTTTACTTCTCTGATTGCCATGGCTAGGACTCCCAAAACTATGTTGAATAATAGTGGCGAGAGTGGACATCCTTGTTTTGTTCCTGATCTCATAGGAAATACTTTCAGTCTTTCACCATTGAGAATGATGTTTGCTGTGGGTTTGTCATATATGGCCTTTATTATGTTGAGGTAGGTTTCCTCTATGCCCACTTTCTGGAGAGTTTTTTATCGTAAATGGTGTTGAATTTTGTCAAAAGCTTTTTCTGCATCTATTGAGATGATCATATGGTTTTTATTCTTCAGTTTGTTAATATGGTGTATCACATTAATTGATTTGCATATATTGAAGAATCCTTGCATCCCTGGGATAAATCCCGCTTGATCATGATGTATGATCCTTTTAATGTGTTGTTGGATTCTGTTTGCTAGTATTTTGTTGAGGATTTTTGCATCTATATTCATGAGTGATATTGGTCTGTAATTTTCTTTTTTTGTAGTATCTTTGTGTGGTTTTGGTATCAGGGTGATGGTGGCCTCATAGAATGAGTTTGGGAGTGTTCCTTCCTCTGCAATTTTTTGGAAGAGTTTGAGAAGGGTGGGTCTTAGCTCTTCTCTAAATGTTTGGTAGAATTCGCCTGTGAAGCCATCTGGTCCTGGACTTTTGTTTGCTGGAAGACTTTTAGTCACAGTTTCAATTTCATTACTTGTGATTGGTCTGTTCATATTTTCTATTTCTTCCTGGTTCAGTCTTGGAAGGTTATACCTTTCTAAGAATTTGTCCATTTCTTCCAGGTTGTCCATTTTATTGGCATAGAGTTGCTTGTAGTAGTCTCTTAGGATGCTTTGTATTTCTGCGGTGTCTGTTGTAACTTCTTTTTCATTTCTAATTTTATTGATTTGAGTCCTCTCCCTCTTTTTCTTGATGAGTCTGGCTAATGGTTTATCAATTTTCTTTATCTTCTCAAAGAACCAGCTTTTAGTTTTATTGATCTTTGCTATTGTTTTCTTTGTTTCTATGTCATTTATTTTTGCTCTGATCTTTATGATTTCTTTCCTTCTGCTAACTTTGGGTTTTGTTTGTCCTTCTTTCTCTAGTTCCTTTAAGTGCAAGGTTAGATTATTTCTTTGAGATTTTTCTTGGTTCTTGAGGGAGGCTTGTACAGCTATAAACTTTCCTCTTAGAACTGCTTTTGCTGAATCCCGTAGGTTTTGGAATGTCGTGTTTTCATTGTCATTTGTTTCTAGGTATTTTTTGATTTCCTCTTTGATTTCTTCAGTGATCTCTTGGTTTTTTAGTAACGTATTATTTAGCCTCCATGCGTTTGTGGTTTTTACGTTTATTTCCCTGTAATTCATTTCTAATCTCATAGTGTTGTGGTCAGAAAAGATGCTGGATGTGATTTCAATTTTCTTAAATTTACTGAGGCTTGATTTGTGACCCAAGATGTGATCTGTCCTGGAGAATGTTCCATGTGCACTTGAGAAGAAAGTGTAATCTGCTGTTTTTGGATGGAATATCCTATAAATACCAGTTAAATCTATGTGGTCTATTGTGTCATTTCAAGCTTCTGTTTCCTTATTTATTTTCATTTTGTATGATCTATCCATTCATGTAAGTGAGGTGTTAAAGTCCCCCACTGTTATTGTGTTACTGCCGATTTCCTCTTTTATAGGTGTTAGCATTTTCCTTATGTATTCAGCTTCTCTTATGTTGGGTGCATATATATTTATAAGTGTTATATCTTCTTCTTGGATTGACTCCCTGATCATTATGTAGTGTTCTTCCTTGTCTCTTGTAACATTCTTTATTTTAAAGTCTATTTTATCTGATATGAGTATTGCAACTCCAGCTTTCCTTTGATTTCCATTTGCATGGAATATCTTTTACTGTCCCCTCACTTTCAGTCTGTATGTGTCCCTAGGTCTGAAGTGGGTCTCTTGTAGACAGCATATATATGGGTCTTGTTTTTGTATCCATTCAGCAATCCTGTGACTTTTGGTTGGAGCATTTAATCCATTTACGTTTAAGGTAATTATCGATTTGTATGTTCCTATTACCATTTTCTTAATTGTTTTGGATTTGTTTTTGTAGGTCGTTTTCTTCTCTCGTGTTTCCCACTTAGAGAAGTTCCTTTAGCATTTGTTGCAGAGCTGGTCTGGTGGTGCTGAATTCACTTAGCTTTTGCTTGTCTGTAAAGCTTTTGATTTCTCCATCGAATCTGAATGAGATCCTTGCTGGGTAGAGTAATCTTTGTTGTAGTTTCTTCCGTTTCATCACTTTAAGTATATCATGCCTCGCCCTTCTGGCTTGTTGAATTTTTGCTGAGAAATCAGCTGTTAACCTTATGGGTGTGCACTTTTATGTTTTTTGTTGTTTTTCCTTTGCTGCTTTCAATAATTTTTGTTTGTCTTTAGTTTTTGCCAGTTTGATTACTATGTGTCTCGGTGTGTTTCTCTTTGGTTTATCCTGTATGGGACTCTCTGCACTTCCTGGTCTTGGGTGGCTATTTCCTTTCCCATGTTAGGGAAGTTTTCGACTATAATCTCTTCAAATATTTTCTTGTGTCCTTTCTCTCTCTCTTCTCCTTTTGGGACCCCTATAATGCGAACGTTGTTGTGTTTAATGTTGTCCCAGAGGTCTCTTAGGCTGTCTTCATTTCTTTTCATTCTTTTTTCTTTTTTCTATTCCACAGCAGTGATTTCCACCATTCTGTCTTCCAGGTCACTTACCTGTTCTTCTGCCTCAGTTGTTCTGCTATTGAACCCTTGTAGTGTAGTTTTCATTTCAGTTATTGTATCGTTCATCTCTGTTTGCTTGTTCTTTAATTCTTGTATTTCTTTGTAAAACATTTTTTGCGTCTTCTCGATCTTTGCCTCTATTGTTTTTCCAAGGTCCTGGATCATCTTTACTATCATTATTCTGAATTATTTTTCTGGAAGGTTGCCTATCTCCACTTCATTTAGTTGTTTTTCCGAGGTTTTATATTGTTCCTTCATCTGGTACATATCCCTCTGCTTTTTCATGTTGTCTATCTTTCTGTGAATGTGGTTGTTGTTCCACAGGCTGCAGGATTGTATTTTTTCTTTCTTCTGCTGTCTGCCTGCTCAGTTAGGCTATTTTTTACACATTGTCTATAATGAGTGAGTCTATAGGATTTCTGCTACTCTCTTAAGGAAACGTAATGAATGTTTAGAGTATACTGATTGGTGTCATGGAATGCAGTGTATTCTAGCATGAGGAATTTCACTACGAACTGAAGCAAAAAGTATTGAGACATTTCAGATCTGCCTTAAATTTCTTAAATATTTGTACTCTGTTTGAAAAAGCATGGATTTTTCACTCTAATGTGTTCTATTAAGTAGTCGAGGTACCTGCTTTAGGATTTAATTTGAAATAAGCTGTCAGACTCGAGTACCTATCTATTTTCATGATGAATTTGTTTTTAGTCTTTATTTTAGCCTAGTTCTCAATTTTCTACATTTGTGTTAGGTGTTGAAGAAAGAGATTTTTACTCATTGTTTGCTTTCTATTCCATTTTATTCCTTTAGTTGCATTTGATTCTCACCCAGTTTTATTTATACTTCATGAATTTGAACAGATCTGTGATTTCTCATTGTTTCCCGGTGCCAGTTGAAAATTCTCCCAGGCTCTTTTTATGGGGTAACTGTCATGTTTATACTGCGTTTCAAGAAATGTCCATCTTTTTAATTCTCTTGTCTAAATGCATTCAATTTTTAAAAGAACAGTTGTAAAGTTGTGAACTTGACATCTTTACACTTGAATGTGCATAATTACACAGTGCTCTTTTTCCTGTGCCGACTTCATTCTAGGCTGTGTGTGTATGAGAAGCATAATTTACCACTTGGCAAGAATAAAGGCACCTTTGCTGTCTTCCCCTTTTCTTTTCTTTAAGCTGTTACTACATGTATGGTTATGTCCCTAGGGAGAGGTGGGAAACGATGTCTTTGCTCTCAGAAGTCCATTTCTCAAGGGGATATCAATACGCACAAGGATCCTATTTACATTGTAATTGGTTGCTGGCTGTCTGGTACAGCTGTTTCAACTTAAACCCAAGACAGTCACTATGGAGATGGTTGACTTGAAATAGGTCAAGTTAAGTCCTTTTCTCCCTGGATATGAGGGAGTGCTGTAACTCAGCTAGAAGCGTCTCAGTTGAACAGAATATATGTAGATGGGCAACCCCATTCCCCACCCCCCCCAACACCCAAATTTCTCTTTTTAGGATGAGGCTTGTCACATATGCTAGTCCAATCATGTTGCTGCTGTGAATCTGGAAACAACACACCTGAAGAGTATTTCTGTTACAGAAAAGGAATGAGAGATGTCATAATTTGCAATGTAAACTTGAATTAACTGGCTCATATATGACTCTCAAAAGGTGCTTATTTCATAAGTTCCTAAACATAGTAGAATAGCATTTATTTTCGAGACATGACCAGGCGTTCAAGAACAGTTTTTAAAAACATTGAGTTGAGGGGTACCTTCAAGATGTCAGAGGAGTAAGACGTGGAGATCACCTTCCTCCCCACAAATATATCAGAGATACATCTACATGTGGAACAACTCCTACAGAACATCTACTGAACGCTGGCAGAAGACCTCAGACTTCCCAAAAGGCAAGAAACTCCCCACGTGTCTGGGGAGGGCAAAAGAAAAATGAAAAAGCAGAGACAAAAAACAGGGACAGGACCTGCACCTCTGGGAGGGAGCAGTAAAGGAGGAAAAGCTTCCACACACTAGGAAGCCCCTTAACTGGTGGAGACAGGGGGTGGTGGTGGGGGGAGCTTCAGAGCCACGGAGGGTAGTGCAGCAACAGGGGTGCAGAGGGCAAAGCGGAGAGATTCCCGCACAAAGGATCGGTGCCGACCAGCACTCACCAGACTGAGAGGCTTGTCTGCTTACCCACTGGGGCAGGTGGGGGCTGGGAGCTGAGGCTCAGGCTTTGGAGGTCAAATCCCAGGGAGAGGACTGGGGTTGGCTGCGTGAACACAGCCTGCAGGGGCCTAGTGCACCACAGCTAGTCGGGAGGGAGTCCGGGAAAAAGTCTGGAGCTGCTGAAGAGGCAAGAGACAGTTGTTTCCAGGTGCGTGAGGAGAGGGGATTCAGAGCACCACCTAAAGGAGCTCCGGAGACGGGCACGAGCCACAGCTATCAGCATGGACCCCAGAGACGGGCATGAAGTGTTAAGGCTGCTGTTGCAGCCAACAAGAAGCCTGTGTGCAAGCACAGGTTACTATCCACACCTCCCCTCCTGGGAGCCTGTGCAGCACACCACTGCCAGGGTCCCGGGATCCAGGGACAACTTCCCTGGGAGAACACACAGCATACCTCAGGCTGGTGCAACATTATGGCAGTCTCTGCTGCCGCAGGCTCGCCCCACATTCCATACCCCTCGCTCACCCTGGTCTGAGTGAGCCAGAGCCCCCTAATCAGCGGCTCCTTTAACCCCGTCCTGTCTGAGCAAAGAACAGACGCCCTCGGGTGACCTACATGCAGTGTTGAGGCCAAATCCAAAGCTGAACCCCAGGAGCTGTGCGAACAAAGAAGAGAAAGGGAAATCTCTCCCAGCAGCCTCAGGAGCAGCGGATTAAATCTCCACAGACAACTTGATGTACCCTGCATCTGTGGAATACCTGAATAGACAACGAATCATCCCAACTTGAGGTGGTGGACTTTGGGAGCAACTGTGGACTTGTGGTTTGCTTTCTGCATCTAATTTGTTCCTGGTTTTATGTTTGTCTTAGTTTAGTACTTAGAGTTTATTATCATTGGTAGATTTGTTTATTGATTTGGTAGGTCTCTTATTTTTATATATACATATATATATATTTTTTCCTTTTTCTCTTTTTGTGAGTGTGTATGTCTATGCTTATTTGTGTGATTTTGTCTGTGTAGCTTTTCTTTTACCATTTGTCCTAGGGTTCTGTCTGTCCTTTTTCTTTTTTTTTTTTTTCTAAGTATAGTTTTTAGCACTTGTTATTGGTGGATTTGTTTTTTGGTTTGGTTGCTCTCTTCTTTCTTTCTTTCTTGTGTTCTTCTTTTTATGACTTTTTAGTTTTTTTATTTTTAATAATTAAAAAAATTTTTAATTTTAATAACTTTACTTTATTTTTCTTTCTTTTTATCTCCCTTTTCTTCTGAGCCATTTGGCTGACAGGAGCTTGGTGCTCTGGCCAGGTGTCAGGCCTGTGCCTCTGAGGTAGGAGAGCCAAGTTCAGGACACTGGTCCACCAGAGACCTCCCAGCTCCATGTAATATCAAACAGCAAAAGCTCTCCCAGAGATCTCCATCTCATGGCTAAGACTCAGCTCCCCTCAATAACCAGCAAGCTACAGTGCTGGACACCATCTGCCAAACAACTACCAAGACAGGAACACAACACCACCCGTTAGCAGAGAGGCTGCCTAAAATCATAATAAGGTCACAGACACCCCAAAACACACCACTGCCCAGCAGAAAGAAAAGATCCAGCCTCATCCACCAGAACACAGGCACTAGTCCCCTCCACCAGGAAGCCTACACAGCCCACTGAACCAACGTTAGCCACTGGGGGCGGACATCAAAAACAATGGGAACTATGAACCTGCAGCCTGCGAAAAGGAGACCCTAAACACAGTAAGTTAAGCAAAATGAGAAGACCGAGAAACACACAGCCGATGAAGGAGCAAGGTAAAAACCCACGAAACCAAACAAATGAGGAGGAAATAAGCAGACTACCTGAAAAAGAATTCAGAGTAATGACAGTAAAGATGATCCAAAATATTGGAAATAGAATGGAGAAAATACAAGAAATGTTTAACGACGATGTAGAAGAACTAAAGAGCAAACAAACGATGAGCAACACAATAAATGAAATTAAAACTTCTCTAGAAGGAATCAATAGCAGAATAACTGAGGGAGAAGAACGGATAAGTGACCTGCAAGATAAAATAGTGGAAATAACTACTGCAGAGCAAAATAAAGAAAAAAGAATGAAAAGAATTGAGGACAGTCTCAGAGACCTCTGGGACAACATTAAATGCACCAACATTCGAATTATAGGGGTCCCAGAAGAAGAAGAGAAAAAGAAAGGGACTGAGAAAATATTTGAAGAGATTATAGTTGAAAAGTTCCCTAATATGGGAAAGGAAGCAGTCAATCAAGTCCAGGATGTGCAGAGAGTCCCATACAGGGTAAATCCAAGGAGAAACACGCCAAGACACATATTAGTCAAACTATCAAACATTAAATACAAAGAAAACATATTAAAAGCAGCAGGGAAAAAACAACAAATAACATACAAGGGAATCCCCATAATGTTAACAGCTGATCTTTCAGCAGAAACTCTGCAAGCCAGAAGGGAGTGGCAGGATGTATTTAAACTGATGAAGGAGAAAAACCTACAACCAAGATTACTCTACCCAGCAAGGATCTCATTCAGATTCGACAGAGAAATTAAAACCTTTACAGACAAGAAGAAGCTAAGAGAATTCAGCACCACCAAACCAGCTTTACAACAAATGCTAAAGGAACTACTCTAGGCAGGAAACACAAGAGAAGGAAGAAGACCTACAATAACACACTGAAAACAATTAAGAAAATGGTAATAGGAACACACATGTTGATAACTACCTTAAATGTAAATGGATTAAATGCTCCAACCAAAAGACATAAACTGGCTGAAGGGATACAAAAACAAGACCCGTATATATGCTGTCTACAAGAGACCAACTTCAGACCTAGGGACACATACAGACTGAAAGTGAGGGGATGGAAAAAGATATTCCATGCAAATGGAAAGCAAAATAAAGCTGGAGTACCAATTCTCATATCAGACAAAATAGACTTTAAGTTAAAGACTATTACAAGAGACAAAGAAGGACACTATAAAATGATCAAGGGATCAATCCAAGAAGAAGATATAACAACTGTAAATATTTATGCATCCAACATAGGAGCACCTCAATACATAAGGCAAATACTAACAGCCATAAAAGGGGAAATCAACGGTAATACAATCATACTAGGGGACTTTAACACCCCACTTTCACCAATGGACAGCTCATCCAAAATGAACATAAATAAGGAAACACAAGCTTTAAATGATACATTAAACAAGATGGACTTAATTGATATTTATAGGACATTCCATCCAAAAACAACAGAACACACTTTCTTCTCAAGTGTTCATGGAACATTCTCCAGGATAGGTCATATCTTGGGTCACAAATTAAGCCTTGGTAAATTTAAGAAAATTGAAGTTATATCAAGTATCTTTCCCGACCACAACACTATGAGACTAGATATCAATTACAGGAAAAAAATCTGTAAAAAGTACAAACACATGGAGGCTAAACAATACACTACTTAATAACGAAGTGATCACTGAAGAAATCAAAGAGGAAATCAGAAAATACCTAGAAACAAATGACAATGGAAACACGATGGCCCAAAACCTATGGGATGCAGCAAAGGCAGTTCTAAGATGGAAGTTTATAGCAATACAATCCTACCTGCTTTTGCACAGCAAAGGAAAACGTAAACAAGGAGAAACGACAACCCTCAGAATGGGAGAAAATATTTGCAAATGAAGCAACTGACAAAGGATTGATGTCCGAAATTTACAAGCAGCTCATGTAGCTCCATATCAAAAAAACAAACAACCCAATCCAAAAATGGGCAGAAGACCTAAATAGACATTTCTCCAAAGAAGATATACAGATTGATAACAAACACATGAAAGGATGCTCAACATCACTAATCATTAGAGAAATGCAAATCAAAGCTACAATGAGGTATCACCTCACGTCAGTCAGAATGGCCATCATCAAAAAATCTACAAACAGTAAATGCCAGAGAGGGTGTGGAGAAAAGGGAACCCTCTTGCCCTGTTGGTGGGAATGTAAATTGATACAGCCACTGTGGAGAACAGTATGGATGTTCCTTAAAAAACTAAAAAGAGAACTACCATACGACCTAGCAATCCCACTCCTGGGCATATACCCTCAGAAAACCATAATTCAAAAAGAGTCATGTACCACAGTGTTCATTGCAGCTCTATTTACAGTAGCCAGGAGATGGAAGCAATCTAAGTGTCCATCAACAGATGAATGGATAAAGAAGATGTGGCCCATATATACAATGGAATATTACTCAGCCATAAAAAGAAATGAAATTGAGTTATTTGTAGTGAGGTGGATGGACCTTGAGTCTGTCATACAGAGTGAAATAAGTCAGAAAGAGAAAAACAAATACCTTATGCTAACACGTGTATTTGGAATCTAAAAAAAAAAAATGGTTCTGAAGAACCTATGGGCAGGACAGGAATAAAGATGCAAATGTAGAGAATGGACTTGAGGACAGGGGGAGGGGAAACGGTAAGCTGGGACAAAGTGAGAGAGTGGCATGGACATTATACACTACCAAATGTAAAATAGATAGCTAGTGGGAAGTAGCCACATAGCACTGGGAGATCAGCTCGGTGCTTTGTGACCTCCTAGTGGTGGGATAGGGAGGGTGGGAGGGAGACTCAAGAGGGAGGAGATATTGGGATATATGTTTATGTATAGCTGATTCACTTTGTTATAAAGCAGAAACTAACACACCATTGTAAAGCAATTATACTCAAATAAAGATGCTAATAAATAAATACATAAATAAAAACATGGAGTTAACTGTGATATTTGGAAGAAGGCACCTGGTGACACTTGATGGGATTTGCCATTAGTTTGGCCAGAAAACATGGCTTTCCCAGGAAAACTTGGCTATGATGAATGATGTACTACCTCTGAGCTCAGTCTTCTGTTGTGGGTGACTTTGATTACTTACCTTTCCTTCTTCATGTGTCCTATGTGGAAATGGCTCCTGACTCTGCATCTGACCATTACAATGGGGACTTACAGTCTTTCTGACAGGTGGCGATGCCGTTAGGTTCCCTTATAGGACCCGTAGCTTTGTCTTGTTTGGGGCATGGTGAATATGGGTACAGTTTTGGTTGTCATAGTTGGGTTGTGGGTAGGATGCTACTGGCATCTAGTGGGGAGGGGTCTGCGATGCGGCTGAGCATCCTACAATGCACGGGACAGCACCCCTCCAACAAGGAATTATGTGGCCTAATAAGTCAGTAGTGCTGAGGTGGTCTGTTTTCGATGGGTTGCTAAGAAATGTGAAAGATTTCATTCAAGAGTGATAGTGGGAGAAATGAAAAGCAGATATCTAGAAGGAGAGGCAAGTGTGTGTATATGACAGGGAGGAAGTTGAGTAGGAGCTATAGAAGTGATGTGTGTAAGGTGGTACCCGAACCCACCAATTTGAGTTTTGTAGATATTTTTGGAAGAAAATAAAATGCCTAGGTTCACACTTTGTATCCTGCTTTGTGTAGTTAACCATGTAAGATAAATACGTGCAATAAATAATTGAAAAACTCTCAATATACCGTCTGTCTTAAGTCATACTCAGAGGAGTCTGGGAGTTGAAGATCCCCTTTAGGAATTAGGCTCAGCTCCTGGCAGATAGTAGGTGCTCAGTAAATATTCGCAACCAGAGTGAGTTAAGGGGAAGAGGAGAGGGAAAGGGAATGGACTCAATGGCCACTGGAGCAGCTGCCCTGGGTCTACCGCACACAAGCCAACTCCATGGAAGTTCCCTGTTGAAGAAGGTCGGGAACCGTGGAGGACTTCTGCCATTAAGGCTTGTGTTCAGCTGTCTTTACTAAAGCTGTGCCTGTGTCTACCCTGGGATCCAGCAGTTCCACCCCACAGTATGCAATCAGCAGAAATGCTTATGCATATTTACTAAGTCATGAGCTTTCAAGAATGTTCACAGAAGTAGTACCATTCATAGTAGCCCAAACTGGAAGCTACCCAAATGCCCGTCAGTAATAGAATAGATAAATAAATTTATTAAAAAATTGCTAATGGACTTGAGGACATGGGGAGGGGAAAGGGTAAGCTGGGATGAAGTGAGAGAGTGGCATGGACATATATACACTACCAAATGTAAAATAGGTAGCTAGTGGGAAGCAGCCGCATAGCACAGCGAGATCAGCTCGGTGCTTTGTGTCCACCTAGAGGGGTGGGATAGGGAGGGTGGGAGGGAGACGCAAGAGGGAGGAGATATGGGGATGTATGTATATGTATAGCTGATTCACTTTGTTATACAGCAGAAACTAACACACCATTGTGTTAGCAATTATACTCCAATAAAGATGTTAAAAAAATTGCTAATGATGAAATATTTCAAAACACAATAGGGTATAAGAAAAATAGGCATTCTAGTTCCTACCACCCAGATTTAACGAAGGTTAACATTTTTCCTGTTCGGTTTTTTTTCTTCTTTTTTAAAAATTTTTTATTTTTTATTTGAGAAATAGAACCTTCTGGTGGCCTTAGTGTTGGAGGTGGGGTAGAGGTGGGTGAGTGGTGTAAAGATACTGGAATGTAAGAGTGGGATGACCTGGGCTTTCTCTGCAGGTCTTCCCTTGACATGGAATGAGTTACCTGTCACTGGCACCTAAACATCAAGCAGAGTAGTCAGCGAGAACATCTCCCCATTAAAGATTCTGCAGTGCCACAGAAGGAATAGGAAGAAGCCATGCCTTTCACCTCTCCTGCTCTCTGAAAAATAAAACACTTTGCAGTAGTGTCCTTTAAGGACACAATGCCTCTTTCGTTGAAATATAAAAGAATTTGGCTTTTTCCATCGAATTGTGATTGGAATACCATGAATGTTTTGATTGCGCTGATGTGAAAAAAGAACAAGACAGGGTTTGGTGTTTTCAGTGATTGCTGTAATTGTTAGCAGGAACACATTCCCCCTTCTCTTCCACTCAGGCTGGCTCATCAGGACGCAGAGGATTGAGAGTAACATTGTCATGGGGATAACCTTGAGTCTGCTCTGGTTTATATTAGAAGAAACATTTGCAAACTTCTTTCCTTAGTATTAGCATCATTGATGATGGTAATTTTTTTGTAACTCTTCCTGTCATGAGGCCCATAGTTGAGACTGGTTCCCTTTACTGAGTGCTTGCTAAGTGCTACGCATAGTCCTAAGCCCTGTGTATATGTTCTGTTTCCTCCTTGTAATAACCCCTGAGGTAGGCATTGTTACTGTCTTCACCTACACATGAGAAAACAGGTGTGGGGAGGTTGATTAGGTTGCCAGGGGTCACCGTGGGAGTGGCAGAGCCATGAGTCACATCTCATTTTGCCTGACTCCAAAGCCAAGTTCTCAATCAATCACTAAATGAGGGCCACTTGATATTGATATTTGGGTTAACAAAACTGTAGAGTAGGAGGTAAGGTTCTGGGAACAGGATCTGGGCTGAGCACTTCCCAGTCCTATCTAATGCAGCCTCCTTTGAGTCTGAGGTAGGTGAGGCAGGCGGGCCTGCTCCCATTTCACAGATGAGGACTCTGGGGCCAGGCAAGCAGTGAACTTGCCCAGAGGCATACAACTGTTGGGCTGGATATTAACCAGGGTCTTTTGAAAACACACTTCAGCTGTTTTTGCTATGCTTCAGCTTGGTCTCTGACTACCTTGGTTGACCTTCAGCCTGGCACTTAACTGTAAGATTAATGCTGTTTCACCATCTTTTAAATAGGAGGAGTACTACCTGTCTCACTTGTTAGAGATTATAGAGGGTTAGCTAGCAGTGTGTCTTTTAAAATTCTTGGAGACACACACCATTTAGATACATATTTATTTAATCACTGTGGTGCTTTATGATGGGAGATAATGCTTTTGTTTTTTTTTGGCCACAGCGTGTGGCTTGCTGGATCTTAGTTCCCCAACCAGGGATTGAACCTGGACCACAGCAGTGAAACATCAAGTCCTAACCAGTGGACCGCCAGAGAATTCCCAAGATAATGCTTATTTGTTAGATTTAGTTACATATAAATCTTTATTTTTGATATTCTGGTAAAGTTATTTGGTAAGTCAACTGGAAGTTGAAGACCTTAAGAGAGATTTTTTTCTGCACAGACTGAGTCAGTGTTTTTCTAGAGGCATCATAGCTAACCTCAGCTTATTCTGGGTTGCTTTGAGGTGGCAGCTGCTCCCTGGTGGTTACCTGTTAAAGGCGCTAACTGGAGACACCCAGAAGGGCCCGACTCTACTGTCCTGAACAGGTGAGGCTGGTGGGTCTTTCCCCAGATGACATGTTTCATTCCAAAATAGGTTCCTATGCTGTTGAAAAGAAACTCAGTGGCCGTCTTCTATAAAAGAGTGAGTATGACAAACTCTACTGACTTGGTCGGTAGGAAAATAGGATGGCAGGAAATACTGTATGTACAGACCCAAATATAGCACCTAGCTCACAGAGAGCTCTTAATAAGTGGCCTTTCTCCTTCCTCATTTGGCCTGTCAGAGGGTTCCCTCTTGGAGATTTTTTCCCCCTTTGACAGGCCTATTACAAATCTCATGACATGTTTAACCTTTACAACTTGTCTGTTTGCTCTCCCTCATGAGTGGGTCATTGTGAGGAAGGAGACCATCTGTCTTACAGATAAGTGGTGGTGTCCTGCCAGGTGGCCGCTGTAGAAGCTCATCCCTTGGGTTTAGGACTCATGTTATCTCCAGTCCTGGACTGACATACTTTGAAGCCACCGTCTGACCGAAAAACCACAGAGCTGCAAGTCGGTCAGCAAGTCTCCAGGGTGGCAAAGAAATAATTATCTCAAGCAAAAATGGATAGCACTTTAAGCCCTGAAGACGCAGAAAGGTTTGGGTCAGGACTCAGCATCTCAACAGCCCAAGAAAACTGTTCTCCTAACCCAATTTTTCAGATGGGATTTTCGAGCTTCTATTTTTGACAACATTCCCGGTTATTGACCTCATTGTCAGGAATCTGGAAGCACATGAAATGCAGCTTTAGGGATATAGCCCCTTGAAAACGTCAGAAATCTTTCAAAGCCTGAGGTGGTAGCCTCTGTGGTAGAAATAAGCCATGAGGTGGAAAGTTGTAGGATTCTTGGGTACCTCAGGTTGACGGCCTCTTAGGTCCCAATTATTGTCTTCTTTCCCGAATTTAATAGTAGAAGAAAAAGTGAAGGGTAGAAGGAAAACTGAGAGTGGAATGTATTATATCCACTGAGTGAGTCCTTCTTCTGAGAAAAGTGCATGTCTTAATATCAGTGTTGAAAACAGCGACTGGCATGTAATAGGTACTCAAAAAACGCTTTTAAAGAATAAGTGAAAGTTGTGGTGTAATTACTATAGGGAATTCAGAGATGCTTAAGAAATAGCCTAGGAATGTAGAGTCCACCTGAGAAAGAGTGAGCAGGGAATTAAAGTTATCTGGTGCTGGGTAAATATGTTTATCCCCTTACTCTCAAACTTTCCCCCTAACCTTCCCTACCCCTCTATACCTTTAGAAAAAATAAAGACTTACTTGGAATCTGCTAGATTCCTCACTTGCTAGAGTGAGGCACATATAGCTGACTCATCTATAGCAGAAAGACACAAAGTTTAAGGCCAAGTATCACAGATTGGATTCTCTGGAAACAGATGCTTAGATCGAGCTTGGTGTGAAGAATATTTATATAAGGGGATCCACACCTGTGGAAGGGATGGGGAGGAAACAGGACTGGGCAGAGAGAGAAGCCAAGACTACAGTGCAGGTCCAGGATGTCCCACCCAGTCCCTAGGGCTCTGGGGTATAAATGACGCGTAGGATTTAGCTATGGTGAACTCACACGGCTGCGCCTTTATGCCCCTGCCGTGGTTGGTCCTTGCTGGCTGTAAGGCGGCTCTTTGCAGCTCTCCTGAAGGAGCCGAGAGCTGGAAGCTTCTGCTGATGCCACGCCCAGCAGCTGGAAAATCATTCCTTCCTCATAGGGGGATCTGGCTGGTGCGTCTCCACACCTACTGCACCAAGTGAGATTCTCTGGAGGTCCAGGCCTGCATGCAAAGTGAAGAAATGTTTTGAGTCTTGTTCCAAGCGGGATCATAACCTCTTTGGGAGCCTGGGATGTCAGAAACCCGTGGTAGAGGGTGACAGATGTGACCTGGCTGGGGCTGGATTTGGGGACCAGGCCCACCTCAGCATCACAGATTGAGGTGAAGGTGCTGACGGGCACTTTGCTGAAGCCGGTCCTGCCGGTTCCTGTTCCTGTTCCTGTTCTGGTTCCTGCCCTGCTCACTCTGCTCTCGCTGTTCCCCAGGCCAGATCACCCGGTTCTTCACGTCTCCTGGAACGACGCTGTCGCCTACTGCACGTGGGCCGGGAAGCGGTTGCCTACGGAAGCTGAGTGGGAGTACAGCTGTCGAGGAGGCCTGCAAAATAGGTACTTGGAGGGTCTCGTCTTTGCCTAACAGTATGTGGACCTTTTTCTAAATCTACGGAACTTACTTTGGCTGGACAGTTGATTTAAAACCACAGCCAGATCGCAGCTTACTCCTACTGGGCTTTCTTCCTGCCCGTGAAGTTACTTAGGAAACATGGATGCAGGGGTCACCACCCCTGGACAGTCTCCCAAAGCCATGTGTGTGGTGAGGTGGGCTACGCCAATTGAGCCCCCATCCCCGTGTCACATAGTCCTCCTTAGAGCCTCCTGGCAGGCTGCCTTGCTTTTTGGATTTTCTTATTTTAGGCATCTCCTGAAGCAGCAATACATCTTTTGCTTCCAGAGCCATGAGACAGAAAACTCATGTTTGGGTCACATCTAGGAAAGGCTCCTTAAAATAACGAAGGCTTTATAAAAAAGTGCGGTATGATGTTGCCTGATCATGCTTCCATATAAGTCCAGGATGATGTCTGCTTTCCCAGCCTCCTATAAGCCCTTCTTTTAGTTCTGTGATTTATTTCAGGCCTCCTGAGTCCACGGGAGAGACCAAGGTTGTTGTGAACTTGACATGAACTGGTTGTGCAGAAGTTAAAAAAAAAAATCCTGATTAAAAGCTTTATGTATTTTTTTTTTTTTTTTAAAATAGCTCACTCGGAACAAGCAAGCAATGTTCTCTCTTTCACTGCCTTCCTCCTCTTGACTTTCGTCCAGAAGCCTGTGTCTGTTTGACAGGCTGATGCCTGTGTCTCTTCTGACAGACTCTTCCCCTGGGGCAACAGACTGCAGCCGAAGGGCCAACATTATGCCAACATTTGGCAGGGCGAGTTTCCTGTGACCAACACCGGAGAGGACGGCTTTCGAGGGACTGCGCCTGTGAGTAGCGAGGCTTGTGACGGATGGCGGCGGCTGCAGCGCACCGAGAAACCACCAGCAATGAGTGAAAGCGCTGCTCGCTCTCTGCCCCACGTGCTGCCCCCTTCCTGCCTCCGTCCACCACCGCACGTAGCAAATACTAATAATTAACCAGACGTTCTTTTTCTGTAACACCTTTTTCCTTCTGATTCCATAACACTTGTTGTGGAAACTTTGAAAAAACAAGAAGTGTACAGAGGAGAAAATTGAAAGGATCTGGAATCCTACCACCCAGAGATAGGTAACCCCTGTTAACGTTTAGGTGCATTTCCCCCCATTCGTCTCCTATGTTGATGATGCTCCTAATGGCTAGTAGTTAGTGAGCACTTGCAGAGTGCCAGGCATGTTGCTGAGCCATTTGCATGAATTATCTCATGTAATGTCTCTTCAGCTCTGTAAGGTAGCTACTGTTATCCCCATTTTCCAGGTGAGCATTCTGAGGCACACAGAGGTTAACTAACTTGCCCAAGGTTATACAGCTGGAAAGCAGCACAGCTGGGATTTGAACCAGGTCGGTTTGTTTTCAAAGGCCATGCTCTTAACTACCATAGATGCCAGCATAAATGTTTCTGGTGTATATGTGCCTATATATTTTTACATATTGCTTTTGGGTCATACTATAATATTTAAAATCCTACTGTTTTTCCCTGTGTAATATCAGCAACATTTTATCTGTCATTAGCAGTTCTTCACAAATACATGTCTTTTAGCAGCGGGATAACTTGTCATTTGAATGAACCCTAATTTATTTACCTCTTATTTTTGCAAATTTATATCTGTTTTTCTGCTAAACAACAATGAACATCTTATGCATAGATATTAAATTGTATCTCTGATGATTTTTTAAAACATTATCATTGGAATATAGTTGATTTACAATGTTGTGTAGTTTCTGCTATACAGCAGAGTGAATCAATTATACATATACATATATCCACTCTTTTTTAGATTCGTTTTCCATGTAGGTCATTACAGAGTATTGAGAAGAGTTCCCTGTGCTATACAGTAGGTCCCTATTAGTCTGATGATTTTTTAAAAGATAGATTCCTAACAGTGAAATTAGTGAGTCAAAGACTAGAAAACTTTCTTCATAAGGGTTTCAGACATATAACCAAACTCTTTTCCAGACTGTGTATCGCAAGTTTCCCTCCATGAGTGTTCCTTTCTTTCTGCTCTTTTGTCAGCAAAACCATACATTAATGAAGCAATGTTAAAAGCATTTCATTTTCTCTCTTTTTTTTTTTTAAACATCTTTATTGGAGTATAATTGCTTTACAATGGTGTGTTAGTTTCTGCTTTATAACAAAGTGAATCAGCCATACATACACATATATTCCCATATCTCCTCCCTCTTGCATCTCCCTCCCACCCTCCCTATCCCACCCCTCTAGGTGGACACAAAGCACTGAGCTGATCTCCCTGTGCTATGTGGCTGCTTCCCACTAGCTATCTATTTTACATTTGGTAGTATATATAAGTCCATGCCACTCTCTCACTTCGTCACAGTTTACCCTTTCCCCTCCCCATGTCCTCAAATCCATTCTCTACGTCTGCATCTTTATTCCAGTACTGCCCCTCGGTTTTTCAGAACCATTTTTTTTTTTTTAGATTGCATATATATGTGTTAGCATACAGTATTTGTTTTTCTCTTTCTGACTTACTTCACTCTGTATGACAGACTCTACATCCATCCATCTCACTACAAATAACTCAGTTTTGTTCTTTTTTATGGCTGAGTAATATTCCATTGTATATATGTGCCACATCTTATTTATCTGTTCATCTGTCGATGAACATCCCTCTCCAGCATTTATTGTTTGTAGATTTTTTTTTTACATCTTTATTGGAGTATAATTGCTTTACAATGGTGTGTTAGTTTCTGCTTTATAACAAAGTGAATCAGTTATACATATACATATGTTCCCATATCTCTTCCCTCTTACGTCTCCCTTCCTCCCTCCCTATCCCACCCCTCTAGGTGGTCACAAAGCTCCGAGCTGATCTCCCTGTGCTATGCGGCTGCTTCTCACTAGCTATTTACGTTTGGTAGTGTATATATGTCCATGACACTCTCTCGCTTTGTCACAGCTTACCCTTCCCCCTCCCCATATCCTTAAGTCCATTCTCTAGTAGGTCTGTGTCTTTATTCCTGTCTTACCCCTAGGTTCTTCATGACATTTTTTTCCCTTAAATTCCATATATATGTGTTAGCATATGGTATTTGTCTTTCTCTTTCTGACTTACTTCACTCTGTATGACAGACTCTAGGTCCATCCACCTCATTACAAATAGCTCAGTTTCGTTTCTTTTTATGGCTGAGAAATATTCCATTGTATATATGTGCCACATCTTCTTTATCCATTCATCCAATGATGGACACTTAGGTTGTTTCCATCTCCGGGCTATTTTAAATAGAGTGGCAATGAACATTTTGGTGCATGACTCTTTTTGAATTATGGTTTTCTCCGGGTATATGCCCAGTAGTGGGATTGCTGGGTCATATGGTAGTTGTATTTGTAGTTTTTAAAGGAACCTCCATACTGTTCTCCGTAGTGGCTATACCAGTTCACATTCCCACCAGCAGTGCAAGAGGGTTCCCTTTTCTCCACACCCTCTCCAACATTTATTGTTTCTAGATTTTTTGATGATGGCCATTCTGACTGATGTGAGATGATATCTCATTGTAGTTTTGATTTGCGTTTTGCTAATGATTAATGATGTTGAGCATTCTTTCATGTGTTTGTTGGCAGTCTGTATATCTTCTTTGGAGAAATGTCTGTTTAGGTCTTCGGCCCATTTTTGGATTGGGTTGTTTGTTTTTTTGTTGTTGAGCTGCATGAGCTGCTTATAAATTTTGGAGATTAATCCTTTGTCAGTTGCTTCATTTGCAAATATTTTCTCCCATTCTGAGGGTTGTCTTTTGGTCTTGTTTATGGTTTCCTTTGCTGTGCAAAAGCTTTGAAGTTTCATTAGGTCCCATTTGTTTATTTTTGTTTTTATTTCCATTTCTCTAGGAGGTGGGTCAAAAAGGATCTTGTTGTGATTTATGTCATAGAGTGTTCTGCCTATATTTTCCTCTAAGAGTTTGATAGTTTCTGACCTTACATTTAGGTCTTTAATCCATTTTGAGCTTATTTTTGTGTATGCTGTTAGGGAGTGATCTAATCTCATACTTTTACATGTACCTGTCCAGTTTTCCCAGCACCACTTATTGAAGAGGCTGTCCCTTCTCCACTGTACATTCCTACCTCCTTAATCAAAGATAAGGTGACCATATGTGCATGGGTTTATCTCTGGGCTTTCTATCCTGTTCCATTGATCTATCTTTCTGTTTTTGTGCCAGTACCATACTGTCTTGATTACTGTAGCTTTGTAGTATAGTCTGAAGTCCGGGAGCCTGATTCCTCCAGCTCCGTTTTTCGTTCTCAAGATTGCTTTGGCTATTCGGGGTCTTCTGTGTTTCCATACAAATTGTGAAATTTTTTGTTCTAGTTCTGTGAAAAATGCCATTGGTAGTTTGATAGGGATTGCATTGAATCTGTAGATTGCTTTGGGTAGTAGAGTCATTTTCACAATGTTGATTCTTCCAATCCAAGAACATGGTATATCTCTCCATCTGTTTGTATCACCTTTAATTTCTTTCATCAGTGTCTTATAATTTTCTGCATACAGGTCTTTTGTCTCCTTAGGTAGGTTTATTCCTAGATATTTTATTCTTTTTGTTGCAGTGGTAAGTGGGAGTATTTTCTTGATTTCACTTTCAGATTTTTCATCATTAGTGTATAGGAATGTAAGAGATTTCTGTGCATTAATTTTGTATCCTGCTACTTTACCAAATTCATTGATTAGCTTGAGTAGTTTTCTGGTAGCATCTTTAGGATTCTCTATGTATAGTATCATGTCATCTGCAAACAGTGACAGCTTTACTTCTTCTTTTCCGATTTGGATTCCTTTTATTTCCTTTTCTTCTCTGATTGCTGTGGCTAAAACTTCCAAAACTATGTTGAATAAGAGTGGTGAGAGTGGGCAACCTTGTCTTGTTCCTGATCTTAGTGGAAATGGTTTCATTTTTCACCATTGAGGAAGATGTTGGCTGTGGGTTTGTCATATATGGCCTTTATTATGTTGAGGAAAGTTCCCTCTATGCCTACTTTCTGCAGAGTTTTTATCATAAATGGGTGTTAGATTTTGTCAAAAGCTTTTTCTGCATCTATTGAGATGATCATGTGGTTTTTCTCCTTCAATTTGTGAATATGGTGTATCACGTTGATTGATTTGCGTATATTGAAGAATCCTTGCATTCCTGGAATAAACCCCACTTGATCATGGTGTGTGATCCTTTTAATGTGCTGTTTGATTCTGTTTGCTAGTATTTTATTGAGGATTTTTACATCTATGTTATCAGTGATATTGGCCTGTAGTTTTCTTTCTTTGTGACATCCTTGTCTGGTTTTGGTATCAGGGTGATGGTGGCCTCGTAGAATGAGTTTGGGAGTGTTCCTCCCTCTGCTATATTTTGAAAGAATTTGAGAATGATAGGTGTTAGCTCTTCTCTAAAGGTTTGATAGAATTCGCCTGTGAAGCCATTTGGTCCTGGGCTTTTGTTTGTTGGAAGATTTTTAATCACAGTTTCAATTTCAGTGCTTGTGATTGGTCTGTTCATATTTTCTATTTCTTCCTGATTCAGTCTTGGCAGGTTGTGCATTTCTAAGAATTTGTCCATTTCTTCCAGGTTGTCCATTTTATTGGCATAGAGTTGCTTGTAGTAATCTCTCGTGATCTTTTTGTATTTCTGCAGTGTCACTTGTTACTTCCTCTTTTTCATTTCTAATTCTATTGATTTGAGTCTTCTTCCTTTTTTTCTTGATGAATCTGGCTAATGATTTATCAATTTTGTTTATCTTCTCAAAGAACCAGCTTTTAGTTTTATTGATCTTTGCTATCGTTTCCTTCATTTCTTTTTCATTTATTTCTTATCTGATTTTTATGATTTCTTTCCTTCTGCTAACTTTGGGGTTTTTTTGTTCTTCTTTCTCTAATTGCTTTAGGTGCAAGGTTAGGTTGTTTATTCGAGATGTTTCCTGTTTCTTATGGTAGGATTGTATTGCTATAAACTTCCCTCTTAGAACTGCTTTTGCTGCATCCCATAGGTTTTGGGTCATCGTGTCTCCATTGTCATTTGTTTCTAGGTATTTTTTGATTTCCTCTTTGATTTCTTCAGTGATAACTTCGTTATTAAGTAGTGTATTGTTTAGCCTCCATGTGTTTGTATTTTTTACAGATCTTTTCCTGTAATTGATATCTCGTCTCAGAGCATTGTGGTCGGAAAAGATACTTGATACAATTTCAGTTTTCTTAAATTTACCAAGGCTTAATTTGTGACCCAAGATATGATCTATCCTGGAGAATGTTGCATGAGCACTTGAGAAAAATGTGTATTCTGTTGTTTTTGGATGGAATATCCTTAAATATCAATTAAGTCCATCTTGTTTAATGTATCATTTAAAGCTTGTGTTTCCTTATTTATTTTCATTTGGATGATCTGTCCATTGGTGAAAGTGGGGTGTTAAAGTCCCCAACTATGAATGTGTTACTGTCCATTTCCCCTTTTATGGCTGTTAGTATTTGCCTTATGTACTGAGGTGCTCCTATGTTGGGTGCATAAATATTTACAATTGTTATATCTTCTTCTTGGATCGATCCCTTGATCATTATGTAGTGTCCTTCTTTGTCTCTTCTGATAGTCTTTATTTTAAAGTCTATTTTGTCTGATATGAGAATTGCTACTCCAGCTTTCTTTTGATTTCCATTTGCATGGAATATCTTTTTCCATCCCCTTACTTTCAGTCTGTATGTGTCTCTAGGTTTGAAGTGGTTCTCCTGTAGACAGCATATATATTGGTCTTGTTTTTGTATCCATTCAGGCAGTCTGTGTCTTTTGGTGGGAGCATTTAGTCCATTTACATTTAAGGGAATTATCGGTATGTATGGTCCTATTCCCATTTTCTTAATTGTTTTGGGTTCGTTATTGTAGGTCTTTTCCTTCTCTTGTGTTTCTTGCCTAGAAAAGCTCCTTTAGCATTTGTTGTAAAGCAGGTTTGGTGGTGCTGAACTCTCTCTCCTTTTGCTTGTCTGTAAAGGTTTTAATTTCTCCATCAAATCTGAATGAGATCCTTCCTGGATAGAGTAATCTTGGTTTCAGGTTTTTCTCCTTCATCACTTTATATTAGTCCTGCCAGTCCCTTCTGGCTTGCAGAGTTTGTGCTGAAAGATCAGCTGTTAACCTTATGGGGATTCCCTTGTGTGTTATTTGTTGTTTTTCCCTGCTGCTTTTAATATGTTTTCTTTGTATTTAATTTTTGACAGTTTGATTAATATGTGTCTTGGCGTATTTCTCCTTGGATTTATCCTGTATGGGACTCTCTGTGCTTCCTGGACTTGATTAACTATTTCCTTTCCCATATTAGGGAAGTTTTCAACTATAATCTCTTCAAATATTTTCTGAGTTCCTTTCTTTTTCTCTTCTTCTTCTGGAACCCCTATAATTCGAATGTTGGTGCGTTTAATGTTGTCCCAGAGGTCTCTGAGACTGTCCTCAGTTCTTTTCATTCTTTTTTCTTTATTCTGCTCTGCAGTAGTTATTTCCACTATTTTATTTTCCAGGTCACTTATCCGTTCTTCTGCCTCAGTTATTCTGCTATTGATCCCATCTAGAGTATTTTTAATTTCACTTATTGTGTTGTTCATCATTCCTTGTTTCATCTTTAGTTCTTCTAGGTCCTTGTTAAATGTTTCTTGCACTTAGTCTATTCTATTTCCAAGACTTTGGATCATCTTGACTATAATTATTCTGAATTCTTTTTCAGGTAGACTGCCTATTTCCTCTTCATTTGTTAGCTCTGGTGGGTTTTTATCTTGCTCCTTCATCTGCTGTGAGTTTTTCTGTCTTCTCCTTTTGCTTATCTTACTGTTTTTGGGGTCTTGGGGTCTCCTTTTTGCAGGCTGCAGGTTCGTAGTTCCCGTTGTTTTTGGTGTCTGTCCCCAGTGGCTAAAGCTGGTTCAGTGGGTTGTGTAGGCTTCCTGGTGGAGGGGACTAGTGCCTGCGTTCTGGTGGTTGAGGCTGGATCTTGTCTTTCTGGTGGGCAGGTCCACGTCTGGTGGTGTGTTTTGGGGTGTCTGTGGACTTAGTATCATTTTAGGCAGCCTCTCTGCTAATGGGTGGGGTTGTGTTCCTGCCTTGCTAGTTGTTTGGCATAGGGTGTCCAGCACTGTAGCTTGCTGGTTGTTGAGTGAAGCTGGGTGCTGCTGTAGAGATGGAGATCTCTGGGAGATTTTTGCTGTTTGATATTATGTGGAGCTGGGAGGTCTCTTGTGGACCACTGTCCTGAAGTTGGCTCTCCCACCTCAGATGCACAGCACTGACTCCTGGCTGCAGCACCAAGAGCCTTTCATCCACACGGCTCAGAATAAAAGGGACAAAAAGTAGAAAGAATGAAAGGCAGAAAGAAAGAAAGAAAGAAAGGAAGGAAGGAAGGAAGAAAGGAGGGAGGGAGGGAGGGAGGAAGGAAGGAGGGAAGGAAGGAAAGAAAGAAAGAAGATAAAATAAAATAAAGTAAGATTAAATAAAGTTATTAAAATAAAAAATAATTGTTAAGAAAAAAATTTTTATTAAAAAGAAAAAAAAAATGGACGGATAGAACCCTAGGATAAATGGTGGAAGCAAAGCTATACAGACAAAATCTCACACAGAAGCTATACATACACACTCACAAAAAGAGGAAAAGGGGAAAAAGTAATAAATCTTGCTCTCAAAGTCCACCTCCTCAATTTGGGATGATTTGTAGTCTATTCATGTATTCCACAGATGCAGGTACATCAAGTTGATTGTGGAGTTTTAATCCACTGCTTCTGAGGCTGCTGGGAGAGATTTCCCTTTCTTTTCTTTGTTCTCACAGCACCCGTGGCTCAGCTTTGGATTTGGCCCCGCCTCTGCCTGTAGGTCACCGGAGGGCGTCAGTTCTTCGCTCAGACAGGATGGGGTTAAAAGAGCAGCTGCTTCGGGGACTCTGGCTCACTCAGGCCGGGGGGAAGAGAGGGGTACGGAGTCCGGGACAAGCCCGCAGGGGCAGAGGCTGGTGTGACGTTGCACCAGCCTGAGGCGCGCTGTGCGTTCTCCCGGGGAAGTTGTCCCTGGATCCCAGGACCCTGGCAGTGGCGGGCTGCACAGGCTCCCCGGAAGGGGTGTGTGGATAGTGACCTGTGCTCGCACACAGGCTTCTTGGTGGCGGCAGCAGCAGCCTTAGCATCTCATGCCCGTCTCTGGGGTCCGTGCTTTTAGCCGCGGCTCGCGCCCGTCTCTGGAGCTCCTTTAAGCAGCGATCTTAATCCCCTCTCCTCGCGCACCAGGAAACAAAGAGGGAAGAAAAAGTCTCTTGCCTCTTCGGCAGGTCCAGACTTTTCTCCGGACTCCCTCCCGGCCAGCCGTGGTGCACTAACCCCCTGCAGGCTGTGTTCACGCCGCCAACCCCAGTCCTCTCCCTGCGCTCCGACCGAAGCCCGAGCCTCAGCTCCCAGGCCCACCCGCCCCGGCGGGTGAGCAAACAAGCCTCTCGGGCTGGTGAGTGCTGGTCGGCACCGATCCTCTGTGCGGGAATCTCTCTGCTTTGCCCTCGGCACCCCTGTTGCTGTGCTCCCTTCCGTGGCTCCGAAGCTTTCGCCCTCTGCCACCCGCAGTCTCCACCCGCGAAGGGGCTTCCTAGTGTGTGGAAAGCTTTCCTCTTTCACGTCTCCCTCCCACTGGTGTAGGTCCCGTCCCTATCCTTTTATCTCTGTTTATTCTTTTTCCCTACCCAGGTACGTGGGGACTTTCTTGCCTTTTGGGAGGTCTGAGGTCTTCTGCTATCCTTCAGTAGGTGTTCTGTAGGAGTTGTTTCACGTGTAGGTGTATTTCTGGTGTATCTGTGGGGAGGAAGGTGATCTCCGCCTCTTACTCTTCCGCCATCTTCCCCTCATCTGCCTGTTTGTAGATTTTTTGATGATGGCCATTCTGACTGATGTCAGATATCTCATTGTAGTTTTGATTTGCATTTTGCTAATGATTAGGGATGTTCAGCATTCTTTCATGTGTTTGTTGGCAGTCTGTATATCTTCTTTGGAGAAATGTCTGTTTAGGTCTTCGGCCCATTTTTGGATTGGGTTGTTTGTTTTTTTGTTATTGAGCTGCATGAGCTGCTTGTAAATTTTGGAGATTAATCCTTTGTCAGTTGCTTCATTTGCAAATATTTTCTCCCACTCTGAGGGTTGCCTTTTCTTCTTGTTTATGTTTTCCTTTGCAAAAGCTTTTAAGTTTCATTAGGTCCCATTTGTTTATTTTGTTTTTGTTTCCATCTCTGTAGGAGGTGGGTCAAAAAGGATCTTGCTGTGATTTATGTCATAGAGTGTTCTGCCTTTGTTTTGCTCTAAGAGTTTGATAGTTTCTGGCCTTACATTTAGGTCGTTATTCCATTTTGAGTTTATTTTTGTGTATGGTGTTAGGGAGTGTTCTAATTTCATTCTTTTACATGTAGCTGTCCAGTTTTCCCAGCACCACTTATTGAAGAGGCTGTCTTTTCTCCATTGTATATTCTTACCTCCTTTATCAAAAATAAGATGACCATATGTGCATGGGTGTATCTGTGGGCTTTCTATCCTGTTCCATTGATCTAACTTTCTGTTTTTGTGCCAGTACCATACTGTCTTGATTACTGTAGCTTTGTAGTATAGTCTGAAGTCCAGGAGCCCGATTCCTCCAGCTCTATTTTTCTTTCTCAAGATTGCTTTGGCTATTCAGGGTCTTCTGTGTTTCCATACAAATTGTGAAATTTTTTGTTCTAGTTCTGTCAAAAATGCCATTGGTAGTTTGATAGGGATTGCATTGAATCTCTAGATTGCTTTGGGTAGTATAGTCCTTTTCACAATGTTGGTTCTTCCAATCCAAAGACATGGTATATCTCTTCATCTGTTTGTGTCATCTTTAATTTCTTTCATCAGTGCCTTATAGTTTTCTGCATACAGGTCTTTTGTCTACTTAGGTAGGTTTATTCCTAGGTTTTTTTTTTTTTTTTGCAGTACACGGGCCTCTCACTGTCGTGGCCTCTCCCATTGCGGAGCACAGGCTCCAGACGCGCAGGCCCAGCAGCCATGGCTCAGGGACCCAGCCAGTCTGCGGCACGTGGGATCTTCCCGGACCGGGGCACGAACCCATGTCCCCTGCATCGGCAGGCGGACTCCCAACCACTGCGCCACCAGGGAAGCCCGTATTCCTAGGTATTTTATTCTTTTTGTTGCAGTGGTAAATGGGAGTGTTTTCTTAATTTCACTTTCGGATTTTTCGTCATTAGTGTATAGAAATGCAAGAGAGTTCTGTGCATTAATTTTGTATCCTGCTACTTTACCAAATTCATTGATTAGCTTGAGTAGTTTTCTGGTAGTGTCTTTAGGATTCTTTATGTATAGTATCATGTCATCTGCAAGCAGTGACAGCTTTACTTCTTTTCCAATTTGGACTCCTTTTCTTTCTTTTTCTTCTCTGATTGCTGTGGCTAAAACTTCCAAAACTATGTTGAATAATAGTGGTGAGAGTGGGCAACCTTGTCTTGTTCCTGATCTTAGTGGAAATGGTTTCAGTTTTTCATCATTGAGAACGATGATGGCTGTGGGTTTGTCATATATGGCCTTTATTATGTTGAAGAAAGTTCTCTCTATGCCTACTTTGTGGAGGGTTTTTATCATAAATCAGTGTTGAATTTTTTCGAAAGCTTTTTCTGCATCTATTGAGATGATCGTATGGTTTTTATCCTTCAGTTCGTTAATATGGTTTATCACATTGATTGATTTGCATATATTGAAGAATCCTTGCATTCCTGGGATAAACCCCACTTGATCATGGTGTATGATCCTTTTAATGTGCTGTTGGATTCTGTTTGCTAGTATTTTGTTGAGGATTTTTGAATCTGTGTTCATCAGTGATACTGGCCTGTAGTTTTCTTTCTTTGTGACATCTTTGTCTGGTGTTGGTATCAGGGTGCTGGTGGCCTCATAGAATGAATTTGGTAATGTTCCTCCCTCTGCTATATTTTGGAAGAGTTTGAAAAGGATAGGTGTCGTTTTCTCTTAACACAGTCAGGAAAGATGTCTTGTGGCGAGGAAGTAGCACCTTACTGGGTTTGTTGTTACAGAGAATAATTTTCTTTCAACAGTCTTTCAAACAGTTGTCATTTTTAAAATATTTGTATTTTTGTTTCACACAAATATGATTCTTCCAAAATTTATTTATGAATGTAGCACAGATATGTTATTTGGAACATGGCCAAATGATTCCAGAATTTCAACTGAAATAATAAACAAGTGAGAAAGACTGAGACACTGGAAAAGATGAAGGGTTAGGAGACACTTGACCTATGAGAACTTTAAAAATATTTTGAGCCATATGGTTAAAGCAATATGGTTGTTTTTTTTTTTTTTTTTTTGCAGAGTTAATGTAAAAAAAAAAGTTGCATGAGAATATGTTGCCCTTAAATAGGCACATAGGTGCATATGTGTGTGCTTCTAAAATTCTATATATATGAGTTAGGTATATGATAAAGGTACCGACACAAACCAATGGGAACTGGATGTATTATTCAACAGGCAAAAGGCTAATCAGGCCATCTAGAAGTTGATTCTTCTCAAGTTTCCTTCAAGATCGCTTGTGCTCTCGTGGGTGCATAGTTTTAGTCAGTAAAATGAGTGATTAGAGACCTTGGGGTCTAAACTATCTCAACCTGTTCTCAACCATTTCCTGGGTAAGAAGCCCAGCCAGTATCTCATGGGCCACCTTTTGTCGGCAGAACACTGCTGCAGGATGAACAGAATAAGGTGCTGGATGAGGTTGCTCATGACACCCCAGGAAAGATGATAGTTGGTGCAGAAGCAGGACAGTGGCCATCACGTGGTTTGAGAAGGGCCTCGGCAGCCAGGATGTCCCTCTTCAATGGGAGTCTGTGTGAAGTAGGGCCACTGCCCTTAGCCTTGAAGCCTATGGCATGGGCTTCTGATGGACCACACAAATTATATTAGCGCCTGCCAGTTTTCATAAAAGGCCATGAGAAGCTGTATTGGACAGTTATGAATATTTTACAGCACTTAATGGCTACAGAATTTCTTGTCATTATTTAAGCACATGAGCCTCCAAGGAAAATAGTCATTTATTCTCAAGTCAGTGCACCTTTTCAGAAAACACCAGTTTCCGTATAAAATAAGGATACTTTACAGATATTTCAAGTTGGAACATTTAACTGTGGGTTCAACAGATGTCTGTTTGGAGTATATTCAACAGAACTTACTTGAAGAAGTTGCCATAGAAGTTCCTAAGACAAAATTAGAACAGTTACCAGGAGCCCGCAAATAATCAATTTGAGAAACAGGACCTGCGGAGAAAAAAAGCAGCAAGTTATACAGAGGCCACTTCCACCTGTGTTTGGAATGAGACTTGACAAGATCTATACCTTTAAATTGGGACTGTTTACCCAGAGAATTATCTCAAGTCCTCCTTAGCTGCCTTGTTGTGTCCACAGGCCCTGGTCAGTTGAGAGCAGGAATTGAACTTTAATGATAGGATGGACTACAGTGAAATAGCTCCCTCCCCTGCTATTTTATGTACTTTATTATTTTCACTCTGGTTGTAAACTGAGCAGACTATTCTGACCACAGTGAATTTGAAGAATTGGATTTGTATTTGGTTAGGCCTCTGTTGTACAGTTGTTAGTGTTTTGGTTTTCATGCCTATCAGCTCATTCACCTGAAAATAAACATGTTTGAAGTATTTCTCATGTACATTTGTCTTTTTCTGAGCTTTCTGGAAGGAAGCTTTGGTTGGTGTGATTAATTTAACCATGAGCGTTTAAAATTTTTATACTCTCATGTGGTAATTTTGGGGGTGGTGACCTCCTGGTTTTACCTCACTTAAACGTCATATTGTTTAGAGAGGGAAAACCCTTCAAACCTTTGAGTAGATGCTCTAATTTCCTCATGTTATGGTTTAACCGCTCCAGATAGGCTAACTTGCTTGCCCAGTGGTTGCTGCGTGTTGGCACATAAAGGGGACCTCAGGCTGACTGACCTGAGAGCCCCTCCACTCATCTGCTCTCTGAGCCTGAGAAATGATTCCTTCTTCCAGAACGTTCGTTCCATCTCACTTGCTCTCGCGTCCCTTGCTCCTTCCCTTCTTTCCCTGAAACAACTTATTTTCTCCTTTTCCTTCCTTCTCTTCTCTTTCCAGCTGTTATTCTGTCTTGCTGTTCCTGATCATCTCCAAATTCTTGAAAGGACAGTGTATCCTCTGGCCTTTCCTCCTTTATTGTCTCTCTGTCTTTTGAACTCTGACCTCAATTCCCACAAGGCACTTCTCCCTTTGTTGAGGAGGGTTCACCTTCAGCCCGAAATCTCTCCCTCTTGGGAGTTCCTGCACCTTTTCTTTCATTATCTTACCTTACTCATCCCACCCTGCCTTTCAGGATTGGATTTTTAATTTTTGGTATCCTCCTCCTTTCTCCCTCATTAAAGCTCATTCATGTCTATGTCATCAAACCCTTCCGGCTTTCATTCGACACGCATGGAATTACTGAATGAAGCAATGAATAGGTACCACTGTTTCCATAATGAATGCTGAGTAAGGAAGCAGAATGGTAAACATTTTCAGCTTTCCACCTCGCCTGGATTAAGTTTTTTTTTCGGAGTAGCTTCATAACTTTGAAGTGCTCTGAATTGCCCAAGTATTAGATGCTTCCATATTTATGTGTCAATCTAAAACCTTCTGAAGCCAAGTAGAAGTGAATGGTATTCCTTTTAGTTCTACCTCATTAATTGGGAAAAAAACATGGATTTAAAAAAATATTTTTAAAAAAAGAACCCCAAAGATAACTATTTTTTTCATTTAAAAAATAAAAGTTTTCTTCATGTATGAGAATTTCTATTACAATATGTTAGGAAAAATTTTGCGCCCCTAAAATAGCATAACTGTTCTGTACATATTTACTATTCAGTCAAAGATTTTTCTCTCCTCCTCCCCACCTTCCTTCTTACACAAGTGTTGCACTTTGGTACCATGTCTGTGACAGTATTATGTGGCAGACTGTCTGGTCTGCCTTTGAAATGTGATCAAACTACTTGCTGAAGAGCCTGTGCAGCTTACCTCATACTTCCACGTGCCAGAGATTGCAAACCCTCTATGTATTACAAATACGCTCGGTAATGAATTCACATTTTCTTTATAAAAACAAGTCCCCTCAGTGTGGCGATGATAACGAATGAGGCGTAAAGATAAGCTGGTGAGTTGGAAGGGGCTGGTGGAGAGGATAGAATTGGCTTGAGGTCTCTCAGTGCTAAAAAGACATCATGGCCAGCAGAGCTCAGCTGTACTGGTATGTACCAGATGACAAGACTGGTACTGGGTCTAATATGGTGTTTCTGTTATGCTTTTGAAGGTCTGAAGATGGTTTACCCCTCACTCTCCAGTCAGATACAGATTTGACTTATGACCAGTACCAGTCTCTCTATTAGGAATAATTTCATTGACTGTCCTACCATGTAATGTGAACTCTTCTTAGGTTTCTAAACTCCCTTTGAGAGCTCAAAGCTGAAGAATATCTTTCTTTGTTTCTGCATTGGCCAGATTGTATTTTCACTGTTGGAATGAGAATCAATATTCATACTTTAAAGTAAGAGTTCTTTTTACATGTTTGTACCAAAGAGGTTTTCTAGACAAGATCAGTACTTTGACAACATTTCCCCCTTTTTTTAATTTTTAGGTTGACGCCTTTCCTCCCAACGGTTACGGCTTATACAATATAGTAGGGAATGCCTGGGAGTGGACTTCAGACTGGTGGACCATTCACCATTCTGTTGAAGAAACGATTATTAACCCAGTGAGTATGAGTCTCAGAGTATGTACTGTGAAAAGGTTACATCCACCCCCTGGGCAGGCTGTGGCAGCGATTTCATGTGTTTCGGGTATTTATTTTCTATTGACGTTAATCTTGGAATTTCCTCAGAGGGGTATTAAGCACTTGTCTCTCATTTCAACCTTAAAGCATTGTGTAGACATGTCTATGGACATTTTACATGCTGCTGGATTGTGATGGTGTTAATGATTTGAGGGAATCTGTCTATAACTTTAGAAATTATTTCAGCCTCATAAATGTGATCAAAGTGAGATATATAAATAAGTATGCAAGATGCATTAATGTTTATTAATAACTAGTGAGATCTGGTAGATGGTATTTATCATCCAGCTAATTGCCTGAGTTTTCATTGGTTGAAATTTTGATTGAAGAGCATTGTTTGGAGAAAATGAGAAAGGATGTTTTCTGGGTGAATGTTGAATCAGGAAGTTGAGTCATTTCATGATTATTTGCTGAACTCCCCAGTATGGCAGTTCAGTGCATCATAAACGTTGGGAATTGAGACAACCATGTTTAAGTTTTACCTTTTCTGGCGTGGGAGGAATGTTGACTGCAGTTAGTGGACTACCCTGCCTCTAAAGCCAAGCTCTCCCGGCAGAATATACAAAAATTGAGACGCTACAAAAATGGGGCACGTGGGTGGGAAGTACTTCCTTTAAAAAGAACATGACCGAATATTGCTTGTGTAAACAGATTGGGGGGAAAATACCATTTAAAAATCCTATCTCTAGCAAACTAGACATTCATAAGTCAGATCCAAGAATGTATATTTATACCCAAACTAGCTAGACTGGGAACTTAATATGTTTAATTTTAAACCTTAACCTCTTGAAAAGGCATAAAAGGTAGTGATAAAGAAAATTAATTCTTTGATCTCTTCTCAGTAGAGTGTTGAACAGCTCAGAGTAATTGAAGAAATTGTCAGACGCTGTGCCTCGGGCCATTTTTCAGAATACGGGGATAAATTTGTTTGATATGCTTGATTTTTCTTCACAGAATAACACGTGGATTGCTCATGAATAATCTAGAGACAGAAATCTACTTTCTTGGGGGCGGATGAAAAAGCTGAGTTTTTCGGAAACTGTCATTTCCTCCTTGTTTTCCTTGTACTTTCTGGCAGGGCTGGTGGAAGTAGTGGTCAAAGACAACCCATCTCTCCAAAATGAGAATAAGGTTGTGAAGTTCTCAGTGGGTTTGTGGTTGGGAGACGCCATTCTCTACTGGCAAGATGTGACTTGGCGTTTGCTGTCAGAATCAGAAATAGAATTCTTTTCCCCCTCAGATTAAAGCAACTGCATGTTTGAAAGGGGGTGCACGAGGCTTCAAAATGCTGGCAAGTTGTGAATGTATCTCTCTGACCATCTGTTGTTGAGCTGAGTGCTTACTGGTTTCAGTTTTATAATTGCTTGTGTTTCTTCTAAGGATTTACAGAAAAATCCATATTTTTCTTGTTTTCCCCAGTCCCGGCCTCTATCTCAGATGTTGTCTTTGGTCTATAAACCATTCTCCTTGTAGGTTTCTCTCTGTCACAGAGTCCTCATTTGCTTCCTTATTTGACTGGGATAAAATTCAACAGTTTTGAGAACTAAATCCCAACTCCCTTGCAAACTCAGACTCTTTCATTCAAATCTTCACAGCTCTACTTCATTTGTAGAGCCACTGCCTGTCTCTCATCTGCATTACTGCATCAGCTTCCCAGCTGGGCTCCCTGCCGTCACTCCTTCTGCTCTACTGCAGCTGTAATGATCTTTATAGAGGACACGCTTAATGCTGTCACTCCTCTGTTTAAAATAAAGTACAAACTCTTGAACATGACTTCTGAAGGCTAAAATAATTCAGCCCTTGCTGATCTCTCAATGGCCACAGCTTTTTCTTCTTCTTTCAACATTTAATTATGAAATGTTACAAAAATTCGGACAAGTACAGAAAATAGCATAACAGATACCTATGATATCGACCATTTTGATTTAACGTATATTGACAGTATATTGTATTTACTATATTTCTTTTAGCTAAAGAACAAGAACAAAAACTAGTCAACACTTGATATTTGTCAGTATTTTTAATTTAAGCTATTCTGGTCAGTGTATAGTGCTATCTCACTGTGGTTTTTTAGTCATCGTATATGTATATTAAAATTTATTTTGTTGAAGTACAGTTGATTTACAGTGTTGTGTTAACTTCTGCTGTACAGCAGAGTGATTCAGTTACACATAAATATACACATTCTTTTTCATATTCATTTCCGTTATGGTTTATCACAGTATATTGAATATAGTTCCCTGTGCTATACAGTAGGACCTTGTTTATCCATTCGAGATATACTAGTTTGCATTTAGTCATCATATATTAAAGTCTGTATCTGACAACTCTCATATCTGGCCACTCTGTTGATCTGCTTCTGTTGTCTGTTGTTCTTGAATTTTGGTCACATCTTGTTTTCTCACATGCCTTGCTATTTTTGATTGAGTACCAGACGTTGTTTAAGAAAAACTGTGGTGATTATTTGAGATCTGGATAGTGGGATCTTTCTCTAGAGTGGACTTACCTTTGCTTCTGGAAGCTTCTATTTCGTATTAGCTTATTCCAATCAGGAATTGAGATGATTTGAAGCTGAGCTTCAGTCCCTGTGAGGGCTAGTTGGGTATAGTTCTTCAGGGTACCAACGAACAGTCTAGGGGTTTTCCATGACTTTTCTTCCTTGTAGGGCGCTGAGCTCCAGGTTTTTCTTCCTTGGCCTATAAGTCTATGCAAAGTTCTTTTCAGCTTCTCAGCATTATAGCTGCTGCCATTGGAATCAGTAGACCTCTGGGAAAATAGGCTCGTCTCTCTGGGCTTCCCTTCTCTCTGGGATTTGAGCCCTGCAGTTCCTCACAGCCCTGATAGTTCTCATCTGATCTGTTTAAACTCCCAATTGTCTTTGAGGTCTTTTTTCTTTTTTTAATTAATTAATTAATTTTGGCTGCGTTGGGTCTTCGTTGTTGCGTGTGGGCTTTCTCTAGTTGCGGGGAGTGGGGGCTACTCTTTGTTGCGGTGCGTGGGCTTCTCATTGTGGTGGCTTCTTTTGTTGCGGAGCACGGGCGCTAGGTGTGCGGGCTTCAGTAGTTGTGGCACACAGGCTCAGTAGTTATGGCTCGCGGGCTCTAGAGCACAGCCTCAGTAGTTGTGGCGCACGGGCTTAGTTGCTCCACAGCATGTGGGATCTTCCCGGACCAGGGTTCGAACCCGTGTAGCCTGCGTTGGCAGGCGTATTTTTAACCAGTGCGCCACCAGGCAAGTCCCCTCTTTGAGGTCTTAATTTATTTGCCTTCCTTCCCTGATGGCCTGTGTATTACCAGTGCCTAGCAGAGAACCTGGTACATAATAACTGGTCCTATAATAAAGCCAATTCCAGATACCTAGAATCAAGAGAGTTTGGTTACTCTTCATACTCCAGGTGTTTCAAAAGTAAAGGCTAGTTAAAAACAGATATTTTCAGGAAAAGCTTTGGACCAAAATACCCATGTGATTAGTAAACATTTCAACCCAGGAACTGACCTCTTCAGTGTCATGTGTATATTTTAGTTCCAAGACTAAATCATAATGGCAAATCATTTTAAATCTTCTTTGGAGAGCTTAGGAAAAGTCAGTGCTCTGTATGCAGAGGCTATTCGGGGATTATCTTTTTCTTGTTCAGTGACTTCCAGGGAGCAAATGTTAATCATTAGTGTTTATTTTATTGGGTAGTCATTTATGGCAAAAGCAGGTGGTGGGAACACCTTGTGTGCTTTGTACACACAGTCCTAGGAGACACTGAGCTATTTGGCCATACGGAGTGAGGGTCAGTTTGGTCTTACCTGGTAGAAGGTTCTTGGGAGTGTGCATGCATGTGTGTGTGTGTTTTCTGGAACTACTTAGGGTGGCATCACCTCTTCCCACACAGATACAATCCAGAGTGTGGCTGTTGATACTACTGTTTTTTTTCACCCAATAATTATAATAATAAAAGATGATTTGTGGTTTTTTTCCTTTTCACTTACCTAACCCGGAGACCCTTATTAATCTGTGGCAGTGTGTGGTGCTTTCAATAAAAGACTATGTAGAGCTTATATAGCATCCTGCATCCCCACTCGCACTACCCTGGTATCATCCTGACTTGGTCGCTGATGATGTGAAAGGATGGAGTCCTCTATAATATCTTTCCCACTCTTAGAGGTACACAGTTTCATTCAGGCAGCTTTTTTTTCCTAAGGGAAAGAATTCTAGTCTTAGAATTAGTCACAGTAACTTGGATTATAGCTCTGCCACTTAATAGTAAAGGAATCTCTCTAAACTTAGAATATATCTTAAGTTTCCTTATCTACAAACTGGGAATAACTATACCTATCTCATGAAATTGTTGGGAGGTTAGATTTGATAATGTTGTATGTAAAAATACTTTATACCCCAAAAGTACTATTGTGGTGGTGGTTTACTCTTTTTGTTTAAATTATTTTTGGGTACCTGATTGGGATATTGTATGCTTCTGTTCAGCAGAATTAATGAGGAGTGTTGGCCTTTGGAAGCAGAGGGGGAGAAAATGATGTTTATAAATAATGAATGCCTAATATTCCTCCTATCCTTATCTTTTGTTACCATAGTCATCCTTACAATGAAAATCTCACTTCACGGCCCATTAAAGTCCAATGGGAATAAAGTTTTCTAAAAAGTATTCCTCCTCTGAATGAATCCCTGCTGCTTGCCAAATTCTGTTAGCCAGAGATTCTGTTTGTTTTGTTTTTGTCAACGTGGAGTTTGCTTGTTCAGTTAGATTGTATAGCTCTAGACATTTGGGGAAGTGTGTTCTGTTTTGCAAGTGTGCATTGTTGTGGCTGGGAATTGACGAGGAGGCTGTAAGCCCTCCTTGTGTGCCAGCCGTGGTTTGCAGTTTGCACTCTGCTCGTTTTGAAGGACACACATCTGAGCCCTTGCCCATCTCACAGGGCACATGCCAACCCTCTGACCTGAGGTGCTGGCAGGTGCCTAATGGCCAGTCCTGCTTTTGCCATTGGGTGACTGGACTTGGGGCTTGGACTTGGGTTTGCCCGTCCTCTAAACCAGCGATCCCCATCCTTTTTGGCACCAGGGACCGGTTTTGTGGAAGACAGTTTTTCCACGGACGGGGTGGGGGGGCGTGGGGTGAGGGATGGTTCAGTTGGTGACACGAGCAATGGGGAGCCGAAGATGAAGCTTCGCTCGCTGGCCTGCCGCTCACCTCCTGCCGTGCGGCCCGGTTCCTAACAGGCCGCGGACAGGTATCGGTCTGTGCCCCAGGGGTCGCGGACCCCTGCCCTAAACCCCACGTTTGGTTGTTCCTCTTCCCAATAAACCCTCCTCTGGCCTCCCACCACTACATGGATCAATGAATTTTGTACATCAAAAACGTTAGACCCCTGGGGCTTCCCTGGTGGTGCAGTGGTTAAGAATCCACCTGCTGATGCAGGGGACATGAGTTCGAGCCCTGTCCGGGAAGATCCCACATGCTGCGGAGCAACTAAGCCCGTGTGCCACAACTACTGAGCCTGCGCTCTAGAACCCGTGAGCCATAACTACTGAGCCCGTGAGCCACAACTACTGAAGTCCGCGCACCTAGAGCCCGTGCTCCACAACAAGAGAAGCCACCCAATGAGAAGCCCGTGCACCGCAACGAAGAGTAGACCCCGCTCTCCGCAGCTAGAGAAAAGCCCGTGCACAGCAACAAAGACCCAACGCAGACAAAAAAATAAAAATAAATAAATAAACTTAAAAAAAAAATGTTAGACCCCTGCTTAGCCTGTCTCCTAGTCCTCCTCTGCCTATGGCGTGAGCCTGTCCTTGTCTCAGCTGGGCAAGAAACAGTAAATACCACATCGTCCTTAGTTGAGATTGCCCCACCCATTGGCAGCCTAAGCAGTGGAGCAGGCATACCCAGGATGTGCTAGGAGGAGGAGTTCACTGAGGATTTTTATCTGCCGTAAGCCCTTCATTCACGTATTTTCAATGAGGACAGTTTAGTATAAATCAGTTTGATGTAGAAGTGACCTGGTATTCAAAATGAAAAGGGCATGAAAGTGTTAAGGAAGTTGATTTAAACTTGCTAATAAATTACTGTGGTTGTAAATTATATTTAATAAATCCCAAAGGGAAAGCAGGGCAGTCAAAAATCATCAGTCTCTAGAGGCTATGCTTATGAAAAGAATTTTATCTTCTTCTCCCTAGTGGAAGATGAAAATCATTCTGGAGGAAAAGCTAATGTTTATCCATTGCCACTGTTCTTCGTGGTTTTGGAGCAAGGTTGATCATTCAACAACAATAACAAAAAAAACTGTTGAAAAATAGAAGGAATAAGCTTGAATGTATATGGCTCAGATATTTAGATCCTGTGAACACATTTTCAAACACATTGTCCAAACACATGCTTCTTGCTTGAAAAGAGTAAATGCTAATTCCAGTTGCTATTTGGAAGGTGGTAAAAATGCTATTCACAATAATATTACCTTCACAATCTCATGTTACATCTCTGGACACTTCCTGTTCAAATAGAGTGGGACACCCAAATGTACTGTGGCCTCCTCTCTTAGTTTGGAGGATCAGTGGATCTTGGAGGGAAGTGAAAACTTCCAGCTTCTACCCCTGCAGGAACCCTTTCTTTGGTACCCATGACAGCTATGGTCCTGCAGCCTCGTGCTTCAAACTTCCTGGGGCCAAGAATGCCCTAAGGTCTGGGGCATCTAGTTGTGTTATCAGATGTTCTCATTGTTTGATGTTCTCCCACGGACAACCAAATATTCCATCCCTGGAGTTTCAGCTCACTGGTCCTCCTTCTGCAGTTGGTGGAATACAGAACACAGCTTCTGTCTTGTGCATGAAAGCTTTTCAGATACCTGAAGAGAGTCATAGCCTGTGCCCCCTCGTCTTTCTCTTTCTTGATAAACATCCCCATTCCTTCAGCTGCACCTTGAATAACTTGGTTTCCAATCCAGGGCCACCCAGGTTACGTTTCTCTGAATAATATGAGTGGTTAAAAAAGTCCCATTTTCTAAATGGGCATCTGGAAATGTACACAGCATTCTAGATGTTCCCTGATAGATGCAAATAATAGTGTGGCTGTCCTTTTTCCTCCTTGTGTGTCATCAGGTCTCAGATTGTGGTAGGAGTTAAAGGTTGAGCCAGTGGAATTCAGTAGAGCCAGGTTTGGACTTTATTACTGTCACTGTGGTTTACCAGGTGTGTGACCCTGGGCAAGTCACTTAACTACTCTGGGACTCAGGTTTGCTCCTTTCGTAAAGGGGGATGTAGATTCCTACTTCATAGAGTCGTGAGGAACTGAGAGAGGGTTTGTAGCCACTTAGCACAACGTTTGGCAAATAGCAAGCATACGATACATGGCAGCTTCTGTTTTCAACGTGACCGGTTCTGTCCTCCACTGCTGAGTCCTCTCACTACTATGTGTAGTAGTAGCAGCAGCAACAGGAGGAGCAGCTTGTCGTAGCCAAATAAGACTTCCCTTTCTTCCCCAGCATATTGATTGTAGGCTGGGTCTCCCTAAATATTGTTCTTATGCAGCTGTGTTTTATACATTTATTTTTTAAAGTAGTTTTCAAACTTCTTTGAATCTTCTCTTTATGTTATGTAGCTGTTTTTTTAAAAAATTGATTTATTTTATTTATTCTTTTTTGGCTGTGTTGGGTCTTCATTGCTGCGTACGGGCTTTCTCTAGTTGTGGAGAGCGGGGCTACTCTTCATTGCGGTGCGCGGGCATCTCACTGCGGTGGCTTCTCTTGTTGCGGAGCACGGGCTCTAGGCACGCGGGCTTCAGTAGTTGTGGCATGTGGGCTCTACAGCACAGACTCAGTAGTTGTGGCTCATGAGCTCTAGAGCGCAGGCTCAGTAGTTGTGGCACACGGGTTTAGTTGCTCTCCGGCATGTGGGATCTTCCCGGACCAGGGCTTGAACCTGTGTCCCCTGCATTGGCAGGCGGATTCTTAACCACTGCGCCACCAGGGCAGCCCCATGTAGCTGTGTTTTGAAATGTAATGAGGAGCCTGTCTTTTCTGTCCATCAAATTCCATTTTTTTATAATGGGTTTCAACCTTCAGAGACTGCTTACAGACCTCATTGTGACTATCAGCTCTGTCATTTATGGTACTGGTTTTCCCTTCCAGCTTCTTACAATCAACCAGTTTGGCTGTGGTTTTGTCAGTGATACCACGTGAATGGGACGAGGCTCAAGGCAGAGGTCAGCCCTGGGGTCAGGCCGCATTTCCTGAGGGCTTATACTGTGTCATGGGGCCGTATCGGCTCTCGGGGATGCAAAGATGCATGAGACGGGCCGGCTGTTAGGGAGCGCGTAGTCCAGGGAGAGGGTGGGTAGTGATCAGGTACATCACGATGTGCTGCGGTGAGATTTGCTGCTGATGTGGTTGAGGTGCGGCCTCCCTGAGCTCTTTTCTCTGCCGGTTGGAGCCGTGAAGCCTTCTCTGAGGAGGTGCCCTTAGAAAGGACGGCAGCAGTTGTGTGCCAGGCCCTTGGCATCCAGACACAGGAAGGACATGGCATGGCCTTGTGAGGAATTCATGGTAAGCAGAGAAAGGGTGTTCATTCCTTTATTTTCCTGCTGCTTTCAGTTTCTTGAAGCCTTGCCTTTTCCATACTCACGGTGAAAGTAAAAGTAAAAGCAGTGAGAGGGGTGTGTGTGTGTTTCTTTTAGTTTTGCCGCAGTGTATTTTTCTTCTCCTTATGGGCACAGTCGAGCTGTTTCAAGAATTTCTGTTAGCTAACCAACTAGGGGCTTTGGAGAGTGACTTGTGAATTGCTTTCCTAGTTTGGCATGCTCTGTAAAAGGGCTTTTCTGAGCTCTCTTTTTCACAGTGTAGAGCACTCCTGGGAGGGGGGAGCCATATGCTCTAAGATTGGGATGACAGAAGGTCGGCATAATGGGTTGGGGTTATAACAAAAACGTGACAGGCAAAGAGCAAAGAGTTTGCTAATGTGGTTATTTGCTGTCCTCAGTCGGGTTCTTCCTGCTGCACTGAATAACAGAACCGTGGCCTCGTGATGGAAGCACAGGTCAGCAGCCTGGGTTTCCGTCTGAGATTTAGCTTTAACATGTCAAGGGGCCTTAGGTGAGTCGTCTTGCCCTTGTCTGGCTTACTGCTTCATCTGTAAATTTTGCTGGGGATGTAGCAAGGGTACAGTACAATCCTAGGGTACAGTAAATCTGGACAGCAGCCCTGGAGTCTCATGCTGGCCTGGAAAACAGGCAGTGATGGATGAAGAAGCTGGTAGGAACATGGTTAAGAGGACAGGTTTTAAAATGATTCACACCTCGTTCTACATCCTAGTTTTGCCACTGATGGCATGGTGGCCTTGGGAGAAGGGGGTGACATCTTTTGATTTTGTTTCCTCATCTATAAAGTGGGAGTAACGATAAAATTTAAGGACATTGGGTTGTTCTGAGAATTCACAAGAGATTCAAGCACATGGCACTGTACCTGCACGGTAAGCACTCCGTAAACGAGAGCTGATTACTTTCCAAGCACCCCGCAGTTGGAACATTTCCATTTTGAAAATCCTTTCCCCTTCAGCACATCCTCTTGTTTATTACACCAGATTATGTTCTTTTCTTCCATTTATTTAATAAGCATTTACTGAGCACTTGCTTTGTCCTAGGGGCAGACATAAATGTCACACCATCCTTGCCTACAGAGAGTTTGAGTTTCACAGTCCCTAATTACAGTTCCTTTCTTCCATGATACTAGGAAGCCTTTGCCCCACTGACACTTAGGAAATCAGAACTGAAGCCCAGGTTTTTGGCTTCCTTTCAGAGGTTGTTTATTCCTTCTCTGCACCTCTGTTTACCTGGAAGGGACCACGGGGAAAGGAGGGTGGGGGCTTGCAGAGTCTCTGTCACTTGGGTCCCTTATTTATTTGGGTCCACAGCTGACAGGCCAAGTCTGAGCAGCATTTCTGGACAGAGGCGAGTACTTGCCAAATGGAAGAAGCCTCCATTATGGGTCTGTTGCACAAGGTTTTTCTGTTCTTGCCTGGTGTGGTTTGCAGAATGAATCGACAGCCGGAAGTGCAGGCGCTGTATCCAGAGCCAGAGCCTCTGCATCAGGCTTGGCATCCTGGCTTCCACCTCCGTGGGCCTCCCTTCCCATCTCCTTCCTACTCTAGGCCTTCCTGGACAGATCGTTTTTCTTGGTGTTGCAGTGACTCCCTCAACACTCCCCCAAGTATCTCAGCCCCTAATTTATGCTTAACATTTTCGGCTAAGGCCTCTGTCTCATCATGCTTGACAGTCAGCAAAGGTCAGTGTATGTGTATATTCTGGCACACAGAATAATTCTCTTCTTTACCATTTTTCACATACGACAGTCTATAGTTGTAAACACGTTGACCACAGCACTCCTAAACCAGAGGTGGAATCATTGCACACCGTTTGGAAAGAAAAAGTGTGGTCTCTGTCAACCTGGAGACAGTCCCCCAAGCCCTTCTGCACTCTAGCTTTCTAGATTATTACAGTAAAATGTTTGGGTTGCAGAAGAAGAGGTATGCCTCAGACCCTTGTCCACAGCCTGAATTTACCCCAGGGCTGCCCAGTGCTTTTGTGAGGATCCAAGTCAACGTTCTGTATACTTTACATTTATATTTGGGTTTTTTTCTCCTTGAAGAACTCAGAGTCGTCTCTGTCTCCCTCCCTCCCTCTTTCTCAGAGGCTCTTCTGTATTTCTCATATCCGCAAAATATTCCTGATTGTGGAAAAGGAGACATGTGGTTTTAGTCTCATTTCTTATGATAATTCAGGGAGTGGAGAGAGGTTCTCGCTTTGCCCCAGATTTGGAATTTGATTTGCAGAGTCAGGATTAAATCCCAGGTCTTCTGATCTTGAGACTCATACAATATTTACCAGACTCCAGATGTTACTTGAAATACAAAACTTGAAAGGCTGCTTACTTCCTTATAGTATCTTACCACAAACTCCATACACTAAGTCAGGAATTTCAGAAAGTGTTATAAATATGAAAGTTAATTTAAGAGATGTGAATTGCTGTGTCATACAGTGGCTTCTTCCAGAGCAAGGGAGAGGCAGTGAATTATGCCTATGGTTTTTTATATCTTGAGATTTAAAATCAGTTTCTTGTCCTTTTTACCTTCCTAATCTCTTATTTCCACTAAATTGTTCTTTAAAAGTCTTGATTCGGCAAGTCAGTTTTTGCACTGAACATTTAACCTGTTAATGAATTGTGAAGTAATGTTGCATCATCTTCCACTTCTATAGCTTCACCTTTCATGCCTTTTCCTATGCCATAGTGTGACTCATTTGTTCTTTCCCTAAGGATCTGGAAATAAAAACATGTTATTGAGAAGAGAAAAATAGAACAGTTCAGTCATCTTTTATATCAGGTTATTCCGGGGACTTCTTTCATGTGGATATGTGGACATATTGATAGTATAGGTACATATATATCCACATGTGTGATTTCTATATAAATATATACTTTTGTTCTTTCAGCAAAATTTATTGGCAATCTATTGAATACCAGACTTATGTGCTGGGTTCTGGGAATCCCACAGACCTGATCCGCTTGCCCGCGTGTAGCCTGCAGACGTTAAGGAGTCCAGCAAACACACCTCGTTATATATATGTGCTTATGTATTTAACTATATGTGAGGAGGAGGTATAGCATGATGGTTAAACTCAGGCAGTTTTGGAGTCCGACCTGGTCTCCTATCTTAGCCACTTACCAGCTGATTAACCTGGGGCAAGTCACTTAAATTCTCACTCAGCTTCCTCATCTATAAGTGAGGCAATAGTAGTTACCCCTTGTAGAGTTACTGAGAGATTTCAATGAGATACCACAAAGAAAATGTTTAGTGCAATGACTGGTATGTGGTAAGCACTTGATAAATCTTAATTGTGGCTATTGTTTTTATGTGTAATGAAAATTCAAACACAATAAGCTAACAAGCTATGAAATGACACCTCACTCTGAAATCTAATTCATGAAAGACATTTATTCTGGACCTTTTTAGGGATGTGGAAAGGAGATAAGACATCTGGTAACATGCAGCTGTAAATAACACTTCTTTCCGTGGACAATCTCTGCTTTATACTCACTAAAAAAAGTGAACACTGCTTCTAACGAAGTGGCAGGACTTACAGAATTGGGCACTTAGTGCTTGTCTACTTTTGCAATGTACAAAATAAAATCATGGAAGTGTTCAAGTATTCTTTGCAAAAAAATGTTTAAAAATACTATTTGGTATAAACTAATTGCTTATACTCTCTCATAACTTGCTAATGAGTTGTCACTGAAGAACACAGTAGATTATGAGTGTAAGAGAATGGAATAAATGAAATCATCAGGAAGACTAAACTGTTTTTCTTATTTCTCGCAATGCTTTAGAGCCATATCTGGCTTTGCAAGCAGGACTGAACGGTTTCACACCATTATTCTGAGAGATGGAAGTGACTGAACCTGGAGTAGACCTTTCAGCAGATGTAGCTGGTACCCTGTGATCTTGGTGGCTCGGTTTTCATTGACCCAGAAGTCACCTTTCTTTAGGATGATGCTACTATATACCTTGCCTTGTTTAGGATGAAACGAACTGATTTCTCTATACTTTAGAACCAACCCCTCCAGGATTGGATAGACCATGAATATTCTTTTGTGTAGTACATTAGCATATTAAGCTTTCAGAAATTAAAGAACCATCTGCATTATTAGACAACAAATATCATTTAACAGTGTACACCTGTTAGCAGATGGTAAGAAAGTTAGCTCTTCGTTGCAGAAATCCAATGTGCTCCTTATTTTCTCTTAATAGTTGCTTCTTCTGTGTTTAGATGGACTGGTTTTTAGCACTCAGATATTTCATGGCCTTGTGTTGAAGACTACCGCTTATTTGCTCAATTATTATGGTCTATGTCTCTGAAACCATATGTATCTACCGTTGTATAAGTCAGAGTATTAACCACTTTCCTGGACTTTGCTGCTCTTTCTTCTCTCTTTCCTTCCTACCTAGAAGTTTCCACCTAGAAGGTGTAGAAGTTGAGGGCCTTGGCCACCTCATACCCACTAGGATGGCTACTATTTAAAAAAATAGAAAATAACAAGTGTGGGTAAGGATGTGAAGAAATTGGAACCCTTGTGCACTGTTGGTAGGAAAGTAAAATGGTGCAGCTTCTTGGAAAAACAGCATAGTGGTTCTTCAGAATGTTAAAAATAGAGCTCTGATCCAGCAGTGCCACTTCTGGGTATATGCCCAAAAGAATTGAAAGCAGGATCTTATTTTTTTAAATTTATTTTATTTTATATTTTTTTAAATTGGAGCATAGTTGATTTACAATATTGTGTTAGGTTCAGATGTACAGTAAAGTGATTCAGTTATACATATATATTCTTTTTCAGATTCTTATCCCTTACAGGTTATTATGAAATATTGAGTATAGTTCCCTATGCTATACAGTAGGTCCTTGTTGATTTTCTATTTTATATATAGTAATATGTATATGTTGATCCCAAACACCTTATTTATCCCTCCTCCTCTTTTCCACTTTGGTAACCATGAATTTGTTTTCTATGTCTGTGGGTCTATTTCTGTTTTGTATATAAGTTCATTTGTATCTTTTTTTTTTTTTTTTTTTAGTTTCCACACTTAAGTGATATCATATGATGTTTGTCTTTCTCTGTCTGACTTACTTCACTTAGTAGGATAATCTCTAGGTCCATCCACATTGCTGCAAATGGCATTTTTTATTCTTTTTTATGGCTGAGTAATATTCCATTGTATATATGTATCACATCTTCTTTATCCATTCGTCTGTCAGTGGACATTTAGGTTGCTTCCATGTCTTGTCTATTGTAAGTAGTGCCATAGTGAACATTGGGGTGCATGAATCTTTTCGAATTATGGTTTTCTCTGGATATATGCCCAGGAGTGGGATTGCAGGATCATATGGTAGCTCTGTTTTTAGTTTTTTAAGGAACCTCTGTACTGTTCTCCATAGTGGCTGTACCAATTTACATTTCCACCAACAGTGTAGGAGGGTTCCTTTTTCTCCACACCCTCTCCAGCATTTATTATTTATAGGCTTTTTGATGATGGCCATTCTGACCGATGTGAGGTGATACCTCATTGTAGTTTTGATTTGCATTTCTTTAATGATTAGCGATGTTGAACATCTTTTCATGTGCCTTTTGACCATCTGTATGTCTTCTTTGGAGAAATGTCTATTTAGATCTTCTGCCCACTTTTTTATTGGGTTGTTTGTTTTTTGATATTGAGCTGTATGAGCTGTTTGTATATTTGGGAGGTTAATCTCTTGTTAGTCGCATCATTTGCAGATATTTTTCTCGCATTCTATAGGGTGTCTTTTCATTTTGTTTATGGTTTTCTTTGCTGTGCAAAAGCTTTTGAGTTGAATTAGGTCCCGTTTGTTTATTTTTGTTTTTATTCCCATTTCTGTAGTAGATGAATCCAAAAAGATCTTGCTGCGATTTATGTCAGAGTGTTCTTCCTATGCTTTCCTCTAAGAGTTTTATAGTGTCCAGTCTTACATTTAGGACTTTAATCCATTTTGAGTTTATTTTTGTGTATGGTGTTAGAGAGTGTTCTATTCTCTTTCTTGTACGTGTAGCTGTTCAGTTTTCCCAGCATCACTTATTGAAGAGCCTGTCTTTTCTCCATTGTATATTCTTGCCTCCTTTGTCACAGATTAATTGCCTATGTAAGTTTGGCTTTATTTCTGGGCTCACTATCCTGTTCCATTGATCTGTGTGTCTGTTTGTGTGCCAGTACCATACTGTTTTGACTACTGTAGCTTTGTAGTATAGTCTGAAGTCAGGGAGCATGATTTCTCCAGCTCCATTCTTTCTCAAGATTGTTTTGGCTGTTTAGGGGTTTTGTGTTTCCATACAAATTAAAAACAAAAATTTTATTCTAGTTCTGTGAAAAATGCCACAACACTTCTGACACTAAATGTATAGGTTTTTTTCCATACCAACAGCCAAGTCCAATTCTCTGGACACCAACTGAGTATCCTTCGATTCAGTTTAGTCTGACAGTAACCACCTGGAGTCAGCACAGACTCCAAGGTTTAAGGGCTCAGTCCCACAAGTCTGCTGCCACTTCACATGCCAGTCCAAGTATTGGGCGCTCTGGGTACCCACACTTCTGCCTGAGCTGGCTCCTGAGTCGGGAGTTCCCACAGCTCCCCTCTTTCAGGTTTGATAATTTTCTAGAACAGCTCACAGATCACTTAACTTACTATCGCGGGTTTATTATAAAGGATACAAATGAACAACCAGATGAAGAGGTACATAGGGTGGGGTCCAGAAGAGTCCCATGCACAGGAGCTTCTATGCCTGTGAAGTTGGGGTGTACCACCCTGCTGGCATGTGGATGTGTTCACCATCTCTGAAGCTCTCCAACCTCATTGTTTGGGTTTTTTATGGAAGTTTCATTACATGGGTATGATTGATTAAATCATTGGCCATTGACGATTAGCTCCAACTACCAGCCCTTCCCCCTCCCCAGTGATCAGGTAGTGGAGCTGAAAGTTCCAACTAGATAATAATGCCTGGGTCTTTCTGACTGACCAGCTCTCATCCTGAAGCTCTCTAGGGCTCTCCAGCTACCAGTTATCTTATTAGCACACAGAAGCCACTCATCACTCTGGAGAACCAGTACAAAGACCAAATATATATTTCCCATTGTATCACAGGGGGCTCTCCCGTCTTACTCTTCTTTCTAACCTTCTCGCCTCTTTTTTTTTGGTGAATCTCTACTTTGGCCAAGAGTCATTACATAGAAGCTTAAGTGCAGGGTGATGATCTACTAGTTCAAATAGGGTTGATATCTACAATCCCAGCCACTATTTAAGGCTCAAATGATAAAGCAGTGAACAGAGCAAAGTCCATGCTGTCAAGGTGTCTGCTTTCTAGTAGGAGAAGGAAAGCAATTTGTAATTTGTCACCAAGTGGTAAGCGCTGGTGTATTTAATTTTTTTGGCACTGCTCTGACACCAAATGTGTGTGTTTTTTCTGACAGCAAATACGTGTCATTTTTCCACACCAATTCTCCAGCACCAGTTGGATGTCCAGAAATTCAATCCAGTTCTGATACTAACTCTTAGAGTTATCCCAGACACCGCAGATTAAGGGCTCAGTCCTTCAAGACTCGTCCACTTCAGATGCCAGCTGCAAATGGGGTACCCAGGCTAGCCACACTTCTGCCTGGCAGACTGTGAATTTGGGGGTTCACATGACCCCTTCCTCAGGTTTGATAATTTACCAGAACAACTCACAGAACTCAGGAAAGCACTTTACTTATGATTGCTGGTTAATTATAACGTATACAACTCAGGAATAGCCAAAAGAAAGACACATCTTTTCCAAGGGTTTCAGCTCTGTATCAGGAACTGGGGACAAAGACCAGATATTTTTGTTTTGATACCACAGTGAGGAAGAAGGGGGATATATATAGGGTATGAAGAGAGAGAGTGATGGTAGGTGGAGGAGGGTATGATCTTTCAGCCTGTCTGGAAGCTTGTCATTTGACAGAGACACTAAATGGAGTGTGAAGTCTGAGGGAAGAGGCAGAAAGAACTGTAAGTGCAAAGGACAGTGATGTCACGAGGGACCCAAGGAAAGGGATAATGGGAAACAGACCAACATCATGTTGCCTTAGGAAGCATGTCCACATGCAGTCTTGTGTGTACATAAAGACACTTTCTACCGACCTGACATTGTGGCTCATTGAGGTCTCATGGCACCTGTAGTTTATTTTGTAATGAAAGGAAGATGTTGGGTTTCCTCCTTATCCCTTTATTTCTGGGGTGTGATTTTTCCTTGGAGGTTTTTGAAAACCATTCCAGTCATACACAAGGGAAGATGAGACTTGACAAAGTAGGTCTATGAAATGGAACAGTTGCTTCCATGGTATGAGGTTGAGACCCCCAAACCCAGGGGGGTTTGAGCCAGCGAAACCACTGAAGGCATCTGCAGTATCAATCTAAGTATGGATGTCTGTTTAAATGGTAAGTGTGGCTACTTTAAATGTGTATTTATTCCTCAGTGAAAGGAGCAGATGTCATATGCCAAGGGAAGTACTTTAGGAGAGGCACATCTAACAAGGGGAGTTTTTTCAGCTCTATCCCAAAGCTAATGAATGTCTTTTATTTTTTAACAATGGGAACTCTCGACTCACAGTTTCCCACGGGTTTTAGCCATTTTCTTGCAGTGAGCTTGTGAAATACGGACAGCTTTGTGCTCTTCAAACTGGAACAGTGGAATAATTTATTAAAAAAATGTGATACCACTTCAGCTCGTAAGGGGCACATGGCCGAGTTGGCTGAGTGTGAGCCTGGAACCATATGGCCTGGGCTTGACTCCTGGCTCCTCCACCTACTAGCTGTGTGTCGTTGGACAGGCAGTTTAACCTTTCTGTTCTTTATTTCTCCATTTGTACTTACTCTTCTTTATAACCTTCTGAAAGTGGGATCAGGAAATTTTATAATCCACCATCACTGTGAGTTTGCTCTGGGATGGTGCAAGCATGGCCTGTGAAAGGGGCTTAGAGGTATGATAGCTCCTGTCTGAAGAATGGGTCCCTTGGGCATGGGACTCACGTTACCTAAGTGCCCCAAAACCAACTGTTTTTTCAACTTCTTGCCCACATAATCATGACTAGAGGTTTCAAGGAGAAGACAAGAGCAAGTACTATTTAGCTTTGACTTTTGAGCAGAGGTAACACCAGCTCTTCATCCTCGGCTAAAGACAGGCCTGTATCCAAAGGCTCTGAGGTTTCTCACTTGGTCTTCTTTCTGTCATGACTTGTGGGTCCCACGTCTTCCACTTCACTGTCGTTCTTTTTCCTCATTGCCTGCTTCTTCTTGGTATCACTAATGGGGCTAATGATGGGGTGTCCAAACATTCCTAGCCTGTGCTCATGCCTGGCACAGTTGTTAATAGCAGCCCTGTTCACTCCCCAAAGTATCCTTATTTGGACAGTAAATTATATAACTGCCCTACCAATAATAGAACCTACATCAAAATATCTTTTTAAAGATGAAAAACATTAAAACAGTACCTGACTCTAATATGTGCTCAGTAAATATTAGCTGCTATTATTAGCTGCTACAACTGGCATCAGTGTTTTTAAATATCCAGTTTTATGTATTATCCCCCAAAGCAAGAATTGTTACTGTAGTCCTTGGGCTGTGAAAGTGACATCTTTTTTTGGAACATGGAGGACCATGGACACTGAGAGCGAGTTAATACAGCTTTGCGAATTCTCTTCCTTTTTACCCTAGATTGGGTGAAACAAGTAGCATGGAGGAAATGACTGTTTTCATTCATTTCTCTAACAGGGTAATCACCATACAGCACATGCTGATTTTACAGAGAAAATACTGCAGGGGTTGTTAACTTGGACTGTGTGTTTAATGTGCTTTTCTTTCCAATCTGATCTCTAGTTTCCTTTCTTTGACCTTTCTCTGGGTGTCACCCTCCTTTTTCTCTCCTCATGCAAGGTCTAAAGCTAATTGCAGTCCCTTCTGTTGGACCTTATGCTGGGGGATGAATAAAATTACACATAATTGAAAAAGCTTTATTTGAAATACCGGTTTCAGCTACCCACTCTTAAAATCCCTTGTTATGTTCGACATCAGGTAAACAAAGTGAGTTGGTCAGAGATGCAGCTAGCCTGGAAGAGATTTGAGCTGGACAGGCACAGATGTGGGAGGGACCTTGACTCCTGGCCTTGTCACTTGCTAGCTGGGTGACCTGGGGCTCTCCATTTTTTCTGTGTCTCTGAGTTTCACTATTCCTCATCCCTAAAATGGGGATCATGACACTTCCTGCTTCCCAAGGTTATTGTGAGGATCAAATGAGAGAAGAGGTATTAGCCTGCTCTAAGCAAATGTGGGCAGAGTTCCTTTCTTTAAAAATGGTTGAGGTGATTGAAAACAGATCCGTTTTAGGAGACACATGAGCAGAGGCTTGAAGGAAGAGATTGAAAAGGCTGCTCCTGTTTGTGTTTCTGAGCTGCCTGTTGCTATAGTACCTGGTGAGTTAACAAGGGCGCTGTTTTAGCATGCATGAAGTGCTTCAAATGGGCAGCAAGATCATTTTTGTTTAATCCTAAACTTCAGGCTGCCAGAACCATGCCTGTGGGAGCCCGGGTGATAAGATAGCTTGAAGGCTTGACTAGAAGTCAAGTGTGCAGAGAGCCCAGCTTTTTAGCCAATCAGGGCGAGGATGACTTAGCTCTCAAGGGAAGATGCACGCTTCTCAGGGTCCGAGAGTGGAGAATGAAATCTGTCCTTTTAAACTCCGAACCTCCTATACGTAAACTTCTAAGGAAACCTTTGACTCCTAGCATTTGGGGGCTCTGGAACAAGATTAGCCAACTCATGGCTAATCTTGTTTCATTTATATTTCCGTCCACTCATCCCCGCTCCCCTTCTCTCCTGGATTATTTGAAGCCAATCCCACTCCTCATATTTTATTTAAAATACCATCATGTAAAAAATTGGTTTACTTTCATTAAAAATAGTTTTATTGTGATATAATTGGCATAAATTGTACATTTCTAAAATGTACAGTTTGATCAGTTTGTATATGTATATATATGTAATTATAAATATTATACTGATCAAAAAATAAATTTATAATCACACACATATCCATGAAACCACCATAGTCTGGATAGTGAACATATCCAACACCCCAGAATTTCCTTGTGCCCCTTAGTAATCCCTCCATTTTGCCTTCTCTACCTCTCATACGCAAGCAATTACTGATCTGCTTTGTGTCATAGTAAATTAGTTTGTATTTTTTAGAGTTTTAGATAAATGGACTCATACAGTGTGTACTTTTTTTTTTTTTTTGTCTAGCTTCTTTCACAATGGCATAGTCTTTTATTCATTCTACAAATATTATTGTGCTCCTCCTACTAGGTACCATTTTGGAAGCTGCAAGACGTCTTAGGAGGCTATTGTAGTAGTCCAGGGGAGAAGTGGTGGTTTGGAGCCAGGGTGGTTACTATGGAGATGGTAGCTGCCACCCATTAGCCATCTGCCTTGGAGGTAGAGCTCATCAGACCAGCTGGATGTTGGGGTGGGAAGAGGGAGGAACTGAGAATTGCTCCTCAGGCTTCTGGCTTGAGCAAACGGGTAGGGTGTAGTGAAATGGAGGAAGACTCAGTGAGAAATAGGTCTGACCTTCCCCAATTTGATCCTTTACTGGGTGTCCGTTGCTTCTTCAGAGTTACTCTTGTTATCATTTGTTGGTGTTAAGCGGTATCTAATATGCAGATGAAAACAATATTTAAAACACTTCAAGGTATTCACGAGATTTCTGGGTCTTCTCACAAATGTTATTAAAATAAAGGCTAGCTGCCGTTGTCAAATTGAAAATAGTGAATCTCAGTTTTCTCCTCAGGTGTTTGTGGTATCAGTTGTACCAGGCAAGGGAAAGAGAAAGCGCAAAGTCAAATAATATTTTCAGACTTTTAAAAGTTTCTTGAGGAGAAGTTCTCTCCACTCTTTATCTGGCCCCCAGAATGTTTTTGTTTGGGTTTTACCATTAAAAATGTTAACGTTTTGCTAAGTCGGATGCTGTGGTAACAGCCTCTGCATGCTGCAACCAGCTATGTGAATTTCATTGTACTATACAATAGCCTGTCTTCCTTCTGCAGTGTTAGTAACAGGTCAGCTATTTTATTAGAACTTAGACTCCTTTTGGGGGTTTTGGCCTTAGAAAAAATGGGTCAAGTTATCACTGTGGTTTTGGAATTTTGGAGGTTACACGCCACTTGGTTTATGGGCACCTTCGGGAAGTCTGAGTTAGTCATGAACTAATAATGTGTAATAGTAAACAATAATGACTGCACATTTATTGTTTATTATTTGCTCAGTGCTTTCTATGCGTTCTCTCTTTTAATCCCCACATCATTCCAGTGAGGGGATTTTATATGTGTATGTGTGTGTGTATAAATAACCTAAATGTCTTCTTTTCACCTAAAAAGCAATAAACATGCAAACAGGAAACTGTGACCAGTACCAAGGAAAAAGGTTAGTTAAATAGAAACCGAGTAATCACAGATACTGGATTTAACAAAGACTTAAAAGCAGCTATTATGTTTAAAGGATTAAGGGAAAATATATTCAGAGAATTGATAAAAAATACAATGTGAATCAACAAATCACAGACAAACACAACAGACAAATGGAAATGATAAAAGAAGAACCAAGTGAAATTTCTAGAATTGAAATTATAATAACCGAAATGAAGAGTTCCCTAGATGAACTTGATAGCAGATTAGAAATGGTAGGATGGCAGAATTAGTGAACTTGAAGGTAAATCAAGAGAAAATTTCCAAACCAAAGAACAGAGAGGAAAAAAAATTGGAGACAGATCAATAGAGGCCTGTGTGACAGTATCAAACATTTCAACATAATTTCAACACATGTGTAATAGGAGTCCCAGATGGAGAGTGGAGAGAGAAAGGGACAAAACATTTTTGCAGAAATGATCTAAATACTTAACCAAACTTGATGAAAATTATCTACAGTTCCAAGAAATTCAGTGAACTTCAACTAGGATAAACACAAATGAGAAATATACCTAGACATGTCATAGTCCCAGTGCTGAAAGACAAAGAGAAAATCTTGAAAACAGCAAGAGAAAAGCACTTTATCACATACAGGACAACAGTGATGTGATTAATGACTGCTTTCTCATCAGAAACAGTGGAAGTCAGAAAATGGTGGAATGATACAGTCAAAGGGCTGGAAAAAAACAACTACCAGCTAAGACTTCTATATGTAGCAAAACTATCGTTTAAAAATGAATGTGAAGGAAGTCTGACTTGATTCTGGGAAAATGGAGTAGACATACATTTCCCTCTTCTTCTCGCTAAATACAATTAAAACTCCGGATGCTACCTAGAAAAGGAACATAAGTCCCTGAAGAGCGAAAAGAAGGCAGAGTAGCTGCAGACCTTGGGATCCCAGGAATGACATGGTGGTGAGTTCCATGGATTTTCTTTTGGCCTCATATATCCCAGACTTGGAGCTGAAGAAGCCAGCAAATGCCAGGGAATGTAAACCAAAAAAGCCCCAAGAAAAGCCTGCTCTCTCTAGCCAAAGGGGATATAGGAAATGGACAGTCTAGCAATACTGAAAACTTCTAGTCAGTAAACCACCCTACTCCATCTAAGCATGACAGAAAAAAACTGTGTTTTCTCACACCTGCAAAGGCCAGGGTGGAGAGCCTATACTTGCACCCTCGTGAGGCTGTATTGAGGTGACATAATACCTCTGCCAGGGTGGTGTCAGAGAAGGCCAGGTGGGGTGCCAGGCCTTTCATAGTTGCCTGGCGGTAATGAGGCCACCTCTCTCCATGGTGTAAGTGGCTACCATGTGGGGAGCCAAAACTCTCACCTTCTCTAGTAATGAGCATCCCTCATGAGGTGTCAGTGGAGGCTGAGTGGGGAACCCAGACTCCTGCTTCCACCTGGCAGTAACGAGATGGCTCCCTCCCTTCCCCTGCCAATGTGGCGTCAAAGAAAGCCAGGGGAACAGAATATTTAAATAAGAGCCAGAGTCTTGTAACATAAACATCATCCAGGTTTCAAGTGAATAATGACTTGTCATATCAAGAACCAGGGAGACACCAAACGAGATGAAAAAAAGACAATCGATACTAACACTAATGACAGAGGTGTTAGAATTACCCATTTAGCTAAAGATTTTAAAGCAGCCATGATAAAAATACTTAAGTGAGCAATTATGAACATTCTTGAAACAAATGAAAAAAGAGAATAAAAACTTCAGAAAAGGGCTTCCCTGGTGGCGCAGTGGTTGAGAGTCCACCTGCCAATGCAGGGGACCTGGGTTCGTGCCCCGGTCCAGGAGGATCCCACGTGCTGCGGAGCTGCTGGGCCCGTGAGCCATGGCCGCTGGGCCTGCGCATTCGGAGCCTGTGCTCTGCAATGGGAGAGGCCACAGCTGTGAGAGGCCCGCGTACTGAGCAAAAAAAAAAAAAAAAAAAAACTTCAGAAAAGAAATAGAGAGTATAAATGGGAACTAAGGGCAAATTTTAGAACTGAAAAATAGAATAACCAAAATAAAGCTTTGTGAATTGGTTCAGCAGCATAATAGAAGGGACAGAGGGGGGAAAAAATCAGAGGGGGAAAGAAAACAGAAACAAATTATTCAATCTGAATGATGGAGAGAAAATAGAAAATGAATGAATGAATGAATGACGCCTCAGGGACCTTTGTGACTGTAAAAACATCATCTAACTTTTTTTTTCTTATTTTATTTTTTAAACTTAAAATTTTTTTAACACCTTTATTGGAGTATAATTGCTTTACAATGGTATGTTAGTTTCTGCTTTATAACAAAGTGAATCAGGTATACATATACATATATCCCCAAATCTCCTCCCTCTTGCATCTCCCTCCCACCCTCCCTATCCTACCCCTCTAGGTGGTCATTTGTGTCGTGGGAGTACTCAGCGGAGAGGGCCAAGAGCATGGGGCTGAAAGAGTACTCAAAGAAATAATGGCTGACAACTTCCCAAATTTGGGAGGAGATTAAACCTGTAGTCAAGAGGCTAAGTGAACCTTAAATAGTATCATCCCAAAGAAACCCATACCAAGACATATCATAATTAAACTTCTGAAAACAGGAGACAGAGAGAAATCTTGAAAGCAGCCAGAGAAAACTGATACCTTATCTATAGGGGAAAGGCCAGTGTGAATGACAGTGGGTTTCTCATCAGAGACCCTAATAAAGGGCAGAAGAAATGGCATGATACTTTTCCCCTGTATTCCCTATGGGCATGATATTTTTTAAGTGTTGAAAGAACTGCCAACCCAGAATGCTTTATCTAGTGAAATGTCTTTTACGAATAGGAGGAAATCAAGACGTTTTCAAATGAAAGAAAACTGGAGAATTTGTCACCAGCAGACCTATCCTAAATGAATGTCTAAAGGAAGTTCACTAAACAGAAAGGAAATGATTACAGAAAGAACCTTTGAACATCAGGATGGAAGAAGGAACATAGTAAGGAGAAATACGGGTACATACAGTAGGCTGTCCTTCTCTCAAGATTTTTAGGTTTTGTTTGATGGTTGAAGCAGAAATTATAACGTTGATGTGTTTCTAAATGTATTTAGAGGAAGTTTTTAATGCACTTATAAACAGGGGATGCTAGAGGGTTGTGAAGGGAGGTAAATTTTCTATACTTCACTGGAATTGGTAAAATAATACCAGTAGACATATCTTATCACAGTTATATGTATATATATATAAATGTAAATATATATAAAATATTTAAAATATATATAAACGTAATATTTTATATATAACTGTATATAAAATATATCCACATATTTTAATATGAAATGTGTTTTATATAGTTAATATTTATATATTAATATATATTTGTTATATGTTTATAAATATATTGTGTATGTATTTTTATATATATAAAACTGTGATAAAGCATTATAGGTAAATAAAAATGAATTTCTTTAAAAAAATGTTCAGGTAACCCACAGGAAGGCAGAAAAAAGAAAACAAAAAAAAAAATAGAGAACAGACAAAATCCAAAAAATAAAATGACAGTCTTAAGTGCTTAGATATCAATAATTTCATTAAAAGCTCAATGGTCTAAATACATCAATTAAAAGACATTGGCAGAGTGGATTAAAAAACATAACCTAACTGTATACGGTCTACAACAAACTCACTTCAAGTATAATGATAAATAGGTTGAAAACAAAATGATGGGAAAAGATGTTTTAGGTAAACATTAATCAGAAAAAAGCAGGAATGGCTGTATTAATGTCATATAAAGTAGACTTCAAAGCAAAGAAAATCACCAGAGTCAGAGAAAGACATTGTGTAATGATAAAATGGTTAATCTACCAAGAGGACATAGTAATACCAAATATGTATGCCCCAGTGAAAAGAGCTGAAACATATGAAACAAAAACTAACAAAATTGAAAGGAGAAATAGACTAACCTGCAATTGTAGGTGGAGACTGTAATGCTCCTTTCAACAATTGATGGTACAATTACATAGAAAATCAGCAAGGATATAGAGGAACTCAACAATATCATCAACCAATGGGATCTAATTGACATTTGTAGAACACTCTACCCTACAACAGCAGAATACCCCTTCTTTTCAAGTACTCATGGAACATATACCAAGATAGACCCTATCCTGCACCATCAAATAAACCTCAACAAATTTTGAAAAATTGAAGTCATACAGAGTGTGTTCTCCAACTGCAGTGGAATCCAACTAGAAATCAGTAACAGAAATAAAATAGGAAAATGTCCAACACTTGGACAATAAACACACTTCTAAATAATCCATGGGTCAAACCATACACTGAAGTGAATGAAAATGAGCACATACGGACGAGTGCATGCCTGACCCGTGTGGGGTGAGGCACCCTCCTGTGCCCCAGGGCCAGATGCTCACTCCAGGTAATCAACTCCCCGCTGGGGCACAACGTATAAGAAAATCAGAATAAATGCTTGATTCCATGTCATTTGCTACGTGAAAGTGACAGTACAATATACTCATACAGAAGTGCCTCATTCTTATTAACAGCTGCTTAGCATTCCTCACTATGGATTTCATCACACATGGTTTAAAAGAAGTGCTTTTTGTCTCTTTGCTGACCGATGAAAATTTGTCAGACGCTCTGTTCCCTCTTTTGCTGTCCTTGTTGTTGTATTACATATGACACGGAGGGAAAGGGAAGCATATCTCTTGACTACATAAAATGTCGTTGTTTATGCTCCTGTGAAGAACGACCTGGCCAGCCCCAGCACATTGGTCAGCCCTCTTCCTGCAGGCTTACTCCTCATTCGACAAGCCAGTCTTGCTGAGGAGTGGTTCTGTGGCATCTGCTGTGGATTTGTTTCATCACTAAGGACTTCTGTGCCTTCTGAGGTGTTTTAGATGAGGCTCTGTTCCCCTGCGCTAGCACTCGGAGCATTACTCCTTCAGCTCTTGTCCTGAGAACCTGAGATGCACCTTGCTTAGCCTTTTGAGATTATTGGGGCTAACATTTAGAAACCTGCTTTTTAAATTGTTTTTCTTGCTGTCCTTGCAATCATCCAAGCATTAGAGACCTGTTCGTATTTTGCTGTCTGGGAGTAGAGCAGTTATTGGTAGTAGTCCCTTTGGAGACAACATTCACATGGGTTCTTGTCTGTTTCTGATCAGGGTCTCTGTGTTCAGCGTGTATTTTTACTTAGATTCTTGAGTACTGGTGGTACAGGTTGTGTGGCACGGCAGCCTCTCTTCTTGCCAAGTATACAGGCAGAGAGGTGAGGTATTGACACTACCGTCGGTAGCTTCTCAAGTTGTTTTATTATTTTTTCATTTTTTATGTTTTTTGCGGTACGCAGGCCTCTCACTGTCGTGGCCTCTCCTGTTGCGGAGCACAGGCTCCGGACGTGCAGGCTCAGCGGCCATGGCTCACGGGCCCAGCCGCTCCGCGGCATGTGGGATCTTCCCGGACCGGGGCACGAACCCGTGTCCCCTGCATCGGCAGGCGGACTCTCAACCACTGGGCCACCAGGGAAGCCCTCTCAAGTTGTTTTAACCTGCAGTAACAAACTTGATCATGAGAGACAACGTTAATTTTGATTTATCGATCCTTTCCTTAATGAAAAGAAATGGAGACATTTCCCTCTTATGTTAGTTTCCTAGGGCTTCCATAACAAATGATCACAAACTTGGTGGCTTGAAACAACAGAAATTTATTCTTTAGTTCTGGAGGCTAGAAGCCTGAGACCAAGGTCCTGGCTGGGCCATACTCACTTCAGAGTTTCTAGAATCCTTCCTTGTCTCATCCTAGCTTCTGGCAGTTCCCCGGAATCCTTGGCATTCTTTGACTTGTAGCTACATCACTCCAGTCTCTGCGTCCATCTTTACATGGCCTTCTCTGTGTCTTCTCCTCCTGTTACAAGGACACCAGTCACTGGATTTAGGCCTCACCCTAATCCAGTATGACCTCATCTTAACTAATTCAGAAAATTACAAATCTGCAAAGTTCCTATTTCCAAATAAGGTCACATTCTGAGGCTCTGAGTGAACATGAATTTGGGGGGACACTATTCAACCCACTACACACTCCGAGTAATTTTTCTGGGTTTTTTTTTGCAAAGTGGTAAGCATTTCAAACAGATGTAGCTGATCCTACATCATGTTGTTTTCTGGCAAAAATAGTTTTATTTATAAGGACCAGATGAGCAGCCACCTAGAGGACTGTGTTAACTGCTGTGGTCATGTCAGCCCGGGATGACTCTCAAGAGTGCTTGGGTCACTTTGATGAGTGTCACTTTTATTGGTTATAGACTTCCTTCATTGGAGATGGTGGTGAAAGGGAACTGTTCTGTTCTCCTTCCTGTTGGCAAATCAGCTCCTTTTTCTTGTCCTTGGATCTAACTTGACAAAAGAAGTTAATCTTGCGTGATAGCAGATACTGTAATCGGCGTTTAAACTGTCATTTATTCCATTGTAACCCAGCATGCAGAGACCCCCCGAAGCAGTGTAACGCAAGAATCCCCAAGCAAGAAATTTAATGGAGGAGAGAGCAGCCATTCTATGGGATAGCTACACAGCTTTAAATGCTTTCATTTCTGCTTCAGTGAATTCTTGGTGATTATGCTGCTTTTATAGAATGATAAACTCACCCAGCAGATTCTGTTGTAATGGCTGTCAGATTCCAGTTACTCCTGGGAAGGATGCTGTTTTGTGAAGTCATTATTTTCACATGTAGCTCCTCTCAATTATAGCTTGCCCATTTCTAATCAATAAAAGTTTGTTACTATAACATAAAACATTGAAGGCCATGGAAATACTGTGGCCTTGCAGTGGAATGAAAAATAACCAGTGGCTTGGTCTTTGACAGCTTTTAAGTACCTGGCTTAGAAGAAAACATGAACTTGTGCCCACAAGTTGACATTTGCGAGTCAGTGTGTTAGCCATGCTTGGAGAAAACATGGTTCTTTTAACTTCTGCCACTGACGTCTGGGCCTTTGACAAGCAAAAGGAAAACTAAGATAGGAGGCTCTGTTCAACCTTCTCTTATTTTCAGTAAGCAAAGAACAGGCAGCTGTATGATTAGTTGACTTCTTGCATAACAAAGGAAAAGCAAAAAATTCTCATCCCCCTCAGACTTCCCAGATGTGGCTCTGGTTTGTAGTTTACTGGTAACTCTCAAATACTCTTTGCATGGCTTACCTGATGATGAGGCTTTTGTCCTGGCAGTTTTACGGTGTTCATTTGCATTGCACATTTATCCAGAGCCGTCTCTAGAAGTAATAGTCTTACCTCTTGGCTGGCTTTTTCTGCCTCCAGTTCTCATTGCAGTGGTAGCCACTGTTCCTTCTTTTTTTTTTTTTTTTTTTGGCCTGTGTTGGGTTTTCATTGCTGTGTGCGGGCTTCCTCTAGTTGCGGTGAGTGGGGGCTACTCTTTGTTGAGGTGCGTGGGCTTCTCATTGTGGTGGCTTCTCTTGTTGCAGAGCACAGGCTCTTGGCGCACAGGTTTCAGTAGTTGTAGCACGCGGGCTCAGTAGCTGTGGCACATGGGCCCTAGAGCGCATGGGCTTCAGTAATCGTGGCGCATGGGCTCAGTAGTTGTGGCTCAAGGGCTCTAGAGTGCGAGCTCAATAGCTGTGGCGCACAGGCTTAGTTGCTCCGCGGCATGTGTGATCTTCCTAGACCAGGGCTCGAACCCGTGTCCCCTGCATTGGCAGGCGGATTCTTAATGACTGAGACACCAGGAAAGTCCTGCCACTGTTTCTTCTTGCTTTCTTTTAGGCCTTGCCCAATTTCCTATACTCTTGGTCTCTAAACTCTTGAGCCAGGCTGCCTCGGTGTGAATCCTCATTCTCGCATTTGCTTAATCTCAGAAGTTGTTACAGAAATTACATGAGTTAATATTTGCAGAATACTTAGAACCCTACTTGGTTCATAATAAATACTGTATAAATCTTTTTGAAAAAGATAAACTGTGTTCTATATCTTGATTGTGGTGGTGGTTATACACTTGTCAAAACTCATCAGAAGTGTGCATTTAAAAGTTTTAAAAGTATAAAAGTTTACTGTATATAAAGTATACCTCAGTAAACCTGACCTAAAATTTTTTTAAAGGTAAAAAGCATATCCGTTTATTCAGCCAGCAAAGGGTTTATTAGGTGTTGCACAGTAGGATTTTAAAAACATAATTCAAAGAGGCTTGCCAGTCTAGTTGAGCTGGCCGGTTATAATGCAGGATAAATTTGCCCATCAGTGTGAGAAGGTGATGTAAGAGGTGCTGCAAAGCAGCTTATTAGTCATCTAGGTAGGAAACACTGTAGGGGTTTGGATTGCTTAAGGCAGTCCCAAAGAGTTCACCAAATAGTCGGAACTTGAGCTGGACCTCAGAAGATGTAGGATTTGGAAAGATGGGCATTCGAGAAGGTGCATGGGTGCAGGTGCAAGACCCAGGGGCAGAAATGTGTGTGGAGACTTTAGGCAACCATGTGAGAGCTGGTTGGATTAAAATAGACCCTCTGACTGTGGGAGGGACAGCTGTGCTTTATGGACTAACGAGTTCTCTTCCCTTCATCCACAGAAAGGCCCCCCTTCTGGGAAAGACCGGGTGAAGAAAGGTGGATCCTACATGTGCCATAAGGTAAGTCAAGTCATTAAACTCTGTTTTGGTGTTCTAACAGCAGGTTTATGGATCCATTGTAAACATTAGCCCCAAGATGTCTCATCCACTTCTGTTAATACATACCTATCTCCATCAACGCCAGAAAAAAAAAAGTTTGTGCACAGGCATGGGGAAAAGTGGTTCAAGAAGCAGAGGTTGTAAATGATCTGTTGTCAACCATATTCCATCTGTTGTATCTTGACCCTTTGAGACACCTTTGTTGTCCCATGAATCAGGGTGAGCTGTATATCTGGTTTCCAGCATGTAAGTCTGGAAGCACACCCTTAATTTATTTGAGACTCCTGTAAATTTCTGGCTTGTCTGTTGAGATTAAGTTGAGTTATAAATGGAGGGTAGTTTGTGGTATACTGGAATGGAAACATCCCAAGTGTTCTAGGTATATAGTGTGTGCTTTGTGGAATAAACATCTCTCTCAGAGAATGATTCTTCTCTTTGGGCTATAATTTCAGTGTCAGAGTTGGTTGTTCTTGGCGAGTAGAAGTAAGTCAGTGTTTCATGAGTAACCTTTTTAAGGAGTTCAGAAATCGAATACCACTTCTCTCCCTTTTTTTCTTTCAATCATATATTTTTAGTATATCTAGCACTTCAACTTCTATCTCTATGCAAACATGGCGTTTTGCAGATTGTTATTACAAGAAGCTTCCCATGGTAACTCAGTCAGTCTAGGCAGTTAGAGACTTAAAACTGTAATGGCTCCAAATTAAGTTATTAATTTGATAATGGAGGAATTGTCAAACTTTGCCTTAAAATAATGGTTCTCAAACTTTATTGTACATTAGAATCATCTGGGATCTATAAAAGATATTGATGCCTATTTCCTCACTCACCTCATTCTGACTTGATATTTCTGGATTGTGACCTGGGCATCAGGATTTTAAAGCTCTCAAGGTGATCATAACATACATCAAATTTTGGGAGCCACTGGCCTAAAGAGAACCTATTTAAATTATGTATATCTGTGAGTTCGTAGGGGTGTGTGTCTTCTGCATTTCTTAGAATTTTTAGTGTAGTTATTTAGGTGGCAGTTCATAGAGTTGAGTTCACTTTATGCTTTACACTTACCTTTATAACAAGATGTGGACAAATTTATCTTTAAAATTCTAACTTTAATTTTAAATTAAAAGCATTGCCCTAGGTTGTCCCAGTACTCTTAAGTGTTCATATACCCATCTGTCTGTAGTCCCAGATTTTTTTCCTTTGATTCAAGCTGTTGCTGCAGGTGTATCTGAATCCTCTTGCTGGGAAACCAGACTTTCATGAAAAACAGGTGAATCTCTTTTTGCACAAGAGCATCTCAAAACCCTAATTACCACCAGTTATGTGTCTGACATATGGCACTTTTCATAATTGGGAGTCCATTTACTCTGTAATAATTAAAGACCATAAGATTTTTTTTGCACAAATAAGTGGAGAAAATGAATCCTGTAAAAAACATTTTAAGCATGAACACCAAAATATTCCAGTGCCATGCATATGAATGTGTCTACTTTAACATTTCATTTTTCTTGCTTATTTTAAATGTTTAAAATTTTTATAAGCTTCTTAATTTATTCTTTTAAAATATCTTTTAACATGTTTATATATATATATATATATATATATATATATATATTTTTTTTTTTTTTTTTTTTTTTTTGGCGTATGCGGGCCTCTCACTGCTGTGGCCTCTCCCGTTGCGGAGCACAGGCTCCAGACGTGCAGGCTTAGCGGCCATGGCTCACGGGCCCAGCCGCTCCGCGGCATGTGGGATCTTCCCGGACCGGGGCATGAACCCATGTCCCCTGCATCAGCAGGTGGACTCTCAACCACTGTGCCACCAGGGAAGCCCTATATTTTTAATAAATACATTTTTATGGTACAGTTGTTTTTTGTATATTTATGTTGTGTCCTGTAACCTTGTTAAACTCATCTGTATAAGTGATGTTTTTGTAGATTCTTTATATATATATATATCTTTACTGGAGTATAATTGCTTTACAATGTTGTGTTAGTTTCTGTTGTACAGCAAAGTGAATCAGCTCTAAGTATACATATATCCCCATATCTCCTCCCTCTTGAGCCTCCCTCCCATCCTCCCTATCCCATCTCTCTAGGTCGTCAGAAAGCATCGAGTTGATCTCCCTGTTGTTTTTGTAGATTGTGTTGTATTTTCTACATAAGTGGTTATACCATCTGTGAGTATAGACAGTTTTACCTCTTCCTTTTTAATCTGGATACCTTTTATTGCTTTTTCTTACTGTATTGTGTTGGCTAGAACCTCCAGTATATTGTTGAATAGGAGTGGTAAGAACAGACAGTCTTACCTAATTTTTGATCTTAGGGGAAAAAACATTTGACTTTTCAAAATTAGCTATGATATAAGCTATAGTGTTTTCAAAGATGCCGTTTATCAGCTTGAGCAAGTCTCCTTCTAGTCCTAGATTTCTGAGAATTTTTTTTATCAGAAATGGATGTGGATTTTGCCAGATGCTTTTTCTAAAGCTATTGAGATGTTTATGTGGTTTTTCTTTTTCAGCCTGTTAATATGGTGAATTATAGTCATTGATTTTCTGTTTTCAAATGTTAAACCATCCTTGGCTTCCTGGAATACATCCACTTAGTTATGATGTATTATCCTTTGTATATGTTTTGGATGCAGTTTGCTAAAATATGTTCATGGTTGGTATTGGTCTCTTGTTTTTGTTTTTTTTTCTGTCTGATATTAGTATCAGTGTATTGCTGGCTTCATAGATTGATTTGGGAAATATTCCCTCATCTTGAATTTTTTGGGGAAGAGTTCATGTAGAGTTAGCATTTTTCTTCCTTAAATGTCTGATAGAATTTCCCCAGGAAAACCATTTGGGCCTAGAGTTGTAACCATACATTTAATTTAGTTAATAGCTACAGGGTTGTGCAGATTATCTGTTTGTTCTTGATTAAGCTCTGGGAGTTTGTGTCTTTCAAGGAATTTGTCCATTTCAGCTGAGTTAATGAATTTATTGACATAAACTTTGCCTTTTCACTTGCTGTTTAGACCATTTACATTTAATGTGATTGTTGATATGGCTGGATTTAAATTTGTTGTCTTGATATTTGTTTTTCTCTTTGTCTCATCTGTTCTTTTCCTTTTGCTTTTTTTTTCTTTTTTTGGATTAAGTGTTTTTTTTATCACTTCATTGTCTCTCCTTTGGCTTATTAGCTATAACTCTTTATTTTAAAAATTTTGTGGCTGATTTAGAGTTTATATTATACATCTTTAACTTTTCTTAGTCACCCTGAAGGATAAGTTTTAATTTAGTCAGGCTCAGAGTGATGGAGAGAGTATTCCAGAAAAGAGAATAGCAAAGTGACAAAACTGAGTGGGATCCACAAGATTTTCCAGAGAGAAACGGCAGCTCTAGGATCTTTGGTTAAGTTAATTGTAGATGATGTAGGTTTTTAACCTCAGCCTGGTTATTTTGGTGTAGTCAAGAAAACAGCGCAGTGTTGGCTGTGAATTACTTTCAGTGCTTGTTCTTTACACTAGATTAAGAGTGGCAGTTTTAAGTGCCACTAAGTATATTAAGATGTGGACTCTAGAATTAGATCTGGGTTGGAGTTCCTGTAACTGTTCTTTGCTAGTCTTTGCCTGTAACATTAGGCAAATTACTTAACCTTTCTAAGCCTCAGTTTTCACACTTGTAAAATGTACATCATAACTGCACCTATTGTAAGGTTCTTACGAGGAATAAATGCAGCAAAGTAAATAAGCACTTGGTACAGTGCCTAGCTCATGGTAAAGTCTCCGTAAGTTAGTTGCTGCTAACACCATCATTCTTAATCATCATCTTTATTATAATAAGATTATTTTCCCCCATTTTCTCTTTTGAATAAAAACCAACTAATGAACTGCTAACTAGATAGGCAGAATCCTGGAAATGATTACTGTAGCACAGGTAAAAATCAGTAAAAGAAAGAAAATCAATAAAAAGAGAAAAGAATAATGTAATTCATTTTGAAAAAAAAATCACCTTGCTTAGAAGGTGACTTACTTTTGATCGTGACCCAGGGCCAGTTTGCATGACTAAAGTAAGCTCTGATTATTATTTTTGATTTTTTGAAAGCCCATCCAAAGTATAGCTTCAGTAAGGAGACGAGGCACAGAAAGAACAACTATGAGTCAACATGGTGTTAAGAGCACAGATTCTGGAATGGGACTGAAAAGACTGTAATCCTGGATTCACAGTTACAAACTATGTGACCTTAGGCACACTATTACCACACCTGTGTGTCGGTTTTTTCCTTGTGTATACATATATATATATATTATTGTGTATACAGTAATACCTACCTCAAGATTATTGAGAGGATTAAGTCACTTAATACATGTGAAGTTCTTAGAACAGTTCACATGGTAAGTACTCGAGAAATACTAGTCTTTCTTGAAGTTGTTAGATTAATCTCTGTGGGATCTTTAGCCCAACCTACAACATTGATGAAATCCTCACTCCCCTACCCCCTCAACCCCACCATTTTACATCAAGATTAGTAGCAAAAGGAGTTGTCCAAGTGTCAGTGGCAAGAGCAATGGATGGGAAATTGAGAGACCTGAGTTCTGCTGTGTCATTTTTCTATAATCATTTTGTTCATAATGAGCTACAATTACCTTAAAACTGTTCTTTATCCCTAAAAGTCTTCCTCTCATAAAAACCATATTGCCGTCCCACTTGACTTCAGAGCCCCAAGGCTGGTAAGCCATTATCTTAAACGAATTGTTCTTGAATCCAGGATCATATTCTTAGTGCAGATATCGAGGTCAGTTTCACAAAGTAATTAGCCATTTTGATGAAATGGGGCTAAAATAGGCCCTCACTACTACCTCTGTTCTTAATTAATAAAATGACCCATATTTCAACCACTCAAAGACCTAACATCATTAATAACCATTTTTAGTGCTAAAAGTAGAGTTGGAAAAAAAGAAAGAGCAATGAGGACATATGAAATCAGGCCATTTTTCTCTTTAATTACGTATTTCATTAGTTGCCCATTACTGGAATTTAAAATGAACTACTTATTAATAAATGTTTGCTGAGTGAATGAGTGCATTTGCAGTGGAATGATAATGTCAATTGACTGTTTTGTCATGTGATGGTCCTGACCTTTCAACACTAACTTGTAGTGAGACTTGCTTTTTAGTGTTTAGTTCTTCATCATTTAGGTTAATGGAAGACTTTAGGTACTGCTATGATCCAAAAAAGGACTAGCTCTTTTTGTTGTCACTGATTTTAAGCTTTTTTGTTATGTAAGCAAAACATTTTCATTGCATAAAAATTAGAAAATAAATAATAAACAGAAAAATGAAGAAAATCGTTCACGCTGCTTTCTGAAGAAAACTGTTAATAGTATTCTACCAAACTCTTCGGTGCACTTTTATTTTTTCTTCCCAAAATGGGATTATGCTGTATGTACCAGGGCCTTCAAATATGACTATGGTCAATAATCTCTTATACATCATGGATCTCTTTTCCGATCACAGTGCTCCAGGCAGGCACAATTCGTCACAGTTGCTACAGCCTGCATTTTGTGGCATATGGAAACCAAATTTTAAAACAGTTTGTTATATAATTTGAGAGACAAGTTGCATATTGAACTATGCCATCTGACAAAGACCTCAGTCCTATGCCTTGTCACCAGAGATACCCCTTCACCTTTTCCATTTATATAACAAATAATTTTCCTATTTTTGTAGCAAATGCGTAACCGTATTCAGATGCCGGCAAGGAATCATCTTCCCAACACAAGATCACTAAGACCTGCAGAGAAGCTGCTTTTGTTTTAGTAAGGAAGCAGGTTAACCCAAGGAGGTCAGATAAGACAGGCAAAGTGAGTTCTTTTAATTAAGAGTGTTGTGTTCATTAGAAAGTAACAATTACAATTATCTCCACATGTCTACTGCTTTACTTTTTCATGTAAAGATAAGATGAAGCATTTTGACATTATTCCATTAATAGCCCCATTTTATCGGAAGAGGGAGCAGATTCAGAAAGGCTTTGGCTAAGGTTAAATAGCTAATGAGTCTTGGATTTTGCCTTTTCAGGTGAGTAAATTAGTAAAATGTTTGTCACAATTTCCACCTGTGTCAAGCCCAACCTCTTTTTGCCAAGTAGACCACCTTTAATGTGACTCCATCCTATTTATCCACCCACGTTTCCTGCTTTTCATCATTTATCCTCTCTGTACCACTCATTGCTTTTGCCTGGAATTCTCATTCTCTGAATCTTTGGGCGGCTCAGCTCTCACAGCGCCTCATCAGAGGAGCCTTCCCCGGCCACCTTATCTAAGTAGCACCTAGTCACGTCTGGTCCTCTCTCCCTATGTGACTTTCTTCCAAGCTCACCACTGCCAGAAGCACTCTTGAATTTATCCGTTTATTTATTGTCTGACTACTTAACTCCTTGTTGAATGTAAGCTTCCCGATAACAGGTACATTGTTTTGTTCCGCATTGCTTCCCTCGTGCCCAGAATAGCATCTAGCATGTTGTAAACTCTCAAATATTCAATGAATAAATAAACCATGCTCTGACACTCTCAGGCTGTGGCCTTGCTATCCTCTTCACTTGCCCGAATTTTTCCATTTTCATGCCTCTGATGTCATTGTTTTCTCCACTTAACATACCTTCTTTCCTTGTTTCTAAGTCCTGTAAATCAGTGCTACTCAGTTTGTGGTCCATGGGCCCGTAGCATTAGCAGCGCCTGTAAGCTGGTTAGAAATGCAGATTCTTGGAACCCACACCAGACTTACTGAATCAGGATCTCTGGGTTTGTGGCCTAGGAATAGGTATTTACATGAGCTCTCCAGGCTATTCTTCTGTATACTCAAGTCGGAAGACCACTGCCATAATCACGTAAATCCCGCTCTGGCCACGTTCTGCCTTCAAAAGTCTTTCCTAAAAAATTAGACATTTAGTGACCATTTCCTCTCCTGAATTAATAGTAGCCTCAGAATCTTTTAATCCTAGCTTGTTTTGTAGCTTTTTGATGTGTAATCATTGTTTCCTCAACCAGCCTGTGATCTCCAGCGGGACAGTGCGCACAGGAGGCGATCAGGAAACGCTTGATTGTTTTTTGTCATGTGTGGTCCAGTTATGGAACAAGAATGTCCCTGTCTGACTGCCTGCCCCCCCTGCCCCAAACTCGATTCTTGCTCCCATGTGGAATTCACTGCACACACTGAGAGCGTGGGGCCCTGCATTATCCACAGGAGCTTGATTCTAAAAATACCAAAGCACCTTGCTTCACAGCAGCCCAGTGAGTAGGCCCTACATGGAACAAAGCTTCTGCCGTGTCTTTCTGCAAGGTCACCTCTAGTCATTTTAGAGCTTCCATTGCATCCCAATCACAGGTAGTAGCAGATGCCATCATGTCTTTCATTATTTCAGGCATATTTTTTTATTCATTTTCCCTCTGCCTGCCTGAATATTGGTAATAGTGTTACATTCTTCACTGGCCACAGGGAAAATGAGAAAATTGGTTGCTACTGTTTTGCTATCTATAAAAGACAGAGCACCATGTGTTTTGTTTTTTTTTTCATGGTGGAAGTGCTCCAGAGAATTCCTTTGTTAGCTCTAGAGATAATTTTTATGAAGATTAGAAACATTCAACTTTCGTGAGAGAAAGGAGAATAATAAGAATTAAGGAAAAAAAAAAACCTCTTTCATACTGACCTATTTTGCCCCTCCACAAATTCTCTCTGCTTCATGAGTTCCAAAGTTACTCTACATGATTCTTTGTGCAGTTTCTTTAACCAGCGGCGGGGACTTGAGTTTCCTGGGGCCCACTCAGAGTTGATGCTCTTGGTACACAGGGTAACTAGTTTATTTTCATTGTCTGTTTTTTTTGATCAAAGATCTTAGGACATAAGAGTTCCATGCATGGTTATTTTTGGAACGTGGAAGCTTTTGAAGTGTTTGAATCAAGTCATCTGTGGTTATTCACTGACTGTCTAGTAGGTGACCAGGGATATGTGTTAGGCTTTCCCTGGTGTGTACATGCAGGGGGCTATAACAGGGGTGGGACAGAATCATGAGTTGTGATGCCTTTCCATCTACGAGCATCGACTGTTGCTAGGCAGGCAAGCACACCACAGTTAGACCTGGGTTCGAATTCTACTTCTTTTAACAACTGTGTCATCTAGGGTAACTCATTTAATTCCTCTGGCCATTATGATCAAATCAAATAAGTGATGAATGCGCCTAGCACCATGCCTGGAGAGCTTGATGTCTGTGTGTTTGTGCATATGTATATACCATACTCTGCTCTTATAAAATAAAACAATACCAAACAAGTCCCCCACACAAAGATACATAACTTTATGAATTACTATGATTTAAACTCCAAAAGCAATGTATTAAGAAAAAATGTTTTCCACAGCCTTTCCTACTCTTGATGTTCCTGGGCTTGCTGTTCAATTTTTTGCCAACCTGTTGGATAGTAAATAATATCTTAATGTTGCTCTTAATTAATATTTTCTCAATTGCCATTTAGCTTTATTACTTGGTTTCTTGTCTACTTGTCAAATGCTATTCTAAATGTGCAAATAACTTTTTAAATTATAAAAGTAATACATAGTTATCATTGGAAATTTGAAACCCCACTGCCTGAGGGTAACTACGGTTTGGATTATGGTGCATTTTGAATCTTCCAGTCTGCTTTTCTTTGGCGTACGTGATTATCTAGATTGAGATCATAGCACATATACAGTTTTGTATTCTGACTTTTTCATTTAAGATTGTATCCTGAGAAATTCCTATGTCATTAAATGTTACATGAAAACATGCCTTTTAATGGCTGCTTACTAGTCTAAATTATGGATGCGCCATAACTTATGTAACCATTGGTTGTTACATTTTTTTAAACTGTTCTAAGTAATACACCAACATCTTTGTACTATATCTAGTCACGTTTATAACAGAACACTGGATAATGTGGTGAGCTCTCAATGCGCTACCCTTTTCGGAAACATAGCTGCTAAATGTGCAGGAGGTGGGTGCCTGTAGGACAGGCACTGTCTGCAGATAGGCATAACTCTCTACAGTTGGTACTTGGGTACAACGTCAATCTGACAGTTGAGAGCCTTCAGCCCAGAGTCCAAGAGCACTCATGTGTCTGGTTCTCTCCGCAAAGTCCTACTGCTACAGGTATCGCTGTGCTGCTCGAAGCCAGAACACACCTGACAGCTCCGCTTCGAATCTGGGATTCCGCTGTGCAGCCGACCACCTGCCCACCACAGGCTAACAGCCACGAAGAGCCTTCCTGAATCGGAGAAGTCGTGTCTAACCTGCACGCGGCTTCCCTCAGAAGGCTGAACAACCTCGTGTGAAGAATCCCACCCCCAGGTGGGTTACATACCTGCCCAATGGCCAAAGGAACCGTGTGGCGAGACCAAATAGCTGACCTGCATCAGCAAGTGTGCTTTATTGTGTGGTGCATTTCATGTTTTACTTTTGGAGTCTTTTAAAGAGGAAGGCGGTGGAGGGCACCCTGAACTAGGCCTCAGGAGGTCTGCGTTCTACCCAGGCTCTGCCCCTGGGTTAGACCCCAGGGTCCCACACTTGACCTTCCTGGGCCTCAGTGACCTCATCTGTCCAGTGAGGGGATGCACAACATGATCTCTGAGGCTGTCTCCCAACTCGCAGATTGTCTGAATATATCAGATTCTATTGTGATTTCATAGTGAGAGTTTATGGCAGGTTATTTTTTAGCTGTTTTTTCCCATGTGTGAACCTTGGGTAATAATAATCATGTAAAATAATCGTTCTCTTGTATATTATTTTCAGAAAAGAATGAGGGGGGTGGCGGTGATGGGTCTTTATATTCATACTGCACTTTGTTTTTTCAAGGAAATCAGTGTCTTTTACATTGTTATAATGAATCCCACTTGGGCCAGTGATGGTGCGCTCAAGTTCAGCAATCTGAACACGCAGGGATGTCTGTGAGGTGACTTTACTGTGCTTTATATTTTAACATTAAGTGCCTTTGGTTCAGGGGGGCAGTTACAAGCCCTATTTCCCCCTCTCCCCAAAGCCTTTGGTGAATGTGAAATGTTTGCTACATGGAGAAACCTGTTTAATTCTAAATGTAGGAGAAAATAAACAAGAACCTTGAATTAACTGTATTCAGGGTATCCAGTATTTTGTAATAGGGAAGTAGGAAATCTTGTTGGCTGTGGAGTGTCAGATGCTTCAGATCATGCACTGTGTCGAATAAAGTGGTATCTGCTAAATCAGGCTTCACTCTCATTGTTTCCTTTTCTCTTTCCCTCTATTATGTTTTCTTTTAAAGAAATGACTTTGTGATATGTATGTGTTTTGTTTGCTAGAAAACTTTCTTGTTGTTTAGCTATTTGATAACTTGGATATTTGAGCAGTTTGTGGGAATTTTTATTCCAAAAGGCAAGGCTGTTCTGCCAGGAACCTAATTATGACCGTGCTTCTTCGTGCCTCAGTAGATGAGACAAGGTCAAGGGCGGTGCCTCCATCCTGTGAAACGCAACAGCTGCTTCACATGCCAGGAAAGCACCTTGACTTAGGGTGATGGCTTCCAACCAGAGGTCCCTGTCATCAGGATCCCAGCCTGATTCCCCAGTCCTTGAAGACCCCACATTTGTTTCTAGCATGTCATTTGAAAGGAGAGGCTTGTCTTTATGTTGGTTGTTCAAAAACTAAGTCACAGAATATTCTTAAGTGTTCAGCCAACTCTTGATTGCTACTTTTGCACCTAGCCTCCTAATGTTAAAACATTTATCCTGAGAAACAGTTGTGTTGCTGGGGTGTTTGGCCACATTTGTTAGTCTGTCACTTTGTGGATATAAAATGTTTCTTTACACGCTCTCATCAGTTGATGATTAATTTGGGCAAAACAAACAAAAAAAAAGCATTTGCTTCATTGAAAAGGCTAATGGAGGAAATAAGGTATTTTATTCTTAAAGTCACCAGCACTCAAGCACAGTTTTTGTTTTTACTTGTTACCTCCCACTTACTTACATTTTTCACATGGTTATACTTTTAGTGTGTGTATTTTGGATTCTTTTCTTGGTAATTAATGTTATATAGCATAAATATTTTGGGGTGTGTTTTGGCTTAGTCTTTAGAATTGCATTTTTAGCAGCAGCATAATGTTAGAAAGCATTTAAAGTGAAATCCTAACAAGCCCTTCATTTAAGAACCACATTTCTAGGCTACTGACTACAGAGCGTGCCAGACTACAGACAGCTGTGGCTACTGCGCTTTATAAAATTGTGTGTTGACTTAGGAACAGACTGACAGGATCGTAGTATATGAACTGCAGCTTTAATGCTGTATACGCATTTCTGAAAAACCTCACCTTCTGCAAAATTGCGTGTAAAAAATAGGGAGCATAAGGAAAAATAGAGGTAGGGGCAGACCACTCACATGTTAAGGAACTTTGCCGCTAGAGTGCTAACAAAAATAATACCTATCCTACTAAAATCGGTAGCTCAGTTAAATCTGCAGTGGCAGCATCACAGCCAGTCAGTCCTTTGCAGCCTTAAGCCCTGGGGCTCCTCCGTCTTTCTTCTCTAAGATGTAAGTTTTATTTGTTTATTTATTTATTTATTTATTTATTTTTGCGGTACGCGGGCCTCTTACTGTTGTGGCCTCTCCCGTTGCGGAGCACAGGCTCCAGACGTGCAGGCTTAGCGGCCATGGCTCACGGGCCCAGCCGCTCCGCGGCATGTGGGATCCTCCCGGACCGGGGCACGAACCCGTGTCTCCTGCATCGGCAGGCGGACTCTCAACCACTGCGCCACCAGGGAAGCCCTTAAGACGTAAGTTTTTAATGGCATTTGCTTTTAATGGAGACCACTTCCATCAAAAGTAAAGATCTGATTGGGGTTTTAGACTTCTGCATCAGTCTTTATAAGGTTAGGGGGGCAATGTTTTTGTAGTATCTTTATTCGAACTCGCAGATTTTCGGAGAGTTTATTTAACATAGGGCAAATTTTAGCAATTTTGAAGCCACTAAATAAACCACTACTTGTACTTCCATAGGGTTAAAAAAAGTTTTTTGGAGGTCTTCATATATTGCTAAAGTTTTCTATTAACTTTCAAGAAAGTTTACCCGTGATGGTTTCAAAACACATTTCAAATAACATACACCCCAACGTGACTCTCACATTCGACCATCTTCCAATCTCTGTTTACAAATCACTTATGAGCTATTTCTGCATTAAAGAAATATTCGTCTTAACAGAACAGACTACTTGGCTGATGTGCCAGTATAGGAAAATCTGTGTTTCGTTTGTTTGTTTGTTTTGTTTGTTTTTTCAGGAACTCATTTATTAGGTGTGTGCTTCTAATTCATTTTTTGTCCCATTGAAGAGTGGAGGAAATTGAAGGTTTGTTCTCAAATCTGCTTTGGTCCTGAATCTTGGGCAATCTTAATATATATTCAGGGGTGTACGTGAGGTTCTGAGTAGGGAGCAGGTCATCTTCTTTTAAGCCTGTAAACATGAGTAGAAGGGGGGAGTGACGGGGAGTGATGGTTGTGGTGATCAAGAGTGACCTTTCCTTCTTAGAAAACATCAGATTACTTAGAGGCATCAGACTTTGCATGGTTCAACCTACAGCTTAAAATGAAATACAGATCTCCACCAATGTAGACATTTTTTTTCTTTTTTTAACTCTTCCCTCCCCACTTTTTTTTTTTTTTTGGACAGAGCATCTCTGTTGTCCACATGAAAGGAAAAAAGAAATCGAAGATGCTATTTATTTTAGTAAGTGTTGGTTTGGGCTGGGGCGTGGTGGGGTAGTGGCTCCAAACTAATATGTTGGTAAATTCTGTTTTCCTTGGACCGTCTTTACTAAGAATTCTGTTGTTGACATAAAATAAGGCAAAGGGCCTTTCATCCATGAGAATCTCAGGAACCTCTTGCTAATCACCTTTTCAAAACAGATCATGGGGCTTCCCTGGTGGCGCAGTGGTTGAGAGTCCGCCTGCCGATGCAGGGGACACGGGTTTGTGCCGTGGTCCGGGAAGATCCCACATGCTGTGGAGCGGCTGGGCCCGTGCCCCATGGCCGCTGAGCCTGCGCGTCCGGAGCCTGTGCTCCGCAACAGGAGAGGCCACAGCAGTGAGAGGCCCGCGTACCGCGAAAAAAAAAACCAAAACAGATCATGTTTTCAAGCTACACATAAAGTTGTTCTATGTGGTAAAATCCATAGTTGACCTAGTGAAAGGAGTATTTTGAGGAAAAAAAGGCGTGGAAATATGATGTTTTCTGTTCTGAGACTTCAGGAATTTGATACAAGGGACTAGTGTAGGATTTATTTTTCCTTTATAAAATATTTGGTATGCATTTCTTCCCCCTTCCTTCCAACAGATATCGAAACTAACCTTACCATTGGCAATATTTATCACCAGGGAGTTAACCTGCAGGCTGGCTTTTAGGAGGAGCACTGGAGGTGCAGAGCCTGGCTCTTGTGGGAACGGGGGCGACAAGAAGCAGGCTGACTGATGCCCATTCTAAAGGCGCTGTCATTGCTCTGCCCTCCCTTGGCCGCCATGCAGAAATGTGAGCCCAGACTTTCTCGATTGTCCAATTTCTGGGAGTACGTGCCTGGCTCTTTGCATTTTCATGTGAAGTCTTCTGAGTTTTTAATGTTGGCAACCAATTCAGATTAAAAAAAAACACTGTGAGGACCTAATAAATTGCTTCTGTAGCCAGATTCAGCCTGTGGAGTGCTACTTTTCAACTGAGATTATGAAAAGTCGATTCATTTCATGGAGCACGAAATCCCATGTATTTCTTTCTGAAAAATGACTGATCAAGTAAGTAATGTACCAGTTAGAAATGTCCGAGTTTGAGAAAGCGCAGTGGCTTGCCCAAGGCTATATCATCTTGCCTAGAAATGCGGTAGGGAACACCTTTTCTCCATCCCCACCCCATCCCACCTAAAATCATTTAATAGCCATAGGCAATCTCAGCGGTGCTATCAACAGTTCATTTTCATTAACTTCGGCACTTATTATTAAGTTTGCAGACTAATATCAGAGAATAGCAGAAATGTCAGTTGCTTAACTGTTGGTTTCATTTATTAAAATTTAATTGTCTGTAATACGAACTACCCCAGAGTAGGCGTTGTTTTTATAGGTTTTGCCAGAATCAGCCATGCCCTTAGTGAAAGCTGGCCTTTGTTGTTTCAAATGCTTAAAACAGCATGGAAATTATTAACGCCAAGAGGCTCGGTTGGAGCCCTGGCAGCAGGCCAGAACTCCTTCCTTCCTCTGACTCTTGTGTTTAGACTATTAAAGCAGGAGTTTAATTAATTTTATGATTAAGAAAAATCATTACAGATAATATTCAGGTAGGCTGTAAAATGAGATACGCTCTTTTCTGAAATTTGCCCTATTTAGGATTGGAAAGTTGAAGGGATTAGCACCAAGGGGGTGGAATTTTTCAGCTTCAGATCAGATTCTAATCTGCGCCCAAATGGTAATTGACTCCACAGTCATCATTATGAGAAGGCTGGTTGGGCCTTTGGAATTAGTCATCGTTGTCAGGCAAAAAGACACTTCCATTGCAGGGTAATTGAAGGCCGGGCAGGATTCTCTCCCATTGCTGGGCCTGGGCCATGTTTGACAAACTCCTTGTTTTCTTTGCTGAGGAAATGGAAGACCGATCAGACCAACCCTTTTCCAACATGTCAGTTGGCACCTCAACAGGGTAAGGTTAGAAGCTCTGAATCAACACTTAGCAGGAAAGTGAAACCAGCTGACAGTCAATCAGGGGAACAGAGATAAGCCCTTCCTTGTCAGGTGGTGCTGATAAAAGGTTCACCTGCATTTAGTTTGGTGCCTGTTAAGAAGGGCCCTTTGTGGTTGCTATTCTGAAGCCCACAATTTTTTTCTGCTCCAGACACTTGCCAAATGAAATTTTATTTATTTTCTTTTAAATGACATGGAAGGATGCCCCTTTTAATCTCTTCCGTTATCTTCTTTAAAAGGCAGTTTATCATGGTGTGAAGAGAGCACCAGAATGAGATTATCTGGGATTGTTTCCCTGCCTCTCCACCTACTTACCTTGTGATCTTTAGGCAGGTAATGTCGTCTCAGGTTAAATGGGGATAATAATAGTACCTACCTCTTGAGGTTGTGGGGAGATATGAAATAATACAAAAATAAAGTGTTTAGCACAAATTACTTGGGTAAGTGCTTGCTAGGTACTTGTTTCTACTATGAGTGTGATTATTAAGATCAGAGGAGCAGGAAGGTACTACCAGACGGTCCTGGTCAGTCATGGGGTTCAGCTTAGAACAGGGAGCAAAGTGGGCCAAGAGGCAGAAAACAAAGAGGCTGAATTTAAAAGCATAACTTGATCTCTATCTCAAATATAAAAAAAGAAGCTGGCATGGTTGACCCCCAAATCTCTGTTAATACTTGAATTTGAAAATGTTCTGATACTATATGGTCCATCTGTTCCCCAAATTTTGGCTGCGCCGCTGCAGCTTGTAGGATTTTAGTTCCCCAACCAATGATCAAACCCGGGCCCTGGGCAGTGAGAGCACAGAGTCCTGACCACTGGACCACCAGGGAATTCCCCCCATCAAAGTTCTCTGTAAAGGAGAAAATTACATCTGACTATTGCAGCATAGATTGTATAATTCTGAAGCTTTTCCTCCTCAATCTGCCTCACAAAGAACCTCTGGCAGGTTTAATACCAATGAAAATGTCATTCATGGGCATAACAATAGTTAAAAATAGAAAACAAAAGGGAAGGCAGTCTGTTGTCTCATAATATGCTAGTCAGCCTGTTAAGGTTTTCTGTGGTGTTTTCAATGTTAATTTGCATGCCAGTTTTAGAGAATAGTTGTTTAGGTAATTCTGGGAACTCATTTAAATTATTTCTTCTTACTTAATTCTTCTCTGAGATTTTTGGTCCAGGATCTGGATTCTAACTTCATAAATTACCACATTCAAAACTCAAAACAACATCCAAAGGAGAATAGTTGAGGGTGTGGCAATGCTCATAGGGATTGGTGTAATGGGTTTTGAGAACAGCAACTGTCAAAGTGTGGTCTGTGGACCGCATTCAGGGGGTTGAGTCAGAATTGTCTTCATAATAATATTAAGATGTGATTTGCCCTTTTTATTCTCATTATCTCATGAGTGTATGGTGGGATTTTCCAGAGACTACATGATAGGTAGCCTGACGGCTCATAGAATATGAGCTTGTATATTTTTATGTTTTAAAATGTTTCCAGTCTTAATTTTTAATATGCTAAGTGTTAGCTCTAACCCACGTTACAAAAGCTCCTTGGGGTCTTCAGTAAGATGTAGGCATGTAGAGGGGTCCTGAGAGCAAAAAGCTTGAGGGCTGCTGATCTAGAAGAAAAGCAAGGCCTCGTGGTGACCAAGTCTGTCTTGGGAATAATGACCAGCCCTTCTCCAGCTCTTCCGAAGACAGTCAAGAAGAATTGAGTTTAAATGACCACAGGAGAAATTTAAAATTATCTGCTAAGAGGTGCTTCCTTCCTATTCGTTTCTGGAGACCTATTAAATGCAGAGGAGAATTTCCTTCCGTGGCTCGAAGAAGACCCACCAATGATTTAGTTGAAGTGGTCACGACGTGGAAGGGTCAGAAAGAGGAAGCCCTGGGGAGCAGCACAGGGAGATGGCCCCGCCATGGGTTGTCACATTTTCTCAGAGATGGTGATAATGGAGTTGGGTCCTCTGAGAGACCATTCTGTTTGTGGAGTGCCCTAAACAGTCCTGTAATTGGAGTCACTCTGATATACAAGGAGTCCCCAGGAGGGCTTTGGAATATCAGGTGCACACAGTGTAAGTTCCCCCACTCTTGTAGCCTCTGTTCGAGGTGATGGGGTAGTGGGACCCCTGCTTGTCAGCCATCTGCCCCCTCAGATGGTGGTTGTATCATAAAGCGAGTGAGGAGGGTCAAAGTGTTACTTTCATGAAACAGCTCACTTTCTCCTGGTGGAATTCATCTTCATTGTGCTGTAAATTGTGACTGTTTTACCTTCCTCTTGCCTGGTTTATCTTCCAGTCACAGTTTTAGGTTCTCCTTAGCCAGGCACTACGCTGAATGCTTTATGTACATGATCTAATGTAATCTGCAGGCGATCTCGGGAGGACATGGTTATTTTTGGTTAGTATTCCCACTTTGCGCTTAGGAAACTAGGACTCGGTGTTTGCAAGGCGTCCAGGTGACACGGCTGAATGAGGCCGAACCAGGACTCCCACCATTTTTGTGACTTCTCTCTACTGCATCACTAGATCCACAGTTTTATTTTGAGTTTGGTGTGGGGAGGGGTGGATTAAAGAGGGGAGATAACTGAGGCAAAAGGGAGCCTGAAGGAGAAAAACGGCAAAGAGCGAGGAGATGGAATGGATCAATGGTTAAGAACATGGACCCTGGAACCAGACTGTCTTGGTTTAAATTCTTACCCTACCACTTGCTAGATGTGTGACTTCGGGCAAGTTACTTAACCGATTTGTTTTTCAGATTTTGAAAATTAAAATTTACTTTCAGAAAAGGTAGAATCAAGGCAGGAGTGTTAAAATCGTCAGTATAGGGTGATATGTGTGCAAATTTTTGACCTGCTTTACATCCCTTCCGTGTCATTCTCAATATGGCAATGAGACATCCAAGGTTAGGACCAGACATTTCCAGAAGGCGTGTTTTCATCACATCATTTTCTTTCCCAGAATGTGCTGCTTCTTTTTACAAAACGATCATGTTTCCGTAAAGAGGCGGATTTTTTTTTTTTTTTTTAAGGGCGAGGTGGGAGAAAGCGGGGTATATGGGAAACATTCACCTGCTAGCAATAATGAAGATCAAAAGGTGCATTATAGCTCATTCGTACCAGGCTCAGATTCATGAAAAATGTTACAGCTGCTAAGACGACTGAGATCATGTGGGAAGAGTGAAACAAGTGTCCTGCACCATGCTTGTTAAATAGCGCTCTGAAAAAGCATACGGGAGGAGTTCCTTGATAAGAGTGAATCCCCTGGTCTTTGTGAAACTGGGCAAAAGTCTCTTAGTTGCTTCCCCTAACTCTGCTGAGGGACTGAAAACTGGGCATTGTTTCTTAAGATGTGGTTTCAGAGCAGCTTCCAACTCAGCATTTTCCTCTGTTCCAGAACATTGTAAATACTCAGTTTGGTGGAGAGGGGGAGAAAACGTCATTAATGTGGGAATCACATTCACATTTGCAATTTTATATTTATTAACAAAATCTTTTGCTCCAGAATATATTAGGCAAGCCAAAGGATGAATCACGTTGATTACTGCTTCTGGGCTGTCAGCTTTGGACAGTCTCTTTTGGAGGCAGCCCTTGTATTGATACCCCCATCCCTGGCAACTGGAAGTGGTTTTATGTGTAATGTTCCCCCTCTAGTGGCCAGGTTGGTTTTGATTTTTTGCACAAATGATCTCTGGAGTTGGAGAACCTTTCGTTTAGGGGTACTGTGGATTTGGGAAAGCCAGGGGGAGAGGATAAAGAAGAGTGTGCAAATCTTTATTCCATAGGAAAAAATTGTTCTGAAGTTTTTCTCCCGTCCAGTCCCTAGATTTTTAAAGAGCTGATGGAGATGGAGACTGACCTGCAGAAGGGAGGAGATCTCTCATCTTTTCACTCTGATTGTTTTCTGAATTTCTACTGCCTTTATTAAGAATTATGTTATTGGGACTTCCCTGGTGGCGCAGTGGTTAGGAGTCCTCCTGCCAATGCAGGGGATGTGGGTTCAGGCCCTGGTCCGGGAAGATCCCACACGCTGCGGAGCAACTAAGCCCATGCGCCACAACTACTGAGCCTGTGCTCTAAAGCCCATGAGCCACAACTACTGAGCCCCTGTGCCACAACTAGTGAAGCCCGCGACCCTAGAGCCCATGGTCTGCAACAAGAGAAACCACCACAATGAGAAGCCCATGCACCGCAGCGAAGAGTAGCCCCTGCTCGCCACAACTAGAGAAAGCCCGCGCACAGCAATGAAGACCCAATGCATCCAAAAATTAATTAATTAATTAATTAAAAAAAAAGAAGTATCTTATTAATAACTCTCCATCAAGTTTCAATAGAAAAATATTTTTTAATTATAAGAGCAATAAAATGTATAGGGTAAAACTAGAAACCCTAAAAAAATATTCAGAGTGTCCTTCATTCTGTGAGTTCTGGTCTTCTCCCAAGTCTGTGCCAGCAGGTAACTACTATCAACAGTACGTATACCTTTCCAGGTTTTTTTCTATGCATTTAAAAATACGTATTGTACATGTGTCTATTGGTATATATTGAATACAGATGACTTATCAAAATATACATAGATGCACACAGAAATCACATACAATGTATTCAAATTATATTTGGTTTTCATGAAACAAAATCGAGTCATACTACAAATACTGTTCATTTAATATATTGTGTACACTCCATGAAAGTAATATATAGGTCTAGCTCTTTTTCAATAGCTGAATTAATGACGTTCATCTATTTAAGCATTCCCTTATTTATGAATATTTGGGTTATTTTCAATTTTTACTGTTAAAAAATGTTCCAATAAACCTACCTGTACCTACTTATATCTCTGCCTGTTTGTGCAGATATTTCCTGTAGGACAAGTTCCTGGGGGTCTAACTCCTGTATCAGAGCTTCTGGTTATTTTAAATTGTGATGGATATTGACAACCCTCCTTTTTTTTGGCTGTACCAATTTACATTCCCACACACGGTGAATCTGCAGCTTTTTAACGCTATTTTTTCATCCTAAAACGAATCTGAGAACAACCAGGGTAGCTCAGTGTAGGAAAATTCTTCTGTAGGATTCAGGAAGAGTTGTCGGGAGGATGAATGAAATCAAGCTGAGGTCTCCATCTGGCCTCGGCACTGGAGCATCCCCTGCTCTCTGCGGCTGACACACAGCCCTGGGGTATGTGCTCATCGGTCCAGTTTCGACGGCGGATGAGCCCAGTCTGCAAAAGTGACGCACTGTTAATGGAGTCAGTCTTGAGTAAACTGTTTCCACTCCCCACCCCTGCCCACAGTCCACAGTGACCTCTTTACTGCCTGTAATTTCCATGTTAGTTTTCTCCTTGTGGCCTGGCGATCTGGAGCTCACCTCTGAGTTAATAATTCTGACCTTTCCTATGTATGGCTGGTTGCCCTTGAAAGTTAAAAAATCAGAGTCTGAAGGTCAGAAACCCTGCATGCTATCTAGCCTCATCAGCTCCCCCCTCCCCATCTCTCTACTCCATCTGATGTCCTCAGAGCTGGTCCCTGCGCCACGCCTGGCTTGTTGTGTTAGAAGTACTCTGGTGGGGGGGGGGGTTGTCACAAATGCACTTTCCTGAGCACCCCCACCCCCACCCCCGCCAGAAGACTGAGTGAATAGGGCTCAAACGAGGCCTGGGATTACATACTTCTCAAAATCCCCATTCTTACCTCCTGGGCCTCTTACCCCTTGGGAGCTTTAGTTGCATTATCTGTAAAATGAGGGCTTGAAGTATATCAAACTCTCTCCTGTAGGGGAAAGGAGGAGAGGAGGGTTGTCAGGAAAATTCTGCCTGAGACTTTCGATTAGGAGAATTGCTCCGGGGAGTCACTAGTGTGTCCATTTTGGTGGAAACATTGGCCAGCAGATGGTGCTTCTGCTTTAGGCTCTATTTCTTGGCTCCCTTCTGGAATGACGTAAAACCAGATGCAAGGAAGGCAAGACTGAAAAAAATGTATGTCTATTGGCATAGACCTGTGGTAGATCCCTCATTTCACAATCTTTAAGGACCCTTCACTCTGGAATTCTGTGACTGGGGTCCCTGGTGAAGTAAACCCAAAAGTGAAGCCAGCGACACAAAACTAAGCAGTAGCTTGTGCTTTATAGTACCTTTGTAAAACAATAACAACAGAAGGCTTTCCTTGGTACTGAAGGACCGAAATGATAGCTGGTATGTTGTTTTATAAATATTTATAAATGTAAAAAGAGCTAAATGACCTGAGTTTTTGACATTTGCTGGCATTGAGGAACTAAAGTCAGCCTGCTAGCAGCTTCACGATGGTGTGTGGCTTTTTGGTTACCCTTGGCACGTGCTTTCTCTGTTGGGACCTGTGGGCTTTGCAATATGAACTTGGAGCTTTGGAGCTTTTATGTCCCATAATGTCTATAAGACTCATAATCAAGTTGGCTTGGTGGTAAGGGATAAATTATTACTTACTGCTTTGTATGTCCTCAGAGTGTCACCATTTAAAAACAAATAAGCTGAAACTGCAATTGGAGAATGCCAGCTTAATTTCTTCTTAGTTAAGAAAAAAATGAGTAGCATTTATTATCAATGTAGATGTTTTATGGCAGTGTCAGGGGAGGTGGAAAAGGTGTCGAACGAGCCACAAAAGTGTAGGTGTATTGGTTAAAAAAAATAATAGTCTTTTAAAGGAAAAAAAAATGTGAAACCATTTGACCTCTGTCCAGTAACAAATGCCTAATGAATACTTGTGCCTAAACCATTTAACATGATAGGTGCCAAAAACTGCCTTATAAGTCTCCTAAATTTTAAAAAACATATTTTTATCTGGTATCATAATGAAAAAGAAAAAACAAAAAAGAAAGACAAACTATACATTCATTCATAGCAAGTGAGAAAGAGACTCCTAAATCTTAAAAGGTAAAGCATAGTGTTAAAAGATGAATAAGTTCTGGGGATCTAATGCACAGTTTGTGATTATAGTCAATGGTGCTGTATTATATACTTCGAAGTTGCTAAGAGACTAGATCTTCAGTATTCTCACTGCAAAAAAGAATTGGTATTTATGTGACATGATGGAGGTGTCAGCTAACACTATGTTGATAATTACATTGCAATATCAACACATTGTGCACCTTAATCTTACATAATGTTAAATGCCAACTATATCTCAAGTTTTAAAAAAGCAGAAAGTGGTAGAAAAGCCTAGATCTAAAAGGTACTGCAGAATGTTACCCATGTTTTTGAAGTGAATATAAAGTTAATATGAGGCACATTCATTTTTCTACAACCTTCTCATGTTAAAATATACTCTACAAAATACTAAACGTTAAATATTAAAATCATTTAAAGATACACTCTACAAAATACATAGTGATAATAATAATAACTGATTTAAATTGGAAAAATAGTAAAAACTGATTTGAATGGGGAAAAACCCTTTAAAAGTACCAAAATGTCCTTAATCTCCCAGAAGAATCATTATTCTAAGCACCTCTGTTTCATGGTGGGAGCTCTGCTTGAATTAGACCACAACGTCTACACTGTTTGATCATACTCTCCTTTGGTCATCCCTCCTATTATTCTCCTTTGTATGTTGTCATCAGAATGGCCAGAGCTTGTGTCTGAAGTGGGAGAATATATTTGGCAAGATGCTGATGTACTTTCTGGCAATAATTCCAGCCCATGTGATGCTCTTTGTTACCTTTTTTGGGGTGCAGTCACTTGAGAGCAAGATGTTTTTTTATGAGACTTTAAATTGGTTTTTGATGGTCAAATAGTCAAAGAAGCATGGCTGAAGACTAAAGCAGCATCACATACATTCCTTTACACTGGGAATATAGTGCGGCAAAATCACGTTTATGTGGAAGAAGAAGCAAAATGAAGCACCTCAATGAGTTTTAAAAAGATATGTTTATTTATTTTTGGCTGCATTGGGTCTTAGTTGTGGCATGCGGGATCTTTGTTGCGGTGCACAGGCTCCTCTCTAGTTGTGGTGCATGGGCTCCAGAGCGCGTGGGCTCTGTATTTGTGGCGCGTGGGCTCTGTAGTTGTGGCGCACGGGCTTAGTTGCTCTGCGGCATATAGGATCTTAGTCCCCCGACCAGGGATCGAACCTGGATTGGAAGGTGGATTCTTAACCACTGGACCACCAGGGGGGGTCCCACGAATTTTTTTTTTAAAGCATGTGCAATTTGGGGAAATAAACCCCTCCCCCCCCAAACTTGTAAAAGTTTTGTGTGTGAGAGCCTTGTGTCCTATAGGCTGTTCTCTCACAGTGTTTAGGATATGGTGCCTCAATACATCCAGCTGTATACTCCAGAAACTGCACTGTCTTTCTTGACCTCTCCCTGTCTCTTATCTCCCATATCTAGCCCATCTCCAGGTCCTGTCGCTACTGCCTCCTAACTACCTCTTTGAATCTACTTTTCCCCATTTTTAATAATCCAAGCTGCATATCTCTCCTGGACAAATACAAACCATCTCCTAACTGGTCCACCTGAATCTTCTCTCACAACTCCCTTCTGTCCTCCAACCCAAGTCGGGTGTCCCCATTACAGTCAATTCTCTTTTTTTTTTTTTTGGCCATGCCTTGCGGCATGCGGGATCTTAGTTCCCCAACCGGGGATCGAACCCATGCCCCCTGCTTTGGGAGTGTGGAGTCTTAACCACTGGACTGCCAGGGAAGTCCCTTTTTTTTTTTCTTTTTGAAATATAAATAATATCATGTACCCATTCTGCTCAAACTCTACCAGTGGCTTTCCATTTACTTTCAGGAAGAATATTATCTTAGCTTGGGCTACTCTGACAAAATACCATAGACTGGGCTTAAACAACAGACATTTATTTCTCACAGTTCTGGAGGCTGAGAAGTCCAAGATTAGGGTACCAGCTGTTCAGTGTCTGGTGAGGCTCTCTTCCTGGCTTCATAGACAGTTGTCTTCTCCCTGTGTTCACATGGCTTTTCTGTGGTGTGTGTTAGTGGAGAGGGAGAGATACAGAGAGATGGAGAGAGGGCGAGGGCGAGGGAGGGGGGAAGGGGAGGGGAAGAGAGAGAGAGAGAGATTCCTCTTCTTATAAGGGCACTAATCCCATCATGAGGGTCCTACTCCTTTGAGCTCATCTAAACTTAATTACCTCCCAAAGAGTTCTACTTCCAGATAACATCACATTAGGACCTAAGGCTTTGATGTATGAATTTGGGAGGGGGGGGAGGGATGCATTCAGTCCATAACAAACATAAACCATAACATGGTCTGTAGAGCTTGGTGTTCTTAAAAGGGTGAGACTCAAAAAGATGACACACAGAAGTAACACAGCACAAGGCAGTACATGGTAAAAGCAATGTGAATGGTCAGAAATTACGTGGGTGAAGGCTTTATGTGGTTACAGCATGTCGAGGTTACAATGTAATCACTGTGATCCCTCAAAGTATCATCAGCATCACCTGGCCACTTATTAGAAATGCAGATTCTCAGGCACCACCCCAGATCTACTAACTCAAAAAACTCTGAGATTAGGGCTAAGCAATATGTGTTTTAACAAGCCCTCTGGGTGGTTTCGATGGGTGTTGAAATTTGAGAATATTGGTGTAGTGAATACTGTGTGCTCTGCGCACATCCCTCCGAAGCCCTGAAGGATTTATTCCTCGGCCGCTGAGAGTGCTATCAGCTCCCTTTCCACAGGCGGTCTGCATCCAGTGACTGGCTGATGCAGGACTGTAAAGGCTCCACCTCTCACTACAGCTAGTAGAGGCAGCCCTGAAAGGCCACCCCAGCCCCAGGGCTCCTTGTGGGTTGGCTGTGGTCTTTGTTGAGATTTCATTACAGCCCAAGTTCTCCTTTGCCCATCCCGCTTCCTTCCCTTCCATTCGATCACAGGTGCTAATCCCAACGGCATCCCCTGCTAATCTTCCTGCACTCCAACCTTCCTCTCAGAGTGTGCTCTCCAGGGAACCCAAACGCGTGCCTCACAGAGGAAGTGGGATTTGAGTTGAGACTTTCAAGAAGCTTGGGAAAGAAGTCACTAAGCAATGAAGGGAGGGGTGGAAGGGTGGGAGAGGGGAGTTGTCCTGAAGGAGGAGAGCAGCATGAGCAGAACTTCCTCCAAGGCCTGATGAGGAAATGGAGAGCTACCCAGAGGGGCTGTAGGTCATAGAATGAGAAGTGAGCAGTGGGGTTTTGCTGAAAAGCTAGACTGTGGAAGTCATTAAGATGCTCCCATAAAGAATTTGGACTTCATCCTAAAGATGTCAGGTTCATCACACTATATAGTTCATTCACTCAATGATACCCGTTAAGTATCTAGAGATTACTAGTATTAATACTACTAGTATTAATACTACTAAGTATTAAGTAGCTAGAGAGAAACTGGTGAGCAAAATTAGATCTAGTCCCAGTCCTCAAGTCCAACAGAGGAGCTAGGCATAAATCAATCACACAAATGCCAAATTTGTACACACATACCAAATTAAAGTGTTTCGAAGACTTAAGAAGTATAGACATAATGTGTAGACCCTTGAGACCCTCTCACTCTAATTTTTTCCCCCTTATTGGACTCTAAACACTTTGGGAATGAAGATGGCTTTTGGTCTCTATTTCTCCAGAATGTAGCATAGTAGGTGCTTGGAAACATTTGCTGAATTAAATATGAATTCAGGGACTTGACTTCACACCACCCAGCACATACTAGATACTTGATAAATGTTTGTGAATGAATGAATGAATTAATGAACAAATAACAGTTGTTTAGATGAGTGGGTGGATCAACCAGAACCACTTCCCAAGTACTGGTCTTGGTGAAGAAGAATAAGGACCAGGTGTCATGTTGTTTTTAAAGCTACACTGATTTCATTTTAAGAACTGCTGAGAGATTTTAAGGGGTTATGTGCCCCCCTTCCCTGTGCCTTCTCCTTCTGAAAGGGTAGTGATAGTAAATATTAGGTTATTGTAAATCGTCTCATTAGACCAAAAAAAATCAACAATTTAGTAGCTAAAATGGTCTTAAACTAGTCAAAAATTTGGGAGCAATTTCTGCAGGGCAAGTTAGGGTAGTGGGAGGTCTGGTGTTTGTGGAAGATCTAGGATTAGTCTTTGAACCGTCCTTATTTCCACCCTTGAAAGAGCGGAGAATGCATTCCAATGAGTGTACAATTGGGGGAGGAGGTGTGGCGAAGAGGTAGGTTGGTTACTGCAGAGGAAAGGGGAAAGAGTTTACTTTTAAGAGTTGGGGAAGGCAGGAGAAACAGATTGGCAAGCAAGCAGACACTTCCAAAATAGACAACAAAAACAAACCCACTTTGCCTTGAGGGTAAATGGAAACTCTAATTGAGGGAATTCAATTATATTTAAATACAGGCTAGGAGAACTATGTCTTAGATTTGTTTGGAGGCCCTTTTCTGTGTCTGCCTACTATGTACAAATGCTTTGAGCTGGTGGTAGGTTAGAAAAAGAAGACAGAAGTGGTCTAGGGATGGAGGGAAGGTGGAGGGTGGGCTGGTCAGAGAGGGACATGGTGAGCAGAGGCCATGGGACATGTGGGGTTGGAATCAGTGGCATCAGCACTGTGTAACTGGCTGTCCTTATAAACAGGGAGCATTGAGTATGTCTGGACCAGACGACTAACCAAAGTTAGCAAAGCAGTACACAGCAGGGATGGTATTGTGGTAGATCAAGTAATTTGTATTTTCCCAGTTCAGCTGTGGAGATTTGGCAGTGAGGACAAGGCTGGGCAGGTGGCCGAAGGAAGATGAATGACAAGGAGACAGCAGGCTGATGGAAGTGCTGGCTAGCCAGCTAGCAGCAAACAGAAATAGGAGAAGGGGGGAAGGAAGGAAGAAGAGACAGGGAAAAAAATAGGATATATTGCTGGCTCTCGTTATTTTAGCTGCCTAGTAGCCATGTAAACAAGCAGCATAGGAGATGTCGTGGTTGGGAAGGGGAGGGTGAGAGGGCACGTGGCTTTTCAAGGTGGACCTCAGAGTGAGAAGATGAGTGAGACATGAGGTGGAGAGGGGGGCAGGGGCCTTCTGGTCATCTTGAGAAGTTTGGGCTCCGTCCTGAGTGTGATGAGAAGTCACTGAAGGCTTTAAAGGCAGAGGATGCACTGTGGGGATGGTGAGGCCGAGAGGCTGTTGCCGGGAAGAAATGATGGAAGCATGGCATAAAACAATAACGGGGCAAACCGGAACAGATTTGAGAGGTGTAGGGCAGGGAATTTATAGGACTTGGTGACTGATTGGTTATGGGGAGGAGGAGGTAGAAGTACGGATGACTTGTAGTTTTGGGCAGTGAGGCAAAAACTAAGGCCATTAACCGAGTAACAATATATACAAAACTAGCAAGGCTTTTTATCATTCCAGGGAAATCCCAAGTAGTTATAAAGTAAAAGGGAGCTCCAAGGATGTTCTTCAGATTCTGTTCATAATTTGGCTATAATTAAATGATCAAAGACAAGTATCCTTTTATTTAATTGATTAACAGAACTCCTTTGGGAGCTTATTCTAATACTTCCATAACATTTACCACCAAGAAAGACTTACCATTATATGGACTCTAAATGAATCTTGACTATGATAATATGATAACGTGTGCGTTCAGTTCTGTGTAGCAGAGTGTAAACCCAGAAATATGCCTGTAATGATAACCAAATTTATATAGTACTTTATAGCCTATATAAATCCATTATTTTATGTGAGTCCCTTAACAGCCTTACCAGGGAAGCTAGTTTCTTCCCTCCCTTTATAAGCATCAAGGCCAGGACAGCTTATGGGAAATCCACAGGCAATATGTAGAAATATTTAAAAGTTATAAATCAAGTTTGACAAAAATGTCTTCATAACCACAAGAATGGAAAACATGTATAAAGTTAGGGTTTTTATATGAGTGAAGTCGGCAAAATATCATATGTGACTAAATTTAATTATCCTTGCTCATTCCTGGGCATCCAACTGAGTTGGCAATGTTTGGATGAATAATAAAGTAATGAGCTATGTGATTCATAATTTTTTACATATTTATGCCAAAAAATAAATCTTCTTATTGTCCTTTCAGTAAAATCATAAATTGTGCTGTTATAAACAAGATTTTCACATGGTTGATGTTCTGTTAACAATGATACCAAATGAGACCATCTTTTCTGATTTATTGTAGCTCTTTGTTTTTTGCGGTACGCGGGCCTCTTACTGTTGCGGCCTCTCCCCTTGCAGAGCACAGGCTCCGGATGCGCAGGCTCAGCGGCCGTGGCTCACGGGCCCAGCCGCTCCGCGGCATGTGGGATCCTCCCGGACCGGGGCACGAACCCGTGTCCCCTGCATCGGCAGGCAGACTCTCAACCACTGCGCCACCAGGGAAGCCGTATTAATGCCAATTTAAGAAAGCTTTACTCCGCTGAAACAGAGTTGAAAATAAATCATGAAATTTACTTATCATGTCCAAACATTGTAATGATATCATATCTGATGAATTATCATTGCAGAAAATATATTAATTACATCATATAAACTGCTATCACTTATGTTGTCATTTTAACTCTCTTAAATGTTATGAGAAGAACTAAGTAATGTGAAGAACCAATATCAAACCTCTAGACCCACACATTTACAAATGTAAAAGTAATATGAATTGCTTAATATTGCAAAATACTTCTGTCTCCATGTGCAACTGTAACGAATACTGTGCTGATTCGTGAGGAACCACACGAATCTCTGGAACCACAAACTTGAACAGAAAGAGACGCAAGAAAGTTGATATTCAATACTACAAGGAAACATTACTTTGTTATTTAAGAATTGCATTCATGCTGTCTGAGAGGAAGGATCTGACTAATTAATCCATCCATGTTCTTACCAAATTAAGCACTCCTACTGTTCAAAATCTCACTGCCCTGTGAAGCAGGGTCTATCTCTGATAGTGGTGATAGCCACAAAAAAATCACAACCTTAGACGCGGTCATGTTTTGTTTTGAGGACATAAAGCAAGTGGAGAAGAATTTCCTTGGGATCTGAGAGTGTTTATTTGTGAGAGCAACGTTCAGAGTTACAGGTTACCAGTTTCCAAGTGACAGGCACCCGTATCTTCTTGTTTCATTTTCTTATGGCAGCTTTATGGAGATATAAATCACATAACACGATAGTCATCACTTGAAAGGGGTTTTTAGTATATTCACCCTAAAAAGAAACTCTGAACCCATTAGCAATCACTTCCTATACCTCCCTCTCCACCAGCCCCTGGCAACCATTAATCTACTTTATGTGTCTATAGTTGCTTATTCTGGACATTTCATATAAATAGGATCATACAATTTGTGGCTGTTTGTGTCTGGCTTCTTTCATTTAACATAGTATTTTCAAGGTTTATCTATGTTGTGGCATGTGTCAGCACTTCACTCCTTTTCCTGGTTGAATAATACTCTGTGATATGGATACCACATATTGTTTATTCATTCATCAGTCAATGGACATTTGGGTTGTGTCTACTTTTTGGCTATTACCAATAATGCCACTATAAAGGTTGCATACAGTTTTTGGTGGGACATGTTTTCGTTTCTCTTGGGTCTATTACCTAGGAATGGAATTACTGGGACAGGTGGTTACTCTATGTGTAACATTTTAAGGAACTAACCAAATGGCTTTACAAAGTAGTTGTGCAATTTTACAACTCTACCAGCAATATACGAAGATTCTAATTTCTCCACATCCTTGTCAACACTTGTAGTTGTCTTTTTGGTTATAGCTATCTTAGTGCTGCATCATTGTTTAAACGCTTTACAAGTGTTAACTTATTTGATTCTCCCAAAAATGCTGTATCCAGAAAAGGGAATTCAGAGTCAGAGGTTCAGTAACTTGCTGAACACTAACACACTGGAGAGGAATATGTAATAAGGAATATGTTACACAGAGAACATTATTTGAACACTCAAGGGAATGAAAACAACTTTGGGAGATTTTTTCCCCCTTTTTAAATGAGATCTTCCTGAGTTTAAGATAAAATCCTCTGTTCTACGCAAATTAGTCTACCGTTGATGTACTTAATCCACTCCTGCCTTATGCTTCAGAGTTAGGCAGTATTGGGGCTTAATATTGAAAACAGGGAGGGAGAAAAATAATCTCTGAATATTCATTCAATTAAGGCAAAATTTTCCATTTAGCCAAGAACAAAATCTATCAGCCACTGATATTTTGTGAATATTAATTTGAAATTTAAAAACATTAATTTAAAAAAGAAGATTTGAAAAGTTTTGTCCTCCAAGTATGATCTTTATTATTCTTGGGCCAAAACAGTTTCCAAGGTACACGTTTCCACATTCTTAGTGAATTTAGTGGAAACTGACTTCAGAGCCACTTTTATGTTTTAATTCCATGAAGACACATAACACTTTTTAAAATTCCAATTTTATCCTAATTTATAATTGTAAAAAAGTTATGTTTTTTATATTAGGATAATAGTCAAGCAGAAGTATATCTTTTAATGTTTGCTCTCAAAAGTAGAAGTGTCAACTTTCTTAGGAACATGGCAATTAAGTAAATGCAGTTAACTCAGTACCTAGAAAAGACTTGGAAGAGTCTTCAACTCTTACTTTAGGAATCTGATTTCCAGGCGACATTGCTATTTAAGAATAAACTTGTGGGGCTTCCCTGGTGGCGCAGTGGTTGAGAGTCCGTCTGCCGATGCAGGGGACGCGGGTTTGTGCCCCGGTCCGGGAAGATCCCACATGCCGTGGAGTGGCTGGGCCCGTGAGCCATGGCCGCTGAGCCTGCGTGTCCGGAGCCTGTGCTCCACAACGGGAGAGGCCACAACAGTGAGAGGCCCGCGTACCGCAAAAAAATAAAAAAAGAATAAACTTGTGTGTGAGTACAAAAAGCTCCAAGGGTCTATATTCAGCGAGTTCTGTCTTTGGAAGAGACATCAAGATGGAGGATGCTGCTCGTGTCCTAACTGGAGTATTTCTGATACACAGACGGTGATATTCAATAGATACGGAGCACAAGGAAGAAGGAAAGGGTATCTGGAGCATCAAACAGTGAGCCACTCATGTTCCTTCTGACCATTTCCTTATTGCCTCTTAAGTAGCTCAGTTACTAGAAGCCCTTGTGAGGAGGAGAAAGGCCATTTTAAAATGAGAGATACAAGCTGCCTTACAAAAAGCAGGACTGCTTCAGAGAAATCAGTTATAGAGGAAGGCTGGCAGGGAGAAATGATGAGTTTGGAGGAAAAATTCATTCTGTTTTAGACTGCACATTTGTAGTTTGGGGCATTTTATGTGTACTCTACTATCATCTATTCACATGGAACCATTCCTGATAATGTTATGTGAATACGCAAACCCTAACATAGTTATTATTTTAACAGTTTTATTGAGATATAATTCACATACCATACATTTCATTCACTTAAAATGTACAACTATCCTACTTATGATATCATACAGGAGTAGAGTATTATATATAACATGGATCCCTATGATATAACTTTGAAAGCCCAGAGTCTCCTGGTGGTAGGGTCTAAATGTACTAGAAAAAGAAATTACAGATTTTTGCCTCTCCAGAAGTTTAAATTGAATTTTAAAACTCCCATCACCTTTGGTGGTGTTGACAGGGTTATTTTCATGTCGTTAATACATGAAGTGAGGCTGTTTGAAGTTTTGAAGCATAACTTCACAATCCTTGAAGTACAGCAGGTATATAGCAAAAATTTTACAATTTGTTTCCTTTTATGACTTTTCGTTATACGTGGAAGTCATTCTCATGGTTATATTTTTCACTATTGGTGATAATCATTAGGGTTTTAGCAGGTGATAATTAATCATGCCCTCTTCCTTGATATGTTTAGAAACAGATGAGAAATAAACTGCTGGAGTCATACAGAAATGAAAATACCAGCCTTATTACTGATAAAATTGACTGGAAAGGAAGGCTTAGGTATTCAGCCATCAGGGTTTCCTTGGATCACTGATTAGGTTTGGTGCTAGTACTGGAAAGTTCAAAATAACAGTGGCATAAATGACGAAGACACAGTTTCTCACCGAATAGTCCAGAGGTGTCAGATCAGGGCTGGTAGAGTGTTGGACAGTGTACAGCCTCCAGACTCCTTTCAATTTTGCTGATTTGCTATGCGTGGCTTCCTTCTCCAAGGTTATTTTGGGGTATGGCATGGATGCTCCAGCTCCAGTTATCATGTATACATTCCAGCCAAGAAGAAAAAAGAGTGGGATAAGGGAAGGATATCTCCACTTAAGGGCACAACGTTTTCCCTCATATCCCACTAGCTATGACATAGTCGCTTAGCCACATCTCACTAGGAAAAGTGAGCATTCTCGGCAGTCATGTACCCAGCTAAAAACTGAGAATTCTATGATAGAAGGGGAGAGAGAGTGTTGCTGGACAATCTGTAGTCTCTGCCACATTCCTCAGTTACAACCACTGGGCTCCCCTACAGTGAGGGGCAAGCTCCTTACCACAGAGCAGAGACTGACCCTGAGGGTGAGCTGCTTGTAAGAGGGGAACCCAGGAAGGGCTGAGCCAAACACGCTCGATTCCTCCTCATTCTCCTCCACTGTGAGGCCAGACACGCTTCTGCTCTACTTTTCCTTCCTCGCTCGTGTTTGGCTTTTCTAAGGGGCAGTACAGTGAGCTGTCATAAGGCAGGAACGCGGCACATGATTCAGCACCACAATAACAAGGTTTCCTTAATTTCCCATTATCCAGCCTTTCTTTGTCTTCACTATCCAGTAGATTAAGAAATCTTCCTGAATAGTCATAAGAGAGTTCTTCTTCTGGCACAATGTCTTTGGCTGCAAAAAGTGCCAACTTTGGTACCATCGAGTTGATTCGGACAGGAATCATCAATAGGTTTGGCTCACAAGAATGGTTAAGGAATCTTCCAATATTTCCTATAGAGGTAGGATCAACGAACGTTTCCATTACCTGCCCATTATAAACATGCTCCCTGACGGCTATAATGTAATTCGAATCGTGTATTGTTTGTAACTGAATTCTTCTCTGTACTTCTGGGAATCCTAAAACCTCGCCAGCATATTCACAGACAAACCGTCCTTTTGGTATAAAGTCCAAGGTACGAAGTCCCCAGCCTTTGCGATCTGTCTTGAACACCTGGAGGTGGAACTGCAGACCCCGCTGGACCACTCTGTTCCTGCAGTGGTCGCTGCACTGACAGAGGACATTGCATTCGAAAACTGGCTCAGCGCACTTTGCTTCTGATCCTATGTGTCTGAGGCATAAATTATCATCATAGTTCTTCTCACGACGGAGACAGGAGCAAGTTCCAGGGAGGCAGGGAGTTTTGAGACAAATGCATCCGGGAAAGGTTATTAGAGTGGGATCAGTGTCTCCTCCAGGCCCGGCTACATGATCAGGAGTATACTGCAAAAAACAGAAATATTGTTAAGTCAGCATGGCAGGTCATATATCTCATCTGTATTTCAAGCAGCTTTTGGCTGAGACAGTTCCTAATTCCAACAAACAGAATGAAACAAAAAAGACAAAATGCAATATATTACAATATTGCCTGAAAACATCTCTCTCCAATTTAAAAACCAGGGTTAATTTTTAGATTTAAAATTTGGTGGTTTCCTTTTAAGCAGTGGAAAAATTTATGTATTTTTCTCTTATCAGATATTGAAAAATTTGTAATCCATTTTGTTTCCCTGTTAGCTTTAGGTGTCAGGAAAATCAGTGCCCAATTTAGGTTTTGAATGCAGTTATGTGTTTTCTCCTTGGCTTTTATCTCTTTCACATTTATCTGATAATACAAATGCATATATGTATTTTTATTGTGAGTTACCTCAGATCCTTTTTGGGGATAAGAAGGTCATAAATGATAAATCAATGAAAAATGGCCTTTGGGAGACAGTCTTCCATTGATTTTTTAGAAGAATTTTTAAATTTGAAGATTATCTAAATTCTTATATATTCTCTCATGTTTTTAAAAAATGCTATTACCTTATAGTTCTATTTGAGTCTTCACAAAGTTAAAAGCAGAAATTTGGCAAAAAACTTGCAGAGATAATTCCAAAATTTGTCACATAATATTAATAGATATTGAAATTTATTGTAGATATATTATGTACATGTAAAGAAATCCTGTTCTTATTAAGTGCGAAAGGGAGAATACAAAAAAGTTTCTCTGTCTTTTACACGTACCTGTATTTTCAAAATGTTACATTTATAAAATGTTATGATGAAGAAGTCTTAAGTCTAAAGTCTCTCTGTGAAACCTGACCTCTGGTTATTTCCTCACTGGCAGAATGAAGCATATTCTCAAACCCTGAAGATTACAGTATCTCTCATGAGCCCAGCATATTTCTTCATGTATAGAACAATTCATTTATTTATACTTGTTTTGTTCCAGAAAGGATTTAATGAAGCTTACAAAGAGGGAAGATAAATGAACAATAGGTAAGGAAAGTAAGGTGAAGGGAAAAATAAGTCGAGAGAGCTTAGACACACTAAGTGTGCAGCAGAAGTAGACTGGACATTTGGCTCTGCCCAAGAACAGCCACTTCAAAGAGGGAAATATGATTAGATGTATGGCTTGTACTGTCCGTGAGGAATAATCTCACTGTTCAGAAGCATTGACTGTTTCTAGTATGGAGATGGGAGAGAAATTTGACAAATGAGTCTGTCTAAACCATTCTTTTCCAGGACGCAGTTTCATGGGCTGTTTTTCATTTCATTCATTCTGACCCTCAATAAAGGCTGTTGGCATCCTGCCACATGAAGTCAGTAAGAGCAGTTCTGCAAGAGACCAGTCGACAGAATTTAGCATATCCAGAGGAACGTTTGAACAGCCTTTCAGTCAATTATCCATTAACATTGTGTCAGTACTTTTAGAAAAAGTATTGAGCAGCATGTAGTTATACTCCCTGTGGAGGCCTTGGTGGAGCTACGCAGTTAGGTGCAAAATCCTATACTTTAAAAAACCCTGAGCTAGGGGGGAAGGATTGACATCCTTCTGTGAAAGGGTGGTGAGTGGGCGTACCTGTGGGGGAGGGGGAGAAGGCCAATACTGCTTAAAAAGTGATTTGGGGGTGGAGAGTGGAAATAGCTTCTCCTGTTTGTGTGGGTTCTTACAGCTTTAGCTTAGCAGAGATGTCATAAAAGGATGAAGGATGGCTTAGAAAGAGATGCCCCATCAGTCAAATTCAATGACTGCTGTCTTTTACAGAATCTACTTCCAGACTTTAAGAGTCAACTTAGAAATGGTTACTGAGACATTTTAAGAAGTGCTTTTAAAATGAAGATTTTACTACCACTTTGTTAAACTTTTCATGAAGAATTCTTTTCACTTGATTTGTTCTTAAAGGTGCATAAATTTTAATGTACTACAGAAATCACTAAACTCTAAGGTGATTGATTGATTTATTTTTTGATGCAGATAACAACTTTTAAAATCAGCTCTGACTTACTGTAGTTTTCTAACCAGGAGAGCATATTATTCCTTGTTGAACTTATTTGCATATGGATAAATACTTTCTGGAAAAAACACTATTATTTGCTTATTTTTACTTTTATTTTTACATTTAAAATAAGATTTTGGAGAATCTGGTGATACATTTTTAAAAATTCTTCAATTTAAACTTTTTGCACAATCTCAGATCCTTTAGAGACTTAGATTACAAATGGTAGCTGATTCCAAATGAGCTGCAAACACCGTCCAAGGGATAATAGAGACTTCTGGATAATCTTCCTGTTTAAAGAGAATATTTTCTTCCCCTTGATCGATGTAATCATTGACCCTGATACCAATAATAATCACAAATCATTTTATCTCTATATGTTTCCACTTTCTCCTTCGTAAAAAGGTCGGTTAAATACCATTCCAAAAAGATATTTTACCTGATTTAGAAAAATGGCTATACTAAAGAATAGTCTTTTGAAAACTGTGGTCTGATTTAACATATCATTATGTAATCATCTATCTTTTCAGGTATCTATATATTGAAAAGTTAATTATTTTTTTCAGAAATAATCTGACATTTTATTCAAATATTTATATAAACTTAAATTCTGCGTTTCAGAAAGCTAATGTTAAGTGTGTTACAAATTAGGAATCAGCTGGCATCAGCTTAAATACTCCCCATTTGTAACACTCTTTCCATAGTCTGTACCCTACTCCCTGGTACAAAGCCTAGGACCAAACTGATCCAAAAAGGGTGTTACCCTGAGGGGTTTTTGTGCTTACCCTACGCCAAGGAGAGATCAAATCCTGGACATGTTTTAAAATCTATGCCACATCTATTCTTCTTCTGATGAAAGCATCCTGAGTCTTCCCAGGGGAACCCTTCTCACTCTTGTCTTAATGGTTTGCATGGGGCTTCAGGTTGGGTGGGCCCTAAACCTGGCTAATCAGAACATCGCTTGCTCTTTTCAACAGTATTTTTGGTTCATGGATGGGCACAGGACATAAGCCAGGTCAATGAAATATAATTCTGGGACTCCTGCTGAAAAAATTAGGGAAGAGGCATTCTTTTTCCACTGGGTTTGCTAAACTACAGAGTATCCATCAGGCATTCCCAAGTTGTACCACACACATAAGACCTACTGAGTGTGTGGCCCACCACAGGAAAGGGGAGCAGGGGTGCGAAGCAGGGAGGTGGTAGAGAGAAATATCTGATGACACCTTGAGAGTTCCTGGATCCAGAGATGCCTACAGTTAACAGTCTCGGACTTTGCTGTTATATGAGGAAATTCCTTCCCTTTTTTGCCTGAGTTAGTTTGTGTTGTATTTACGTTTCTTGCAAACAAATGAGTCTTGACTAATAAACCCAGGGTGGAAGCTGAGAATGGTTCCAGGAGATGGCTGGAAAATTTAGTCAAAGATATAAACGGCTAATGAGCAATGAGGTCTCCAACTGGGAGGTGAGAATGGAGCAAAGCGTGAAGGAGACTAGCCAGGAAAACTGTGACTGTGGCCTGAACACTGGGCAAGCAGTGGAGAACGTCTTAATGCAGAACATGGAATGTCCTAGAGGAGACACATACAGGACTAGGATCTTATTAGCACTGTGACCTTACAGCAAGTGACTTGCTAAAGTATGCATTGGCAACTATAAAAGAGGGACACTACCTATATCTGAGGGGGGAAAGGTTCTCAAGAAATTTAATGAACATAACACTATACTCTGTGTGGGCCACTTTGTACTTTTAAAATAGTAACTTTCTTAAATTCTTCTAGATATTATTTCGAGATTTTATATTTAAAACATCATATATTTCTGGCACATTAAGCTCTCTAAACATTCCCTTTCTATTTCTCTTACAGGTTTCTGTGAAGGAAATAAATGTGAGAAACCACGTAAAAAGCTTTCTCTAGTGGCTGGCACATTAAGTGTTCAATATGAATTACGCAGGCTATCTAGTAGGGTGGTGAAAAAATAGGTTTGGAGTTAAACTTCTCAGGTTTAAACATACTCAAACCAAAATTATATTTGGAAAACCATATGATTATAGTCCTACCTCCATTATTTATCCATCTTGATGGGGGGAAACTGAGAGTTGACCCAGCACAGACTGCTTTCAATCATCAGTAAATATTACCTTATTGTGTATTGTATGCACATGCTGGGATTTAGAAAGAACAACTCAGAAAAATACAAAGGAGGACATGAAGAATGGGATTTTTATCATTTTTTCAGTAGTCATAACAAAAGCTTTACTTTTTCCTGGTATGTATCAAAGTGCAAAATTGATCATGTAAGAGTTGAGAATAAATACAAAATGATCAGTGCAAAATGCACTAGAAACCAGATCCTTGAAGAACGGGATGGAGATTTCACATTTTGTGACAGAAAACTTGAGAATTTTTTTATAAACTATGGTCACCCAAGAAGCCAAAATGTAAACAGAGGACAGCATGTTAAAGTGCAATTATATTGTACCTCCTTGGCTACAATTAATTTCTCCCTTATCTGAAGTAGACCTGCACTTATTAATAGTATGAACTTTGGGATCTAAGTGGCATAGACCGTTGGGCTCTAAGTGTGTAGGTCTGACCTTTCTGCCAAATGTCTTAAGGAAAGGCATGGTCAGGAGGTTTGGGGAATGGAATGGTGATAGGGGTTGGGTTCCTATCCATAGTACTAGGCACAGAGCAGGGGGCTCAGGAAATATTATTTGATTGCTTAATTGAAGCTCTTAATAATTTTTGATTGGAAGACTAACTTTTCTGAGTCACATTCTGTACCAAAACCCCAGAAACTGAAACATGACACTGCACAATATTCTGGGCTTAAAATCTAGGCCTCAATTCTGAATTTTAAGGAAGTGCTGTGGAAATCTTCATTCCATTTTTGGTTGTTTTGAAACACCAGCTACAAGAATCTTTGTACTTGGCCTCTAGCCCCATGAGTTTGTTTTTGCTCCAAGCAGCTATTAGGAGACTGTGAGCCAGACAATTCTTGTCAGTCATGTTGAGACCTTAAAAAGGATATTTGAAGCTGGTTTCAGAAACCTGAAAAATGGCTAGATCCAACTCTTAGTTCAAGAAAATCAATCGGTTTATTTTCTACTTGTCTTTTGACCCCGATGGCATTATGATGTGCTTGTTTCCGATCTGAACATTTGAATGTTCTTTTTGCCTTTTCATACAGGACCCAAAGGCAAACTAGACACAAAGTTATTTTTATTCTGAGTTTTTCATGCCTTAATTCTTATGTGTGCACATGCCTGTGAAGGCAGGGTTTGGGGCAAGCAAGCTGTTTTGACCTTTTGTAAGACTGGTATTGTGCTCCATGAATATATGGAAGCAAACTAGTTGAAGGCCCTTTTAGGCTTGTTATTTACATGTTTCAAGCATGTTTTATCTTCTTGGTAAGACTATAAGCTCCTTAAGGAAGGGATCCTGTCTTCTATTTGTAACTCTAAGTCTACCGAGAGCTGTGCATACAGCCAGGAAGCTAGAACATTGTGGGATTGAGTCTTAGTCTCCTGATTTTCATTTATGCCCATCAACTATAGGTATAAGGATCAATCACAAGGCTTCCTCTGCCCCCCATATAGTGCTTTCCATATGCTCTTGTAAGCTCAAGGGCAGGAACTGTATTGGCACCATCTTATCTTCTATGCCTAGCTTAACACAGTGCCAGGCACATTATAGGCACTCAGTTATCTTTTGAAGAAAGACAACATATGTCAGTGTTTTAGACCAGGCATTCAGCAATGTTTGGTCTTCAATAAGCTTTTAGGGATCAGTGTTCAATATGGCGCTAGCCACCTGTATTATTAATGATAAACTGCCTAATGTAGTTTGAGGAAAACTAACCATTTCTAACATTAATAGCCTGCTCTACTCTTTGAAAACTGCTGAATCTGTCCTCTTACTTGATTTTCAAAATAACCCTAGGAAGGACAGACAGGGTTGGATATCAATAATGGGTGTGACAAGGGCACTAAAACTTTAATTATTTTCATTTTGCAGATGAAGAAACTCAGGCTCTGAGACATGGCTAAGATGCTAAGCCCTGAACCTAGCTCTCCTACTTCCAAGTCCAGGGCTCTTTCCACTCCAACCAACATCCTTGTTTTTTTTTTTTTTTTTTGTCATTCCTTGTTCCTTAGGCAACATGCAGGCCAAGGTCAAAGGGGTGAGAAGGTTGGAGCACAAAGGTCTTTGAGGTAATAATAGTAGTTAACATTTATTGAGTTCTGTCAGCAAACCAGGAACTGTATTTTACTTGGAATTCTCGAAGCAGTCCGGAGAGAGGTATTACTATTTTAATCGCACACGGGAGGACTCTAAGGCTTAGCTGAGGCTATTTATATTTGCCAAAGTGCTCACAGCATGAGGGAAACCTCAACTAAATGACTCTAGAAGCTAAGTTTTTAATCATGACACTAGGCTAAGATCCGTTAACGGGCCCCATGGCTTATCTTACAAACATTTGAGACCAGAGAGGCAACTGATTTGCCCCGGATCTCAACGAGTTCTGGGGACAGAACCAGGACAAAAAGCCAGGTTCTCACGGCTCTTTCCAAGGGACCTCACGAGACCTCTGGTTTTGCCTTCAGGGAACTGCCAGTCTATGGGCAGAAAAGAACATGTAAAGGTCATTGCGAAGGGTTAATGGGAAAAGACCGAAATCTGTGAACTATTTAAGAGCTTTTCCCGCTAGCAGACAGCTGTGCGATCGGGTTAAAAAAAAGGTCTAGAAACTTGGAGACAACAATCGAAGCACTACCACGTAGGGTAATTGAGAGCTGAACCCAGCTACCACTCTCCCCGGCAATCTACCTGAAAGGGCGCCAGCCCCATTCCCGGGCTGCGCGCGCAGCGCTCGTGACCGCCTAGCTCCGCCTCCATGGAAAAGGGTACCGGCCACGCCCTCGGGGGCCGCGCGCAGCTCTTGGGCTGGCCGAGCCCCGCCCCCTACCTGAAAGGGCTCTGGCTCTGTCCCTGGGGGCCACGCGCTCACAGGCAAATTTTCCAGGCGGCGCGCGACGTCCAGCTGCTCCATCAAGGCCTCAGGCTCCTCCTCAGAGGCCGCCATCCCGCAGGGCCAGTTCTGCACGGCTTTAGCGGCCGTTTTGCGCCGACACGACGCCTCTACCACCTAGACTCTCTTGAACCTCGCAGAGGGCGCTGGGAGTCGGGTCCCGGGGCCGCACAGCCTCATGGGAGTCGTAGTTTTTATCTCCCCTATCAGAAGTTTGCCTGTGAGGGCGTCACCTCCCTCGACTCTCACTCTGCGTTCCTTGACTTTTTTTGGTCTGGCTCGGTTTTTGTTTCGAGCCAGGTGCACAACAGATAATACAAAACCTTGTAAGGTATGGACAAAGCTTTGGGAACACACAATGAAGTGCTTGAATTTTTCCTGTGAGCCCAGGGAGGGTTTTCGAGGCGAGGTCGTTTGTCCGTGTGTCTGAGGGTTTGGAAGCTAGCTGGCGCAGGGGCAGGGGCGCGCCCTAAGCTGAGGGGGTAAAGCACCCCCGGGTCTCCGAAGTCCTGGAACTTGTGGGGAAACTGGGGTGTGTGTGATGGGGTTTGCGTTCGGGGGCGGAATAGCCTGACTGGGCGTCGCAAGGCTGTGTGTCGAGTCCGCCGCGCGCTCCCAGACTGGAATCCCTGTTTCCTTTCGGCTTCCCCTGCTCTGAGGAAACCGATACCCGCCCCAAAAAGGATTCCGATAACGTCGAAATTGCTGAATCCAGTGGAATATTTTCAGCCTTCCCAAAGCTCGCTGACCCGATTGTTCTGCTGCTTCTATGTGAAACCGCCTCTCCTCTCAGCTTGTGGGCCCCTGTCCTGGGTGCGCTTGCCTTGCGCAGGCGGTCCTCACTCTCCTGTCCTTTTCGGGCCTGACTCTGAAATGGGGGCGGGTGTCACTCAGGTTTCTGCCCCGGGCCCCTTTCTCACCTTCTCTGGGTTCCTCAGTAATAGCATCCACTCCTTGGCTTCAGATACTATTACAAAGTATTAGGTCTTCATCTCCAGCCCAGCTGGAGATGGATATGCGGTTATGGTTTCTATTTTCTGTCTTATATGCACCTTAAGTTCAAAGTGACCTGAGTTGACTTTCTTTTACCCCTTTAAAATAATGTAGGAGAATAAGTTGTCCATGATCAACAGAGCTAACAAAGTAACACACCAAAGCATTTTCCTGAATTCTTTTCTCTCCCTAGAGTGTCATAGCTAAGAATTTCCTGGCCAAATCTTGTTGATTCTACTTTCATAATGTTTTTCATTTTCATTTCTTCTCACTCTCAGGATCTTGTTCCTTGCTTGAACTTTTTTTTTGCGGTACGCGGGCCTCTCACTGTTGTGGCCTCTCCCGTTGCGGAGCACAGGCTCCGGATGACGCAGGCTCAGCGGCCACGGCTCACGGGCCCAGCCGCTCCGCGGCACGTGGGATCTTCCCGGATCGGGGCACGAACCCGCGTCCCCTGCATCGGCAGGCGGACTCTCAACCACTGCGCCACCAGGGAAGCCCCTTGCTTGAACTCTTGAAGTGATATTTTTCAAATCTAACATTCTCCATACCCTCACATTCCCTTACTGCTGCTTCTACAATGATCTTTTGAGCATGCACGTCCAATTGCTGTATTCTGCTGCTTAAAACCCTGTGCTTGCTCCATGTTTCTCTCAAAGTCCACCTTCTATATTCTCGCTTATCAGTTCCTTGAAGATCCAGATCCTACCTGTTTCGTTAGTCTCTGTTTCAAAAGTCTTGTTCTATTTATGTTTTCTCAACAAGCCATGTTGCTTGGGCTTCTACCATCTTTGTTCATATTGTACTTGGGTCGCCAGTGCCTTTTCCCCATACTGGCTGTCCACTCAGCTCAAGTGTCCCCTTCTCTGTATCTTTACTGACCCTGTTTCCCATAGCATTGGTTACCCTTTTCTTTGTTGTCCCATTTTACTCTGTAAGTGGTTTGCATAGTTCCAGCAACTCTTTAGTATACTCATAGGCAAAGCTCTTCTATTGAAGTTGTAAAAATTATATATACATAGGAAGAGACAGAGAGATACAGAGAAAGAGACACGGAGAGGGAGATAGAAACATTTTGTTTTAACTTAAATACAGTTGCCCCTTGAACAACATGGGTTTGAACTGCCCAGGTCCACTTATATGTCGATTTTTTTCCAATAAATACCACAGTGCTACACAATTCACAGTTGACTGAATCCACAGATGCAGAACCATGGATATGGAGGGCCTCCTATAAAGTTATACATGGATTTTCAACTGTGCAGAGGGTCGGTTCCCCTACCCCTGTGTTGTTCAAGGGTCAACTGTAATTTTGGTACATTTATTTACAAGTCTTTTGATATAGGGCCAAGGTGATGGGGTTTTTTGGTTTTTTGGGTGTTTTTTGTTTGTTTGTTTTGTGGGTCTACCGATTAGAATTCCATGTCATGGTTACTTTGAGTTCCAGTTTGGGTGTCTCTAAAGTGGGGCAGGAACTAAAAGATACTGAAGCAATCAGAGTTCATAGTCTGTTTTTTTCCCCCCAGTCTTTTAAACTTTTCTTACAGTTACTTCAATAGCAAAACATTTTTTATTAGTGATTTGCCTTTTTGTCAAGTCTTTCCAGAGTATGTTACTTAGTTTTCTTGTGTGTCTGGGATCTCTTTACACTCATAGTTCATCATTATTCCCTCAGCTATTATAATAAATTGTATCTGGCATTTAACAGTGACTTAGTTTGGGCTGCTATAACAGAATACCATAGACTGGGTGGATTAAACAACAAACATTTATTTCTCACAGTTCTGGAAGCTGGAAGTCTGAGATCGGGGTGCCGGCCTAGCTGGCTTCTTAGTGAAGTCTCTATTCCTTGTTTGCAGATGGCTGCCTTCTCTTTGTATCCCTATGTGGAGAAACAGAAAGGGTTAGCTATCTTCCTCTCCTTATAAGGATACTAATCCCATCATGGGGTTGTACCTTCATGACATGAAAGGTCCCACCTCCAAACACCATCATATTACGGCTTCAACATCTGAACTTTATAGGGGGACACAAATATTTGTTCGGAAGCAAATAGGTTTGGGAATAGACACTTGCATCCGGCTTATGATGTGTATCCATGCATGTAAAAAAGTCACTTAATTTTGCACTGAAGTACGCATGTCTGATATAAAAACCCATTTTTGAGAGCAGCTTTAGAGGGAAGGAGATAGGAAATTGATTTTATGTAGAAAAGTACCAAGGAGTAAATGGTACATAGGGTCTGGAATCAGACATGTCTAAATTCATAGTTCTACTTGGCTGGTTTCTGACTATGGGCAACAGTAGGTAACATTCATTGAGTTATTACTATGTGCCAGGCACCATTTAAGAATTTTACATATACTAATTCATTTAATTTTCATAATAAGCTATTAATACTTGAAACCTTATTGAAATGGTTCATCAAGGGTCATTTTAGATTCAACTAAGTGTTCCGACTCACAGGACTCTCATAAGCCGCACGTGTCATTAGGTTCACTCAGAAGGTCACACCCTGCCAGCACAGAGGCTTCAGATGTTCTTTGGGAATAGTGCACACAGGCAGTTATCACACAGTAGGTTATTACACAGTAGGTTACAAAACTGCCTTGGAGTGTTCTTTGTCTTCCCAGAGGATGGCTCAAATGCAAGAGGAGATCCTTATTAATAGGGTGTGGGATCATCCTGAATTAGAAGCCTTAAACCCCATTGGAACCATATGCTTGAAGGTAGTCACCTAGTAAATAGTTTATCAGACATGGCTGTGTACTTGCTCTAACTTAGGAGATAATTACTTAGTTAATGCAACTGGCTATAGTATAATTGAGGGATGTAAGGAAGGTTTAGGTAAAGTGGAACTTCAACAGAAGGAAAGATTACTTGTAGCTGGGAAGATCAGAGAAAGCTTCATGGAGAAGGGGCTACTTGCCATAGGCCTTGAAGAATGAGTAGGATTTATGAGATTAGGAAAGGGCATTGCAGGCAGAAGGAGTAGCAGGAGTAAAGGAATAAAGGCATGTGTAGAGAAAAGAGTATTTTCATGTTGGATAGAGGTCAGGTTCATTTCATTTTTCAGGAATTGTAAACAATGTAGGAATTTTGCAGAAATCCAAAGAACATGCTGTCCTTTCATTTTAAGAAACATTTTTGAACACTGGGTACATGCACAGTGCTACATTTGCCAATTTGGGGAATGTACCATGAAGAAGACATAGTGTCCAAGGAGAGCTTCCAATCCAGTAAACAAATAACTATATACACCCAGAAATTAATAAGAACTATAAGAATGTTACGATGGAATTATATGAGTAGTGAGGAGAGCCACACTCGCTGCTTATTATGCTGTTTTTCTTTTTGACTCTTGGTAATATTGTTTGCCCTTTGGAAAAAGTGTTTTGAAGGATCCATTCTATTTTTTTTTTCTAAAGCTGTCAGTGATGGTGCTTCCAGAATAAGATATTCAGTTCATGTCCTGCCTTCAGTTTAATTTGTTTTTATCTTTCTGGCAAAGGATCCCCAAGTATTTTATATAAGTGTGATATTAAAATAATGAGAGGGTGTTTGCAGGCTGATATAACCAATCTTCAGAGTGCCAGGCAGTCAGTCTTTCATTTTTTCCAGGTCTAAAAACCTATCTTATTTCCTCCAGACACCTGTTCTTCACCTACTGGGAGCCCGAATCTTCAAAATTTGTTCTTAAAACCATTATAGCTACTTGGTGAAAAAAAATGTATCCGTGGACAGTAATGAGTTGCCCGAATTGACTTATAAATAAGGCTTGGACCTGATTATTATATTGATTATTCACATTTCTTTTGGCTTTTTCACTGGCAGGAAAGAAAATAATCTGGTCAATAATAAATTTAAAAATTAAAGAAAAAGCAATATAGTAAAACTCTAACATTTTATATATTCAATTATCTTTAGCTAAATTATAGAGTATGACCATATGACCTTCCTGTTTTTTAACAAGAATGGCCTTTAACTGACATGTTTTCCTTAGGCTTTTTTGGCCAGTGTTTTAATGAACTTTTGCATGATTTTGTATTCAGAAGCCATTCTTTCATTAAACCTTACTAGCATTATCTGAGCTTAATCTGGGATATACTTTACAGTCAGTGATGAAAGGTCTAAAGTTAGCAGAAATTATATATTTATTGGTGTTAATGATAGCATGAATAAAATAGTTTGGAACATCTTAGCTTCCTAATAATAACTATCACTACCCTATATTAACTAGGCCTAGGATAAGCACTAGATCCTCTCATCAAAGAAAATTGTGTAAATGACATCATTTTGAAGAGAATAAAACATAGTAGTTGATACTTTGGAGGGTTTCTGCCCAACTTGTTGAATATTTCATTTCTGAGAACATGCCACCCCTACACAGCCCATCTCTTGGGGTGAGCTCACTGCAGTCATATTTATATTACACAGCCCCTAAGCCTTGGCCCAGACTTTTGACCTCTGGATGCACACCTGATTCAAGCTAGACCAATCAGATCCACTTGATTAGTTGAGACCAAGAAACAGCTAAAACTATTTATAATTTGGGAGCCGAGAGGTAGCTTTATTCAGTATATTGATAAAGAAGCAGAGAAAAGTCAGTCTTCCAAGAGAAAAATAGAGCAGATGAGTAACAAGGAGAGAGGACTTTTTAGTTCTTGATGCCTGTTCATTTCTTGTTCCAGTCACTTTTTGATTCACACAACATATTCATATTCTTATAACAAATTCTGTCTTTGGATTTAGGTTAAGTCAGTGTTTTCTGCTACTTTAGTCAAAGAATTTTGACCAGTGAAAATGATGGCATTATTACAGGCATACTTAGGAGATATTGTGGGTTCATTTCCAGGCCACTGCAATAAACTATATCACAAGTGAGTCACACGAATTTTTTGGTTTTCCAGTGCATATAAAAGTTATGTTTACACTATACTGTAGTCTATTAAGTGTACAATAGCTTTATTTCTAAAAAATGTACATACCTTACTTTAAAAATACTTAACGGCTAAGAAATGCTAACCATTATTTGAGGCTTCAGTGACTTGTAATCTTTTTGCTGGTGGAAGGTCTTGCCCTGATGTTGATGGCTGGGATTCATCAGGGTGGTTGTGGTGGCTGTGGCAGTTTCTTAAAATAAGACAATGATAAAGTTTTCTGCATCGATTGACTCTTCCTTTCATGAACGATTTCTCTGTAGCATGTAATGATGTTTGATAGCATTTTGCTCACAGTAGAACTTCCTTCAAAATTGGAGTCAATCCTCTCACATCCTCCAACTGCTTTATCAACTAAGTTTATGTCATATTCTAAATCCTGTGTTGTCATTTCAAAAATCTTCACTGCATCTTCACCAGGAGTAGATTCCATCTCTTCCTTTCAAGAGACCGCTTTCTTTGCTCATCCATAAGAAGAAACTCCTCACCCTTTTAAAATTTTATCAGAAGAATGCAGGCACACCTTCAGGCTCCACTTCTAACTCTAGTTCTCTTGCTATTTCCCCTACATCTGTAGCTTCTTCCTCCCCTGAAGTCTTGAACCCCTCAAAGTCATCAGGAGAGTTGGAATCAACTTCTTGCAAACTCCTGTTAATGTTGATATTTTGCCCTTTTCCCGGGAATCAGGAATGTTCTTAATGGCATCTGGAATGGTGAATCCTTTAGAGAAGTTTTTCAGTTTATTTTGCCTGTATCCATCAGAGGAATCACTATTTATGGCAGCTATGCTTTACAGAACATATTTCTTAATAAGACTTGAAAGTCAAAATTACTCCTTGATCTGTGGGCTGCAGAATGGATGTTGTGTTGGCAGGAATGAGAACAACAATCTTGTGGTACATCTCCATCAGAGCTCTTGGGTGAGAAGGTGCATTGTCAATGAGCAGTAATATTTTAATAGGAATTTTATTTTCTGACCAGTAGGTCTCAACCTACTTAAAATATTCAGTAAACCATGGTGTAAACAGATGTGCTGTCATCCAGCCTTTGTTTTTCCATTTGTAGAGCACAGGCAGAGTGGTTTTAGCATATTTCTCAAGGGTTTTAGGATTTTTGGAATGGTAAATGAGTACTGGCTTCAACTTCAAGTCACCAGCTGCATTAGCCGCTAACAAGAGAGTCAGCCTATCTTTTGAAGCTTTGAAGCCAGGCGTTGACTTGTCCTCTCTAGCTATTGAAGTCCTAGATGGCAACTTCTTCCAATATGAGACTATTTTGTTTCCATTGAAAATGTATTGTTTAGTGTAGCCACCTGCAGTAATTATCTTAGCTAGATCTTCTGGATAACTTGCTGCAACTTCTTCATCAGCACTTGCTGCTTTGCCTTGAACTTTTATGTTATGGAGATGGCTTCTTTCCTTAGACGTCATCAGACTTTTCTTCTGCAGCTTCCTTACCTCTCTCACCCTTCATAGAATTGAAGAGATTAGGCTTTAACTTAAGGGAATGTCGTGGCTGGCCGGATCTTCTATCCAGACCAATCACACTTTTCCCAAATTAGCAATAAAGCTGTTTCACTTTCTTATCATTTGTGTTCACTGGAGTAGCACTTTTAATTTCCTTCTAGAACTTTTCTTTTGCATTAACATCTTAGCAAATTGTCTGGCGCAAAAGGCCTAGCTTATCTCATCTTTCTACATGCCTTCCTGACTAAACTTAATCATTTCTCGCTTTTGATTTAAAGTGAGAGATGTGTGACTCTTCATTTGAAAGCTTTGAGGTCATTGTAGCTTTATTAATTGGCCTAATTTCAATATTGTTCTATCTCAGGGAATAGGGAGGCCAGAGGGGAGGGAGAAAGGTGGAGGAATGTCCATTTAGGGGAGTAGTCAGAACACACACATTTAGCAGTTAAGTTCACTGTCTTATTTGGGTGTGTTTAATGGCATCCCCAAACAATTACAATAGTAACATCAAAGGTCACTGATCATAGATCACTGTAACAAATACAATAGCATTGAAAAAGTTTGAAATATTGTGAGAATTACCAAAATGTGACACAGAGACATGGTGTGAGCAAATGCTATTGGAAATATGGCGCCGATAGACTTGCTTGATGCAGGTTGCCACAAACCTTCAATTTTGTAAAAAACACAATATCTGTGAAGCTCGATGAAGCGAAGTGCAGTAAAATGAGGTATGCCTCTATTACCATTATTATTATTAGAAAGTTTGGGCTGTATAATCAGCTCCTATTGCTCTGTACAGAAGTTGATGTTATATGAATTTTTGTTCATTTAAAAAGTTGGTAAGCTGTGCTTTTTTAACACTTTGTCTTGCTGATGTGTCTTCACTAAAGAACGTCTCCTCAAAATAATGTGAATAAAAATTTACATCAAAAAGTAGTAAAAAATACGAAATTTCTGTCTAGTGGAAGGGATAATAATATAGCAATAATAGCTAGTAGTTATAGTACTACTATATGCCCAATATTGTAAAAAGACAGCAAAATAGAAAGTAAACTGGACAGAAAAAATGTCTTTTTAGTACCTAAGTTTTATGTCAAAGTATACCGCATGTGGATCATTTTGCAATAAGAGAAAATATGGCAATTGATTAAAATAAGTTGAGAGTTATATTTTACAAAATCATGATCCTGTGTTAGGTATGCTTTCCAAAGGATAGTAGTTTATGTTTTTGAGTTTGGACTGCTAGTAAATATATGTTTTCAGCAGAATAAAAAGCTTGCCTCTTGTCCGATGTTTTTATCATTGCATCGTGGTTTAATGAAATCCATAATTTCTCTCACTGATATGACAACAAAAAACATCAAGATATAATCACAATCAGAATGTTGTTAGTGTAAGTACTTTAGTTGTAAAGTAAATACCCAGGATTGATGATTATAGAATATTAACTCATAAAAGTATGCAATCAAATGGGGATTGTTTGATAATAGGTGTAGAGGTAAAAGAAGCCAATTATGTATTTATTTAACCTAAAATGTATCAGCAAGGAATAATTTCACTCACCAAAGACCTATGATCAAATTTGTTATCAGGTGTGTTCAACTGTTATTACCAAGGCTATGACAACAGACTTGCTCTATTTTCAACTTGATCTAGAAGGGCATAGCCTTTCAATGAGTTATGTTCACACATTTTTATTTTGACTTAGGAAGGAAGCTTTGCTTATTACCTATAAGGATACCACCTGTAGGCAGAACATCTTTTTCTTCTTTTTCTTTGCCATGCTGAGTGGGCTGCAGGATCTTAGTTGCCTGACCAGGGATCGAACCCGGGCCTTGGCAGTGAAAGCACCAAATCCTGACCACTGGACTGCCAGGGAATTCCCCATCATGTTTTTTTTTTTTAAAGCACTAGATGTTTCCTCTCCCCATTTATAATGAAGTACAGGGGTCAGCCTCTTCTACTTGTAGTTTTGAAAGGAAAGATGTATATCCTTTGAAGTTTAGTACCACAAATGTCCTGCTACAGAGAAATTTACCCAGAACATTTAAGCCCGGATCTACAAGGGTCTATAGGATAATTTCATCAGATACCCACAAGTATCATCTGAGATTAGAATTCTTAGAATTTCAGCTTCTGAATTTCAGCTTCTTGTAATTCCTCATTTCTTAACTTTCTAGACTCCTATTAGCATTTTTTTCTCTAGTATCTTCCCAGCTCCAATTCTGCTATTTGGAAGGAGAAAGGAAATGAATCCGAAGAACACAAAAACTAATGCAAAGAATTCCACTCAAGTGCCCAAGACTAACTTGGTTAAAGTATCTCTGGGGAAATGCTGATGATTCATACTTATTTTTAGATATTTCAGCCAAAATTTGGTGTGAAAAGAATCCTACAGAGTAAAAAACCTTTTTGTTTTCCATTTTCTCAGTAAGAGTTAGTGTGTTAAAGTCTACGTTGTTGCTATGAGTAGGTGGATCTTTGGGTATGAACTGAGGGGTACTATGGAGATTCTTTTTCTCTCCCCACACTCATAGTCCAGAAGGACCTTCCCCAGTGTCTGCTGTAATGCCTGAAACCTCCATCGTTAGAATTTTTCCCATTTGTGGTAAGCATTGCTTTCTCCTTGCAGTGCTCTTTTAGAACTCCAGTATTCCTGGGAGAGAAAAAAATGATAAACACATATATGTCTTATCATATTGCTTTCCTTCATGATAAGGAGATAACTTGGGAGGCCTGAGAACTTAGAGGAACTGTAGAGGAGGAGAAAAAATTTGCTAAACAGATCAAATGAACATTTATTGAGCTCTTACTACATTCTTTAGCAATGTTCAAAAATTTCTGTGATGATAAAAATGTTCTTTCCAGCCACATGTGATTATTGGTTACTGGAATATACCTAGTGTGACTGTAGAACAGATTTTAAAATTTTATTTAACTTTAATTAATTTAAATTTGATTTAAATAGCCACATGGGGCTTCCCTGGTGGTGCAGTGGTTAAGAATCTGCCTGCCAATGTAGGGGACACGGGTTTGAGCCCTGTTCCGGGAAGATCCCACATGCCGCGGAGCAACTAAGCCCCTGCGCCACGGCTACTGAGCCTGCGCTGTAGAGCCCGCGAGCCACAACTACTGAGCCCATGTGCCTAGAGCCCGTGCTCCACAGCAAGAGAAGCCACCGCAATGAGAAGCCCGCCCACCACAACAAACAGTAGCCCCCGCTTGCTGCAACTAGAGAAAGACTGCGCGCAGCAACGAAGTCCCAACAGAGCCAAAAATAAAAATAAATAAATTTAAATAGCCACACGTAGTTAGTGCCTGCTGTATTGGACAGCACATTTCTAGGCAATATACTAAATACTATATACATTTCTTATCTAATTTCAACTCCATGAAGTAGGCAATATTATCTCTGTTGTACAAGATTCAGGAATTGAAGTTCAGATACGTTAAGTAATTTTTTTCACATACCCCACATGTATGAGTGGTAGAGTGTGATTTGGGCCCAGGTCTGAAACTGCCTCTAAAGACAAAGTTTCTCACCATTTGTTTTGAAAAATCTTAGCCATATTCAGAAACTGCCTGTCTTCCAGCTGCTATGGAGGAAATAAAGGATTAGAAATAACGGGATTAAAAATATATATACAATTTTTATTTGAAAATATAGTAATTTACGTAAGTAAGGGCATTATTTAACTTGAGAGTTTTTTTTTGTTGGTGGTGGTTTCTTTTTTTTTTTAGGTCTGTGCCCTTGGGCTTTGTAAAAACAATAGATAATTAATTATTCTGCCTCAAAAGAAATCTTCATCTCATTGCTGGGTCTCCTAGTCCTAAAGCCTGACTACTGAGAACAGTCTCTTAGGCTACTGAGGTCTCTGCCTTGTGACAGTCAACTCCTATTACTGTGATTTTACTAATTTTGAGTTACCTGAGAGAGGGGGCTGAATAATAGAAATCAATTGCATATGTGATTCTGTCTCTGTCTTGGTACCAATCAAAGTGTAGAGAAAATCTCCAATTTATGAAGGGCCATAGAAGAGATTTCTGCTCTCTTTATCTTTTAGGCATTTTAAATAAGTAAATGGAGGCAACAAAATTCTCTATTCCTGTGCCACTGAGAAGAGGCAAAATAGGTGGCTGTTTGAATGGCAGAACCTTTCAGCTTAACAATAGAAGGCTAAAAGTTTATTTTTATGGGAGATCAAACTTTCTTTGTAATAGTAGGAGGGTTTTTTCTGTGTCATTCTAATTCTAATTCTAACACTGCCAGTTATATATTATAACTACACTATGTGGTTAATAAGTGACTGGTTATATCTTGCAGCTCTGAATTTCCTTCTCTAATTCTGATTATAGCTTTAATCCCCTCAGTTGGAAAGTCTCACCTTTCATTTAGCTGTTCCTTTGTTATTTATTTATTTATTTATTTGCGGTACGGGGGCCTCTCACTGTTGTGGCCTCTCCTGTTGCGGAGCATAGGCTCCGGACGCGCAGGCTCAGCCGCCATGGCTCACGGGCCTAGCTGCTCCGCGGCATATGGGATCTTCCTGGACTGGGGCACGAACCCGTGTCCCCTGCATAGGCAGGCGGACTCTCAACCACTGCGCCACCAAGGAAGCCCCCCTTGTAATTTTAATTTGCAGTGTTTTTTTAGTCAAATATTTTTTAAACCTATTTGCTTTAGTAAAGTTTTAGCTCTGGAAGATGATATTTTATATTCTGGAATTCACCCATGACCTCAGCTTAGAGGAACATTGAACATAATGTGCTTTTTTACAGAGCCTGAAAATTACAGAGTTGATGACAGGGGAAACCACTTCTCTCTGAAGATGAAATCTGTGAGTCTTCTCATCACCTCTTAGCAAATTAATTAAGTTTTCCTCAAAAGTGGGTTTTTTGTTTTTACTTGGTAAATTAAACAGGAAGTTCAGATTGTGTTTTCTAGACCCTAGATTTTGTAGGTATTTGTTGCTGGGACTTTTGTCTTAATGAAGTCTGGCAGTACCTCTTTAGGTGAGACAACTAATTTTACCTTTGCCCTGGCACTGAGTCCAGCCATCTGCTCTCTGTCTGTATTGGAACACAAAGAGAAAATACAAAGGGTAGCTGACTTGGTGGTGACAGCTGTTGGGAAAAAGAATCATTGTGTTTGACAGTGTCCTTTGGAAACAGACCAGGAGGTGAATCAAATACAGTGTATTGCTTCATCTTACAGATGCCTGCAGGCTAGTTGGAATTTTAATTTCTGACTCACCCACCTTATTTCTACTTCTGGAGGAAGTTCCTCCTGTCACACACTATGTCGTTGACGTGGTCTTGGATAAGGGTAGACCAACATCGCAGTAGATATTTCACTAAACAAAGTGCTTGCATCAGCCAGTGCCTTGTGGATGTGCTATTTGTTTCAGCCTCTGTGTATTTTTAAACCAGAAATGGACAGAATTTGTATATTCTAGGGCAAATGGTCATCTTAGTTTTATTACTAAGCCCATATTTTACTTTTTCCTCCATTAAAAAAAGTCTCTGTGTAGCTAAGTAAGGAAAAACTTATATTAGATGAATAAATTTACATTTGAGCAATTGGAATTTTATTCCAAACCATCTGGAGTAAATCATTTTCCAGTCTGTTTTTGCAACTAATTAGAGCAAAACCAAAAAATTGAAACAACTAATTAGTTGCAATTAATTTGTTGTTTCAATTTTTTGGTTTTGTTTTTTAGCAAGCAAATGAAGCTATAGCAGATCCTTAAACATAGTTATTGGAAGCAGCCTTATAGCTAAAGAAACACCATATTAGGATTGCAGTGAGGTAGGTAAAGAGGTATGAGGGTGACATCAACCTTAAAGGATAAGGACATTTCTTGTGTTCCTTTTTGGAAAGTGTCTGGAATTCATGATAATTTGGCTTTCAACTTTGTGCTTGGAAACTTAATTTTGTCTTTTCCCAAAGGAAAAGGCCAGTGAAACAGGAGCACAGGATCAATGAAAGATATGGTAAAAAGCTACTTTATTTTGTTCCCTTGGAGAAATTTAAAAAGCTTATTCGCTAAACATGAAACCAAGTTATCTATTATTCACAACAAATGTTTTCTGGAACAAAGTGAGGCATAAATTATATATTTTGCATTATGAAATAAACTAAAAGGAACAAGGAGAAAGGGAGGCACTTTAGACTGAATCAGAATGGGAGAGAAATGCAGAAGGAAACAAAGATCTGTATCTATATCTCTCTAGATCTATACTTATCTAGAAAATATATCTAGAATTTTTATCTAAATGAATATTACTAGAAATTTTCGAGATAAAATCTATCTATCAATTGATTTAGAGCAGGAAGAGGCAAAGAAAAAAAGTCTGGGTTATTTATAAGTAAAGAGCTTATGTTCCTGGTAATGATCTGTCCTATTGTTAACCTGGGACTACTATCAGTGTTAACATATCTTAAAATATTCCATTGAAATTCTTGATTTCATTTGTCATTTAACAACTGAGTATTTATTGAGGGATTTACTACTTGCAAGGCACTGTGATGGGGTATGGAGAATGATTCTAATATTTGGTTGGCACACACGATATGCCAGACACTAGACACAGCCTTTTATGTGGGTTATTTTGTTCAGTCTTTACAACAGTCTTGTTGAGGTAGGAGCTGTCCCACCTCTCCTCACTACATATTACAAATAGAGAAAATGAGGTGTGGAGAAGTTAAAGATGATTAAAAATATATTTTTTAAAGTAGCTTGATTTGTGGTGTTTCCTGATTTCTGTTGTATAAATGTACCTGCCATGACCAATTTCAAGCTACCAACAGTTTAACAAATGGCTTGCAAAATTTCTGAGTATTAAACTGTTGGTGAGAGCAGGTGTGAGCCGGTTTCAGTACACATTGTCTATATGTCCTCAAAATACTTACAGTGAGTATAAGACTAAGTAATGCCAGCTAGAAAATAAGAGGAACCAGATAAGGTGGCATGGAAGTTTAGAGCAGAGATGCATTTTCATTTAGCCATTTTCTTGTAATTGTAATTTGCAGTTAGAGATGATTCTATGATGTGGACATTTAAAAAAAATTAACATTGGTTTTATTCGTTAGAATTATTAAATTCAACCCAAAGTGCGTATCTATATAACATTATAAAAATCTGTCCTCTTGTTAAACGTTTGAAAATTCCTCAGTCTATCATATTTTACAACAGTTACTTGTTTTTAAACTACTCTATTTTCCAGCAAAGATCTAAAATATCATAAAATAACATTTTTAATATTTTGATATTAATTGCAATTTCATGTTTAAACCAAATGAAAATGATCTTCTTGTGTTGCATACAGAACAATTGCTTTCTGAATTTTCTCTCAAATATCCCTATGAAATCCCATACCATTCACATTCATATTTGTTCATTTAACAAATATTTATTCATTACATGAATGCTTATTAACTGCCTGCTGTGAGCATGCTGTGGTGCTAGGCCATAAGTTTGTATATTCACTGTCTCCAAATAAGGGTGAGAGATAGGCAAACAAAAATATTTAAGTCAGAAGTTGGTCAAAGTTATAATAAAAGTAATACCCAGAGTAAAATTACTTACAGGTAGTCTATAATTTGATGATAAATAAAATGTTTCATGAATAGTGGTGGGGACATTTCTTTCTTTCTTTATTTATTATTTATTAATTTTTATTGGAGTATGGTTTCTTTACAATGTTGTGTTAGCCTCCACTGCACCACAAAATGAATCGGCCATACACATACAGATATCCCCTCCCTTTTGGATTTCCCTCCCATTTAGGTTACCACAGTACATTAGGTAGAGTTCCCTGTGCTATACAGTATGTTCCAATGCTGGGGACATTTAAAATGCATTTTGAGTAATGGGTAGGATGTGAAGATGTGGAATTAGGGGCAGAAGAACTGAAGGCGGTAGGAAAGCATGAATAACCACTGTTCAGTGTTTTCTATCCTCTCATTCTTAAAATGTGCTTTTGGCTCTGAAAAAGCAATACCCTAACAGTCCACGAGGTGGTAGGATAACTCTATCCTTTTCTCCATTTAAATGCAAATGATAAAATACTCATTTTACTTAAGCCGGACAAGATTTTTTTCCTCTGTTGAAACTAAGAATTTGCAAATACTTGCAGGAATTGTGATGAAGAGTTTCAGAGAAATGCTTCCTTATGCTGTGATATGGTTAGATTCACATTTATATGCAATCTAAGAGAAATTCACATTCGACGTATAACTTCTCTAGGTACGGAATTCTAAGATGACTGAGTGAATAATTTTGACAAAGATATAAAATACTATGCAGAGGTACTAAACTTGGGAACATGTTTTATTTGTTTGAAAGCTAAGAATTAGGTTTCTAAGTTTCAGTGTGATTAAAAAACCAAAACCAACATAATTTAAATTTATTCACCTGGTTTGAATGGTTAGATGTGCCAGTCATTATGACATGTATGATTCGTGTATTTTGCTTATATCTGGGTCTCATTATATCTGGATCTGCCAATAGTTGCAAAAATGCAACTCAGTCAATTATAAGTACAAGTTTTAAAACATGTTGTTGTTTTTATCAATACAATTTACTTGATGTTAGAATCATTTCTAATAAGAAATATTCATTTGTAGCATTTGTTCATTTAGCTATTCAACACATGTTTATTGGGAACCTGTTGTATGTTGGCCATTGTGCTAGGTGCTATTAAATTAAATTAATTAAGTTTCATGTTTGGTTGCTTTATTTTTTGCGGTACGCGGGCCTCTCACTGTTGTGGCCTCTCCCGCTGCGGAGCACAGGCTCCGGATGCGCAGGCTCAGCAGCCATGCCTCACGGGCCCAGCCGCTCCGCGGCATGTGGGATCCTCCCGAACCGGGTCACGAATCCTTGTCCCCTGCATCGGCAGGCGGACTCTCAACCACTGCGCCACCAGGGAAGCCCCGAGTTGCTTTATTTTTTAAATTAACTTTAGTGTTTAGAACAGTTATAATTTTACAAAACAAAATGTGAAGATAGTACAGAGTTCCCATAAACCCCCATCCAGCTTCCCCTCTTATTAATACTTTACATTAGTAAGGTATGTTTGTTACAACTAATGGACCAATATTAACTAAAATACATATTGTATTCATATTTTCTACTAGAGAATGTTATTAAAAATGAACATCTGGGCACGAGGTGTGCTTCTTGCTTCTGGAGTGTTGTTGATGTTAGGCCCTCTCAGATGACAGAGCAAGAGAATATATGTATATATGAGTTAGTATACATACATACATGTGTGTATGTACATACATGAATTCATACTGATGTTTCCATTTCTAATCTAGTACCACATGGATCATTCATTCACATGTCTCCTTCCCTGCGTATCTTTATTTATTTATAAATTTATTTATTTATTTTTGGCTGCATTGGGTTTTCATTGCTGTGCATGGGCTTTTCTCTAGTTGTGGCGAGTGGGAGCTACTCTTTGTTGCGGTGCGCGGGCTTCTTATTGTGGTGGCTTCTCTTGTTGCAGAGCACGGACTCTAGGCGCATGGGCTTCAGTAGTTGTGGCTCCTGGGCTCTATAGAGTGCAGGTTCAGTAGTTGTGGTGCACGGGCTTAGTTGCTCCACGGCATGTGGGATCTTCCTGGACCAGGGCTTGAACCCGTGTCCCCTGCATTGGCAGGCGGATTTTCAACCATTGCGCCACCAGGGAAGCCCTATTGATTTACTTTTAATTGAAGTATAATTGACTTAGAATATTATATTAGTTTCAGGTGTACAGCGTAGTGGTTTGATATTTTTATACATTACAAAATGATTACCACAATAATTCTAGTTATCATCCATCACCACACAAAGTTATTACAATGTTATTGACTGTATTTCCTATGCTGTACATTACTTCCCCATGAGTTATTTACTTTATAGCTGGAAGTTTGTATCTCTTAATCTCCCTCACCTATTTTACTTATTGCCCCACTCTTTATCTCCACCTCTATCAACTGCCAGTTTGTTTTCTGTATCTATGGGTTTGTTTCTATTTTTTTATAGTTGTTTATTTATTTTGTTTTTTAGTTTCCACATATAAGAGAAATCATATGTTATCTGTATTTCCCCGTCTGACATATTTCAGTTGAGCATAATAATAACCTCTAGATTCATCCATATTTGTTGCAAATGGCAAGATCTCATTCTTTTTTATGGGTGAGTAATATTCCTCTGTGTGTGTGTGTGTGTGTGTGTGTGTGTGTGTACCACATCTTCTTTATTCATCTATTGATAGAGAGTTAGGTTGCTTCTGTATCTTGGCTATTGTAAATAATGCTGTAATGAACAGGGTGCATATATCTTTTTGAATTAATGCTTTTGTTTTCCTTGGAAAAATACCCAGAAGTGGAATTGCTAGTTCTTAGGGAAGTTCTGTTTTTAATTATTGAGGAACTTCTGTACTGTTTTCCATAGTAGCTGTACCAAATTCCATTCCTACCAACAGTGCATGAGGGTTCCATTTTCTCCACATCCTTGCCAACATGTGTTATTTGTTGTTGTTGCTGTTGTTGTTTTTTTTTTTCATAATAGCCATTCTGAGAGGTATGAACTGACATATTGTGTTTTTTGTTTGTTTGTTTGTTTGTTTTTGCTGTATGCGGGCCTCTCACTGCTGTGGCCTCTCCCGTCGTGGAGCACAGGCTCCAGACGTGTAGGCTCAGCGGCCATGGCTCACGGGCCCAGCCGCTCTGCGGCATGTGGGATCCTCCTGGACCGGGGCACGAACCCATGTCCCCTGCATCGGCAGGCGGACTCTCAACCACTGCGCCTCCAGGGAAGACCACATATTATGGTTTTGATTTGCATTTCCTTGTTGATTAGTGGTGTTGAGCATCTTCTCAAGTGTCTCTTGGCCACCTCTCTGTCTTCTTTGGAGAAATGCCTATTCAGGACCTCTGCCTTTTTTAAAATCAAGTTGTTTGTTTGTTTTTTTTTAAACATCCTTGCTTTCCTTTTTAAAAAAAATTTATTTATTTATTTATTTATTTTTGGCTGTGTTGGGTCTTTGTTTCTGTTTGTGGGCTTTCTCTAGTTGCGGCGAGCGGGGGCCACTCTTCATCGCGGTGTGGGCCTCTCACTGTTGCGGCCTCTCTTGTTGTGGAGGACAAGCTCCAGACGCGCAGGCTCAGTAGTTGTGGCTCACGGGCCTAGTTGCTCCATGGCACATGGGATCTTCCCAGACCAGGGCTCGAACCCGTGTCCCCTGCATTGGCAGGCAGATTCTCAACCATTGCGCCACCAGGGAAGCCCAAGTTGTTTGTTTTTTTGATGTTGAGTTGTATGAGTTCTTTTTACATTTTGGTTATTGACACCTTATCGGATATATTGCAAATACCTTCTCCCATTCAGTAGGCTGGCTCTTCATTTTATTGACTGTTTCGTTTGCTGTGCAAAAGCTTTTTTGTTTGATGTAGTCCCATTGTTTATTTTTCCTTTTGTTTTCCTTGCCTAGGAGACAGATCCAAAAAAAATATTGCTAAGACTGATGTCAAAGATCATACTGCCTATGTATTCTTCCAAAAGTTTTATGGTTTCAGGTCTTACATTTAAGTCTTTAATCCATTTTGAATTTATTTTTGTATGTGGTGTGAGAGAGTAGCCTGGTTTGATTCTTTCACTTGTAGATGTCTAGTTTTCTTGACACCATTTATTGAAGAGGCTGCCTTTTTCCCATTGTATATTCTTGCCTCCTTTGTTGTAGATTAATTGCCCAGAAAGTGTGGGTTCATTTCTGGGCTCTCTATTCTGTTCCATTAATCTATGTGTCTGTTTTTGTGTCAGTATCATATTGTTTTGATTACTGTAGCTTTGTAGTATAGTTTGAAATCAGGGAATGTGTTGCCTCTAGCTTTGTTCTTTCTCAAGATTGTTTTGGCTACTCATGGTCTTTTGTGGTTCCATAAAAATTTTAGAATTATTTTTTCTAGTTCTGTGAAAAATGTCATTGGTATTTTCATAGGGAATGCCCTGAATGTATAGATTGCCTTGGGTAGTATGGTCATTCTAACAATATTAATTCTTCCAGTCCATGAACACAGTATATCTTTCCCCCTGTTTGTGTAGCCTTCCATATTTTTCATCAGTATCTTGTAGTTTTCTGAGTATAGGTCTTTTACCTCCTTAGATAGATTTATTCCTAGGTATTTTATTCTTTTTGGTGCAGTTGTAAATGGGATTGTTTTCTTAAGTTCTCTTTCTGATAGTTAATTGTTAGCATATAGAAACACAACAGATTTCTGTATATTAATTTTTGTATCCTGCAAGTTTTTGAATTCATATGTTCTAATAGTTTTTTGGTGATGTCTTTAGAATTATATATATATATATATATATATATATATATAGTATATAGTGTCAGGTCATCTGCAAAAAGTGACAGTTTTACTTCTTTTTTTCCAATTTAGGTTTCTTTTATTCCTTTTTCTTGTCTGATTGCTGTGGCTAGAACTTCCACTATGTTGAATAAAAGTGGTGAGAGTGGGCATCCTTGTCTTGTTCCTAATCTTAAAAGAAATTCTTTTATCTTTTCACCATTGATTATGGTGTTGGAAGCGGACTTGTCATATATGGCCTTTATTATGTTGAGGTATGTTCCCTCTATACACACTTTGTTGAGAGGTTTTATCATAAATGGATGTTGAATTTTGTCACTTTTTCTCCATTTATTGAAATGATTATGTGATTTTTATTCTTCAGTTTGTTAATATGGTGTATCACATTGATTGATTTGCAGATAATAAACCATACTTGCATCCTCCCTGGGATAAACCCCACTTGGTCATGGTGAATGATTCTTTTAATTTATTGTTGAATTTGGTTTACTAATCTTTTGTTGAGAATTTTTGCATGTACATTCATCAGTGATAATGTCCTGTAATTTTCTTTTTCTGTGGTGTCTTTGTATGGTTTTGGTATCAAGGTGATGCTGTTAAGTTTGGAGGCATTCCTTCCTCTAATTTTTTAGAATAGTTTGGGAATAATAGGTGTTAACTATTCTTTAGGCGTTTAGTAGAATTAATCTCTGAAGCTGACTTGACCTGGTCTTTTGTTTTTTGGTAGTTTTAAAAAATTACTTATTCAATTTCATTACTGGTAGTTGGTCTGTTGTATTTTCTATTTATTCCCGATTCAGTCTAGGAAGATTGTGTATTTCTAGGAATTTATCCATTTCTTTTAGGTTGTCCAATTTGTTGGCACATTATTATTCATAGTAATCTCTTATGACTCTTTGTATTTCTGTGGTGATGTTTGTAACTTCTTGTCTTTCCTTTGTGATTTGTTTATTTAGACCTTCTCTCTTCTTTTCTTGATGAGTCTGGCTAAAGATTTATCCATTTTGTTTATGTTTTTGAAGAATCAGCTCTTAGGTTCATTGATCTTTTCTATTGTTTTTTAGTGTCTATTTCATTTATTTCCTCACTGATCTCTATTATTTCCTTCCTTCTATTAACTTTAAGTTTTGTTTGTTCTTCTTTTCCTAGTTTCTTTAGGTGTAAGGTTAGATTGTTTATTTGAGATTTTTCTTATTTCCTGATTGGTATGCTTGTATCACTATGAACTTCCCTCTTAGAACTGCTTTTGTTGCATCACACAGATTTTGGAACATTGTGTTTCTATTTTTAGTTGTCTCCAGGTATTTTTTGATTTCATCTTTGATTTCTTCAGTGATCAATTGGTAGTTTAGTAGCATATTCTTTAGCCTCTACCTGTTTGTGGTTTTCTGCAGTACTTTTCCTTATAGTTGATTCCCAGTCTTATACCACTGTGGATGGAAAGGATGCTTGAAATGATTTCAATCTTAAACTTATTGAGACTTGTGGTGGTCTAGCATGGGATCTATCCTGGAGAATGTTCCATGTGCACTTGAAAATAATGTGTATTCTGCTATTTTTCAATGGAATGTTCTATATATACATCTATTAAGTCTATGTGGTATGATGTGTTTTTAAGGCCAGTGTTTCCTTATTGATATCCTGTCTGGATGATCTGTTCATTGATGTATTTTCATTATTAAAGTCCTTTACTATTATTTTCTTCCTGTCAATTTCTCCCTTTATGTTTTTGCTTTATGTATTTTGGTGCTTATATGTTGGGAGCATAGATATTTACAGTTCTTACATCTTCCTGTTGGACTGATCCCTTGATCATTATGTAACATCCTTCTTTGACTCTTGTTATAGTCTTTGTTTTAAAGTGTTTTGCCTTTTATCAGTATTGCTACCCCAGCTTTCTTTCCATTTTCATGGAATACCTTTTTCCATTCCCTCACTTTCAGTCTGTGTGTGTCTTTACCTCTGAAGCGAGTCTCTTGTAGGCAGCATATAGATGGGTCTTGTTATTGTTGTTTTTATTGTTTTGGGTTTTTTTGGGTCCATTCAGCCACTCCATGTCTTTTGCTTGGAGCATTTAGTCCATTTATGTTTAAAGTAATTATTGATAGGTATGTACTTATTGCCATTTTAATTGTTTTCAGGTTTTTTTGTAGTTCTTTTGTTGTTGTTGTTCTGTTCTTCTTTTGCTTTTTCCCCTTTACATTTGATGACTATTTTGTGTTATATTTGAATTCTCTTCTCTTTTTTGTGTGAATGCATTTATTATAGATTTTTGTTTGTGGTTACCATGAGGTTCATATATAACAACATTTATAAATGTATTTGAGGGACTTCCCTGGTGGTGCAGTACTTAAGAATCCACCTGCCAGTGCAGGGGACACGGGTTTCAGTCCTGGTCTGGAAAGATCCCACATGCTGTGGAGCAACTAAGTCTGTGTGCCACAACTACTGAGCCTGCGCTCTAGAGCCTGCAAGCGACAACTACTGAAGCCCACGTGCCTAGAGCCTGTGCTCCACAATAAGAGAAGCCACCACAGTGAGAAGCCAATGCACCGCAACAAAGAGTAGCCTCTGCTCACCACAGCTAGAGAAAGCCCATGCACAGCAACGAAGACCCAACACAGCCAAAATAAACAAACAAACAAATAAAATTTAAAAACAGTAAAAAAATATATATATATGTGATTATTTTAAGTCATTGATTTCCTAAGTTCAGACACATTCTAACAACCCTGCATTTTACTCTCCAACCATGTTATTGTTTTTACATCTTTTTTGTTTGCGTATCCCTTAACTACTGATTGTGGATATAGATGATTATACTACTTTTGTCTTCCTACTAGTTTTATAAGTGGTGGATTTACTGTCTTTACTGTATATTTACATTTATCAGTGAGATTTTTCCTTTCATAATTGTCATATTTGTAGTTGTGGTCATTTTTTTTTCCTCTTATAGAAGTCCCTTTAACATTTCTTGTAAAGCTGATTAGTGGTGCTAATCTCTTTCAGCTTTTGTTTGTCTATAAAACTCTTTATTTCCCCTTCAAATCTGAGTGATAGCCCTGCCAGGCAGATTATTCTTAGTTGTAGGTTTTCCCTTGCATCACTTTGAATATATCATGCTACTCTCTCTGGCTTGCAGTTTCTGCTGAGAGGTCAGCTGATACTTTTGGGGAGTTTCCTTATACACGGCTAGTTGCTTTTCTCTTATTGCTTTTAAGATTCTCTATTTATCTTTAATTTTTACATTTAAATATATTGTGTCTTTGTGTGGACTTCTTTGGGTTCATCTTGTTTGTGACTTTTGTGCTTCCTGGACCTAGGTGTCTGTTTCCTTTTGCAGGTTGGGGATATTTTCATCTATTATTTATTTAAATGAGTTCTCTGCCCATCCCCCACCTTATCCGTCTGGGACCCCTAAGATGCAAATCCTTGATGTTGTCCTAGAGGTCTCTTAAACTGTCCTCACTTTTAAAAATTCTTTTTTCTGTTCAGCCTGGGTGATTTCCACTATTCTGTCTTCCAGTTTGCTGATCCATTCTTCTCTATCATCTAATCTACTCTTGATTTCTTCTAGTGTATTTTTCATTTAGTTATTTTATTCTTCACCTGTGCTTGATTTTTAAAAATATTTTCTAACACTTTGTTGAGCTTCTCACTGTGTTCATACATTCTTCTCCTGGTTTGTTGAGCATCTTTCTGATGATTACCTTGAACTCTTTATTGGGTAAATTGCTTATCTCCACTTTGCTTTGTTCTTCTGGGGTTTTGTTTTTTTCCTGTTTGGAACATATTTCTTTGACTCCTCACTTTGCCTGTTTCTTTTTGTTTATTTCTCTATATTAGGTAGGTTGTTTATTTTCCCAATCTTGAAGTGGCCTTATGTAGAGTTCCTGTGGAGCTTAGTAGCACACTCCCCTCTAGCCACCAGAGCTATATGCTCTAGGAGTGTCCCCGATGCTGGCTGCATGGGCCCTTCTGTTGTGGGACTGATTACTGTGTCTGCACTGGTAGGCAGTGCTGGCTCCCTGCTCAGTTGGCTGCCAGGTTCTCCCTTGTATGGTGACTGCTGGCTTGCAGATGGGTAGGGCTGGGTCCCAGGTTGGCTGACTCTGGTGCCTAAGGATCCAAGGCTAGTGCTGGCCCACTGTTGGCCAAGGCTGGATCCTGGGGTAGCTTGGCTGCAAGCCTTGGGAGATGGGCAGTGCTAGGTGCTATTTTAAATGGTCATTTATTGCACATTGTGCTCTAGCTAGAAACTTTACAACTAGACATTTACCTTGTATGGATGATAGCACCAAAGAAGATGGGTTTAAGTTAAGAGAGATGGTAGTTGCAGTCTATAATAGTGTAGGAAGTACTGGAATGAATGATGGAAAGTGGGTATATGTGGGAGGGTGGTACTTCCCAGGAAATCTTCAAGAACAGGTGAGGCGTAATTAAGGCCTATACTTGCATGAAGCCATGTATTTAAGCCCTGTATCTTAGGTTCCTTCCAGTTTTATTTCAAGTTTCTAGATGTTGGAGCAGTAATGCGAGAATATTCCCTTAACACGTCATCTGTGAATGACCAATGTACACCAAAGTGGCCGAATATGCTCCTTGTTCTCATAGATCATTTCCTCAGTTTCATAGGATAGGCCTGACGATTTAATTAGGCAGGAAATGTGGGGCATGTTTTGGGAACTGGAAACTGCTTTTTAAATTCTAAGAGGGGAAGGAGAGCTGTAGATTCCTGACCCCCATCCCCAGGTCAGAGTGTCCTGGCCTCCAGCTGCTCTTTTACCACCAGTCTGAGTTTTACAGGCTTCCTTTATGTCACTATCCTCCTCCCCATCTGCACCTCAACTCCCAGTTGTTGTTTTTCATCTAGTTCAGTTCTGGCTTCACTGGGATAAGGTTAAAATAGCCCTCCCTCTGAATGTGATGTTATTACAGCCCACCGGGAGAAAGTTATGCTGCATACTTTTTCTGCTACAGAGCTGAATAGCAATGAATATTGGGATAGCACTGGTAGGAAGAACAAAAAGCATTCTATGGGCCTGAGGTTCTTCTTGATTCTCATAGATAAATACTAAATTAAAAAGGAGTAAAGTAAAGGGAGATTTGCAAAGTTCCAAAACCATTCTTATTGGTTAAATTTAAACTTAAATTTTTTTTACAGATAGAAGGCTGCGTAACTTCTAGTTTTTGAATGAGATGATTATATTGTAGCACTAAGCTAGGTTAGAAGGACTAACTAGATGCTAACCCTACAGGAATAGCTCACTGTTTTGGGATGGAGGCCAATCATAGTTGAGTTAACCTTTGAACAACATAGTTTTTGAATAGCACAAATCCACTCATCTGCAGATTTTTTTCAGTAAATATGTACTACAGTACTACATGATCCAATTTGTGGTTGTGTGACTCCATGGGTGTGGAACTGTGGATACAGAGGACAGACTCTACAGTTATATGTGGATTTTCAACTGCATGGGGGTGGGTGGTTGGTGCTCCTAACAAGCTCATTGTTCAAGGGTCAACTGTAATTCTTTCAGAATCCTTCCCAAAAGTTTTAGAGTGTTTATTTTTTAAGTGGAAAAACATACAGAGCAATAATTTCTGCTTCTTAATTCTTTACCTGAAGCCAATGATATTTTTGTGCTACGCCAAGAGGGAAATTCTGTCTATACAGAGTTTCTCTGCTTGTCAGTACTATTTGCGTACTGCTCAGATATATTTGCTGAGATTAGGAAACTGGCATTTATGCATCAATGATGAAGCAATTAAGAACCTGGTTATATCATTGGACGTAATAACCCCAGCTTTCCTGGGGGTTTTCTGATGAAGTCGTTCTAAATGGTCACAAACCTGTATTGAAAATAGCAGGTGCCTGAACTCTTAGGGGTCATTATTTTGCTTTTATACAGAATCATCTTTAAATTTTTCATGCCATCGTAGAGTTGGGAAAGGGAGCTCAGAAGATGAGGAGAAAAGAAAGCATGTACGTCAGAGCAGCACTGTGAATTATCCAAATCCATGAATTATCAGAAAGACTTCCAAAATCATCCTATTTTCCTATACTGGATGATTTGCTAATTTACTTTAAGCTCTGCTTAGTTGATAATAATGGAATTTTCTAACCACAAGCAGCTGGCTAATGCAGAACTAACCAAGGTGACAAGGAAAAGCACTCTATGTTTTAAATCTATTGTTCCCAAAATGCACTGAGGCACCTTGGAGAGCCTAAGGGGAGCTCACAGGGGTACTGCAGGTTATTTTAAATATTCCAGGGGAACATAGTATACTCAACATCTGTGCAAATTATTAGCTCTACGGTAGTTCAGTTTCAACCTTAGATCCTGCTATATTCCTTTTGATTAGGTCATATCTTTGTGAAGTTGGGTTTTGGTGATTACTGTGATAAAAAGCAAGTACCAGTGACAATCAACAGGAAGTTAGAGTGAGTTTTCAACCTGATTCTAAGGTTTGAGGAGTTGTGTAGTGACCAGGAGGCACACACATCTCATTAGTAAGTAACGGTCCTTAAGAAGAAAATTTTAAAAAATTCAATTTATGTGAATTACCCTTCCAAATGGCTATTAAGTTGTCAGGACATAAATAATTGTTTGGACCTAACAGAATTCATATCTTCTCCTGGCTTAGGGATGTCATGAAAAAATTAGTCAGGCACAAAGATTACCATGATCCAAAAAAGTTTGGCAACCTATAGGTTAAATGATTTTTTAAAATTGGTTTTGGTTTTCTTTTTTCTTCTTAAAAGCTTTTGTACTTTTCCCCCATCATTTTGTCTAAATGTACAAATGTAATCGTATACCTATTTTTTAAGGTATTTTTTGTTTCTGCTAGCTTTCCTCTACCTCCCCACTTCCCTACCAGGTAGGAACCTGATATATGTCATTAGCAACCTAGTGTATATCTTTCTATATCTGTCAAGGACATGCTTCTATAAGACATATATACATATTTTTTTAAATATACAAGGCTGGTAGGTGTTACTATTTTATGAAAATGGGAGAATGTTAGTTATGAAAGGCGAATATTATGAAAATAATTTTAACCTTGCAGACCCACTGTAATGGTCTCAGAGATCTCAGGGCTTCCTAGGCCACGGTTTGAGACCATTTGCAATAGATATAGTTTTACAGCAAATGAAAACCTAGATCTGGATTGCAGTGATACACCCATAGCAATGTTTTTTTTAAGTTCTATATAAATACTTCATGTCTAAAAATGCTTGATGATTTTTATCTACAGTACATAGTGTTATAAATGTATATTAAGTGTCATGGTATGTTCTGGATTTTTCTTCATATTTTTCATTTACTTTATTGACACTGATAAAATATCTTTTGAACTTATAATTGTTTTAAATACTCTAGGGTATGAAACTTATTTGTAATATTCTTTTGATTTTTTTTTTTTTTTTGCCACGCTGCGTGGCTTGTGGGATCTCAGTTCCCTGACCAGGGATTGAATCTGGGCCACAGCAGTGAAAGCTCGGAATCCTAACCACTAGGCCACCAGGGAACTCCCATATTTATAGTATTCTTTTATATTTTCTTTTTAATTGGCATTGGCTTGATGGCTAACAATGATGATGTGCTTATTGATTATTTGTATATCTTCTTCTGTGAATTTTGTTCATGCCTTTTGTTCATTAAAAAAACCAAGCTGTTAGATTTTTTTTTTCGAGCTGTTAGATTTTTATTGTTAATTTGTAGTAGTCCTTTATATGTTTTGGATAGTATCCCTTTGATATATGTGCTATGTTTTTTCCAGTCTGTGTGTGTAGGGTTATTTTGAGATTCAAATGAGGAATTATACGTTAAGGACAGTGCCTGGCACATAGTAATTATTCAAAATAGAGAGAACAGAGGTTACCAGGCTATGAACTCCTCTTTCATATTTTCCGTATTCATTTAATTTTCTTTCGGGGACCATGGGCTTAACATAATTGCTGTTCTGATGAAAATGAATTATAAACAATAACACATTTGAGCATCATTTTTATTTAACATATTGTAAAAATGAGTCAATCATATTTTTTGTTCAAGTAAGTCATTTTTCATTTCAGAATTAAAATTTATTTCACTTTGCACTGTTTCCTGCTTAGCATCAAAAGACATTCTAGGCTGTATCACTTCGTACAGGATTAGAAGATGTTCCCAGCCTTATTTCTTTAGTAACATGGTTTCTGCTTTGTTTTCCTCTTTATTCATAAACTTCATGTTTATAATATTCAAAAAGAGCATTAAGAAACTATCATAACTTTATAGTCTTTTTATTCTGAGTACTTATTTTTAATATTTTATTATAGTTTTGCATTTATAAATGCCAAAAAAACTGTGCAGTTACTCCTTACACAAGAATAGTAATACACTGAAATCAAAACTAAAGAAATAAACTATTTAGAAATAGAAGCAACTATATAATTTGGGAATATTGTAAACCGGTGATGCTTTTAAGGTGTCTTGTAAAGAATATGCAGTATATTCTTGCTGCATACTGTGATGTGGGCCAAACAGATGGGTATTGCAAATATTTCTTATCTCTCACTAGTATGGGAGGCCCATTTAGGATTTATTTTTATGACATACCCTAACAATTGGCTTGAATTAATGAAGTGAACTTATAATTTATATTTTTGGTTAATCTTCCTGCTTATTACTTTACCATTATAGCATTTACCAATCAGTATGGAAGTATGTGAACATTTTAACAGTTCGATGCGTATCAGATGAATATGTCAACTCTAACCTTTGCATTCTTGGAAGTATCATTCATTCCTCAAACAGCTACTAATTACTTTCCAAATATGAGGCACTGTGAACCACTGTAGGAGAGTATAAATATGTAATAAGATCCAGAATGTGTCCTCAGAGAGCATGTAATCTATGATACATCTATACAAGTAAATAGAACATATGGAAGAAAATGCTAAAGACTAGGAAAGAAGTATTAATAACATAACGCGTTCACAGAGACATACTAGTTTTGTTTGAGAAATTTCATTGTCAAAGATTGAAATTAACCATATATACAGTATTTTTTCTTATAGTCGTGTACCCTCATTGTGAAAAATTCAGAAACTCTAGACAGTCACAAAGAAGAAAAATTGCTTGTAATTTCACATAACAATTGCCATTATTAGTATTTTGGTGTTTGGCTTTAGCCACTTAATTATTTTAAGTAGACCCTTTGGAAAGTAAAGATACTCATTCTGGGTACAGTTCTAGGAGTATGCAAATATTACATACAGCCCTTGCTATTGGTGGTTCTGGAAGAGGAAGTGCTATTAAGTTATTTTACGTACAAGTTGTTTAATGGACAATAGTGATTTGGCCAGAGATTATGGTTGTAACTTTATAGTTGTGCCCAAGAGATCTGAAATAGATATTGCAGCTCCCTTACTGGTGGAGTAGGGACAGAAGAATCTCATTCATGGAATTCTAAGAATGTGATAGGTTCTACTCAGAAAGAGAAGCAAGCCTCATTTTACTTCAGAGGAGAGAAGCTGATTCTTAGAGACAGTATTATACATACATGAGGAGTAGAAGCTTAGCAAATCCACTATCAAAAGTATGTTCACATAAAAGTTATCAGTTAAATCTTAGTATTTAAATTAACATGGATTTATCTCTCCTCCTCATTTAGAAATTTTAAGCAACTGTTGAAACTAGTGTGAATTCCTTAGAGGAGCTAGGTTAAAGACATTTTTGGTGGCAAGAAAATAATCACACTGGAGCAAAAGTTATGTCAAAGATATTTAAAATGGGTCATTCACACATAGGTAATGGAAAGTTGATAGCAGGGCCACCTGTGTGCAAATAGAAAAGTGGCAAGCCCACTTTTTTGTACTTTTCCATTTTCTCTTTTATCATTCTTCATTCTTAGCTCCCCTTACTATTTTTCTAGGGTCCCTTTCCGGTGGGTAACACTTACACCTGTCCTCATTATGTGGTGTCCAGTACTTGGGCTTATCCTGTTCTTTCTCCCTTTATCAAAGATGATGTGTATTATCAGCCATTTTCTCTGTTATCATGTTAAAAAATAAACTAATGTACTGATCCTCCCCAAAATGTTAGGTATTTTTTTTTAGGATATTTTAATTTATTAATCATTCAGTCCTATTTGCATTTTAACAATTTTTAGAGAGGCAAATTTTAACCAAGAAAGAGCAAATACTTAATGTTAAATTTTCAGGTGGGTTGGAGAAAATATTTGGAGACCAGGTTAACATTACAGACCCCTCAGTTCATCCTATAGACAGCCAGACAGTTCCAGTTGAATATATACTTCTGTTGTGTCAAGAATAGAAAAGTGCTCTTTGTGTCTTTTAATGCAAATAGGCATGTGGAAATTCCTTTTCCACAAAGTTTTATAGACTTTATTGTTGCCTCCAGAAGTTGAATGTGGGGGCAATTTTCTGGAAGAGATTTAAACTAATAGGAGCACACTTGTAGCGGATTTGCAAGCCTTCTCTCCTTAGCGATTTCTCTCTCCGAGAGTTTAAAGATCCTCAAGGGAAAGGTACCACATGCAGAAAGTCAGTTCCTTTCAGACCCACAGTCTGAGCTCCTAGAATGGCATAATACTCCATCTGAAAAAGAGAGGCAGTCATCTAATTCATTTTGTACTCAAGAGTAGAAAAGTGTAGTACGTGATTACAGATTGAGCCTTTAGGAGAGCAATAAAAATAGTTCTGACAGTCATTTTCAATAAAAATTTTTTTTTCATTGGGCAGAATATCCAATCTATAAAGACATTTTTGGAGTTCTTGTTTGGTACTATGTTTGAAGATATTATGTCTCCAAAAGTAGTCATGGGATAAAGGAATACATGATTGATGCAGGACAAAAAACAGACAGCTTATTTTAAGAGAACTGATTTATGACCTTTAATTTTTAAAATAAGATTTCCTTTTAAGATCTTTTTCTAAATAGGAATTGGCTGAGCAACAGTTCTCTCACCTTATACTCTTGTGAGGGTATTATTATTTTCAATGAAAGTGCCATTTAGTATAAAATGGTTGAAATTTTAACAACTGTGGCTAAGAGCCATTCATGTTGCCGTAAAGATTTTTTTCCCACTCTTGGGACCAAGTAGTTCTGTTTGTTTGCTTTGATAAGTCAAGAATTGGGGAGTAGCGATATTGTGGAAGATTTGTATGCAGTGGTTTTTGATTCTAATTAATTGACTGTAGAAATTAAATAGAAATAGCAGTCCATTAACTGTACATACTTCCCCTCTGTGTGTTTCTTCTTTCTAAAAAGCAAGGTTTAGAATTCTTACCATTGTGTCTTATTAATGGCCGGGTATTCCTTCTGGTAACACTGCAAAAAACTTCCCCTACCTCTCCACTCATTTGAATGTGATTTCTTTCTATGGCTAGATAAGTACATTGATTTTGTGTTTCATGGAGATTAGTGGTTTAACAAAATGATAATAGGGATTATTGATTCTAATTTTTGTACATTGTTATTGGACTTAGTAGTCTTTTTAACCAATGCAGAGTCTTTAAAGATGTTTCCTCTTTGCTCTAAACAATATTAAATGAAATGCATAATGATAATCCAAATCAGGCATGTTAAGTAAACAAAATTAAGATTGTGGGTTTTTACCAAAAGGTCAAAGCCAACTTCTAAGTACCTATATAATTTTCTGCATTCTGGCTCATTTTTGCTATTCTACTGAATTGTTCTTTCTTTATAAAGTGATCTGTGCTGCTCTTTGAAAAGGAAGTATGTTCAAATGGATAAAGAAATCAAAACAATATAAAAAGTTTGTGGTAAGGATTCTCATTCCTACTCCTGTTCCTACTTTTCTTCTTTCTCTGTTCCTACATTCTATTCTACATGTAATAACTTTTATTAGTTTCTTTAAATCCTTCCAATTTTTCTTTTTCTAAATACATATAATATTTCTCCCCCCCATTTTCCCCCAAAATTTACTTAATATGTAGACTATTCTGAACTTTTCTAAGTGTTATTTTTTTCTAATTATTTTCTCTCACCCCTGAACTATAAACATTTTCCCCAGATGTTTTGGTTTTCTGGTCAGACCAACCTATATATGAGTGCTGGCTCTACTACTTACTAAGTATGTGACCTTGAGTTAAACTTGAGGGTCTCAGTTACTTTACTTTTAAAATGGAAGTATCATTACCTATGGGATAGGGTTGCTGTGAGTATTAAATGAGGTAATCTATGACTAGTAGCCTTTGGTGGGCAATCAATATATATCAGTTTCTCTTCCCTTTCCTCTAGCCTTTTCTCTCTCCCATAGTACAATCACCCTTTTCCATCATTAAAGGTACAATAACCTCACAAATTGTCCGTGTCTGCAGTATAGCCCCTGCCCATCTATTCTTCACACTGCAAGTTAGAGGGGGTCTTTCCATGGGTTGTGTCACCTGTACAGAGTATGAACTTCAAAGAGCATGTGATACTCTTCATGGTCTAGGTTCTTCTTACCTGTCCAGCCTCATTTTGTGAAATTCCTCTTTTCTGCTCTATAGCACATAATTTTCTCCCTGCCCAGAGGATATCCTGAATTCTTTATCTGACAGTTCATAGATCTCCTTTTCTTTAGGGTCAGTTATTAGAGCTTTATTAGTTTCCTTTGGTGGTGTCATATTTACCTGGTTTTTCATGGTCCTTTGTTCCTTATGTTGGTATCTGTGCATTGGAGCTCCTCTTCCGGACTTTACAGGTTTGCTTTTCAGAGACAGTTCTTCACCAGTTGGCTTAGTTTGGGTTTCTGGGTGTGTCTACTGGTAACGTCTTTGGGCAGATGGTCTGTTTTTGAGTGAGGCAACTGTGTGAGCTCTGAGGATGGAGATGGGGGGGTGTGCCACTGGCTGAGAGCATTTGGATAAGACTGCTGGACGATCTCTGCGGTTGCTTGAATTCTCTGGTCAGGCTCACTAGATGGTCAGGACTGGCTACTATAGTCAGTAGTTGGTGGGTCTATGACTTAGCTTCCCTTCCCTGACAGGGCAACAGGCCAGGGCTCAGGGTCTGTAGATATGGACAGTTTGGGGGCTTGATTCTAGCTTGAGTGAGCACTGAATTCCCTGGTCAGGTGTGGCCACCGTTTTTTTTTTCCCTTAAATTAATTAATTAATTTTTGGCTGCGTTGGGTCTTTGTTGCTGCGTGCAGGGGTACTCTGTTGCAGTGTGCGGGCTTCTCACCGCAGTGGCTTCTCTTGTTGCGGAGCATGGGCTCTAGGCACGCGAGCTTCAGTAGTTGTGGCTCATGGGCTCTAGACCGCAGGCTCAGTAGTTGTGGCGCACGGGCTTAATTGCTCCGCAACATGTGGGATCTTCCCGGAACAGGGCTCGAACCCGTGTCCCCTGCATTGGCAGGCGGATTCTTAACCACTGCACCACCAGGCCAGCCCTGGCCACCGGTTTTGCTCTGCAGACAAGGAAAGTCATGGGCTGTGCTCTGTGTTCAAGAGCCACTATATGTAGGGCTGTTGAATGGGCTATGCAGCTCCTGGCGTGCTCTGGTTAGATTCTGTGGTCAGACAGCGGAAGGTTGTATTCAATAATGAGTGGGGCTACAAATTAAATGCCCTGCCTGGGTGCAGTGAAAGAAGCAGCTCAGAAACTGGTAAAGCTCTTTGTTTGTTGTCTTAACTCAAGCCGTCACACACCCCATGTTCCCTGGCCAAGCAGGTCCACTAACTTTGCTCTACAAACTATTGTCTCTGTCTGCCGTTCTGTCATCTAAAGCGCCACAGACCTGCACAGCTTCTCGGACTTGTTGCCTGCCCTCCTTGTCGGATGGGGCCAGAAGACTCTCTACAGCAGGTGGGGCTATATCTGAGCCCCTTTGCCCGGGCACGAGTAGGAGGGGTCACTCCAGGCTACTCTGAATTTCCCAAAGAGGATCTCCAATCGGGAAGGGCCAGGAGCTACCCTCAGCCTTGGCTATGGATTAATCCCACTGCCTGTGCATAGCATGGGAAGTCTCCACACCTGATACTGGCTTTGCTCTGGGAGCATTGGCTCTACCTGCTGGCCTCTTGGCATGAGGACTGCTGGGCTGCACAGCTTCTAGGAGTTGTCATCAGTGCTTCTGCTTAGATGTGGCTGGAAGGCACTCTCTACAGCAGGTGGAGGTATGACTCAGCAGCTTGCCTGAGTGTGGGAAGCTGGGATCTAGGACCGGCAAAACTCCTCGTTTGAGGATCCGAATCAGCAGATACGCATCCTGCCAAGTTCCCTGGTCAGAGGCCACCCCCGACTTGGTTCTGCAGGTGAGCAAAGCCACCAGTTGGGATTACTACTTGGGCACTACAGGTATGAACTTGGTCTGACAAGATCCTTGTGCTGGTTGTTGCAAGCCTCCCCCACTTCTCTGTCACGATCGGATTCCCAGTGTTAGAGCCCCACAGATTCTTCCGTGGTCTGTGTGGTGAGAAATCAGGGTAGGGCTCCCCCACAAAGTGACCCACAGCGCTTTGGAAAGCTGGCTGTCCCCCCACCACTCTCTTTTCCCACTGGAGGAGTCGGAAACTGAGGGGAGGCCTCTCTGTGTGGTGCTGCACCTGGGGGGGCAATGTGGTCAACATGGAGCTGCTTCTCTCTCCCTTCTAATGCAGTCCGTCTTGGTGTGTGAGGTGCCAGGGGTGCTTCAGCCTCACCCCTGTGTTCTAGGATTCTCTCATTGGTGTTTTGGTCTTAAATAGATGTGAGTTGTCCTTGTGAGGGAGAGGGAATGACCTGTATTTCGCCATTTAGTCCATATATAGTTTTTTTTTAATTATGAGCTTTTTATCATTGAATAAAAAAGAGATTAGTATCAGATTTAAGTGAATTATCTTTAATGGTGATACGCATTTTTTCCTATGTCACTAAGCACACTGTTTAATACTGCTGAACTTTTTTTTTCTTAATAACAAGACTTTTTCAATGAAGGAAGTAGCACAGTGGTTTACATTTTGGCTCAGACTCCCTAATCTGAGTAACTATTCCAAAAGCATTTCCTGTCATTGGAACTGTGCCATCTGAACACAGTCATATACAAAATTTAAATTCCAAATCATGTGTTGACAAGGTTGACAACTTCGAATTTTATACAGTTAAGAACTAGTGCTTATAAGCAGTGTAGCTGGAAAAAATCATAAATATACTAAAAAATTGCTATATTAACAATGAAAAATACTTTACTGGCTATATTTGTTCTAAGAGTTGAGCTTCCATATCATTAGCCGGTGCCTGGCTATTTTGGGCTGTTGTGTCATTGAAAAGTAGTTTTTGAGCTACTTTCTTTGCCCTAGATTCACCTACATTTCCAAGAAAACATTTTTGTTTAGCAAATCTTAGTCTTAGCAATCTAAAGTGCTATATAAAAAAAGGCTGAGAAGCACTCATATTTATATGTGAGATATTGAACACCTGCTTTATTAGCTTTTTAATTCAGCTCCCTTTCTTTCAAAGAATTTTTTGGCTTTGAGCTTATTTCTTTGTGATTTATATGTCAGATCCAGTCAATTTTTGACCACTCAGTACATCTTCACAAATAACACATTGTGATTTTAGTACTTCACTCTCGATTATGGCTGCATGACAAAAGTCAATATACAAGTATCGTATTCCTAATAGAGTTAGAACAAACTTGTTTGGTCCTCATTTACTTGGAATAACTTCCATCATTATCATTTGACTTAGTACCACTGCTGCATGCAGAAAAATGAGTGTCTATTCTTGACAAAAAAAAACTTCAGTGAGGTTTATCTTGGCATATGTAAATTAGAGTTAAAAATAAAATAATTTTATATTCTTAATTTAGTTTATTAAAGTGCATTTTTTTTTTTTTTTTTTTTTGGCGGTACGCGGGCCTCTCACTGCTGTGGCCTCTCCCGCCGCGGAGCACAGGCTCCGGACGCGCAGGCCCAGCGGCCATGGCTCACGGGCCCAGCCGCTCCGCGGCATGTGGGATCCTCCAGGACCGGGGCACGAACCTGCGTCCCCTGCATCGGCAGGCGGACTCTCAACCACCGCGCCACCAGGGAAGCCCTAAAGTGCATTTTTAAAAAAATAAGCTTGATCTAAAATCATAATAATTGTAAAAATAACAAGTTGTAAAAATAAACAGATATCGGAATTTTATCAGATTTTTATTCCCTTGTGGGTTATAGGTGACAAATTCACCTGAGATATCACGTATTATAAGGTCTTATTGTGCTTAATTAGCATGCAGTTTATGCCCCATGCGGCTCACCGCTTGAGTTTAACAGCATCCAAACTAGTGTATACCTTATTTATCAAAACGAGTCCACTGATTCCAGGCTTGGATGTTGTGGCAATGTCAAATGGTTAAAGAAGTTTCTAAACACTTATTGTCATATTCTATAGCTATCCTGTCAAGGACCAGTAACAAACAGCACTGGGTCAGAGACCACACTTTGAGTAGTACTGGCCTAGTAGATATTAATGTGCCATAATAATACTGGCTAATGTATATTAAATTTGTATTGCATGCCAGGCTGTTTGACAAGCAATTTACATGTTTGTCTCATTTAATCTTCTCCACAATCCAGTAAGATATAGGTAGTGTTATCATCCCCACTTTATAGAAAACAAGAATGAGGCTCAGAGTAATTTAGTAAATTTCCAAGATCATGCAGTCTTCCCAGCTGGAGCTGGGATTTAAGCCCAGGCCTGTGGACTCCAGAACCTGAGCTCTCAATCTCTAATTAAAATGCCAGAAACCATTGTCTTAGAACTTACAGGGTGAGTTATAGTGGAAAAAACGAGGAATTAGGTTCAGTTCTTAGTTTTAGTACAATCTAGTTGTGAGGCCTTTGACAAGTCACTTTATCTCTCTGGGCTTTGGATTTTCTATCTGAATGTGACATGGGGAGGGTAGAGGCATCAGTTGTATGGTTTTTAAGCAGTGGTGTGCTGGAGGCAGCTTATACCATCTCCAAAGAGCCAATTGTTAAATTTATAGGTATTTTGTTAGCTGGTTGATTTCATCCTGGTAGCTTGAAACTGACCATCATGAGAGTTTTTACACCATGGAAATTGGCAAACACTGTAAGTGTTTAATAATGTTTAAACACTTAACCAAGGCTTTCCCTTGGTTGTTAAACATTTACCAGCATAACACTGCTTTCAGGTCTCTTTGAGTTAATTCTGTTTCTTTTCAATCTTCCCTATCAAACAGGGAGCAAATCCTCTGTCTCTTTATCTCTAGCACAGTGGGTGGGTATGTAGTACATATTTGATGATGATGGTGATGATTAAATCACCACATCTATATCTTAAAACTTTGGACGGGCCCTGCTTGAAGGTACTTGCCTGGAAATAGTGGACCCTCAGGGGGAGCTCTTCCTATGGCTCCAGTGAACTGTGTATTGGCCTAATTTTTAGTGGAGATATTCTAACACTGCTTACAGCTTTCTTTTGAAATCTGACTGCCCCTTATCATATTATTATGCTGAATGAGAAAGTATAGCACAGAAATGGTACATATGAAGTCTTTCTCTTTTATGCTCGTTTTCTTGAGTTGTTCTGGATGTAAAGAATATTAGTGTTTTTCATTTTTAAGGTCCTACTGTGTTGGTCTATTCTCCTTTACTAACTTGGAGAGCATCCCTGCCGTTCCTATCTCCTTTTCCTCCAATTTCCTCTGTCTTTTTGATTAGCTCTGTGTCTCTCTATGTGCATTAACTCATACCCTGTAGCTGTTTTCCTATAGCTAATCCTCATTTTCATGCTCTCTCTTGAATAGTCTTTCTTGGATCCAACGAGTTACAAACTGGTACTTAATGTAATGTTAAGCATACTGTTTTAACGTAATTATGATGTATATTGATGAGGTAATGGAAAGAATCCCAGGGTTTTGGTAAAGGAGACCTAGATATTTTGCTTTTGCTTTTTTTCTTCAACTATTTGCACTTTTTCTCATTCATTAAATAATGCAATTGGTCTATACTGTGATTCCCAAACCTGCCCATGCTTCAGTATCCCTCAAGGAATTTGGTTAAAATATAGATGGCCAGTCTCACCTTACTCCAGAACTAATGAATCTCTTTTGGGGTTGGGGGACAGGGAATTGTTCGGAGAGTTTATTTTTCCATTCAATGGGTGACAGAACTAGAGTTACTGACAATTTCCACAGGGATAAAATTTCTTCTTTTTTTTTCTTCTTATAGTGGAAACAAATAGGACTACAACAAAGTATTGGTGGAATGTTCTACTGATAGTTAATTATACTCAGAAATTCTCATTTCTCATAGTAAAATAAATAGTTACATTTTAAAATGTAATAACAGCATTTAGGGAAATCAGTTAAACATTTCTTGTTTGGTGAGTCATGTAATGTCTTTTAAGGCTATTTATTCATTTAAATCAGTTTGCATATTTATAATGTGCTGCCATGATCTTAGTTTTAGGAAATCCAATAAATAGTATTTTCTGCCCATTCAGTTAAGCATCCCTGCTGTCTCCTGTATAAGATTCCTTCAAATCTCTTGCTAGAGAATGATGTTGAGCTATGAGGGTGGATTCCTGGTCAGTGAATTCCCCCAGGGGACTTGGGATCTGAGAGAAATTACTGTCCCATGCTTGCACACCTGAATTTGGGTGCCAGGCACCTCAGGGTTCAAATATTTTATTTTTCGTATGTAAGGTAACCAGACACAGTGAAGTGAAACTGATTTGGGAAATTAGCTTCCTGGGAGTTGTTTAAAGCTACAAATTCTCTTAGGACACTAGGATATGAGCAGAAATAAGCCAATGTGATTTTTTCTGTTCTTGTTCCCAAGCTCCTGCTTCTCCTACTTCTGACCTTTACGTCATAGTTGCTTGGCAAGGTGACACTTGCTGATTTCAGCAACTAGAGCACTTATGCAGGGAACAGTGTTGGTTGTACACCCAACCAACATTTCGCCTTTTACTTCTTCCTGAGAGAATTCTGACTTTGTCTGTATATCCACCTCTCCTCTCCAGAGCTTTGTGCTTTAGGGGTAGTTGGCCTCAGCAGTAGGTAAAGCAGGTAGATCCTGATTAGAATGAGCCAGTCATGATGATTCCAAATGGCTCACATGCCAGTGACTGGTTTAGGGTTGATACGTGATTTTTTTTTTGGCCAATAAGATGTGAGGGAATGTCTGCTCGGGTGGAAGTAGGAGTTTTTGGGAAGGCTTTCTTGTTCTTATACCCCAGAATAGACCATCCCTCTTTTTACTCTTGACATTGCCCATTTGTATATTTTGTCTGGAGCTACCTTCTCTTTTACCACCAGCCTAAGGATGAAGCCAACACAGAGGGGAGAAGAAGCAAGATAATCACAGGGAGGTGGAGCTACAGCCCCAATCATATAACCTGTGAAATCGCTCCACCTCTGAACTTGCCTGCATAAGAAGCAGTACATATTATTTCAACAAATGGAATCTGTCTGTACTTGCAGATGAAGTCACTGTAACGGCTACATCTGTCCTGTCTGTTATTCTAGCATGGTCACAGGTTCTTTTTCTAATCGCTCATAGCACAAACTAAGGCCAGACTCTAATGAAAAAGATGCGCAGTGTGGAGAATAATTTTCAGCTACTCATAACACAGATCAAACCTGGGGTCTCTCTCTAGGGGTAGTAGACACGGAGATGTGACATATAAGAGCTCTAATGGTCAGTGCTTGCTCCAGAGATTCTCACCAGGCTAGTCAGGGCTTTATCAGGCCTGTGTCACAGTTGAACTTCTTCTTTTGTCCAATCCTGCCTCCTAGTCCTTCCCTTCACTGATGTTCTTTCCTGATAAACACCTTGCACCCCCAAAACCATCTCAGCATCTGCTTCTGGAGAACCCAACCTGTGATTCCAGGCCAGCTTCCTATTCACTTCTGTCCTGTCTCTGTGTGGCCAGGAGCAGCTCATCTCCCACCATCATTCCCGATCTCTCTGCAATTTTGTGTCCAGGTAAAAGGACCAGAAAAGTTTTTTTAAAAAAAATTTCCAGCTGCAGGAAACACTTCTCCCCAGGATATTTTTTAGTGGGGTATTCAGTTTTTTTAGGGGAAACCCCATTCCCATTCATAGGGGGCAGATGCAGACTAGGATGTTATTTTAACCCCATGGTTCTAAGTTCAGAAAAAATAAAAAACACTGATCAGGTCTTGTCTCTTAGTGCACGTTGAATGAGGACATCCAACCTCCCTCCCTGCCTCCCTCCCTCCCTCCCTCCCTCCCTCCCTCCCTCCCTCCCTGCCTCCCTCCCTCCCTTCCTTCCTTCCTTCCTTCCTTCCTTCCTTCCTTCCTTCCTTCCTTCCTCTTTACTGAGTATAATTTACTTACTATAAAATTTACTCATTTTAGTAAATTTAGAGATTTTTAGTAAATTTACAGAGTACTGTCATTGCCACAATCCAATTTTAGAACATTTTTGTCACTTCCAAAATATTCCTGGTGTCCATTTGCAGACACTCCCTGTTTCTACCTCCAGCCTCAGGCAATCCTTGATTTACTTTCTATCTCTCTAGTTTTGCTTTTTCAAGACACTTCATATTAAGGGAATCATGTAATATGCAGTCTCTTTTGGCTTCTTTTGCTTAGCATAATGTTTTTAAAGTGTATCCATGTTGTAGCATGTATGTATCAGTAGTGAACTCCTTTTCTATTGCTGAATATTATTCCACCCTATGAATATAATACATTTTGTTATATCCATTTACCAGTTGATAGACATTGAATTGTTTCGATTTTTTGGGTCTATGTTGAATAATGCTCTTATGAACATTCCTGCATAAGTCTTTGTGTAGACGTATATTTTCATTGTCTCTCACCCAGGAGTGGAATTACTAGTTCATATGGTAAATTTATATTTACTGTTCAGAGAAACTACCAAACTGCTTTCCAAAATGGTTGCACCATTTCCTATATTCATTGCCTTTGATTTTTGTAATTATTTTAAGATTAATTGTATAGTGTTTATTAAGAAACAGAAAGTTATTAACAACAGTACAGAGTAATTATGTAGGAGACACTCAAATATGACACCCAGATTCTCCTTTAGGACTGAAGGATCTATCCCTCTATCTTCTGGAAGTGCTGCTAGCTGACTGTCCTCAGGTGTCAGCTCTCGCCAGAAACTGCCCTTGGCTAAGCAGTCACCTTGTCCATGGTCATGACTCCTTCCTAGGGGCAGCCTATATCCAATGACTAGTTGATATGAGGCATGAAAGCACTTTTTGCCCCAACTGAGGACAGCTGAGGGGGCCATCCAGCTTCAGGGTTCTCTGTGGGGCTGACTGAGGCCCTTCTAGAAACCGCATTACAGCCCCAATCCCTGTCTTCTTTCTTCCCTTCCTCCAGAAGAAGGGTTGCTCCTCAGACTACTCTAATAAACATTCTGCACATCATTGTGCACCTGTCCATCTGAATTGCCTCTTGGAGGAAACCAGTCTTGAAAGCAACAAACTGTTACCTTTTAAATAATATAGATTACATTTACGCTTGTCTTATTAAGTAGATCCCTCTGTTGGCAAGAATCAGAGTATCTTATTGAAGCCTAAACTGAGTTCCATTCCCTGCATAGAAATCAGCTTCTGTTATCTCAGTATCTACCAAGAGAGGGCAGTGAGATGCTAGTTAAACTAGCAGCCCTGTGGTGAGAGTAAAGCAGAATTTAATTATCACAGAAATTCCCAGCACTTTGTTCTCCAAAAAAAAAAATTTTTTTTTTTGTTGGCTCTTCCTATATTATCCAGAGATCTGTAGGATGTGTAGGAATAAACTTCATTTAGTATGCTCTAAATAAAGCAGAATTCCAACGAGCTCCTTTTCTTAAGAACAATTCTGACCACAGACTGTGGTTTTAATTTTTAATTAATTAATGTTTCATTTGAAGCATTTGAACAAAGTGGATTCTTTTTAAAATATAGTCATGGATGACTTATAAAATCAAATAATGTTAGACTCCAGAGTTTCTTTAGTTCAGCCTCCTTATTTTGTAGGTAGAAATACAAGGCGTCAAAGACTTGGAGTGGTTAGTTCAAGAGCAGCAAGGAGAACTACAACTAAAATTTGGTCAACCGTTTTTTTCACTATACATTACTCCTTTTCTTCTCTTATAGGACTTGGTTATTTATAGTTTTTCAGGGAGTTAAAAACACTTATTCATAAAGAAAAACACTACAGAAATCCTCCTGAATGGGATTAGTAATGGGTATGAATGTCAGAGAATTAGGCTGACTATATTTTCAGTGACTGAGTTTGGCATGTTCCAGGATTTGTTTTCTTTCTCTGAATTTCCAGTCATTTTAAATACTACTGTTATCAATATTTTTGATATGTGTAACTCTTCAGATTTAACAATATTTTCTATCTGCTATCTTGATAATTTGCATAATTAGCTCAGTCAGATCTAGTTGACCAGTTACCATTCTGCGTGATTTGGTTTCACCTTGTGGTGTCCAAAACTCTTCTATTGGGTGAAATGGTATTGTTTAAGAATATAAAACCCTCTAGGGAAGTTCTTAACAAAGTGAAAATCAAATAACCATCTTTGTTAATATCAAGTTATCTAACGTCTTTGCTTGGCAAAACCAGGAAATATCCTGCACCAGACCTGATTCATTTTTAATACTAGTTATATTTAGGGAGCTTCCCACATGCTGGTGTCCTTTGTTAAAATCTGAGGCAAAGTTCAGTGCCATTTATTTTTTGATGACCTTCTTCTTGCCATGAATTAAAATTCCCCTTATACTCAATTCCCTTTGTCTCTGTAAATACGTACCCTTATTACGGAAGAATCCTAAAGAATTAGGAAGTGTGATTATAAATGATTGCTTATTAGATAGTTTAAGTTTTCTGTCTCTTTATCAACGTGCTTTGAATTTAAGTGGTGTGTGTGTTTGATAGAAGGAAAGATGAGGGAGAGGGAGAGGGGGAGGGGGAGAGAGAGGGAGAGAGAGAGAAAGAGAAAAGAAGGGACCTCCTCTCTGTTGGTCTCCCTGCTTGTTTTCTTCTAGACCTGGGGCCCCTTTATCACCTGCAGAGTTGGTTGTGCTTCAGCTATTGATTGTTTCAATACTGAGGTTTCTTTTTAAGGATCCCACAGCTATTTACTCAGCTTCAGTTTAGCACCAGTTTAGCTTTAGCGATAGTCCAGCCCTGACCTCCAGTTCTTCATTTGTTTTCCCTGAACTTTGGGTAAATGATCTAACTTTTCTGAGCCTTGGTTTCTTCTTTTTTTTTTTTTTTGTGGTACGCGGGCCTCTCACTGCTGCGGCCTCTCCCGTTGTGGAGCACAGGCTCCGGTCGCGCAGGCCCAGCAGCCATGGCTCATGGGCCCAGCCGCTCCGCGGCACGTGGGATCCTCCCGGATCGGGGCATGAACCCGTGTCCCCTGCATCGGCAGGCTGACTCTCAACCAGTGTGCCACTAGGGAAGCCCTTGGTTTCTTATATATATAAAATATGGTTAAGAATACCCAACTTATAGCATCAGTGTGAGGATTAAAGGAGATGGTGGGTATGAAATGCTTAGCACATAACACTCATCCCATATGTGTATCATTACCTCATTGTAAGCTCTTCACCTTCGAAAATTTCCCTCTTTTTGACTGCTAGTTACATGGAGTGTAGATAAACAAGAGCAGCTTATAAAGTATGCTCTATGTTTCCCACTCCATCTCCAAAAGGGTGAAACTCTAATAGGACCAAATCCTCAAACAGAAGGGGTGCGTGTCTGGTAGAATTTCAGGCATTAACCAGTCAAATGGAAGAATATGTTGGAGTGTCTTTGTTAGCTTTTTCATGGCTTCCAAAATCATTCCACATTAGGAATATTGCTATTTTGCCTTTGGGCATGACTGTTGGGTTTTGGGAAACTTGAAGTTTTGATTGTCAGGATGACTACTTCATTCATTCTTCCTTTCCCCTGCTTCAGGCCTTTATCTACTCTCTTCTCCCCTCTTAGTGATGCCCTGTCTTCTGCTTATACCAACTAACTTGAACTATGGCACTTTGTTAAGACTGCTTTATATTTGCACGTATCTATTAAACATCCCTTAATTATGATATATGACTAAACTAAATTAAAATTTTATTTCTGCATTTGTCTTGAAAATTTGAATGCTTTAGTTCCAATAGTTTGATAAGTGTGTGCTGCAAAAAAAAGACTAGTTAAGCTCTCAGATTTCTAAAATACAATGTTGTAATTCTTTCATTCTTTAAAAGAAAAATATATTTTACTACTTAAAAATAAGTTGGGAAGATTTAAAATATTTTTGTCTCTTTACGAAATACTATAATTTGGGGGTAGTTAGGTAAGCTTGGGGCAGTTAACAGAGACACTACTGTGAGAATTTAAATAACATCATTTGTGAAAAATGTTTTGTAAGTCATAAAGTGTTATTTATATGAGGAATCATAATTGTTACTGCCAAAGAAGCCGACAAACCTGACTTGAAGTCGCTGTTATAAATAACAATAGGAATTTTAGAGGAACAAAACTGTGGCCCACAAGTTTGATCTCTGGGTTCAAGGTTTGGCTACATTGTCTTTAAGATAATCAACCTTGGGATTCTCTGAAAACACAAGCAGGAATTCAAAAATAAAAAATTAACACAACCAGGGTTTTCCATGCTCCCACCAGATGCAGAGGACACATTTTTGTCCTATTTATTAACTGATGAGAGTTGGGGTCAGATGTGTTAGAAATTGCTGCAGTAATGATGTCTGATGTTGGTTAAGTATCACTTTTATAGTCTGAGAGTCAGGGTACTCCTTCTCTGACATACCCCTTCCATTTACAGTGAGCCTATTTTCTGATGATATACTTTTTAACAGTATCCATTTTATCACCCAATTAATCAAGCTTGATGGAAAACCTAAATGGAGTGTTATTTTTCTCAGAAGAAAAGCACTTTAAAGGTATTTAAAGGGCAGCTGAGTTAGACGTTTGCAAGTCATATCTATGGAAAAATAAAACATGTGCCTTTCCCTGCTGTCTTTCCTTTATAAAAGTGTTCTGATGCTCCAAATTACAAAAACATTTATGGCTTATGAAATTTTCATTACCCCAAACTCCCCTTTCCCCTGGTTTTTAGCGTGGTAATGCTTGCTGGCAAGAGAGGGACTCTGACATTTTGAAGAGGCATAGTACCAGTGCTATGGCTTGTGGTGGCTCTTTTATTTAAAGTCTCACTGTTCCTTTCCAGTGACTCCCTAATTAGCTCAGGCTCTGGCCCAGAGGACTGTGCATGGCGGTATTTAACTGCCTGGAAAGTGGCTCTGGAAAGATGCTGGCTCAGCCTAAGTAACTGGGTTGTATCCTGGCTGCCTTTTGGGTGAGAGCTTTATTTTTAACTCTACTCCCTAGTTCAGATGATTGCTAAAGTTAGATCATAGTGAGGAGAACTTGGTTTCATTCTTAGATCTTTGTTTTCTATTTGGTAGCGTTCATACCTGTTTTCTTCTTCTCTTTTGCCACTAAGAGGAGGAAATAAAATGATAGGCTTCTCTGGAAAATGATTTACTGAAGATTTGCTATGTATTTTTCTGTCTATAGCTTTTGGAGGAACAACTCTATCTTCTTTTCTTCAGGTCTTCTATCACCGAATGATATAATAAATAAACAAAATAAGCAATTCAGTTGCAATTTCAGGGTGGGAAAGAGGCTATAAATATTTAGAAAATGACACATCCTTGCCCACTAAGAGTGTATATCTAAGTATAATATAAGGCAGACTGAAATAGGGTCAGAAAAGAGTATTAATAGGGGCTTCCCTGGTGGCGCAGTGGTTGAGAGTCCACCTGCCGATGCAGGGGACAGGGGTTCGTGCCCCGGTCCGGGAGGATCCCGCGTGCCGCCGAGCGGCTGGGCCCGTGAGCCATGGCCGCTGGGCCTGCGCGTCCGGACCCTGTGCTCTGCAATGGGAGAGGCCACAACAGTGAGAGGCCCGTGTACCGCAAAAAAAAAAAAAAAAAGAAAGAAAAGAGTATTAATAATATGCTTTAAGAACTCTGAGAACTTAATAAGAGGATCAGGGAATTCTCCCTGGGAAATGTGATGTATGAGTGGGGTTTTTAAAGATGAGAAGGGTTTTCTAGGCAGAGAATAGGTTGGGGGCATTTCCCAGTCAGTGAACTGAGTGGAAGAAGACAGGAGTCATGAGAATGCTGGGTGTGTTGCTGGAACAGAAACAGACGCGTGTTGATGAGTGTGGGGTATACGGTTGGATGTACTAGGAGACAGAGCTAGAGAGACAGGTATGGCTGGGTCAAGGTGGGGTCTGGAATCTGCTAGGCTAGGGAATTTTATACTACTAGATCTCTCCCCATAGTGTTTGGAATTAGTTTACATTTTTTTTTCTTTGTTTTTTGAAAAACATCGCACACCTATTCCTTGAATTATTTTGCAGTCATGCTCTTGGTTTCAGAGCCATACATCTTAGTGAAGCAGAAATCATTTGGAAGACAAGTTTATGATGTCATTTGTCTTATTTAGTCATCTTCAGGAGTGACTTTTAAACTGATCAAATGAGATAATATACATGGAAGCTTTAAAAAGAATAATGTCTTACTACAAATGGTAGATTCTCTTATTCTGAAGAAAACCCTTGACCTTTATTAAAACTTAGCATTGCTTTTCTTTTCCTTTACTCCATGCTTTCCACCTTTATTGGAAAAATAAAGACAGTATAATAACATTAAAGAAAATTTGGAAACAGAGGGGAAAACATACCCACAAGTCCCCTCCTTTCATTGGTCCTGGGTTAGAGCAAAGTTGGATTTTGGTTGTTTTTGCCAGGCTTGCTGGCATATGTTCTCTTTTTTCCTTGAGTAGCACTCTGACTTTCCCTGGAGAAACAAGCCACTCTTGGACCATGTGGCTGGGGTGGGACTGACCTGTTGCTACAGCTGAAAGGATCTTGGCATGGCCAAATTGGCGGTTGCATCATCCTGGTTACGATGATTAGTTTGGGGATGGGCATGTGGTCCATGAACCATAGACTCAATTCTGTGACTTTCGTTGGAACTTTTGGAGAAGAAGCGTGCTTTTCCACTGGCGTTGCTAAGACAATAGAATATAAGTCTAAAGCTGCCGGTAGCCATCTTGCTACCACTTGAGTAAGAATGAGGCCAACTTGGGGGAAAGCAGAACCAAGAGCCAGAGAGAGAGAAAGAGGGAGAGCTTTCTGATGGCTTTGCTTGAGAACCAGCCACACCAGCAATTGCATTATAGTCATGAATACTTTTTAGTTATGTCTGCCAATAATTTTCTTTTTTGGTTTGGTCACTTTGAACTGTATTTCTGTCACTGATGGACACACAGAGAAATACTTGAGGTGTTAAGTATTTGAGGTGGCATTTATAAAAGCTTTGAAGGATGGCTAGGATTGCTTTGTTTTATTAGGCTCAGCTCTCTCCACCACACTCTGGGGGTTGTGCTGAGTAGTGCGCTTCCTCTTGACCTGGCCCAGGGACAGGGCACTTCCACGTACCCTCATGTAGGAAAGGAGGGCCACCCTACCTTTACTCTGTCTGCCTGGGATGAGACATGGCTTAGACACACTTTAGCTTACAGCAGCTCTCAGTGCACAGAGAAGATTGGAGACACCATCAGTTTTGGCCATTTTGATAAGAAGAGGGACAGACTGTGTTGTGTACTTGGTTTCTCCCTTCGTTCTCATCCCAGAATACTTTTTCTGGTGAATCTGGCTAAAATGAACATCAAGGACAGCCTGAAAGGACAACCTGTAGGCTGCTTGCAGAAATGGAGTGGGATACTTGCTGTGGACCTTTAAAACCAAAAAGTAGAAACGTCTCCTATCCTTCCAGCTGTCTCTATGCATCAGTGCTCAAGTGCCAGCAACACAGGCACTAATTGTGGCACCTTTGGAAGAAGTCTTTGTGTGGCACCAAGGCTGTTCTTTTACTACACACTGGAAGGGGAAGCAGAAGTGAAAGTGGACAGATTTTTCCCGGCAGGCTTAAGCTCTGATGTCCTTCACGCTGCTGACTCTGGCACCGCTCTTGCCGTTGAGCTGTGATGGCAATCATCATCTTGGCAGGCATATCACAGCTCCAGTTATACTGCAGATGGTTCACACCCAAGCCAACAGAAAATGTGCATAATCCATGGGCTAACAGATCCTTACAAATCCCCCAGAGACAGCAGGACATGCAACCCATGCCCAAGCTGTTTTAATTTCTGCAGATTCCAAACTGATTAGACAGCAAAGAATCAAAAGCAGGCATTTAGGTAACAATGAAAAGGTAGGCTGATTATGTAGTGGAGTGGCTTTGCATTTTAAACTGAATATATCTCTTCCTTCCTTTCACTTACTTGTCCTTTTAACTAGTTCTGAATCCCAAACCAAATGTTACTACTCCAGTAAGTCCTAGTTAAACAGAATGTCTCTCTCTCTTTCTTTCCTTTCTTTTCTTTTCTCTTTCTTTCTTCCTTTCTCTCTCTCTCCCTCTCCCTCCCTCCCTCCCCCTCTCTCTCTCTCTCTCTCTCTCTCTCTCTCTCTCTCTCTCTCTCTCGCTCTCGCTCTCGCTCTCGCTCTCGCTCTCTCTCTCTCTCTCTCTCTCTCTCTCTCTCTCTCTCTCTCGCTCTCCTCCCCCCACCCTACTTCCCTCCCTCTCTCCCTACTTCCCTCCCTCCCTTTCTCTTTTCATTTCCCTTTTTCTTTTCTGTGCATGTTATTGATTCTGCCCTTATGAGAAAATCACGTAAAGCAAACACAAAAGCAATCAGGGCACGCTGGTACAGAGGGAAGATCACCAAATGTATTTTTTTCCTAGCTTTGTCTTTATGCTCTGTGGTCCTTAGTTTCCAAATCTATGAAATGTCAAGCTAGGACTGCAGTATTATTTTGTTACTGTTGTTCTAGCAAATGATCATAAACTTAGAGACTTAATAGAAATTTATTATCTTACAGTTCTGTAGGTCAGAAGTCTAACATAGGGCTCATTGGGCTAAAATCAAAGGGTTTCATTCTTTTCTGGAGGCTCTAGGGAAGAATCTGTTACCTTGCTGTTTCCAGCTTCTAGAAGCCACTACCTTCTTTGGTTTGTGGCCCTTTTCTTCCATCTTCAAAGCCAACAACAGCAGGTCAAGTTCTCATGTACTGTCTCTCTGACCTACTCATCTGCCTTCCTCTTTGATTTTTAAGTACTCATGTGATTAGGTTGAGCCCACCAGGATGATCCAGGATAATCCCCCTATTTCAAGCTCCTTAACCATAATCACATCTGCAATGTCCCTTCTGCCATGTAAGGTAACATATTCACAGGTTCTGGGATTAGGGCATGGACATCTTTGGGGAGAGTTCAGTATTAGTCTGCTTACTGGTTAGTGAATCCCTAAGTCTCTATCAATATCGAATTCTCTTTGTGGAAGCTTCTCGTCTTCCCAGCATTGTCCTATAGATCAAGACTATGATCTAGATCCAACCCAGGTTCAACTCAATCTCTGATAACCAGGGCTACAAACTGGTAATCGATAGTCCAGTTTAGGTTCATCATCATGTAAATTAGCCTACATGTTTAAAAAAATGTCTGTTTAATTGAAAATTTTTCAATTGGGAAATTTCACATAAAGACACAAATTTCCAGCTTCTCTCAAAGGAATAAAAACAGCAACAACAACAAAACCAACAACAAAATAGGAGAATTTGATAACACTAGGCTTTATTTTTTCTTCCTTTGCGTGGCAGCCCTTGGCCAAAATTGAGTAGCTGCCCATTGGTTTTCTTTTACAGACAGGAATTTTGTACCTGCGTATTTATATAACCTGCTTGGTCCCTCTGTGAGCATTTGAATTTTCAAGCTTTGTTCTATCCCTTCTATGACTTCAACCCTACTCTACAATTGATCTTCACCTTGATGACCCAGAAGTGCTGCAAGTTCCTGAGTCATTCATTATACTTTATCCATTAATTATTGAGTTAGACAAACAGATTACTGTATTTTATCTCTTTCATTTTTTTTCTGGTTCAAAAACTATACATTTATTATGGCATTTGAGAAAACTTTCTCACTCACCACAACTATACCTCCTCCCTTGAGGGTTACAGTTTATTGAGGTTTTCAATATTATTGGCTTCCTTCTGTTTATAAAAGAAAAGTTGAAAAACGGTAACTGTGTTTTGTAGGTAGTAATTTATGGGTTGTTTTTTTTTGGGGGGGTTGTTTTAATAGCCTTTTTGAAAATGTAGTTTCCAACTATCCAAAGTGCAGGTGATACTTTTATAATCTGAAAAAATTTAGTGGAAGTTATTTATTTCATTAACATCCTTTTGCTACTAGGTTTTGTGTGGCTACTACTGAGCTCTAGGCAAAGAGAGCTGAATGGAAAATTATTCATTGCTTGGTATTTTGAGACTTGCAACTCCCTTCCTAGTTTATTCAAGGCCAGTTATAACCCAAAAGGCCAGGTGCTGAGATTTATTGATAGGAAAAAAAAAACAAAACCAAACCGTCGTCCCCAAAAGTCACATATTCTGCATCTAATCCAAATATTACTTTGATGAAAAGGCAGAAACGTAAATAATTCACTTCTGAGATTTTACTACTATGTCGAATGATCATGTCATCTTAAATAATTGCAGACTCAACAAAAGCTGTCTTTTTGCCTTATGAAACATGTGGGTCAAATAGGGTACTACTCATTTAAATTGTGATAGCTGTGAAAGTTCAGGAGCAATGGAAAGAAACTGCTAGAGATAAGCAATGTTCATCCTCAATTTTTTGAAGGGAACAAAAGAGTTGGAATGTAAACCAAGAATTAGTTACATGAATTGAGCTTATGTCTTAAAAGCTTTTTAACAGTTCCTTTTTTTCTTAGACTACCACTCATTATATATATCTATTTTATAGACATATAAAATTTAGCTGGATTAAAAAAATTTTAAACCTTTATGGAAAAGCACATAATTAAGTCTAATTGGTGATGAAATACATTGAAAGTAGATGATGTAAATCAAATGTTCTGTAATTCTGGTTTCAGAAGAGCAATGAGCCAGTGGAGAGGTTGGCATTTTATGAAAGAATACACCATGAACACTTTTGTATAGGGTATCTTTTTGTGTTTAAATATCAAGAAACAGGTGCAATTTCAGATTATCTGTTGACTGCCTGAATATTCACCAAATGAGGCAATTTTCGGTTTTTCATTTTGGAGGTGGAGTTCCTTCCTTTGCCATGATTTTCCACTGTACCTGGTGAAAGAACAGATTTTCCCTTTATTGAAGGGATTGGCTGGGTGCCCATAGTAAATTGGAAAGAAAGTGGTTTGATGGAAACTGCTTGAGGTTGTAACTTTCAATTTTCCTACTTTTTGTTCTCTCCCTGAGACCTTTGAGTTCATTGTACCTGTAAAAAAGGCGAAGAAGCAGGATGGTAATGAGTTTGGCTGCCTTCATTTCCCCACTCCTGCCACTCAGCGTTTTATTTTTCAATATTTGAAAATTCAGCAGTTTCAAAAGGGTAAATCTATTTAGGGATTACTTTGTTTTTGTATTTTGGGATAATAGATAATGTGGGAGGTTGTACAGATATTTTTTAAACAGTTCAGGGTGTGTGTGTGAGCGCATGTGTGCATGTTTGAAGAGGAATCCAAAACCTTCTAAGGAACTATTATTTGTTACTTTCTTGCTTGACTTTTCAGCGGATTTGGTTGTCCCAGAAATGACACTTATGTAGCCCAAAGAAAAGAAAAGGACATACTTGAAACATTTAATTCTATCTCCATTTTGCAGATACTGTTTATTTTGTAGGAGATTAGGATATTTTTCAGAAATTTTTTTCAGGTAAAACATCCCAAATTACCCATTTATTCATTTAATTATGTCAGTGGTGTAAAGACAATGAGGAAATTAGTATGGAGACTACCACTCTCTATATTTGGAGGCTCAGTAGAATGCATAGTTTATGAAACTAAAACTAAATTTTAGTTTAGTTAACTAAAATTACCTTGCTATTTGGTTTGCTAATTGTCAATGACAAACGGCCTCCAACTCTGTGAGGGGACGCAGAGCTTATTTATCCCTGCTAATTTTCCAAGCCAGTCCATTAGGAAGACACCTCCTGAATTAGGGGCAGGGACCCCCTCTGCCATGTGGGCCTAGTGGCTTCAGGCACATGACCAGATGCTACTCAGTGAGAAAGGAATAAATGGGACGAAAGCTCCTGCACATGAGCTGCCATGGCTTCTGGTGGTCTCTGTGTCTCTCTCTTTGAATGTGTATCACACCTCTTTGAAACCGAGGATCCTTTCAGCAAGTCTGCAGGTCCCAGTGGGGCAGTTTGGGCATGTCTGGTTTTCTTCCATACCACATGTAGGTTCTAGGAACACGTTACTTTCAGAGACCTTTTCTCTGCCTAGATCTTGTCTCCCTCTGTCTATAACCACTTCTTCCTCTACTACAGCCTCCCCATGTTGGTTGAGTATACGCTGAAAGATTGCATCCTTCTAGGATTCCAGGTGGAAGCAGGAAAAAAGTCCCTTCTACTCTTGGATCCTCAAAGTGTAGCTGAGGGAGGGCTGTTTCTAGTACCCATTCTCCCATTCTAGGAATGAAACCAGGTCTATGGGGATGTGTGGGAAGTCATGAAAGAAGACCTCACTTACATCTAACTCTTCTCTTTTTTTCCCTCAGCTCCTTAATCCAGCCCAGGAATGGTTTTAAGGGCTTTCCTTTGCAGTGGAAAATTGCACTTGCATTCATGGCCTCTGTCTTTCTTACTCTACTGCTCACAGGAAAAAACAAACAAACGGATTCCTTAAATTAGTCAGCTTCTGGTTTTTAATGTAAAGGGAAGCTTCTGGAATTTAGGCAACCTTTTATCCTCCTAAGTGTGTGGTCCTTGCTGTTGAGACCTATTGTTTTCATGACCGATACCCTTATTATGACTTAAAAAAGTTGAGGTTGAGCAATGACGCTTTGTTTTCCGCTCTCCAGCAGTGGATGCTTCAGCCTCAACGACTAGCCTCACAGGCGCAACAAGACTTATGCAGGATGGAAGTATATCAGACAATATTAAAAATATTATTCCACGAAACAATACTAGTAATATCAAAAGCCATACTAACACCACCACCACAACTTTACATTTGTGTCAATTTGCATCTTACAAACCATTTTCTCATGAAATGCTTAATTCCTTCCACAGCTTTGCAAAGTACTATAGCTTTTTAAAATTCCTTGTTTTGTATGAGGGGTTTAAGACAGAGACATCAAGGGGAAAGCCCAAGGTCACCTATGTTGTGAATTTCCGAATCTAGACTGGGACTGAGGCATTCTGATTCCAGGTACTCTTTGCATTTTATCAGTCTTGGTTTCTGCATTAATAGGTCTTGTGGCAGCTTGTCTGGGTCATTACATTCTTCTGCTTCATGCTTTTCTAGGCCTAGTAGGCCACTACTCTTCCTTCAGTTCTGACTCCTTCTGTCTATATTGAAACTTGCTCCTCTTCTTTTAGTCTGGATGTCAGCTGCTTGCTCCAACTCATGTCTTGCTTAGTCTCAGATCAGCTAGCATTCCAGACTTCCAGCTGGGCTTCTCACCCTGTCTAATGCTCTTCTGCCTGTTTACTATAGGAGATTATAATCAGATTTCATGAACGATTAATGTAGTGAATAGTGAATAATGCCACTTTCTAAAATACTGAATTCTAATTTTAGAACCTAATATTGAATTAATAGCTTTACATAGAAATCTTTATTGGTATTTTGTGTCCTGTTGATTTCACTCTAGCAAAGAGTTGAGTTGAATTAATGATTTTTGCTGTTCATGGGACAATTGAGGACATATTGGCTCTGAGTAGACTGGGCCAAATGTGGAAATTGTAGAACACATATTCCTAAGTACTGAATCTTTTATGCAATGGAGGATGCACAGTAAATTAGTTGGCCTTGACTCTGGTCCCGCTGCTGCTGCCAACTCACTATTTCACCATCTGAGCAATGGGGCAGTGCAGACTATATACCTCCTTTGCCATGTATTGTTATATTGTTTTACTATTTGCATAGAATCCATTTAAGTAGCAAGATAGAGGATAATACTTAAAACACAAAGTCAACTCATAGATACACCTTGAAATCAATTTCCCATGATACATGCTTAAAGCTCCATAGTTGCTAGGGACTCATTAACCCTGAAACAAATTGGTTGAACTTAACCAAAAATGAATTATGTGTTAAGAAATATGTAATAAAAAACTGTGGATCCGTGACCTACAGAATTAGTGTTATAATTCTTCAGGTTACTGTTATATTTGCCCTTACTCTTCTGTCATAGGGAAATATGGAAATGTCAGGAGTTAGGGGGCATTTGTCTAAAGCTGGCAGCTTAACCACTTCTCTTGGTGGCTTGTAAATAGCTTCAGTTAAAAGGCATCAGGAAACAGAGAAAAACAATCTCAGATGACAATGCCAGCTAAAAAGGAGTGGGACTTTCTAATGAATTTCTGTATCATAAGGTCGTATACCAAGGCCAGCTTTTATACAAATTGTGGCCAAAATGTGAGAATGTAATTACATCAGTGGACAAAGTAGCAAAAGGTTGTGGGGTCGGGAGGATGTATTTTAACAGGGTTCTCTATCACAGAAACAAAGGCAGATGTATTTAGCAGAAATAAAACAAATCAGCAACTGGTTCCCATTACGTGCCAGGAGAGATGAGGTCCTAATAATTACCGAAAATTTGAGTAGACCTCTGAAAGATAGACTCAACTCTGCTAAGAGAACAGATCATGATTTAAGTGAAATAGTTATCAGAATTATTTAACTCCTATAGGGACTAGGGATTTGAAATAGACGGTGAATGAAAGAGATACACTGTCACTTCGGGTAGTTAAAATAATTTAAAGTATTTTGGTTCTTTGGAGTACTGTGTTTTTCATTTTTTTTCTCTTTGGACTCTCAATACACTTTTGCTTTTACGTTTCATCTTTTAATTTGAGGGACAAAATTATAATTTGTTAATACTACAATACTATGTATGTGGTAGGCACTCAATAACTATTTGTTAAATTGAATGAATGATTGAATCAATCAATAATTACAGTGAAAATACAGAGATTACATTATTGTAACACCTCATAGTTTTGTATTTGCTGTGTTTATTGATGGCCAGGCTTAAGGCAAAAATTGATTGAGGTTATGGAGCTTTCAGAGCTGATTTTAGGGTTTGATGTTTCAGAATGACAGTTTGTGGAGAAAGGGATGTACTTACTATTAAAAAGTATAGATGGGTAGCCCCCAATCACCTTTACAATGAAACTTTTTTTGAAATCCTTCATCTTTTATATGTCTTTCTGAAACCTTTTGCTCCGAACAGGGCCAGTTTAGACACTGCTATCATTTAACTGACATTTTCCGTGAGTTATGCTCGTCTGCTAATTTAAAGCCATTTATACGAAGATTGGAGCAGTTTAAGTTATTTCAGAGGCAGCAGGGATTTGAGGTTGGTATAATCTGGCTGTTTGTCTTGTCTGTCATTTGAATAAGAGGTGTGATTTTGGTAGACAGGCATCCTAGAGCCAGTTAGCTACTTTGAGCATTGAAGCCACCATGGCAAAAAGGAGAGTTGCAGACCAACGAATCTTTTCAATTACCCCCCAGGTAACACACTTCAGTTAGTGACCAGATTATTACAAGCAAAAGGCACTCATTTCTAAGACTAAAAATATTGTTCAGGGCTTCCCTGGTGCCGCAGTTGTTGAGAATCTGCCTGCCGATGAAGGGGACACGGGTTCGAGCCCTGGTCTGGGAAGATCCCACGTGCCGCGGAGCAACTGGGCCCGTGAGCCACAATTACCGAGCCTGTGCGTCTGGAGCCTGTGCTCCGCAACGAGAGGCCGCGATAGTGAGAGGCCCATGCACCGCGATGAAGAGTGGCCCCCGCTTGCCACAACTAGAGAAAGCCCTCACACAGAAACAAAGACCCAACACAGTCATAAATAAATAAATAAATTTTAAAAAAAAGGAATATTGTTCAGTCATGACAACATGTGTAGAAAGGAAAGAAGCATCACATAAACTCAAGGGAGGAAATAACAAATACATGTAGAAAAGGCCACTGTGGCTTTCTAATGTGCACGTGGAACACAAACCAGCAAGACTTTAGCAGGAGCTGGGAGGACAGGCAGGGATTGAATAAACTGACTGGAGGAATCTGATGGTAAAAGTTAATAGGTGTCGGTAGACACAAAGCAGAAGGTACAGAAATGGATATTTGTTTTGCCAGGTTCCATGTTCTTTCACTTGTGTTCTCGCATTTAATCTCTGTAACAGCTTTGAGAAGTGGGACTTATTAGCTCTATTTATCTTGTTGTGTACAAAAAGAAATTGAAGCACACAGAGATTGAATAACTGACCTAAATTTGAGCTGTTGGTAATAGAGCCAGGATTTGAATCCAGGGGTGATTCCTCATCCCCACCTCTGAAGCATCTCACACGATGAATGTGTCCCAGTTGATGCTCTGCTCTTTGTAGTTTCCCCTGACTTTTCTTGAGTCTGTAAGTCAGATTTCCTGAGAAGCTTGAACTTTCTTGTCGCAAGAACTATATGCCTCTTTCTGGCTACCAGTATATACCTTGTCCTCCTGCCCTGAGCCAGGGGCACACGATCCAGACTAAGGTCAGGTTCATCACCACAGTGTTCCTCCTGTCAGTTTATTTAACCCCTGCCTGTCCCTTCGAGCTCCCTCTGAAGTCCTGTACTCTATACTTTCAAGGTTTCGTCTCTGGCTCTTTTTATTAGCTTCTTTGAGCCTGGATTCTTGTTACTCTCAGTCTCTGGGTCACTTCTGTGTTCTAACTAAAGTTCTTGCTCCTTGTTCCCTGTACCCTCACTGTGTGTTTATACCACCCACACTATGCTAAAAGCCCATACCTGTGAGGTCCTTTGTTCCCTCCCTGCTCCTGCTCACCTGTGCCAATCTCCTGCCTCTCTAATCTGGGCCACATACTTCACCTGCCTTTGCCAAGGCCCCTGGACACCAGATGTCTCCTGACATGATGCATGAGGATGGGTGTTATTCCTGTGCATATTATCCTTCCACAAGTGCATGCAGATTTGGATAAAAATACAATGTAATTTGGGCTTCCCTGGTGGCGCAGTGGTTGAGAGTCCGCCTGCCGATGCAGGGGACGCGGCTTCGTGCCCCGGTCCGGGAAGATCCCACATGCCGCGGAGCGGCTGGGCCCGTGAGCCATGGCCGCTGAGCCTGCGCGTCCGGAGCCTGTGCTCCGCAACGGGAGAGGCCACAACAGTGAGAGGCCCGCGTACCGAAAAAAAAAAAAAAGAAGAAAAGACAATGTAATTAAGCAAATAGTACCACCCAGTTGTATTCATTTGGCATGGCATTCTTTAAGATATTTTGTTGGATGTAACTAATACAATTTACCAATTATTATTATTATTATTTTTTTCGGTACGCGGGCCTCTCACTGTTGTGGCCTCTCCCGTTGCGGAGCACAGGCTCCGGACGCGCAGGCTCAGCGGCCATGGCTCACGGGCCCAGCCGCTCCGCGGCATGTGGGATCTTCCCGGACCGGGGCACGAAGCCGCGTCCCTTGCATCGGCAGGCGGACTCTCAACCACTGCGCCACCAGGGAAGACCACAATTTACCAATTTTATAATCTCAAAATTATAACTTACATAAAAAAATCAATTAACACTAATACAATTTGTTTCTTCACTTTAGGAGTTATGCTCTCTACTAGGTCATGAAGCAAGCGAATATATGCCAACAAGGAATAAGCATAAAATGTTTTATTGTGATGATTATAAGGCTTATAATTTCAAGATTTTAAATAAATTACCTGTGTGGCTAGCATTACTCTAAAGTTCACCTGAACAACCACATGGTTTTTGACCTAGAAATTGTGATTGTTATTAGCAGAATTGTTCTCAGCATCACTTTTACTCATGCACTAGGTAAGTGTGTATGTGTACTATTCAAGCTTTCTTAATCTGTGCTTGATTTATTATTAAATATTTATGCCTCTGTGTGCAAAAATAAAAGGAGAAAAATAAAACTTACCGATAGTGTGTGGTACAATAATTTTTAAAATTGTTTCAGTTACCAGTTATATACAGTTGTCCCTCGGTATCCATGGAGGATTGGTTCCATAATACCCTGCAGATACTAAAATCAGTAGATGCTCAATTTCCCTGTATAAAATAGTATAGTGTTTGTATATAACCTACACACACCCTGCCGTGTACTTTAAATGATCTCCAGATTACTTATAATACCTGATACAATGTAAATGCTGTGTAAATAGTTGCTGGTGTGTGGCAAATTCAAGTTTTGCTTTTTGGAACTTTCTGGAATTTTTTTTTTTTCAAATATGTTTGATCTGTGATTGGTCGAATCTTTGGATGTGGAACCTGCGGATATGGAGGTGTGAATGTATTAGTGATGAGAGGACAGTGAAGTTTTTAGCACAAATGAAATAGTCTGAGGGTTGTGCGAGCTTAATGTCCCAGTGCTGTAACAACTCCTTTCTCTTTCATTCAAGAAAGCATTTCAGAATGGATGTGAATGACAGTGGAATTATTACAGGGAAATCCACAGTGGTTGATCATGTACTAACTTTAGCACATTGGTACTTGTACTTTTATTAGAATCCAGATATTTTTGACATCTCACTGTTGATCAACATATTAGTGTATCTTAATACTGAGGGTAAGACCTCAATTCTGGCTGTTGATGCTTAAACTCACAGTGCTTGCTAGAATTTTCCAGTTTTTTCAGACTTTGGCTCTTGCCTCTTTTAACCTTTTTCCTTTTCAGTAACCAAAATATGTTGGTATACCATGTTGGAAAAGGGTGAGAAAAATGAGACCAAAACTCATTACATTTTACTGATTCCTCCCAGACAATATTGATTAGGTTAAGTTTCATCAAGAATCTTTTTGTTTTGGTCATCAATATTGTCTTATAGTAGTAGGGTCAAGGAAGGAAATACAAGGGTCTTTTTTTTTTTTTTTTTTTTACAATGGTATTTTGAAGTTAGAATGTTAATAGAAAGTTTTCAGCTGTAGGACCCTGTATGTGACTGTGTATATAAAAAAACCTGTATGTAAAACAGTGACCTGGCATCCTGATCCATTATGGGCAGAGCAATCTTTCAAAATACAAAATGGATCTTGTCACTTCTCTGCTCATTAGCTTTCAGTGGCTGTCATTGCTTACAGAATAAAGACAGAAACCTTTACCATAGTCTACCTTTTTACTCTCCTCTAACACCTCCTTCGTTTTATACATGTCTGTGCTCTGGACACACTGTCCGCTTTTCAGTGTCTTGAATGTCACTGTCTTGTACCACAGGACCTTTACAAATGCTGACCCCTCTACTTGATCCTTTTACTTTTTTCTTCCGTGCCATTCATCGCTCAAATCTGAGCTCAGGAAAGACTTTCCCAAACTCATTCTCATTGGTCCAGATCATCCCCTTCAACTAAATATTCTTTTTTTTTGGTTGGGTTGGGTCTTTGCTGCTGCGCGCAGGCTTTCTCTAGTTGTGCCGTGCGGGCTTCTCATTGCGGTGGCTTCTCTTGTTGCGGACCACGGTCTCTAGGTGCGCTGGCTTCCGTAGTTGTGGCGCACGGGCTCAGCTGCTCCATGGCATGTGGGATCTTCCCGGACCTGGGCTCAAACCGGTGTCCCCTGCATTGGCAGGCGGATTCTTAACAATTGTGCCACCAAGGAAGCCCCAACTAAATATTCTTTTTATTGACATCACAATTTTCATTTTTTAATATGTGATTCTGTGATTGATACTTACTTCCCCCTCTTGGTGGGAGCGCCAAAGGCTTTGTCTGCTTTTTGTTCACTATTGTTTATTTCCAGTGCCTGGCACATAATCTTCTCTGAATGAATAAATAAGTGAGTAGATAAGGCAAAACAATATAAAAATGGCTGGTGATGCATTTGAGAGCTTGTTTAGTTCCAGCTTGGAAGCACAGCCATAGGTAAACTTCAGCCAAAGAGTGGCCCTTGTCTACCTGAGAAGGACATCTGCCTTTTGGATTGAGATTCAGTAGTGCTGCCCGTGGAGTTGCCAGGGAGGAAGAGGTTGCTTGCCTTGGCATCCAGAATGTCTGTCAGTTGCCCTTTCAACCAATGATTCAATTTTTGATCTTTGAATTGCTATTGGAAGCCAAACAATCTGTTGTTGATAGGGCGAGAATTATTTTATTATAAAATACATTCTGTTTGTTTAGCACATCTTAGGTCTCAGTTGTATGAACTCATTTAGTCCTCATGACCACTCGAGGATAGAGACAGAGCTGGTATCATTAACAAATGGAATAACTGTTCCATATTGGTTATGTAACTTACCCAAATTATGCCCTAAATAAGCAGTTAGGGGCCTTCAGACTTCAGAACCTATTATTTTGGAACAGGAAGTCAGTGAAACTTCATTTGGTAGCTCCTTGCCCCCTAGTGAAGATAAATGACAAATGTCAGGATAAGCTGGATGTAGTTTATATTACAGGGTTTCAGAAATTGGAGATCCTTTGCTCTCTTTTGAAATACCATGTTACACAGAGATATTTGAAGAGCCCTTTCTGGTTTCTGACAATAATTTTCTCTTTATCCTTCCTAACCCCCAAATCTCTCTTCTAATTATCTCCCTAAGAAACCAAACTCTACTAATTACTTTCCACTGATTTCTGCTCTGGAGCTTTATGTGTGTTTTGGGTGCTTAAGTCTACTTCATGATAACAATAGGAAAAGGGATTTTATCTGTATTTTGGTCCAGTGTCCTGAAAAATATGTCATTTGTCACTATAAATCTTATTTTGAGGGCTTTTATGAAAATCTTAAATCTTCTTGCATTATGAAACTAACATACATCATATAAAAATAAATAAATATAAATAATTCATATTCCATATTTGAATTTATAACATTTTGTATAATTTCTACCAGGAAATTAAAAATTATTTTAAAATATTTTTAATAGCTTTATAACATTTCATCATCTGAGTATAATATACTTTAACCATCCTTGTAATTTTTTGATACTTAGATTCTTTCCAATTTCTCATAATCATAAATAAACATTCAAAGTGTTGAATAAACATCTTTGCCCAAACCTCTGGTTATTTTCTTAGGATAATTGCTTAGAAGTTGAACCATCAGTTTCATCATCCTTCTAAAACATGCAGTTGGAAACAAAAATAAAATAGTACCAGTGGGTTCAAAGTAAAAATTGAAAGCATTTTTTAACCTTCATAAAAAAAACTCAAAATAAGTCGTAGACCTCCATGTAAAATGCAAAACTATAAAACTTCTGGAAGATAACATAAGAGAAAATCTAGATGACCATAGGTTTGGCAATGACTTTTAAAATACAATACCAGAGGCACAATTCATTAAAGAAATAATTGATAAGCTGGACGGAATTAAAATTATAAACTTTTGCTCTGCAAAAGACATTGTCAAGAGAATAAGGTAAGCCAGAGACTGGGAGAAAATATTTGCAAAGGACACCTCTGACAAAGGACTGTTAATACAAAATATACAAAGAACTCCTAAAATCCAATAATAAGAAAATGAACAATCTAATAGAAAAATGAGCAAAAGATCTGAACAGACACCTCACCAAAGAAAATACATAGTTGGCAAATAAACATGTGAGAAGATACTCAACATGGTATGTCATTAGGTAATTGTAAATTAAAACGACGAAACACCACTACATGCCTATTAGGATGGCAAAAATCCAAAACACTGACAACACCCAAGGCTGATGAGGACTGGGGGCAACAGTAACTCTTATTCATTGCTAGTGGGAATACAAAATAGTACAGCCACTTTGGAAGACAATTTGGCATTTTCTTACAAAACTAAAATACTCTTATAAGATCCAGTAATTGTGTTCCTTTGTATTTACCCAAAGGAGTTGAAAACTTATGTCTACAGAAAAATCTACACACGGCTATTTATAGAAGCTTTATTCATAACTGCCAAAACTTGGAAACAAACAAGATGTCCTTCAAAATGTGAATTTATAAACTAATTGTGGTACATCAAGACAATGGAATATTATTCAGTGGTAAAAATAATTGATTCTTAAGCTATGTAAAACCATGGAGAAGTCTTAATTGCTTATTACTGAGTGAGAGAAGCAAATCTGAGAAGGCTACATACTATAAAATTCCAAATATATGATATTCCTGAAGAGGTAATGCTATGGAGACAGTTAAAAAATCAGTGTTTGCCAGGGCATGGGAGTGGGAGGAGGGATGAACAGGTAGATCACAGAGGACATTTAGGGCAGTGAAACTCTTCTGTATGATATTGTAGTGGCGGATACATGTCATTATACATTTGTTCAAACTCACAGAATGTAGAATGCCAAGAGTGAACCCTAGCGTAACCTATGTACTTTGAGTGATAATATGTCAATGTTGGTTCATCGATTATTATAAATGTACCACTCTGGTGCAGGGCTGCTGTGTGTGCATGGGGTGGAGGCAAGGGGTTATGCAAACTCTTTGAACTTTCCACTCAATTTTGCTGTGAAGCTAAAACTGCTCTAAAAATAGAGTCTATCTGAAAAAAAGCTCCTTCCCCTTTCCCCCTTTCTACAGGCTCATTCATTAGAGAAAAAAAAAAAATCCATCTTTGGCCATTTCTCATTTCTCTTCTTAGTTTTTCTGGTAGTTGTAAGATGCTTATATTTTTAGTCTTCAATTTCTCAGCTTGGGAAGTTTCTATTGATGCTATAGTAAGAAAGATGAGGAATTCAGCTCACATTATTATCCCCTGCCAATTTTTTTTGGGTATATGGTTTTCCTATTAGTTTCCTTTGTAGCTTTTAAACTAAATTTTGGTAACTTAATTTTAATGTGTTGTACTTTTTGGGGTAGTGTTATATTTGTCTTTCCTCCTTAATATTTTCCCCATTGACATGAAAACCACCTCAGAGATGAATAGGCATGGTGGTGGGGGAGGGATGCAGTAACTCAGGGCAGCGCTGTGTGGAAAGAAGGGAGGGAGATGGCACTCTTAGCCTCTAGCAATGTCAATTCAAAACAACGGTTACACATAGAAAAATAGTAGGGGACATAAGTAGTACTTCCCTTGCCTCCTGTCCCAGCCTTCCACTACCATGAGAAACATGTGGTTCTGTAAGAAATGCCCAAAGGAGGGCCTGGGATGCCCCCATATACGTACGTAGTGATAATCACTCAGTTTGTGGTATACCTTTTAAATGCAACAGACTATCATAAAGCATTTCTCCTAATCATAACTTTTTAGTTCTTGCTTAGTTTCTACAGAATTGTATAATAGTTTACTTAGCCATTTGCTGATTGATTATCCCTGAGAGCTTCTGGGCCCTGTTTTCTTCTTTCTTAGTGTATTCTCTGTAGTTGGTCTTACCTTCAGTATGCTGGTGACTCCCAAATCTTAACTCTGGTCTAGTCTTTGATCACCCAAGTGCCTCAACCTTATGAAATTCAAAACTGTACTTATCCTTTCTTTCCAGAACTTGTTAATCTTCCACATTATAATGAATGGCACCACCATCAAATAATTGCGTAGGTAAGAAAATTAAGTGTCAACCTTGACTCTTCCATCTCCTTAATCTCCCCACATCTACTTGGTCATCAAGTTCTATTGATGCTCCCTGCTACTTTTTTTATTTTATTGTTTCATTCACTTTTCTCTGTCTCTATCATTGTTATCCTTCCTTGCCCAGGGCACCGTTGTTTCTCAACCGGATTGTTGCAGCTGCTTTCTGTCTGGTTTCTCTGCCTTCAGTGTTACTCTCCTGAAATTTATTCATTGTGCTGCAGCCAGAGTGATCTTCCTAAAATACCAATTCAGTCACTGTTAGTCTCCTTCTTAAACCATATGTATGTATGTAACTATCTATGTAACATATATATACATATATATGTCTCTCTCTCTCTCTCTCTCTCTCTCTATCTATCTATCTATCTATCTATATATATATATATCATGGTTCTCCAGAGAACAGAACTAATAGGATATATGTAGATATATAAGAGGAGATTTATTATAGGAATGGCTCATATGGTTATGGAGGTGCTGTCTGCAGCTGAAGAACCAGGAAATTGGTGGTGTAATTCAGTCTGATCCTGAAGGCCTGAGACTCAGGGGCCTGATGGTGTAAGTCTCAGCTTGAGTCCAAGAGCTTGAGAACCAGAGGCACTGAAGAATGAGGGCAGGGGAAGGTGGACGTTTCAGTTCAAGCAGAGAGAGTGAATTCTCCATTCCTTTGCCTTTTTGTTCTACTTAAACCCTCAGCAGAGTTGATGTGGGTCATCTGCTTTTCTCAGTCTACTGATGCTAATGCTTATCTCTTTTTGAGACACCCTCAGAGATGCACCCAGATGTAGTGTTTTACCAGGTCTCTGGGGATCTCTAAGCCTATTAGGTCAACACATAAAATCAGCCATCACATTATGAATACACACACAGACACATGCACCATTGATGACAGGTGCTTGCAGACCTCGTTAACCTCATCTCTTGCAAGAAGAATTTCTTTCTTTTCCTTCACTCTACCATGCTCTTTTGCTTCTGGAGTGTAACACAGGTTATTTCTTTTGCCTGGACTATTCCTCCTGTGCCTCTTTAATTGTTAATTCTTTCTCATCTTTAGTATCTCAACCTGGCTTACTTATTTCTTTGTCTGTGAATGCTTTCTTAATCAGTAAAGTCTGGAATGGGTACCATTCCTAGGTGCTCCAAGGGAAACATTTCTACTTCTTCCATCAGAGTACATCTTATGCTGTGCAGTAATTGTTTGCGCATTTGATCCTCCTGGGCTGTGAGTTCTGTATATATATATGAATATACACCAGTATTCACATTCATATATTCATGTTGTTGAATGAACACTTGGATATGCATGAGAAATGGAAAGATTCCATCTAGCATCTATGCAGGGCTTTTGGTGTTACAAGGAAGTCTGTGGGAGGAAAAGCAAGAAAAACAGGAACATGGATGTAAACATTTAATAAGTAAAGGTAAAGTTTTCAATTGCTGCTTCTACTTGAAGTGCAAAGGTGTGTAATAAATAATATTCCCCTTGAACTTTTATAAATTAATTAATTTCCCTGAATCTTAATTCATAAAATAGAAATATTTAATTATGAAAATCATTCATGTAGTCCAACACCTAATTTTAAAAGTGAGAAAATGAGGGTCAGAGAGGTTAAGTGACTTGTTTTAGAAACAGAATCAGAACCCTATTCCAGTTCTCTTGACTCTCAGGCACTATGTATGATTTTAAACACCCATAAAATGTCTAGCATTGTGCTTCCTATACAGGATTATTCAAGTTTCCAATTTAGGCACTATGGAAAAATGGCCATAATTCTTTTAGGCTAGGAGGGAATCACTTCAGTACATATAAGATGTTGATGAACAACAAAATGTTAATCACTAGTTAGGCAGGAGTGATCTAGTTAGTTCCTGGGAGAATCTGGTGAATGTTGGGACACCTCTGCATACAATGAAATATTTATTAGTACATCATTGGAAACACTGTGCTTTTATTTTGGGGAAGGGAACATCAGTACACAGCTTTTCCCATATATCCTTCTTTCTGGGGCTCATTTAATATTGACTTCAGTTTTATAATTTATGTCCTCACCTAACTCATACAGGTTCAGAGACTCCCTCTAGAAACTTGTATAACATCATTTCATGCCTGCTCATCTGCTGTGCCCAAATAATTTTCATAACTCAAACTTTTTGAAACTGCAGTGTGATATTTTAAGGCCTTACTGAATTATATACTTTATATTAAACAATTCAGATTGGTTGTGTGTTCTGTTAGTAGAACAGGGTGGATGTTTCTGGATGTTCAAAAACACACCAAATTAAGTTGGTACTTTTTTATAGTTTAGTAATCACTGACTGAAAACATGTAGGCTGACTACCTCCTCAGGGACTAGGAAGAACAGCTTGTGATCATTTTATATTAAAAAATGAAAATTGGTTATAAAAAATAAGAAAATTGCCCACTGTAGGTAATAACTCCGTACACGTTTTATTTTTATAACTTACTCCTCATTGTTCTGTGAAGTAGGAAGATTTGAAGTAGATGGTTTTTGAAGCATATCAACTCACGCTGACATGATAGGTCATAATGACATCCCTCATGATGCCATCTGCAGATCTCAGAATAAACGCTGGCAGAGCTCCCACATAAGGTGTAGTGTTTACTCATTGATCTACAAAGGGTATGCTGCTGCCAAACACCCATTTGTGCCTGGATCTGAGCATGAATCTTCCTAACTCCAGATCATTTGATTTGGATTCACCGTTGAAAACCTGGCTCAGGAGAGGGTATTTGCCTTACTTCAATCCACAGGCTTTTGTTAACTGCAGCTGCACATGCGAAGTAATTGAATTTGAGAGTTAGGAACTCCTGGTGAGACCTGTGGAATCTCCTGCATTTTTTACCCTTCTTTAGATGAGGAAGGAAATAAGGACAATAACCCACTGAACTTGTGGGGTTTGGTCCAGCAACCAAGTGTTTGGACATTCTTGTTTGGAGCACAGGTATAATAACCATGTTGGAATGACTTTCTGAATGCACAACAGCTTGGGTATCTAAGGTAGTGAGAGTGTACCTGAGATTGTACTTTTTGGCTGGTGAGGTCTTTTATGCGCTGAGATTGTCTTCTTTATTATATCATATGACCTTGAAAGCCTTCTTAAATGAAAGACAAACACACATACATGCTGTTGTTTATAGCTTTCTTTTTCCTTCTTTTTTTCTTTTGGCCACGAGCAAGGATAAATCCTTCCTTCGGAATGATACCCTGATTTCCGTTGAGAGAACTGTCCTCTCTCATTTCATGTGGTGTTGCTGGGATGGTAAATTTTCAGGTGGCTGTCTGCCTCCATGGAATCTGAAAAAGCCTCCTGCCCTCTGCTCCTAGGGGCTGACAAGTGACCTAGCCCTGGCAATCAGATTCTTTCTCTCTCTCTCTTGAGTGATTTAAGGACACAAAGTACAGTTGGACATCATTCATCATGGGGAGCAGCTGCAGCAGCATCCTGGTCCAACTGCAACAATGAGCTTGTTGTGTTTCCTACTTCTTGGCTCCTGGGATTCCCTTGCTTGCTGCATGGTGCTAAACCTGCTCCTCCAGGCTCCTGTTGGATCTGTGACACCCTCCACCCACGATATGGTTGCTTTTGATTAAGTTAATCAATGTCCATTCTGTTGCTTACAATCCAGAACACTGATGCATGTGTCCAAGTCTGGTGGTGTTAAATGAGCTCCACTTATATTTATCAGTGTGGTACTGGGAGGAATTTTCACTGGACATTTGCTAGTTTTAATTACTCTTCCAGTCATTCCCATTAAATTAATTCTCTCCAGCAGCACCTATACTCTTTGCCACTCAACAGATTAAGAAATTCCTGTCTTGGGACTTTCCTGGTGGCACAATGGTTAAGAATCCACCTGCCATTGCAGGGGACACGGGTTCGAGCCCTGGTCCAGGAAGATCCCACATGCCGCGGAGCAACTAAGCCCGTGCGGCACAACTACTGAGCCTGTTCTCTAGAGCCACTGAGCCCGTGCTCCACAACTACTGAAGCCCATGCGCCTAGAGCCTGTGCTGCACAGCAAGAGAAGCCACTGCGATGAGAAGCCCGTGCACCACAATGAAGAGTAGCCCCTGCTCACTGCAACTAGAGAAAGCCTGCGCACAGCAACGAAGAACCAACACAGCCAGGAAAGAAAGAGAGAGAAAGAAGGAAGGAAGGAAAGAAAGAAACGAAGGAAGGAAGGAAGGAAGAAAGAAAGAAAGAAAGGGAAATCCCTGTCTTCCCTGGGCTCAATAAAACATGGAATGAATTCCTCTATAATGAGATCACTCTGAATGTCGATAATGTCTTTATGACTGTGACATAAAGAAAGGTAGGGTGATTTTTATATCCCAGATACCCATGAGCACACATGTAACGTACCTCCTACTGCCAGGATTCTCCCTTGCCTGGAGAGTAGCGTGCATTGTTGACCTACTGCTCCAATAAATGCAGCGATTTTCTAATATGAAGAAGTATATGTTATCAAGGTATGTTGTTTTCTTAAGGGAATGCTGTTACACCTTGACTCCTCAAGAGGATATCTCTTTCCCAGAACTTAGTTATCAATAAAACTGGAGAGAGAGAGAAAACAAGATCCATCCTCCTTTGAACGTAAAAGTACAGGGCCTATCAGTGGGGCTGTCAGGATGGCACACACCTCTGGGGCCTGCTCCTCACGGTCCCCAGTTCAGGTTTCATGTCTTGCAGACCAAGTTGTTACCTGGTTTGGATAACAGTCAGGGACATGGTGAGAGGTTTAAGTAAAATAGCATGCTTTCCATTTGAAGAGTGGTGTTATTTGAGACAGGTTCCCCATATTAATTTCCACTGGCAATGGTAGCCTTTCTAGGCCATAAAAAGGAACGAAATTGGGTCATTTGTAGAGACGTGGATGGACCTAGAGACTCATCCAGAGTGAAGTAAGTCAGAAAGAGAAAAACAGATATTGTATGTTAACGCATATATGTGGAATCTGAAAAAATTGGTATAGATGATCTTATTTACAAAGAAGAAATAGAGACAGATGTAGAGAACAAATGTATGGGTACCAAGGGGGAAAGGGAGAGGTGGGATGAACTGGGAGATTGGGATTGACATATGTACACTATTAATACTATGTATAAAATAGATAGCTAATGAGAACATGCTGTATGGCACAGGGAACTCTACTTAGTGCTCTGTGGTGACCTAAATGGGAAGGAAATCCAAAATAGAGGGGATATCTGTATATGTATAGCTGATTCACTTTGCCGTACAGTAGACACATAGTATTGTAAAGCAACTATACTACAATTAAAAAAAAAAAACTACCATGAAATGGATTTTCGTGTTAGGATAGTTGATCAAGTAAAAATAAATTTTATGAACTTCTGTTTCTGCAACTGTTTATCAATTCACATTTAAAGAGCTAATAAAATAGTTTTTTCTTAAAAAAAATAGGGTTATTGCATTTGAAAGCAAAAGGGGCCTGAAAATCATCCATGTACAATTATCTCATTTCATCAGCAAGAAAATTGAAGTCCATAAAGGTTATGTGATCTAGCTAATATTGTATGGTTGGTTACATAACCCTCATCCTTCTCACTGTCTTGTAATAAACTCATTCTCGCCTCTCAAAACTGGGTGATGCCCAGCTACTAACAGGCCAGCTCTCCAGTTGCTTCCAGGGTAGAAGATTTTGTGTTCTGTCATTCTCTTGCATGCTGAATTGTTTGGGAATATCTGTTAGCTGGTTTGATATCTAGAGAGAGAAATGGGTGGGTCTTTTTTGTTAATATTCTTATCAGTTCTAGAAATTATTTGTGGACATAGGGTTATTAAACACTATAATTCAAATGTACTTCCCCTTACCCCACAGACGTTTTTTGAAACTGTGCTGTCAGCTTTTAGGTACCCAAGTGTGATACGGTAAGAAATATTTGGTCTTTCTTCCAGATTCCTGGCACATAGCTCCTAAAACCCTTATTATCTGTGGAGTGATCAGAGTATCTTTTGTCTCCTAACAAAATGACTGATGGCTGGGGACCCCAGAGAGCTTCAGGTTGGGGGTTGGTCACCAGAAAGACCAAGGCATAATTAGAGGGTTGCAACTTTCAGTCCAACCCCCAACCTTCAGGGAGGGGAGGGGGTTGGGATTTGAATCAGTCACCAGTGGTCACCAATGGCCAGTGATTTAATCAATTGTGCTTATGAAATGAAACTTTCATAAAACCGCTAAACAACAGGGTTTGGAGAGCTTCTGTGTTGGTGAACACGTTGAGGTACTAGGAGGGTGGTGCATGTGGAGAGGGCATGGAAGCTCTGCGTCCACCCACCCCTATGCATCTCTTCCATCTGACTGTTTCTGAGTTGTATCCTTTATTATAAACCAGTAAATGTAAGTAAAGTGTTTCCCCGAGTTCTGTGAGCTCTTCTAGCAGACTACTGAACCTGAAAGGGGGCTTTGTGGGAACCCTCAGCTTTGTAGCCCAAGGGACAGAAGTGTGGGTACCCAGAGCACCCAGTCCTTGCAACTGCATCTGAAGTGGGGGTAGACTCCAGGGACTGAGCCCTTAAACCTGTGGAGTCTGTGCTAACTGGGTGGTTAGTGTCAGAATTGAATTGCAGGACACCCATTTTGTGTCTAGAGAGTTGGAGAACTGGTTAGTGTGAGGAAAAGCCCCACACATTTGGTGTCAGAAGTATTGTGAGTAGAAACGGCATAGACCAGTTCCCGTTTGTAACACTCTAGGGAAGTTTTCTATCTAAAATTTTTCTATCTATGGGAAATACTTGTAAAAGGAAGGTTCTTTCAATATTGTTAATAATCTTTATCTATTTGAAAACTCTTACACATTATATTTTCTTGGAGCAGATAATACATAATAATATGGTCAATAAGACCTGGAATTTATTAAGTGTTTACTATGTGCCAGGCACAATGCCAAATGCCAAATGCTGTGTATGAATTATTTCATGTAATTCTCAGAGCAACTCCATATGGAAGGTAATTTCACAGATGAAAGAACTAAGGTTCAGAGAGGTTAAATAATTTGCCTCATATTACCCAGTTAAAAAGGAGCTGGAGCCGAAACTCTTAGGAGAAATGACATGTCTAGGACAAGCTGTAGTGGTTTCTCTTCTTGGCTTTTGGGGCTGTAGACATTTAAAAGAAATGCGGATTGTTAAAGGCTCACAGAGGATTTTAGGGGAATAAAATGTATGTAGCCAGATGCTAGATTATTAGGGAGGATGATTGGTGGGGTGGGCAGTATATCTGTGTCCGTGTAACAACAAGGGAAGAATGCTGGAAGGAATAGGGCTTCCCTTAAGCCCTAAGTTTAGACCAGCCAGGGAGAAATTGGCCACACAGAGTGTGTTTATTTGTCCAGCATTTTACTTATCGCTCTGTATGTCCTTTACTTGTTTTATTTCATCTGGAGCTTACATTCCTACAGGCTAGTTGTTGTCTTGATCTAAATTGCTTTGCACACCAATCAGCACAGTTTCTTGATGATGAATTTCACAAAACACAGTGGGTATGGACATTCTCTTTGCATTTGGGTTTGATTCTTATTTCCTACTTTTACCTGCTGGGTGTCCTTTGTCATAAAAATTTATCATTCAGGGCCTCAATTTCCCTCTTTATAATTTGGGAAAAATTGTACCATCCACTTCATAGGCTTGTGAGACAAGGGATGTAGGGGCTTCTGGTGCCTGACATGTAGTAATGGCTATAAAAAGCATCTAGTGCTACCGCTGCCCCCACTGGCGCTTCTGTAATGAAATAAAGTGGGCCGTTTAAAAGAATTGATAAGCCAGGGTTTAAGAATTTACAGTGCTTCTTAGGGTTTGGGACCTCGGAAGCCTGGAGGAGAGAATATTGAACGTCCTTTACTTAGAGGGAGCAGGTGTTTGAACTCAGTAACCACGTTTTCTACCATCCTTAAATTCCCCTTACACCTGATCTAGAGAAGCAATGAAGCAGAGCTGCGTAAAGGTGAGGGCAGATCAGAGAATACGGCTACCGCTGCTAGTTAAGATTTGGATATTGGCTCTAATTGGCCCCATGGCAGCCACTTTCCGTAAACGTATTTATTGGAACAGCCGTGTTATCCTGAGTATTCTGTCCCCTGCCATCTGCTACCAGAGGATGTGTACTTTTTCCTAGCAGAGGATGAGAAGAATTTGGACCAAGAAACAGCTGAATGCAGTAGCAAAGTGTATATTGAAAGAGTCAAGGAGACAAGGTAGAGTGGCTTGGTGTGGGGATAGTTGTATTTCAGGTTAGAGAAGATTTCTAGGAGAATTAACATTGGCTGAAGTACTCTGAGTTTAACTCATGCCGTTAAATGTAAATTTATAGTCATGTATTATATACAAAAAATGAGTTACCAGGTGCGCCACATAGCCTGCCTAATCTGACCCCGTCTACGTTTCCCACCTCCTCTCCCACCACTCTGGTTCCCCCACACCACGCCTGCTTTTAGTTTCTTCAGAAAGCTCTTTCCCGCTTCAGGGTCTTTGCATATCTTGTTCTCTGTGCCTTGAGCCTTGACCTCCAGCTCTTCCCTTGGCTACTCCTTTTGCTTATTCTTCTGGTCTCCGCTCAAATATTAGTTCTTCAAAGAAGCATTGGTCTCAAATATAATTTAGGTTTCTATACTTGTAATGGTTATTTCTGATAAAATAATGAAAATGAGGCAGAAAAAGGAGTTCATTGGTCTCTGAACCGGGGAGCCTAGGGATGGATCTGGAGCTTCAGGCATGACTGGGTCTAGGGACTTAAAAACCACACCTCTTAGGTTCTGGCTCTCTTCTGCCCCTCCCTCCTTTCAGCTTGGTGACACACTGTTGAACTCATTCTTCCCATCTGGGGACTGACTCTGTCACGTGGTTGGGAGACTGGAGGTCACAACCTCCTTTCCGGAGACCACTTCACATCCCTCTTTTATGGGGCTGCAAGACCTGGGTTGGGGGTTGGGCATGGAGCCCTGTTTTTGAGGCATTCTCCCAGGATGGTGTGGAAAACATGCTGGTGTGTGTGAATGGGGTGGGGTGGGGGAAGGGGTACGGAAGGAAGGAACAGGGAAGAATGCATATTGGAAAGATAAATGCAACACATCTCCACTCTTGTTTCCCTCATGTTTTTTTCTCATAGAATACAGTTCTTTTTCCTCACAGCCCTTGTCCAGTTTGAAATTTGAAATGTCCAGTGTACTTTGTGTGTTGATTTGGTTAATAGCTGCTGCAGACTCCTCCAAGTTGGCTGTGTTCCCAGTGCCTGTGACTGGCACACAGTAGGAGCTTGGTAATTACATGTGGAATGAATTAAATAGTCAAGGAAATGAGAGTGTCGCCAAAGGAGGGAGATGGGTGTGTTGTAACCGTTTCTTTATACCTAAAGAAGCTCTGGAGTGCTTTTTGGGCAACTTGGTCATTTCATTGATTGACAGACACGTGAGTTGAGGGCTAGAGTAGGGCAGGTGTTGCTAAAGTGTGGTGCCCAGACCAGCAGCATCAGCATCACCAGGGAACTTGCTAAAAATGCAAATTCTTAGGCTTAGGTGGGCTAAGCCTCCTGAATCAGAAACTCTAGGGATAGGATCCAGAACTCTGTGTTTTAACAAGCTCTCTGGGTGATTTTGTTGCTAGGTAATGTTTGAGAATCGCTGGAGTAGGGGATAGGAAGGAGCAAGGTCACACTTACACAGTTGTATCCTATAAAAATTACTGGCAGAGGCTCCTGTCTGGGTTTTTTGAAACTCCTTTTGAGCAGAAAGAAGGCAGTAGAGTATAATGTTTAGGAGGTCTTGAGCCAGGTTCTGTTTTAGAATCCTGGGTCCTCCGTTAATTATTTGTACAACTCACTCAGTCTCTCTAAGCCTCTAATTCCTGATCTATAAAATAACCACAACAAATAGTATCTAACTCATGGAATTGCTCTGAAGATTAAAAATGGTAATGATGATGGTAACTGACATTTATTAAGACCTTACTAAGTGTCTAAACACAGTGTCGAGCTTTTTACAAGTGTTACCTTACTCATTGCACACAAAGCACAGTGCCTGGCACATGGCTAACGTTTATTGAATGCTTACTGTTATTGCTTATAAATGGAAAGTGAATGGACCTTGTCTTTTTGGGGAAGGCCAAAAGCTCCCCTAGTCAAGGGGATCATGGTGAAGGCTGGTCAGACATCTGTGTGACCTGTGAGAGCGTGGGTTTGATGTCCAGCCTCCTGTTCTGTGTCTGCTTCTGCCATCCTGCTCTCTCATGGGCCATCCATCCTACATGTTCCTGACTTACTGACTTCCCTTGATACACAGCCTTATAATAAGTCACAAACACTTGTAAACCTAGTGATGTCTTACCGGGGATCCTCACCATTATAATGAAGTCTTACAGGTGGGATTAACTGAAGGCCTTCTCTGTATAGGCATTACCTAAGCTCTGCATTTCTGAATATTTGCGCTTTAGGAATTTTTCTTAAAACCTACTGAGACTTTCCTAAACTCAGCTGACTTTTCCCTACTCACTGTTCATGATCGAGGTCACCCAGATATGGGTCTGATAAGCCCATGGATATTGGTCATTTGAGCTCTGGTCCGCAGGGATTTCGACCCTTCAGCCAGTGCTGTTTGCTTGCATGCGTATAAGCTGGACCTGTACACCATGGTCTGAGGCAACTCTCCTGCCTGGTCAGGCTGGAGACTGAGGAGCTTTGCACTGTGTTTAGTGGGCGCTTTTGTGACCTAAACATTCCTTGGGTATTTACTGTGTACGAAGCCCAGAGCCTCCATTTCTGGGGAATGCTAAGGAAGTAATAGCTTGTCACAGTGGAATTTGCTTGTTGGAAACAACCTGCGGACAGTGGTATTATAGCACAGAAGAAGGTGCCTGTTAACTTGAAGCAGACTGAAGACCTGAGACCTGGGGCCAGGGAGGGGAGTGGGAGGAAGTTAGCATGGGCCAGGGTTGCTGTGACACAGAGGGGTATCCTGGGGACTCCTAGGCATAATTTTCAGCAAATACTTATTTAACGGTAACTATCACTAGTGGCTAAATGTGCTGTGGGTGGAGCTTTCTTCACATCAGAGCCAATGCCCAGATTTAGGGTCTTTCCCTCCTTTCTGCTTCTATGGTCTTTCTACCATAATTAATTTGGTACATGGTCACTTCTTGTGCACAGCTAAAGTCTGCCTCAATGAGAAGAGGAGTTTTACTCAGAGCCCTTGATTGTATGTGACAAACCCAATTTGAAGAAGCTTAAGGAAAAATAGAGTTGATTGGCTCAGGTAACTGGGAAGGATGATGGTAGAGATCACAGAATTAAAGAAAGAACTGCAGGACCCAGGGACTTGGGAATCAGGACACACTTCACTGGGGTTTTCTCTTTGCTCATCTCTCATTTTTGCCTGTCTTTGTTTTCATTCTGCTTTCGTATCTCAGGTTTCATGTCTTAGCTACCCTAATGTAAAAAACTTTGCTTCTTTTTCCTCCGGTCTGTTTGTCATTCCAAGAGAAGGATTCATTTGGCCCTATTTGGTCATGTGTCCACTGCTGGACTCATCATATACCCAGGGGAGTGGGCAGATCTGGTTGCCCACTGGTTAGCCAGTACACTGGTTGTACTGGTTAACCATGGTAGGAGCTCATCCTGACTGGTGGTGCCCTTGCTGTGCTGATTGTGAAGTATTTTGAGTAGCATCCTTAGAAACAAGGTGCTCTGTCTGCTTGGACACATCTGGGTCATCTGTCCAACTCTGTGATCCTGGGGGAGGGGGCGGTACACATGGCATGATTTGTTATAAAAATAAACGATGGGGGAAATGTGCTAGGGAGCCCATAACTATTGTCATTGTAATATGTCTCAAACATTAGGTAGCTGAATTCAATATGAAACAGCCCATAGTTACATAGCTTGTGTCTAAGCACCCTATCTGCATCATCTGTTGATACTTGTAAAGCTAAGTTCTTTTCCTCCCCTTTCCAGGTCTTTCCTGATGCCAGGCTTACCTGCTTTCCTTTCTGATAGAAACTGTTATCTTCATCAGTCTTGCGGCATGAGCCCTCTGACTCTGTCCCTAGGAATCATGACTGTCTTTGCTCCTAATGATGGACATGTGGCTCTCACACTGCTCCCCTCATCAGCCGCTGTCCATCTTCATCAGCCCTTAGCGCTCCCCACTCCCCACCCTTTTGTCTACCCTTGATTCTTCCTTTTTCCCCCTGTTCTTTTTTTTACTTGCTTTTATCCTTAATGCTCTTCTATATTGAGCTGTTGCTGACAGAAGGAATGGCTGAGGGGATTATGATGCTTACTTAACAGGTTGAAGAAATGAAGGCTCAGAGAATTTAAGGTGATTTGTTTGTTCCAGATCACACGGCCGGTAGTTGGCAGATAGCAGTTTTTAGTCAGAGCCTTCTGACACCAAAGCTTAGGATCTTTCCTCTCCCTCAAGTTCTCTCACTGTGTTTGCTCATTCAATTTAACTGTATTGCCACCCTCCCAATAAATTATCCTAATTTGGAAAGGGGGATTATTTGTGAGAGTGATTTAGGGGTAGTTTTGGAGTAGTGAATCTTGAGTTTGGAAGAAAACTCAGGGTTTTGATGGATAGAATGGGGAGGGGAGGCCGTTCCAGGGAACAATAGCCACCTGAGTAAAGCAGCTGCATGAGAAGGAGCTTCTGTCACGTGTCAGAAAAACAGCCTGGGAGTAGTGACAGTAACAACAGTAGCCTCAAGGAATGTGATGAAAAAACAGTGGGCAAAGTGAGCAGCTCCTCTGCTCCAGGCCCTTTTCTGTGCACTTTCATGCACTATCTTGTCTAATTCTTAGGGTAACCCCCTGAGCTATGTAATATTATTATCTTCATTTTCCTGTTGAGGAGACAGAGGCCCAAAGAGGGTAATTAACTTGCCCAAATCACACAGCTAGTAAGAAGCTAAGTTTATATACAAACTTTAACCTCTTTGATCCTGAAGTCTATTTTCTTAACCAGGAGGCTCTGCTGCTAGAGGGTGTGGCAGGAATTTGATAAGAGGCCAAACAAGCAGTCCTTGGTCTGTCCAGAGACCTGATGCTATGAGTAAAAATTGTTGCTTGTCAGATATTTTTATCTTAGAAAGGTGTATCTTTATTAGATTTGAGCTTTAATAATGAATTTAGAAATATTATGCAGTCTGCTTGTAAAAGATTCAGACAGTATAGAATCAGAGGCAAATGTGAAAGCTTTCCTTTACTGCTAGTGTCCCTTCATTCTGTGCAGAGTATTTCGTATTTTAATTTATCTCTCAGGCTTGCTGCAGTGGGGGAAGCGACTCTGTCACCACCTTGTTGGAGGACCTGGGGCATGTCGCTCATCTCTGTACCCCATTTCTTCATCCATAAGCTTGATCTTCTTGCTTGCCTTCCTTCCAGACTCAAGATTCTCTGAATCTCTCTTTTCTTGCCTAGCAGCAGTGACTCAGGAATCCTGTGGGTAATAAATTATGTTCTATAGTAACGAGCCTTTCATTCTGTTCTGTGCTGGTTCTCCTTTTCACAGTGAACCTTGATGGGTTGAAGCAGAAAAACTCAAGAGTTTAGAAATGAGTTCCTACCCCTTGGAGGTGCCCTCTGTGTGAGGAGATGAACATGAGAGGCCCTCTGGAGAGAGCTAGGAACAAGGTGTGAAGGCTGTCGGGGACAGTGCTACTGCCCGCGTAACTCACAGCCCAACCCTGAACACTGGTGGCGATGTGTGCTGCTAGGATTTGAGACAATCACTGAAGCGCCCAGTGTTTGCTGACCATGATCAAATACTAGTGTGGGCGAAAGAGCTCAGATACCTGGTACCTTCCTCACAAGAAATATAATTATGGACTATGTCTCATGCTTGGTGTTAAAGTGGCAATAGATTCAACAAAATTTATAGGTATTCAGCAGAGTGAGATTGTGTGGGCTGAGGGTGGAGATGGTCAGTGAAGCCTTCCCAGAGAAGGTGAGATTCCAAGGATAAGATAAGTAAAAATTACTACATGTTCAATGTAGAAAGCTTGGATAATTTTAAAAAAGCATAAAAGACAAAATGATCTATTATGCCACCAAAGATAATTGCTATTAGTATTTTGGTATATATGTTTTTAGTTTGTTATTGCATTATATAATCAAAATGAAATCTTATTTTACATGCTTTTTTGCAACTTTAATTTTTAGCAATGTATGCCATTTTTCTGTCAATAAATCTTTAAACACATGAAATTTTTGCAATTGAAATGGTTTTTTTTCTTATTATAAAAGTGTAATGCTTGCCAAAAAAAAACCACAAAAAAACCAGAGGCTATATAAGACATTATAAGGAAGAAAAGAAAAAAAGCACATAATCTTACCCCCTGGCAATCACTACCATTAGAATTTGAGCATATATACCTCCTGATTTTTTTCCAAATATGTGTGTGTATGTGTATAAAATACATATGTATAATATATATTATGTTTTATTGCTGTACATATTTGATTAATATCTTTCATCCACCTTACCCCCACAGATTTTAAGCATCGTGAAGGAAAAGACTGTGTCTTTCCCATTCACGAGACTACTGTATTCCTAGCTTCTTGCATAGTGCCTGGCACATAATAGGCAATTAGTAAATATTTATGACGTGAATGAATGACTGAATGGTAGGTCCATATTGTGGTGGATCTTGAATGAGGGGTTAATAAGAGTGCTGTCTAATCACTGGGAAATGAGCAGGGCTTTCAGAACTTTGGGCATCAGGTTATGACTCTTTGCTTATATATGGTCAACATCTGTGCATTTTTTTTAAAAGCCAAAGCAAAAAAAAAAAAAACCCAAACCAAACAAAACCCAAACTATTTGCTGCTTTTAATTTGATGAAAAGTTGAATTTTGACTGTTAATATTCATGGCAACTTAAATCACCTCCTTCTCTCACTGTCCTCATCTCTCTGGCTAACCCTAGGAAGCCAAGGAACATGTCTCATTCATCTTAGTACTGCTAATGCAGTGCCATATGTGTCCTTGCATCATTGCATGTTTCTTGGTGAGTGTGGTGGTAGGAGGAGGAAGGCGATGGAAAATTATCCACAGAGAGACCTGTGGAGAATAAAAGGCATGCAACACTTCTCTGATGTGACTGGATGCTAAGATGACTGCTTATTTCATTAAGATGCCTTTCCCTTATCTAGTTTTGCTAGACCTGATTAAAGAAGTTGCAGTGAGAAATATGTGTGGGCAGACAGTTAAGTAGCTAAACCAACTTTATTATAGCTCCACTGCTGTAGCATAAGACTCTAGTGCACATTCTGAGAGACATTTTAAATGCTCTGAACTTAAATGAACCGAAGAGTAATTTGGATCTAGAGATTTTAAACTTTCATGTTGTTGGGATCCAGAGTGTTCAACTTAGAAGTGTAGAATATTTGGATTGAAGGGACCTTGGATACCCACTAGTGCAGTCTTCTCATTTTACAGGGGAAGAAACTGAGCTCCAAAGGGAGAGTTGAATTACTCAAGGTCCAGTAGCAAGTCAGTGGAAAAGCTGGAACTAGAACTCAGTCATTCTGAGTTACAGGCCCATGTGATTTCTGACTGTTTGCTGTGAGAAAGATAAAAACTTAAAACATCCAAGAACAGCTAGTGACCACCATTTGAATGTGTTTTATATATAGATAGAAAGGCAGGAAAGAAAAGGGGGGTAAGTGAGGACAAAGGATAAAGGAAACAAATGCAAATGAGAGCCTTTCTAGGTAATGCATGCTGTGGTTTCAACTCGTAGGGAGCAAAATTTGAGTCACACAAAATGATTTGTAAAGTGTTGCTCTCATGAACTTCTCCGGTGTGCGCGAAAAGCACGGAGGGTTGTAGTTTTAAAAATGAATTTGAAATGCTTTGGACATCAGTAGTGGAAGCTCACTACGTTTTCTTTGAATCTAAATGAAATTAGCCAAGGAACTCAATTTTAGTCACAGGAGGCTAATTAAGCCATCTTGCTTGAGCCATAGCTAAGTCCCCTTGTATGCAGAGGAGCACACAAGGGGGAGAGGAGCTGAACTGTGGCACGATGTAATATGCTCACAGAATCAGCTTGGTCTCGTAGTAACAGGCAATGGAGCCTCAGTGACATGAAAGGAATAAAGTGTAGACATTTTGTAGAAGATGAAGAGAGGAAATTATAGTGACTTTTGTAGTGCTCCTTGCAGTTTTTCTTTCTCTTCCCAGATTTACCCTTCCCTCCCATCCTGCTCCTCAAACTGGGCTACTGCAGTAATCTCAGACTCATAGATTCTAGTTTCTTTCCACTCCAGCACAATCTAAACACTGCTTCCACGGTTATCTTCTTAAAATAATCCTTTGATGATTCTCGTCTCTGACTCAGAACATCTCAGGGTTTTCATTGCTGAAAGCAGTGGCTCTCAACTTTAAAGCTGGTAACAACACATGGGGAAGCTTGTTAAAAATGCACATTCCTAAACACACCCCTAAGAGAATCTGATTCCATGGATCTAGCATGATGCCCAGGAAAGTATTTTCCCAGTGTATTTCTGATGCAGTTACCTCTGGGACAGTACTGCGAAAAATTTGCTTACATGGTCAAGTCCAGTTCTTTAGGCACAGGACTGACCTCTAATGGTGGAAATTCAGATCTAGGGCAGGTAAAAGAAGGGGGAGAGAGGTTTGGGGAGACTGGTCTCCAAAATATCCATAGGAATGGGATACATTGGCAACCATGATTATGGGAGGATTTGCAGCTTATGGATGGAAAGGAATTTGTAAAACCATGTCATCAGTGTTTGGGCTTAAGCCTGCCAGACAGCTTGCATAGTGGGAAGTCTGGAATAAATGCAGAAGATATAGGTGTAGCCCCTTGACTTCTCTGAGCCTCAGCTTTCCCATCTGTGAAGTGGGAATGTAAAATGCCCTGCCTCCTCATAGTTATAAGGATCAAATATATGAAAATGCTTTGAAACTTGGAAAGTGTTGAATAAAATAAGGTAATTGTTTATATTAATAGTCTGTTCTCTTCACCCTCTGTTCTCTCTCTTCACCTTTGCCAAATGACAAAAAGCGTCTCGCTCAGGAGAGTAATTGCAGTTAAATAGGCTAAGCCTGTGGGGGGAGTGTGTGTTGTTGACATTAATCCTGCTACAGCTATTTGTAGGAGAAAAGATAAAAGTCATATAGCAGGCAGCAGAATGTTTTTGATTACCCCATGGATTTGGGTAGCTTGGAGATCTACTGTTGAGCTGTAGAGCTGGAATCTGACTTCCTCTGTGAGTATGAATTTGGCTGAGTTTAGTGGTGAGAAAAGCTTAAGAAAAGCCACACATGCTGAAACCCAAAAGGCTAATGAGAAGAATAAACAGCTTGTGTCACTAGACCTTGTGCATTTCCCTAAAAAGAAATCATGAAGTATGAACAAAATGTTGCCTCTGAAGGTTTCATGGTTACTTGGTCTAGTTTTTAATTTGGTAACTGTGCTCATTGCCTGCAGGAATTGCAAGAACAATAGGCTTCTGGGTGTTTATGAATTGATGCCCTCGCCTGAATTCTGACGTGATGTCCTGGCCTTGGCCCCACTCGCAGCAGCAGGGCGCTCATGCGGGCCAGGTGTTGTTCTGTTCTGAACACTCACAGCTTAGCGAACTTAGGGGGCTTTATATTGTGTCTTCTTGATGAGCCAGAGTCTGTGATTTTGGCTTCAAACATGTTTATTCTTCCCTGTATGGTTTGTCCACAGAAAATAAGGAAATGCTTTGTTTTAAATAAATTCTCTTGTTCATCTCAGAGTCCCCTAGTGTTTTCAATAAAAGGACACAATTGCAATTTTTTCCCCCTTACCACCCAGGTTTGTCAAATCTCTGCATTTTGCCACTTTTGCTCCATGTCTTTTATTATATAATGAGTATATATATTTTTAAAAGAAAGAAAATGTAGATGCAGTTGAAGCCCCTGTGAAATCCTTCCCACCCCATTCCTGTTTCTCTCCCTCCCTTTCCAGACCACTATGCTGAATTAAGCAAGCAACATGATGTTCAACTGAATGTTTTGACCAAGTAATAATATTTCAAAGTGAAGTTCCCATCCCTTGTGGAAATAGGAAAGTAGGTGTCCCAAATCAGGCCATATGAAAGTCATATGAAATCTTGTTTCTTCTGTAAATCATTTCTCAGCTGGTATAAACCTTCATTTTTTTTCCCTGCTGAATTTCATTAGCAGTACTTCTTTTTTCAAAATAAGTAAAACATTTACATGGTTCAAAATTCAAAATAATTCCCAAACAATTAATATTGAGCTTTCTTTCATCTGCTTTATTCCCCTCCCAACCTTGTGGTTAACAATTTTTATTAGTTTCTTGTTTGTACTTCCAGTGTTTTATTATACACATAGAAAAAAAATGTGAATATACATTCTTATTTTCCTGCTTTCTTTACTCAAAACATTGTATTCCATATTTATTGTTTTACCACATATTTTCCACTTAATAATGTATTCTGGAGGTCTGTACACCAGCATCCCCCCTTTTCTCCCTCTCTCTCTCTTTTTTTTTTTTACAATTTTGTATTTTTTATAGTTGTATAACATTTCACCCAGTACATATTAATATGTAGGACTTTATTTATTTTACAGTTACATAGAATTCTGTTGCATGAAGGGAAAATATTTTTTCAACTAGTCCCCTATTGCTGGACACTTGGGTCATTTAAATCTTTTCCTATTTTAGGTAATGTCCTGAAGATTAATATTGTATATACGTCACTTCATATGTGTGCAGGTATGTGTATGCAATTCCAGAGTGAGACTGTCAAAGTGTAGATGCAGTGCTTCCTATGGGTTGCAACATTTTGCATTCCTGAAAACAATGTTAGTTTGTGCTTCCCCACAGCTTTGCCAAGAGAGCATATTAAATAATTTTTGGAGTTGACAGGTGACCATATATGTGTGGGTCTATTTCTGGACTCTTCATTCTGTTCCATCAGCACACACAGCACATAGCTGTAATTATTGCAGTTTTTTAAGTTGAAAAGATATATGCACCCCATGTTCATTGCAGCATTATTTACAATAGCCAAGATATGGAATCAACCTGAGTGTTCACTAATACATGAATGGATAAAGAAGATGTGATATGCATACATATACACACACAATGGAATATTACTCAGCCATAAAAAAGAATACAGTCTTGCCATTTGTGACAACAGGGATGGATCTAGAGGGTATTTTGCTAAGTGAAATAAGTCAGACAGAGAATGACAAATACTGTATGATCTCACATGTACGTGGAATCTAAAACACAAAATGAATATACAAAACAAAACAGAAACAGACTCAGATACAGAAAACAAGTGGGTGATTGCTAGAGGGGAGGCCAGTGGATGGATGGGCAAAATCAGTGAAGGGAATCAAGAGGTACAGACTTGCAGTTATAAAATAAATAAGTCACAGGGATATGCTATACAGCATAAGGAATGTAGTTAATAGTACTGTGATAATTTTGCATGGGGACAGATGGCTGCTAGACTCGTGGTGATCATTTTGTAATGTATTTTAACGTTGAATCACTATGTTGTAACCTGAGACTAACGTAATATTGTAAATCAACTATATTTCAATAAAAAAATTATCGTTTTTTTTTTTAAATATTGACACCTGGTTGTGTAAACTCTCCAGTTTTATTCTTCTTCAAGATTGTATTGCTCTTCTAGGTCCTTTGCGTTTCCATGTAAATTTTAGAATGTATGGAAAATCCCAACTGGAATTTTGATTTGGATTGCCCTGAATGTATGGAGAAATTTGGGGGTAATTGACATTTTAGCATTTCTCAGATTTTCAGTCTATGAGTATTTATTTAGGCCTTCTCTAATTTCTTTCAGCAGTGTTTCGTAGTTCCACAAAATCAATTCGATGAATTCCTAGATATTTTACATCTTTCATTACTATTTAAATGTTTATCTTTTTAAAATTATGTTATCTATTTGGTTATTGTTAGTAGATAGTTGATTTTGATATGTCGAACAAATTTTCATGTATTTTAGGACCACTTTTCCTTAAATGGCAACTGGATTTTCTTTTTCTATTGCTTTTTGAGTTTATTCTTCTTGAGTTTTGGGATTTCCTTATAAATTAGGAATAACATTTTGTCTGTGCTATGAGTTATAAAAATTGTTTTCAGATTGTCATTTGCGATAAAGTTCATTTTTACACTTTCATCATAGACCAAATTAGTTAAGTACTGAAAGGATCTTAGAAACCTTCTACTCTCTCATTTTACAATGAGGAAGCTGTGGCTTAGGATGCCTGAGTACTGAGGCCCAACTACCAAGTAAAGACAGAAGCTGAATTTGAATACAAGTCTCAGCCCAATGCTTTGTCCACCACTGTGCCTGTATATAATCAAATAGTACTTTTTATTATGGCATGACTGACTTGTGTAAACTCCATGAAAATAGGAATTTATGCTTCCTGAAAGACAGCTATGGAGCTACAATGCATATATCATAGTTCCCCAATGATTTAGTTGAATCATCAAAAGAATATTACCCCATGAAGAAGTATCCAGGTGTAGATGGTTCAACTAGGGAATTCTATAAGATATTTAAGGAAAATACAATACTAATTCTGCACAAACTCTTTCAGAGAATAGATGCAAGAGACCTTCTTCCTAATTCATTTAATTAAGCCAGTGTTACCCTAATACCAAAGCTAGACAAAGACATCCGAAGAAAAGAAAACCATAGACCAATATCTCTCATGAACATAGAAGCAATCATCCTTAACAGAATAATAGCAGCCTGAGTCTAGCAACATGTAAAAAGGATTATCACCATGAACAAATGGTACTTATTTTAGGAATGTAGGTTGATTTATCTCTTCCTTCTCCTTTAGTTATTCTCATTATGTGTTATGTTATACCTTTTGTAATTGTCCCACAGTTTTTGGGTATTCTTTTCTGTTCTTTCTTCAGTCTTTTCTTTTTTTTTCTCTTTGCTTTTCAGTTTTGGAAGTTTCTATTGTCATATCCTCAAGCGGAGAGATTCTTTCTTCAGAAAATTAGTCTCTGTGTCCAGTGTACTAATGAGCACATCTAAGGCGTTCTTCATTTCTGTTACAGTGTTTCTGATCTTAAGCATCTCTTGTTTATTCTTTCTTAGAATTTCCATCTCTGTGCTTTCATTATTCATCTGTTCTTGCATATCGTCTACTTCCATTAAATCTCTTAGCACATTAACCACAGGTTTAAAAATTTCTGTTAATTCCAACATTCCTGCTGCATCTGACTCTGGTTCTGATGCATTTCCAGTATCTTCAAACTGTGCTTTTTGCCATTTAGTATGCCTTTTAATTTTTTGTGCAAGTGCCTATGATATACTGGGTAAAAGGAAACCATGGTACGTAGGGTTTAATGCAGTGATAAAGTGTGGGGAGAGGGGAAATATTCTACAGTCCTGTGATTCGGGTTCAGTCTTTTGGTGAGCCTGTGCCCCTGGATTGTGACCTCCCACAGTGCTTCCTAGTGCACCCTCGCCCCCCTCCCCCACCATTTAGGTGGGCTAGGATGGCTAGAGGGAGCTGGAGTTTGAGGCTTCTCTTCTCACAGGTAGGTTAGGCTCTGGTAAAATTGTTTCTCCTGAAGGCAGGCCTTGTTAAGGAAAACAGAATGGTCTAGTGTATTTCAAAATGATTCCTTTTTCCCTTCCCGTGCTGCAAGCACAAGAGGGTTTCTCTCTGATAGTCACCGCGAGAACAGGGTGAAGCTCTTAGAGGTAAAACTTAGAAGTGTGCCTCCCACCCCATGACTGGGTCCCTCTGGAGTTTTTATCTCTCAGACTTTTGCACACTGAGCCTCCAGCAATTGTCAATTACAGTTCAAGTTTTCCTACCCCGGTATTGGTTTCTATGGATGTTTCTGCGCCAGTAGGTTCCGATTCTCTGTATCTGCCTGCCTGTCTCTCCAATTTTTGGAGCAGCAGTTTGTCCTGTGGTCTCACTTCTCTGATGGATCTAAGAAGAGCTGATCTTTCAACTCGTTCATCTTTTTACTTGTTGTTACGGTGGAGTGGTAACTTCTAAGTGCCTTACATTGCAAAGTTGATTTATTATCCAAAAATCAATTTGGGTGAAATAATATGTTAATAGAAAAAAGGACAAAAGCCATGTGATTATCTCAGTAGACCTAAAATGTTTTTTTAAAATATCCAACATGCATTCTTGATAAAAGTTCTCAACAAGTTAGGAATAGTTGAAAATTTCCTTACCCTGATAAAGAGCTACAGCTAACAACATGCTTAATATTAAAAGCTTGAATGCTTTTTCTCCTTAAGATTTAAAAGAATATCTGCTCTTGCCTCTTTTATTCAACACTGCTCTGGAGATTCTACTCTTTAACTTCTTATTCTTGCAATAAGGCAAGAATAAGAAATTAAAGGCATACAGATTGTAAGGTAAGAAGTAAAATTATTTTTATTCACAGATAATCTGATTTGTATGTAGGGAATATCTGTCAAAAAGCTACTAGAAGTACTAAACAAGTTTAGGAAGGTCACAAGTTACAAGATCAGTATCTAAAAATCAACTATTACTTTCCTATTTATTGGCAATTCACAATCCAAAATTAAAATTAAGACAATAATATTGTTTACTATGGAATCAAACAGAATAAAATACTTAGGCATAAATTTAACAAAAGGGAGAAAAAACTGTATGCTGAAAACCGTAAGACGTTGCTGAGAGAAAGTAATGAAAGCTAAGTAAGCGGAAAGATAAACTATGGTCATGGATTTGAAGATCTGTTTAGTTAAAATGGCAATTCTCTTCTCAAATTGATCTATAGATTCAACATAATCCCTGTCAAATTCCCAGCAGGCTTTTAAATATAAATCGACAAGTCAATCCTAAAATTTAAATGGAAATTCAAAGTACCTACAATAAACAGAACAATTTTGAAAAGACAATGTTGAAGGATTTGTGCTACCTGATTTTCAAAGCTTACTGTGAAGCTACAGTAATCAAGACAGTGTGGTATTAGCATTAGACCATAGATCAGTGGAACAGAACAGAGTCCAGAAATAAACCCATACATGGTCTGATTTCTGATTTTTGACAGACTTGCAAGGTAACTCAGTGGAGTTAGAGAGCCTATTCAACAAATGGTGCTGGAGCAATTGGGTGTCTCTACGCAAAACAAAAGCAAAAACATAAAACCCCTGGACCCTTACTTCATACCATAACACAAAGTTCTACTCAAAATGGATCATAGATCTAAATGTAAGAGCTGAAATTATCATGTAACTAGAAATAAACGGGAGAAAATATTTGTGACTTTGAATTTCTTAGATAGGACACAAAAAATATGAACACCAAAAGATAAATTAAAATGTTTGCTTTTCAAAAGATAGCACTGAGAAACTGAAAAGACAAAGACAAGTTAAAGGAATTGCAGAAAATATTTGCAAATTATTTATCTGATAAAGGACTTGTGTTCAGAATATGAAAAAAACCTCTTACAGTAAATAGTCTGAAAGCACACAACACAATTAAAAAATGGGTAAAATTTTGAATAGAACCTTCAAAAAAGATCTATGAATAGCAAATAAGCACAAGAAAAGGTGTTCAACATTGTTAGTCCTTAGGAAAATGCAGACTAAAATCCCATTGAGAATATACTACACACCTCTAAAATATATGTAATCAAAAAAGATTGAGAATACTGTTCCTGAGGTTGCATAGAAACCAGAACTCTCATGTGTTGCTGATGGAAGTGGAAAATGATACACTCCCCTTTGAAAAATTGCCTGGCACTTTCCTAAAAAGTTGAACTTATATTTACCAAATGACCAAGAAATTTATTTTCCAGGTATCTGCCCAAGAGAAATGAAAAGACTTGTATCCAAATGTTTGTTAGGCTCGATATCTCCAAATATTTGGAAGCAATCCAAATGTCCATCAACTGGGGAATAGATCAACAAAATGTGGTATATCTATACAGTGGAGTGCCATTCAGCAATAAAAAGGAGTGAACTACTTATACATGTAACAACATGGATAAATGTCAAAAATATGCTAAGTGGAAGAAGTCACACAAAAGAATATATACTGTGTGATTGCATTTGTATGAAATTGCTAGAACAGGCAAAACTGTAGAGACAGCAGGTTTCCTGGGGCTGGGTTTGGGAGCAGGAATTGACGGCAAATGGACACAAGGGATTTTGGGGGTGATGAAAGTGTTCTGAAGCTTGAGTGTGTTGATGGTTACACAACTGTGTAAATTTACTAAAACTGACTTCATCTGTGTACTCCAAATGGGTAAATTTTATGCTATTGTAAACTATACTTTAAAACGTGGTTAAAGAAGGAGAAATCTCTAAAGAGGAAGTTGTATCAGATGTTAATAGCTTGGAAGGTATCTTTCTTAAAAGATTGTTTCTCGTTTTTTCCTTTAAAGTGAATAGGGTTTAAATTTTTAAATTGTTTGCTTTTTGAACAGGCTACTTCCTGGTGGCTCTCTGGAGGGATTATTCCCTAGAGCAGATGTACATTACACAGCTCAGGCTGAGTCTCTTCCTCAATGGAGACAGTTGCCAACAAAGAGTGAGACTCAGCTGGAGAGGGCTGAGTGAGGCTTCTGGGGTAGGTGCCCCTCAGGTTTTGCTCTAATTACTCCAGCTGAGCATACAAGAAGAAAGGCAAAGCCACAGGGAGGCATATTAATTAAAATGTCTCCTATTTCAGTGGGCCATTGTGATTCTCTTAACTTTTAGGAGGTTACAGTTGTAGGTTTACAGTTTGTTATTTCCTTCCATGTCCAGCATAATTGCATGATGAAAGAATCCCACATTTTAATATTCAGAAACAGTCACTTGGGTAGATTAATAAGAAGGAATAGCTAATTACCAATTAGGGTCAGATAAGAAAAAGGATCTACTTTTAAAATGAGACTATTGGGAACTATCTTGAAGGGGGACTTTGACTATAGATTTCCTTCTGGTGTAGCTTACTTGGACATAGCAGGAAAGGTCTTGGTCCCCGAGCTTTTGGTGTCCAATTGCCTGTTACTGCATAGGAGGTATAATTAGAGATGTGAAAGAGCCCCTCTCACTGGTTTTATTTCCACTGCTTGTTTAGACCTTTGCTTCCAATTAATTAAAGAACAGGAGAAACATGCCTTTTAGGGAAAATAAAGAAAATTTTGCTTTGATCTTATCTGCTGCAATTATTGAATACATTTTCCCTTTGACCAGTGCCCCTCTCTCTCTCCCCACACAAGAAAGCCTAAAACAAACAGAAAGAAACCATTAACTTAAACTGGTTGTTATTCAGAAGTGTTTTTGATTTGATGCTTTAATTTTAAGATTACTCTGTTAATTGTAAGATCAGAGGCTTATATTTTTAGGGCCATATGCTGCTTTGGTTCCATGAACGGATACCCTGTGGATCTCAGTGGGAGGTAAAGCAGAGCTAGTTGCAGGATGGTGGTTTCTTCCTTTTTTTGCACAAGGAATTTTTCACTTGCTTTTTCCAGAGTGTAATCGGCATGTATTAAGGCCACTTGTTTGGCATAAATGTTTACTGACATGTTTGGCGAGACAATAGCAATTGTTTAATAGGCATTTCTTAGTTTACTTGCTAGCAGTAGATGTGCTAAAGATTCTCCCATAGGAGTGGCTTCCCCATCCCCCTGATGGGCAACTGTGTTCTATTTCCTGAATTAAAACACTCTTTCTCCTATTTTCAGAAGAGCGGGATGTTCCTTTCTCTGTCCTAGGAGCTCATTTCTTCCGCAAAACCTTTCCTTAGTCTGTTTAGCCCATCTGTCATGCCCTCTCATCTCCAAACCTTATCTGTCTTTTAGAGCACAGTTTAATCTCCTTTATGAAATCATTTCCCTGTAGCTCATAGCAAACTTCTCTCTTTTCTGAACTCCTGAGCTTATATTTTCCCCATAGAACTCATTTCCAAATTATGACAAGCACTGATGGTTTGTTCACCAACTGTTTTCTCTTTGTAGACACTACTCAGAATGCCCATGTGTATCTCAGTTCAGGCTAATAAGATGGTAGCAGTCTGCTGTAGGGTCTCTGGGAAGATTGGGAAGATGTATTTTTCTGATGTAGGTGACGGGCTGCCAGGTGTTGAGGTGGTCAATTAAGACAATGAGCCAAACTGAAAGTATCGGTCAAGTCTTTATTTATTTATTGCGACAGTGCAAGCAAGAGGCAAAAAGTGGCACTGGCTCCCTAGTGCTCCATTTTTTTTTCCTATGGAGCAACACCTGGCAAGGGTGAGATGCATGCAGTGCAGATGAGGGGAAATGTTTTATTGCTGAGGAGCCTGGAACAGAGGGCTCGTGCCTTTTCATGGTCTGGTAGAGGGGGAGGAGGAAGGCTAAGGAGTAGAAAAATACTGATTGAGCATGAAGAAAATGCCTTAGTCAAGCTCCCTGGTAATGAGGTCTTGGTGGAGGTGTCCAAAGTGCCTCAGCCAAGGCCTCTGATAAAGTGGCGTCTGAAGAGAAATGCTTGGGCTAGATGTATATATGCTGATATGTGTATGAGCATGGCTGGCTCAGATGGGTGGAGTGGAGGTGGGGTTCCTTGAATGCAACTCTCCAGAAATCTGCCGTGCAGTGGCTGTAACCAAGTCTGGTGTGGGGACAGCAGCTTTTCACTGTGACATCTGTCGGGCAAAGCCTTGCAATTGCCTATGTCTGAATGATCACACGCAGGCTTTTGGTCTAGAGATGGACTCTTCAATAAGTTCCACCTCTTTCCCTTTTTATTTTCTTGAAGCTGGAATGTGACCTTATGGTTGAAACTGTAGCAGCCAACCTGTGTCCATGAGGGAAATATCAAGGGAATTCAAAGGCTCTGGAGTTAACTAAACCAGAAACAACAACTGCATGCATCTGGACTTCCCATTATGTGGGGAAAAGTAAGTTTCTAATATTTAAGCCACCAAAGTAATGTTTTCTGCTCCTCGTAGCCTAAAATATTCCTAATTGATACATCATTTAATCATGCAGTGTTTTTAAATGTTATATAACTGATATTGATCTAAATGATTACATATTGTTTGAGGTACCTGAAAGGAACAATCTCAGCCATCCTCTGCTACCATAGTCCTATTTCCTTTTAATCTTATTGCAATTTAGAATTGGTGGTAAGTATACTTTGAAGCTGTCATTGTTTCTTTTTTGTAGATGAAAAACCATAGGATTCTCAGTTTATTTGTTAGTGCTCATAGAAGAGTGATGCTGACAAAACTCCTAGCATCAATTACCTGGAAATTGAAGACCTGAGTCTGGGTCCCAGTAACAGTTTCTGATTAAATAAAGCCCCAGGTAAAGGTCATTTGCCTTTGGAATATTCAGCACTGCTTACTATGATGGGCTTAGGTCTTGTTAATCCTATTGCCTAGAAGTCAACAAATGCCTGGGATCATGTATAGGATGATTCTAGTAAAAAAAGCTTTATGATGTCTCTAAATGATTCTATATAGATGTAGGCCAATTTCCTTTTTGATAAGTTGCTCCTCTAGGTTTCTCAGGGCAGTATTTTTCAGGAGTATCTGGGTCTTAGGCACAGCTCTTGTCTTATTGACCAGCATTACATAAGCTTCATCAGTTTGTGAATACATTTCTTAGGAACCTTGAATAAACTTTGATTTTATTGACCTTCTATCAGCCCTTGGCTTATGTACAGGAATGGGTTATGCTCTAGATACACAATCCTAGCTATTGATACTTACGTGAGACTTGTAAAACCACTGCCCATATTTCAGGTCATTAGAGTAAGTTTCTTGGTAGATTAGATAATTTTAAGGGAGACAAAATATAATGTTTCAAATTCTCCTCCTTCATGTGTTTCTTAATGACTTGATATTATTCCTGGATGAGCGAAATTCATGCTTCCCTGCTATAAGGAATAGATAGATAAGCATTTGCCTAAATGCTGATGATATAGTTTATTTTCTCAAATTTAGAGTAGCCTCCACAAACAATGGCCCTTCGATCTCATTATTTTACTTTAAATCAGTTACTTCAAAACCCAAGTCATCAGTTTTGGCAGAGGTCTTCAAACATTTAATTGGTCAAAATCTAAGAACCCTATATAGAAGGTCAGCTTGTTCACTTACCACTAGCTTGTCTGAAAGAGTTACTCAGTAAATAATATTGTTTGCAATTCAATATTACATGGGCATGTATTGAGATTATTAACATCTCCAGTTGCAGTTATTAGTGGCATATTTCATAGCACAGAATAATTCTGATAATGATGATAAAAGAGGTAAAACTGATTTAGTGTTTGCTTTGCAAGGCATTGTGCCAAGCAGTTATATGCATTTTCTCTTCTAATTCTTGCCATGGCCTGTTAAAGTAGGTAGAACTTTGGGGCCTGTTCTCATAAACTGTAGTCAACTCTGGGCTGTTTTCTGAGGATAACCTTCCTTTATCTGCAAATATTACCTTGGCCCAACTCCATGTCACAGTCAGTGGGCTTTTCTCTAGTCTCATGCCTGATTGGTAGGCTTCTTGATTATATAACAAAATCTTAAAGCTGTTCTTTTTTGGATGCACACTGAACACACGATACCGCCTTTAACCAGTAACGTAGAGTTAAGTGGGCTTGAATTCTCATCTGCAGTCCTTGCTGGAAGCTTGGCTGTGAGGAATATTGTTCATGAAAGATCACCTGAAGGGCGTGTGGGCTGTCTACTACACCCTGGTCATCTTCACTGTCCAATATATGGTAGCCACTAGCCTCATGTGGCTATTTAAATTTAAATAAATTAAAAATGAAATAAAATAAAAATTCAGCTCCTCAGTCAAAACACCCATATTTCAAGTGCTCAATAGCCACATGTGGCTAGAGGTTTTCATACTGGACAGCACAGATATAGAACATTATGGGCACTGCAGAAAGTTTTATTGGGCAGTGCTGTGATAAGAGTTTCACATTTGGACTGCATTTTCTTTAAAAAAATTATTATTTTCATGGAATTGTGCTTTGATGTGTTGACAGTGGCCTGCACTGTGGCCCATTCTAATAATAAGTATTGAGTGTTCTTATGTATCAGAAATGGTTTTAAACACTTTTTATGAATTAACTCAATTCTTATAACAATTTTGTGAAGTAGGCATTATCATCATCTCCATTTTACAGAGCTCAGAGAGTTAAGTGACTTGCCTATAGTCACCCAGATGGTAAAGAGTGGCGATGGAATTTGCGTCCTGTAAGTCTGGCTCAAACCTTTGTTCTTCACCACCACACCATGCTGCCTCTGAATTCCCTATAACGCTGTCTTGGATTTCATTCTCAGGATACGAGTAGTAACCTCATTACTTTTATCACATTATTTTTGTATTCCTGTTCCTCCTGGCTGTAGCTCTTCATTTATTTAATTTCTGTTATTATAATGTTGCAATGAAATTCTGATGCCAGCCACCTGGAGTTAGCACAAGCTCCTCAAGTTAAGGGCACAATTCCCTAAAAGATTACCCTCACTTCTAGTACCAGTCACAATTTCAGGAGTCCCCAGACCACTTGCACTGCTGACCAACTGGCTATAAATTTGGGGGTTGCTCTAACTCTCTTAGGTCTGATAATTTGCTAGAATGACTCAAAAAATTCTGGAAAGCACTATACGTATGATTATAGTTTTATTAGAAAGACTGTCAATCAGAACCAGCCAAATAAAGAGACAATTAGGATGCGACCTGGAAGGGAAGAAGAATGCATCACCCTTCCCATTCGTCAATGTGTTCAGCAACTAGGAAGCATATCTGAGAGTTGTCCAGAGTTTTTACTGGGGTTTTATCACAGAGGCATGATTAATTGAATCATTGACCAGGTGATTGAACTCAATCTGTAGCACCCCCTCTCCTCCCTGGAGGTTGGGCTGGCTTAAAACCTCAACCCTCTAATCCCGTGGTTGGTCTTTCCGATGACTAACCCCCATCCTGATTTATCTCACTGATATAAATCAGGTATGATGCAAGGGACTCATGAATAACAAAGTCACCCCTATCACTCAGGAAATGCCAAGGATTTAGAGGTTATGTCCCAGGAACCAGTGACCAAGACCAGATAAATTCTTTATTATACAACGGTATGTATTTTTTCCTTTTTCTTGAAGTATAGTTGACTTACAATATTATATTACTTTCAGGTGTACAACATAGTGATTCAATATTTTTATACGTTATGAAATGATCACCACTGTGAGTCTAGTTACCATCTGTCACCATACATACACCGCATTACAGTGTTATCGACTATATTCCCTATGCTGTGCATTACATCCCTGCGACTTATCTCTTTTATAACTGGAAGTTTGTACCTCTTAATCCCCTTCACCTTCCTTTATCTGCAAATACCCTTCCCCCTGCCCTCCTCCTGTCTGGAAACCAGGAGGAAACTAGTTTGTTCTCTGTATCTATGAATCTATTTCTGTTTTGTTACGATTGTTCATTTGTTCTGGAAATCTATAAAACTATGATTAATAGTCCTTTTGCACCTATATAAAAATATGTTTATACATGTCTACATAACTGTTTATGTTTTTACTTATACTCACACACACGTACATAAATACTTCATTTCAAAAAATATTTGAGACAGTCATGTATTTACTTAGGCTGACTGAAATCCATTTTGAAATGAGGTGGAAGATTTATGTGTGTGTGTGAGTATAAATAAAAACATAAACATTTTATGTAGACATGTATAAATAAACAGTTTTTAATTTAGATGCAAAAGGACTGACCATAGTTTTATTAATTTCCAGATCTATAGATTGCCTTAGAAATAGCTTCATTTTACACTCTTATTTTTCTGATGAAGAAGTAAGCCCAGAGAAGTGAAGTGGCTTGCTGGTTAGTGGCAGAGTAGGGACTGGAATTCAGGGTTTTTAATCTTAAATTTAATACTCTTCTTGTCTTCATAATCTCAAGCTTCTCCTTTACACTAGTCATATAATTATCGCCTCGTACTTTTCTCACCATTTTGCCATGCCCAGAAACCTCAGGCTGCCCTCAGGATACAGCTTTGGCGCAATGGGTGAAGCTCTGCACAGACTCCATTTTTGTACTTTCTGCCTTTACATATGTGCTATTCCTTCTGCCTTAAGTGCCATTCTCACTCACTGGTCCTTTCTTAATTGTTTTTAAATGTACATGGTAAACCTCACTTCTCTGACCTTCTCTCCTCTCACAGAGTTAATCTTTCTCTTCCTTTTCACATTATTTAGCATATGCCTTTATCTCAGTGGCACTTATCACACTGTATTTTTAATTCTTTTTCCACATCTCAAACCTTAACAGAATTATTGACTTCACCCTTGTTGCCACTAAACCTATTACTCTCTTTGTCTTCCCAATCCCGATATAGCATCATCATCAGTGACCCAGCTGCTCCATCCAAAAATTTGGAAGTCACCTTGATTTCCCTCTTGTCATCATCTTGCACATCTAATTAACAGCAAGTCCTTTGGTGCTACAGCCTAAATATATCCCAAAGCTTTCACCTCTCACCTTTAAACTGGTCTATTTCCACTCTTGCCTTCTTTCAATACATTCTCCAAACTGGGGCCAGAGTTCTTTCAAAATGTAAAACACTTCATGTCACTTCTAGCTTAAACTCCTCCATTGGTTTATACTTTCAGTAAAATAAAATCCAAACTTCTATTGCGCCTGGAAGGGACCTACATGATGGAGCCCATTCCTCCTGCGTTTTTACCAGGCCCTCTCACTGGCTAGGTGCTGGATTCTCTAGATTTCTTTCTGTTTCTCAAACACACCAGGTTTGTTTCTTTCTCAAGGCTGCAGCAAGGTATGGCTTGTTTTGTGTACGTGACGGGAGGGAGGGAGATTTGGCAGCTTTTCCTCCCCCATATTTTCCATTAGCTTCCCTGAAAGCCACTCCAACAAGAGTTGGCTTGCTGTACAAATGCAGCCTCAAGACAAGAAACGAATTCCCTGGTCTCTCCCTTCCAACCATATTGCTGCCAGGATCTTTAGGTTTGTTTCTTTTCAAGCCTTGGTTAAAATGTCATCTCTTCAGAGGAACTTTCCTCGATCCATTATAGCTTCCTAGATCCTCCAAACTCTATGATATTGCCTTGTTTTACTGAGTTTGATAGCACTCAGTAAGTTGTCTTGTTTATTTTAAATTGCGTGTTGTCTGGCCTCACCAGAATGCATGTTTCAGGGTGGCAGGAACCATGTCTGTTTTGTACATTGCTTATTTCCCAGTCACAGTGGGCACATGGAAGACCCTCAACAGTGAAAAGCTACTTAGTGGATGAACACTCCCTGTTGTCTGCAGCAGGCTGTGCACCCCCTGAAGGCAGGCTTTGTGACATTTTCTGGTATCCCCAGTGCTCAGCACAGAGAGTTGCGCAGGGTGAGAAATCAGTAAAAGTTCACTGAGTAATATTGAATAAAATTTGGCTTCTACCATTTATTACTTATGTCACCTTGGTAAGTGCCTTAACCTCTTTTAACTTCATTTATAATGCCCATTTCTTAGGGTTGTCAAGATTAAAGGAGGTCAATGGATACGGTATTCTACAAATGTAGGGGATTGTTATTGCTGTCACTGGTCACTTTTCTGCTAAACATGCCATTGGGGCTTATATTACCAGTGCATGCCTCAGTATTGCCAAAGCTACTCCTTACTGGCCTTCATAGGCCTGAGATGCCTCATATGGTAAATTCTAGAGAGGCTGGAAGGATGTTATAATAAACTCTTTTGCTTTTGTTCTGTTTGTAGTAATGCAAGCCTACTTGGTAACTTGGAGTTGCCTATAGACAAGTTGCTGTTGCCAACATGTAGTTCTTATTTATCCCGTGCTTCCCTAGTGTTTCCATTAGCCATGTAATATAGTTTTTCCAGCTAAATGATTAGCGTCCAGCTGTTCCTGTGTTAATGCTTGTGTTCAGTTCATTTAAAAAAACTCCCAATAAGGATTGTTAGTTCATTTAAAAACTGTTCAAAACTCAGAGAATATTTGTTTCTTATTTTTAAAAAAGTAATCATTCAGTTCAGGGACTTCTTTTTTTAGGGTGGGACTAAGAATCTTTACAGATATCAATGATTATTTGGAAAAGTCAAATTAGAGTGCAATTCACTGATGTTGTTAAGTACAACAGCTACTGGAGCTATATTTAAAAATGTGTTCCAAAGTGAAGGGTGAAGAAAATTGATTTTGCAGATGCTCAGATGAAAACAGTCACTTCATATTAGGCAGAAAAAGGCAGTTTGAGATAATCTCAGTATGAAGGAAGTGTGATTTTTAGACCAGCCAAAGAATAGGAGCACACTTGGAAGTGTGGAAGGTGTATTCACTGATCCAAAGGGTTTAGAGGATTAAGGGGGAGAGTGGGAAGATAGTGTCAGCCTAGGTAAGGGTGGATAATGTATTTTTAGTTTTCTCCTGACTTTAGTTCTTAGACACCCTGAGTCTTTAATCCAGGCCTTCCGTTCTGTTTCCCTACCTTGTATAATTTAACCTTCTTCATCGCTCGCCTCATCACAATGTATGCATCCTCTCACCTATCCCATCAGCCATCTGTTAGCTAAGCTCGGAAGCTATTTAGTGGGTACTAAATGAGCATAGCATGAGATTGTTCAGGTAACATGTTTGCATATTTGTCAGGAATCCCCCAGGAATATCATTCCTGACCCCAAGATGATGATGACTGCTAACTCGGAAATTTACGCATTTCATTTTAAGATACCTATCTTTTCAAAATTTCCCTGGACAAAATTAGCCTTGAGCTGGACCAGTGGGAAGTCAGTTGTGGGTGATAATCAGAGAAGTTTAGAAATGTGTTGGTGTGGAGTATTCAGGTTCCTGCCTCCCCCAATTTCAGTCCTCCTAAATTAACTTTCTCTGTCCTGAGACCCGACTAGTGATACAAATACAATATAACCCCAGCTTATTACATTCAGAGACTCTTACTAATGGATTAATATTTTGGATTTGTTTGTACAGACAGCCGGTTTACCTCATTCTCACATTTTCTGATTTAACAGAACTGACAGACTTGACCAAATCACCTGTGTGTTTTAAACTCATAGAATGTCATATCAAATCCATTGAAATTGTTGTTTTTATAGGTCAAAATGGTGAAATATTGGTAATTTTATACAGTCAAACCTAATAATAATCACTAATAATAGCTAACATTAATTACATGTGACATTGTGGTATTTATTCAAATTAATACAAATAAGCATTTCTGAGAGCTCCTGGCAGAAGAGGGTGGTGACACCATGTGCTTTATTCTAAGTACTTTGCATGGATGACCCCACTTAATCCTCACAAACACCTTCTGAGGAAATGGTTTTTATCAACCCTGTTTTATACATGAAAAAAATGAGGCTCAAAGAGTAACCTCTTTGAAAGTGCTCCTCTAAGAGATGGTCCAGCAGTGTGTCTCCCAGCCTGCTCTCTTTTTTTTTTTTTTTTAAATAAATGTATTTATTTATTTTTGGCTGTGTTGGGTCTTCGTTTCTGTGCGAGGGCTTTCTCCAGTTGAGGCAAGCGGGGACCACTCTTCATCCCGGTGCGCGGGCCTCTCACTGTCGCGGCCTCTCCCGTTGCGGAGCACAGGCTCCAGTCGCGCAGGCTCAGTAGTTGTGGCTCACGGGCTTAGTTGCTCCGCGGCATGTGGGATCTTCCCAGACCAGGGGACGAACCCACGTCCCCTGCATTGGCAGGCAGATTCCCAACCACTGTGCCACCAGGGAAGCCCCCAGCCTGCTCTCTTAACTTCTGCACACATAATCTCAGATGCCTACTGTATGCCTATTGTACTTTCATTAAACAAATGTTTTGTTGAAAACCTACTGCCTAGAGCTCTGCCCTGGGTGAGGTTTTATGGAGAGATAACACATGTGCATAAAAAAGTTTTACTATCAAGGGTCAAGACCAATGTCAGTACAAGATAGCAACGTTGGAAGTGCATGTTAAGGTCCAGGTGCCTGGTCAGAAAATACTATTAAGTTAAAGCATTATTTGGCAATGTGAGGTCCAGAGGAGGTTTAAGATAAACTACCAGTAGACATTAAATTCAAAATTAGAAAAAATTACTGATTTCGATTCTTCTATGTTATTAATAAATCAATAAGTTTCAATTATCGTTGACACACATACTCAATCAAATACTATCACCTTCATATACATATGCTATATTACCAGTGGTTGGTGAGTATAGATGTGGGATTACTTACAGTTGCTGCATTGACGGTAACTTTGATTTTCATTTATTCAGAACCTCCTTTAAATTATGTCCTCTTCAAGTTAAAATCCACAATTCTCTTCAGTCTTTAAAAACTTATTGAGCATCTATAATGTACCAGGCACTGGATATTATATACCAGTAAACAAGACATAGTCCCAGGGCCTAAGAGCTCACAGTCTTCTGAATGAAAAAAAATCATATTTGAACAAGAATTCAAATGTCTGAAGAAGAAAAATTAATGTTTCAGTGCAGCACAAGTCTTAGAATTAACACAGGTTTACTCAGCTGCTTCCTGACATAAAGGTATATTGTCTGTGTTGCTTCATAATTAATTCTTTTATCAGTTCAGAAGATCCATGGTCTATTATCCCACTGTATAGTCACAATGGTTCAGGTCCTGCTGGAAGGTACTAGTAACATATTGGTTTGTATCTGTTACCTTCAGAGTGATTTTCAATCGATGTCTGATTTTGGAGTAGATGCAAACTTTTACTGGAATCAGGTAAAATTACACCAATGTAGTATAGAGAAGAAAGAGAAGAGTTTGACTCAGTACATTTTCAGAAACTTTGCTAACCTCATGAATTCCTGGCATGATGGGAACAGACAACTTAACTTCTCATTTTCTCCAACTTAACTTCTTATTTTCTCCAAGGAGAAAATTTTATTTAAGTTTGAGTAGTTAATTTGCGTCTTTATAGAGAAGTTACCTTCTGCAGTCTGTGTGTAAGACAGAATTTGGGTATAATAAATATTACTTCTGACTACTCAGTAAAATTGGTCTTATTCATAGGGACATTCTTATATTTCAGCACAAAGTAACTGAGGTTGGTTAAGAAGTGGTAAATCAATGCATTTCACTTCCCACTCACTCTTGGCCATATACTTACTGAATGAAATGGTGGACAGAATTGCCTACATTATTTAAATTAATTTTTTTAACTGAGCAACATATATTTGAACTTGTCTAGGTTTGAAGAGCATATGATGATAATCCACTGTATTGGCTATGCCCTTGCTCCATATAATAGAATTCTCTTCCAGTTCACTATCCCCTATTAGTGTAACAACCCACATGAGAAGAGTCTTACTGGGAAAAAATGGAAGGATTGAACCTCCAAACACACACTTGACCCCAAGTTGGAGGTGTTGGTCTTCAGGTTCTGATTATTGTCTTGTAGGTTCTTGGTATTTTGTGACACACAGTATCTGCCCATAAGCATGAGCTTCCAGGTTGATCCAGACTGTCCTAATGTCTTGGTGCCAAGGATATAAACTCCCTCAGTGTTTGTTAAACGTAGAACTCTCAACATCTTGAGTGTATTTAAAATTACCCCATCACAAATGATGACACAATTGGTCATCTTAAAGGTACTATCCATACGGACAGAGAAGGAGTAAAGATGGGTTTGAGATATCCATTTGCTTCTGGTATGTCCAGTGTGGCTTCATCCTAGCTGAATTTCAGAATTCCTAATTTTAGTCCCACCTACCATAAACAACTTTCTCCATGGGAAAAACATTCCTAAATAAATAAGAACAAGGAGATCCTATTTAAGCCAGCATAATTCACAATCCTGGCAATTAGCACATGTTTGTGGTTATCTATATATGTACAAACACTTTTTCTTCTCTTATTAATATTTTATCATAAAGTTATGCTCTAACTTACTACAACATTTATTACAACAGATCTATTAATTTATAATTACTGCAATCATTATTGCTATTATTAACTGTGGCATCCCTTGTTGTTATTGTTGTTTTTGGTGCCAAATATTAAATTTCAGTTGCACAGTTCTTGTTATTACTGACTTTGTAGTTACCTTCAGTGTGTGCTGTCCCAGTTTAGAGAAAGGAAGCATTTCTGTCTGCTAGGCCTGAGGCTTAGAACATCGGAGACTCTCAGTAGATTTTCTGTTGAGCACAGAAGACATGGGAGCTTTCATGTTGGTTATTGGACTGGAGTAGGATAATGTTTCTTGCACTAAGTAATTCACAAGCATCTTTAGTTGTCATTAGATTCAAAGAAACAATGAAAAATAAAATAAGCCCATCATCGTCTTCTGCAGCTGAAAATCCTTTTTCACCATTATTGCTTACTGAGTGTACGTGCGAACATTTTGAACATACAAAATTCTGTCTTTATAGTAAGATGGGGTACATGTGATGTTCAGACGATCTCTTTGGAGCTTCAGCTATGGATTGTTCAGTAAGCAAGGACCATACCTTCTGCATACAACATGACTTCTCTAGGGAAATATGTAGATATAACAGGAGCATGATATGTGAAACTCCTAACTTCTTGCTTCATAGGACTGCTTCATAGGTCTGACTGTCTCATAGTCAGATTTTACCAACCGAATCTCCTTGTATATGACATAAGATGATCATACCTTATTTTAAATCACAGAGAAGTTTACAGAACTGTTCAAATGTGTTTTAAAAAGCATATGGGAAAGTGTCTGGCATATATTAAACCAGGGAAAATTATTTTTCTGTAAATACCTGAAGAGGTGAAATTGGATTTATTAAGTATCTCATTGTGAGATCACAGAACATTAAAGTTGAAGTGACCTTCAAAACAATCTTGAGACCAAGTCTTTTTACCATTTTTCTTTAATGCCTTTTTTGATGGGGTATTTACTTCTTATAAGGTAGCCCATTACATTGTGGACCAACTCCCAATTATTTGCTTTAATTAATGAGAATTCTGTTTCCTTTCAACTTCCTCCCATTGGTCTTGGATATCCTGAATCATTTATGCAGGTTTCAGAAGAATAGGAAAATCATATGCTGATTTTCAGTGTGAACACTGATTTTTTTCCTTGAATCTTTTTTGTCTTTAACACCATAGATTCTTTAGGTGCAGATCCTGCCAAAGAAGTGAGCATGTGACACTTTTTCCTCTAATTAGTTAGCTCTGAAACTAAATTAAGTCTGAATCAGCAGTCTGCAAATAAGTACATTAAGATTATTATCTGGTGAGTACTATCAGTTTTCCTTCTGTCTCTGAATTATTAGCCTCTTATTTGTTTACATTACAAATTCAGTAGGAGTAATTATGTAATAAGAAAATGATACTGTCACTTTAAATAAACTGCTCAGCAACTGAAACATCAGGACTATAATTAAAGGCATCACTCACAGCTTCCATTTTAATACATAAAGGAGAAGGACATGATTAGATTTTAATGAACTTGCTTTTGTTTTAGCTTTATTATTGTTTTATTTTAATCTGGATTTGGTTATTTCAAAACACCACTAAATGTTAATAAGCATTCTTAATTTCACATATCGGGATTGTAGTAAATTTAACTGTCCTTGCCTCAGACATCAAGCTTTCAGTTTGTAATCTGTTCCTTAAATGTAAGCACAATTCCTTCTAGTACCTGGAATGGAGAAATTCTCCAAGGCGGTTTAGGCAAATTTCCAGACAACTAAACTCCCTTATTCCCAGCTGACCAATGGTAAAAACGTGTCAGGTTACACGACTAAACCCTCAAGCAAATGCCATTGTCTACTGCAGTCCTTAGTCTAAAGTAAGCCTAGAGTTGGGGCTGCCTGAGGAGTAATGGAAGGAGTACTGAGCAGGAGTAATAGAAGGAATACTTGGAGACTCATGACTAGGGCTGAGTGTATGAGCTGCTGAGTTGCCCCCTCTTTCAGCCTCAGATTCCTCGTATGTAAAATGGAGATAATAAAGTCTACCTGTGGAGTTGTTGTGAGGAGTGTCGCAGATTAAGGATTTGAGTCTGTTCTGTTAACTATGAAGTATGGTACTGGTTTTGACTATGATTACTATCTACTAGTACAAACTGAAGTGTTTGGAAACTATACCTGAGATTTCCCCCCAAATCTTCCCCATATCCTGCCATTGTGCCTAAAATTTGCACTACAAAAATACTTTTTTTGAAATAAGTTACTGTTTCTCAATGTGCCATCTGTAGACCTCCTCAGGTGTTTTTTAGAACATTAAGACTCTTGGACCTCACCCCTGGCCTACAGAATTAGGGTCTCTGGGCTGGGACTCAGTAATCTGAATTTTAAACAAGCTTTCTTGGTGACTTATAGGCATACTAAAGTTGAGAACTCCCCAATGAGGTATTGAAACCTCTGTTAAAATATCAATACTTTGAAAGGGTGATACGGGTCAGCACTATTAGCCATTAACATTTTTAAATTAATTAATTAATTTTTATTTTTGGCTGTGTTGGGTCTTCATTGCTGCACGCGGGCTTTCTCTAGTTGCGGTAAGCAGGGACTACTCTTGGTTGCGGTGCACGGGCTTCTCGTTGCGGTGGCTCCTCTTGTTGCAGAGCATGGGCTCTATGTCTGTGGGCTTCAGTAGTTGTGGCATGCAGGCTCAGTAGTTGTGGTACACGGGCTTAGTTGCTTTGCGCCATGTGGGATCTTCCTGGACCAGGGCTCGAACCTGTGTCCCCTGCATTGGCAGGCAGACTCTTAACCACTGCGCCACCAGGGAAGTCCAGCCATTAACACTGTAACATGAATTAATGTATTGGAATATTTAAGCTTACAAGGAATAGGAGCTAGGCCAGGAAAAATCAAAACAAAAAACTGGAGGTAGAGGGGTGGGCAAAAATCTGGTTTTAACTGAAACTTATAGAACTCTGAAGACCTGGACTCTTGCATGTGAATCTCTAGGGCAACCTTTCATATTTTCAGGACCCAGGGCAAGAGTACAAATGATAGCTCACTCACTATGTGTCTAAATATTTAAAAGTTGTAAATCACACTAACAAACTCTCAAATATATTCTTTTCTCCTACATTAACAAATTAATATTGTAATGACTTGGAAGGCTAGGTTCTGGACTCCTCGGAGTTTGGTGCCAGTATATGGTAGTAGAGGCAACCACTCAGTGGCCTGTGCCCCCTTCCACCAGCCCTCTGCCCATCTATGTGTGTGGATATTTCAGTATGCATGTCATACCCTCTGCAGACAGCAGCCTCTCTGGAAGCTGGCTCAAGGCCATTTGAGCAGAGAATTCTAGTATCCTGGATACTTGGAGCTGGGTTCAAGGGTAGGCTCATCTCTTTGGTCCTAGGGACTCTCTCAAGTATGGGTCCCAGGACAGGAGTCCTTCTTGCCCAGGTATAAGGGAGATTCTGGGAATCTTGCAAAATACTGCAGTTATAAAACTGAAAGGGAACTTGGAGATTATTTGATCCAAGGCCTTCATTTGCAAACAAAGCAACTGGGATGCAGAGAATTGATATGACTAGCCCAAGCTCCCACAGTAGCTAATGGCAGAACTAAGACTAGAGCTCAGATCTTCTTTCTCCCTTTCCTCTCTGTGTACAACCCTTTTATATATGGTGAAATCCCCGGGTAGAAGTATTTTCTATTGCTTCTTCGGTCAGAGAATGTTGTTTAAGCATCCTTTTAAATAACCATGTTCCTCAGTGTAAGTAGTGACTTACGCCGGGAACCTTGGTGGCAGTGGCATTTCATTAACCGGGAAGGGGGAAGGGGGTGAAGGTGGGGAGACGGGGCTTCCCTTGAACAAAAGCTTTAATGGAAAATAGAGCTAGGGAAAACAGACTTAAGAACTGGTCCTTTTACCAAGCATAAGTCAGAGGACCACCCTCACATGGGAGCACAGTATGAGACGTTCTTAGTTGTACACCAGTGTTTTTCGCTTCTTTATTCTCTGTGTAGAAATTCCTATGACACCTTCTGGTATAGATAGCAGTTACATAAAATATATTCTCACTCTTTCTACTTGATTTTGTAACCTCCCAAACTAACAAAATATTACTGTTTTAGTTAGGAAATAATTGTAAGCTTATTTTCCTTGAATATTCAAAGAGAGGTATGTTTTAGTAGTAGAATTCTTACCAACCACATAGGGAACCCAAGTTTAATTTCCAGACTGGGTAACCATAATCTAATCCTGGCTAATAATTGCTAGTTATATGAATTTGGGTAAATAGCAACTTCTCATTTGTAGAGTGAAGGTTTGGCTAGATATCTTAGAGATTAAGAAAGTGTGCTATTAAACCCACTCTTAGCTGTGACGTTAGGCAAGTCACTTAACGTCTCTGAACCTCAGTTTCCTCATCTGCAAAACAGCTAATAGCACCTATCTTACAGAGTTGTTATGAGGATTAAATGAATTGTATAAGGAAAGTGCTTGGAAGAATGCCGGCATTCAGTAGTTTGCTATTCATTATTCTTGGCTGGGCTTTAGGCCCTGTTTTTGAGCATATACCTAGAAAGCGCACATGTTAAATACTATAGCTTTACAAACTCCATGTGTCCAAAATGAAGCCTATCATCTTTCTTTCAAAATTATCTTCTCCCCCACGTGTATTTAATCTTGGTACTGACACTACCATTCACTCAGTTTCCCCAAGCCAGAAATCTGCAAATCATCTTAGACAGCTCTTTTTCCCCCCTTGGCTTAAGTCTAATCAACAATTAAACATTGTGGATTGAGTTTTCCAAACACTTCAAATCAAATCAAGATTTAGATTTAAGTACATTCTGTTCTTTCCCCCCTTCTTGCATTGCCACTGTCCTCTTTGAAGTCTGTGTTCTGCGGAAACTTTCTACCTGATCTCCCTGCCTCCATTCTTGCTGCATTAAACACATCATCTTGCTTTTGACAGGATCTTTCTAAAACACACATTTAATAACATCACTCCTCCAGTTGAAGGTGCTTACAAGGGTGAAGTGCGCTTTCGTCAGCTTGGCACAAAAGGACGTCATGGTCTGACCACAATCGCATTTCTCACCACATCCTCTGGCGCCTCATGTTTCAGATATACAGAAGAACTAGCTTACTCCTGAACTTTGTGCTTTCTCTCACCTCCGAACATGCTGTCCCCAGTGTTTAGCATGTACTCCCCAGCCCACAGCTCCATCTCCTCCCCATCTTACAAGCCCATCTACCTGCAACACCGGTCATTCTTCAGACTCGGTTCTGAAACGTAAAGGCTCCTTTGGCAAGGAAACAATTTGCTAATTTATGTTTTGATACAATCGTCTGGTCTAATTTAGATAAAATCATGTAGCCTGAATTATTCAGATAATTCTTGGATTTGTCTGGCACATTTAGATACATTTATGAAATTCACATTCAACTATCACCTAACTAACACCTCAAAGTCAATTTACCCTTGACTTCTAGCTTTATCGCCTGTTCTGGGGACCTACTTCTCATAAACTCCTGTGTGCTAACATTTCGTTAAATGCATGATGAGGGGATTTCCCTGTGTATTAGAGAATCCTGGAATAGATTACAGAGCATCTGTCAATACTTCTTGCTGCTGATGGTGGCAAAATCACTAGGAGTTGGCAACATTCTGTGTGGTGGTATGGAGGACTGTCACGTGGAGCAAGGTGTTCATTCAGCAATACTTGAAAATAGGGTGTCTTTTCTCCTTAAGGATGGATGTTTGAATAATTCTTTTACAAAGTGTGAATTTGAGGTTAAGATTCTGTTTTTCCACCTTTAGGACTAAGTAATCTTCATATTAGAGTCTCAGAAATATTCTCATGAGGCTAATCAGAGTTTGGGTGAATGGCATAGAACACATATGTTATCACATTCTTCAAACTTCTTTTAAATTTTCTCTGTTATAAAAACATTGAGGTATAGACCAGGGCCCAGTGTCTGACTTAATATGCTTCTGGGTTTATCCTTTTTACAAACCATGAAGAAAAAGCTGCTATTCTTTTGGTGTATGAGTGTGAGGAATGGATTAAAGTTCATTTTTTTGCTTATGGATATCCACCAGTTCCAGCACCATTTGTTGAAAAGGCAACCCTTTCTTCATTGAAAGAATTTTCACCTTTGTGAAAAATCAGTTGACTATATGTGTGACGGCTTAATTCTAGACTCTCTGTTCTGTCCAGTGACCTGTAGTCTATCATTTTGACAGTGCAACACTGCCTTGATTACTTGCGTTACAGTAAGTTTGAAATCAGGTAGCTTAAGTCCTCCAACTGTCTTCTTGTTTTACAAAATCAAACACATTTTTAAATCAACTGTCCTTCTCTCTCGCCTCTCCCTTAAATCACTCTTACTGAGTGCATCTGCTCATCGTAAACTTAAAGCATGGTTTTCAAAATGTGGTCATTGGAACTTGTTAGAAATGCAAGGATTAGGCCCCACCTCAGATGTTTTGAGTCAAAAAATCCAGGGGACTCAGCAATCTGAGTTTCAACAAGGCCTCCAGGTGATTCTGACACCTGCTAATGTTTGAGAACCACTGATATAGAGCATTCTACTTCAGAGTTCAGCAAACTTTTTGTATAAAGAGCCAGATAGTAAATATTGTATGCCTTGCAGACAATATGGTCTCTGTTGCAATGACTCAACTCTGCTGTTAAAGCACGAAAGCAGCCATAGACAGTTTGTAGATAAGTGAGCATAACTGTTTTCCAATAAAACTTTATTTACAAAAACAGGTGGGGGGCAGATTTGGTCTGCAGGCCACAGTTTGCCCACCCCTGCTGAATTCCATTCCCACCTATTCCACATCTAAAACCTTGGCCTTTGTCTCATTTCTCTTGCAGATCCATATTCTCCATCATTGTGGGCCCTCTTTGTTTTAAAGCTCCTCGAGGAAGACTCTCTCAGTGAATCTATACGTAGTTCTTTTAACAGGGCTTTTTCAGTGCTGAGGTCAGATATTTCACCTATTCCAGTTAACCTTTAAGGCCTGCTACTATATATCTACGTTTTATTGTAAAAGCAGGCAGTTTGTCATTTAGCCTCACTCTTGAGCATGCTACTTGCTTGAGCACTGCATGTTGTCCATATACAAGAGCTTCTAATTTTCCTCAGATCAGCAGCCCCAAAGAGGGTAATGGTAGTTTCATTAGTTTGTTAGGGCTACTGTAATAAAGTACCAAAAACTGGATGGCTTTACATAACAGAAATTTGTCTCACAGTCTAGAGGCTAGAAGTCTGAAATCATGGTGTCCGCAGGGCAATGCTCTCTCTCACGGCTCTAGAGGAGAATCCTTCTTGCCTCTTCTAGCTTCTAGTGTTTGTCAGCAATCCTTGGTGTTCCTTGTTTTATAGATGCATCACTCCAGTCATATGGCACCTTCTTTCTGTGTGTCTTTACATTGTTTTCTCAGAACATGTCTCCCTCTGTCCAAATTTCCCCTTTATATAAGGATACCAGTGGTATTGGATTAAGACCCACCCTAATGACTTCATCTTCACTTGATCACCTGCAAACTTTTTCCAAATAGAGTCCCTTTCACAGGTACCACAGGGCTTAGGACTTCAATATCTTTTTTAGGGTTACAATACAACCCCTAACAGTGATGAAAGTGGGAACTGAGATTTAATAGCAGCCGTTCTAGATAGAATCTTTGCTCATGAATTTGCAAGCCTTATCTGTTCCAGCTGTTACAAAATGTAATATTTACCTCTGGGAAAGGTGTAGAGATATCTCTTTGCTTTATGTCAGTAAAAAAGACAATAGTCACATTTTGCTAATCAAAACAAAAATTTTTTTTGAGAGAGAGATCATTATTACCTGTATAACAAATGTTAGGGGGGCTTCAAGTTATCAAGAGGAATTTGACAAATGAGTTCTTTGAACAATATCTAACATGGTTGCTGACACACAGCATGTGCTCGTAAGTGGAAGAAATGTCTGGAGTTGAGACGGAGATTAACATTCATTCATCCATATTAACTGCAGTCACCATGTGTTAATCTCTTCCCGTGTGTTTGGCACTATGCTAAATGCTTCACATGCACCTCACTGAACCTTTACCATGACACTGGCTACCGTGACATCTCCTTCTTACAGACTAAGTTTAGAGAGATGAAGTATGTAGTGACTTGCTCAATGTCATGACGGAAGGTGGCAAAACAGGGATTTTAACCCAGTCAAAATAATTGGAAAGCTCATTAAAAAAATCTTTTTTTTGAAGTGCAGTATGCACACCGAAAAGTGTACATATTTTAAGTGGAAAGAAAGACCATGTTTTAACCACTGTGCTGTTTTTACCTTTCTGTAATTTATTTGCATAAAGCTTTTATTGACTACCTACTGCATAAGTTTAATGAGAAGTAGTGTGGAGTCCATTTTGCTGAAAAGAGCTTAGGAGGGCAGATATCCTCATCTGTCTTCAGATCACAAAAGACCCTGAACTGCAGGCTAAAGAGTTCATATTCATCCTTAGGCAAATCAGTGTCATTATTGATTTTTAAGTAGAGACATGATTAAATTGAAATTTGAGGTATGTGCTTTGGGCAGGGTTGGGACAGTAATAAGTAGAGATTTTGTCCACTACTTCCAAAATCTGTCATATGGAGGTTGTGATCATATTTGGAAATGGAAACCTTTCCAAATAAAAACAAAATTAATTAAAGTTCTTGGTTCTTATTAAGAATCACCTTGTTCTGATTGAAGGCATATAGTCTGCTACACTGTAAACTTCTTAAAGTAGAGGCTCTATGTGTTAGATAATGGTTATTGCTAAGTGTCCAAGATAGTATTAAACCTCTGTGAGCACATTAAACACTCCTGTGAAAGACTGTGGGCAAAACTGGGCAAGACTATGGTCCTCCATTGTTGGACTACTGTACTTCATGCTGGGATTTCAGAGAAGCAAGGGATGAGCAGATGCGAGAAGCAAGGGGTGATCAGATGCCTGCTTTGCCTCTTCCCTACATCTAAAAAGTACAGTTTCCTTCCATACAAAGGAGCTGGAAGACTGTACAGATATGTCTGAGCAAGTGAGTCCAGGAACAGTATCCCAGGATGCCAATGCAGGAAAACCAAAATGTCATCAAAGAAATTGAAGGAAGATCCTACAATAGGTCTTCAAGAGGTATTTACATAGGTCACTAGATAGATTTTCTTAAGTCTTTACAAACTTCTTTTCTTTCCTCTCCCTCCCTTCTCCCCCGCACCACACCCTTTCTCTTTCTTATAATGAGAATCCCCATGAAAAGGAATTCTGAAAAAATGACAGGAAGAAGATTGACATTGCTTTTTGCTATGATGAAAACAAGGAGAGAGAATCGGTTGGTTGTTTTTCTTCCTCTTCTGTTCAGTGAGCTATGTGCAGTGACCTGGAAATCCTGGCAATCTACTAGAAGGAAGGTGGTGGCTACATTTCCTTGGCATAGAGGTTCACAGAGAATTTTCCAGACTGCTGCTTAGTTCAATGTCCAGTGACTTTACATCAGACCTTTGTAAGTTTTTGACCCATACTGGGCATTCTTTCCCCTTCAGCTCGCCCACCTGGGGTAAATACTTACGTTTTAGTGGGCCCTAAGGTGATGAGTTTGCAGCTCTGTGAAACATTACACATTTTTCAGTTTTTCTTCACTACTATTCAAAAGCTTTATGTATATCTTTATTGTAACTTACCACATTCTTTCTTGTATATTTAAGATTATTTATGTAAACATCCAAGACCATAATAAGCTCCTTGAAGGTAGAGGCTGTGTTTTGGGCCTCTTGGGAATTGTGAAGGATGCCTAGTGCAATACTCGGTACAGAGCAGATACTCCCTGATTTGAACTCAACTGGATTGAATTCTCCTGGGTTGTCTAGCAATTAGGGCAATAGCTTAAATAAAATCAGTGCTTTCCTGTAATATGTTCAACTTACCTGCTCCAAGTATTGAGCAGGGCTATCAGACCCAGAAAGTGTAAGTGCGGAATACAGTATTGGATGCATGACCTAAGTATGGATATATCATTGTTCTGGGCTTAGTGCCCAGAAAGCTAGACAGTTTTTAGCTTGGTGACGGGTTGGAAGTGGTAAATTCTAGAGCTTAGGTGTGTTGTAATAGAAGCAATTACTAAGAGATGCCTCTGTCTCAGTTGTGTAGCAGAAACTTAAAATCCTGATTGCCTCATGTTGGAAAAGGGAATAAATAGAGAAGTATATAGAAATAAGCAGAGTGATAAGGGAAGCAATATAAATCATCCTGATGATTAGTGGGTAAAACACTGGGAAGAGAAGGTACATGGGCCAATTACAGCAGAATGTTCCAGAAGTCAATGCTTGCTCTCTGATTCATACTTTGCCAGTTATGCAAATGATTCTGAGAAAGTGACCCTGAGGGTAAAATATTATGATATAAAACTATGAAGAGAAATATATATTTTTAAAGAGGTCCTATTGTTTATTTATTTTAACATCTTTGTTGGAGTATAATTGCTTTACAATGGTGTGTTAGTTTCTGCTGTATAACAAAGTGAATCAGCTATACATATACATATATCCCCATATCTCCTCCCTCTTGTGTCTCCCTCCTCCCCTTCCTATCCCACCCCTCTAGGTGGTCACAAAGCACTGAGCTGATCTCCCTGTGCCATGTGGCTGCTTCCCACTAGCTATCTATTTTACATTTGGTAGTGTATCTATGTCCATGCCATTCTCTCACTTCATCCCAGCTTACCCTTCCCCCTCCCCATGTCCCCAGGTCCATTCTCTACATCTGCATCTTTATTCCTGTCCTGCCCCTAGGTTCTTCAGAACCATTATTTTTTCTTTTAGATTCCATATATATGTGTTAGCATACAGTATTTGTTTTTCTGACTTACTTCCCTCTGTATGACAGTCTCTAGGTCCATCCACCTCACTGCAAATAACTCAATTTTGTTTCTTTTTATGGCTGAATAATATTCCATTGTATAAATGTGCTACATCTTCTTTATCCATTCATCTGTCGAGGTACATTTAGGTTGCTCCCATGTCCTGGCTATTGTAAATAGTGCTGCAGTGAACATTGTGGTACATGACTCTTTTTGAATTATGGTTTTCTCAGGGTATATGCCCAGTAGTGGGATTGCTGGGTCATATGGTAGTTCTATTTTTAGTTTTTTAAGGAACCTCCATACTGTGTTCTCCATAGTGACTGTATCAATTTACATTCCCACCAACAGTTCAAGAGGGTTTGCTTTTCTCCACACCCTCTCTAGCATTTATTGTTTGTAGATTTTTTGATGATGGCCATTCTGACTGGTGTGAGGTGATACCTCACTGTAGTTTTGATTTGTATTTCTCTAATGATTAGTGATGTTGAGCATCCTTTCATGTGTTTGTTGGCAATCAGTATATCGTCTTTGGAGAAATGTCTATTTAGGTCTTCTGCCCATTTTTGGATTGGGTTGTTTGTTTTCTTGATATTGAGCTGCATGAGCTGCTTATATATTTTGGAGATTAATCCTTTGTCTGTTGCTTTGTTTGCAAATATTTTCTCCAATTATGAGGGTTGTCTTTTCATCTTGTTTATGGTTTCCTTTGCTGTGCAAAAGCTTTGAAGTTTCATTAGATCCCATTTGTTTATTTTTGTTTTTATTTCCATTTCTCTAGGAGGTGGGTCAAAAAGAATCTTGTGGTGATTTATGTCATAGAGCGTTCTGCCTATGTTTTCCTCTAAGAGTTTTATAGTGTCTGGCCTTACATTTAGGTCTTTAATCCATTTTGAGTTTATTTTTGTATATGGTGTTAGGGAGTGTTCTAATTTCATTCTTTTACATGAAGCTGTCCAGTTTTCCAGCACCACTTATTGAAGAGGCTGTCTTTTCTCCATTGTGTATTTTTGCCTCCTTTATCAAAAATAAGGTGACCATATGTGCGAGGGTTAAACTGAGCTTTCTGTCCTGTTTCATTGATCTATATTTCTGTTTTTGTGCCAGTACCATACTGTCTTGATTACTGTAGCTTTGTAGTATAGTCTGAAGTCAGGGAGCCTGATTCCTCCAGCTCCGTTTTTCTTTCTCAAGATTGCTTTGGCTATTCAGGGTCTTTTGTGTTTCCATATGAATTGTGAAATTTTTGGTTCTATTTCTGTGAAAAATGCCATTGGTAGTTTGATAGGGATTGCACTGAATCTGTAGATTGCTTTGGGTCATATAGTCATTTTCGCAATGTTGATTCTTCCAATCTCTCCATCTGTTTGTATCATCTTTACTTTCTTTCATCAGTACTTATAGTTTTCTGCATACAGGTCTTTTGTCTCCTTAGGTAGGTTTATTCCTAGGTATTTTATTCTTTTTCTTACAGTGGTAAATGGGAGTGTTTCCTTAATATCTCTTTCATATTTTTAGTCATTAGTGTATAGGAACGCCAGAGATTTCTGTGCATTAATTTTGTATCCTGCTACTTTACCAAATTCACTGATTAGCTCTAGTAGTTTTCTGGTAGCATCTTTAGTATTCTCTATGTATACTATCATGTCATCTGCAAACAGTGAAAGTTTTACTTCTTCTTTTCCGATTTGAATTCCTTTTATTTCTTTTTTGTCTCTGATTGCTGTGGCTAAAACTTCCAAAGCTATGTTGCATAAAAGTGGTGAGAGTGGCAACCTTGTCTTGTTCCTGATCTTAGTGGAAATGGTTTCAGTTTTTCACCATTGAGAACAATGTTGGCTGTGGGTTTGTCATATATGGCCTTTATTACATTGAGTTAAGTTCCCTCTATGCCGCCTTTTTGGAGGGTTGTTATCAAAAATGAGTGTTGAATTTTGTCAAAAGCCTTTTCTGCATCTGTTGAGATGATCATGTGGTTTTTCTCCTTCAATTTGTTAATATGGTGTATCACATTGATTGATTTGCGTATACTGAAGGATCCTTGCATTCCTGGGATAAACCCCACTTGGTCATGGTGTATGATCCATTTAATGTGCTGTTGGATTCTGTTTGCTAGAATTTCGTTGAGGATTTTCACATCTATGTTCATCAGTGATATTGGCCTGTAGTTTTATTTTTTTGTGATATCTTTGTCTGGTTTTGGTATCAGAGTGGTGGTGGCCTCACAGAGTGAGTCTGGGAGTGTTCCTCCCTCTGCTATATTTTGGAAGAGTTTGAGAAGGATAGGTGTTAGCTCTTCTCTAAATGTTTGATAGAATCTGCCTGTGAGGCCATCTGGTCCTGGGCTTTTGTTTGTTGGAAGGTTTTTAATCACAGTTTCAATTTCAGTGCTTGTGATTGGTCTGTTTATATTTTCTTTTTCTTCCTGGCTCAGTCTCAGAAGGTTGTGCTTTTCTAAGAATTTGTCCATTTCTTCCAGCTTGTCCATCTTATTGCCATATGGTTGCTTGTAGTAATCTCTCATGATCCTTTGTATTTCTACAGGGTCAGTTGTTACTTCTCCTTTTTCATTTCTTAATTTTTTTTTTTGCGGTACGTGGGCCTCTCACTGTTGTGGCCTCTCCTGTCACGGAGCACAGGCTCCGGACGTGCAGGCCCAGCGGCCATAGCCCACGGGCTCAGCCGCTCCATGGCACGTGGGATCCTCCCGGACCGGGGCACGAACCCGCGTCCCCTGCATCGGCAGGCGGACTCTCAACCACTGCGCCACCAGGGAAGCCCTCCTTTTTCATTTCTAATTCTATTGATTTGAGTCTTCTCCCTTTTTTTCTTGATGAGTCTGGCTAATGGTTTATCAATTTTGTTTATCTTCTCAAAGAACCAGCTTTTAGTTTTATTGATCTTTGCTATCATTTCCTTCATTTCTTTTTCATTTATATCTGATCTGATCTTTATGATTTCATTCCTTCTGCTAACTTTGGCATTTTTTTTTTTGTTCTTCTTTCTCTAATTGCTTTAGGTGTAAGGATAGGAGGTTGTTTATTTGAGATGTTTCTTGTTTCTTGAGGTAGGATTATATTGCTATAAACTTGCCTCTTAGAACCACTTTTGCTGCATCCCATAGGTTTTGGGTCATCATGTTTTCATTGTCATTTGCTTCTAGGTATTTTTTGATTTCCTCTTTGATTTCTTCAGTGATCTCTTGGTTATTTAGTGTACTGTTTAGCCTCCATGTGTTTGTATTTTTTACAGATATTTTCCTGTAATTGATGTCTAGTCTTATAGTGTTGTGGTCAGAAAAGATATTTGATACGATTTCAATTTTCTTAAATTTACCAAGGCTTGATTTGTGACCCAAGATACGATCTAATCTGGAGAATGTTCAATGAGCACTTGAGAAGAAAGTGTGTTCTGTTGTTTTTGGATGGGATGTCCTATAAATATCAATTAAGTCCATCTTGTTTAATGTATCATTTAAAGCTTGTGTTTCCTTATTTATTTTCATTTTGGATGATCTGTCCATTGGTGAGAGTGGGGTGTTAAAGTCCCCTATATGATTGTGTTACTGTCTATTTCCCCGTTTATGGTTGTTAACATTTACCTTATGTATTGAAGTGCTCCTATGTTGGGTGCATAAATATTTATAATTGTTTTATCTTCTTCTTAGATTGATCCCTTGATCATTATGTAGTGTCCTTCTTTGTCTATTGTAATAATCTTTAATTTAAAGTCCATTTTGTGTGATATGAGAATTGGTACTCCAGCTTTCTTTTGATTTCCATTTGCATGGAATATGTTTTTCCATCCCCTCACTTTCAGTCTGTACGTGTCCCCAGGTCTGAAGTGGGTCTCTTGTAGACAGCATATATACAGGTCTTGTTAATGTATACATTCAGCTAGTCTATGTCTTTTGGTTGGAACATTTAATCCATTTATATTTAAGGTGGTTATTGATATGTATGTTCCTATTACCATTTTCTTAATTGTTTTGGGTTTGTTATTGTAGGTCTTTTCCTTCCCTGTGTTTCCTGCTTAGAGAAGTTCCTTTAACATTTGTTGTAAAGCTGGTTTGGTGGTGCTGAAATCTCTTAGCTTCTGCTTGTCTCTAGAGGTTTTAATTTCTCCATCAAATCTCAATGAGATCCTTGCTGGGTAGAGTAATCTTGGTTGTAGGTTTTTCCCTTTCATTACTTTAAATATGTCCTGCCACTCCCTTCTGGCTTACAGAGTTTCTGCTGCAAATCAGCTGTTAACCTTATGAGGATTCCCTTGTATGTTATTTGTTGCTTTTCCCTTGTTGTTTTTAATATTTTTTCTTTGTATTTAATTTTTGATAGTTTGATTACTACGTGTCTTGGTGTGTTTCTCCTTGGATTTATCCTATATGGGACTCTCTGCGTTTCCTGGACTTGATTAACTATTTCCTTTCCCATATTAGGGAAGTTTTTTGTTGTTGTTGTTGTTGTTGTTGTTGTTGTTTTGTGGTTCGCGGGCCTCCAACTGTTGTGGCCTCTCCCATTGTGGAGCACAGGCTCTGGACGCGCAGGCTCAGCAGCCATGGCTCACGGGCCCAGCCACTCCGCGTCATGTGGGATCTTCCCGGACCGGGGCATGAACCCGTGTCCCCTGCATCAGCAGGTGGACTCTCAAGCACTGCACCACCAGGGAAGCCCCAAGGGAAGTTTTTAACTATAAGCTCTTTACATATTTTCTCAGTCCGTATTTTTTTCTCTTCTTCTTCTGGGACCCCTATAATTCGAATGTTGGTGCGTTTAATGTTGTCCCAGAGGTCTCTGAGACTGTCCTCAATTCTTTTCATTCTTTTTTCTTTATTCTGCTCTGTGGTAGCTATCTCCACTATTTTATCTTCCAGGTCACTTATCCGTTCTTCTGCTTCAGTTAGTCTGCTATTGATTCCTTCTAGAGAAGTTTTAATTTCATTTATTGTGTTGTTCGTCATTGTTTGTTTGTGGTTTAGTTCTTCTAGGTCCTTGTTAAAGGTTTCTTGTGTTTTCTCCATTCTATTACCAAGATTTTGGATCATCTTTACTATCATTACTCTGAATTCTTTTTCAGGTAGACTGCCTATTTCCTCTTCATTTGTGTGGTTTGGTGGCTTTTTACCTTACTCCTTCATCTGCTGTGTGTTTCTCAGTCTTTTCATTTTGCTTAACTTACTGTGTTTGGGATTTCCTTTTTGCAGGCTGCAGGTTCATAGTTCCCATTGTTTTTGGTGTCTGCCCCAAAGTTTGTCTAAGTGTCTAAGTTTGGTTCAGTGGGTTGTGTAGGCTTCCTGGTGGAGGGGATTGGTGCCCGTGTTATGGAGGATGAGGCTGGATCTTGTCTTGCTGGTGGGCAGGACTGCGTACGGTGGTGTGTTTTGGGGTGTCTATGGACTTATTATGATTTTAGGAAGCCTCTCTGCTAACAGGTGGGGTTGTGTTCCTGTCCTGCTAGTTGTTTGACATAGCGTGTCCAGCACTGTAGCTTGCAGGTTGTTGAGTGGAGCTGGGTCTTAGCATTGAGATGGAGATCTTTGGGAGAGCTTTCACTGTTTGATATTAGGAGGGGCTGGGAGCTCTCTGGTGGCGCAATGTTCTGAACTTGGCTTTTCCACCTCAGAGCCTCAGGCCTGACAATTGGCTGGAGCACCAAGACCCTGTGTGCCACTCTGCTCAGAATAAAAGGGAGAAATAAAAACAGAAAGAAAAAATAAAATAAAGTTATTAAAATAATATTAAAAATTTTTTAAAAAGTAATTGAAAAAAAAGAAAGAATAGAGCAGCCAAACCAAGAAACAAATCCACCAATGATAACAAGTGCTGAAAACTATACTGAAAGAAAAAAAAAAATAGAACCTTAGGACAAATGGTAAAAGCAAAGCTATACAGAGAAAGTCACACAAAGAAACATATATATACACACTGAGAAAAAGAGAAAAAGGAAAAAAAAATATATAAAAGAAAGGAGAGCAACCAAATCAATAAACAAATCTACCAATGATAATAAGCTCTAAATACTAAACTAAAATAAAACTAGAAATAAATTAGATGCAGAAAGCAAACAAGTCTGCAGTTGCTCCCAAAGTCCACCTCCTCAATTTTGGATGATTTGTTGTCTATTCATGTATTCCACAGATGCAGGGTACATCAAGGTGATTGTGGAGATTTCATCTGCTGCTCCTGAGGCCGCTGGGGGAGATTTCCCTTTCTCTTCTTTGTTCGCACGGCTCCCGGGGTTCAGCTTTGGATTTGGCCCCGCCTCTGCCTGTAGGCCGCCTGAAGGTGTCTGTTCTTCACTCAGACAGGACAGGGTTAAAGGAGCAGCTGATTAGGGGGCTCTGGCTCACTCAGGCCCAGGGGGAGGGAGGTTACAAAATGCGGGGCGAGCCTTCAGCGGGAGAGGCCGGTGTCACATTGCACCAGCCTGAGGCGCACCGTGCATTCTCCCGGGGAAGTTGTCCCTGGATCACGGGACCCTGGCAGTGGCGGGCTGCACAGGCTCCTGGGAGGGGAGGTGTGGATAGTGACCTGTGCTTGCACACAGGCTTCTTGGTGCCTGCAGCAGCAGCCTTAGCGTCTCGTGCCCTTCTCTGTGTCTGTGCTGGTAGCTGTGACTCAGGCCTGTCTTTGGAGCTCATTTAGGCGGTGCTCTGAATCCCCTCTCCTCACGCACTCTGAAACAATGGTCTCTTGTCTCTTAGGCAGTTCCAGACTTTTTCCCGGACTCCCTCCCGACCAGCTGTGGTGCACTAGCTCTCCCCACCCCCTTCAGGCTGTGTTCACGCAGCCAACCCCAGTCCTCTCCCTGGGATCCGACCTCTGAAGCCCGAGCCTCAGCTCCCCGCCCGCCCCCGGCGGGTGAGCAGACAAGCCTCTCCGACTGGTGAGTGCTGGTCGGCACCAGTCCTCTGTGCGGGAGTGTCTCCGCTTTGCCCTCTGCACCCCTGTTGCTGTGCTCTCCTCCGCAGCTCTGAAGCTTTCCCCCTCTGCCCCCCACAGTCACCACCTGCGAAGGGGCTTCCTAGTGTGTGGAAACCTTTCCTCCTTCACAGCTCCCTCCCAGAGGTGCAAGTCCCGTTCCTATTCTTTTGTCTTTGTTTTTCCTTTTTTCTTTTGCCCTACCCAGGTACGTGGGGAGTTTCTTGCCTTTTGGGAAGTTGACGTTTTCTGCCAGCGTTCAGCGGGTGTTCTGTAGGAGCTGTTCCATATGTAGATGTATTTCTGATGTATTTGTGGGGAGGAAGGTGATCTCCACATCTTACTCCTCCGCCATCTTGAAGGTCCCTCTATGAAGAGAAATATTGACTTAAAAATATTTTGGAGAAAGAGCAAATCACTTCCTCCTGCGTGAAATGAACAGAGCATCATGACCAGAGTGTTGATAAGTTCTCCATCATAAGCTCAGGGATGATAAATAGCCCACTTGGAAAGCAGCCTCAATTGACTGTCAAGGGCTGATTGTCTACGGAGTGGGAGGAAAGACAGAAGCCCCTTCTCTGAAGTGCTACAGCTCAAAGAACATGATGACCACACCCAAGTAATTGGTCTTGTGGTACAGTAGAAAAGTGAGGATATTGGGTTGGAGATGTCTGTGATGCTAAATGACCTACTATTGTTCTGTGAATTACCTCCGTGATAGGATCAAATGCCAAGCAATTAAATGGGGTGGGCATACCTGAGGGTAAGGGGATTATTGATTAATTTAATAGCCAGTAGGATGAATGGTATGAAGTTGGTCTCCAGACACTGAAGGATGCTTTGGGTACTGAAAAGCAGGTAAATTGACTCTGGGGCTTTTTTCTGCATCAACTTTGGAAAAAATAAAAGGATCTGTACATGTTTTAGTGATGGCATGTATTTGCATGTGAAGACACATGCATTTTGTGATTAGTAGCATTAATCACTCAAGTTTGCACTTAGTTAGCTGGGATCTAGGAAAAACTATTTTAAAATATTTATTGAGCATCTGCTCTGTGCTAGACACTGTTCTATGCACTGAAGGTGCATTGCAGGAAAAAAAATAGAAAACCTCTGCCCTCATTGAGCCTTCTTTAGTGAATCCATATAACATTAGATTAGGTACTAATTAGTACTATGAAGTTAAAGTATGGTAGAGGATACAGAGAGAGGGTGTAGGAGTGTTGATAGGAGGTGGGGAGAATTTTCATTCTGGTTTCTAGAAGCTGTGTAGCCTTGTACAAATTGCTTCCCCTCTCTGGGCCAAATATTCTTTATTTGCTAAATGAGAGGGACAGGCTACATTCTGCATTCTGCAGGAACCCTTATATCAGATGTACACAACCAGGTTACTTTATGCTGATAAGGAGGCAGTAGCACTTTGCCATTTTACATTTCACAAGCCAAGTTAGTACTGTAGTCTGGTATACAAATTTTCTTTCTTAGTTGCAGATAAAAAACTAAAATCCAGGTCAAACTGTTGGAGCTCGCTCGGGTCATGTGTCATACCTGGACTAATTACTGTATTCGGGGGAACATGATTAGCTTGTGTTCAACTGTAGAAAGTACCTGTGGAGGGGCAGGATGGGGGAAACTCTGTGATAAGCAAACTGATTTTGATATACTCTTTAATTTGGGATCAGGCCAATTACTGTAACCAAATGTTGTAATGTTACTAGAAGAAAAGGCTGACAGGGATGCTGGGCAGACTACACTTGCAAATGTCCATGGTATCAGTTAGAGTTCTTATCTGCAAGTAAGGGTGGCCGACTCTGGCTGGTTAAGCATGAAAGAGTTTATTATGTTGATGTTGGGGAACAAAGAGATTTGCTGTGAAGGCTGGGACCAGGTTTGAAGCTGATTCCCAAATCCTGCCATCATACTGGTCTGAAGAGAAAACTTCTGCCACCACCCACTAAATCTTGGGAGTCCCAGTTTGTACTGCTGCTATCTCTTCACTATGAACGTTGCTTTTCTGTAACTTACGGCTGCCAGGAGGGAAGCAGCGCTCCCTAATTTCTTGCCTTTTGCTTCAAGAGCTCCTAAGCTAGTGTCTGCCTTGGGAAGGTTACAGGCTTGTGGCAAGGGAGTTGGGAAAAGCAAGTTTGTAGTATTTTGAACTCTTATGGAAGAGAAACTTTTGCTCCCTCCCTTCCATAAAGTGGAATTTCTCCAAACATGGAAAGGGATTCTGAAACTGGGCAGCCTGAATGAACAGTAAACATCCACCACATCTGCTACATGTCATTAATATTGCAGGATTTTCTCCCTCTGTCCATGAGCCCTAGCACAAAGCCTTATTCAGCACAGATGTCGGCTTTCAGAAGTGAGGAAGAAGTTAGCTCCTCTATCACAAAAGAATGCTTCATGTCAGGAGTTACAGAAAGAAAGTTGAAGTCTCAAGAAGATGGCAGGTCCCTAATGTTTTCCCAGACAAACATTGTAACCCCTTTGAATAAATGTCACCTGTGTTCTTTTCAAATAGCCTTTTTGAAGTTTGCCAACGTAAAACTGAAAGGTCCATCTCCCCTTCTCTGCTGAGTATCAGAGGTTTTCTTTCCCTTACCAGAGTTCACAATGACCTTCCTATTTTGCTGACCCCAAGGCAGTTATCACAGACAGTCTTGCTTAAGCTGTATCCACATATAAAAGAAAGCTGTCATTTTGATGTGTTCTGGAATGGGGATGTGGTGGTTGCCCTGCTATTTGCAGGTGAGCATCCTTTCCTTTTCATAGTGCAGTTCTTAGAAAACTCATATTTTCAAACTCTGAGTCTATGGACCTGTTTTCCACAGCAATTCATAAGATAACCAACAAGATAGTGGGCAATCAATAAATATTTTTTGAGTAGATAAATGAAGTAGTGTGGAGTCCTGAAAAGAGCTCAGAGTTTGGGGATAGGTAGATTGAGAGGTTGAATTCTCTTTCAGCTACTTCATAGATGTGTGACCTTCAACAACTCATTAATGGCAATGAACCTAATTTATTCATTGTAACATGGAGATAATGGTCCCCATCTTGTATGTATGTTGCCAGGATCAAATGAGATAAGGTACATAAAGTGACGGGCACATAGTAGGTGCTCAATGAATGTTCTCTGTTTTATTATTCATGATAGCATGGTAATTCATTAAATGTTGATGAATGAAGAAATGAGTGGATGTCATGAGAAGTTCCAGTGCTGGGTGTAGAGCTTCCTAGTTTTTGGTGGGGGGAGGTTCCCAGGGATTAGGATAATTTTATGTGAAGGCTTGTGAAGGAGAATAGAAACACTTAAATTCAGGCCCAGAATCAGCCATCATGCTTTCCCACATGCTGCCAATTCTCTCTAGAATATCCTTGCTCCACCTCACCTGACTTCTTCCACACATTCTACAACATCTAGCTCAGGAGTCACCTCTTCCTTTGAGAAGCATCCTTTGACTCCTCAGTCTAGTTTGGGCACCATGCCATTTCATGTTCACTTCTACCATATCCCTTGTCGTAGTGCTCAGTTAGACTTGTGTCACCAGCACCATCTGCAGTGCCTGATTCTTTGCAAGTTGAAGAAATGAATAGATGGATTGTTGTCTAGATTTTATCAATACAGTCAGATCTGATTCCTTAGGCAAGCATCTTAACCTAAGCTCCAGTTTCCTTGGTAGTAAGGTGAGGATGGAACGTGACCCCTCTGCCTCCTAGCCATACTTGTGAGGATCAACTGTGACTGTGGATGTAACCTAACAGGGCCCTGAGAGCTTGTCTGGGGCATTCGGAAGACCAGGGTTTGGTGAAAGAGCAGGTTTTTGCTTAGCTTATGCTGTACAACTAGCTTTTATTGTATTGGGTGGGGATTACAAGCTAACAGGATTTTAAGTATCTCTAGGGAAAAGGTAAACTGCAGTAACTGGAGCAATTGTCAGGGAGAGAGACTAGGGGTTTAGAGAGAATTCTAGAAATATTTGTTCTATCTACCCATGAATCCATGACCAACAGTGATGTTACTCAACAGTGCTTTTGGAGTTAAGTTTCTGAGGTTTTGTTTGAGGGAGTGGGGACCAGGCAGAATCACTGACTGTTGTTACTGGCTTCAGGATGGCCATGGGCCACAGGAATCATTGGCCCAGTGAGGTGTAGGCAGTTGTAAAAGATGTCAGTTCTTTGTTCTTTGCAATGCTCCAATTTAGTGCTTCTGTATTATCTTAATGCAACTGAGTGCTTCTGTATGATCCTAATCTTTACTCACGTTTATGACCCATAGGCTGGTCTCAGGAATAATATCAGCTATTTAGATGTTTATGTGATGTTAGATCATAAATGCTTGCATTTTAATCATACTAATCTTTGAATTGAATTAGGGAACAATAAGCAGGGTTTTGGAAACTACCTAACAAGTAGAGGAGAATTTTGAGAGTGACAGATGATAAAACCTAGCTAGTTATCTTGCTTACGTGAGAAGGTCATTTATGCTTAGAGTTGTCCCATTCTAGTCCCAATGCATCTTTTCATAGGGCATAGAGGACTGGCATCACTGTTGCTTCCTTTTCTTATTGAAAATAAAGTTGAGGTAATTATGAGTAATTCCTAATCTACTTATTTTTGTTCAGCAGTGGAATGCACAGCAGTTTTTGTTTTTTTGTGTAAATCAGTACACCAAATCTCCAGAGGCTAAATTTTAATGTCTAAGACATCCAATTGAAATCCACTGTTATAAATATGAGCCTACTGAAGTGATGAGTTTCTCATAGGCAGAGCAAATAGATAAATGGTTCAGATACAGCATCAGTTGGAGCAAGCAAAGCTCTATTGGCCTCTATCCATCAACACTTTGCTGTACCTCTTGGCACCAAGTAGCACTGCAAACCTATAGGCAAGGCAGCAATCCCATGTGTGAGGACCACCTGGTCTTCCTCACCCCAAATTGCAATATTAGTAAAATTTCAAAATTATTGAATATGGCCATAGATTTCAATGGTGCCAAGTGGGAACACTTGCTTCCTGTTTGGGGATTATCCATAGTACCTGCAAAGCTTTGGGAAGATAAATATTTTCGCTCAATCTGAGGAAGAAATTCCTAATGAAGTGGTTCATGGAAGGAATGTGTCAACTCCAGAAGTCATTAGTTACCTCTTATGGTAGATATTTTATGATAGGCTCAGTGAACTGTGTGGGGATGTGGTAAAGGGATTTCAAGCATTGAATAGGGCTGGGGTAGGTGTTCTGGCATTTTATCTTATGCTGAGGTAGATTTTAAGGTCATTAATTACAGTAACCCTTGGAAATCAATTATGAAGACACCATTATAGAGAGCCACAAACTCTCTCAGCTAGTTCATTGCTTCTCCTTTCCCCTCCAGCCTTGGTGTTTTTTTAAGTTGGGCTCCAGATTAAGTAATTTGTGAGTGCCGCAGTGAGAAAGTAAAATAGTGCCTTTAAATGCTATAGCTAGAACATCACTCTGTAGGGCAAGGTGCTCATGTGATGAAAGTTCTGGTGAGTTTCCGAATTCCTCCGGAACTTCAGAGGGGCCAGAATCAGGAAAGGTGAGTGATTAAGGAAATGTGACATTTCTCCCCTCTTTCCTCAGATCTTTCTTCCTCACCAGTCAGAGGTTAAACTAAGTAGAGTGGTAGGTTAGTTGTCTGTAGTATTTAAATTGTTAATCTTTTCTTCTTCCCATCTCTCTTTTTGAACTCATAGTATGTAAAGTTGAATTTGAGTAAGTAAATGTACAGTTGGTATGATTCCTGTGTGAAGGTCCTTCCAAACATGAGATTTTGCAATTTCTACCCAGTGGGCCTCTAGAGATCTAGTTTGAGAAGTTGATAACCCTTCAGCCCAGGGTTGGCAAACGATGGCCCAGTCTGCAGACCAGATCTGGCCCATTGCCTGTGTTTATAAATAAACTTTTATTAGAACACAGCCATGCCCATTTGTTTATACATTATGGCTGCTTTCAAGCTACTGTGGCAGAGTTAAGTAGTTACAGTAACAAGTGTATGGACTTCACAGGCTAAACTATTGACTATGTGGCCCTTTACCGGAAATAGTTTGCTCACCCCTGCTCTAGCTTTTTTTTTTTTTCTTTCTTTTTTGGATAAGGAAGCACGCATGTACTTATCCATTTGCACTTGCATACACTTATCCCCTTGCACACAAAGTGGCTTCCTGTAAAGCTAGAGTTTTCTAATGGTTCTGGGAAATAGCTCACCTGCCTAAGCACTCTGACCCAGAAGATTATTAGTACTTGTTTTTCCACTGACTAAATTGAAGCAAAGAACTTGTATTAAAAGAATCCATGAAACACTACTTATCACTACATCAAAATTGTCAGTAAAAATCAACCCCCATCTCTTGGGTGAGAAATTCTGCAAATGATTATGGTTTAACAGAAAGATATTTATCTCATCCCTTGCCTCAGCAGCAGCCTTTCTCTGCCTGATTAGCTAGGGTGGAATTTAATTCTGCATTTGAAGATGTCAGATTACATTAAAAGAAATATTTGTTCAGAGGAGTGTGTAGGAGCTATACCTATGTGTGGAAATGGCTGATATTAAACCTTGTGATTAAACTTACTTAAAAATGCTTTATTTAGTTTTTTAAATGTGCCAAAGGAGGTTTATATTTCATCTGACCTCAATTTCCCTGAATAGAGCTGAGTGAGATTTCCTAGCATAGTGCAGAGCTGCTTATCTTGAGGTGGAAAAAAAAAAGTGTCGTTAGCTGATTCGTGCTGAAGCATCATATTTAGAAGGCCTAATGGTTAGCTGGCTAACTTAAGATCAGGAAAGGGGAAATTATTGCTTATTATAGGACTATTTCCATCTCTGATATGGGTCCTTATTTGATTTGAGAATTCTGCAGACTTAGGAACATAGGCAAAGGGGATGGTGGTGCTAGTTCTTTTTATATATATCCTATATCACAACTGTTATAGGGAAGCATCTGGTTCCACACAGCAGTAAGTTAGTCACAATATGTGGCCATAGTTTATATTCTAAAAGCATTTTTATGTAGGCTTGGCATATAGCTTTTGTCATTTTCAAAAAGGCTAGAAAAAGCCTATAAAGTCTGTCAACAAACAACTTTTTAGGTGAGGCATTTATTATCTCAGCTCCAGTACCAATCACCTGCTAGCTGAGTAGAGAAACTTCCATTCTCTAAGTCTATGATTCCTTACCTGTAAAATGAAAGGTTAGATATATGATTTATGTGGGTCTTTATTTCTGATCTTCCAATAATCAGTGCTATTCAGGACTATCAGTTGTTGTCTTTCACTTCTTCATATGCTGTCAGTGCTGACTGCATGTAGAAGGTTGGAAAATGGTACAGACTTCTCTGTTCACCTCTCCCCCTCCCCTCTCTCTGCAGGAGGTTCCATCACTCTCCATCTTTCCTCAGACTGAAGCTCCCCACTTCCCGGCTTTTCCCTCACCTCTTCCTTACTCTCTAAAAGCTCCCCACTCTTGCTCCCTCTTCCATTCTCATCGTATCTATTTATTTCTGCATATTTTCACCATTGCCTTCCTTCCCTGCCTTTTTTCCTTCCCCTCTGTCATCCCCCCACCCCCCCACCCCCGCCAACTTTTTCACAGGCTTGTTTTGAAACCACCTCCCAGAGCATACTTGCGATTCTGTTTCTCTCACAGTGCTGAGGTCCTCAGGTGAAATGCCTTTGCTGGAGTTGTTAGGCAGAATGCTAAGTGTTTTAAGGACCTGCGAAGGTCAAGTACCTGTCTGCTGGAATAAACGGAGCCTCACAGTGAGACCAAGCCGACACAATGGGAAGACCCAGTGGATTTTTCTTTTCTGTTAGTCCATGGTGAAATCAATCATAATATGCCTCCCTGAAAACTGAACTCAGGGAATTGGAATCAGTGAGGTTCTTTTTAATTGTACCTGAAGGGGTAGGAGGGGAAAAGGGAGAGGTGAATGGGCTGGGCAGCCTTTTACAGTAAGTACCTTAAAATACTTTTCCATTGATGATTCATCCTTGTCCTCTGCCCCCATTGTTTTTTATAAAGAACAACTAGAAACCATTCATCATGAAGCCCAAAGCCCCCAAAACTCCTTGATTGTGATTTGAATATGAATTCCATCAATATTTTGAGGCAGTTATGAAGAAGGCATAGAGAACTTGTGGCAAAAGTTGACTATGAACTTCACATGTGAGTCAAATTCATTATGTACAGAGATGAAAATAATCCCAAAGTAATATATGTGTAGATTGGAAAAGCACTGTAATTGCTTACAGCTGAAGGGCAGTCATGTAGAAGAGGAAGCAGATTTGTTCTCTTCTGAACCACAGAGGGATTGGATATGAATTGCAGGAAGGTAGGATTTAGTAGAGTGTAAGGAAAGACTATCTAATAAGCATACCTTCCCACTAAGTAATGGGTCTCTTGAGTTTCCAGTTCAGGAGAAGCTGCAAGGAAGACAGCTTGCAAGGGATTTACTCATTCATTCAGCAGATATTTGCTGAGTACCTATTCAATGTCAAGCACTCTTCTCGGTTCTGGGACCCAGCAATGAGCAGAGATATCTGGAGGATTCAGACATTACATATGTGACTTTAAGATCCCTCATACCTTGAGGATAATTCTGGGATTTCTTTAGCTTTTAGGATTTTAATTAGCTAAAAATAAATGAAGCCATCACATATGAACTATCTGTTTTTCAAGAATTAGAATGAAGTAAAACTTACTCAGAACTGAAATTACACTAAACACAAAACTCAGATGAACTCGCCTCTAGACTTTAAGTGCTATAGGGTCATCATTCCAAATACCAGTTACAAGTACCAGAAGAATGCTGATTGTTTGTGCTTTGGAGTGACTTGGATTATGAGTAAGTAGACATTCACATCTCTTAGGTTTTTTTGAAGGCTAGTATCGAAATGCATTTGTATTCCTAATGATAGACCTGTAGAGGAAACTGAAGAGAAGGGGTAATTTACTTTTAGTCCCTTCCTTCAATTTTTGCTTTCCTCTCCCAGCTGCAGAATCTTCTTATTTGCTTCAGGGACAGTGGTACTCTCAGGGTCCAAGGCTCCCATAATTCACTTTGTCTCCTATCTTCCAGCACCCTTCAAAAAGTGTCTAGAGCTTTCCAAATCATACATTTCTACCACCTCTCCTCTCATCTCTCAAATAAATATTCTTTTCCTCAATCCTCTTCCCAAACTATCATTATAACAATAAGAATGCGGCTGCATTAAGGAGCGCACATTGTTTGGTGCAGTGTTTCTCAAGCGTACACATCATTTAATGCATACATGTCAGTGTGGCTCTTGTTAGGATGCGGAATAAGTTTCAGCAGAACTGGCTTGGGGCCTGAAATTCTGCATTTCCAGCAAGCAACCAGATGCTGCTACTGCAGCTGCACTGCAAATCACAATATGGGTAACAAGGATTTGGCGAATTAGGTTTTGGAACTTTCTTGCTTGATTTTATGACCTTGGGAAAGCTACCTACCTCTCTGGGCTTAACTTGTCTTATATAAGAACAGAGATAAGCCAGTCCCCCCTTCCTCTGCATATTCTCCAGTATGAGTTCAACTAGTCTTCATACAAAGAAAACTACTTCCTGTTTCACAAAGTGGGCTTGTGAATGCAGTTTGGTCACATTTTATATCAAAATAATACAGACTGTAAGCTACTAAATGATTATCCTCATTGGGGTGCATTGGAATATCAAGAGTGAACTCACTGTTCAGACATAACGGCTACTGTTGTTGATCAAAATCCTACCATCTGACCTTCTCCTTATGTTCCCTAGGAAAAAACAAAACTTGCTTCCTGTGGGGTACATTTGGCATTCTTACAGTCAGAGTCACCTGGGAAAAGTTATTGCCATGGAACTCAACTTATCCCTGGCACACTTTGGGGGCAAATTTGAACCAAGTTTCCTGCATTGGTTTGTTCTTGAATCTGGCACTTAGCATCTCTCTAAATTTAGTGGTCATTTTCTGCTTTAATGAATATCTAACTGTGTAAATATAGATGTTGTTTGGTCAGCATTTTCCCCAGCAGTATTTTCCAGGGATAATTTGCCTGCAATAAACTCCTGAGGCAAACATGCTTCTCCTCTACCAGCCTTGTACAAACAGCTGATCTAGGCCTGAGGACATAAATAACCTTTTTGCAGAGAGACACTTACCTCCAGAGAGTCCCAAACTTTGTCAGAGAAGTTTCTGTCTTGGAAGCGACTACCTTTCACATTTCGATTTGTTGAGTCTCTGAGTTCCTCTTGGGACTTGATATAGGCAAGCATGGCCATCCTTTGTTAGGGATTATGGATCGTTTTAGAGCTAGAATTTCTTTGAGATGACCTGGTCTAGTCGTTCTCTCTCTCTCTCTCTCTTTTTTTTAGTTCAAGTATAGTTGGTTTACAATGTTGTATTAGTTTCAGGTGTACAGTGTAGTGATTCATTTCTTTTTTTTCAGATTATATTTCATTATAGGTTATTACAAGATATTGAATGTAATTCCCTGTGCTATATAGTAAATCCTTGTTGCTTATCTATTTTATGTATAGTAGTTTGTATCTGTTAATCCCATACTCCTAATTTGTCCCTCCCTTCCTCCCTCTAATCATAGGTTTGTCTTCTATGTCTGTGAGTCTGTTTCTGTTTTGTATATGGATTCATTTGTATTGTTTCTTAGATTCCACATATAAGAGATATCATATAGTATTTGTTTTTCTCTTTCTGATTTACTCCACTGAGTATAATATTCTTTAGGTCCATCCATGTTGCTGAAAATGGTAATATTTCATTCTTTTTATGGGTGAGTAATATTCCATTATATATATATGTATATATGTGTATGTATGTGTGTGTGTGTATATATATATATATATATATATATATATATATATATGCCACATCTTCTTAAGCCAGTTATCTGTTAATGGGCACTTGGGTGGTTTCAGTGTCTTAGCTCTTGTAAGTAGTGTTGCTATGAACATTGTAAGTAGTGTTGCTATGAACGTTGGGGTGCATGTATCTTTTCAAATTAGAGTTTTCTTTTTTTTTGGATATATACCCAGGATTGGGGATTGCTGAATCATATGGTATCTCTATTTTTATTTTTTTAGGGAAACACTGTACTGTTTTCCATAGTGGCTGTACCAATTTACATGCCCACCAAAAGTGTAGGAGGGTTCCCTTTTCTCCACACCCTCTCCAGCATTTATTACTTATAGATTTTTGATGATAGCCATTCTGATCGGTGTGAGGTGATACCTCATTGTGGTTTTAATTTGCATTTCTCTAACAATTAGTGATGTTGAGCATCCTTTCATGTGTCTGTTGGCCATCTGTATGTCTTCTTTAGAGAAATGTCTATTTAGGTCATCTGCCCATTTTTTGATTGGGTTGTTTGTTTGTTTGTTTTTGATTTTGAGTTGTATGAGCTGTTTGTATTTTTTTGGAAATTAACCCCTTGTCGGTCACATCATTTGCAAATATTTTCTCCCATTTTGTGGGCTGTCTTTACGTTTTGTTAATGTTTTCCTTTGCTGTGTAAAACCTTTTAAGTTTAATTAGGTCCCGTTTGTTTATTTTTGCTTTTATTTATCTTGCCTTGGGAAACTGTTTTAAGAAAATATTGCCATAATTTGTGTCTTAGAGTGTTTTGCCTACATTCTCTTCTAGGAGTCTTATGGTATTATGTTTTATAATACCATATATAATTCCGGACCAGGGCTTGAACCCATGTTCCCTGCATTGGCAGGCGGATTCTTAACCACTGTGCCACCAGGGAAGCCCCATCAGATTCTAAAGAGTCGGTAATTCAAAAAAATTTAAGAACTTCTGATTTGATCAAGGTTCCACTTTCCTAAGGCACCTTTCAAATACATAAAATAGTAATTAACCTTTATCTGTATCTTATAGTCATTAAACAAGCAACAAATTTGTTGTGTTAAGTACTGTGGAGTGTGCAAGGAGATGCAATGAATAATCACTGCTTTCCTATATCTTAAAATATATTATTCATTTACTTATCAAATAATTAAGGATTAAAAATTGCATGGCATCTCCTATTTAGACTGGGGATTCAGAGATAAAAGACACTTCCCCTGCTCTTAGTAACACTTCAGTGCAGATAAAGACCTGTGACCATACAGCCATATGTGATAAATATCAGTGTATTTTATGTCCTCCAACTTCCCAGAGGAACTGTAGGATACATGATAGAACTGTCAAAAGTACTGATTCCATATCAGGTTATGTGAATTGGGAAACCTAAGTGACAATTCTATTTATTCTGCAACAGTATGAAAAAAAATTTTTTTTAAATAACTTGTTTCTCATTAAGAGAGAAAATAAAGGCAGACCAACTATTCCCTGGGAAAGTTTGGGGAGGAGTTAGCAGTATCCCAGGATTGGGGGAAACAACCGTATCTGTTGAATAGTTTTCAAATTTTGCTGTGCATTAGAAAAACCTGGAGAGATTTTTGTTCTTTAATACATATCAAAGTAATTCGTGCACAGTTATAAATATCCAATAGTAGTCAAGGACTGATTGTGAGGAAAAATGGTAGCTGCTGCTTCAACAATTTTTACTGCCTGGTCTTGCTTGAGCAGCTTTTAAAAACGTACAGGCTACCGAGATCTAAAGGTCTCCTAACTGTTTGGATGAGTGGGAAAGGTCCCAGTTTCTTCTCTCTTGACTATTCCAGCAGAACTTCTGTTTATCATATGTCTAACTGCAATATGCACCATGCTTACTGATGGTTACCTCCAGATGAGGGGGAAAGTGACATAAAAGGTCAAGGCAGTACCCTCACTGCAGCATTTTCTTGAAGGCAGTACACATTGCCTTGTAAAATGCTGTGGCAGAAAACACAGTGAACAAAAATGAAAATACGCTTGTGACTAACCTGACCTATTCTCATAACAATCTCTAAATACTAATTTCATTATGTGTTTCTAATGTCGTACATGAGGATGAATGTTTCTAAAGGTCAATAATAAGTGAATGTATTAAAACAGTCTCTTGTCTGCTTATCAGGTGAAAACCCAAGAAATGCAAGCTTTTAGTATTTTCTAGAGACTTCATTTTTTTTCCTCTTCCTTGTTTCTATTATGTTTCTTTGACCTTAATCTCTACAGGTTGCTAATAATCTCAGTTCCTTGAAAGATTTATGATCTTCAACAAGACAAAAACTTTTTTGTTTTCCACTTACTGTTGGAGTAAGTGGATACCTTTTCTAAGGGTATCCCTCTGCCTTGAGGACAACCTGACCTCTTCTCTGCTGAAGGGATAAGAAAACTAAATATTGTATTAATGATAAAGTAATTTGAAATTCTTGGGAGAAATATACTGTGTAAAATACTATATAAAATAGTGTCATTTTGTTTCAAAGGAGAAGTAAGTGCAAGAATTAGGTTAAGTCAAGAAATGGTATAAAGTGTTACAGAGCAATAGAGGAATAGAACAATAAGAAGTAGTTTATCCACTACGGGAGAAAGAAATATGTTTCCTCTTTATTTAAGTAGGAAGGAAAGCAAAGAACAGCTGATTCGAAAGTGCACTGATTTTTCATACTTTACAAAGAGCTAAACTCTTCTTTGAAAACTGAAATAGACAAATAATGGCATACCAGGTTGCGATAGCAGGGAGTTACATAAGAACAGAGTAGGAGGCAGTTTTCTGAATCCTTTTAAAAATGATGTTCAAATCAATTTTGGTTGGGGGAAAAACCCTAGAGAAAACCCTAGGCCTTGGGAATGCTTACAAATGCATCAGAGGTGTAAATAGAACTTCTGTTTTACAGTACATTCAAGTCAGGGTTACATTTTGGGAGAAGCTGATACGTGTGAATTCTAGAAGGGGAAAGCCAGAAGGGCAAGTTCATGCCCAGGTATCCTATGGAGAATTAAGTCAACTGCAATGGAAATTAGGATATATTCCTGTCCAAGACCTGGGATTAAGATTAGGATTAGTGATAAGTGGAGCCAAGAGTTTGTTTGAAATATATTTTATTTATTTATTTTTCTTCTTCCAGTTTTACTGAGATATAATTGACATACAGCACTGTATAAGTTTAAGGTAGGTACACAGCATAATGATTTGTGTACATACATCATGAAATGATTACCACAGTAAGTTTTGTGAGCATCTATCACCTCATGTAGATACAAAATAAAAGAAAAAGAAAAAAAAATTTTTCCTTGTGATGAGAACTCTTATGACTTACTCCCTTAACTTTCATATATAACATTCAGCAGTGTTAATTATATTAATCATGTTGTACATTACATCCCTAGTACTTATTTATGTTATAACTGAAAGTTTGTACCTTTTGACCACCTTAATCAAATCCCCCCCTCTCTTCATCCCTGGTCTCTGGTGACCACAAATCTGATTTCTTTTTCCATGAGCTTGTTTTTTGGGTTTTTTTTTTTTTTTAATTATAGTTGACCTACAACACCACGATATTTCCTGGTGTACAATATAGTGATTTATTATTTCTATACATTACAAAAATCATCACTGTAATAAGTCTTATTACCATCTGTCACCATGCAAAGTTGTTACGTTATTACTGACTATATTCCCCACTCTGCACATTTTGTCCCAGTGACATTTATTTTGTAACAGCAAGTTTATACCTCTTAATCTTCCTTACCTGTTTCACTCATTCCCCCACCCCTTTCTCGTCTAGCAGCTACTTGTTTGTTCATTGTACCCTTGACTCAGTTTCTGTTTTATTATGTTTGTTCTTTTGTTTTTCAGATTCCACATGTAAGTGAAATCATATGGTATTTTTCCTTCTCTCACTGACTTATTTCACTGAGCATAATACCCTCTAGGTCCATCCATGTTGTCACAGGCTACAAGATTTCATTCTTCTTTTTTTTTAATGGCTGAGTAATATTCATATATATATATATACATATGTATGTATATATATATATATATACACACACACACATACACACACCACATCTTCTTTTCCATTCATCTACTGATGGGCATTTATGTTGATTCCATATTTTGGCTATTGTGAATAATGCTGCAGTGAACATAGGGGTGAATATATGTTTTTGGATTGGTGTTTCTTGTTTCTTTGGAAAAATACTGAGAAGTAAAATTGCTGGATTGTATGGTGGTTTTATTTTTCATTTGGTGAGGATCATCCACACTGTTTTCCATAGTGAGTGCATCAGTTTACATTTCCACCAACAGTGCACGGGGATTTTCTTTTCTTCACATCCTCACCAACACTTGTTATTTGTCATATTTTTGATAATACCAGTCTGACAGGTGTGAGGTGATTATCTCATTGTGGTTTTGATTTGCATTTGCCTGATGATAAGTGATGTCGAGCATCTTTTCATGTGTCTGTTGACCATTTGTATGTCTTCCTTGGAAAAATATTCAGGTCCTCTGGCAATGTTTTTAATCTGGTTGGTTGTGTTTTTGATGTTGAGCTGTATGAGTTCTTTGTATATTTTAGATATTAACCCCTTATCAGATATATCATTTGCAAATAGCTTCTCCCATTCAGTAGGTGACCTTTTCATTTTTGTTGATAGTTTCGTTCAGTGTGCAAAAGCTTGTTAGTTTGATGTAGTCCCATTTGTTGATTTTTGCTTTAATTTCCCTTATCTAGGACACAGAGCCAAAAAAATATTTCTAAGACCAATATCAAAGAGCATACTGTGTTTTCTTCTGAGAGTTTTATGTTTTCAGGACTTATATTTAAGCCCTTAATCCATTTTGAGTTTATTTTTATATATGGTATGAGAGAGTAGTCCTGTTTGATTCTTTTGCTTGTAGCTGTCCAGTTTTCCCAATACCATTTATTGAAGAGGCTGTCTTTTCCCTACTGTATATTCTTGCTCCCTTGTTGTAAATTAATTACCCATTTAAGTGTGGGTTCATTTTTGGGCTCTCTATTCTGTTCCATTGACCTATGTGTCTATTTTTGTGCCAGTACCATACTGTTTTGATTACTGTAGCTTTTTAGTATAGTTTGAAGTCAGGGAGCATGATACCTCCAGCTTTGTTCTTTCTCAAGATTGTTTTGGCTATTCAGGGTCTTTTGCGGTTCTATACAATTTTAGAATTACTTGTTCTAGTTCTCTGGAGAATGCCCTTGCTATTTTGATAGGAATTGCATTGAATCTGTAGATTGCCTTGGACAGTACGCTCATTTTAACATTATTAATTCTTCCAATACCGTATCTTTCCATTTTTTAATGTTATCTTCAATTTCTTTCATCACCGTCTTACAAGTTTTCCAAGTACAGGTCTTTTACCTCCTTAGATTTATCCCTAGATATTTTATTCTTTCTGGTACAGTTGTAAATGGGATTGTTTTCTTAATTTCTTTTTCTGTTAGTTCATTGTTATTGTATAAAATTGCAACAGATTTCTGTTTATTGATTTTGTATCCTGCAACTTTATGAATTCATGTATTAGTTCCAATATTTTTTTGGTGGTGTCTTTAGGATTTTCTATATATAGTGTCAGGTCATTTGCAAACAGTGACAGTTTTACTTCTTCCTTTCCAGTTTGGATTCCTTTTATTTTGTTTTCTTGTCTGATCACTGTGGCTAGGACTTCCAATACTATGTTGAATACTGTGGCAAGGGTGGGGGCATCCTTGTCTTGTTCCTGATCTTAGAGGAAATTCCTTCAACTTTTCACTGTTGAGTGTGATACTGGCCATAGGTTTGTCATATATGGCCTTCATTATGTTAAGGTACGTTTCTTTTATACCCATTTTTGTTGAGAGTTTTTACATGAATTGATGTTGGATTTTGTCAAAAGCTTTTTCTGCATTTTTGAGATAATCACATGATTTTTATTCTTCAATTTGTTAATGTGGTGTATAACATTGATTGATTTGCAAATAATAAATCATCCACGATTCCTGGGTTAAATCCCACTTTATCATGGTGTATGATCCTTGTAATGTAGTGTTGAACTCAGTTTGCTAATATTTTGTTGAGGATTTATGCACTATGTTCATCAAGGATATTGACCTGTAATTTTCTTTTTGGGGGGTGTTTTTGTCTGATTTTTGTATCAAGGTGATGCTGGCCTTGTAGAATGAGTTTGTAAACTTTTTTCCTGAATTTTTTGTAATAGTTTGAAAAGGATAGGTGTTAACTTTTCTTTAAATTTTTGGTAAAATTCACCTGTGAAGCCATTTAGTACTGGACTTTGTTGGGGAGTTTTTTTTTTTTTATTACTGATTTAATTTATTCCTGGTAACTGATCTGTTCAGGTTTTCTCTTTCTTCCTGATTTAGCATTGGGAGATTGTATGTATCTAGGAATTTATCCATTTCTTCTAGGTTGTCCAATTTGTTGGCTTATAATTGTTCATCATCACTTCTTATCATCCTTTGTATTTCTGTAGTGTTGATTATAACTTTTTTTATTTCTGATGTTTAAAATTTGGTCCCTCTCTCTTTTTCTTGCTGAGTCTGGCAAAAGGTTTATCTATTTTGTTTGTCTTTTCATAGAGCCAGTTAGGTTTCATTGATCTTTTCTATTGTTTTTTTTTTCAGTCTCTATTTCATTTCTTTTGATCTTATATTTATTCTTCCTCTCTATTAGCTTTGGGTTTTGTTTGTTCTTCTTTTTCTAGTGCCTTAGGTGTAAGTTTTGGTTGTTTATTTGGGATTTTTCTTGTTTCCTGGGGTAGGCTTGTAATGCTGTACACTTCCCTCTTAGAACTGCTGTTACTGCATCCCATAGATTTTGGATTGTTGTGCTTCCATTTTAATTTGTTTCCAGGTATTTTAAAATTTTATCTTTGATTTCTTCAGTGACCCATTGGTGCTTAGTAGCATATTGTTCAGCCTCTATGTGTTTGTTTTCCTTGCAAATTTTCTTTTTTATGGTTGATTTCTATATCATAGTGTTGTGGTCAGAAATGATGCTTGATATGATTTCAGTCTTCTTAAGTTTACTGAGATTTGTTTTGTGGCCTAGCGTGTGATCCATCCTGGAGAATGTTCAATGTACAATACAATGTGAAAAGAATGTGTGTTCTGTTAGTTTTGGATGGAATGTTCCATATATACTTATTACAGCCATCTGATCTAACATGTCTTTTATGGCCAATGTTTCCTCATTGATTTTCTGTCTGGATGACCTGTCCACTGATGTAAGCATAGTGTTAAAATTCCCTACTATTATGGTGATACTGTCAGTTTCTCTCTTTATATTTGTTTCTGTAGTGCTTGTTTGTATTTTTCTTCTTTTGCTCTCTTCCCTTGTTATTTGATGACCATCTTAGTGTTACGTTTGGATTCCTTTTTTTCTTTTTTTTGTGTATCATAGATATATGTAATTATTTTTAGTTGATCTCTTAAGTTCAAACACATTCTAACAACTCTGCATTTTTACTCCCCCACCCTGTTTAATGTTTTTGATGTCATATTTTACATCTTTTTGTTTTGTGTATCTCTTTACTACTTATTTTGGATATAGATGATTTTACTATTTTGCCTTTTTACTACTAAAAGTAGTAAAAAAGAGCTGTATGATTTAGCTTTATAAGTGGTTGATATACTACCTTTATGTGTATTTGCCTCTACCAATGAGATTTTTCCTTTTGTACTTTTCATATTTGTAGCTGTGGTCTTTTCTTCTTAGAGAAGTCCATTTTGTGTGAAGCCAGTTAGTGGTGCTGAACTCTTCTAGCTTTTGCTTATCTGTAACAGTCTCTCTCTCTCTTTCAAATCTGAGTGATAGCCTTCATGGGTAGAATATCTCTGTTGTAGGGTTTTTCGTTTCATCACTTTGAAGGTATCATGCCACTCCCTTCTTGCCTGCAAAGCTTCTGCTGAAAAGTCAGCTGACAATCTTATGGGAGTTCCCTTGTACATAACTAGTTGCTTTTCCCTTGCTGCTTCTAATACTCTCTCTTTAAGTTTTGCCATTTTAATTAAAGTCTTGGTGTGGTTCTCTTTGGGTTGATCCTGTTGGGGCTCTCTGTGCTTTCTGGGCCTGGATGTCTGTTTCCTTTCCTGGGTTAGGGAAGTTTTCAGGTATTTTTGCCTCAAATAAGTTCTCTGTCCCTTTTTCTTTCTCTCTTCTTCTCTGGGAATGCTAATGCAAATGTTCGTATGCTTGCTGTTATCCCAAATGTCTCTTAAACTGTCCTTATTTTTAAAAATTCTTTTTTCTGTTCTGCCTGGGTAATTTCCACTACTCTGTCTTCTAGTTTGCTGATTTGTTCCTCTGTATCATCTAGTCTACTGCTAACTTCTTCTAGTGTAATTTTTATTTCAGTTATTGTATTCTGCAACTCTGTTTGGTCCTTCTTCATATTTTCTAACCCTTTGTTAAATTTCTTACCGTGTTCATGTTTTCTTCTGAGTTTGTTGAGCGTCTTTATGATCATTATGTTGAACTCTTTATCGGGTAGGTTTGTTATCTCCATTTCACTTTGTTCTCCTTCTGGAGTTTTGTCTTTTTACTTTGTTTGGAAAATATACCTTTGTTGCCTCATTTTGCCTAATTCTCTATATTTATTTGTATGTACGAGGTACATGGGTTACGTTTCCCCATCTTGGAGAAGTGGTATTATGTGGGAGATGTCATACGGGGCCCAGAAGCACACTCCCTTCTGGTTACCAGAGCTGTATGATTTGGGGTGCCCCCTATGTGGGCTGAATGGACCCTTCTGTTGTGGTGGGACCCACTACTGTGAACGTGCTGGTAGAAAAGACTGGTTCTCTATTTATTGGCATGTCTTTCCTTGTGTGGAAGCTGCCAGCCATGGGTAGGCAGGGCTGGGTCCTGGTGTAGCTTCCTGCATGGCCTGGAGAGTCCTAGGGCTGCTGCCAGACTGCTGATAGGTGGGCAAGGTCCCAGGATAGCTGGCTCCACAGCTCTGTGGTTTGGGCCTGGTGCTGGCCCACTGGTGGGTAGGCCTGGAGGGTTCTGGGGCAGTAGGCTGCAGGGCCCTGGGGGATCCTGTGGCTGACTGTGGCCTGCTGGTGGGTGGTAGAGCCAAGAGTTTTGAGTTAGGTTGGAATAGTGGCTGAGCAAGAGCTAAGAGAAATGAGTTAAGAGACTTCAGAAATGCCTTAGGGTATTTATGACTCAGTCATTTGGGGTTCCTGCAAAGGATGTGTGGTCCTTTGGAGTGTCTGAGTGGCTGAAAGAGATAGAACATTCTTGTAATTGAAGCACGTATGCCAAGTGCACATGTTTAAAAAGCCCAAATAAACTCTGCACTGTGTCTGTAAACAGTAGGTTGGAGTCATTGCAGAACTGGTCCATATCATTTTTTAAGAAATAATGGTGACCTTGGAGGTTGAAAGAGCAAATGTTTTACTTGTCAACCTCACTTCTATGTCTAGAATTTACTAAAGCCAGTTGTGTAATTAGACTTACTGTACAATTGTTTGTCAAATGACTAGACCTGTCTCCTCGAGGATAATAACACTAAAATCAGTAGTGTGCTGGTAAATGAATTAACAGCTGGATCTCAAAAAAAAGTGTGCAGATACGTATGTACTCAAGTTTATTACATATTTTACTGACATAAAAGATGTGTAGCACACAATTCACAGTTAATAATAAATTATACAGTACTTTTTATTGTAAATTCCATAATAGCCAACTGATTCTTACAGAATGCTCTTGTTGATTTTTTTTCCAAATTCTTTTTTACGTAGCCAAGTTATGGTTGCAGCTGGTGAATGAGTGTGGTTCTGACATGAATATAGGTTGATATTTTCATTTACAATAATGAGTGATATGAAAGTGAAACAATGAGGACATATACTGGAAATTTACTCTTTTGTCAATAATGCCAGCAATTTCTTTGCTGAACTGTATAATAATTTTCAAATACTGGCAGAATATTTTCTGAGCTTTTTGTGCTATTCACAATGTAATGACCATAGATACAATAAACTTTTATGTTTAATCTGTATTATTAGTAGTTTCACTATCAGCAAAACAATAGATTAAGCCCTGATTCATGGGTTTTGCTAATTCTATGGTATAAATACTCTCATGGTCAATTGAGAATTGACCATGGTGAATTTTAAGGTACCAATGTGAATCATTGCACATGGAGTTGGGAAGAGATCTTCGTTACCACACCATGATATAATAAATCCAGCATACACATAAATACCTTCAAGAGCATCAGACCAGCTGTATAAACTTGAGGGCTTCTACAACCACCTTCAGGTTTGGTAATTCATTAGAACAGCTCACAGAATTCAGGAAAGTGCTATACTTAACGATTATAGTTATAGCAAAGGATACAAATTAGAACAAACCAAAGGAAGAAACGCATAAGATGAAGCCTGGGGAGTGCCCAAACATGAAGCTTCTGATTGTCTTTTCCTTGTGGAATCCTGGGTGCCATTACCTCCTCCCAGCTCTGATGTGTGACAATACTCAAAACCCTCAAAATTCCCAACCTGGAAAGCTCACATGAGCTTTTGATATCCAGAGTTTTTATTGGGCCTTGATCATATGCTGCTCACATGGCTGACCTTTAGTCTCCATCCCCTCCTGAATATTCAGCCTATAGTTTAAGTATCCATTTCCTCCAGAGGTTAAAACTGATAAGGCATATCCCACAGTTCCCATTGTCAATCACAGTGTTAGATTATTCAGTGGTTAAAGCCCCAGGCAGCCAAAGACACTCCTCTCAGGCAGGGTATTCCAAGGACCTAGAGATTACCTCCCAGTACCTGAGGGCAAAGACCAGACCTCTTTTTAGGTAAAGTTAATTTTTCACTATACGGATTTTGATAGGGATTCTGTTGAAACTGTAGGTTTTTTTGGGTAGTATTGTCATCTGAAAAATACTATGTTTTCCAAACCACGAACACAGAATATCTTTCCATTCACTTCAGGCTTTAATTTCTTTCTACCATTCTTTGTAGCTTTCATTGCACAAGCCTTACACTTCTTCTGTTAAATTTTTTCCTAAGTATCATATTCCTTTTGATGCTATTATAAATGGAAATTTTTTGTTATTTTATTTTAGGATTATTCATTGCTTAGTGTATAAAAATACAATTGATTTTTGCATATAATTTGTATCCTGCAACCTTGCATAACTTGTTTACTAGTTCCATTGTGTGTGTGCACGCGCGCGCGTGTGTGTGTGTGTGTGTGTTCCTTAAGATATTTTATAAACAATATTGTTATCATCTGCAAATGGAGATAGTTTTACTTCTTTTCTAATTTGGATCTTTTTGTTTCTTTTTCTTGCCAAATTGCCCTGGCTAGAACCTTCAGTACAATACTGAATAGAAGTGATGAGGGCAAACATCGTTGTCTTGTTCTTGATCTCAGGGGGAAAGCTTCAGTCTGTCATCACTAAGTATGATGTTAATTATAGAATATTCATAGATGCCCTTTATTAAGTTGAGGAGGTTTCCTTGTATTCCTCCTTTGTTGAGTATTTATGTACTTTAACTTTAATAATTGTTGTTTAACAGCCAGATTACAAAGTTCTTCATAATGTAACAGTTTGTACTCTTGAGCCAATACAAGCCAGCTGTAGCATACTACAGTAAAGTCAACCTTTTTACTTACTTTAACATGCCATATTCAACTGTGGCAAATGAGACCTCCCACATGCTAATTGAATGAGTGCTAATGTGGTTATAATGCTAATGAATGCCTTCAAGAAAAGATTAAATAAAAACATTAATTTCCATAATAAAAAGCAGTTACCCCATACTTTTTTGAAAACGCAAAGTATATCTTATATTAAATAAATAGCTTGCTTTGGGAGTAAAATTTTTCAAGTACCTAGTATATTCATTTATGTAATTTAGTGAGATGATTACTGTATAAAATTAGCATATTCTGATCAATTATCTAGTAGCCTGGCTGTCCTAATTCAAGTTTAATTTGCAAAAGATGCTGTCAATGAACATCACGTCTGTTTTGATCAGGGAGGTTTCTGCAGTTGTGAAAGTATTAACCACAAAGCAATATTCAGTAATGACAACAAAAGCATTAGTACTATAGCTGTGGAAAATGTCTCATTGAAGAACACACTTCAAGGTGCACTGTTTTGGTTTTGCCTCATTACATGTGCAATTAAGGAATAAACAATGAGAAAAAAAGTTTTCTTCTCTCTTCTATCCCAGTTACCTTTAGGAAGTTTAATTTGTAGAAGAAGTAAATTTGAATATGAAACTTTGTCATGTAGTCTGAAAGCATATTAGTGGAACTCCATAATGGTTTATACCTGCTATTATTTCCATGAAAATAGAAAAAGATGGCATCAATGAAGTCAGAATCTATCATTTATGGTCTTTACTTATACTTAATCTTTGTTTTCTATTGCTAGATTTTATTAAACCGTCAATTTAATGATGTGAATTGGTTAGACAAAGGCAGTTGAGACATATCTTCATGATTTTATAGCCTGAGATGTTTTCTGTCTTTTGTATTCTTATTGAACCTAAGTCGCCCTTTTTAGCACTTAGCAGGGCCCTTGGGGGAAATTTATTGTTTCTTCTTTGAGTATGAAATAGAGAATAGAAGTTTGTTCAGAGTCAGATATGAACCCCAGAAGTTAAGAGGTCACATATAAAAAATCCTCATTTAAAGCATTTTGAGCTAAAAGATGGCTTAAGAGGGTTGACATTTCTCAAAAAAGTTTCTAATTATCATAGCGTGAACGAGAAAAGGTATTAGGATATAAAGAAAGGTCACCAACTCAAAGAGTGCTCCCTTATCAGTTTAGGCTTATTAGGATAAATAAAATAGTTGTATTTGGGTATGTCTTTCCATCTTACAATGATGTCCTTAGCCTTTTCTTGTGTCCATGGACATAGCTTCCTGGCAACCATCTTCATACAATGTGATTGTACCTCCTGGAGCAGCAAATTGCAAGTGGGAAGGAAATCTGACCCAAACATTATTAGACATTGATTTGAGAGAGAATGAGTTTCTCTGTGTATCTGGAACTATACCATAGGGACATGGGGATTCTGGGCAGCTATCTTCTCTCTGCCTTGTTTACTGAGGGGCATAGAAAGCCAGTTGGAAGGAATGAAGCAGATGCACATGCAAAGAGAAGAAGAGAAAAGATAGAAAAATACATGCTGTTTAAAATGTCCAAGGGATTTTGAGCATGAGAAGGAATACTCATTATTCTTTGTATTCTTTGTTCAATTATTAATCTCGTATTTTTTGTTGAATTGACATTTAGATATTGATTGCAAATTTTGATTAAAGTCCTCTAAACAATTTAAACTAAAGTTATACATTTAGTGTAGTTGATTCTTTTCCTCAGACTCCTTGAACAGCAAATGAAGCATAGGTAATATAATGATTACAGATCTTCTGAATAACCCTTTACCAAGGATAGTTACAAAAATACTAATACCTTCTAATTAACTTTGTTTCTTATTTTTTTGTATCATCTCTTTTTATGGTTTCAAAAACTACAGTTTCTTAGGGTTTTAGAAGTTCAAATCGAATATATTTTTATATCTTCCTCAAGTTGTTTTTTGAAATCTTACCAAAACAAAAGTTAAAGAATATCTCAGACAAGCTGGGGTGCAGGTTTTGTGGTTTTAATGGATTGTATTTTACAGACAAAAATTTTTCAGAACTAAGCCACTGGTCAAACAATTTTAGCTTTTAAACCTTTTCATTGAAATGTGACTTATATTCAGAAAACTATGCAAATCATAAGTGTATAGCCTAGTTACTTTTCACAGTTGAACACTCTTGTGTAACCAGCACCCAGATCAAGAAACAATACAGCAGAAACTAACACACCATTGTAAAGCAATTATAATCCAATAAAGATGTTAAAAAAAAAAAAGAAACGATACAACAGGCATCCCTAGAAGTCCCGCACCAGTTATACCCCCTGGTAACAAGTATAGTTATTTTAAAGTCCTTGTCTGCTAATTCCAATATCTCAATCACCTATGGGTCTTCTTTCATCAATGTTTCCTTTGCGTATCAGTTATATGATCTTGCCTTTCCCAAGTCTCCTAATTTTTGATGGTCCAATGATCAAACACTAGTTCTCCAGTTCTCTGAAACCAATTGGGTGTCCTCCAATTCAGTTCAGATTTTACACTAACTGGAGTAAGTGCAGACTCCACAGGTTAAGGGCTCACTCCTACAAGATTGCCTCCATTTCAGACACTAGCTGCAAATGAGGTCCCTAGGCTACCTACACTTCTTCTCAGATTACTACAACTTTGGGGGTTCCCACAACCCTCTCCAAGTTTGACAATTTGTTGCATTGATTTACAGAACTCAGGAAAGTGTTTTACTTATGATTACAGTTTATTGTAATGGATGCAAATGAATAGTCAGTTGAAAAGGTACATAGAGCAAGTTATGGGGGATACGGAGCTTCCATGCCTTCTTTGAGTATACCATCCTCTAGTATATCAATGTGTTTACCATCCCAGAAGCTATCCCAAACCTCCTTTATCCAAGTTTTTTTTTTTTTTTTTTAACTGAGGTTTTGTTATACAGGCACTATTGATTAAGTCATTGGCCTTTGGTGATTGAACTCAACCTCCTACCTTAGTTCCTTCCTTGGAGGTCAGGGAATGGGGCTAAAATTTCCAACCTTATAATCACGTGGTTGCTTCCTCTGGTGACTAGCCCTCATCCTGAAGCTATCTAGGGGCCATACCTTGAGTCATTTCATTGCTTAAACTCATGCATAAATTCATGCTCATGCATAAATTCATTGCTTAAACTCATGCATAAATTCATGCTCAAAAGGGGTTCAAAAGACACTCCTATGGTCAAACAATGGTCAGGAACTTCCTATGGTCAGGAAGTTCCAAAAGTTTTAGGAGTTCTCTGCCAGAATGCAGCAGTGGTGCAAAAATAAAATATATTTTTTATTATGTCACAAATGATATTGTGAATATTATACATAATAGAACCAAAAAGGTTCTAGATGATATTATCTTCCACCACAGATAATTCCTCTTTCCTCTGTTAGGCTCACAGGGCAGAGGACTGATCATGTCAATCCATTCAGTGTTTTCTTTGAGTCCGGCCTAGGTAACAGTTTTGGTAAGACTCTATTTACTGCTGGTTCACCTACTTTACTAGGGTGGCATTCAACTGAGTGCCTGCCAGGTCTTTGTTTCCTTAGCCCTGTAAGACTGGGAAATTCAGCTCTTCAGCTTCCTGTCCCATGCAGCTTCAAAATTTTGCAAATATCTTAAGGGACAGATTGACCATGTGTTTCAGGACTCCCAAGTATCCAATTTTATCACTGTAGCTCAAAAGAAATACCAAATCCTCTGCTGGTTTCTCTTTTTCCAGCAGTGACCTTCAGTCAGGGGTCAAGCCTGAGCTTCTGGTGAGCCGGGAATTGATAAGTGCCTCTTTATGAAAAGTGGCTGTGGAGCTCAGGGTCAGTTTACCACTCCCTCTAGCGTTTTCATCTCTTGCCTGTTTTGTTTGCAATCTCCCTAGTCCTGGAGGTTTTTCATTTGTTAAGCACTGCAGGATTTCAACCTGCGTTTTAGAAGACTTTGGCCTTGCTCTTTAGCTTTCCACATAAACATCAGAATTCAACCAATACTATTGAGACGCATTTGGGGCCCTTTAACTCTCCAAGTTTTTCACTCCAGCCCTGTGCAACTGCTAAAAATGATGTTGATTTCTTTTACTCCAGTTGCATCTCTGTTTAGACCAAACCTAGATACTCAGTTTCATTTGGTGCTCTGAATCAGCAAGCGCCCCCAGGGAAAAAATATCTGCCACAATCTTTAATTTACCTCTAAATAGTTCTCCTCTAGCTGGAATTTTAGTTCCTCTAATCCTTATTGTCTTTATAGTTTCATGCAGTTTCCATATACTTTCTTGTAATTTATCTGGCTTTTTTTTTTTTTTTTTGCGGTACGTGGACCTCTCACCGTTGTGGCGTCTCCCGTTGCGGAGCACAGGCTCCGGACGCGCAGGCTCAGCAGCCATGGCTCACGGGCCCAGCCGCTCCGCGGCATGTGGGATCTTCCCGGACCGGGGCACGAACCCATATACCCTGCATCGGCAGGCGGACTCTCAACCACTGCGCCACCAGGGAAGCCCTATCTGTCTTTTTATTCCTTATTGTCAGTAGGAGTATTGCCCTGACATATTACACGGAACCTAGAAGTGGAAGTATGGGTTGCAAAACTTTTATCAAAAATGTGCCAGTTGTCGGGCTTCCCTGGTGGCGCAGTGGTTGAGAGTCCGCCTGACGATGCAGGGGACGCGGGTTCGTGTCCCGGTCCGGGAAGATCCCACATGCCACGGAGCGGCTAGGCCCCGTGAGCCATGGCCGCTGAGCTTGCGCGTCCGGAGCCTGTGCCCCGCAATGGGAGAGGCCACAACAGTGAGAGGCCCATGTACCGCATAAAAAAAAAAAAAAAAAAAAAGTGCCAGTTGTTAATCATAGGACTCTTTTATATTTGTTTTTCCTACAGATTTTGATTTTTTGAGACTACATACATTTTTGACAAATGATCTGTTCTTTATTTTATATGGCATGACGTTTATAACTCATCATATTGGCATGATATATTGTTAGATAACCATTTTTTATAATTAGTATACTTTATTATAATTAGTGGCTTTGTTCCTGGGAGGCAAAGATGTGATTATGTGTCATTTTTTTGCTTCTTTAGGACATTTGGCTAATCATCTTGGAAGATATACTTTTGCCAGAGCTAATCAACTGCAGGGCTTTCACTCTTCCTGGTTGTAACAGTGAACCCTGTGGATTTGTTCTTCCTGTTCTTGCATAGATACTACTTTTTGTTGTGCTCTTTGGCTCACATGTATTAATTCACTCTTGAAGAAACTGGTATATATCTATATTTTTTAGACAGACATATGCTTAACAAAAGAATAAATATCCATATATATATATTTCTTTCCTACTTGTTAAAATCAGTAAAAGCTCAGTAATCTGTTATATTCACTCTAAATTTGTATCAATGCATTTTTGTATTCTTTACATTAATTTTTTTCTCTTCAGCATCATTATGGGCTCATGGCCTTTTACACATTCATGGTCTTTTATACATTAAATTATACATTAACTTGTTTCAATTTATTATTATTATTTGCTCAGTTTGACATATCTTGGTCAGTGAGAGATCTCTAAATTGTCTCATTTGACTTCTGGAGTTCTTGGAAGCAATCTTTACTTTTTGGAAATAGTGGATTTCTAACCCATTTTAAGTTTGTTCTTCCCAAGATATGGAATCAATTACCCTCCACTGAGTGTTGGTGACATCCTAGGGAGGAATACTAGAGATCAAAGAGTTTGCATGAGATTGAAGGTGGGTAAGAGAGCCATTACTTTCATTAAGTCTCTCTTGATAGTGACAGGACTGAAAAAATATTTATTTTTATGATCTTTTCAACACACCCTTTCAATTTAACTTATGGTTATTTCCTACTTTTCTTATGAGTTTTATCAACCGCTATTATTAATTTTGCCCTCTTTGAAATGTGACACCCTTCCACTTGCCAGTTTTAGTCCTTTCTGAGAAGTGGTTGTTTTCATACCCTTATTTGGGCTTCGTATCCCTTTATTCTTAAACTTCTATTGCCAGAATTAGCTCCAGTGAGCTTTCGCTTCTTGCAACCAAAGGTCTTAACAAACACAAGCTTATTAACTAAAGATGAATATGAGTCTGGCAGATGGGCTAGAGGATAAGATTTACTGAAATTTGTTAAAAAAATAGTTATAAGAATAAGATGAATAAGATTCTATTTATAGTTTGTTTAGAGAAAGAAGAGTAAGCAAGGGTGTTTTAATGGTGTAGCAATAGCAGAAAAAATAGGGAAGGCTACAGAGAAAAGAGAAAAAGCTGTCAGGGAACATTATATTCAAACTTGAGCAAGTAGAACATTCATGGAGAAGTAAGTTGAAATCCACAGGGAACACCTCATTTTAACTGAGTTTAAAATTATCTAGGATGTAGAAAGTATGTCCATGGATACAAAGAAATGACTGGACTATCGTCAGTGATCTTTGTGGAGTCCTGGTTACAAGAGTGACATTAGAAATGGAAGGGAAGCATCTACAATTCTCATTTTTTTATTTGAGAGGACATTGATGGGCAGGGCAATGGTTGTAGGTGAGACTATAGAAGATGTAATTCTAGTAATGATTTGTTCATGCTTAGAAAAGATGGCACAAGGGACTGGCATGGGTTTAGTAATCAGTGACTGTGACAGTAGAGCCTTCTATCCTCTATTTATTTCCTTCGACAGAGTTAAGGATATCCATTACAACAGACATTGGCACTTGGATTTCAGCAAGGCATTTGATAATATCTCTCATGACATTCTTATGAATAACAAGAAGAAAGTTAGTTGGTTAATGGCAAAAAGCAGGCAGATTTATAACTGGTTAAAAACTGTACTCACGAGCATTGATGTACAGATTGTTATCTATTGGAATAATCAGTTAAAAGAATGAAAGAAACATTTCTTTTTTTTTTTTTGCTGTATGCGGGCCTCTCACTGTTGTGGCCTCCCCCGTTGCGGAGCACAGGCTCCGGACGCGCAGGCCCAGCGGCCATAGCTCACGGGCCCAGCCGCTCCGCGGCACGTGGGATCCTCCCGGACCGGGGCACGAACCCGTGTCCCCTGCATCGGCAGGCGGACCCTCAACCACTGCGCCACCAGGGAAGCCCGAAACATTTCTTTTAGGGCTGCACAAAGATGATATAGCCCAGTGCTTTTTCTCTGTCCTTTCATACCAGCACTGTCCAATAGAATGTTCTGTGATGATGGAAATGTTCTGTATCTATGCTGTTCAGTACACTGGCTACATACGGTTTTCTGAGCATTTGAAATATGGCTAGTTCAACTAAGGCACTAAATTTATATTATTTTATATTTAATCACTTCAAATTAAAATAGCCCCATATGGCTAGTGGCTACTCTATTGTACAACACAGCTTTAAACTATCTCCAGATTTTTAATGAAACACATGCAAAGTGTATATTTTTTACTAAGATTAATTTAAAGATACATTTTATAGGATTATGAAATGGTTTTTCTAAGAGAATCCTCAACTATATTACAACTGTTTACAGATGATAAAAATGAGGCCCAAAGGAATTAAATGATTTATTCAGAATCACAGTTATCAACTGAACAGGGACTCAAACTAAGGTTCTTTGAATCTCAGTGAATACATTTTTCACATGTACCATATTGTAGAAAATAGCCCTTTATAGGTATATAAGTGGGTATTAGATACTGACTTCCAGTGACCAAGCAGTAAAAAATTTTCCTTCTGAATTTTTTTGATAATGAGTAAAGATAAGTAGCATCTGCAGTCAATATATTGATTCTTTGTAGATAAGGATTCCTAAAAATGGAATGTTGAGATTTTCCTCAGTTATGAAGGCCAAAGCTAATTAACGTTAGCTTACAGTGAGTAAATGTGTATCCTCTTGGGAAAACTGTTTTTAGGTCCCTGAACTTAAAAGTTGATTTCCTCTTTGTTTTCCTCCACTCAATTAAAAAATATATTATTTAGGACTATGGCACTGTGCTAATGTATTTCTGAAAAAAGAAAGAGGTGACCTGCTGCTCTGCAAAATTGTAGCAAGAAATCAACAGGGAAGGGATTAGAACAATTGAAATCTTACATTCACAAAGGGAGGAAATGAAATTTGATTAATAAGATTTATAGTCTGTATTTATAGGAAAGAGAACAGAACTGTATTTCAAATATTATTTGTACCAAAGTAAACTCATTATCTTCTTCCACCTTCGAAGATATAAGACATTTCCTCCTTCTAATATCAAATTGAATGGGCATATGCATGCTTGTATAATTTTCTTAAGAGTAGAAATGGATTGTCTTGATGCCATTTTAAAGAAAAATCTGTTTGTTCTGTCTCCTCAAGTGTAGGGAGGTGATGTGTAAAGTGGGATTTTTATTAATTTTTTTTTTTTTTTGCAGTACGCGGGCCTCTCACTGTTGTGGCCTCTCCTCTTGCGGAGCACAGGCTCCGGACGCGCAGGCTCAGCGGCCAGGGCTCACTGGCCCAGCCTCTCCACGGTATGTGGGATCCTCCCGGACCGGGGCACGAACCCGCGTCCCCTGCATTGGCAGGCGGACTCTCAACCACTGCGCCACCAGGGAAGCCCGGATTTTTATTTTTCAGAGAGGAAAAAAATCCCCTAAGAAATCGATGTAGTTTTAAACTCTGATTATTGGTATATTTAAATCCTCTTGTTTTATTCTGGTAGGTAAAGGGAAGGAGGGAGAGATTTTTAAAAAAGGAGCTGAATCTGAGAATTGCCAGGGTGGAGGTAAAGATGGGGAAAGCAATTTATGCCGCACAGAAATCATCGCCCATGTGGGTTAGCCATTCTTGAGTCCCCATATCTGGTCAATGTCTGCAGTACCCTGGCTATACCTCTCTCACTGATCCCTACTCTCCCTCTGTCCCCGTATGTATCGAATACCAGAAAAAGACCTCAGAGATTTTGTAGTCCAATTTTCCCATTGTACAGAGGAAATTGACTTGCAAGTAGTGAAGTGATTTTCCCATGTTTGCACAGAATGTTGACAAAGTTGGGGGTCTCATAATTCCCAGTTCAGCATTGTTTTCTGTCTACTGTGCTACTCTTCCAGTCCTGCTTATGTAGAAGTTTGAAAATGGCTTAATTCTTGCTTCCAACCATTTAATATTAATATTGATTAATATAGCAAGTACAATACCTGTGTTTCACTCTGGGCTTCATTGTAAGTTACATGTGTGTAGAAGACAATGTTTTAGGGCCAATGATTTGCTTCCTACAGACAAAACTCAAAAACAAAACAACCCCTATCCACCCCTCCAAAAAAAAACATGGTTGTATGCCATTTAGCCTCTTCCTCTTATTCTGATTTACAACAGTATTTGTTGTGTCCTTTGTATGCAGAATGTGGGACTTAGCTCTGTAAGGAGTTAGCTCGTGAGATAAAGTATCTGTATTAGTAAAGCTAGTTTCTGCAGTGCTCCAGTATCACTCTCCCACCCCGGCTCTCACTCTGAAGATTAGGTCTCACTCACCTAACATATCACTTCTTCAAAGATGCTTCCTTGTCCGCCTTCTCTGATGCTGCACCTCTTATCCCCTTTACTCACATCTGTATTTCTCTATCTTCTTTTCTTCGTTGCTATGATCTTATGTGAATTTATTCTCCTTTTCTCATCATTTGTGCATCTTCCTCAATATTATGTAAGTTTCATGAAAACAAGGATCATCTCTGTCTTACGCAAACTATAGAATAATGCCTGGTACTAAGTAGATATTCAGTGGATATTTATGCAATGAATGAATTTGCCACTGACTGGGCACACATCCACTTTCCCCCTGGTGCCTGGGTGGTTGATGCAGGGGTAACATCAACTTCACCAATGCCTGGTCTCCTCCAAAAGCAACTGAGATCCTGCTGTTGAAGTGGGGTATACAGTCTCAGATTCTACCCTCTGTTAAAGGTAGTTTTCCCTTTCAACCCCTGGGGTTCTTTTCCTCCTAGTTAACCAGTCATAGCCATATTAGTCCCTCTCAGCAGGTTTTAGTACCTTGAACTTAGGTCTTGATAAGGACTTCAGATTCCTAGGACTAGTTTTCCTTCATTCTCATGTCCAGTTTTTCCTTTTCCTCATATTAGTAGGCATGTACTTTTTTTATTCTTAAGGAGAAACTCACATAACATAAAATTAATCATTTAAAATCAACAAATCAGTGGCATTTAGCATATTCATAATGTTGTATAACCATGACCTCTATGTAGTTCCAAAACATTTTCACCACTCCCAGTAAAACCATGTATTCATTAAGCAGTTATTTCCCATTCCCCACATACCCTCCCCTAGCCCTTAGCAGGCACCAATCTGCTTTCTGTTTGTATGGATTTGCCTATTCTGAATAGTTCATATAAATGGAGTCATACAATATGTGGACTTTTGTGTCTGGCTTGTTTCACTTAACATGTTTTTGAAGTTCATCAATATTTTTAGCATATATTAGTACTTCGATTCTTTTTATGATTAAATATTACCCACTGTATAGATATTCCACAATTTATTTATTGATCTGTTGGACATTTGAGTTGTTTTCACCTTTTGGCTACTTTGAATAGTGCTGCTATGAACACATGTGTACAAGCATGTGTTTGAGTCCCTGTTTTCAATTCTTTTGGATATATACCTAGAGATGGAATTGCCAGGTCATATGGTAACTCTATATTTAAATTTTTGAGGAACTTGGTATTTACTTTTAAAACTATGTCTTTAGGCCACAAGGAGCCTCACAGGTGGTTGATGGCAGAAAGAAAGGTCTACCTTAAGTTGACATCCCAAATTCCACCAAATTAAAAACAACTATCATTTTTAAAAGGTAGTTACCCTTGCCAAAAAACAAAAACCCAAACGTCCCCTGCTATTCCCCAAACAGCTACAATGCCTGTTATGAGAATATTGAGATCCAAGAATCATGCATGGAATCTAATATATAATAAGGATTAATATATATTAATTACTGTCTTTCATAATTTATTAGTCATTTGACCTTAGGGAGGTCATTTAATCATTCTGGTCTCAGTTCTTTCATTGTTAAAAATAATCTTATTCATGAAATTGGGGGCCTGGGGGAAAAAAACTCAATAAATGGAATTTAGAAATTTACTGATGGCTAGAAAAAAACTTTAAAAAAAATAAATTTATTTATTTTATTTATTTATTTTTGGCTGCATTGGGTCTTTGTTGCTGCACAGGGGCTTTCTCTAGTTGTGGCGAGCGGGGGCTACTCTTCGTTGCGGTGTGCGGGATTCTCATCGTGGTGGCTTCTCTTGCTGTGGAACATGGGCTCTAGGCGCGTGGGCTTCAGTAGTTGTAGCACGTGGGCTCAGTAGTTGTGGCTTGTGGGCTCTAGAGCTCAGGCTCAGTAGTTATGGCACAGGGGCTTAGTTGCTCCACGGCATGTGGGATCTTCCCGGACCAGGGCTCGAACCCGTGTCCCCTGCATTTGCAGGCGGATTCTTAACCACTGTGCCATCAGGGAAGGCCTAGAAAAAATCTTAATAGTCAAGTCCAATTTTCTGAAAATACAGTCGAGGCAGCTATATCCTTGAATGATTATGTGACTAGCCCAGGGTCACAGTGTTGTCGCTGAGCTTATCACCCTGGTCTGCAGTGTGGTCCAGGGTTTTCCATCCCATAAAGTAAGTTCTAGTTCACTTACTTCCTATTTGTTTCCAACAATTGATTACCCAGTATAAGCTGGAGACTGGGCCTGGCATCTAACATACTTTAACTCATGTCCTTGCAGTAATCCTACATTTTACCAATGAGGAAACAGAAGTTCATGGAATTTTGGCAGTTTACCCATGGTCATACAATTAGTAAATGGTAGAGCCAAAATTGGCAATCAAGTGTGTTTGACACCAAATTGTGAAACTTCCTGACACCACAAGTTGGAGACCTTAAAGAAGGGAGGGGTAGAGTGTAGAATCAGCAGCCTTCCCAGCCCAGCTAGAGTGATCTACCTAGAAGTTGTCTTGCCCAAACATCCTCCTTGTAGCATTCTAGAAATCCCCTCCTACACATATCTCTACCTGAAATCTCTGGTGAGAGAGGAACCTTTCCCTTCTTTTGGCCTGCCATTTGGCCTTGAATTTCCCACAGGTATAATTGTGACTCCAGGTAGCTAGGTGATATCATGATTATTTTCCCCACAGGGGAAACAGAAGATGGTATTCCAGATCAGATTTGTGCAAGGATATCACAAATACCCTGTAATTGTAGCTGCCCCAGAGTACTTCCTTGAAATACCTTTTTCTAAAGTGTACATCCTTTGCCAAATTATGGAAGCCTAAAATTGCAAATAGGTTCTGAGACCTGAAAAAATTTTCAGAGAGCCTGGTTTTGAAAGACATATTAGGTTTGCTCATTCAACAAAATGTATTGAGTGTCGTGGTAGGTGACCAATGCTGGGCTTGTCACTGAGTATATAAACATGAATAATATTTGACCTTTGATTTCAGAAAGCTCACAGTCCAGTGATAGAGATGGAAACATAAATGTATCAATTACAATACAAGCTGGCAACTTTTATCTTAGTGGTGTGAGAAGACAGACTTTCTGTGTCTGGAAATCTGCAGGCACACACATTATTCAGGAAAATTGTGTCCTGACTCAGCTTTCTCCCCTCTGTGAGGATATGCCTATGTTGGTGCTGAGTTTGGATTAAGAACCAGGAGGGCCTGTTGTTTGTTAACATTTCCTAAAAAGCAAGATCATAGCTTGTTAGTAGAAACTCTTCTGGAATGGTGATTATAAGCCCAAGTGTAAAAGGGTGGTGGTATAGCAAGATTTCAGCTTCTGGAACTTCCCTCGTGGCACAGTGGTTAAGAATCCGCCTGCCAATGCAGGGGATACGGGTTCAAGCCCTGGTCTGGGAAGATCCCACATGCGGCGGAGCAACTAAGCCCGTACGCCATAACTACTGAGTCTGCGCTCTAGAGCCCACAAACCACAACTACTGAGCCTGTGCCCCACAACTGCTGAAGCCTGTGCACCTAGAGCCCATGCTCCACAGCAAGAGAAGCCACTGCGATGAGAAGCCTGCTCACCGCAACGAAGAGTAGCCCCCGCTTGCTGCAACTAGAGAAAGCCTGCCAGCAGCAACGAAGACCCAATGCAGCCAAAAACTAAATAAATGAATGAATAAAAAATTTAAAATATACATATATATTAAAAACAACAAAACGATTTCAGCTTCTTTCTCAAAGATGGCTGGATCCTACCAGAAGGGAGAGTGTCAGTGGCAGCTGCACAACCTGTGGGGAACCAAACAACAAAGAAGAAGCTACGCAAGAATAAGCTGCATGTGCTCCTGCTCTGTGCAGCCACTTCTGTTAGGTTCTGTGTTTAGCCATTAGGGAAATACATTGAAAACTGTGTGTGTGTGTGTGTGTGTGTGTGTGTGTGTGTGTGTGTGTGTGTGCATGTGCATATATGTGTCCTCTTCCTGCAGCTCCAGAGCCGAACCTTCAGTGCTGCAGGCGATAAGAACACAAGGCTGTGAAAGCACTGAGGAAGATGAATCTACTTTGTGTGGCTTCACAGAAAAGGTGACATTTCAACAAGGTCTTGAAAATTAGTATGAGTTTTCCAGTTGAAGAAGTTCAGGAGGAAATGCCAGACAGTGGGAACAGAATGTGATGAAAGTAATGAAAGAGCCTGAGGCATTCAGGGACCAGTAAGGAGTCCAGTGTGTTTGTGCAGCAGTGGTTGTATGTATATTAAGGCAACATTGACTGGAATGTGGATTGTAGTCAGGTTGTGAAGGACTCTGATGCCAGGAAAAGAAAATCGTACTGATAATGAGTCATTGAAAGGTTTTAGGCAGGGGTAGGATGTGGTCAGCTTTGGTTTTAGGAATATAAGAGGCAGTAATGCAGAGGATCGGTTAGCATGGGAAAAGAATGACATTTGAAGAGAAAAAGTAGGACTAAGATAAGGCAGTGGCAGTTTGGATGAGGAGGGAAGGCTGAATGTGAAAGATCTTTCTGCTCTGAAGGTTGAGGGAGGAATTGAGAATGCCCACAGTTTCTAACTTGGTCAGACCATTAAGCTGGATGGAAAATGTAGCAGAGTGGATATGGGTTTTGGAGGTGGGGGGAAAAATGGGAAAATAAAGAGGTCAGTTTTGCATATGTTAAGTTTGAGGTGTTTTTAAGGACATCAAGTGAAGATATAAACAGCTGGAAATATAGCTCATGAGATACAGATTTTAGAGTCATTGGCTTATAGATTGGTAATTGAAACTTGACAGTAAGGTCATCCAGCATGAGTACATGGATTAAGAGTAGGATAACTAAAGATGGAACCCTAAGAGACATCAAAGTTTAATGTAATGTAGAAGAAAAATCATGAATGGTGATGTTGACCTTAAAGCAAGAGAACTAGGTGAGACTGCCCTCCCAGAAATTAAGAGAAGATTGTGGAGTGGTCAGATGCAAATGTTGCATACTTCTCCAATAGTATGAGTATTGAAAATAGCTCATTAGATTTGGCATTTAGGAGATCAGTGTTGACTTAGTAAGTGTGGTTACTATGGAGTGTTAAGGAATAAATTAGAAATGACAATGTAGGATATAGTAGGTGTAAATAATATTTTAAAATTAATTTTTGTTTTTACCAAGGTGATACATGTGCATATTAAGAAAATTCAGAAACTAGTAAAAGGCTACTAGGAAGATTTTCTTATCTTTTCTCTTATTTCCATTAAAAAATCTTTTTTCTATTTTCTGGAAATTTCCTTGATTAAATCATGAAATGCTTCTATTGCATTTTAAATGTAGACAAATGATTATGCTTTAAATCATCAAGGCTCTTCTTTGTTCTTTGATGGTTTCTTTTTCACAAAACCCTGTTCTTGTTTCATGTATATACTATCTTCTTTTATCTTTCTGAGGAAGGAGAGACAGGACTAGAAGTAATGATGCTGAGAACTCCAAAGAATTCATAGTAGAACATTTCTATGTGTTGTTGGGAGAGGAGGGTCCTATTCACTCATGCAAATGGAATTCTCATGGGCCCAGCCCACCAGGCAGATTTGTCCTGACGTGTTTGAATATTAAGCGTAGACACAGCTTAGGTTCAAGCCAGGAATCCTGCTACAAAGACATATATGCAGGCTCTGTTTTGTATGCTGAACAAAATTCAGACCCATACCAAACTATTGGAGGGAATCATGTCTACTTTGGCCCAGTGGGATGATTAGAAAATCATAGCTATTGTCAGATCCTAATTTGAATGTCAGTTAGAACCAAGTAGCTCATGGGAGTGAGATCCAAGAACCTTATGACTTAATATATCTATTTCTATTTCAGGCAGAGCAGAAAACCAAAGTGAAGATCAGGGCAGAGATTCATGTTTAAGTTGTATTTTTTGAGTTCTAACTCCATGCTCCAAATTTTCATACATGTTTTCTAATGGAATTTTCACAGTAACATCATGAGTAGGTATTACTCTCTCATTCTTGACAAGGAAATTGAAACTCAGAGAGGTAGTGAATCTTACCCAATTAAGAGAGACTAATGGGATAACCAAGGCCTTCTTACTCCAAGTCCAAAATTTTATCTGCTAAACCACCTATTTGCTCCTAAAGCAAACAAGGAAGAGAACCAAGAAAGTAAGTTGCAGAGAAGAGGAAGTGGCTGCCCGCAACTCCTTGTTCACCTATTTGTAATTTCTTGAGTATTAATTAGCATGTATCAGAATTTTCATTTCTCACTAGGAATAATTTGTTATTTGGTCCCATGCAATCTTTTCCTTTATACTTATTTTACTCTTTAACCATTTCCATGTTTGAAAGTTGGGAAAGGGTGGATCATGGCTCTGATAACCTTTGTTTTAGTTAGCTTGCCACAGGTAGGGTTTGACTTTTCCATTATTATAAGGTAAGAAATATAAGTTTATTGTGGAAAAACTAGAAAGTATAAATAAAAATTAAAAAATTAAAAAAATTCCATAATTACTCTACCTAGAGAAAGTCACAATTTCCACACTCTGTTTGTTCATGGATATTTTTAAATGGAGCCGTGTTATGTATAGTTCCATAAATTATTGTGAACATCTCATGTCAGTAGATGTAAATCTGTACAGTTGCTTTTAATGATTTAAGAGTTTTTCATTATATGATTATAAGTAAAGCTTTGTTTTGTTCACCCAGCATTCATTAGCTGTTCACAAGCTTTGTTGTATACAGAATTCCAAATAGATTTCTTTTGTCTTTTGCAATCCCATGTCCCTGAACTTACTGACCTTCTAGGTGCTGGTAGATTTGGACTTATGATTTTGTAAGTGCCAGTTTCACTAGGCATTGAATTGACTTGATAGAGATTGCTGGAATTGTTCAGTGAGAAGAAGTAAATTTTTGTGTAGTACTTATTTTCAGCATGATACCCTAAGTGAAGACACCAGATAAGAAGTGATTAAAGTACAGACCACAGAGGCTCTGAGTGAAAAGCAAGGGTCACTGCTTTATTGCTTTTCATATAAAAAAGGGAAGGGCTTCCCTGGTGGCACAGTGGTTGAGAGTCCGCCTGCCAATGCAGGGGACACGGGTTCGTGTCCCAGTCCGGGGAGATCCCACATGCCGTGGAGCGGCTGGGCCCGTGAGCCATGGCCGCTGAGCCTGCGCGTCCGGAGCCTGTGCTCCGCAACAGGAGAGGCCACAACAGTGAGAGGCCCATGCACCGCAAAAAAATAAACAAATAAATAAATTAATTAATTAAAAAGGGAATAAAAAGGAAAAAAATTCGGGGACAAAGTGTAAATGAATTTGACTTGCTGATCCTTGAGAAATTTGGGATTTGAGCACTGAATCTTAAACACCTTCAGAGAATCACTGAGTTAAAAATTTAACAGATCAAAATGGAATATGAGAAGATAAAATCAGAAGGTTCCTCATACCTCCATGTAGCAATTGATATATCTTTTGAAAATTTCATGTCGTGCGAAAACTTTCCAGGAAACCAACTACATGTGTTAGTGGTTGAAATTGCTTATTGTGAGCAAAGGAGAAAGCCAAATCCAGGAGAATAATAATGAGTATTTCTGCATTTCTTGAAGATGTCTACGAGATGTAGGTGATGTGGACCCTGATGTTGGGAAGTCAAGTGATGTAGCAAATCACTTTGTGATGTAAACAAATGAAATTATCAACCAGGAGATCTAGTTGATCCCTGTTCTAGATTAACTTTTTGTGTTACTGTGTACGGGTCACTTAACCTTTTTGTATCTCAGTATGTTCATCTATAGATTTGGGTATGGTTTTAACTCTGGTCTGACCCACCTTGTAGACATTGTGGGAATCAAATGACAGAATGATATAATGAGTTTGAAGACACTTTGAAAAGGACCAAGCTCTCCAGCTTAGGGGTTCATGAAAAATAATAATAACTTTCATTTACTTCTGTTCAATCAAGTCCCTGGTTTTCTTGTTCTCAGAATACAATTCTTAAACATCAGAACTGTTTCCCTCATTAGAGATCCTCAGTAGAAGACCTACTAGTTCAAATAGCTAATCCTCCCAGAGTTAAGCATTATTTGTTTAGAAGATAGATTTTTTCAGTTGTGTATTTTAAAATATAATTTCATGTCTAGAAAATCTGCATCAAGGTATGTAGTCTAAAACATAAGATCATTTCATTAAAAAATTAGACTCAAACATGGAGAGAATGTGGTTAGCTAAAACAAAACCCAGCAAGGACACAAATTAAAAACCTGCTTATCTAGTCCAAGAACTAGATTATTTTTCCCCACAGAAAAGGCTACATATTTAAAATAAGTGGAAAGAATTTTAAAGAGGCAATGAAGGCAGTACAGTAAGGACTCTGAAATCATGGGAACACTTACACTTGACCTTTGATAAAACTGGGCTTTTTAAGTATCTTTCCTTAATTGGGGAAATTACACCCAGAATTTAGAGGTACTTTCATTATATGGGAGTCTAGACTTGTTTTCCCTTTCTTTTGTCCTAGGAGTTTGTACTGTAGATCACACAGGGCTGTGATAGAGAACATAAAAGCCTCGATTCTGCCATTGAGAGCTCTGCATGGCACCTAACTCACCCAAAAGACTTAATGTCCTTCCCCAGTGTGAGTAATTTTCTCCCTATTCGTTGGTAGTATCTGTACTAGATCAAAAAGTTCAGTGGTACAATGGGAAAGCTTGATTTTGATTTTAGGCTTTTGGTTCCTCAATTTAACTGTGGAACATTTCCCAGCCCCCACCTAAGAAATTTGCTTATAAAATTTCTACCAAGAATCAACAGATGAAGTTGAATCTGGGGAAAGTTCATTTAGCACCTTTTGATAGTAGCTTTCAGAGAAGGAATAACTTTCAATCTGTTTGCTATATAGGACATTTAATAAATGTCTATATTCCAAACGTCTAAAGGAAATTTAGAGAAGGCGTATATACTTTGCCCATTACTTCACCTTTTTGAGGAGGCATTTGAATCTGTAGGATAACTTTGAGTGGTTTGTTCTCATTCTCCTACCCAGAGTCAAGGTCGTGATGACCTTTTTCCTGACTCTGATCTGTGAGTGGTGGTGGATCTAAATTGTCCCACATAAACAGAGACTGAGGTTATTTTTTTTTTTTACATCTTTCAAACAAAGCATTTTCTTTTATTGACCATCTCTTTTGGCATTATTAATTTAAAAATCCTCTCTTGTTAGTTAGCTTTACCAAACATGTCTTTTCAATCCGTGATGAGAACCAGAAAGAAATAAATGGGTGTGGAGTGAGAAGACCCCATGCTGCCACAAGCGTTAGAAATTATAACCTTTTATGCAGATTTGCACTCAATATTTGATTGATTGACAAGCAAGATCAATTTAGATTCTGTTGGCTAGCAGGCACTATAATAGCTTTGAAAATTACTTGGGTGCATTGGTAAACATCTAGAGCTTTTAATGTATGAAAGAGCAGATGGTTCTCACTTTATTGGGTCATAGAGTGAAGCGGGTAATAAGAAATCTGGAGTTCACTGTTCTGCTTTCACTAGGTGTAGTTTCTACTTATGCTGACTACAGCCGTTTCACCTCCTGTCCCCCTCTCCCTTTCCTTTCCCCATCTAGCCCCTGAGTTTAGCCTCTTCTTACCCAAAGTAACTACAAACTCCTTAAGGTAGCTTTATAAAGTAGTTTAACTTGATACAAGTCTCATTAATCTTTATGTTGGTCACTTAAGGTATTTCTCTATAAAGCACAGGTAATTTTAAGCAAAATCAAGAAGGAAAATTGTAAATTGAAAAGAGATACTAAAAGGTGCTGAAGACAAACAAGTCAGCACTTTCTAATGACCCTTTGACAACTTCTTCTCACCTCTTTAGTAACCATTAGCAGTTTCATCTATTCTTGAAACATGCTAACTCTTTTACTGGAAGGTACCAAGTACACTAATGCTAAGGAGTAAATGAACAACAGAGAGTTTAATCTGTTATCCCTCCCACCGCATGTGTGTGCATCGTCGAATGTTTGAACAGAAAGATGTTCTTGGTCCTAGAAACCAGGCACTTGGTCCATCCACCATGCACATTTTATGTATCTGGTGTTTCAGGTGTGCATTTTATGTACCTAATGTTCTACTTCCATTTGTAAGTTTCCTTAGTAGTTGGTTTCTTGCTTGCTTGGTGTGTATTTTGATTTGTTTTATTTACTTGAATTCTTGATAGAGTCTAAGGCAAGTTTGAACTCTAGTTAATTGTAGCATAGCTCTGTTTGTCTCAAGTTAGAAATGAAAAGTAAAATGAGAGTAATAATAACATACATCTCCCTAGGAGAGCTACTGTTTTCTTTTTTGCTCACGTCTTTCCTGTTATTTACCAACATACAGTCCTATTCCTCTTAACATTATTATAAACATTCTCCAGGATTTCTTGCAAGTAAATTTTAAGGAATGAATGTACCTAGGCCAGTACATTTCAAAATTTTTTGACCATGCCCCAGTCTAAGAAATATATTTTACATTGTATTTTGCAAACATACATAGATGTACATATGCACATGTACACATACATATGTACATAGAAATAAAGGTTTCAGGAGACAATACTTGCCCTCACAAAGGGTGATGCAATCTGATATTTTCCATTCCATTTCACTCTCTTTTCTTTTTTATCCATTTCATTTAAAAAAACAACTGCTGGCTTTGACCAAGTAAAATATTTTCATCACTCCCTGTAGACTGATATACTACCATTTACTCTCCTATTGTTGGGCATATGGATTATCTCTAGAACTTTTTTCCTCTTCTTTCCTGACCTTGCTTTCTTTTTCTTTCCTTTCCTTTTTGTTTTCACAGAACATATTACACCAAATGGTTCATGTATTTAGTAGTTTGCTTTTGTTGAATTATTCCCAAGAATGGAATTACTAGTGCAAAGATTTAAAAAAGTATGGTCTCTATATTTGCACTTTAATAGAGAATAGCTTCCTAATGCCAGGCAGTTCTGATAGGTGATTAGGAGACAGGTGGGACAGAGAGGTCTTTATTTACAGACATCCATTAAGCACCTATTAAGACCTCGGCACCATAGTGTTGTGGGGAAGGGATCAGAGTCAGAAGCCCTGAATCTCTCAACTTTGTCATTTGCCAGTTTTGTCAGTTCTCTGATCTGCAGTGAAAGCTACCTCTTTGGGCTGTTGTGTGGAGTGAACGAGATAGTACATCACTGCAGAATGTCGTTGTTTCATTATTACTGCCCATATTTCTATGGCTAACTCTGTATACCTCTCCTAAGGAAAACTTTATTCTGCATTTAATCAATTGGGGCATCAGCAGTTTCTTAATTGTTGCCCTCGATAGAAACTGGGTGGCCTCCTACAGAGAGGGGCAGAAAATTTGGCAAATCGGAGTTCCTGGACGGCTTATTCCATGTCTACAGAGTGAGGGTCACCTCAAGTCAGATTTTAGTGACACCAGAGGCACTAGCTTCTGCTTCTTGTCCCTGAAGCTCCTTTTATCCCCGTTGGGGTATTGATCTGAAGAGCTAACAGAAGGATGAAATTGAAAAGATAACAGAACAAAAAACAAAAGGAACCCCACAAATCTCCCTACGTAATTTTGTCCTGCCTTTCTGAATGGGTTGGAGGGACATGTGAATTCTTTAAATTACATTTTGCCTTTGCTCTAAAATCATCATGGAAAAATAAAGTTTATTTATCTGATGGTGTATCTTTATTGTTAAGATTCTAATAGATAAGGCCCGTGTTTACCTAGGGTAAATCATAATTTATTTCACCTTCTTGAGGGCTTCTGACACAAGTTTGACATCTACAGTTAACTGAAGAATAGATCTTTTTGCCTCAAATCAGGGAACCCTCATTGGGAGGACAAATTAATTTTATAAGTTCAAGTAGAGTCAATTCCTGATTTCTCCTGGGGTTGACTAGTTTGTAGATTATCCAACTTGTACTTTTCCCACCTCTTGCAAGTTACTTGTTATTTGTAGTGACTTTACTCTTTATTTGCACTGAAAAACTGATTTTTAAAAAGGATACACTTAAGACAGTTGGAATTTTCTATTTTTTAGATTATTCTCATAAAAAAATGTAGTTGGAGGGCAGTTTTAGGGCATCAAGTTACTGTGTTATGCTACTGTACTGATAGATACATGTATATTTGTTCAAAGCCATACAATGTGCAACACCAACAGTGAGCCATAATGTAAATTATGGACTTTGGGTGATTGTGCTGTGTCATTGTAGGTTCATCACTTGTTAACAAATATACCACTCTGGTGGGGGATGTTGATAATGCGGGAGCCTGCGCATGCGTGGATGGGGGTGGGTATGAGAAATCTCTGTATCTTCCTCTCAACTTTGCTGTGAATATAAAACTGTTCCTTAAAAAAGTCTTTAGGGACTTCCCTGGTGGCGCAGTGGTTGAGAGTCCGCCTGACGATGCAGGCGACACGGGTTCGTGCCCCAGTCCGAGAGGATCCCACATGCAGCGGAGCGGCTAGGCCCGTGAGCTGTGGCCGCTGGGCCTGCGCGTCCGGATCCTGTGCTCCTCGGCGGGAGGGGCCACAGCAGTGAGAGGCCCGCGTACCACAAAAAAAAAAAAAAAAAAAAGTCTTTAAAAAATGTAGCTGTAGAAGAGATTGAAACTATTACCTAAAATGAGACATTTGTGAATTTCAGTCACCACCTGAAGTGTAGGTGTGAAGATTAAATGAGATAACGATTGCAAGATACCTGATTTGGGGCCTGGTGAGCAGTGCTATTTTCATCTCCGAGTTGACAAAAATAGAAATCTAGCTGCTGCAAACAGAAATACTTTTATCTTCATTTCTTCTTTCTTATTTTGTTTATGACTACCGTTAAAATTTAATTTTGGCAACCAGTAGCACAGCACTTCAAAGTCAAGGTATCTAAATTCAGTTTTCTTTGGGTCCAGCCATGCCACAAGAGCCCTAGAGGTAGTTCCTAAGGAGATTTATAAAGGAGATTCACTGAAGCATTGTGTGTTGTCGTGAAAAGTCTGTCAATAGAGGAAGAGATAAAGAAAATGTGATGTATTCATATGATGGATTATTGCTTAACTGTTAAATGACAGATCTATATATGTCAATACAGATAGATCTCCAAAGTGTAATTTTGAATGAAAATCTCAAGTTACCAAATTATGGAAAGAGTAAATGTAACACATAAAATGTTATAATTGTATCATTATAAATAATAATAATAGTATGTAAAATATAAAAATAGTTTCTAAGGGTATATATTAAATTTATGATAGAGAGTTCTCTGGGAAAGGGGGCTAGCAGGAGAAAACTGGAGTGTGGAATGGAGGGTACTTCAATTTATCTGTCTTGTTTAATTTCTTTTTAACAAAAAAGGACTTGTAGTGCCTCAAACAGATATTCAAATGAAGAGACAGATAATCAGGGTAACATATAAACTCCTAAATGTTTATTAGTGTCCTCATTTCTCTCATTATTGTTTTCTAGATTACTAAGAAATCTAAGAATAAATTCTATTTTTTTGTTTTATTATCTGCATCAGTCTTTCATCCATGTGTGTTACTTCTTTTAGAATGTATCTCAGAATTGGACATTTTTTTATGTTTTTAATATCACTGTTTTAATTCACAAAGTTATCACCTATATCAGCCCAGCTCCCTGCAGGAAACAGATGGCACACTTAAATGTTGTGATTGAGGAAAGTTTAATAAAGGGATACTTCATAAATGTATGAGCATAGAAAAAGCAACAAGTGTGGGTATAGACTGGTAACACGAAAATCATACGTCACACCACCTGTAGACCTGAAAGGTTAAGAGGAAAAAAAAACTATTAAAATAAGAGAGAGAGTGTGTGAGAGCGAGAGCGGGGGTGGGAGAGCACGAGAGAGAGAGAGAGAGAGAGAGAGAGAGAGAGAGAGAGAGAGAGAATTACCAGGAGTCTTCTCTCTTTAGTAGAGGTCATAACCAACCTGAGGGGGTACATCAGTAAGGCATCTCGGGAATACAGGCCCTGACTTTTCTCTTTTCTGATTCTCTGTCCATGCATTTCTCTGGATAACCTCAGTGGGAAGCCACAGAGCAGGTGCATTGCTGCAGGTCCTCCAGGTTAGCAGCTGGGGTGCAGAGCAGGGTGGAGAAGAGTAGGAAGTGGATCTGGAAGGCTATATGGGAATATCCAGCATGCCATCTCATCTTCTCATGTCTGGAATTTTGAAAACACAGATGTAGGATGTATAGAGAAAAACTAATTAAACAAAGTAAACTTTGCTGTCAGGTAAACTCTGTGTTATCATTAAAACGGAAAATGTGTAAGGCAGTTGAAGGCTCTGTTTCTGCTCTTCCAGGTTTTCTAGGCACCTGATGTTGATTCTTACATTAGCTGCTTTCTAACTGTGTGATCTTGAGCAAGATGCTAAGCCTCTCTGTTTCAGCTTTCTTATCTGTAGAGTGGATATAATCATAGTGGTTTTCCTACAGATTAGGTTAAATAATTTATGTTCAGTTCCTAGCACAGGGCCTGGTACATAATAAATGTACCCATTTAATATTAGGGTTTATCCTCTATTGTTATGAAAACTATTCTCCAAGCCCAAGAAAGTCAAGCTGCAATCACTGTATTAGTCAGATCACAAGTCACTAATTACTAATGGCCAATACAAGAAGTGAGGTTGAGTATCAAGGAACATTCTAGGACTGGCCATCTTCTTTCATTTTTGCTTATCCAATTCTCCACTTCAAGTTCTAGCCAAAAAAGCACCTTTTTATAAAGCGTTATCTGAGTTCTGCACCCCACAGACTATCATCTTTCAATCTATAGCATTCTTTTTAGAAGCCAAATACTATATTGTGTGGTTATAGACCACCTAATACAGGCTTCCTGTTGTACAAAAATATGTATTTCTATCTACCCAGCTAGATTAGAAGCTTTTTGAAGATAGACATGATTGTTTTTAAAAAATTCTTAGAAGTATTTACTAATCTATCCATCTTTCCTTCCTCTTTCCCTCCCTCCCTGCTTCTCTTCCTTTCTTCTTTCTCTCCTTCCCCACTCCTTTCTTCATCCTATCAATTAAGCTGTATTAATTTATTGAGGACCTAACAGGTACTGTGGTATTGCTGCGGGGATGCACATGGATGGAAAAGACACAGACTCTACCTTTATAGAGCTTAAGATATAGTTGAGGAGATAGGACACATGAATATATTAACTACAGTCATAATTATTCCATGTATAATACTATACAATGTAGAAAATAGTAAGCACTTTTAGAAAATTACAGTTGAAGTCTCTGAATATTTAAAATACAGAAAGATAAGCTTTGAAGAATAGGGAAGACCTCAGCAAGAAAAGAGTTGATGAAGGGCCAGAAATTAAGAGGAGGGACTTCCCTGGTGGCACAGTTGTTAAGAATCCACCTGCCAATGCAGGGGACATGGGCTCTAGCCCTGGTCTGGGAAGATCCTACATGCCACTGAGCAACTAAGCCCGAGTGCCACAACTACTGAGCCTGTGCTCTAGAGCCCGCAAGTCACAGCTACTTAGCCTACATGCCACAATTACTGAAGCCTGTGCACCTAGAGCCCATGCTCCGCAACAAGAGAAGTCACTGCAATGAGAAGCCCACACACTGCAACGAAGAGTAGCCCCCGCTCGCCGAAACTAGAGAAAGCCTACACGCAGCAACGAAGACCCAACACAGCCAAGAATAAATAAATTTTTATATATTAAAAAAAAAGGATAAGAGGATACCCTCACTGCTGGCAAAGAAGGGAATGAGCCATAACGGCAAATGAAGGCTGGACTGTACCATTACTGCTGTGGGGTTTCTGGGATATTTGCTGCAGTAACGTTAGCTTGGAGAAGCTTGTATTCCAGCTCAGGGCTTGGGCAATGACCTGTTTACCGGAGCTTTCCAGATGAACATCTTCTAGTATTAAAGTGTTTCCGACCATGATTACTGATGTTTCTGACAAGCTCCTGATTTTTCACAATCAAGTTTGGAGTGATGAGTTGGTACCAGTGGATGTCTTTGTATGGATTTAATGATGTTAAGGAGCATAGCCCAGATATTATTATGTGCAAGTATCACATTTTAAGTAAAACTCACATTCTCTGCCTCTTTCTGAAAAAAAATCTATATCAGAGTCTATGGAGCTAAAAGAACAGGAGGGGGGTCACATGGCTGTGTGATGCAAATTAATTATATAATAATTATAGCTGGAAAATAATTAACCAGATCTGTACTATCAAATGAAAACAGAGAACAGAGGAGGAAACACAGATAACTGACTTGATAAACATCCTGAGAACTTCTCCAATTATAGCATTTAATATGCAGCATAAAATATGTATGCAACTATGGAGAAAGAGAAGGTGCTTCGTGCTGTTGCCCATCTTTTATTAAGCAATTTATTAGGTAATGCCTATTAATGATATTAATAGCTGACATTTCTGGAGTATTTAATATGTATTGGCCACTGTTAGCCAACACACACAATAGCACTGTGTACACATATAATAGTATTTAATTGATTATTGAGACAACGCAACTTTCAGTTGAAGTTGGTTGAGAAATGAGAGGGAAGTGAAAACAACATGAGCAACTCTTTAGAGAAATTTGGCTGTGAAATGAAGATGAAAAAGGAGTAGAAGGAGGAAGTTGTAGGTGAAATTGTGTAAGATATTCCTTCTTCCACTTTTCACCTGGGCAAACAGGTGCACAGAGAGTTTATATGACCCAACCAATATTTAACAGAGTCGGTAAAGGAATTTCAAATGCATTTACTGGCTTCTAGGGCAGTAGATCATCTTTTGCCAGCTGATAACACCATTCCCTCAAATCAGGAAAGCATGGAAACTGCAGAATCCATATTGGACTTCTGAGAGAAGGTTGTGGAACATGGTGAGGTTGTTCCTAGAGCCCTGAATCAGAGTGAGGTTAGGGAGAAGTCGTCTTCATTCTTATTTTTATGTTTTATAGTCACTGGAAGAATGTTCTAACCTTAGTAGGCCCTCAGTAAATAACAACAATAACAAAAACATTTATAGGTCACTTACCCTGTCAAGTCCTAATCTGAAGCTCTATACACATCATATCATCTTATTTCATCTTCACAACAGTGCTATGAAGTATATGATGTTGTTACCTCCATTTTAAAGATAAAGATATTTAAGCCCAGAGAAGTAAATTTCCCTAAGAATATACTTCTACTAAAATTGAGTTTAGTCTTTGGATCCAAAGCCCAGACTGTTAACCACCACTACTTCTTATAGTATCTTGCTGGGGGAGGGAGTGGAGAAGTATATGCTAAGGGGGTGGTTTAAAGTCCACAACTGTCTGTTTTTATCCAGCCCCTGATTTGGAAGCAAAGTAGTTTCTCCTCAAGTTACTATTAACTGGGCACTATATTGGGGCAGATTCTGATCTTTTCTTAGGCCGTCTCATGACTCACAGGGAGTAGGCTTGCTTAGGTTTTTGCTTAAGACTCCAGTGGTGAAAGTCTGTTTTTCTGTCACCAGTGGGTTAAAAAAATCCATTTTCTGAAGATCTAGTACATCAGATGTGAAGTGAATGCTACAAATCTGCTTAATGAGTCTTGAATGTGAACAGTGTATTGGCATATTTAAGACAAATTGCAATCGTCAGAAATTCCTTTGTGGCTTCCTCTGAGGCCTGTGAGTGGAGGTAAGTTAACTCTATGGTTCTCTGGCAGTTTTAATTTTTACAAGTTTTTCTCTTTTGGTTTGAAACCATGAAGAATGAATTATCTGCAGGATGCTTTTTGGTGGATGGAGGAAATATTCTGAAGGCCTCAAAATGAAATACTGTACAAACATTTAGCTAATATGATCATGCAATTGTCAGGGGAAAAAGGTACTGTGCATAAAAATATGGAGGTATTTATTACAGAAAACATAGTGTACATTTAGAGTCCCAGAAAGCTTTCAGAGGAAACAGCTTCCTTTGCTTTTGAGAGCCATTAATCATTGCCACACAAAGGGTATTTCTAGTATTGGAGATAGAAGAATACAAAAGAAATACATCTAAGCATTCTCTTTGAAATGAAATAGAGAATTAAACGAAGAAATAGATTTTCAGGCGCTGCTGCATTTTACTATATAATGATGTATGTCCATATATGTTCATACCCTTGAAATGTATATGTATGTTGGTGGTTAATCTACCTTATTAGAGACATCAACTACTTAGAAGCAAGTGTGCTTCTAGAAGGAACATAATTATTTTGCTCCTCTGAAGAGATGTCTTCAAGAATGGCCTGAGTAAGTGAAATACCTCAACACCTGCAATGAGCAATACTGCTGTGGGGCCCTCAGTTTCCATCTGAGGCTCTCCCACTGAGCTCTTCTGATGTTCACTTCTTTGTGAAGTTTAGCATTAAAGATGAAAGTGGTGTGAAGCAATTTTGGAGAAAGGAAGCTTTGAAATCTCAACCCCGAGGGGAAGATAAATTATTCTTCTAGGCACTTCGGCAGGGGCACTGTTTTGAAAGGCGAGAGGCCAGAGAAGGCCTGAAAAATCATGGCCATTGTTTCCGACAGCTTTTGGGGTGTTGATCAGATTAAGCAAGACCAGCAGGCTGCATTTTCAGTGAGCCCTGAGAATCCGTGGGAGCGTATCTCTTTGTGTATGCCAAACCAGCCCCTGGCTGTTGTCAGTCTGATGGATAGCTGGCGCTAAAGCTTTAGGTGCAGGGACAGCTGGGGGTAGGAAAGAGTGACACTCCTGAGAGAACTCTGGTTAATCTAGGACTGAGCTTCTTGAACAAGGTACTCAGAGGTTTTGGACGCCACAGGATAAATGTGGTGTGTTTTCCTGGAGGGTCAGTTTTACTAGAAGATTAGAGGTACAAATCATCTTTTTGATATTAAAGGGAACAACAGAGATGTACTGTGAATCGGAAGGCAAAAATTGCATAACTTTTAAAGATAGAACTAGAGATTGTAAGGAAACAATAAGCTTGTCGTATGTTAGATTCTGATCACCTCCTTTCCACCCGATCCCAGTGAGTATATGAAAACTCTAGTCTACCTTTAAGGGCCCCTGTGTTGGGCATCTTTGAGCAATTAAATACAGTTGAACCCAGAAAGGATAAAAGAGTTTTTGTGGCTTAAACTGAAAGTTTTAAATTGAAATTTGAGGTTGAAAATTGTCAGTCTACAGGCTGATTCTGACATACAGGTCAAATTTAATCAACAGACGCGTTTAGTTTGATCCATGCAGTGTTAATTTTTTCAATTAGTTGCTAGAATTTGTAAAGCAAATTCCTCATAATAATCCAGTTTCTCTTAAAAATAAGGAAAGTTTGGCAACACCCAGCATGGTCTCTCGCATGGCAATACTCAACTAGAGCTAAATAGTGCGGCTCCCTTCAAAACAGTATGCTTCCAGCCTACCACACTTACCACCCAGCCCAGTTCTCTCACTGCTATCGGTCTGATCTCTATAGACATTTCCATTTGTGACCCATTCTTCAGCCATGATACCCCTGGGGTTATTCTCGTGGCCTTATATTTATACGATTCATCTTTTCATTTTGGTCTTGTGCCCTGCTGTAGACCATGGTTATCATGGTAATCTATAAAGATTTCTGTGCATTCTGAGAATTAATCCTTACTTAGGTGTAGATATTAAGTGTGCACAGACAAGCTGCTGTGTGTTATGGCAGTATGAAGACTGAGCCTGTAAGCTGGTGTTTGCTACTTTGAAAGGGACCTATGAAAACTGTCCCTGCCCACATTTCACCCATTTTTGACTAGGTGAATATAACTCTTTATGTTATCATTTATTTTAAAACTTAGTGTGAAAGAGGCATGTGTCAGTTTTGGTATAGAGGAGAAAGTGTAGAGAACTTGGTTGCTTGTCAGCTATAGTGTTGGAGAAAGACCATTAGATAGGGAATTAAGGTCCTTGGGTTATAATCCCAACTCTTCACTTACTGTTCATTCTCAGGTGTGATGACTAAGTTGGTGATGCTCAGCTTCCTCATCTTATGTGGATTATATCACATAATCACATATATTATGCCTGTTATATCTCACAAACTCCCTGAGAATCTCAACTGTAATAATACAAAGAAACCAGCTTAGAAAACCATAAAAACTTTACAAATTTAGGCATCATGTTCATATGAAATCCTAAAATGGTGGGTTATGTCTAGGTAATTCTCTTTCACCAATATAATCTCCACTACAGTTAATTATATTTCCTGATGGTGACGTAGTTTCCATTTTTAAAGACTGAAGAGAGAATTCAGTTACGACAAGATGTATCTTTATTGGCCAAGTAGGGCCTTAAAATGATAGAAGAGTGTCTTGCTATCCCTTTTTCAATGAATACCAGAGTTATTTACCACTAGCTCCAAACAAGAAATAATAAAGTTATATAAAAATGTGTTGGAGTTTTATAGGCTTGGAGGTCACTGGGATCCAGCTTTATAGTCATTATTTGCTAGCACCATTTTTCTTTCATGAACTGTGAATTTGTGAGGGTCTTTTTCCTTTCAGGAAGTCAGAAATATGAATTTGTTTTATACTGATCTGCTTATGGTAGCTGGTGTAACAGCATCTTGTAGCAGACATACTGCAGGTCATATCTTCTTTTACCTTTTATAAAAATTTCAGTGTTTCTTGTCGTTGGCAAAAAACATCAATGTTTCTCCTTGAACAATTCTGAACAAGTCTTTTGATGTTTTCTGGTTTAGCTCTTAAATCTTGTGTGGTGTGGATTACAAAGAAAAGAGACATTGGGGATTCTTTCATCAATCTCATTCTTCAGAGATTTCAAAAGAAAACTTTGAAAGGCACCAGATTTTCTGCAGCTAAGGAGGCTTCTGGCATGTACATTCATAGAGATGGCTTGCACAATAATCCTTTTTAACAAGAAAGCAGAACACCATTTGTTCTGTTACTTATGGTGTCCCATGGTTGGCATTTTAAAAGCCATTTTAAATCTTGAAACCTAGAGTCTAGGACCTATGGATACACTATATCCTGTACAAAATTATTTCTTTTTAAATTCAATAATTATGTCTTTGAAAAAGCCAAGAAATTGTTAAGAGATTTGTATTTTATATAGATTTGTCCTGTATAAGTACTTTGAAATTACATTGTAGGTGACACAGAATTACCCTAGACTCTCGTATTTAGAAATACATTACTTATGATCAGTACCCCATTCAATGTTTATTTTCCTGTTTCAACAGTGCTGCTATTTGGTCATATGGTCCTGTGTTTCTTTTCTTTGCTTTTTTTTGAACATCTTTATTGGAGTATAATTGCTTTACATTGTTGTGTTAGTTTCTGCTGTGTAACAAAGTGTATCAGCTGTACATATACATATATCCCCATATCCCCTCCCTCTTGCGTCTGCCTCCCACCCTCCCTATCCCACCCCTCTAGGTGGTCACAAAGCACTGAGCTGATCTCACTGTGCTATGTGGCTGCTTCCCACTAGCTATCTATTTTACATTTGGCAGTAAATATATATCCATACCACTCTCTCACTTCATCCCAGCTTACCCTTCCCCCTCCCCGTGTCCTCAAATCCATTCTCTACGTCTGCGTCTTTATTCCTGTCCTGCCCCTAGGTTCTTCAGGACCAGTTTTTTTTTTTTTTTTTTAGATTCCATATATATGTGTTAGCATACGGTATTTGTTTTTCTCTTTCTGACTTACTTCACTCTGTATGACAGACTGTAGGTCCATCCGCCTCACTACAAATAACTCAATTTCGTTTCTTTTGTGGCTGAGTAATATTCCGTTGTATATATGTGCCACATCTTCTTTATCCATTCATCTGTCAGTGGACACTTAGGTTGCCTCCATGTCTTGGCTATTGTAAATAGTGCTGCAGTGAACATTGTGGTACATGCTTCTTTTTGTATTATGGTTTTCTCAGGGTATGTGCCCAGTAGTGGGATTGCAGGGTCATATGGTAGTTCTATTTTTAGTTTTTTTTTTTTTTTTTTGCAGTACGCGGGCCTCTCACTGTTGTGGCCTCTCCCATTGCGGAGCACAGTCTCCGGACACGCAGGCTTAGTGGCCCTGGCTCACAGGCCCACGGGCCCAGCTGCTCCGCGGCATGTGGGATCTTCCCGGACTGGGGCACAAACCTGCATCCCCTGTATCGGCAGGCGGACTCTCAACCACTGCACCACCAGGGAAGCCCTATTTTTAGTTTTTAAGCAACCTCCGTACTGTTCTCCATAGTGGCTGTATCAATTTACGTTCCCACCAACAGTGCAAGAGGGTTCGCTTTTCTCCACACCCTCTCCAGCATTTATAGTTTGTAGATTTTTTGACAATGGCCATTCTGACTGGTGTGAGGTGATACCTCATTGTAGTTTTGATTTGCATTTCTCTAATGATTAGTGATGTTGAGCATCTTTTCATGCGTTTATTGAAATCTGTATATCTTCTTAGGAGAAATGTCTATTTAGGTCTTCTGACCATTTTTGGATTGGGTTGTTTGTTTTTTGGTATTGAGCTGCATGAGCTGCTTGTATATTTTGGAGATTAATCCTTTGTCCATTGCTTCATTTGCAAATGTTTTCTCCCATTCTGCGGTCTGTTTTTTCGTCTTGTTTATGTTTTCCTTTGCTGTGCAAAAGCTTTTAAGTTTCATTAGATCCCATTTGTTTATTTTTGTTTTTATGTCCATTTCTCTAGGAGGTGGGTCAAAAAGAATCTTGTGGTGATTTATGTCATAGAGTGTTCTGCCTATGTTTTCCTCTAAGAGTATTATAGTGTCTGGCCTTATATTTAGGTCTTTAATCCACTTTGACTTTATTTTTGTGTATGGTCTTAGGGAGTGTTCTAATTTCATTCTTTAACATGTAGCTGTCCAGTTTTCCCAGCACCACATATTGAAGAGACTATCTTTTCTCCATTGTATATTCTTGCCTCCTTTATCAAAGATAAGTTGACCATATGTGCGTGGGTTTATCTCTGGGCTTTCTATCCTGTTCCATCGATCTATTTTTGTGTGTGTGTGCCAGTACCATACTGTCCTGATTAATGTAGTTTTGTAATATAGTCTGAAGTCAGGGAGCCTGATTCCTCCAGCTCCGTTCTTCTTTCTCAAGATTGTTGTGGTTATTCGGGGTCTTTTGTGTTTCCCTACAATTTGTGAAAGTTTTTGTTCTAGTTCTGTGAAAAATGCCATTGGTAGTTTGTTAGGGGTTGCATTGAATCTGTAGATTGCTTCCGGTAGTATAGTCATTTTCACAATGTTGATTCTTCCAATCCAAGAACGTGGTATATCTCTCCATCTGTTTGTATCATCTTTAATTCCTCTCATCAGTGTCTTATAGTTTTCTGCATACAGGTCTTTTGTCTCCTTAGGTAGGTTTATTCCTAGGTATTTTATTCTTTTTCTTGCAGTGGTAAATGGGAGTGTTTCCTTAATTTCTCTTCCAGGTTTTTCATCATTAGTGTACAGGTATGCAAGAGACTTCTGTACATTAATTTTGTATCCTGCTACTTTACCAAATTCACTGATTAGCTCTAGTAGTTTCCTGGTAGCATCTTTTGGATTCTGTATGTGTAGTATCATGTCATCTGTAAACAGTGACAGTTTTACTTCTTCTTTCCGACTTGGATTCCTTTTATGTCTCTGATTACTGTGGCTAAAACTTCCAAAGCTATGTTGAATAACAGTGGTGAGAGTGGGCAACCTTGTCTTGTTCCTGATCTTAGTGGAAATGGTTTCAGTTTTTCACCACTGAGAAAAATGTTGGCTGTGCCTTTGTCATATATGGCCTTTATTATGTTGAGGTAAGTTCCCTCTATGCCTACTTTCTGGAGAGTTTCTATCATAAATCGGTGTTGAATTTTGTCAGAAGCTCTTTCTGCATCTCTTGAGACAATCATATGGTTTTTATTCTTCAATTTGTTAATATGGTGTATCACATTGATTGATTTGGGTATATTGAAGAATCCTTGCATTCCTGGGATAAACCCCACTTGATCATGGTGTATGCTCCTTTTAATATGCTCCTGGATTCTGTTTGCTAGTAGTTTGTTGAGGATTTTTGCATCTATGTTCATCAGTGATATTGGCCTGTAGTTTTCTTTTTTTGTGACATCTTTGTCTGGTTTTGGTATCAGGGTGATGGTGGACTCGTAGAATGAGTTTGGGGGTGTTCTTTCCTCTGCTATATTTTGGAAGAGTTTGAGAAGGATAGGTGTTAGCTCTTCTCTAAACGTTTGATAGAATTTGCCTGTGAAGCCACCTGGTCCTGGGCTTTCATTTGTTGGAAGATTTTTAATCACAGTTTCAATTTCAGTGCTTGTGATTGGTCTGTTTATATTTTCTATTTCTTCCTGGTTCAGGCTTGGAAGGTTATACCTTTCTAAGAATTTGTCCATTTCTTCCAGGTTGTCCATTTTATTGGCATAGAGTTGCTTGTAGTCGTCTCTTAGGATGCTTTGTATTTCTGCCTTGTCTGTTGTAACTTCTCCTTTTTCATTTCTAATTTTATTGATTTGAGTCCTCTCCCTCTTTTTCTTTTTTTCTTTTTTTTTTTTTGCGGTAAGTGGGCCTCTGACTGTTGTGGCCTCTCCCATTGCGGAGCACAGGCTCCAGACGTGCAGGCTCAGCGGCCATGGCTCACGGGCCCAGCCGTTCTGTGGCATGTGGGATCTTCCTGGACCGGGGCATGAACCTGTGTCCCCTGCATCGGCAGGCAGACTCTCAACCAGTGCACCACCAGGGAAGCCCCCTCCCTCTTTTTCTTGATGAGTCTGGCTAATGGTTTATCAATTTTGTTTATCTTCTCAAAGAACCAGCTTTTAGTTTTATTGATCTTTGCTATTGTTTTCTTTGTTTCTATTTCATTTATTTCTGCTCTGGTCTTTATGATTTCTTTCCTTCTGCTAACTTTGGGTTTCATTTGTTCTTCTTTCTCTAGTTCCTTTAGGTGTAAGGTTAGATTGTTTACTTGAGATTTTTCTTGTTTGTTGAGGGAGGCTTGTATAGCTATAAACTTCCCTCTTAGAACTGCTTTTGCTGCATTCCATAGGTTTTGGACCATCGTGTTTTCATTGTCATTTGTTTCTAGGTATTTTTTGATTTCCTCTTTGATTTCTTCAGTGATCCCTTGGTTATTTAGTAGCATATTGTTTAGTCTCCATGTGTTGTTTTTTTTTACGTTTTTTCTCCTGTAATTTATTTCTAATCTCATAGCATTGTGGTCAGAAAAGATGCTTGATATGATTTCAGTTTTCATAAATTTACTAAGGCTTGATTTGTGATCCAAGATGTGATCTATCCTGGAGAATGTTCCGTGCGCACTTGAGAAGAAAGTGTAATCTGCTGGTTTGGGATGGAATGTCCTATAAATATCAATTAAATCTATCTGGTCTATTGTGTCATTTAAAGCTTCTCTTTCCTTATTTATTTTCATTTTGGGTGATCTGTCCATTGGTGTAAGTGAGGTGTTAAAGTGCCCCACTCTTACTGTGTTACTGTCAATTTCCTCTTTTATAGCTGTTAGCAGTTGCCTTATGTATTGAGGTGCTCCTGTGTTGGGTGCATATATATTTACAATTGTTATATCTCCTTCTTGGATTGATCCCTTCATCATTATGTAGTGTCCTTCCTTGTCTATTGTAACATTCTTTATTTTAAAGTCTATTTTATCTGATATGAGTATAGCTACTCCAGCTTTCTTTTGATTTCTATTTGCATGGAATATCTTTTTCCATCCCCTCACTTTCACTCTGCATGTGTTCCTAGGTCTGACGTGGGTCTCTTGTAGACAGCATATATATGGGTCTTGTTTTTGTATCCATTCAGCAAGCCTGTGTCTTTTGGTTGGAGCATTTAATCCATTCACGTTTAAGGTTATTATCGATATGTATTTTCCTATGACCATTTTCTTTCTTCTTTTTTTCTTTTTTTACATCTTTATTGGAGTATAATTGCTTTACAATGGTGTGTTAGTTTCTGCTTTATAACAAAGTGAATCAGTTATACATATACATATGTTCCCATATCTCTTCCCTCTTGTGTCTCCCTCCCTCACCCTTCCTATCCCACCCCTCTAGGTGGTCACAAAACACCGAGCTGATCTCCCTGTGCTATGCGGCTGCTTCCCACTAGCTATCTATTTTATGTTTGGTAGTGTATATATGTCCATGCCACTCTCTCGCTTTATCACAGCTTGCCCTTCCCCCTCCCCATATCCTCAAGTCCATTCTCTATATGACCATTTTCTTAATTGTTTTGGGTTTGTTTTTCTAGGTCCTTTTCTTCTTTTGTGTTTCCCACTTAGAGCAGTTCCTTTAGCATTTGTTGTAGAGCTGGTTTGGTGGTGCTGAATTCTCTTAGCTTTTGCTTGTCTGTAAAGCTTTTGATTTCTCCATCGAATCTGAATGAGATCCTTGCCTGGTCGAGTAATCTTGGTTGTAGGTTCTTCCCTTTCTTCACTTTAAGTATATCATGCCACTCCCTTCTGGCTTGTAGAGTTTCTGTTGAGAAATCAGCTGTTAACCTTATGGGAGTTCCCTTGTATGTTATTTGTCCTTTTTCCCTTTCTGCTTTCAATAATTTTTCTTTGTCTTTAATTTTTGCCAGTTTGATTACTATGTGTCTCGGCATGTTTCTCATTGGGTCTATCCTGTATGGGACTCACTGCGCTTCCTGGACTTGGGTGGATATTTCCTTTCCCATGTTAGGGAAGTTTTTGACTATAATCTCTTCAAATATTTTCTCTGGTACTTTCTCTCTCTCTTCTCCTTCTGGGACCCCTATAATGCGAATGTTGTTGCGTTTAATGTTGTCCCAGAGGTCTCTTAGGCTGTCTTCACTTCTTTTCATTCTTTTTTCTTTACTCTGTTCTGCAGCAGTGAATTCCACCATTCTGTCTTCCAGGTCACTTGTCCGTTCTTCTGCCTCAGTTATTCTGCTATTGATTCCTTCTAGTGTAGTTTTCATTTCAGTTATTGTATTGTTCATCCCTGTTTGTTTGTTCTTTAATTTTTGTAGGTCTTTGTTAAACATTTCTTGCATCTTCTCGATCTTTGCCTCTATTCTTTTTCCGAGGTCCTGGATCTTCTTCACTATCATTATTCTGAATTCTTTTTCTGAAAGGTTGTCTATCTCCACTTCATTTAGTTGTTTTTCTGGGATTTCATCTTGTTCCTTCATCTGGTACATAGCCCTCTGCCTTTTCATCTTGTCTATCTTTCTGTGAATGTGGTTTTTGTTCCCCAGGCTGCAGGATTGTAGTCCTTGCTTCTGCTGTCTGCCCTCTGGTGGATGAGGCTATCTAAGAGGCTTGATGGGAGGGACTGGTGGTGGGTAGAGCTGACTGTTGCTCTGGTGGGAAGAGCTCAGTAAAACTTTAACCCACTTGACTGTTGATGGGTGGGGCTGGGTTCCCTCCCTGTTGGTTGTTTGTCCTGAGGCAACCCATCACTGGAGCCTACCTGGGCTCTTTGGTGGGGCTAATGACAGACTCTGGGAGGGCTCACGCCAAGGAGTACTTCCCAAAATTTCTGCTGCCAGTGTCCTTGTCCCCACGGTGAGCCACAGCCCCCCCACCCCGCCTCTGCAGGAGACCCTCCAACACTAGCAGATAGGTCTGGTTCAGTCTCCCTTGGGGTCACTGCTCCTTCCCCTGGGTCCTGATGCACACACTACTTTGTGTGTGCCCTCCAAGAGTGGAGTCTCTGTTTCCCCCAGTCCTGTTGAAGTCCTGCAATCAATTCCCACTAGGCTTCAAAGTCTGATTCTCTAGGAATTCCTCCTCCCGTTGCCGGACCCCCAGGTTGGGAAGCCTGACGTGGGGCTCAGAGCTTTCACTCCAGTGGGTGGACTTCTGTGGTATAAGTGTTCTCCAGTCTGTGAGTTACCCACCCACCAGTTATGGGATTTGATTTTACTGTGATTGCGCCCCTCGTACCGTCTCATTGTGGCTTCTCCTTTGCCTTTGGATGTGGGGTATCTTTTTTGGTGAGTTCCAGTGTCTTCCTGTCGATGATTGTCCAGCAGCTATTTGTGATTCTGGTGTTCTCGCAAGAGGGAGTGAGAGCACATCCTTCTACTCCGCCATCTTGATTCCTCCTCGGTCACCCTGTGTTTGAAAAACTTACTTTGTCTTCAAAGCCTAGCTCACATCCTTACCTCTCCATAATGACTTTTCTGGTTTCCTCAATTGAAAGTAATTTTTCACTACACTGAAATCCCTCTTTCATTAAGTGTATCATTTTCTAAAGAATTTGAAGAAGAATAGATACATGTATATGTATAACTGAATCAGTTTGCTGTATACCTGAAACTAACACAACATTGTAAATCAACTATACTCTCCCCCACCCAAAAAAAAAAAACCTAGGAAAAAAAATGTATCATTTTCTACCTTGTCTTAATGGCTACTAAGGTACATTTCATATCTCCCCTATCTATATTTATACCATCTTTCTATCTCCAGTACAGATTCATATTACTCTGTCCTAATAAGTATTAATACATAGTTTTGAATGAGTGAGTAACAGAATGGATGAATAAATAAGATTAACACCAAAAGTCTGATAGCCTTCTCTACTGTTATCTTTTTCTCCTCTTAAAATAAATGGTCTACAGTCAATGTATTTCACCATCACACATCCCTCATAAATTTTATTTCTTCCAGGCAATTTTGACTCTCCCTCTTATTTATTTGCTATATCCAGATTTATTTAGGCATAACTTGGATTTGTTTCCGTCATTCCCACTGTCAAAATCCAGGTCCAGGGCCTTATTGTATTATTCTTGGATGTATGCTGCAGCTTGCTAGCTAGTTATCTTGTTTTGAATTTCTTTTTAATTCCTATTTTGGACGTACATCAGCCTAATCTACCTAAAATAGAATTTCAGTATTTCTCCCCTATTTTAGAACTAAGAATGCTTTCCAACAGCCCATAGACTAAAATTCATAGTCAAACTGGCATTTAAAGCCCTCCAATAACTGGGTATAATTTACAGATTCAACCTTGCCTTTGGAATTTTTGATTCCTCTTTTTAGAATTCTTAGTCCTCATCATCTGATTCCTTTGCCTAAAAAAAAAAGTTCAAATCTTGTTTTCTATCAGTTTTCCAGCCTTGCTCCTTGCTGTTTTCTCCTCCATACCCTGAACTCTGTCCACGACTAAACTGTTTGCAATTCTCAGATCATTTAAACATCCATACCTTTGCAAGTTATATTTATTCTACCTAGAGAAACTTCTCTCTCTTATGACTTATATATTCCTACTCATTCTGTTAGAATTATCGTAATCATTACCCTCTTCGTAGTGTTCTTTCCTCATCCTTCTCTACTCCCCAACCATTGTTAGGCATTCATTCTCTGTGCTTCTATTTTCATAGCTGTAGTACAATATGTATCACAGTGAATTATTGAGTAGTCTCTTTCATTTTCAGATTGAGAGTTTTTTGAGGTCAAGGGCATAGTTTTACTTTATTTGTATCTCTTGGGCCTAAGGGTGATTAGTACACAATAAGTTATCAGCAAATATTAATGTACAGTGCTATCAATATAGCTAACATTTATTGCATACTTGCTTTGTGCTAGGTATTACTTTGTGTGATTTCATATAATTTAATCCGCATAACAACCTTCTGAGGTAGGCCTTTTTAATATCACTATTTTACACATGAGGAAATTTAGAGGGCCAGGGAGTAACTTACCTAAAGACAACTTACCTAAAGACAAAAAACTACATGACAGAACAAGGATCAGAAACCAGGCTACCAAATTGCAAAGCTCATACTTTTAAGCATTGCACATATTTATTCATTCCTATCTCTAAACATTGGCATGTTTGTGGAAGAACTTCCTCCCTAATTTTTTCTTCTTTATCAAATTTAAGGCACAGGTCAAAATCTAATTCCTACTCATTCCTTCCATGACTGTATCAGCCTTACCTTCTTGCATTTACTTATTTGGCCATATGTTGCACAAAGTTCAGTACTTTAACATGAATGGCTTGACATGTATTAATTTAAAAATCCATTTCTTGATTCTTTATGGACTTGGATTGTGATCTTTATTTAAATGACACTCTACCCCCAGCCCCATGTAACACACACTTGTCACAGTTATGGATACTTAATAGCACTTAGCTAAAAATTCTTGGTTTAATACCACATGTAGTTGGGGTTTTTTTTGGGTTTTTTTCCCTTCTATGAGTCTCTCTAAGTTGGAGGTAGGTTAGGAATCTGACAGGGTTAACTACTTTGAAGACTCATCCTTGTCAAATTCTCTTTACTAAGGAAAGGGTTACCTATTTTCAACAATGAGGAAACAGAAAGAAAAATAGGCCTGGCACATCAAAACAGTGATCCCACCAAATGCATACACTCTCTGTTCTTGAAAGAGTCCTTTGAAGTCATATACTTCACCTCCCTCTGAAAGCAGAAGGGGAACTGAGGGAGACCCTATGTTGCTACCTGCCGTGCTCATAATCCCCCGGCCTGTACAGCTGAGCCTGGCCAGTGAACTTGGATCTCCTGGTTATTTCACGACCTATGCTCTGCTATGAAAAGAGGCATCTGTGAGTGAACATGTAAAGGGTCAAATGCAAATACTTTGCACTTAAGAGTGTTGCAGAATGGAACCCTAGCCCTGTGTGGAATTGTTTTTTAGATGCCACAGGGTTTCATAGGAGACTATGACAGTGAGCTATGGAGCAAGACAAGCAGCCAAACAGCCCTAAGAGGGGATTAAGAATTGATTGTTGATAATTGGTCTGTACCACATGTCAGGCCAAGTGGCTGCAGCTGGCCAGGGTGCCAGAGGATTTTCTAATCTCTTCCTTTACTCTATGCTGACTTGGCCTTTTGGGAGAAGGGGTAATAATTGCATGAGAAAGTGACTAAAATGTATTACATCTGTCCTTTGAAGGGTCCAAGGATTACTTAGTCATCTCCTGAAGATGTTTTCTTCTTAAAGAAAATTACATGCTCAAAAAATACAGTTGGGGCTTCCCTGGTGGCGCAGTGGTTGAGAGTCCGCCTGCCGATGCAGGGGACACAGGTTCGTGCCCCAGTCTGGGAGGATCCCACATGCCGCGGAGTGGCTGGGCCCATGAGCCATGGCTCCTGGGCCTGTGCGTCTGGAGCCTGTGCTCCACAGTGGGAGAGGCCACAGCAGGGAGAGGCCCGCGTACTGCAAAAAAAAAAAAAAAATACAATTGAAATGAAAATGGAGTATTCAGAATAATGAATGTGTTTGAAGTAGCTGTGATGTTTATGTCCTTGTGAGTAAATGATGGTCCCGAAGGGCATCCTACATAACCACTATTACCAGTGAATATGTTGCACATACTGGTCCAGCCAAGCTGCCAATTGTGGCAGAATTATTATTTTTTTCTTTTAGATTCGGATAAATGCTGTTTAATTTCAATAAAAATGAATTTTTGTTCAAGTGACGAAGGGCTGTTATCCTGTTTGAGGTTGTTTTAAAGGCTGCAACAGGTTCTTTTGTCAACAGCATAACACCTTGTAATGGTTTAAATACATGTTCAGTTTGAACACACATACAAAAAGAAGTCTCTTGAAGGAAGATGGAGGCCAAAGACAGAAAGCAGTGATGAATTCTTAAAGCTGCATTTAGTTCCTTATGTATCTCTTTTCTTTTCCCTGCCACATAGTTGCATATATATTTTCATGCACATATACACAGCTTTTAGGAAAATATATCCCATCTTAATATTCATTAAGCCATTTTCATGTGTATAAAGCACATGTTATGAGAAATATAAGGAGCTTAAAATCTTTAGGGAAGATACTACATATATATAAATTACATATTAATTATTAATTTAACAGGTGTTAATAGAGCAGCTACTATAGCCAGGCACTATGCTCATGGTGGGAATACATGCTGAAATAATATGTGGTCACTAGACTCATGCAACTTAAAGTTTAGTGGGGGAGACATTTCCAAATTAATTGTTCCTATAGACAGATGTGTAACTAGAGCTGACATAACTGACCTGAAAGAAGAGAACATGGCTTCATGAGTATGTATAACAAAGGAATCAGTCCAAGATAACAGAAGTGGTCAGGGAATGAAAAGACTTTGGAGCTGAAATTGAAGGATTTCCACAAGGTAAAATGTGGCGGATCTTAAGGAAGATACCAATAAAACATGTGATCAAGGGGTAGGAAAAATGAGGTTTGGGTTGGGAAAGCCAGAGAGACTTTAGTAGAAGGTAGTGGCTGAGTCTTGAAGAATGAGTTGTGAGCTATGTAGGTTAGGGGACTTAGAATCTCTGGCATATCAGGTAGTAAAAAATCCATTATTCTTAGTTTGTTCTGCAAAGGAAGCTTTTCATCCAGTGATTTATTTATTTATTTGTAAAACCCTGTGGTTCCAGGTATATGATAGGCATATAGAGAGGCACTGGGGGATAGATAAAGAAGAATGAAAGTTCACATTCTGAGACAGATTCAAGAACAATGTCCTGTATTTTTCCTGTATCATCCAAGTGTTTTCCAATTACTTACTACATATTCTAATAGGCCAACTAGCTTCTCTTATTTCTCAAGTGACATTCTTCATCTTGTCTTCTAGACAAGAGGTTCTGTAAGGCACAGTTAAAATTCTGGAATGTTGCCAACACTTATGATTTATGTCTTAAGTAATTGATTACTAATCACAATATAAGTATTACATTTTAGGAAAAATTACTTTACAAAATAGAACAGATTCAGGGTTACCCACCAGAGTTTGTAATGTTGGACATGGCTGTGGAACTGTCTGACAGGTGTGAATGTCATCTGTCATCATGTGCCTGGTTGAGAGTCACTGGTAAACCATGAGCTCCTTGAGAGCATAGTGCATGACTTAATTACTTGTTTGTCTTCCCACAGAGACAGAATGTTACGTTCATTTGTTCATTCATTCACTCACTCATTCATTCAAGAAATGAGTTTCGTGGTTTTCGCTCCTCACATCTATCTATTTAGCATTAAAGAGCTTGTAGGCATTAAGGCAGCTGGGGAATCTGACTAGGACAGCCAATTTGAAGACTCTGCTTGTCAAATTCTCTTCAGTAAGGAAGGAGCTATGTGCAGTAAAGGCAGAAATCAATTTCTGTGTGTCAGGATCCATCGTAGGTGCTGAGGACTCAACCATGAGAGAAGCATACAAAATAATACCTGTCTTCATGGAGCCTACACTTTAGTTGGGGAGGTAGAAGTAAATAAAATGAATAAATGAAAATTTTAATGTGCTAGTGGTAGATATCATAGAAAAAACTAGAGAACAACAAGAGGAGAGGGAAGTAATAAGGAAGAAGTAATGTTGGTGGGGCTTGCAATTTTAGATGGATGTCCCTGGAAGCCCTCACTGAGAAGGTGATATTTGCATTAAGACCTGAAGGAGATAAAGGCAGATAATCGTTATTCACAAAGCATTATGAATAAAGTGAATAAAATGAGTGAATAAAGATTGTCTCATTGTTAAGTGAGGTTTACCTGATGGCTCAAGTGGGGAAGGGAATTCAGAATATTATTTTTGCCTATTTCCTGAGGTGAAATGTCAAGTTCATGGCACCATAAAGAGCAGACTGGCCCTATTTGAGTATGGAAGTGAAAGGGATAGATGGAAAGAAGGAATGGCATGGCAGTGGCTGGAAGGAAATGGTGGAAATAAATCACAGGTGTGCAGAAAGAATGCACACTTAGTACTGAGTTCAGATGCTGCCTCTAACCCCATCTTCTCACAGGAATCAAACTATGTCTCCCTGCCTTATTAGTCCTTCATTTGTCATCCTTTCCCCCGCTTAGACCACGCTTCTGCTTGGGAGGATTTGTATTAGACCTTCTTAGAATCAAATAGGCGTATACATTTTTTTTTTCCTAATCAAACTCTCGGTCGTTAATTTCCCTTCAAAAACTTTTTCAGGCTGTTAACAAAAATAAATTATCAGTAATTGCTAGTAACGGCTGATTTGTCTGGGATTATCACTGAAGTATAAAATGCAATTTAGAATCTCATTATGATTATTATTCCATTTCATTCACTAAATGTGGTGACCTTCTAATTTAGAAATTTTAAGATGCTTATTAGATAAATGTTAAAATGGTGCTTGTATAATTGTAATGATCGTTTTCTAGTTTCTTTTCCATTTGCTTATATACTATTTTGTTTTATTGCCACTGGGGGATGGAGGTGGGAGGTAATCCATTTCTCTCACTGTCTCTTATGAAGCCAGACATTAAAGAGACTCCCCAAACTGTGAAACAGTGCCACTCTTCTCATTATTTTAGTTTTTGGAAAAATGTAATTTTTTCACAAAATATTTTATTTATGTTAACATGTAATGGGTTTATGATTCTTATTTTTAAATGAGTTCATAAAGTTTAAAGTTTTTCTCAATTTAAATTTCTAATATAGTAAATATCAACAGATATAATTCTGAATAAAAGCTCTTTGGGCTCCTCAGTAATTTTTGAGTTCTCAGACCAAAAAGTTTGAGAACTGTTGATTAGAGGTCAATAGCATAGATGCTGAAATCAGACTGATTGCCTGTCACTGAACACCAGGTGATCCTAAGCAAGTTAAGTCCCCATGCAGTGCCATTTACTTCACCTGTAAAATGAGAATGATGATACTACCTATCTCATAGGGCTATTTTGAGGTATAACAGAAGGAAGGTATGTGAAGAGCAATGCATGGCAAGTATTAAGCATTCAGTAAATGGTAAGTATTATAATTTGCCCAGCTCTGTGAGATCTGGAAGCTGAGGGAAATCAGACTAAGTACGTTGCTTGAAGTCACACAGAGTCTGTGTGGGAATTTGTCTTCTGAGTCTCATTACTCCACACTGCATCTCCAATACTTCCTCAGCTATTGGTTCCAAAGTTGCTCAGAGCAGTAGAATCATCACATTTTGTTTTACCTTTGGAGATTAAGAAGGAAAGGTCTTATCTATTAGATGTTTTGATCATAATCCTTCTACTTAATTATAATTGTGTAACATTTACAGTTCTCTAACCACTTTCAATCCAATTATCTTCAGCCACGTAAGGTAGGCAGAGCAGGTGAATTTGTCTGCATTTAATAGATGAGGAATTCTGGGGCTCAGGGAAGGTTAAATGACTTGCCCAACACTTTATGACAGATCAGGCATTGGACCCCAGGCTTTATAACTCCCCTGTGTTATATTATGTAGCTGTTCAGCATTGTAAATATCATGTAATCTAAATTTCACAGAGGAAAATTAGTCCCGGAGAGGTAAAATGAGTTTCCAAGGGTACAAAGTTCCCAAATAAGGTGCAGAAGAAGCTAAAATAGTAAGTGTGGTTTCCAGGTTCTTGTGTTTCTTTGTTTTAGGTTTTAGTTTACCTAAATTTAATAATGGTAATTCCATTTTCCTCTGATTCTGGGTTGTATAAACACTGTGGGGCTTATTGGTTTAGTGTTTTAAATACATATCATAACTGGGGTGATGCATATTTTGCCTCACCAGCTAGGTTGTTTAATGCCCCTTATTCTTGTGTTCTCCGTGTTTAAAATCTCAGCCTCATTTTGTTGTGGATCTCGTTGGAGGCAGTTGGCATTAACTTGCACCAAGGGATACATTGACTGCTTCCCAGATTGAGCTTTATTTCAGACATTTGCAAATTTCAGTTTTGTACACTTTTTGTGTTTGACTGGTGGTCTGTGTATTTGTTTGTTGGTCTTCTGGGAGAAGGAGGAGGGAAAGAATTACAAATTCCAATGTCAAATCATTGGGACATCATCTATTTTTGTAGGAGGAATGCCTAGTGTAACATAAAAATAATAATATTTCTGTCCCTTTTTGGGTTTTGTATCAAAACAGCTTCATGTCTCATATTTGTAGTTCTTTAGTTAAAAAGCAATTTAAAAGATAAAGGGGAACAAAGAATGTCAAGTCTCCTTAGCATTATTGTTTTTTTCCATGTATTGTCATATGGCATCAGTCTTGTCTAAAGTGGTTTTAGAGAAGTATAAGAAACATGGATATGATTGAATGTCTAAGAGAATGAACTTTGTTTCACTTATAGTTTTCGACTTTATAATGGTGTAGTCCTTCAAACAGGACTATTCACAACTTAACAAGACACATGGGGATCTCTTACAGGCTAATAATTTGATGCTTGTTTGAGTAGATGTACTTAAGTGTTTGTTCATTTAGAAGTGAGTTTAGCACTATAGGAAATAGAGAAAAATCACTCCTGGTAGCAGCCCCCCACCTCATCTCTATTGTCTAATCTCCAGCCCCCAAGTATATATTTTAAACTTAGCAAAGTCAAAGCCCTCAGCTTCTCACATCTACCTTTATTTGAAGGCAACCATTTTTTTTCTATTTTCTATTTTACTGATCAAAGTATATAGAGTTGCATAAATTTCTCTCATCTTCAACAATAAACAATAGCAACAACTACAGCATATTGATCCTACATCAGTCTTCATTGACCATCCCCCGTTACTCTGCTCCCTTTTTAGCAGAACTCTTCAAAAGAGTTGTCTCTTCTCACTGTCTCTAGTTATCTTCCCATTCTCTTGAATTCACTTCATTCAGATTTGGAATGTAGTCATTTTGGATGCACCTTTGTAGGGTCTCACAGAACATCCAAAGCAGTTTAGTAAGTGTTTCCAGCCACATATATTTTTTCCCTAATTGGAGTTCTGGTAAACACATGTTCATCATCTTATTACATTTATAATAATTTAGTGCCACAAAGACTATATTTCAGCTTCCCCTATTTGATATCGCTTGGATTACCCAAGTGGCTGGCCCACCTCTAATCTGTTTCTGAATCTGTCGTACAGCAATAGATCTTTATATTAAAATGCATACGGTAGATAGGCAATGTCTATTTCTTGAATGAATGAATCAAGATACACAATATAAAACTTGTATTTCATTTACTTGTAGTCACTTGAAAATTCAAGATGGTCGTTTTGACACCTTCCTGTTATGTTAAAATCCAGGAAAGATGTGGGATTGGTGTTTCTGGAGGAAAAAAGTCCTCTCATCTTTAAACAAGATAACCACATACTATGTTTTCCCAAAATATAGGGATCATAACTATAATCCTTTGTTTTTGCAAGGTGTAAAAAATGTTAACAAAAATTATTTACCAATCTCTAAAATAAACTTGTAAAGTAGTAAGTGCAAGGTGATAACATTCTCAATTTAGAGAGTAATGTTGCTAATTGAACTCAAAAGAGGCTCCGTGAATCAAAGGTTGCACATTATGCTGTGTGCCAAAGTAGGGAAGAGACTTACGTCTTCTGTTTCTCAGTCCTGTGTTCTGTCTGCTTCATGACATTGCCTTGTTTTGGGAAAAGGTTTAGTTCTAACCAGTCAAGCAATTTAAGCATAGACTGTTCTAGGGTTCTGGGATGGGAGAGTTCCATTGTATGCAGATTCTCTACAGTGGGGGTGAGTTATTTCCTCTGAGAAGACATCATTCCATTGGCTGCTATGACCGACCAGTGAGTAGACAATTGCTCACAGGCAGGTCAGAACCATGAGCTGGTTCTCATTAGCTGCTTTTTTCTCTTTGGCAAATTACAGCATTTCCTGAAACATCTGCTCCTGTGTAGCCTCTTCTGTAGTCATTCCACTGGAACTGCTGAAATGACTACAGCAAAGAAAAGAGCCTTGCCTTTTGTGCCACTTGCATATTCCTGGACTTTACTGAGGGAATAATTAGGAGCAAGTAGTGGGGAATTGTGAATTTGCTCCTGCTCATGGAGGAGGTGCCTCTCTTCCTTTAATGATTTCCCAAGGAGGTAACCTGGGGACCAGGCACCCAACAAATTTGCTATTATTCTACCAAATAATATCCATTTAAAAAGTACCATTTCCTCCATGAAGTGCTTTTTCTTTTTTGAAATAGCAGTATTGTTTTTGTAAAAATGATTCATACTTACCAGAAAAATCCAAACAAGGTATAAAGTACTAAGAAGAAGGCAAAAATCAACCCAATTCCCACCACTCAGAGAAAACAAGTTAACATTATGGTGAACATCCCACAAAATTCATTTCTAATCTCTTTCCTTTTGGAATGTCTATGTGGCCAAAGATGATGTCATACTTGTTTCTGGTGTATATTTATATGTCTTATCTTTCCCATAGATTATAAACTCTCTTTAAATAGAGAGATGGAGATGGCGCCTTATATATTTCTGGGCAGTGTCTAACAAGGTATTGCTTACTTGGTAGGCTTTAAGGACTACTTTGTAAAATATAGAAGTCAGAGATTTAAGTTCTACTTTAAGACCCTAATTTTGGGTAGTCTGTGCTCTCCTTGGAACAGATTGCAAATGGAAGACAGAGGAAATTAGATGAAGTCATGAGGCATGTAGATTTTTCTTTGTGTCTCCTGGGTGCTTCACAGTCACAGTGGGGGGCAGCGCACAGATGCCCTGGTGGTAAGCTCTGGTCTGCTGATGCATCCTCATAAGCCTAAATGAAACTTCCCACTGTGGGCACTGAGCAGTGACAATCAGCATTTGGGGTTTGATTGCTGAACTTCAGTGCCTTCAGTTTCCAGTGATTTTTAGTAGTGTGTGTCTTGGCAAAAGGACAGGGTATTAGCTCAAATGTCATGTTTAAAGGGTAGGCGGCCTGTCTGCGAGGTTCTAATTGTGTAGCCACCAACAAAGTTTGAATTATAATTTTAATAACAAGTCAGTTTGCAATCTCTTAATCAAAAGTGATGTGTTCGAACAAAGACACATCCCAGCAGATGGCCCCAGATTTCAGCCTTTTCATCATTCATTTTTCTCTAGTGAAATCATACCCATTCTCCCTAAGCAGAATATAATCTTTTTCTCTTTTGAACCTATACTTATTAATAGTTCATAGAGATATTGCACAATTAATATGAGAAATTGAGTTGGTTATTAAATAGTATCCGCAATTTAAAAATAGGCATCGTATACTAATCTCTTTCACTCCACATCAGCAATCCTTGCCTCAGACCTCTGGATGTTGCCAGAGTCAATCTGTTGGAAAATTTTAATTTTAATTTAATTCTATTAATTTTTATTATTTAAAAAATTTAACTTTTTATTTTAAAATGATTTCAGACATAAAATATTGCAAAAGTAATGCAAAGAATTCCCATATATTTTTACCAGGTTCCCCAAATGTTCATATTTTTCCATATTTGCTTTATCATTATCTATCTGTATACAATTTTTCTACTTACTTGTTGCAGACATCATCCTTAAGGAGAATTTTAGACAAAGACAAAAACGTATTCTTACACTTAAGAGTCATTTTGTTGAAGGCTTTTTCTATGGGTTCAATAAATAATATTTTAAAAATAACAAAATACTACTAACACTATTAGCAGTTAACATTCATTGAGTAAATGCTGTGGGCCAGGTATTTTATCAATCAGGGTTCCACCAGAAAAACAGAACCATATATATAGTAGAGAGAGAGAGAGAGCGAGGAATTGGCTTAAGTGATTATGTGATTGTGGATGGGGCAGTCCAAAGTCTGTAGGTTAAGCCATTAGGAAGCCTGAAAGCTCTTGAGCAGAAGCTGACACTGCAGTCCGTAGGTGGAATTTCTTCTTAAGCAAGAAAACCTTGGTTCTGCTTTTACTCCTTCAGCTGACTGGATCAGGCCCACTCAGATGATCGAGAATACTCTTCCTTACTTAAAGTCCACTGATTAAAGACGTTAGCCACATCTAAAAAATACTGCAGCAACAACTAGATTAGTGTTTGATTGAATAACTGAGTATTTATTATAGGATAGTCAAGCTGACACAAAAAACTGACCATCACATATTATCAGTTTATTACTGATAACTATGACAGAGGCGTTATTATCCCCATTTTATAAATGAAGAAACTGAGGTTAAGTAATTTGCCTGCAGTCTAATAATTAGTAAGTGGCAGAGGTGCATTTTGAGCCCATACAGTCTGACTCCAGAACACTTTCTCTTGACCACTACACTAGACTGTCTCTCTAAGAACTAAATAACTAGCTCTTAGTTTATTTGCAACATCTAAAAAGAACTCCAATGTATAAAAAACGGACAACTTAATTCAACTCAATAGATATTATTTAAGTTTACTGTGTGCCAGGAACTATGTCAGGCAATAAGAATACAATGACAAAAATCCTCCTCTCAAGAAGCCCATCTAAGTAGAACCAGGTAGTGAAGCATTACTTATATGTGTATCTACACCAAATGAGGCAGAAAGAGCACTGACCTGGGGAAAGCAGGGTCTGAGGTTTAGGAAAGTTGGGTTCTGCTCCTGGCTGTGCTATGAAATAGCATCCTACCTTGGTCCGCTCAACTTTAGGCAAGTAACACAGCTCTTTTCTGAACTTGTTTCTTTATCTACAAAATAAGAGGAAATAAATAAATTGATTGCCGAAGTCATCAATCCAAGAGGCTTGCGCTCACCATTGTCTTGAAATATGTGCAATCACTGGGCTAAGCACTTAATTTGCATTATCTCACTGAGTCCTCACAACAACTCTTATGAGGTTAGTCATTATCATTCCCATTATACAGATGAGCAAACTGAGGTAAGACAATTTAATAACTTGCTCAAGGTTGGAAAATGGAAGAGTCTGGATTTGAACCCAAATAATTGGCCTTTTGAGTCCAAATCCTTAACCTCTATGTTATACTTCTCTGAAATACATTGGGAAAGTCTTAGTGAATTCTGAATATGTGATTCCTGGTTTACAAAACCAGGACTCTAATAATCCTTGAGCTGGGAAGCCTTTAAAACATGTATACAAAACCGTCAAGTATAAATATGTGGTTTTTTTGTTTTGTTTTGTGGTACGCGGGCCTCTCACTGTTGTGGCCTCTCCCGTTGTGGAGCACAGGCTCCGGACGTGCAGGCCCAGTGGCCATGGCTCACGGGCCCGGCTGCTCTGCGGCATGTGGGATCCTCCCGGACTGGGGCACGAACCCGCGTCCCCTGCATCGGCAGGCGGACTCTGCACCACCAGGGAAGCCCCAAATATGTGTTTTATGACATATATATGCTTGTTCCTAAGTCTATACTTTTTCTTTCTTTTCATACCATTGTTTGTGTGTTTATTAGAATTTAATACCTATCAGAAAATTAATAAAAACCTGGATTTTGCCCAGTGGTTTCAATTCAGTGTTGGATTTTGCAGCAGGGCATCCAGCTGTGCTGGACTCAATTGAAAAAGAAAAGAGTTGGTTAAAGTAATATCATAGATCCATTTATTTGTTAAATATACCTCAATAAAAATAATTTTTAAAAAGTATTAGAATATGTCCAGAAAGTCTGAATTTAGGGAGAGAGTTGGAGAGAGATAATCTGGGAAGTGCACCACAACACCACCTTGGCTGAGACTCTAGAGGAAGTGAAAAGCTGCTGATATGATCATTGCGGGTCATAGCCTATTAGACCCCCTGAGGCATGCTGAAGACATAATTGTGTAATCTTTTGGTGTCCAGCTGTGGCCTTCATTACTAAAAGCCTGAATTTTCAGAACAAAGCAAATGGAACATATATTCTGTGAAAAGAGCACCTTAGTGGGTAGTTAATACCAAAGTTGTCAAAACTGGAAAAAAAGAATTGCTGTTTGTAATATCCATTGAATTATGGGAAAAGTGTCCTCACCCCCTGGAAACACAGGACCATCTGGGTGTGACTGCTTTGTGGAGATCAATTAGATTCTAATTCCTGAATTTTGTAAATAAGGAAGCTGAAGTCCAGAGAGCAGTGATGTGCCCAGGGTTGCATGTGGCTCGTGAGCTGAGTCAGGACAAGAACCCGGTGTTCTTTGAGGACCTCTACTTTTGAGGAAGACAACACATGTGATTTGGAGAATGTCCCCAGATTGTTGCAGCTGCAGTTTCTCCATCTGTATGTTTAAAGAGATGGGACTAGATCAGAAATGACGTATGCATGGCACTGTTGCTGCCCGTCTCCTCTAGGAACCATGCCAGACACAACAAATGGCTTATGGCCAATATGTAATAATAATATGCTGAGTATTTAGTGTATGTTATTTGCTCTAGCAATCATGTTACGTATATTATTTTGTTAAACTCTCACAACCAACCTGTGAGGTAGATTTTATTATCCTCATGTTACAAATAAGTGAATTGATGGTTAGAGAGATTTAATAACTTGGCCAATGTTGCCCCATTAGAGAGCAGTGAAGCAAGACTTGGATTTCTGGAAATCTAACCTGAGAACCCATATTCTTAAGTGCTCTACTATATTGCCAGGATAGCATATGAGCCTCTGCTGCTCCCTCTCTATACCCATCACTTATCAGATATGTACTCTATCCCAATATGCTCCAAAGTGGCCTCAAAATCTTGTCATCAAGTTGCTCCAGGCATCTACTACCAACTGATCAGATCAGAGTGGGCATGTGAGATAAACCTTTCTATTACCCCTGGATTAGATGATCTCTAAGGACTTTTCTGGCTCCAAAATTCTAGTATGTGATTTTAAGGATTAAAGGAAGGTATTAAATAATAATATTTACAAAAACTGGAATACAAGATATTTGATTGGCTGAGCTGATGTCCTGAATGTTCTTATTTCTTTGACTGAGCTTGAACCCTTTGGTTAGAGTAGGAAGGACTAAAACAGGCGAAATTGTTCATCAGGTACTTTATGAGGCAGCTTCAAATAGAACTGCTCTGGAGTCCAGATGACAAAGAATGTCAAATGGTAGAAGGCCTGAGACTGCAAGACACCCATGCCACCAAGAGCATCCAGATGCAGTATCTTTTACAAAATCTTGCCATGTTTGTGATGGACACATTCTGCAGAGACTCCTTCAAGAGATTATAGTAGTACAAACTCTATATCCATGCTGCCTTGGTTCAGCTGCTGGCTCTGGTATCGATTAGCTGATGACTGTGGGCCAGTTATTTAACTCCTCTGTGTCCTAGTTTCCTCACATATAGAAATGGCATAATCACAGTACCTACCACATAGGGTTGTTGTATGGATTACATGAGTTGATATACACAGATCACTTAAAACAGAACCATAGAATAATAAGCACCGTAGAAATATTGATCAGTTTATTGCATTATACATTTTTCAAAGGTTTCTGCCCTAATGTAGTTAAAAAGACCTCTAAATTGTGGGCCACTTCTGTAACTAATGAGATATGAATCTGATTACCTCGTTTATTAAGTTGACTTTTGTTATGTTGTCTCATACATGGAGATGGAATGGTGAGTTAACAGGGAGTTGATAGTTCACGGATAGTTTAGCAAGCTTGGCCTATTCTTTACCATCATGCACACCACCCAGTATTTTCTTTGCCTGGATTGCCACTCCCCTTCTATCTGCATGGTTTGGTTTTGGGGGATGTCCATAGATTTAACCTGTGTACCTGCTTAGATTGCTCCTTGGAGCACTGCTTTGAGAAGGATTGTGATGTCATGTATGGGCTCAATGAGAAACAGTGCCATATGTGATAACATTTGCCTTAAATGTATGAAAGGGGAAAGCTGCACGCTTGATTTCAGGGTTAGCTACATAATTTTTGAGACCCAGTGCAAAATTAAAATGTGGACACCTGTGTTCAAAAGCAGAAAAAAAAGTGTCATTACACGTGGTAAAATATAAAGCTTCTTTCTTTCCTCCATGGTTTCTCTCTCTCTCTCTTGGTTTGTCCTGGTATTTTTATTTGCTATTTAATATTCTAAATTTTTTAAAAATTAAAATTATTAGCAGGAATTTTACCATTCATGTAATATTGTTCAATGGGCGTTTTAAATGTAAGGCATTTAGCTTGTATGCAGAATCACCAAAATTACTCAATTTGTTTTTCATAGCTTATACATACACATTTTATTCTTATCAGAACTGTGAAAATGCTGCACAAAACTAAATCAGTTGTTATTTCTTCAGTTCTTGATAAGCACATGTTCTACTGACACTCTCTACCTTAGAGTTACTGATGAATAAGAAAGGACTAGAAGGAAAAGAAACCATGGTTAGCTCTCTGTCTTTCCCTTTTCTTCAATGTCCTCATTTTCAGTATGAGTGGTTGGCTAATACAGGGAAGTAACCAAATAGGAAATATATGATAGGGTTCATTGGTTGTTCATGTTTCTCAGAATGCTACTGTCTTTTTTGTGTTCAAAGCAAGTTTTTGTTCAAATGAAAATTGTGGCCCCTTGGGGCTATCTGCTTATTCAATTGTAGTCATAACATACTTACCTTGTACTTGCTTTGAGTTTCTCTGAACTCCCACACATTGTAGGTCTACTGCAATTCTTTGCTCATAAAGCATCATGAACACAATATGCAAACAGAACGGCAAGAAATGGAGGTGGACACTTAACATTGCATATTACGTGTATTTATTCTGCTCATGCATATGCTTCATTGTCCCAGCACACTTCACTTAAAAACACAACTTCAGAGATAAAATTATTAAGAATTTCAAGACAGCATTAAACCAAGTGTGGGGCCTTTCTGATTGTAGGACCTTGTGTGATTGCACAGGTCACATGTTCATGAAGTTGACCCTACTTGCATTTGCTGGTCATAGCCTATTTCTCCCATATGGGACCCTAAGTACCAGCTCTTTCTGGAAAGGCTATCATGACTATGACAGCCCATGTTGATCACTACCCTGGATTTCTGTAGAGTTCACCTTTTTTTGCCTGTTACCTGCTATAAACTGCCTTAAATGATTAGTAATTTCTTCCCCTGTGTTCCTTTCTCTCCACATTATAAGCTCCTTGGCATAGTCATAATAATGGCTCCATATATCATGCAAGGTTGGCTTTGTTGAGGATTGAATTACAATTCTCTTATCTTATTAAAATATAATACTTAGTAGCTGTCATTATTATTGCTTTTATTATTATTATTCTCATAAAAGAGTCCGGATGCTGAAATCAGATTGCAACTGCTCAAATTGTTACTTCCTAGCTATGTCCTAGGGCAAGATACTTAATCATTTTATGTCTTGATTTTCTTTATATTTTGTTATAAGAATTAAATGCCATAAGTCCTGTAAGAGTTAGTAGTGCCTGTCACATGACAAATAAATCTAGCTGTTCTTCTTATTATTATTTTGTATTACTATTATTGTTATTATTCACTTAATTCCCAAGTGTATCATTATTCCCAATTTCAAGATGAGGAATACAAGAGATGTTTAGAAGCCACAGCCAGCCAGTGGAAGACCTTCTTGTCTCCAGAATGGTGCCATCCAATATGGCAGGCATCAGCCACATGCATCCACTGAACACTTGAAATGTGGCTGGTCTGAACTGAGATGTGGCATAAGTATAAAGGACAAACTGGATTTTGAAGACTTAATATCACATAAAGGATGTGAAAATCCTATGAATATTTTTATATTGATTACATGTTAAAATGATATTCTGGACATACTGGGTTAAGTAAAGTACATTATTAAAATTAATTTTATCTGTGTTCTTTTTACTTTTTAAAATGTACCCACATTTTAAAGAGTAAAAAGAACAACTTAAAAATTGCTGATATGGCTGCATTATGTTACTGTAAGATAGTACTGCTTAAGGGCTATGGTGTGAGGGCTGACAATTGGAAGTCAAGCCGTCTTTAAGAACACATTCCACTGAGCATGCTAATAAAGCTCTTTGAATTCCTTCTTATCATAATCTTTAAGATTTAATTTTAATGACCATAGGAGGAAATGTGGATTCTACTTATCAATGTAGAAAACATTTTAAGCTGGTAATTGGTTTGCATCTGAGATGAACCTAATTCTCCGTGACAGGAAGCTGAGAGGCTTTCTTTTCTTTCACGTGCTGTAAATGGCCTAAGGAAGAGCACAAGCTTTAGAATGGAAGATTTGAATCTCAACTTCCTCATCTAGCTATGTGACTTCGGGCAAACTACTTAGCCTTTTGATGTCTCCGTTTCTTTATCTAAAAATGGGACGATAATATCTACTGAGCCAGATTTCTTTGCCCTCTGGAGACAGTCTTCATCATTCTCTAGCTTGTTCTGCACTCTGGGAGGATGGCCTATGAAATATGTCAGTTACTATCCTTACCCACTGGTTTCAGGTTCACTTTGGACAATGGTAGTGGGCACCCTCTGGATGTCAAAATTTTGTGGAAGAAGTATATGCATGGACTTTTTTGGAGTAAGCATAGATATTTGTGTTCTATGTTGATGACCGTTGAAAGCACCCACTGTGGATGATGCTCTAGATAACCAGGTGGATGAGATACCCATTCTGTGGATGCTCCAGTGCTTGCTCAGTGGGCTCCTGAATAAATGGCCATGGGGCCAAGAAGGGATTATCATTCATGGGCTCAACAACATAGACTTCTCTCAAAAAGGCTAAGTGCTTAACATGCCCACAGCAGAGGCTAATGTCCCAGCTACATGGAACCATTTCCTAAAGGGAACAGTGGTTACTTGGTGACAGATTTATTATGTTGGACCTCTTACTTCACAGAGGGGGACTTTTATTTGTCCTCATAGGATAAAGACATATTTCATATGTATATTTACTGTCCCTGTTCTCTGCTCCTCTGCTATTACAATGGTATCTCAATATCATCTCTGACTCAGAGTCACATTTTCCAGCAAAAAGCATGCCATAGTCAGCTCATGCCCATGGAATTCATTGGTCTTCACCTAGAAGCAGCTACTTAACAGAATAGTGGAGTGACTAGTACAAAGATAATCTACAAATTTGGAGTGCTTCCTTCATGATGTGGTATACATGCCTCACAACAAATGGTCAGGATATAGTGTCATTCCCTGTAGACACAAAGCCTAGATATTGGAACTGTTAAAGAAATAAATTATTTATGATACTTGTCAAAGATGGTAAGGAATATTTTATGTAAGAGAGACTTCTACAATGGGGTTTTGCAGTAGGGGAGAGACATTAGAAAACAATGAGTAAAAGTGAGAATTTATAGCTAAGAAGCAGGGTGGGGGTGATTGGACAGAAAATTACTAGGAGGAAGCATCCAGGATAAGGGGGATTCTGGCTAAACTGACCTAATAGAATTCTTGCTGAAGGCAGGCCAGGGACCTCAGACATCACCTGGGGGAAGATGGAGGATGGAGAACCTGATTAGATTTGAGATGATCAGATATTGAGGATGGGGGATTAGGTTAAACTGAGTTAGCAGAGTTCTTGCTAAAAGTGGACAATGCGGAGATGAACACAGAAGCCCAAAAGTCTGGGCCTTGTTGAGAAGAGCATTCAGAGGAGCCTGACTAAAGTTGGGCCAAGGAGAGACCCTTTGTCAGAACCAAGGGTGGAGAATGGGAGTGGCTGTCTTACAAATACACCCAGTAACCCATGGGAAGAACTTCCGCTTCACGTTCCAGAGATCCTGATGTTCAAAGAGAGAATGCTTCCAAATGGGATACAGTCGTAGTTCTAGTGAACTGGAAGCTGCCTGTGCACCTGGCCATTAGGAGCTCCATGGGCTGCTGGACCAGCAGGTAGAAAAGAATTCAGTGTACTTAGCAGGGTGACTGATCCTGGTCACCAGGGGGAGCCCGGTTGCTGTAACACAGTGCAGTGAGGAGGATTATGTCTGGGACTAACAGGGTCTGCTGTGGTACCTCTGGCCCAGTAGTCCTGGTCAGTGGACGTCTGCAACAACCCAAAAAAGACAAGCCTCCAAGAATTCAGATCCTTCAGGGATAAAGATTTGAGTCACCTTATAAGTAAAGAACAGCATCCATTTGAGAAGCAGGCAGAGGGTAAAGGGAGCATGCAATAGTGGTGGGCAAAGACTGGCTGCTCTGTTTACCAGCTGAGGCCTTAAGCTCAAATATAGAAGCTACAGAAACTGTTACCAGTTAGATTTTATGTTCAATAGTTATCTCCCTCTCTTACTCTGATATATTTTATGAAAAACACTGATGGTTGCTCATGTTTTGGGTTTCAGTTGGAAAGATGACTGAAATTGAAATTGACATCATCGCATCCTGATTTGGCATCTTTTCAACTGGATTGTGAAACAATAATTAGTATCTTAGTAATAACAAGGCTGCAAAGAACAAAGAGCTTTACTTGAGGTCTTAGGAATTGCAACCTGGGAGACACAAATTCGTGTAAAACTGAAAGAGTGTTTGTGGAAGAGAAAGTTTCAGAAGCTTATAAAGGCAAAAGCCACGAGGCTGTTAAAGTTGTCTTGGAAGAATTATGATTGGCCTGATGTAAAAAGAAAATATTTGTTCTTAAGGGATAGGCCGTCGTGAGTTATTTAGTGTAAGGCTCCAATAAATGTCTTGAGTTTCTGGAACAGATGTTCTGCAGATGTTCTGGATGCCTGCACTAGACAGTAAGTGGTCAATAGTTCACATTTCATCCAGGCTGAGATGTGCATTAAGTCCCACTTCCTCAGTGACCTCTGGGCTTCATTTTAGAGAGTTCTCTTAGCAATACCAACACCTTTTTGATTTTCCTTTCACAGGATTAAAGGTAAAAGTAAATCATGAGGGAACAAAAAAGAGTGGTCTGTGCTGGATAACCTCTGTTCTTCCCTCTAGATCCACTTTTCACCGTTATCCATCCTACTCTGTGCCCAGGCACTCAGATAGGTTGCACCAGTGGGATCCCTTGCCTCTGGTTCCAGTTGTGTTCAGTCAGTGGAGGGTGAAGGCGGGGGTAATGAGCAAAAGATGAGAGAGCAGGTGAACTGTGAGTTCAGAATATCTGTTTTCCTGGCCATCTCCCTACTGTATCACAAGGGTTGACTGCTTCACTCCACAGAAAGCCATGATTCCTGTTGCCATTTGCTAGTTTCTCTGAGTCCCCAGGTGCTGCTTCTAGCCTCAAGTTACTACAGCGCTCCTTGTTAGATGACTTTAAACTCTGCTGGGACCCTTACTGATGTGCCTGCCTTGCTGGGTTGTTTTGATGTTTGGAGATAATGAATGCAAATCACTCAGTAGTATGACTAGCACCTGGTAGGCACTCAAAATGATAATTTTTTTCTCCCAAATGCTTGAAAATTCTAAATTCACATGATTGCTTAAAGAATTACCACTGTTTTAGGAAATAAATGAGATAATGTATGTGAAGGTGCTTTGTAAAGTGTAAATCACTATCCAAATGCAAGGTATTCTTATGTTAGACTTCCTAAACCTTAAAAATATTATTTCAGAAACAGTCATTCATGTCTGTCTTGCCTTAATCAGATGCAATTACATTTTTCTCAGACTTGGAGTAGGGTAGAAACTTTAACTGCAGATTTTCATGCTAATCTCATTAAATTAAAAACTTTGTTCATCTTTGGTTTTAGATTTCCCATTCCCATTTCCTTTTCTTTCCAGCTCAAGGAAGCCTATGTATCAAGATGAGCAGATGGAGAGGTAATTGCTTCTCTGTCTCATTGTAGAAAAAAAGTATAAAAGCAATAGAAAAAAAAAATCTTGAAATGTGGAAGAACCTATTAAGGCTGCCTTGTGGCTTTCCACAGTACCTTCTGACACAGGAAGGGAGATGAGTTCCTCACTTATCAGGCTGTTATCTCAACCCCAGTTTCTTTCTCTGTCAAATGGGGCTAATAATTGTATCTTGTTGAGACAAACAAATGCAACAGTGACTGAAACAAGCCCTTTATAAAATGTCAAGCGCTGTGCTGATTTAAGGGGTTATTATTTCTAAGGTAACAATCTCTCCATAAATGAATTTGACTTTCATTGAGCTGTATTCACCTTGAAATAAAGTCCAAGAAACATTTAGTAATTGAGTAAGACATGGTGATGTTCACAAAAGTGAGATTTCTGACTATATAACACATTTAGAAATATCTAGAGTAGTCTTTGGCATATGGTAAAACAATCCTCAAGGCATTTGGGGGTCTTATGGAACTTGATAACTAGAAGGACTTAAGAGGTCATCTTTTTCATAACTTACATTTTATAGATTAGGAATTCCTACATTCATGCAGGTAGCTAGCTTTGTACCAAGAGCTTTGTTTAACAAATTTTTCTATAGCATTTACTATGTGTCAGGCACTGTCCCAAGTGCTTACAAACAATGATTCATTTATTCCTCATAACAGCCCTAGGAGGAAGATAATACATGTCTACAGTCTCTTACTTGCAATTCTGAACTTTAAGTCTCTGCAAAAACATAACTTTCTTTTTCTTTTTTTTTAAGGCTGGTGCAAACTCATTGGTAGCAAAACCTGATCTGAATTGACATAGCTGAACTCTAGTTACTGTCTTAATTATCCCACATACTGTTAACAGCTTTACATTTTGCTTTGAAACATATCAATGGTTTGATTATGGGGTCCTGCCCAAGACTCTGCTGGGGATAGTACTGAATATTTAATATAATGTCATACCTTTAAAAAAATGCAAAAATTCTGAATTAAAAAAAAAATCTGACTCTGAGGACTTTAGATAAAGGATTGTGGAAACTGTTTTATTATGCCCATCTTACAGATGAGAAAACCGAGGCAAGGAGATTTCTTAACTTGTGCAAGGGTATACATTGGCATCCTGGGATTCTAAGCCAGGAAGCCTGGCTTCAAAGTCTGTGCTTTTAACCAACACAAATTCCCTGATACCCACCACACAGTACTCTCCTGACAAGGCCAACCATACAGATTGAGACTGCCCTTAATTGCTCTGCCCAGGTACTTTGTGTGCATATGATATCATGTAAATTCAGACACCCCTTAATCTCTCCATCTCTACCCCCACCACTTGAGTTCTGCCATTAGCTCTTATCTCCACCCATTTGTTTACATAGAACAGCTAGGGTATTTTCAAAATGCAAATCTGATTCCTATCACACTTCTCTATCAACCGCTGCTTCAGTGCCTTTCCATTGCATTTATAAGAGCCAAAATTTTCCACTTGGCTTTGTTTGACCCTGCCTGTCTCTCCAGCTCCTACCACAGCCCCCAGGCTTTCTGTGCTCCAGGCACTCCCACCTTCTTTCAGTTCCTTGACTGCATTGTGGTCTGTCTTGCTGCAGGGCCTTTGCACGTGCTGTCCCCTCTTCCAGGAACACTCTCCTTATCCAGATCTCTTGCCTCCGTCATGCCATAAACAGAACTATCCCCACCATCTTCTTGGGTATCATAGAGTTGAAATTTCAGGCGTTCTTTAATAGTTAATGACTGCCTGGAAGATTTAAGCTTTCATTTTCAGAATGGCAATTTCCAAGGACCTTCTTGTCCTGCTCTTACTGACATAGAAGGGCCAGTCAAAATGGGCAGCAGTAGAGAGAAAGTATATCACCTTCCTATAAATACAGATAACAAACCAAGTTGTGTTAGGTGCTCAGTTGGCTGTAGCCTTCACACTGAGTCAATATTACAAGAGTGGCAAAGGCATTTGTCTGTCCATATTCTAGCTTTATGCTGAGGCTGGTGTTCTCTGGAGGGAGTTGAGCTGCCTTTTTCTTTATTTGGTGCAGGCATATTTGTGGTAGTATTATAAAGGCCTCTATGAACCTGTCACATAAAAGCTTACTATATATTTGGAGTGACCAGCTTTTCCAGTATGTTGTCCCAAATTCCCCCTTTTCTCTGTAGCTTATTCCCCCTAATGAAAAGAAAGGGATTTTTTTAATTTACAGGTTTATCAAATGCAGTAATCCATTATTTGGAAGGAATTGCTAGAGTAATCTCACCTCATTGGTTTCCATCAAAGCCTCCCAGACTGACATCTCACAAATTGAAAATTAAATGCAGTATAAGAGCTATTAACTAAACCTGTATGCTAAAGGGGTATTAGGATAACAGAATTAATGAGTGTTTTTTTGCTTGTATTTTCTTGAATGTGTCTTAAAAACCTTTCTTCTCCCAGAATCTTTTCCAGGAACTATGCCTGTCTAAGTTTATTTTTAATAATACTGTTTTTCCTCAGCTTTGCTTTTTCTTTTGCATAATTAGAGATATAAGGTCAGCATATTATCTTGAGAAATGCATCACCTGTACAGTCACAAAATGGTTTCCCTAGCCCCATGCTTTTTCTTTTACCTGATTTCCCTCTTACCTTCCCAGACATCTTTCAAAAGAGCTTCCTTTCCATCCCGGAGGATCCAGCCAGTTCCCTGGTCCCTTAACCTAGGCACTTTCTTGACCATGTTTCTCCTTAATTTGCCATATCCAGTCAATCTCCCAGAATGTCTGCTTCTTCCCCTCCCCACCCTGCTCCTTATCATGACCCTAAATATCACTGCATTCCAAGGCTTTTTCTGAACTTAACAAATATTAAAGGGGCATTTACTGTGCATGTGACCCTTTATAATGGGTGTGGGTGTGGGGGCAGTGCTTAAGAGGGTGACAGGGCGGTCTGGTAGAATATACGTGCATATCTGCTTTGGAGCAGTGTCACCTAGTGGTTATGGACACAGATTCTGGTGCTGTACTGCCTTGATTGGAGTGTTGGCTCTTTCGTCTACTATCTCTGTGCCCTTAGGTTGTATTCAACCTCTTGATACCTCAGTTTTCTCATTTTTAAAAATGGGAACAATTATATCACATGGATATTGGGGAATTTAATAAACTACTATATTCAAAGTGCTTATTACAGTGTCTGGGACAGAGAAAACACTCAATTATAACTACTGGTACATCTAGGCTCCAAAGCCTGCCCTACCATTCTCTTAACTCCTTGAATCTCTAGTTTCATAACGCAATATAGACAGAGAAAAGAGCACAGAATTTAGAGGCATAGGGTTCAAACTCTATCATTTATTATTATGTGACTTGAGACAAGTTAATTAAATTCCTGGAGCCTGAGTGTTCATCTCTTTAAAAGTCATCTATTCTCAGAAGCTACTTCAAATGCCAGCCTACCTTCCACCTACCTGCAATTTCTACCCTCACTTGCCTGGGCCACTTCAGCGGCTGCTTTACTGACGATTTCCTCCTTCCTGCCCCATGATGAGTCTTTATATTTTTCAAAGTGCTTTTCACAAACACCATGTAATTAATTTAGTCCTCATCACAACTGTGTGAGGCACGTGGGCATTATTCTCATTTATATTTTATTGTAGATATGGAAACTGAGGATATCAAATATCATATGATATTGCTTATATTTGGAATCTAGAAAAAGGATACAAATGAACTTATTTACAAAACAGAAGTAGAGTCACAGATGTAGAAAATAAACTTAACGTTACCAGGGGATAAGGGGGGAAGGGATAATTTGGGAGACTGGGATTAACATATACACACTACCATATATAAAATAGATATCTAATAAGAACCTACTGTATAGCACAGGGAACTCTACTCAATACTCTGTGATGGCCTATATGGGAAAAGAATCGCAAAAAAGAGTGGATATATGTCTATGTATAACTGATTCACTTTGCTGTACACCTGAAACTAACACAACATTGTAAATCAACTATACTCCAATAAAAATTAAAAAAAAAAAGAGCTAAAGAATATGGGAGGCCTCTAGAAGCCAGGAATGTCAAAGAAGCAGATTCTCCCATAGAGCCTCCAGAAAGGAATGAAGCCTTACCAACACCTTGATTTTGGCCAACTGAGACCTGCTTGAAATTTCTGAACTGTAGAACTGTAAAATAACAAATTCATGTTGTTTTAAGCTGCTAAGTTTGTGGAAATTTGTTACAGTAGCCATACAAAATGAATACACCTGGTATATGCAAGTAAATAGAGTTGTCGTGAGGGGTCAATGAATACAGAAAAATAGCTCAGAAGATGCCTAGATCATAGTAAACAATAAAGGCTAGCTAACATCATTTTGCATGTTTGTAATGTTTTAAAACCTGCTTTTTCCTTTTCACGTTTTTCCACTTCTTTATATTTTTGCTATAACATCATTTGTACCAGAGCATTTTTCAACCGTTCCCTAACTCCTTTTCACTGTGTGCAGTGATTTGACTTAGCAGATGAGTATCAGCAACATTCTGAATAAAGAAAGGGCATCCTCCCTCCACTGTAGTATCTAGTTCTCCAGCACCACTGAGGAAAGTGAGCTGGTGAAGCTGTGCAGTGTATTGACTGAGTGCTGTTTGTCAGGTGTGGGAGTCGGGGAGACCTTCGTTTATATCCCCTTCGTGGTCTTGGGGATGTTTCCTAACCTTGCTGTGTCTCAGTTTTCTTCTTTGTAAAATGGGGATACTTATAATACTTAGAGCCATGTTTATTGTGCAAATGACAAAAATTATGTGTATTAGCCCTTAGCATAGTACCTGGCCCAAAGCCAAACCTTGATACCTGTTAAAAGGTATTATTATTGTTGTTGTTTATTTATCAGTTTCTATTCAATTCTGGATCAAGAAGGTTGGGTATGGAGATGTCAGACCTTCTGTGTGTTATTTGCAGTGAGCACAGTGTGAGTATCTCATAAATATTACATAGTATTGGTAACAGGCATGCTCTTGATGCTAAAAGATTGTGACAGATAAATGGAGGGTAGAGGGTAAAGAAGTCTTTAAAAGCAGGCAAATAAAAGTACATCGGTATAAAATATTTTAACTGTTTGCTGCAGCATTTGCAGAGGTTTCAGAGGACGGGATACTGATGTCAGAAAGATAATAAAAGAAAAATAATTTAACAAGGTGGTGGATTGTCACGGCATTTTTGCTGCAGTCAGCAAATTTTTCAGTTTCTACTAATCTTATGTTTCCTTTGAGGATTACTGGACCCAGCACTGACATTTCAAAACATTTTATCATTTATATGATAAATTCTTTAAATTGAATCTGTGTTGTTTCAGGTGAAGGTATGTTTGCTTTGAAAGCCATATTAGAGATCTGCATTGAAATTATGCTCGTATACTATTCTTTTTATCACTGCTGACCTGCATTTATTTATTTAAAAGTTATTTATTTTACAGAGTGTCAGCTAAACAAATGGTATTGCTCAGAAGGTCATGCTTGAGTCCTCTCTGATGTGATTAGTTTTATTGGTCTTTATTACTTCTCAGACATTCTTTTTTGAATGTGTTACTATTGATTGTTTTGGTAATTGATTTGGTAGAGACTAATTTTGTGGAAGGTGGCAGTTGTTAACCCACGGAAAAGGTGATTGTAAGGCTTCCAAATTGTTCTAGAAACAGTGATTATGGTGAAACTTTACTTTTCATTGGAAGGATTTTATAGGTGTTATATTACTTCCTAAGCTTATGCATATTTCATATTTCTCTTCCACTGGAAAGGTGAAATTATTAACTGGCACAGACCACATGGAGGCAGTGACAGGTATTCGATGTTTTAGTGTGTGTCTTGGGAGTTGTTTGTCCTCCCCTCTCCCTTCTATTCTACTTAATAATATTAGTTTCCTTCCAGTTCTGGAATCTTATGACTGTTCTTTCCCCCAGTTTTAAAGGCCATGTCAAATGGATAGGGGAGGGCAGTGGGGACTCTGTAGGTTGGGAGAGGAGGTTCTGGGATTCTAGTCCAGCTCTTAAATTGTGCTGTAAATTTGTGCATTCCTCCTAGCCTTTTTGATCCTTATTTTTCCATTTTTCAAATAACAATTGTTCTACCTATCTCTCAGAGGTATAGTGAGGAGCAGATTATGTGTGCAAAAATAGTGGACTAAAAATTCAAAGAAAAGGATGGATTGTTATGTAGCAGTTTCAAGTAAGCACCTAGGTCAGTAATACTGCATTTGAGAGAGGAGCTTCTCCAGCAGTTTTTTGGTAGTATAGTAGTTCTACTGGAAGCATTCATGAGCTGCAAGTTCCCTGGGAAGTGCATGATGGGGGGTTAAGCATGTATGTACAGAGCAGTGGGCTAGCTCTGAGACTAGCCTTGGGTCAGTTCCAGGAAGGGGAGGATAACTACTTATAAACCCCTCATTTGTAGACCTGCCCTCCTCTAACTGTAATATTCATTCTCTTTCACTAATGATGTATGGAAAGGATATATTTGGAGGCTACACCTGTCCAGTCAGCCAAAACTACTGAATCAGCAAGGTGACCTTTACAGAACCAAATCACCCACCACTCCCCCATCCTTTCCCTTCACATCTGTAACTTATCATCATGTTACATTGAGGAGCTCATTTCATTACTGAGTCAGTTTTCTTATGTAGAGAATGAAGAGACTGGACTATAGATCTAGAAATTTTTAATAAACTCTTTCAACCCATTAACAAAAATACCTCCTGAAAAACTTACTCATAGGGTTGTTTTATGGGTGGAATTGTGTTGTGTCCCCACCTTAAAAAAAGATAAGTTGAAGTTCTAGCCTCCAGTACCTCAGAATGTTACCTTATTTAGAAATAAGGTCCAATTGTAAATGTAATTAGTTAAGACGAGATCATAGTGCAGTAAGTTGGCCCCTTAATCCAATATGACTGGTGTTGTTGTAAAAAGATGGCCATGTGAAGACACAGGGAGGATGCCATGTCACGATGAGGGCAGAGATTGCAGTGATATAAACCAAGGAACGCTAAAGATTTCCAGCAAACCACCAGAAGCTACAAAGAGGCAAGGAAGGATTCCCTCACAGGTTTCAGAGGGAGGATATCCATGTTGACATCTTGATTGCAGACTTCTAACCTCCACAACTTAGACACAATAAATCTCTGTTTTTTTTATAAGCCACTCAGTTTGTGGTGCTTTGATGCAGCAGCCCAAGGAATCTCATACAGGTTGCCTTGCAGATAAAGTGAGACAGAAGACGAAATACGTTTTGAAAGTTAAAATGCCATGTGGTGATTAGTTGATACTCTCTTGTTTTGTGTCAGTCATGATCCAAAGTGCAGTAATGGCCTTTCTCTGGGCCAGTTTAGCACTTATGCTGCAGGGATAGAAGTGAAGGAAGAAAAACTAAGAGCTTAGAAGGCCAGATCTCTTCCCATGAGGGAGTATGTCCACAACCTTATAATTCCAGTAGCGTGAAAGGGAGAAAAGACAGAAGGCAGCGTCTAAGCAGTGGTGTGTTACTGCCCAATAGCCCGCCTTCAGTAGCAAACATGGCCCAGTGTCCTGGAATCAGGCCGTGTCCTTGAGAAGCATCAATGAAGGCGTGGGTAGGGAGGGAAAAAATGGAGGGCTTCCTCCCTCTTAGGTATTTACATAGCACATCTATTTAGAAACAATACAGCTTTAACATGTGCTTATCCCCTCATCCTGAGAACACTTGTATGGAATAGGGGGTATAGTAATATTTAATTTGGGGGTGTTTACCTTTTAAAGCTCCTTCAGTCACACACTTGGATGAGTGTGGACTGTAGGATGGTGGAAATGCTGTCCATCATGGGAAGTACTACGAGCTTGTTGGACCTGGTCTTGAGTCTTATCTATAAGGAGGCAAGCTGGGAAATGTACAACACGGGTCCTCCACTGAGCCCCGTGCGGGGAAGGGATATGAAGACAACGCAGAAGGATAGAGAAATCATGGCAGTTTGTGCAGCTCTTGGATACAAGGGCTTGGATACAAGGTACAAACCCTTGGTTTGGTTCTGTCTGGGAAGGACAGGTAGTTTCATTATTTTAATGGTTTTCTTTCACTGCCTTCCTTCGTCCTTTGCCATATACAGTTAGTCCTTTCCTAATTATTTGAGTTCTGGTATTAGAAGGGTGTGTGGATGAGTGTTTGCAGCAAGTCATTTTAACAGGTAGACAACCAACAATATCAGCCAAATAAAATTGCCAGGCTTAAGGGAAAGTGGGTGGTTTTGTCTCTCCAAGATCTGGAGGAATTAATTTTTCCTACACTTCACAAGAGAGTACTTGGATTTGAAGATTGTGTTTCCCCAAAGTCTAATATTTAGTGATCAGCTGTGCCAGGCCCTTGATGGGTGCTTTCACATACATCATTACAGTTTACAAAGATGTTCTGAAATTCTATTTTTTTCCTATTTTACAGATTAGGACACAGAGGTCCAGAGATAAACTTCTAAAGAGCTGATGGAAAAACTACCAATTTCATCACTTTAGTAACAATAGATCGCTTTTAGAATATGTAGTGGTTTTTCTGGATGGTATGTCAGGTTCTAACTAAGTCATTTCTCAGTGTTTTCTCCTGAGCAGTCTGTTATTGGGGCAGTCATTAGAGGCATTCACCAGTGTTTTTGCTTCTCCTCCCTGCTGTGGGATAGGAAGGCATTCTCACACCTTCTTTGTGTGTGTGTGTGTGTGTGTGTGTGTGAATTCAGGTTTATCCTTTTAAAATTTTTCAATTAATTAATTAATTTTTAAAATTATTTATTTATTTATTTTTGGCTGTGTTGGGTCTTCATTTCTGTGCGAGGCCTTTCTCCAGTTGCGGCAAGTGGGGGCCACTCTTCATCGCGGTGCGTGGGCCTCTCACTATCGTGGCCTCTTTTGTTGCAGAGCACAGGCTCCAGATGCGCAGGCTCAGTAGTTGTGGCTCACGGGCCTAGTTGCTCCGCGGCATGTGGGATCTTTCCAGACCAGGGCTCGAACCCGTGTCCCCTGCATCGGCAGGCAGATTCTCAACCATTGCGCCACCAGGGAAGCCCTAATTAATTAATTTTTAATCGAAGTATAGTTGATTTACAATGTTGTGTTAGTTTCAGGTGTACAGCAAAGTGATTCCGTTTGAATATATGTATTCTTTTTCAGATTCTTTTCGCTTATAGGTTATTACAAAATATTGAGTATAGTTCTCTGTGTTATACAGTAGGTCCTAGTTGTTCATCTATTTTATATAGAGTAGTGTATGTATGTTAATCCCAAACTCCTAATTTATCCCTCCCCCCAACCCTTTTGGTAACCGTAAGTTTGTTTTCTAGGTTTGTGAGTCTGTTTCTGTTTTGTGAATAAGTTCATTTGTATCTTTTTTTTTAAGATTCCACATATAAGTGATATCATATCATATATTTGTTTTTGTCTGGCTTACTTCACTTAGTATGATAATCTCTAGGTCCATCCAAGTTGCTTCATATGGCATTATTTCATTCTTTTTTATGGCTGAGTAATATTTTATTGTATGTGTATGTGTGTGTGTATACACACACACACACACACACACACACACACACCACATCTTCATCCATTCATCCGTTGATGGACATCAGATTGCTTCCATGTCTTGGCTATTGTAAATAGTGCTGCAGTGAACATTGGGGTGCATGTATCTTTTCAAATTATGGTTTTCTCCAGATATATGCCCAAGAGTGGGATTGCAGGATCATATGGTAGCTCTATATTTAGTTTTTTAAGGAACTTCCATACTGTACCAATTTAAATTCCTACCAGCAGTGTAGGAGGGTTCCTTTTTCTCTACCCCGTCTTCAGCATTTATTATTTGTGCACTTTTTACTTTCTTGTAGGTAACTAATGAAATGTGAGTAGAAGTGACACAGCGTTACTTCCAGGTAGAAGCTTTAACAGCTGCTATATGATTTTTGCTCTCATTTACCTTCTGCCGTGGCAACCAGTTATGCTCTGTTAACTTGTGCCCTGGAGTTAGGATGATGTAGAACAGTGCCCTCAGCCTACAATATCTTATAGTGAGAATGAAAAATAAAAACTTTTCTTTAAGCCACTGAGATGGTCAAGTGCTTATCATAGCAGCATAGCTTAATGTATCCTGACTGATAATATTGTGTGACTTGAGTTTCACATTACAGATTTTTTTTTCTTGGCTTTCAAACCTATACCTGTTAGATAATAAACTTCTCCTATAAAGAAACTATGTGGTGATTTTATCTAGTCCCTACTTAGGAACCTTCAGTGACATAGGGTTTGAAATGGTACAGACCTATAAGTAGAATTCATTTTGCAAATGTTTTTTGAACTCCTACTATGTACAGAGCATTATGAAGGATGCAGAGATAAATTAGGTAGGTAACCTGCGTGAGGGAGCTTACAGTCTAGCAGAAATGGGCTAAATTTACATATGAAGTATATACAGTGAAGTGTACGTAGTTCATTAATTTATTCAGGCATATGTGTGTAGGTCCATTACTGCTATATTTGTCAAGTTCTGGCAATTTAGTAGAGCAAAAAGAGATATAGTCATTGCCTCCTGGAGTTAGAGGCCAAAAAGGGAATTAAAATTAATCATACAATTATAAATAAAATATTAGCTATGGAAAAGAAGAGGTATATGGCCCTTTGAGGGAAGGATTTATTTAGTCTAGGGGTGTAATGGAGAGCTTAGAGTAACTTTGTGAAAATGCCTTGGGCTCAGGCAGGTGTCAAGCCAGCCTGGGTTTAAATTCGGATGTTGCTGCTTTGAGCTGTAAGACCCTGCCCAGGGCATTTCACCTTTCAGAGCAGATTTAATGCCTACTTCATAGGACAGTTGTGAGAATGATACAAGCTTTCATTGTGGCAGTGCACATAGTATATTCTTCTTTTTTTGTTGTTGGGGGGGTATAGTTGTTTTACAATGTGTGTTAGTTTCTACTGTACAGTGAAGTTCCCTGTGCTGTACAGCAGGTTCTCATTAGTTATCTGTTTTATACATATTAGCGTATATATGTTAATTCCAATCTCCCAATTCATCCCACCCCCCCTTACCCCCTTTGGTGTCCATACATTTGTTCTCTACATCTGTGTCTCTATTTCTGTCTTGCAAACCAGTTCATATGGACTATTTTTCTAGATTCCACAAATATGTGTTAATATACGATATTTGTTTTTCTCTTTCTGACTCACTTCACTCTGTATGACAGACTCTAGGTCCATCCACATCTCTACAAATGACCCAATTTCATTCCATTTTATGGCTGAGTAATTTTCCATTGTATATACGTACCACATCTTAAATGTTAGTTACTGACCCTCTTTCCCCTATATGATTGATTCCACATGACCAACGCAGGGAAAGGTGAGGTGGGGGATAGGTGTGTCTGCAATTTAATCAAGTCTTCATGGAAGAAGTGGCATTTGAGCTCAGACTTAAAGAATGGAAATGGCTTTGATAAAAATAATTGTAATTATATGATGAGATGATAATTATAAAAAACAGGTGGTGTTACTTAGCAGCCAAGATCATAGGCTTCAGAACTAGACAGACCCCAATTCAAATCTAGGATCCATTACTTGTTAGCTTTGTGATCTTTAGGAAAGGTGCTTCTTTCCTCTACATGGAAGTTTTCCCTTCCATAAAATGAGTTTATGAATACCTATTATTTAGGCTTGTTGTGAAGATGAAATTAAAAAGGTGTGTAAAATATGTAATACCAATTTTAGTAACTGAGGAAATGCTCAATATAACTAGCAATCAGTATTTACTGTTACAGGTAGGGAAGGGCCAAGGCCTGGGTTCTTTTTTTTTTTTTTTTTAATAAATTTATTTATTTTTTGCCTCTGTTGGGTCTTCGTTGCTGCACGTGGGCTTTCTGTAGTTGCGGCAAGCGGGGGCTACTCTTTGTTGTGGTGCATGGGCTTCTCATTGTGGTGGCTTCTCTTGTTGCGGAGCACAGGCCCTAGGTGCACGAGCTCAGTAGTTGTGACATGCAGGCTCAGTAGTTGTGGCTCGCGGGGTCTAGAGTGCAGGCGCTGTAGTTGCAGCCTGCAGGCTTAGTTGCTCCGCGGCATGTGGGATCTTCCCAGACCAGGGCTTGAACCCGTGTCCCCTGCATTGGCAGGTGGATTCTTTTTTTTTTTTTTTTTTTAAACATCTTTATTGGGGTATAATTGCTTTACAATGGTGTGTTAGTTTCTGCTTTATAACAAAGTGATCAGTTATACATATACATATGTTCCCATATGTCTTCCCTCTTGCGTCTCCCTCCCTCCCACTCTCCCTATCCCACCCCTCCAGGCTGTCACAAAGCACCAAGCTAATATCCCTGTGCCTTGCGGCTGCTTCCCCCTAGCTATCTACCTTACTACGTTTGTTAGTGTGTATATGTCCATGACTCTCTCTCGCCCTGTCAAAGCTCACCCTTCCCCCTCCCCATATCCTCAAGTCCGTTCTCCAGTAGGTCTGCGTCTTTATTCCTGTCTTACCCCTATGTTCTTCATGACATTTTTTTCCCCTTAAATTCCATATATATGTGTTAGCATACGGTATTTGTCTTTTTCTTTCTGACTTACTTCACTCTGACAAGTGGATTGGGTTGTTTGTTTTTTTGTTATTGAGCTGCATGAGCTGCTTGTAAATTTTGGAGATTAATCCTTTGTCAGTTGCTTCATTTGCAAATATTTTCTCCCATTCTGAGGGTTGTCTTTTCGTCTTGATTATGGTTTCCTTTGCTGTGCAAAAGCTTTGAAGTTTCATTAGGTCCCATTTGTTTATTTTTGTTTTTATTTCCATTTCTCTAGGAGGTGGGTCAGAAAGGATCTTGCTGTGATTGATGTCATAGAGTGTTCTGCCTATGTTTTCCTCTAAGAGTTTGATAGTTTCTGGTCTTACATTTAGGTCTTTAATCCATTTTGAGCTTATTTTTGTGTATGGTGTTAGGGAGTGATCTAATCTCATACTTTTACATGTAGGCAGGTGGATTCTTAACCACTGCACCACCAGGGAAGTCCTGGGTTCTTTTTTGTAATGTTTAAATTCAAAATTCTGATGCTTTGTCTGACTGCCAGGGGCTGATGTCATTGAGTTCAATGTGAGATTTACTGTCTCCTTAGAGTATTAATACCCACCAATTAATAGTGACAGTCACTAAACATTTAGTACCTAATGAGCTGCATCTCCTCAGTATGGGTGGAGTGGCATGGCCAAGAAAATGTGTAATTCCGCTCACCAGACTTTCTTCTTGCTGGCTCTCCATCACCTCCCCACTGGGCTGCCTGAGGGGGTTGACTTCATCTGAAAAATGCATTTAGAAATGTCAGTGTCTGGAAAGCCCTGAGCTCTAAAGCCTCCTTGGAACTGTGGATGCAAAGAATGTCAGAGCCGGTCCCTAGTAAACTGCGAATGCCAAGTCCTCATTCTAAAAATGAGAAAATAAAGGTTAGAAAGGGGAATGAAATGGCCCAGGTCACACTGTTGGGGATATAATAATGAAGAAGTTAGGCAAGGTCCCTTCTCTTGTGGAGCTAATGATCCATTGAAGAAGAGAGACAAAATGCAAGAAAACAAATAATTCCAAAAGCGAACAGCTTATAGTGACAAAGAGTAATGAACTTGAGGGATGTTTTATATAAGATAATGAGGGAAGAGTCACTGAAGAGGTGGCATTTAAGCTGTGACTTGAAATATATAAAGGCAGCAGCCACACAAAGATCTGAGGCAGGAGTTTTCCAGACAGAAGGAACAGCACGTTCAAAGTTTGTAAGGCAAGGATACACTTAGTTTATTGGCATCTGAGTGTGTCAGAAGCCCACTGATCTAGGGTAATATTGGACACAGAGAAACAGTGATCAATACTATAAATTATAAGTCAAAATTTCTAGGGTTTTAGGCCACTAAGAGGAGATCAAATTTTATTGTAAGTACAAAGGAAAGGAACGCTACTGGGAAGTTTTAAGCAGTGGAGTGACACAATTTGATTAATGATTTAAAAAATCATTCTGCTGTTGTGTGGAAGATAGCCTGCTAATGATAAGAATAGAAGCGGGGAGACCAGTTAGGACTTTATTTCAATAGTCTTGGATGAGAGGTGGTGATGGAGTGAACTAAGGTAATAGTCTGGAGGAGAGGGAGAAAAATGGACAAACTGGGAATATATTTTGGAGAGAGGGTTGGCAGGATATTGGGGGAGATTAAGGTAAAGGGAATGGAAATCAAGATTGACTTCTTGATTTTTGCCTTGAGCAACTGACTATATGGTAGTGTCATTTACTGAGATGAGGAAATCTGGGAGAAGAGAAGAGGTGGGAGCCTATGATTAAGCATGTAGTATTAGATAAAGTAAGTGTGAGATGCCAGGGTGACATCCAAGTGGCGTTCTCAAGTACATACTTGGCTCTAAAAGCCTTGAGTGTTCTAACCACCACTCATTGGCTATATAAGCCTATGGAAAATACTAGAACTTCATGATGCCACTCCCCTATCCAGTGCCATACAGACATTGCTATTAGATTACAGCACTCTCTCCTGAGGAGCCGCAGTGCTCCAGGCAGCCACACTACTCCATTGGTGTTGGTGTTCGAAAGACATCTATTGGCCCCTCCTTCTGTGTTGTATTAGCGTCTTTTCTTGATCAACCATCTCAGCTTATTACTGGTTTTATTGTAAAAGTTAGAGCTAGTGAAATATGATTCATTTTCATCATTTACTAAGAGCCACTGTGTAAGTCCATTGCTCTGCAAGGTGCTGTGTTCTAGTAAGTTCATCAATATATGGATTGGTCCTTCCCTAAAGAAGTTTACAGGGCACCCATGGCGGGTGGGGGTGTGGGATCAAAGGAAAGTGCAGGACAGTGTATGATTAAATGTCCAAACAAATGGTCTAAGCAGTATGTTGAGAGGAGGGCAGAATGACCATGTATTAAAGCATTTCTTGAAGTGCTGGAGAGAGATGAGGCTTGATCTGGACTTGAGGAAGAAGAGGACTGGGATGGGAGGATGGTGCCATCAGATGGGATAAGCAGTCTGATTAAAGGACTGAAGGAGAAATTGGTAGAAAAAAGTTAAAACAATGGTCATATTATTGTGCTGACTTTAGGAAAAGCCTGTAATCAGTGGTTGGCTTAAGTGCTGGGTTGTTTACTGTGTAGCATGAATTCCCATTTCTTCGTTTCCATTCTCAGTTTCCTTGCCACTGGCTACCTGAGTAAGCCAATGCTGTATATTTTTATTACAACAGCATGGCAAATTCGATCACAGTTTTTGTTAGCTGGCTGATCTAGCAGATAAACTCCCAAATCTCAGTGGCTTAACACAGTACAAATTCTTATCTTGCTAAGATAATAATCTGATGCAGTTGTTCTCAATCAGTTGGCTCTCCTGGAATCTCTCTCTTCCAATCAGTGATTCAGGGACCTAGGCTCTGTATTGTATGGCTTTTCCATCTTCAATATGCGGCTCTTACAGCTGCCCTGGGAATTGGCTCCATTCCAGCCAGACAGCAGGGGAAAAGAACAGGAAGAGTTGGGCATGGGAGGTGTTTATGAGCCAGGCCTGGAAGTGGGAAACTCTGTTCTCATCCCACTGGCTAAAATTCAGTCTTACAGCCATATCTAAGTGCAAGGGAGGCTGGGGAATGTAATTTAGCTGGGTGGCCTAAAAGAAAAAGACATGAATTTGGTGATTATCTCTCTCACAAGGTGCCACTGGTCACCTGATTCTTTGGTATGAGAGCTCCTGAGCCTGAGGGTCATCTGGCACACAACTTGGGTCAGGCGTTCCCTTCCCAGCCCATCAGCTCACCCAGCCACTGGGGAGCTGAGTCAGCCCAGATCAGATAAGACCAGAGCTAGTGTCTGGAATAGCCCCTGATCTCCTCCCCATTCCACCCTTCCCTCCTGTGATTTCATTTAACTTTTCATCCTTTAGTTCTGACTCTGAACGCATTCTTCATCTTGGGCATGTCTAGGCTCCTGTTTGAACACCGACCTGACTCCTCTTTTCTTGACCTCTGATATCCATGCCCACAGACTGTCTCATGTTCATTATCAGTTTCTCAGAAAGAGTAACATATCTGGATGGGGTGCTTGTGGCTTTGAGTATGATTGTCTTAGTCTTCGAGACTAAGGATCTAGTAGTGTTAAAAAATAGCCTTAGAGTGTAAGAGAATTTGTAATATCTAAAAAACGCAATGGTTTGGTAAGGCCTGTTAGGAGAGAATGGCGTTTTTATGGAGTTATTAGCTAGATTGGAGTTAGTCACATCCAAAAGTAATACTGTGTATACTTCGTTAAATTCATTTTTTGTTAATTCACTTTTATGCACATAATCTCATTATCTCATTTTATTCATGCAGCATTTCTACAGAATAGGTGTTATTATCCCCATGTATCAGTCATATATAACCAGAAAAACAGAACCACTAGGGTGGATAGATAGATTGTTGGATTGTTTGCAAGGAACTGGTTTACACAAGAGAGGGCTGGCTAGGCAAATCTGAAATCTGTAAGGCAGGCTGTCAGGAAGGGCAGTTTGGGACTCTTAGGCATAAGCTGAAAAGCACAGGTAAATTTGCTTCTTCAGGGAAGCCTCAGCTGTGCTTTTAAAGACTTTCAATTGATTGAATCAGGCCTATTCAGATTACCTAGGATAATTTCCTTTACAAACGTCAACACCGACCTTACTCCTATGTCTTTATAGCAACACCTAGATTAGTATTTGTTCAGTAAATGGGGATTAAGCCTAGCCAAGTTAACATGTAAAACTGATCATCACGCCTCATTTTACAGATAAGGAAATACAGGGATGTAGTAAGTTGCAGAGCTGGTTATTTGGGCTTTTTCTTTCATGCTAAAATATACTCAGGTATTTTTCAAGTTCCTAAATTACATATGTTTGCAGCAGGATCCAAAGAAAATTTTTGGATTGATTTACCGAGAGTGATCTAAATGATATAATATTCAAAACGTAATAGTGAAGCAAGTCATTCACTGTATGGTAGTGAAAAGAGTATGAGAATGACTCATTTTTTCCTATCTAAAAGTCCCGTTGTGAATAATTGCCAATAAGGATAAAACCTTGATTTTAAGGAAGGCAATGATAGTAGAGTTTTCTTCTATATTTCTTCATTCAGGATCGCAAGAGGCACAAAACCTTAACATTTATTTCCAGCCCTGGGGCTGAACAAGTTATTAGTATAATTAGGGAAAGCTGAACTTTCATCTTTCTTTAATTGAGCATGGATAATTTGTACCTGTCATCAGTAGCCAAAATGTCATAAAATCACTTACAAACTTTCGTACTCTTGAACTGTAGTAAAAATACCAGTTATTTTGTGTCCGTAGAGTCATCATTTGGAGCACCTCTTTCAATTTGTTCGTAGTTATCTTCAGCGCTTCATGACTAGTGTGGTTTGCAAAGTGTCACGAGAAGTGCTCTTTCCCTCTTGGTGACAGCCAGTACATTTAGGGAAGAGGAGGCCAATGAGGAGACACATGCTGGCTTCGTGGGCACATGGTTTGAATGACAAGCAGAGATCAACAGATTATTATTTTTCACAGCAAGGAGAGGAGGAGGGAGCTCAGAAATTCTGAACGAAATGTCAGCTTTTGGATGCTTTGGTTGTGCATTCTCACACAAGAAGTCAAGGACATTTTTATTTGTTTTTCTTCCCTCCAGTCACACTCTAGGAAGACAAAGCTATTATCATAGGTTATGCCTAACCACCGAACTCACGGTCTTTAGTGAAAAAGCACCCTAGAGGCCAAAATGACTACTGTGCCTGTTTCTGCCATAAATTTTGATGGTGGAAAAGAGTGTTGGACCACTGATTATTGCAGCCTTGGAGATAGTTACCAGCCCACATGCCTAGTAACAATTGTGATCTTGTTTGAAAGAAGAGGGACTTGACTGTACTGTCAGTGTAAGAACAGTATCTATAACCTTGAGGAAACAACTGATAGGGTGGTTGATATTTTTTATCCCTTTTAGGCAGAATTACCTTTTTTATAAAGGATAGTTTGCGGGACTTCCCTGATGATGCAGTGGTTAAGAATCCGCCTGCCAATGCAGGGGACACAGTTTCAAGCCCTGGTCCGGGAAGATCCCATATGCCATGGAGCAACTAAGCCCGTGTGCCAAAACTGCTGAGACTGGATGCCACAACCACTGAAGCTCACAGCCCTAGAGCCCGTGTTCCACAACAAGAGAAGCCACTGCAATGAGAAGCCCATGCACTGCAACAAAGAGTAGCCCCTGTTCTCCGCAACTAGAGAAAGCCCGAGCATAGCAACGAAGACCCGACACAGCCAAAGATAAATTAAAAAAAAAAAAAGGATAGTTTGCAAATTTGGAATTGAGAGAAATTCATGGTTTCAGTAGAATATGTTTCCCCTGAGGTAAACTCAGAGAGTGCTTTAATGCTGTTCCTTAACCCAGACAGGTCAACTCTGGGGAAAGGAAGTGTGAGACAGAGGAGTAAGAAAGGCTGGGGGAATAGGAGCTAAGGAGAGGGCTTAGCAGCTTTTAAATTGGTAAAAGGAAGATACAGACTGATGGCAAGTTAGTACCTGGAGAAGAATGGACGTGGCCTGGGTTTCCTGCAGAAGGAGTCTGGGACAAGTGAGGACAGGGACGAGAGAGGAATTGGAGATAGGTGGTAAATGTTTCCTTGGTAGCCTATGAACAAGTAGTTTGGAAATGTGGAGTTTATCAGTCAGGAAGTCAGCAGACAAGAGAAAGCGTGCTTAACTAGAATGTTGTAGAGAATTTAATGAAGGTACTATTCAGAGCTGTGTAGGCAGGGCTGAGGCACCCAGGAAAAGATGATGAGGTGCCAGGGATTAGCAACATCAAGAAGCTGTCACATTGTCTAGGTCTGAAGAGCACGGGGTGAACATTGGGACCCAGTGCTACTGGAGCCCCATGAGACTTATCACTGTAGAATGAGGCTCTAGACATGAGGTGAAATTGTAGAGGGATCAAGCCATTGCCAGAGCCACAGTGCTGAGGCAAGTGGAGAGCATCGTAAGAAATGTCCCAACCTCTCTCTCCTCCCACTTTCTTGTCTTTCTTTTGGTCAGTCCAAGCTGAAGTCAGAGGAGACAGGATGCACAGAAGGGCAGAGAATCGTTTGGGGATAACAGCACAAGAGAGAATAACTAGACAGGTGAGAGCCAGGAAGTAGGGGAGGTCCAAGTACTAAGTACTGGTCTTGGCTAGGTAATCAACTTGCAAAGGACTTTAAACAAATAGATTAACCCTTTTCTGTTTCTTTTCTCCCCCATCAGTAAATGGGGATAATAATTCTTGCCCGTAACCTGGAGTTGTTATAAAGATCAGATGACATAATAGATGTATTTGTTTCATTGATTTGTATTTATATTGCACTTTATAATTTCCAAATCTTTCTTACATCTGTTAACTTATTTGCTTCTCAAAATTAGCTTGTAAGGTATCCAAGATAAGTTTTATTATTCCCATTTAACATTTGAGATGATTGATTCAGAGAAATTAGGTGGTTTCTTCATGGTCACAAGGCTAATAGTCCTTTTGCCTCAAACTTGACTGTAATTTTCTCTTTTCACACTTAACTGCAGTTTAGTTCAACATTTCAGGCAGTTTTGGGGGACTGTTACTGTCTTTGATTATCTGGGTAGGTCTTTGTAAGGCATAAAGTTTCCAGATAAGGAGCCTGAGACCATACCTTTCATGTGTGGAACAGCATCCATAATTCAGGTGGTCTTTCTTTTTTGAGCATAATCTTGGGAAGAAAAAATGGGGAAGAAAAGGGCCTTGTTCTTTTTCCATAACTGACCACTCTTCGTTCTCTCTTGACAGAAAATGCAAAATGAAGTGCTATAAAAAAGTCTGTCCCCCCTAAATTTATATGTTGAGGCCTAACCCCCAATGTGGTGGTATTTGGAGGTAGGGCCTTTGAGAGGTGATTAGGTCATGAGAGTGGAGCCTTCATGAATGAGATTAGTGCCCTGATAATAGAGATCCCAGAGAGCTCTTTCTGCCATGTGAGGACATAGTGAGAAGAACTGTCTGTAAGTTATCATAGTGGTTTTATTTTTTTCTTTTAATAATATGGCTATCTATTTTATAAATATTTCAACTTTAGAAAATAAATGGCCTTCCTTTATCAAAGAGATTGTGTACTCACTTTTCCTCCCTCTACCTTTATCTGTTATTATATTAGCACGTGTGCAATTCTATTTCAGTGTATCCACTTGTATATTTTAGGAAGAATGCTAAAGTGATAGATGTGTGAAGAATGGGTTAAAACTGAAGATGGACAAGAAGACTAGTTAGGTATCATTGTAGGAGTTGCATGATGGGAGTGGTTCTGTCTGAATGAGAAGGAAGGGACCTGATATGAGATTGTTTAGAAATCTAGTTTCAATTTCACCTTTGCTATGGGGCTTTCTTCTTTGAAAAAGAATGTGGTCTGTCTGTACCATTTCTTTATTCTGCCTCACTCATGCCAATACAATAGGTCACTCTCCTGTCAATGTATTTGACTAGATCTGAATCCTTAGAATATTTCTGTGGTTTAGGCAATACTTGAATTTACCTGTTTTCTCTTCTGAGGTGATGCACCTGTCTGATTTGTGTCTCCCTGACTATTTAGAGCTGTTTGTTTTTGAACCTTGTTGTCTTCATAGTCTGAAGCCCTGACAGTAACCAGAACAGTGTGCAGGCTCTCTGAGCATCTCACTGTGTGCTTTCACCTTGGCTTTTGCTTTCTGCCTCACGGATCCCAGCATCAAATGGAAATGACAAAAGCTGCCCAGGATCTGCTTCACATGGGCACTCTAACAATTCATTAGTTTTTTATTATTTTAATTTTTTTAGAGCAGAGCCCCTGTACTTTGTTGAAGCAGAGACAGAACTTCTAGTATCAGAGTAGGTTATCATGTTACTTTTCGCTCCCAGTTGGGCTCTGTGCAGCTTCTCTGGAGTGAGCAGGTGTTGGCTGACCTGTTTTTCCATTTGGATTTATTTATGAAGATCATAACAAAGAAGCAAAATGGCAAGAGATAGAGTGAGAAAGCTCCTCATGCAGCAGTCTCTGCTCAGGCCTATGGAAAGAGTTATAGGACTCCACACACAGGTGTTCTTTTCCACAGAGCCTATATTTTTTGGCCCCTTTGCCCTCCAAAAGTCACCAGAAAATTCTCAGCAGTATTTAACTTGGTTAAAAATATAGTCCAGGGAGCCATCCTCTCCTTGAGCATCTGGAGGAGCAGTATTCTTGCCCCAGGCAAAGACACAAAATAATAAGATGACAAACAGCTTTGGGGAGAACCAAATGAGATATTACATATGAAAGTGCTTTATTTATGTTCTAAACACTAGATCTCTGGATGTCAGTGACTAGATTCCCTCTCAAATATGATCCTTTGTCTCACATTCATAATTACTAAGTAGCTGACTTACTGTGTGCTAGGGATGGGGCTGAGTATTTTACATATACTACTTCTTTTAATCCTAATTTAGGTAGTTAATATTATCAACTCTATTTTACCAACTTCAGATTTAAACAAAGGCTTTTACAGAGCTAAGAACTGCACCCAGGGCACTCACCTCTCAACCCTGTGCATTTAAGCCCTAAAATATATGGCATGTTTAACAGATCTCACGTGATACTAGTCCCTTTATATGATTAACATTAGCTACAATTTATTGAGAATCCACTAAGTACCAGACACTATGCTAGGTATCTTAGATCAGTACATGACCCATAATCCTTATAACAACCCCATGAAAATTTATTATCACCATCTTTCATACTTGTTCCACTTATTGTGGTGACACAGTAAGTAGCAAAATTTGTTTTGAATAAGGATTCAAATTCAGATAGATCTGCCTTCAAAAACAATTCTGTATTATGTTATGGTCGCCGGTAGTGAGTTGAATGGTGGCCCCCCAAAAGATATGTCCATGTCCTACCCCCTGTGAATGTGACCTGATTTGTAAAAAGGGTTTTTACAGATATAATTAAATGAAGGGGCTTGAGATGAAATCATCCTGGATTATCTGGGTGGGTCCTAAATGTTCGTATAAGAGACAGAGAGAAGACATGGGGATAATACAAGAAGACGTTATGAAGACAGAGGCAGAGATTGCTGTGATGAAGTCACAAGGCAAGAAATGCCTGGAGCCACCAGAAGTTGAAAGAGGCAAGGGAATATTTTCTTCTATAGCATTTGGATAGAGTACAACCCTGCCAACTCTTGATTTTGGACTTCTGACCTCCAGATCGGTGGGAGATACACTTTTGTTGTTTTAAGCCACTCATTTTGTGGTAATGTGTTATTTTAGTGACAAGAAACTAATGCACAGCCTGTTTCATTTTTAAACTATAGGCTGATTTGTATCATATCTTTAAAAACTTAAAATGCCCACCACCTCATGTTATTATTATGATCATTGATGTCTTTGGTGTCTTACAGTTAGACTAATTTTTTGTCTTTTCCACTTACACTTGAAGACCTCTCTTTCACAGTAGTATCAGTCTGTGCACAATATCCTGCACATGCCTTTGCTCACCTTGTCCCCCCCGACCCCCGGAAGCCTGCCCTTCCCCTGTCCTACTCCATACTCTGCCACTGATCTCATTCTCAAGCCTGAATGATACCTCTTCCTGAAATCCTGGAGAGAGAGCCCCAGCCAGAATTAACTGCTGTGTCCGTGTTCCCAGAGCAGTCTACTTGTACCTCCATGTATCACTTCTGTCTATCTGTCCTATATTGTAGTTAGGCAGCTGCCTATGAAATCCTGGAGGCAGGGTAGGAATTACACTAATCTCAGTGCTTCTGGTATTAATCATGGAATGTCTCGTGGTTGATGAGAACTATCTTACCTCTCTATGCCCTTGAGAATCTCTACACAAAAGTTTCTCAAACTTGAATTTGTAAGAGAATCACCTAAGGAACTTGTTAGAAATACAGATTTCTGGGCTTCTGCACATTGACTGCCTTTGGATTGGGGCATCCCAAATAATTTTCATGCAAGTGGTTGGCTGACTATACTTTGAGAAACAGTGTTCTAAAATTTGGATTGGAAACTTCTGTGGTGTCCACCTGTTGAGTAATAGTTTTATGGGTGTCTCCTGGGATATGAGTGACCTAAAATTGCATTCTGCTTGGGAAAAGAAGAGTCAAATCATCCTTTAAGACTTTGGTCAAAAGAGGCTGCACGTTTGATACCATTTCTAAACTGTGTCCCAGACCAACTGAAATCCATTTCATATTTCCTGAGCTGCTTAGGCTTGAGGTTGGGTTTCTTATTTAAAACCCGCATGCTTTGGGCTCTCCGCAGGTACATGGTCAGAATTGTCTAACTCAGATAGCACAGTCCTCTTCTGTCTCTTAAGCAGTCACAAGTTCTAATGTTTCTGTGTTCCTCTCCCTGTTTAACTTGTCTTCACAGAGCTCTAACTGTATTAGTTTAGGCATTGATAGAAAAAAAGGGCTGCATAAGCATCTATGTCCATTAAAGGAATAACTCAATGTGCTGTCTTTCTATCTTTTGAGACATTATGAATTTCCACCCTCCTGCATAGAATTGTCTTATGTCCTTGATAACTTCTGCATTATACAAATAACTCAGAGCAGAATTCAGTATAAGATGGATGAAATTTTCTTCTCTGAGCTGCAGTAAAATAAGAATAATCATGCCTGTGTCACAGGATAGTTGTGAGGATTAGATAAAATCATTTGCTGTATAGAAAGCATTTAATATGATATTGGACCTATAAGAGGGCCTCAATAATGGTTAACCTTGTAAATATTAACCAAGTTTCATCCTCATAATTTCAGATGGAACTTGAGTTCATTGTTGTCACCCTCCTCCTCCTCACTATCATCACCATCATCAAATTGCTGGATTTTAATTAGTGTTTATTTTGTATCAGGCACATTTTAAGTACTTGACATTCTGCCTAACTTTTCCATTACTGCCCTAACAAATTTCCACAAACTTAGCAGTTTAACACAACAGAGATTTTCTATTTCAATCTATAGGTCAGAAGTTTAACAGGGGGTTCAGTGGGCTAAAGTCAAGGTGTTGGGGAGGCTACACTTCTTTCTGGAGGCGCTACTTTTCTACTCATTCATGTATTTGGCAGAATTCAGTTCCTTACTGTTGTAGGACAGAAGTCCCCGTTTCTTTGCTAGCTGTCAGCTTAGGCTGTTCCCAGCTTCTAGAGGCTGCTTGCATTCCTTGGCTTGTGGCCTACTTCCATCTTCAAAGCCAGCAATGGTGAATTAAATCCTATTCATACTTTGGAACTTTCCTGTCATTTCATCTCTGACTGACTTTTCTGCCTTCCTCTTCCACTTTTAAGGGTCCATGTGATTAGATTTAGCCCACTTCGAAGATCTAAGACAATTTCTGTATTTTGAGGTTTGTAACCTTAATTACTTTTGCAACATCCCTTTTGCCATGTAACACAACATATTCACAGGTTCTAGGTATTAAGACATGGACTTTTATGAGGGCAGGGGCATTATTCTGTCTGCCACACATTTGTTGTCTCATTGAATTCTCCTAGTGTTCCTTTGAAGCGGACTTCATTTTACAAATGACAAAAGGAGGCTTAGCAAGATTAAATAACTTGCCTAAGATCAAATCTATAGTAAGTGATGAAGCCAGTATGCAAATCTAGGCACTTTGCCTGCAAAATCTACCAAGTTTGGAATTACACTAGGTTAAGCTATAAGATGGGCTCTGGTAGGGTCAGGAATCCCTTTTCTTGGGACAACTTAAAAGAAAAAAATGACTGGCCTACATTCAATAACTTGATTATCCACAGATGGTCCAAAAGCCAAAAAGAACTCTTAAGTCTGTATCAAAGATGTATGTTTGTGACCAAGTCTTATTGACATAGGGCACAAACATCTTGTTGCTCTTTTCACAGCTTTCTCCTAATTTCAGACTTTTTCCATTGTAACATTATCACCACCAAAACTTTCATCAGAGGTTGGAGGAAAACATTTTTAGGAACAAAAGTGTATCTCAGCAAATATGTGGTATACTTTGTGTGATCATATCTATGATTATTTAATACTTAATCTATGCAAAGTGCCTTAGGTCACTTAGTGACCCTATGAGATAAGTACTATTAATAGGTGGACATTTTAGGCAAGGAAACTGAGAAACTTATATACAAACTTGCTGGGATTTGAACCTTGGAAGCCTGGCATTAAACCACTCCATTCTGTGACCACTGTAATCTTTTCTTCTAAGATGGAGATATTTGTATCTTTTCGTTTCTACTCTTTGACAGTTTCCGTAGTTTGCCCTTGCCTGAGGTATCTGATACCAGGCATCTTGGCATTTGAGCTACTCTCCTATGTACAGATGATGCCGTAATGATAGAGCCTATATAGCCTCTAGTCCAGGCAAAGGTGAAAACCACTTTAAAACAAAGAGTTTTCAGATTATTACCCAGTGGCTCTGTTTCATTCATAAGTAAGTGCAGGGTAGAGTACTTTGGTATTGTTTAACCTGGTGTAGATAAGACTCTAGACTCCTGAGGTTTAAGTGAGGAGCGTAGAACTTTCTCCTAATTCCAACTGAATCCTTATTATAAACTCATGGCATGGGCCTTAAGTGTCAAATTATTTCCTTACATATGTGTAGCTCTTTATCATTTAAAACACAGTTTTACATGTTTTCTCATTCAACCCTCAAAAACATTATGTGAAGGAAAAAAATCATATCATCATAATGGTGATGATGATGAACGCTTACCATATGCCAATGCCAAACACTCCACACATTTTATCTTATTTAATCCTCTTACTATCCTTTGAGGTAGGTACTACTATTATTCCGATTTATAAATAAAGCTAATTGACTTCTTCAGGGTCACCCAACTAGTAAGGATGGAACTGGGTTTTAAACACAGTCAATTTGACTCCCAGGACTGTATCCTAAACTAAGAGTCCATAGCATTATTTCTGTTCTTCAGCTGAACCAATTAAGACACAGGGTAAAATTAAGTAAGGTTTATCAAAGGCCACCCAGCTGTCAGTTTTAGGACTCAGATCAAGTGTCCTGCCTTCTATTTGGAGATGGTAACGATATGGCAGAATTATATGGAATCAAAAAGAGCTCATTTATATCATGGCTCCACCAGGCACTAAATGTGTGACCTTGGGTAAATCATGGATTATCCTCTAATCTTCAATTCAGTTGACCCTAAAATGGAGATAGTCATACCTGCTTCCTTAGATTGTCAGCAGGATGGAAATAACGTACATAAAATGCCTGGCATGTAGTGAGTAGTTAGTGGCTGTTATTATTAGTGAAACCTTCTTCCAGTACACCAGCTGCCTCTCTAAATGAGAGTCTAGGTCTGATAGGTTTGGAGTGTGGTGAAATTGCGGGAGAAATTGTCTAAGCCGTCCTCGATCATTTTTCACATGAGCCGTAGGCTTTTGGCAGGCACCACCTGATAAATCAGCCTCAGCTTAGTGGGAGACTCAGAGATGTGTCCTTAACCTGAGAAATACAGTGGAGGAGACCAGGATACCCAATAAGGTTCTAGTTAACTTGGCAGATCTAAAGCAGTCAGATCTGGATGTTGGGGGCTTATTAATAAGCTTCATGCTTTCCTCTTAGCTGTTTCCCTTGAGCTGCTGGAAACATGATTTCTTATGATCTGTTCTTTATAAGCTCCCTCCTACAAGATGAGATTCCAAAGGTAGTTCTGGAAAGCTGAGAAAAATGCGGTGGTGTTGGAAAATGGTGTCAGGTTGTAGGTATTGGAGTAGACCACTGAAATATGCACTGGTGGGTAGTTTTTAAAGGTTGATCCCCTGAGTATATGCTGATGTGCCCCAGAAACAGAGTTCTATTCAGAATGATTTATGTTCCATGGTGCTGTGGTGTGATCTGTATTACCTTTGGAAGGAAGGGCAGACATTGAATGAATTTAGCTAAGGATAAAAATAGTTAGATGAGCATAAATGCAGAAATGTCCTAGGTCTCTCAGTTCCTTCTAAGGAGATTTTCAAGGATGTACCTGAGAAAGTTGTACTCTCTCATGCCTACTGGTACTGAATATGAACTGTAGAAATTTGTGAATTGCCTGCTCCCTGATGAGGTTTGTGTGTGCCTCTTCCTGCCAGCCTTTTTCTGAAAAGGAAGGGGAAAAAAAACCCCAGGAGTGGAAGGAATCTTAGAAATAAATAGTGATGTCTGATCTGCCTTGGCACCTGCTTCTCAAGGGACTTGAGCTAATGCACAACTATTTAAGATGTTTAGGCATCACAGCCAGAAGAAATGATCAAGTCAGACACCCCTAATTTGAATTTTTGGATCAAAATCAGCTTCAGAAAACTATTCTGATGGTAAAGCTCATTTCTTTGAGCTCTAGAATTAAACAGATCTAGCTGTATTCAAATCCCACCTCTGTCACTTAGTAGCTGTGAGTCTATGGGAATGTTACTTTGTCTCTCTAAACCTCAGTTTCCACATTTGTAAAATGGCAATAATAGTAATAATGGTAAAAGTACCTGTTACGTTACATAGACATGCTATAAATGTTACATTAGAAATCCATGTACACTACTTAACAGTGTCTAGTCTATAGTAAGTGTCAATCAATGTTATCTTTTATGACTATTTTAGCATCTGCTGTCCAAATTCTATGCATTTATTAATGTTGGCAAGTTATGATAGGACCACTTTATTCTAGCCTTCTTGTTGGTTGGTGTTTAATAAAAGGTCACCCTTTACTTTGGTAGGCAGATCTTTAGCTAGATCCAGCCAAGGTGATTTCCAGAACTATATTTTGAGCCAAGGAGAGGGAGAGACAGCCTCATCTGTTGACAGGGCCCTTAGGTATCGCCTGGCTCAGTCATCAGGGATAGGAAGCTAAGACAACAACGTAGGTACTGCTCTCACTTCCAGCCTGCTGCCAGAGCAGGCAGAAAACAGAGAGCTCAAGCCAGCCATATCACAGGTGCAAAAGCCACTGGAGACAGGAGCCTATTCTGAAGCTGCCTGACACAGCTGTTAAAAATGAAGGTCAGTCTAATTCATGAGGTGTCACCTCTATTGATCTGGAAAACGGACAGGAAAAAAATGGATTTGAGAAAAGTTAATATCTGATTAGGCTCTTAAAGATGATCAGTCGGGTGCTTTGGAATAGTAGGATAAGACTAGATGTCAGTCCAAACTCCGCTTTTATGGGGTGGGGGGCACTCAGAACCAGAGAGGGAAATGAATTGTCCCAGGCCACACAGCCATCAGTGAAGAGCCAGGCCTGTGATCTGGATCTCTGGATTCCAGTTTCTATTACATAGCACTGCTGGCTTCCGCCTCTTGGCAATTTGAGTGACAAAAGTCATGCAAGAATCTAATATAATGAGTTGTTTAATAGTAAAGTTTTGAAAACTAGTATGAAGCCACAGTATACAAGTACATGCTTTCCACTACAATCTTCTAAATCTGCTAGATGGATAGGATTTAGCTTGGGACCTTTGGTACCTTGAGAATAATTTTCCCAGAAACAAATGAGGGAAAAGACGCAATACTTTTTCTAAGTTTTTGCCTTTGCTTGGCTTTTGAAACTTATAGCATATGCATTTTTAAAACCCCCTCTTTTTTAACAAAGGGGAATAATGTGCTTTCCTCTATATGAAAAAGTGGGACAGGTGATGCACTGCTCCCAAAGGATGAAACTGGACTGCTTTTTATAGTAGTGATGATGTTTTGTTTTGTTTTGTTTTGTTTTAAATTGGTCAGATGCCAGTTTGCTTGTGATGATGGGGTGTGCAGTACCAGTGTTTACTGGTCCCTATTTCACCAAGCGTAAACATTTGCAAGAAAGCAAGCTTAGGTGGGGAGTGCATCCCTTTTTCACAAAAAGCTGAGCTAAGTGTGTCTGGATGGGGATTGAACCCTTAACCTTAGACCCCTCAGCACCACATTCTAACAGCTGAGCTAGAGCATTCTCAAGTGTTACAGTTAAACACCCACATGTCCCATCATGCAATGTTGAATCTCTACAGATCAATTAAACAGACACTGTTCCTGCTGGAGCCAGTGAAAGCTCCAGCTGCATGAAACAGCCAGGCAAGCAAACACAATGTTTTGTATCCTTTTACTTTCAAAGTGTATTAGAGGGCAAGTAAGCCACTTGCAAATTACCTGAACTCAGGAGTATTAAAACATGGCATTATACCTTCTCCTATTAAACTTACCTAAAGGGTTTGATAGAGTTTTTTGAGACTAAGCACTCTTCTGTAGTAGCAGACCCTCTGGAGCAGCACAGTCCTGTAAAAATATAATGCAATTCACACAAGTAAGCTACATTTGTAATTTTACATTTTCTAGTAGCCAAATTTTAAAAAGTGTAAAGAAACGAGTGAAATTAATTTTAACATTATATCCAATAATCTATTTTAGTTAAACTGATATATCCAAAATGTTATTTTAACAAGTAATCAATATAGAAATTATTAATGAGATATCTTACATTATTTTTATGCTAAGTCTTCAAAATCTGGTGTGTAGTTTACACTTACCACATGTACCACTTGGACCAGCCATATTTTAGTGCTCCATAGCTGTGTGTGGCTCATGGCACTGTGTTTGACAGTGAGGCTCTAGAGTCGATGTGAAGACGATGTCCTTCTCAGCAGGGGGTGCGGGGAGAAGGTGCTGGGGCTTGCTAGCACTGTCCAGGACTGACCTCTGGAAAAAATTGTTTCTCTTAGTCAGTACAATTAAGGGGGCTTCCCTGATGGCGCAGTGGTGAAGAATCCGCCTGCCAAAGCAGGGGACACGGGTTCAAGCCCTGGTCCCAGAAGATCCCACATGCCGCGGAGCAACTACTGAGCCTGCACTCTAGAGCCCGTGAGCCACAGCTACGGAGCCTGTGGGCCACAACTACTGAGCCTGCGCACCTAGAGCCCATGCTCCACAACAAGAGAAGCCACTGCAATGAGAAGCCCATGTACCGCAGTGAAGAGTAGCCTTTGCTCACTGCAACTAAAGAAAAGCGCCCGTGCACAGCAGCAAAGACCCAGTGCAGCCAAAAATAAGTAAATTAATAAAAAAATTTAAAAACCTGTAAAAAAAAATACAATTAAGAACAACTCAATATCAAACAAGCAAGAACCAAAATAGTTGTTTTGCAGTAGATTTTCCTCGTCACTCAATGGATTGATTCATTCAGCTATCTGGGGGTTGCATAGGAGGATAATGTGTTCTGACAGGTCCACTGGGGTCAGTCCTTTTCTGCTTAAAAATCACAATTTCTTTGGCACTCTTCTGTGGTAGCAGACAATTGCATGTGCAAGCTTGGATGCAAAGGGCTCTGTATTTTCTTTTTGTCTCTGGGCATGCTTTGAAGGATATTATATAGACATACCCACTTTCTTAAATGCTTGAAATTTTAACTAGAGAATTACAGACTTTTTTCCTTGTCCCAATATCAAACAATCAGTTATTTCTAAGGGTGAAGCTGTTCTTTCTATTCACTGTTTAGGACCGTGCAAAAGAAAGTGATCTTATCATTCTTGAAATTGTCTAATGCAGTTTTTGCCTCTAGGCCAAGGGAAAAGACCTGCCCTTTCTCCACAGAAGGCTCATTTTGCGAGTGGTTACAGTTTTATTGTTGACACTGTACCTCTGTATTAGTGTTAGTGCAAGGCTCATAACCCTTAGCAACTTCATTACTCACCAATTAGTTTCAAATGAATTCTACTGTCTTGGCTGTAATGGTGCTCTTCATGGAGTAAGCTTCACACTCATAAGGATTTCACTTCTAACTGCCTGGAGTGATGGCATAGAGTTGGAGTCACCAGTTCTTTAGTTAGGAATTCTTATTTGAGGGAGATCCCTCAAGGCCTCTGAGGACACATTGCTTCCTGTTGTCACTTCTTTCCGGTTCCATTGATTTCACCTTTCCTTTCCTCAGAAGTCCATGCAAGTGTGACAAATGACTAGGAAATGGGACCAGAAGACTTGCGTTTTAGTCTGAGCTCTTTTGCATTTCGGTATAGGACCTCAAACAGGTTGCATAAGCTTTGCAAGTCTCAGATTGTTCATCTATGAAATGGAGATTAAAAGGCTCATATCACACAGAGTTTTGTGAGAATTAAGTGAGATAATGGACATTAAAGTGGTTTGTGAACTATAAAGTGTTCTGCATATTTGAGGAAGGAACATTATTGAGCCAAGGAGGAGTATAGCCCTGTAAAGATCACGCTCATCCTGAGACGTATTCTTGAGATAAAAAAAATTGGGATACCGTCCTAGATCCTCCTCTCTGACGAGCCCCCATTACAGCTTTGCAAGGCAGTGACTTAAGAAATAGGTGAGGCCTTATGTGCAGTGTAGCTGGTAGAGCAATCCTTACCCTCACCTTGTTCTTTTTTTCCTCTCTACTCAACATTATGACATCACCTCCCTTCCTGGCTGTCATTAATGGATATTTCATCCTGGTTTCACCTGGACTGAAAGACTGGGGAAGAGCAACATTTTTATGTGTTCCAAGTCCAGGGTGGATAGGTTAGCCTTATACATTCTTAGCCCTATGTTAGAGGAAACTTCTCTGAGTTTGGTTCACTTTGTGGGATTTTAATTACCCTTGGAGAGGTTATGAATTTAGGTAGATCTCATTATCCTGTATTTCCAGGAAACCTGTCTCAGAGCTTAACTAGCTTAGTTTCTTCTCTCCCTCTCTCCTTCCCTCCCTCCCTCCCTTCTTCCCTTACTCCCTCCTTCCCTTTGATATTAGGATAATAGGAATAGATATTAGGGTAACTTACTAATTTGAATACCATTAAATGGCCAGGTTTGTTTAAGTATTAGCATTAACCTGTAAGGCTTTTGACTGTTGAAAAGTCAAAATAATAAGGACACCTTATTCATGCCCTTCTCTTTTTATTCCCCAGAAGCTGGTACAGATAATAGGTGCCTAGTAAGCATCCACTGAATGAATAGTGACTAGTAACGATCAACACTTTTCAGGGTATAAAATGTGTTGTGAACCCTTTAGATATACTCTCATTTAAAGTTCACAGTGGCCCTATGAGTAGATAATGTCATTCACATTTTATAGATGATAGAACTGAATGGCGGGCACTTAGATTTATCCAAAATCATGCAGTGACAAAATGTATGGATTGAACTTAGGTTAGTATTGCTCTAAAGCCCATACATCTTGTGCTATATTTATGCACCTTAAAATTACTGTCTTCTGGTCTTAATATAAGTAGTTCCTTAGATTGTGTAGCATCTAACAAAGGTAAAATGGTGCTAGAGCAGGAGCTGTGGAAAATCTATATTTAAGAAAGAGGAAGTGTCTGGCATGGAGATGAGATCCTTTTTCTCTTCGTGAAATCTCATTCTATTAAATTTCTACTCAACTTTCTTGAAAATAACCAATATTTACCCAATACTTATGTGCCAGGCTGTGATTAGTGCTTTACATGTGTTTAATTCTCACAGCCACCCCACGAAGCTGATACTATTGTTTTTCCTAATTTTTAGATAAACAAATTATGACACAGAGAGAGTAAGCAGCAGCTTGTCCATGGTCGCACAGCACATCCTGGCTTAGATGTACACCTAGGTCTATCTGACTCCAGAGTGCATTTTCTTAATCACTTCATGGTACTGTTTTTCACTTTTCGTGCCTTTATAGTCAGAACCAGCAGTTACATATTAGTTTGTTTGTGACTGTTGATAATCCCTACCAAATTGTAAACTCCTTGGGAGTTGGGCACCTTGCCTTTAACATCTGTATTTCCCCATACTGTTCAGATAGTGTTCAATAGGTGCTCATTTAATACTTGTCAGGCAATTCTCAGACTCAGCTAGCTGATCAGTTAGTCCCTCTCTAGCACTAAGAATTAAGAGATACGATTGTTCACCCTTTCAGTGTTATCACTGGCAACAGCCCTTCTGTGCTGTAGCAGATATTTTTGTGTCCTGTGCCACATTCTCTTGATCCACCATGAATCTCAGCTGTAGCTGTGCTGGACAGTTCCCATGTAAGCTGACCACATCGTACCTGAAGAGCCATCCACTTCTCTCAGCTCTTCTGCCTCAGGACTGTTTTTGAAGTCCCTGAAGCTCTCTTAGTCCACTTTTTGGGCAGGACAGAACAGCATGGAGTTAATGACTCCAGTGGCAAACCTTAGCCAGTGGAAAATAGGATAAATGCCTCAGCCTCTTGTCCTTCAGAGGAAATTCTTAGGTGCATTCTCTGTGGTCTCTCAAGAATCAGTCCCCAGATTCATTGAGCATCAGTTGCCCGCAGTGGTTATCAGCACCCCCTTTTTCCTACTTCTGTATCTTATTTTCTATATTTCATAACTGCTGCTCCCTGTATTTCCAAAGTAAATTCTTTGCACCCAGGTCCTTATCTCAGTGGGTTTGTTTTTTTGTTTTTTAATTGCGTGGGACGTGGTGTGGGAAATGGAAAACCCAAATAAGATACATGCCTATTTGCTAGTGGCTTTGTGCCAGAGGCCACATATAATGTCACCTAATGTGAATAAATCATGTTTTTGGATTAATTAGAGAAGTTACCTCAGAGGAGATTGAACCTCAAAGTCTTGTCCTTGGATAAACAGGTTTAACGTAAGCGGAGAGACAGCTTAATTTTCAGAATTTCCCATTCCGCCTTTATAACCAGTTATATTGATGAAAAGGTGCAATACTTAAAAAGGATGCAAGAATGAGCCAGTTAATTTTCTGAAACCTAAGATGACTACAGATTCAGTTTATTTCTTACTGCATTATTGACTTTGGTGTAAAAAAGCGTAACCCACAGTGCATTCCTAAGTCTGTGCTCCATGGCACTTCCCAGTTGATAAGTCTTATGAGTCTTTTTTTCCCCTTGAGTCTCTGTTAGGGTTTTATTTTTTTTAAGATGCCAGATATGATATTCATAATCACTGAGCAGTCACCCCACCAAAAGAGTTGAGAGGAGAACGTGGCAGATGGTGTCATGCAAGTTTTATTGAAGAATCTCCCTCATAATGATGAAAGATACAGCAGTGAAATCCTGGCATGCATATGGGTGGCAGAAAGGATTTATGCCTGGTGTGTCTGGGCTCATAATAACTAATGTATCAACTTGTTTGAAAACTTTTCAATTAGGAGGATCAGCAGGACTTGTGAATGAATCATGAAGAGAAGACCTTTCACTTTCAGTAAATGAGGAGAAAATAACCATCAGCAGAAATAGCTGCATTTATTTCGGTGCCTAGGGTAAATGGCACTGTTCTAATGGCGATAAGGCCAAGGGTCTGGGTCTCTATATGGGCCAAGTCAGGTTGCCTGATTTCTTGGCCCTGACTGACCTACTCACTCTTTAGCAGTTATCACATGACTACATGGGTATAGTACAGCACTCCACAAACTACAAATTTAAATCTGACCTTGTCACTTGCCTGATGAAAATCATTCACTAGTTTCCCACTGCATGTAGCATAAAACGTAAACTCCTGCCTTGGGCCTTAAGGCGCTGTATAGGTTGGCTTCTTTCCCATAGCTCTATTACCTCATTTTGAGGAACGCTCCCCTTTTCCCCTGTTTCAGCCAGACTGTCATCTGATAGGTCCAAGCTCTTGCCAAGCATTTTCATAATACTTAATATGCTGTATTAGTACAGCATAATAAGTTGTATTATTATTTTTAAAATGAGATAATATTTATAAAAACATATATTCCAAACTGCAAATACTGTACAATAATAATTATTATTGATTATATCATTAGCAGATCTGGAATCTTAGAAAGCAAGGTCTCTATAAAGCAATGGAATATTTAAAGGGCAAAAAGACTTTCCAAGTGAAGCATTCGTTAACTGAGAACATTCCTCATAGAAAGAGATATGTTTGTGCATTCACTAAAGCTTTCCGTATTTTTTGATCTACTTGGACATGGTCAGACTTTGCAAAGATCCCCAAAAGAACAATCCAATTTTGGTTTATGAGGAGTGTCTGCTATTTAAGGGTTTCGTTGCCGGAGTCCAACAAGCTATATTATTTAGCTAGTTTGCTTGCTTACTGCCTATCTCTCCCATGAAGACAGTGTGTATTTCCCCAGAGCTAGTACAGTGCCTGCTATCTAACAGTTATTCCACAAATATTTGGTGATTGGATAGTAGACAATGCAGAATGCATACTCTAGGGTTAGTGGACTAAAAGTATCATCTTTGGTACATAGGATGGAGTTTTAGACCTTCAGGAAGGCTTATGAGTTAGATTTGAAACTATCTTGAGACTTTCTACAAGCTTCAGATCTAAGCCTTTCAAGCATTAGTTGATGATTCTTGTGTTGATCCTGGCTAGAAAGCTACTGACTCTGTTTGGAAATTTGTGTTGACATGCTTGGGACAGTTGTAGTGTTAGACAGAAGTATTTTGACATTGATGGACAGCTCTTTGGCCATTGAATAGAGTTTTGAGATTCCCACTGGTGCAGTGGCCCACAGAATTTGGGCCACTTGAAAACTACATTTCTCACTCTTGCTCAGCTTTGAAATGTACCACTATTGCTAGAGTAATTTGTGACTGAGATCAACTGTTTTGAATGGATTGTACCAAGGTGGCACTTAGTATTCTGGATAGCACATTGTAGATATTCAATAGATGTTTAGTGAATGAAGGAAAGATTTCCATTTTCTATTATTAATCAGTATTATTGGGCAGTATTATGACTTTTAAGCCCTAGTTTGTCTTCTCCCACATTGGATGGGACTGACCCATGTAACCAGTAAGATGTTATGAAAGTGACAGAGTGTGACTTATGAGGCTATATCATAAAGTACATTGTGGCTTCTCTCTTGTTCTTTGTTGGATCATTCACTAAGGGGGAAGTCAGCTGCCATGTTGAGAGGATACTCAGGCAACCTGTGGAGAAGTGAGACTGAGGCCTCCTGCCGACATCCATGCATGTGAGCTGTCTTAGAAATGGATCCTCCAGCCCCAGTCAAGGCTTCGGATGACTGCTGCTCCAGTCAACTAAGCTGCTTCTAAATTTCTAATTCACAGGAATCATGAGGTAATAAATGTTTAGTATTTTAAGCTGTTAAATTTTGAGGTAATTTGTTATATGACAATAGGCAACAAATATACATAGGAATCAAAGCAATGACCCAAACAAAACTGCATTAGAAACCAGACCTTAATTTGTCTTCATCATTCTTTACTTGTTTTTCCATTGGTATCTTGGTGACCTTGCTGGGTACTAAAAAATGCTAATCTGGTGTCTACCATATTATTTGCCAGTGTTTTCCCCAATCTGTTATTTGTCTCTATTTCGGATTTGTTTGTTTGTTTTTTGTATTTGGAAGTGTGTTCATTTGATGGTGATGTAGTAAGTCCTTTTCCTTTTTTATTTTCCTTTATGTTTTTTAAGTTGCTTCTAATTGCCCTTTCCAAAGATTTAATAAATATTCAATTCCTTTTTAATGATTTGATTTTTTGTATATTTAAATCTTTAATACTCCTATAATTCATTCTGATGCATTAACCACTCTTTGGCTATAACCTTCTAGCCACTTCATTATATTTCCCCTTACATGGTACTAGGTATTGCATGGTAGAACTCAGAAGATTGCTAAAGTTATGATAGATTGCATATCCTTGTCTCCTTTATTTTTATGATCTGCTGCTTTGTTAAAGAAGAAAATTTACATTGGCCTATTCTATATTAAGTCATGCTGATTGGTATCTAATATGTTTCTGGCAAATTTCTTGCCACTTAAGTTTTAGATGGTTCTATTTTAGACTTTTTATGAGCAAAAAGGTCCACAGGTCTGCAACTTCATATGTCTTAGCTTATTCAGAAACTTTTAACTTATTTTCTGGCACGTGTAATATCACTTTGACCTTCTGTCTTCCTTTGGGTTTGTGCTTGATCTACTAGCTTGTTGCCAGAAATGTCAACAGTCAATTTTCATTTAATTAATATCCTTATCAGGGTTGACATTCTATCGCCCTTATTTATAAGTCTATTAGTAAATTCCCCAGCAGTGTTCTTAAGGAAGAAAAAAGACCCACCAATTCTGTTACTTTTCTTGAAGTTTCATTTAAGTTCAAAATAAAATACCCATTTTATTTTTAGTAGAAATTTTACTTGTGGCAAAGTCAGCTTATAATTTCTTTGGTTGGAACTTGACTCAGGAGTTCAGGAAGTCAGGTGACTGCGTTTTGAATTGTTTCCAAGCAGCTGCATTTGATCGCAACCTGGGTGGCTGCTGTTCTGGCGTTTCATCTCTACTGTATCAAACTGGGTTAGCGTTCATTGGTGGCTCTGCAGTGGAGACTTCTGACAAATCCTGTCATTTGCTTTCCCTAAAGTCAGACCCTTCTTTTAAACATGGTGAACCTTATATCTTTTGCTGGAAGATTTTAAACATGGTGAGCCTTATATCTTTTGCTGGAAGATTTTAAACATGGTGAACCTTATATCTTTTGCTGGAAGATTTTTAACTTGAAAAAAAGTTACTGCGGTGCTGTTATATTCCATTCTTGCCTTTATTGGCAAAGTACCCTAGTCACTGAGCAATATCAGCTAGTATTCTGATAATGCCTTTGAGTTGGGGGGAGAGTTGTTTCAAATGATTGTATACTTTTTCCTCCTATTAACATCTAGCATATCTTGTGCTTTAATCATTAAAGCAATGTTCTATGCCCTGTTTCATATCATCTCACAACTACCCTGTGACATTCACTCCCATGCTTAAAACTTTTCAATAGCCATTTTCATTGCCTTCTTTTAGTTCCTCAAACCATCTATGCTTTCTGCTACCACAGGGCCTTTGAACATAGTGCTTCCTATTGCTGGAATATACTTCCTCTTTCTCCCCCCTCCTTTCACCAAGATAACGACTACTCGTTCATCAAATACAAGTTGAAGTATCACTTGCTCAAGACTAGGTCAGGTACTTCTGTTATATGCTCTGAAATGATCATTGTTTGTCTTCTAATCCTTATCCACTTATTTGTATGATTATTTAATGTTCAACTCTCCTTCTAGACTACAAATTCCGTGAGAAGAAGGACTAGCTGCATCTGGTTTGGCCCAACATTGTATCCTCTACATCTAGTACCATGGCTGGCACACGTGGACGCTCAGATATTTGTTGAATGAATGGTTTCCAAATTATACAGATGAGAACTGAGGCCTAGAAATCTTAACTAGCTTGATCAAGGTCCTACAGCAACCAAGTAACAGAACTAGGATTTGAACCTAGGTCTTTCATTTCCTAGTTTTGTGATCTTTCTATTAAACACAGTTGCTTTATGCTTCTAAGTTGACCCTTTAAAATTTATCTTCCATCTTAAAGTTTGTTTGGTTCCTTGGAAGTGGGTAGGGTAACTCAGATCCACACCTTGAGTGTGACTAGCCTCAAAATAGATGGTAGGTATATGTCAGCGTGCCTACGTATAAGGGTGGGAAAAGGGAAATGGAAATCATCCTTTTTAAAGAATCTTTCCCTTTTAATCTGTTACAGTTTCAGAGGAGTAAACTGAGCAGTGGGAGGTATTATGAAGAGACTCATCAGACGTGGGCTGTGAGGTCTAAAGCGTATTACACTCAGTCTAGATATGATTACATGTTTGTAGTCCTGCGTTGTCTTCTCATTAACTGTGAGATTTTGTGAAGGTCCCCTTTACCTCTCTGGAGTAAATTTCGTCTCTAAAAATGGCGTGTGTGTGTGTGTGTGTGTGTGTGTGTGTGTGTGTGTGTGTTTGTATGTAGGGAGTCATTATAGAATTATTGGCAGAAATTCTGACTGCATGTCACAAAAAGGCCTTGTTCCCTTTTTCCTCACATTTGTTGCTTAGTCAGCTAGAATGTGCTTGTTATTTGGGGATCTAAGATTGAAATGTATTCCATTATGTAACCCAGCTCTTCCAAAGGTTTGGGACCACTCCCACCTGTCTTTGAATTACAGCAGTTTTGTAGAGCTCATTGCAGGCCATTTCTAATAAGGGAGGATTGAATCCTGGAATGTTTATTTCCAGTTAGCATAATGAAATGTTACTGCTTGGAGGGACTTTGAGAGCCAGTAAATATAGCCACTTATTTTATAAATAAAGAAGCTGTGGTTTGGAGAGAGAAAATGGAGAGCTAGGATGCATAACTGAAGACTTTGAAATTTACATCCAGTATTCTTTTCAGTATACCAGGTGGCTTATTTTATTCCACCCTTTATTTTCAGTACACTTAAAGAGATTTAAAAATTATCTCTAATATAAGTAATATTTACACCTGGAAAAGTTAATGAAGTCTCGTTTTCTATCTTCCTTTTCTGATAGAAATATCCTTTCTCTGATTGTAAAAATAATATATGCTTATTGTAACAAAATTCAATCCATTCTGAAGTACACTAAGTAGAAAATGAGGATTCTCCATGATATCAAACCCCTAGAAACAATCACTGTTAACTTGTTAATTTGGTTCATGATTTTTAGGCTCTTCTTTCTCTCATACTCTTGTATATGTAATTACATCTATCTATCTATAAATATATCTCATTCGCTGTGATATATATGTACATATATATATGCTATATATATTTTTTCATACATTGATCTTGAGTATATACATTACATATTTATATACTCATTTATATATACATTTAAATTATATAAATGTGTATTTATATATAAACATATATATTTAAAAATTAGATTATGTTATACATACTGTTTGCATCCTATTTATTTTTCTGAGCAATATTTAAGGGACACATGGACATCTTCTCTTGTTAGTACATCTAATTTATTCTTTTTATTGGCTGGCTGGTAGTTCATTTTGTGACTGTACTTTACTTAAACAAGTCTCTCCTGTTGGATATTTATATTGTTTCCAGTCTTTCAGTATTTTACGAAATGCTGCAGTGAACATCCTTCTGCATGCATCTTTGCATATTTGTCTGTTTCTTCATAATAAATTTCTAGAAACCACACTTGACAGTAGTCATAGTATTTAGACACAAAATTGTATAAGTAAAGCAATATAGTTAGCTAATTCCTGTAGTAGGAAAGGAAGGAGATTTCAGACTGAGTGTGATTTCAGATACAAGGTCATTAAACACATGAATCTTTCCTTGGTCAAGCTTTGTGGTTTTGTAGTCACAGTTTTGTAGAATCAGCTCAGCACAGCAAATTCCAGTTCAGTGAATCCCGCAAGTTCTTTCTAGTTGCTCTGTAAATAGTTGCTTCACTTGGCTTGAGTTCACTGTAAATGGATTTAATCAGGATAAGGACGCCTAGAGTTTAGGTTATTCCGTCTAGCCCACAATAGTTATTTTCCCTTCAGCTGTTTAATGCAACTATCAGATGTTGGGAGGGAGTACCACTTATGTGTCAAACAGTGAGGTAAAGAGGAAAAATATTACTTCCCTGCTGAGAAATTGTGAGAAAACAAGCTCATGATGTCTCTGAATCTCTGAACTGACTTCTTGCCCAAGGGGATCACCAGGAAGAGAAGAGCCCCCTCTGGCTTGGGTTTTCTATTCCCTTTAGTTGCTTGAACTTTGCTCTCTCTATATCACCTGTGATATAGCCAGTGCTTTCATAAGGCATTTAGTAGCTTTCTGACACTCCAAGCCCTAACACAGCCGATGTGGCCATGTCTAAACTGAAGGATTATTTCTTCTTCAGCATGAATCTAGAAACTGAGGGGATATGAGAGGGAGGAGACCCATCAGAGGTCATCTGGTAGGGTGACCTCTTGCCTCTGGAATTCCTCTGACAAGAGCTCTGAGGGGTCATCATCTTTGAGTGGCTCCTCTTGGTCTTCAGAATAAAGTTTATATTCCTAGGCTAGTGCTTAAACCCTCTGATAGATGACCTTTCCATCCATATTCCCTAGCTTCCCCAAATATGCCCTGTACTCCAGTCAGTCTTCACCTTCTCCTCTCTGTCTTGGCTTATGCCATTTTCCCTGTCTGTTAATGCCATTCTTCTGGCTTAAATGTCATCACTTCCACAATATCTTCCTTCCTGAACTACTGTGACATTTAAACTGTACTTTTTTTGGTGACACTAATAATTTTCTATTCTATATTGGAATTTTCTATGTATCTATCTTATATCTCCTACAAGAACCTAAACTCTTTGAGAGCAAGATTGGCATGGCTATGACTATTCTTTGTGTTCCTCCAATATCCAGGATATTGCCTGATATTTGATAAGTATTTATTATGGAGATGGGTAGACACACTAACCCAGCCTTCAGCTGTAAATAAATGTATATATACATATGCTTTCCCTTTCTATTTCCACAACCTCCAAATGGTTATGAAGAAGTACTCTCCCTCCCTTGATGTGCATTATTAATAGAGGAGGTGTTGTGGGAACCAGGGCAGATAGTCAGACTGTAAACATATCAGCCCTGGGGGAGAGCTTAACAGAGTCATGAACGAGATGTGTAGTTCTTCTCTTTGTTCATCAGATTCTGGTGTTGCACACAGCAATCTGGCATGGCTGGAAGTCATATTCTGGGAGGGAGATTCCCATCCTTGGGCTTTGGGGCTCTTAAGCCGAATTTTTAGGGAAGCATCAGTTCACCCTTGCTGCAGTCAGTAGCCAGTCACAATACGATAGCATTTTGAGTTGGCTCCAGCTACATGCTCTTAACTCAGCCTTTATGGTTGGGGGTAGTAGCATCAGCCCCTCTCCTAGAGTGATTAGGAGGCTAGAGTCCAAGCCTTATGGTTGTAGCTATATGACCTAGCACGCTATTGGCTGGATTTGCCACATCAGCATTCAGGCTGGGGAAGCTGGCATGATTGGGGGACTGGGGTCCAAGACTTGCCATCATTGACCAGGATTAATTGACTTAAGCAATAGGCCACTGATGAGTTTCCATGGAACTTTTCAGAAAGCTGACTTCTTTCCTAGGAGGCCTGCTTTCCAAGGACAAGTCTTGGGCATGTTAAACCTCTGTCTCAAGGGAAATTGTAGCAGTACAGAGAAGAGAGATAGGTAGGTAGCTGGAGAGTTTGTATTTGAGCCAAGATTCAACACCCCAGCCTTCCTGTCCTGTCCCTCCAGTCTTACACACTCAGAGCCCAGGTTTGAATGCAGATGTTTTTATTCCACATCCACTGTTCTTTGCAACATCCTTCAGCTCTTCATATATTTTTATAAGGAATGATTTTAGAGCCTCTGGGTGTTGGGTATAGTATGTATAAAGGGATTATTCTTTTTGGCAACAGCAGCTTTGCCTAAGTAATTCCAAAATAAAGTTAAGGTTTACTCTAGGCTCAGGAAGTTACCCTGCCCTCTCTGTTGGCTGTGAGGGACTCTTAAAGACATATGAACACTTTATTCATTTTACTCCATGTTAGAACTTCAATTTTATCACCTCTTTCAGTTTTCTTTTAGAAGTATCAATTCTTGTTTTAAATTATGAATTAAAAATTTGTATGTTTCAGGCTACACATCTTGTGGATTTTCACTTTTATTGCCCTTGTTGTTTTACTTTCTGCCATTCCTGGATGATCACTCATAAATTCGCCAAACTGCTTGTCACAAGAATAAGTAAGTTCAGCCCTCCCTATCTGCAGATTCTGGATCAAATTCCGTCAGCAGTTGGTTGAATCTGTGGATGCACCTGAGGATATGGAGGGCCAATTGGACTATGCCATTTTTACCTAAGGGACCAGAGCACCCACACATTTGGTATTGTGGGGGTCCCGGAACCAATCCGCAAGGGATACTGAGGGAAGACTGTTCTCCTGTCAGCTTGGAGTAGAGAGTTACAAAACTGAGTCCAAACTAAACTGCACATTGGGTGCCATTCCGAAACGGAAATATTTGTACGTCTTTTAAACATGTGGAATTGTGTGAGAAGGTGCCCAAAGCCATGCTCTTCGTTGAAACAATATTTTTGACCCATAAAGAGTGAAAGCATCTCCCTGAACCTCTGTGATTTCACTGAGGCCAGTTTCTACGATTTTTACCCAGACCATAGACTTATGGGGCAAAACTACCTTGGGAATACAATCTAAGAAAAACCACCTTTGTTTACACTATCTTTTTGCTTTGAATCTCTTTTCCTGAGATCTTTGCCTGTTAAAATCTTAGTATTACTCTTCTCATCATCTCTATTACTAAAAAAATATATAATTAGTAGCTAGTAAACACTTATGGGCCATTTATGGTGCCAAGAGATGTACATGCACACCCTCTTTCGTGTATTTATTTATTTGTTTGTTTTTAACATCTTTATTGGAGTATAATTGCTTTACAGTGGTGTGCTAGTTTCTGCTTTACAACAAAGTGAATCAGCCATATGCATACATATGTCCCCATATCCCCTCCCTTTTGTGTCTCCCTCCCACCCTCCCTATCCCACCCCTCTAAGTGGTCACAAAGCACCGAGCTGATCTCCCTGTGCCATGTGGCTGCTTCCCACTAGCCATCTATTTTACATTTGGTACACCTTCTTCCTTTACTGGTTTATTTTCCATTGCCTATTCTGTGCTTGCACTGTGGACCAGCAAACAAGGAAGATATGGTCTCAGTGCTCATGGTGCTTACATTCTAGTAGGGAAGGTAATAGAAAGTAAACAAACCACGAGATAACGTCAGACTAGTGAGTGTCGTGAAGAATGTGAGATAGAGCAATGTGATAGAGGGTGACTGGCAGTGTGCGGTGATGGGGGAGCTTTTAGATAGAGTTACCTCAGAAGGCCTTTCTAAAGAGAGAAGAAGGAGCCGGCTATGCGAAGAGCTAGAATTTCAAGGCCAAAGGCCTGAGGCAGGAGTGAGCCTCATAACAACCCCCTGAAATTACTAGATCTGTCTGTGTGACTTGGTGAAGGAACTTAATCTCTCTGAGTCCCTGTTTCCTTATCTTGCAAAGGCAGATTGTTTAGCTCATTCATAATATTTTCCTTGAGTGCTTGCTACGTGCCAGGTACTCTTTAGACTCGGGATGTATTACTGCCCTCATGGAGCTCATGTTCAAGCTTAGGTAATGTAAGTGGCTTGAGGAAAATGAAAGCAGAGCAAGGAGACGGAGAGTGAAGGTGGGAGATGGATTATTAGGAGAGTCAGAGAGAGCCTCTCTGTGGAAGTGACATTTGAGTAGAAACACTGTTGAGGAGAGGGAGAGAAGCAGGCCACATGGCTATCTGTGGGGTGGGGGAGCATTTCAGGTGGAAAGAACGAGTATCAAAGGCTGTAAGGTTGGAAGGAGCTTGGAATGTTCAAGGTACAGTGAAGGAGTTGTGTGTGGTAGGACTTACGGTCAGAGAGGATGCAAGAAACCAGATCATGGAGGACCAGGTCATTCTAAGTGTGATGAAAAGCCTCTGCAGGGTTTGGAGTACGGACGTTTGGGGAGTAATGTTATTTACAGTGGTGTTGGGAGAATTGAGAGGTAAGGTGATATAGAGCCTAGCACAGTGCCTGATACATAGTAAGTGCTAAAAGACCTCTTGTTTCCTTTCTTCCGTAGTCACCCCTCAATGTTTCCTTCCCTGTTCCCTTCCTTCCTCCCTCCTTTGTACGCCTGTACTTTTCAAATATATCTCGGAATAAAATGCTTTAATTTGCTGTTATCTGTTTCTTTGTCATCTTCATGCCACACTATAAGTTTCTTGAGGACAGAAATGTGCCTCTTATTTCTTTGTAATCGCTATATCACCCTAGTGCCTGGAAAATTGGTGGAATGCAACAAAATGTATTGAATTGGCATTCAAAAATTCTGCTCTACAGGGAATGGCAATGGTGCCTGGGAGTTAAGATGTATGTTTGGACTGGTAAGACCTTCTTGTTTGCACTGGAGTGTCCTGAGTTTGGTCACAGCAAAAACACCAGGAAGGCTGCAGCAGTATCGTTGTTCATGAAACAGCTTGCCAGTAGTTTGGACCCAGGTCCCAGTTCCAGTGGGGTTTGGGCAAGTCACTTACTCATCTGTACAACTGAGATGAATATCCACAGGATTATTGGGGTATTGAATGAGATCGTGTGTATAAAGCTCTAAGTATAGTAGACAGCTCTGAGTGATCAATAAATATTATTATCTAATATTGAAGGTGCTGTCCTGATTTCCTGCCCTTCCCCCAAAACAGACCAATTCCAGAGTCAGCCTGGAAGCTGTAGAGAAGGGGGAGGGGTTTATCCCTCCCTAGCTGAAGTGGGTCGGACATTCTACCTCCTTAGTTACAATTACGATAAGCCTGTTGCAGGGCAAAAAGTCAAATAATTTAGTGCTGGCTCCTGCTGTTTGACCTTGTCTACCTATTTGTGCCAGATTTACATTAGCTCTTTGAAAGCAAAGAACTTCTTTTATTTATCCTGATGACAAAGAGGAAAGTAACTTGCCTAAATTCACACCCCTAATAAGTGGCAGAGTAGGCTTTGAATAAAAGCCTGGCTCATTCTGGAGCTCGAGGGAATGGAAGAAAGCATGCTCTCCTAAGAGGCAGGAAACAGGATCTGGGGACTCTACCACTTACCTTGTCACCTGGGGGAAATGCACATAACCTCTCTCAGGAGGACTAACCACCTTCTTGATCCCCAGTCCAATGCCCTTTCCCTTGACCTTCTCCGGTTTCATTTTCCACATGTACCAGTCGAAGGTATAGTAATAGTCTCTGACTCTGTACTGCATTTTTTTATACCTAAGGGTTGATGCACGTGCCTCAGAGTCTTATAGCTGACCTGGTTCTGTCAGCTGACCTTTCTGCTGAGAGATCTGTGTGATTATTCCTAGGCACCAATCTCTACCAATACTTTATAAAGCCACTTAACATTGCAAAATAGTCACTAGAGTGTGTTTAGTTCAGCTGGGGAGATAACCTTACATTTCCAAATCCTTTGCTCTCCTTCTAAGTCCTCTATATACCCTTCCTCCAGCCTTGCTGTTTTCTTTCATCAGCTAACTCCTGCTTTTAGTCCCAGCTGTTCTTCCTTTTGTTCGTTTTATCTCCAGTGGGGACAGGAAGGTAGGAAAACATATACCTGAAATACAGACTTGTTGTCTGGGAGAGATCAGAGGATTATTTCTTTCTTTTCTCTTCTTTTTCTTAACAGCATGATCAAATCTTGGTTTTTTGCTGTTAACTTTTCCAGGCTGCCAATTACAAGGTTGGATAATGAGCATTTAGTGTTCTGGTGATTAAGACCTCCCCCACCTCGCAGGTCATTGCCACCTGAATTAATTGGCACTTTCTCAGTTGGAGTTCAGTTCTCACATGTCTTACCTACAAAGAATGGAATTCAGAGATCTCTGTAATCCATCATCATGTAGTTTTCCCAGCCCTTCCTCAATCTAACTATACCACTCATCTCTTGATTGAGCGATTTACCCTCTGTCACTCTCTTGCTATGTGATTTGCATCAACATGGAGTCTGTTCCTTTCTTCCCCCTCTGCCTGGAATGGTGTGGTTGCCACTGCAGAGTCAGGAGACAGTCTGTATTGAAATCATTGCTACCAGCTCTGCAGCACTAGTTGTTTAAGCCCAGCTTTCTCACCTGTAAAAGGATATGGTAGTCGCTTACTCACTTCATTGGATAGTTGTGAGGATGATATAAGGTAGTGTAAAGGGTTTAGCAGAGTACCCAGCCCATAATAGTAAATGCTCACTAACTATTAGCTCTGGAATTTCCCACTTAAACCTATTCAAATCTCACTGCTTCTTCAGGGCCGCCAGTCAAAACACACTCTCACTTCCTACACCAGAAGTCTTTTTTGACTATCTTCTAGTCCAAGGTGACCTCTTTCTCCTAGCGGTCTTATTTTAGGACTTGTATAGAATTATTTGGTGGATCTGAGATTATGTTCAAAGTCCCCACTACAGGTGAAATGCTCTTGGAGGCAGAGACCTGAGCCTCTGGCAGAGCCAAGGCACATCTCTATAGGATGGAACTGTCTGTCATCTCCTCCCCCTGAGTTAAGGGACTTTCATTCTGTTGACGTTAGGTTCTTGAGTATTCTACTGATTTAATGAGTGGTCATTTCTCACTGTGTCAAGACACTGGTATCCTGGATGTGTTGCTTCAAAGAGAGTAGTCAGTTCAGACTGCTAAGGCTGCCACCTGGAGTTTGGTTTAAGTCAAGGGTCAGGCTATTTGGCAAGCATTGGTAAGGCCTGTTTTGGGCCACCAAGGTCATTTAACTTTGGCATGCTACCATACAGGATGTTTTGAAAGAACCTTTAGTGTAAATCACAGTATCATCTATGTGCATCTGCAGTTCAGGTTTACAAAGAGAAATTTGGCTCCTGATTTCTAGTAGCAGTATTATCAGACTTTTTTAACTGCAAGAAATTTCACATATATTTTACTTAACAAATACCTATAATTAGGTCAGAATTCAGAAAAGTGGGCTTCTATTTGCATAGAATGACATTAATTCTGCATTCTCTCCTAACAAGGTTGAAAGAGAGGATTAATCACTTATTCATGCAAAACCAACTCACATGAATCATTTATTTATCTTGTTCTGCTAATTTTGCAGAGCTCATTTTTATATGCCTCAGGTTGCAGATAAAGTGAAAACTCAGAAGGTGATTTACCCTCTACAATAAAGACATAATGGCCATGTAAACAGGATGTTTCCTATAGGAAATCAATGGGTAACCATGGAAATGACTCTACAATGGGAAATTCTATTTCCTTATGAACGAATCATCAGAAAGATCAATTGTAAGATGAAGGAGCTTTGCCTGGGCCTATACCTTTCACAAAGGCTCTCAGTCTATGCAAAGGAGAAAACATGCACATCAGTGCTCGTCAGGTGTTATCTTAAGCTATGTTGAGAACAAACATCATTTTTACTTTCTGAAGTTTAGGCTGGAATTTCTTGAGCACTCTTCTTAGAGGTCTAGCTAAGAAACTTACATCTAATGACAAGAATGGTCCAGAGTATAGGATGTTTGAACTCTTGACCCAGCCTAACTTCAAGCAGCAGTGAGATCTTCGACAAGATCTTCGGACCTCAATTTCTTCGTCTGTAAAATGGGTGAATGGGACTAGCACAGGGATGGCAAGAATGTTGTTTGTGTACTGTCGTCTCCGTTTCCCTTCCTTGGAAGATATTCCTAATCAATTATGGAACTCCTTCTCACTGAGCCTAGACAGGGTCTCAGAATCCTTATTAATACATTTCTCCAGGCAGCTGCCTCCTACATGTCAGAGTTGTCATGTGGAAGACATCCATTTGCGTCTATTTGACCTTTAAGGCTCATGTAGCCCTGACATTTGCAAACTAACTACAAGTACAAAATGTCTGTTCATGTCCTTTCAGTTACACTTGAACACAAAATCCAAATAACAACAATTAGAAATAATAATTATATTGTCTGTATTAAGCCCCAGGAATTGTTGGATCTCAGTAATGAATCAAATATCACTTCAATGAAAAAGGTACTTTTGAATCACTTATTGATAAAAGTGAAATGGTGTTTGTAGCGCTTGGCAGCTGTCCATTTTTATTATCAGCTCAGAGACACGACTTAAATAGCAAGTTTGTTTGCTGTTTGCATGCCTACTCCTTTGTGAACAGTAGAGGGCAGCACAGTTATTTTCAAGTGTCTTCATGGGGAGCCATTTGCGTATGTACATCAGCATTGTACAGAATGGATCCATAGATATGGGCTGTGGTGGGTTGCAGTGGAAGAGTAAAGAGTATATTCACATGTCAGAAGAGCCACCTTAATCGAATCTCCTAGATTCGAATTGTCCTCTTTAAGGCTTTCAGAAATTACCATTACCCTCCTTGTAGAGTGTTTACACGTTTTAGCATTTCATATTGATTCTTTTTATTTTAGTCTTGCTGGTGTTTTTTTCTCCTCTTATTGCTTGTCTCATGTGAGAGGCAGTTTTATTTAGGCCAAAAGAGCACAGCTCTTGGCTTCTGAAGGTGTAGACTTGATTCCCAGCTCTCTCTTGCGGGATCTGTGACTTTGAGCCAGTCAGCCTCTCAGAGGATCAGGATTCTCCATTGTTAAGCAGAGACAGAAATGCAAAATCTTTCCTACCATCTCCTTGTTGTAAATATCAAATACAATCAGTACGTGTGAAAGCCGCCTTCTTCTTCTTCTTTTTTTTTTTTTGCGGTACGCGGGCCTCTCACTGTTGTGGCCTCTACCGTTGCGGAGCACAGGCTCCGGACGCGCAGGCTCAGCGGCCATGGCTCACGGGCCCAGCCGCTCCGCGGCATGTGGGATCCTCCCGGACCCAGGCACGAACCCGGGTTCCCTGCATCTGCAGGCGGACTCTCAACCACTGTGCCACCAGGGAAGCACTGAAAACATTCTTAAATATAGGCTTTAAAAATAATTATTAATCTCTCCTGTGCTATCATTGTTAACATGAACTTAGCTTTTAATTCAAATGGATTATAAACATAATTTTTAGAATTTCTTTTTGAATTATAGGATGGCACCTATAAATGGGTAGTCTTGGCAGCAAGGCATACTGGGGCATCCTCGGCATGGAGGGAGCAGGATGGCAGGAACTGGTGTGGCTGTAAGGGCCGAGTCCTGAAAGGGTGTGCCAAGGATGCACAGGTTATTGTGAATGTTTACCTTATCCTGAATAAAGGCTCATATTGATATCTCAAACCTATCGCACCTAACATCTCTTTCCAACAGATATTTGGTAATGCCCACTTTACTTTCAAAGATAACACAATTCATAGATAGTAAAATCTAGCTACACATATCATTTCACACAGAAAATAAATTAATATAATGCCTTAATTTTAATGAAAAGGACTAGCAAATATAATTTAAAATGACAATAATCCCATTGGACGTCCTAGGTATTTTTCCATATTGAGTGACAAGCAGTTTAATAACACAACTGCTGACATCCGGCGCTGCTAATGAGATATTTCTTTAATTCTAGGACTGAGTAGCTTGAGCAGGTCAAAGAAGAGGCAATGTCTTCAGGCATTTTGGTGCATAATGAAGTTCAATAAAATCTTTACTTTTAGGAGTGGCGGCTATGCTTCTCCCTGATAATTCATGAGAATAACAAATTGCGACAATAAGGCTGAGAAGCTGACGGTTTGTGCAGCATTAATTTTAGTTTACTGTCTCATTGCATTTTTTGTCAGTAGGCTCGTTTCCTCTCATTTGCACACTTAGCAATGAGTTTAACACCTTTATAATGGATTACATGCCTGGTGATGAAAGAAAAACCAGACATTTTCTCCCCCATACACTTGTGTTTAATACGTCTAAATTATACCTAAAGATCTACCTTTGGCGGCCACCCTTTATGAGCTCTAAGCATGTAACAAGATCTGAGTTATGAGTCTGACTAGGTGGAGTTTTAAATCAATGCCAAAGCAGTTGTATGTGAAAATCTTTGGATAACAGTTAGGACTTCATCTGAGTGGAAATGTTTCCCTGGGGGTTTCAAATCTGAAAATTATTCTTCCACGTATGAGTTATACATGTGTCTATTTCCCTGGAGGACTTGTACTATGCATGTTATCTGTCTATCGCCCTTTGCACTTAGATTTTCATCTAAAAAGTCACTCATTCTTTCACATGTTTATCAAACATACAATTATCTAAAGGTCTGCTGTCTTTGAGACCTTCACAGACGTGTTCAGAAGATAGACATGTATGTAGACAAATAAAATGCTCTTTAGTAAGAGATACAAAAATTGGAGCACAAAGAAAGAATAATAAACTCTCCTGAGAGGTTGGAGAAGTGGTAATTTTGGAGCTCCATCAGGGAGAAGAGTGGGGCATTGGCATGGAGGAAGAGGGGAAGGGCTTTCCTGACAGGGAGCACAGCTTGGATTAAAGCAAGTGGAACATGGTGATGCCCTTTAGAAGGCCTGTGGAATGCAGAGATAATTTACATTGTACAGCTGTGAGGCTGCTTTATCATATTAGGTTTGTGTAAAGGCAAAGGCTGTCTTGTTCATGATGTGGAATGTCTTCCATGCTTTATGTTTGCTGTTTCTCAAACATGCTATTCAAACCCATGCCTTTTTTCTCATGGTTCTTTCTGCCTAGAATATCTTCTACTCATCTTTTGGGGCTTAACTCCCCTGTAAAAACTTCTTCCCACTTTCTTGGCAGAAATTATTGCTCTCTATTCCATGTTCAATTTGCTGATGTTGCTATGCAGTTACCATATAGCTCATTGTTTATGATGAGTTTTTCCTTGCTAACTTCTTCAACTTAGCAATTGTGAGTTCTGCAAGTGTTAAGACTGTATACTGTTTCCTTTTCGTATTCTTACTGTCTATCATACTGCTTGTCAAACAGTGTGCTCAAAAAATGTAGAATGAATATAAGAATGTCCACTAATGCTCCAAACAGAATACTTTTTAGAGGAGAAGCAGCTTGGTGCAGTGGGAAGAGGTCTGACAAGGATACTGGAAACTGAAATCTAACTTCACGTTGCTTCTTGGTGCTAATCAGCTGCCTGCCAAGAGGCCTGTCCTTTAACCTTCTGAGGCTTCCTTTACGCTCACATGGATAGAGCAATACCTTATCAGCATAAAGCCAGCAGAAGTGAAATGATCTCTTGAAGTTCCTTCTAACTCTAACAGCTGTGATTTTAAGACATATCTGATGAGTTGACTTTATATTTACTCACATTTTCTTCATTTTCCTTTGAAGTGGCAGGAGATTTTATTATTTACCTGCTTAACTGTTCTTATCAATGATACATGGAGGTTTTTTTTTTTTATCAGTAGGTATTAGTGAAGGGATCTGAAATCCTAGGTTTGTGCTCTGAAATAGTCATAGGGTTAGAAGGGATGTGGGATCATCTTTAGAATATCTCACTGTCTCTAGGCAGTTCTCAAACTATGATCTTATGCAAAAGCAATCGTATGTTGTTTTCTCTGCACTGTTGTTTAAACATTGTATGTCCAAGAACTTCTTTTTGAGTTGAATTTTTAATGAATTGATTAGCAGACAGATGACCAAAATCTAGGAAAGTGAGAATAAATCATTTGATAAGTATTCACAACCAAAGTCGTTTGAAATTCACAAGGCTAAAGGAAATAACTCAGGAATTCTTTTTCATCTGATTTTCATTATTAGGAAAACATGTTTAAACAAGTATATCAGGTAAGAAGAGATGATTTTTTAAAACATGCAATTCATCAATGAAGTATTAAAACAAAGCAAATATTTAAGATACTGCTTTCCAATATGTACCTCAGTAATGTTATCTAGCTGTTCTGATATCTGGGCAGATTATGACTCTGTTCTTTCCTTGAAATGCATTTTATTATTAAGTGGTATCATGAACAGAGCCCTGTAGTAATTAACATATACACTAATGATATAGTTTCCTAACTATCAGGGGTCATGGGTATTTGAAAGAGGCAATGGTGATGAGAGGGTGAGAATGGGACCTGTGGCTTCAGGGCATTTAGGTGTTATTCAGAACTTTGGAGAAGGTGATGGGCAGTGAGGATAGCAGGTCAGAGCCCACAGAGGGCTGACTGGGCAGGAGGGCTGAGGAGACCATCTTTGGCTTCACTGCATTCAGTGATGTATGGCAGGTTAACCTGACTGAAAAACTATTGGTGTCTTTGTTTTTTTTTTCTAGTTTCATTGAGAAATAATTGACAGACATCTCTGTATAAATTTAAGACATATAACTGATGGTTTGATTTAAATATACTGTGAAATTATTATTGCAACAGCTTCAGCTGACATCCATCCTCTCACATAGATACACTATAAGAAAGAAGAAAGAAAAAAATTTCTCCTTATTATGAGAACTCTTAGGATTTCCTCTCTTAACAACATTCCTATACATTATACAGCACTTTTAACTATAATCATCATGTTATATATTACATCCCGAGTACTTATTTATCTTATAACTGAAACTTTGTACCTTTTGACCACCTTCCTCCAATTCCCCCTCCCCCCCACCCTCCTCCTGTCATAACCACATGTCTGATCTCTTTTTCTATGAGTTTGGGGTTTTTGTTTTTGTTTTTTTAGACCCTACACATAAATGAGATCATACGGTATTTTCCTCTCTGACTTATTTCACTTAGCATAATATCTTCGTGGTCCATCCACATTATTGCAAGTAGTAGGACTTCATCATTTTTGTGACTGAATAATATTCCATTGTGTATTTATACCAAAATTTCTTTATCCATTCATCCATCATTGGACACTTAGGTTGTTTCCATGTCTTGGCTATTGTAAATGATGCTGGTATGAATGTGGGGTGCAGATATCTTTTCAAGTTAGTGTTTTTGTTTCCTTTGGTTATATTCCCAGAAGTGGAATTGCTGGATCATATGGTAGCTCTATTTTTAATATTTTGAGGAACCTCCAAACTGTTTTCCACAGTGACTATGCCAATTTACATTCCCACCAACAGTGCACAGGGTTCCCTTTTCTCCAGATCCATGCCAGCATTCATTTTCTCTTGTCTTTTTGATGGTGGCCATTCTAACAGGTGTGAGGTGATATCTTATTGTGGTTTCCATTTGCATTTCCCTAATGACTAGTGACGTTAAGCATCTTTTCATGTACCTGCTAGCCTTTTGTGTATCTTCTCTAGAAGAATGTCTATTTATTACCTTTGCCCATTTTTCAATTGGGTTATTTGTGGTGGGGTTTTTTTTTTCCTGTTGATTTGATTAAGTTCTTCATTATTTTGGATATTAACCCCTTATCAGACATACGGTTTGTAAATATTTTTCCCATTCTGTAGGTTGTCTTTTCACTTTGTTGATGGTTCTTTTTGCTGTACAGAAGCTTTTTAGTTTGACATAGTCACACTTGTTTATTTTTGATTCTGTTGCTTATGCTTTAGGTATCATATCCCCAAAGTCATTTTCAAGGCCCATGTCAAGGAACTTTATTCCTATGTTTTCTCTTAATAATTTTGTGGTTTCAGAACTTATATATTTAAGCCTTTAATTCATTTCAAGTTAATTTTTGTGAGTGGTGTAAGCTAAAGGTCCAGTTTCATTATTTTATGTGTGAATATCCAATTATTCCAGTACCATTTATCGAAGAGACTGTCTTTTCTCCAGTGAATATTCTTGTCTCCTTGTCAGATATTAGTTGACCGTATATGCTTAGGTTTATTTCTGGGCTCTCGATTCTGTTTCATTGGTCTATCTTGGCTGTTTTTATGCCAGTACCATACTGTTTTTATTACCATAGCTTTATAGTATATCTTGAAATCAAGAAGTATGATGCCTCACGCTTTGTTCTTCTTTCTTAGGATTGCTTTAGCTATTCAGAGTCTTTTCTGATTTCACATAAGTTTTAGGAGGGTTTTTTCTACTTCTGTAAAAAATGCCATTGGAATCTTGATAGGGATTTTATTGAATCTTTAGATGGCTTTCAGTAGTATTGAAATTTTAACAATATTAATTCTTCCAATCCATGAACACAGGATACTTTCCACTTTTTTCTGTCCCTTTCGATTTCTTCCATTGGTGTCTTATACTTTTCAGAGTAGTGATCTTTCACCTCTTTAGTTAAATTTATTCCTCAGTATTTTATTGTTTCTGAATGCTGTTGTAAATGGGATCAATTTCTTTTTTCTTTTTCAGAAAATTCATTGTTAGTGAATAGAAATGCTACGGAGTTTTCTATGTTAGTTTTGTATCCTACAACTTCACTGAGTTGATTAGCTCTAACAGTTTTTTGATTGAGTGTTTAAGATTTTCTGTATATATAATCATGTCATCTGCAAATAGAGACAATTTTACTTTTTCCTTTCCAATTCTTTTACCTTTTATTGCTTTTTCTTGCCTGATTGCTCTAGCTAGGACTTCTAGTACTATGTTGAACAGTAGGGGTAAGAGTGGGTACCCTTACCTTATTCCAGATCTTAGAGGAAGACCTTTCAAAGTTTCACTATTGAGTATGATGTTAGCTGATTCTCTAACCCTTCTAATACAATCTCTCTTGGTTCCTGTGGTATAGGGGGTGCTTCAGCCTCACCTCTGTGTTCTAGGATTCTCTCAGTGGTGTCATGTTCTTGAAGAGTTGTTAGTTCTTTTTGTGAGGGGGACAAAAGTCAAGGACACCTATGTCACCACCTATGATGATGTTATGCCCCACTACTGATGTCTTGAATGAGAGAGACCTGTCTTTTTTCTTTTTTCCTCTCCCTCTCAAAAGAGAGTAGCTAAGTCACAGACCTTGGTATTCCCTTGCCCCAGGGGAGAGTTTAGAAGTTTTTGTTTTGGATATTCCACTGTTCTATAGAGATAAAGAAGGCTGGGCTCCCTCACCTCCCCTGGGCTTCTAGGCTTTACCACCCTGCCCCCCTGCTCAACTAACCCCTCATGACCTGGGCCAGGGTCTAGCTAGAGTTACCCTCAGCTGGCTCTGATCTTTTCATATGTGTAATTAAAAATATTTCAGGGGCTTCCCTGGTGGTGTAGTGGTTGAGAGTCCGCCTGCCGATGCAGGGGACATGGGTTCGTGCCCCGGTCCGGGAAGATCCCACATGCAGCGGAGTGGCTGGGCCCGTGAGCCATGGCTGCTGAGCCTGCGCGTCCAGAGCCTGTGCTCCGCAACGGGAGAGGCCACAACAGTGAGAGGCCCATGTACCGCAAAAAAAAAAAAGAAGAATTTCAACATTTTTATGATTAAAAAGCGATACATTATTATTTTAGAAAATGTGGGAGATAGAGACCAGGAAGTATAAACAAGAAAGTAAAAGCCATCCCAAATCTTACTGCTCAGAAGTAACCACTGCTAATATTCTATGCATTTTAACATAATTGAGATCATAGTTTGTATACAACGTTTTTCACTGAACATTAAATCATAAGCACCTATTAAGCCTTTAAAAATGCTTCTTAAGTATTTTTTAAATAGCTGCTTTACATGAAAGAATATCCAGAGTTTATATAACATATCTCCTATTGTTGCATATTTAGGTTGTTTTAAGGTATTCCTGTGTATATATTCTGTCAAGAAGAATGGTTTTCCACCTAAAGTTTCTTCTACTCACTAGATTATAGTAGAAGGATAATCTCCTAAAATATAATTATCACGTTGAAGGATATGAATATTTTTAGGACTCCTGATACATAATATTTTCATAGAACTGTTGTGGTGCTGTATCCTATTTAACCTTTTGAGTCTCTTCTTCCCACACTTTGCAGATAACATGCAAGATATTCTGACACCATAGGAATGACTTTGGCCCTCTACTCTAAGCCTTTGGTGCCAAACAGCCGATCAATGAGGGCCTTTGGCATTGATTTAGACCTTGAGATAAGAATAAGAGGTGAAAGGTATAGTTGTGTGTTATAGAAGTTTATAATCCAACTGAGATAACAAATGAGGCATATGGAAAAATTAACAAATCATTTAAAACAGAATCTCTGTAATCTTTCTTTGTAAGCCACCTCTCACATTTGGAATCTGAGGTCTCTACAATATAGGGTCTCTATTATTAGTATGATCCCTGAGCTGAGCCTGGGCCTCCGACTACTCTGGGTTTCCAGGGCAGGAATTTATTATCCTTTCTTCTCAATGAATGGCATCTTGATACACTAACAGTTTCTAATCCCCACCATCTTCTCCTGGATAATCACAGTAATGATGATGATGCCTAATATTTACTGCGCATTTACCGTGTGCCAGGCATAGTTAAAATCTTTATGTCCATTATCTCATTTTATCAGGCCAAAACCCTGGTGAAGTGATACTATTATTTCTATTTTATGATGATAAAACTGGGACTTAGGGTGGTTAAGAGGTTTCCCCAAAGTTACACAATAGGGACAGATCTATTATAACATCCCAGGTCTGTCAGTCCAGGGCCCATTGTGCTGAACACAATGTCATACAGCCTCTCTTATTGGAAGGGCTGAGAGGCTGAGCTGTTACTGGGAAATGTTCCTAGCGAGACCCTCTAGCTAGAGCCCAGCTGCTCTCCACAAAGGCAGCTCCAGACAAACGATTTTCCTATTGCTTGTGGCCTCGGCCTCAGGAGCGGTTCTCGTTGGTGTCTCTCCATGGGGGTGTTACTGGTTGATGTTGCTCCCAGGGGACTCTCCTATCAGGGCAGTCTCATAGACTCTTTGATGTCTATTGGAGTCTGGCTTTCTGGGCCCTCAACTGCATATTTGAGTGTACTCTTAGCATCACCTCAGAGGAACATCTTACAGCACTGCACCCACAGCTCTGTATCAGTTCACAACCCTTGGGAGGAATGAAGGAAGCCACAAAGGCCCCTGTCCTCCAGGCCTGAGTGCCCAGACCCTTGGCTCATGGTGAGCACTTGTTTTTCCCCAGGATGCAGAATTTTCTACAGAATTGCAAAGTTTTAGAATATTAGAGACCCTATTGTTCTCTCCTTGCAGTATTAAAATTCAGTCCTCTTAGATTTGACAATAGCCCCAAATTCCTCTTCTGGTGCCCTCCCTGTGGGCTTGCAGCACTTATGGAAATCAAGCCTCAGGAATATTTTCCCAAGCTAGATAGGCAAACTCAACTCTTGCCTGGATCCCATGTAGGAGGTACTAGGTATAAGCTTTATAGGAACTCAAAGAAAATGCCCATAAAGGCTGCAGTGACCAGGGAAAATTATTTGTCAGAGGTGAAAGCAGAGGTGAGTTTTGAAAATGGCTAAGATTAAAACAGCTGAGCTGTTCTGGGAGGACGTTCTGAGTGGGAGGACTCCCATGCGAGATGTCAGGATAGAAGAAACTGTATTTACCAGAATGTGAGAAAGCGGGGCTGACAGCAGATCCCTGCTATGGGCACAGAAATTATTTAACCTTCTCTTTTGTTGCATACACCCCACAGCTGCTCTATGTAATGCACTATTTACAAGACCAATGCTGAGCATCTCCAGGTGTGTCAGCTCTTACATTAGCTGCTTTTCCTAGGCAGGTCTTGGTAGCCCCCTCTGAATGTTTCCTTTGCAGGAAGGCTAGCTAGCTGCATACTCAGTACTTTCTAGTTGTTACTGAGGCAGGTGTTTAGGTTTTTCCTTCTTGTGATTTTGTTGTTGTTAGTTGCAGATATCAGAAATTCAAAATAGCTCAAATATCAAGGGGAATGTATTGGTTTGTGTAACCAACTGAAAAGTTCAGCTTGGGTTTCAGGAGTGGCTTGATTAAGGAGCTCAAAGTTCCCTTGTTTTTATCTTGCAACTCTTCATCCCTCTGTGTGGTCTACTCAGAGTCTGGCCATGTTGATGGCCCTGGAAGCTTCAGCCATTCTTCCTTATGGGTCCAAAAAGAACTTTTTCTTCCAGTCAGTTAGAAAAAGTGTCGTGGGTCTGAGTCTCACTGGAATGAATTGTATCTGTGGCCCAACTCGAAACCACTTACTGGGGCAAAGGAGATAAAGTACTCCGATTCGTCAAGCCTTAGTCATAATCTCACCCTTGAAGGTAGAGTTGAAGTACATTCACCCCAACCATACATACTGAGACTAGACCAAGTGTGGTTCCCAAAAGGAAAATTGGGGTGATGTTAACATAAAGAAGAAAATATATGCTAGGTGGTAAAAACAAAAGACCATCCTCTACTCTAGTGAGTCTCTGAATCCCCAAATATTAGGCTGAAGAGTTTCACTGGCCCAAAGGATTAGGTGTTTTCTTTGGAGGGCACTTTGGTTCTGCCTGGATTACCTGGAAGGCCATATAGCCACGCTGCTCCTTGAGGGATATGCCTGCCTCACATGGCCATTGTAGACATCCTGGAACTCAGTGAGAATGTTGAAGAGTTGCTTTGATCTCAACTGAGAGGAAGTGATGAATACTCTGGATGTGCATTGGATCTTGTGAGAAGGAAAAGAGGATGAGTTTATAATCTGACTTGACTTTGTTGGAAGTGAACAAGCAAAGCTGCTTAACTCAACCTTTCAGAAGTATTTTTGTCAAAGGCAGGAGAGCACAGTGATTAAGAACATTGGCCTCTGAAGTCAGACTGCCTGTGTTTGAACCTAGTTTCTTAATCTCAGTAAGCCTCCATTTTCTGCCTCTACAAAGGGGTAGCCTGAGGGTTCAGAGAAATTATGCATGTAAAGTACTCAGCACAGTGCGTGGCACATACTCTAGTATGTATATGATACATGTGAACAAATGCTCTTTGCCCTAGCACATAATGTCACAACAGCTGACCCGCAAGAGAGTCTGTCTATCCAGAGACCAAAAAAGTGCAGGGCATATTTTCTCTTACTGGATATGAAGTCCTTTCTTTCATCTCCATTTTATTTCCTGAGGGGCAAGCAAGTTTGACTTGAATCTTTCTAGTGCTCTGTGCTCTGACAACTAATGGCTTCTGGGCATCACTGTCACACCCCGTTTTCCCTCCTACACCAGTGAGTCCCTGAGTCCTGCCTATTCTGTCTCCGAAATATTTCTTGAGTCTGACCTCCCTCTTCACTTCCTCTGCCCCTGCTCTAGCTCACATGCTCTTCTCTCCTGCCTGGTTAATTCAGGAATCTCTACCTTATTTTACTTTGTCTTGTCTCTTCCCATCTGGTCTCCTCCTTTCCTTTGCTATTTTCCCTTGCCTACAGAATAGTGTCCTGACTCCTTAGCAAGACATTATTTAAAATCCTTTTCGGTCTGATTCCAGCCTACCCTTCCATCTGCAAGAATCTCCCCCATAAAACATCTACTAGTTCCATAGCCACTGATGTTCATGGTTCCCTGAAAACTCCCATGCCCCAGCACCCGTCAAAGCTTTTGCCCATGCTGTTCTCGCTGCCTGTCTGCCTTTACCTCTTCTCTGCTTGGCTAACTTCTGCTTATCTTCCAAAGCTCAGCTCCTCTCCCCTGGGTCCCTAGCCTTGTACTTTCATAGCTAGATGTACCGGCAGCATTTAGCACACTATTTAACAATTGGCTGCATACCTGTCTCTACGCTCATATGCGCCAAAAATTCCTGGAAGAAAAGGAACATGACTTATGCATTTTTATGCACCCAGGGCCTAGAAAAGTGTTCTTTCCTACAATGAATATTGTCCTTAGGTTGTAAATCAGGAAGGATAAAACACACTACTATGCATTTCTCTTAATATAGCACCATTTTGTGTAGTACTTAGGACTTATTCTTTCTTCCTTTTTTTCAATATTTTTTATTACACAGTTATAAATATGGGAATTTATTCTTATTAAAAAGTATATTAATTTCCTCCTCTGAAGTAACCACTGGTTTAGCTTGATGGGCACCCTTCAGGATTTTTCAAAATTATTTATTTGTTTACTTTTAATAACAGCTTTATTGAGATAGAATCCACATACCATAAAATTCACTCTTTTAAAATGAACAATTCAGTGGCTCTTAGCATTTTCGCAGAGTTGTGCAACCATTACCATTATCTAATTTTAGAACATTTTAATCACCCTATTAGGAATCATTCCCCATTCCTCTCCCCCCACTTCCCCCCCCCACCAGCCCCTCCCAACCACTAATCTACTTTCTGTCTCTATGAGTTTGCCTACTCTGGATACTTCACATAAATGGAATCATGCAATAAACCTTTTGTGCCTGACTTCTATCATTTAGAATAATGTTCTCAAGATTCATTCATTTTGTAGTGTGTGTTAGTACTTCATTCTTTTTTATGACAGAATAATTTTCTATTTATGGATATACCATATTTTGTTTATCTGTTCATCATTTGGCGGACATTGGGTTGTTTCCACTTTTTGGCTTTTGTGAATAGTACTTTATGAACATTCCTGTATAAGTTTTTATGTTGACATATATTTTCAATTTTCTTGGGTATGTACCTAGGAGTGGATTGCTGGGTAATATGGTAACTCTATGTTTAACTTTTTGAGGAACTGCTAAACTGTTTTCCACAGCAGATGTCCCATTTCACATTCCCACCAGCAGTGTATGAGGATACCAACTTCTCTAAATCCTTGTCAACACTTGTTCTTGTCTTTTTTACCATAGCCATTGTAGTGAGTGTGATGTGATGTCTCATTGTGATTTTGACTTTTATGTCCATAATGACTAATGATCTTGATCATCTTTCATGTACTTATTGCCATTTTTGTTTCTTCTTTGGAGAAATGTCTATTGAAATCCTTTGTCTAAAATTTTTAAATTGGTAATTTATCCTTTTATTGAGTTATAAGCATTCTTTATATATATTCGATATAAATACCTTATTAGATATATTATTTATTAATATTTTCTTCACAACCTTCTTATATACATGTAAATAAATGTGTGTTTATTTTTGTGCATATGTTTGTATATGTAAAGATTTAAATAGGTTTCTCTTTTTTGTACATGTGGGGTTATATCGTTTGTATTGTTGTGTAGATATCTTCCTGGGTCATTGTACATATCAATCTACTTCATTATTTTCAATTTTTGCATAGATGTACATGTAGCCATTCTCCTGATGATGGGCATTTTCGTGAGTCTTGATATTTTTATCGTTAAAAACAGTGCTATAGTCAGCATCTTTGTAAAGGTCCTTTTCTGCACAGGTGCAAGTATCTCTCTAGGATACATTGAAGAGGGGTCACTGAGTTTACAGGAATCTGCATTTTTAATTTTAATACATACTATCAAAATGTCTGTTAGAGAGACTGTACAAATATGCTCTCACAGTAACATTGCATGACAATATTGTTTGTTTACATACTGGCCAAGATTGAAATTTAAGCATTTTTGCCTAGTTGATGAGCAAAAATGGTACCTAACTGTTGTTTTAATTTACTTGAAATAGTTTCAATATCCTGATTTTCATAATTCCATTATTTGATGTTCAGAATAGAACCCGTCTTTCATCTAATTCTGTAGATCTTCCCTTCACGTGGGAGCCCCTACGTGACACGGAAAGGAAATAATAGATGGGCTGGAAGAGTCTGGATTTATACTTTAGCTGTTATGCATGGTGAGGCCAGCTTGAGAAAAACATGGTTCTTAAAAGACTTTCCATTGTTTGGGTCTGACCAGACTTTTAACCACAATCCAGAGGCTTTTATCTTCACCAAGATGTGGCATTTTATTTTAATAAAGCTATCGACAGTTCTCCCATTTCTAGTGACTTTTCAAAAAGTGTCTTTTGTCAGCAGAGAGCTTTTATTAGTTAATGTAACCCTGCTGTACTCCATGTTAGCAGAGAGAGAAAAGAAGTGTCCTTGGGTACTGAATATGGAAAGTGTGCAAAAACTCTCAAGGGCAAAGAGGTTTTTCAGCCTTTTGAAGCTACATTTGTCACTTCGTGTTGTATCTTAACTAAGAATAATAAAGTTCTCCAGAGCTAGTGTCCAGAAGGTAAAGCTTTACAAGATTATGCCTCCAATCTGACAGTTGTATAAAAAGAAATGACAGAGGATTAATATGGAGAGACCAGGTAGAAGCGTGGCGTTAGCTGTGAGCATAATAACTTGGATAGGTTCAAGTGTGAATGTCTGTGGTCTGATCCCCTGGAAACAGGGAGTTAGGCAAGAAAATCTAGGAGTGAGAGTAATAGGTTTGGCTATGAAATAGGGTAGCTAGCTGGTGAGGGCTTACTTTGAACCATTACTGATAAGTGAGCAGCACCAGTAGACTGGAGGATCATGAGGCAGACATACAGACTGTGGGCTCTGGGCACAAGTCAGGTGGAGCGTCAATGGTGTGGTTCCAATAATCAGTCCTTTGATGTAAGCCTTCAGTCAGTAGTGGGGGAGACTGGGGTTAGGGGCTTAGACAGGTGTCAGGACACTAGAAAACAGATTGGAATTCTGGGACAGGTCCACTGCAGTGTGGGAACTGATGTACTGTCAGGACAGAGCTGTCTGACCTCAGCCAACATGGTAGGAATGGAGAAAGTTGCATCTCCAACAGAGTCTGTACAATACTTCAACTGAATGACTTAATTTCTAAAGCCATGAACAGTTAAGGTAGGACAGCTAATGCCTCTTCTGCTCTGTTAGGGACTGACTCACAAACTGAGGAGAGCACCTAATGGATACCTGTGGACTTGATGCTCAGAGCAGAGAGTCACCAGAGAAGGCAGGAAGGATATTCTGATAACACTGGCCCTGAGTCCCCTAATGTTACTACAGATTTTCTCTCATCTTTGCTGGGAACCGGTAGGTAGTGGTGCTTGATGTCTATTAGACCCCAGTTCAATTCTGAAGTCCATAATTCAGTGAGGATAGATATAAAAAAGGGTTCTTTTTTCATCAGAAGGGTAATTACCTAGTTATCAGTGTGTTAGAAGGCTGAGAGCTTATGGATTTTTCATAAAATCATAAGTTCATAATGGGCTGGGTGAAGTCATTTCGTTCTGTCTTCAAGGAGGGCTGAATTTAATTCACCCGTGATGGATGGGATGCCGTTTCACAAGAATCTCTAAAGAGAAAGGGTTGACAACCATTAGTATTTTAACAATTTTTCAATTGCGACATTCCTTCTGTCTTAGTGAATATGTTGGCATAGAATGGAAGCCCATAATATTTTGTGTCCTCTTTGGGTAGAGAGAACAGTATTATAAGTGTCTTTCATTTTCATTAATTCAAAGAACACTTATTGACTACCTACCATGTGCTAGATGTGGGTGATATGGTAGTGAAACAGTAGGAAAGACAGATTTGATTCTTGTTGGCATTTAGCTAGGAGACATGATGGGTAATAACCAATAACCAAATAAATATGTGATTACAAACTGTAGTAAGGGCTATGAAGGAAACAAGGTACTGCTGTAGAGAAGAGCAGGAGGAAACTTTACGCCTAGTTTAGATGGGTGATTAGCAAAGGCCTCTTTTTATAAGTGACATTTACTGCAAGCCCTGCGGTATAAAAGGGACAAGCTTTTTAGAATGCAGAGAAGAACGTACTTGACAGAGGGAGCACCATGTGCAGAGGTTCCAAGGAGAAAGAGTGTTGTGTTTGAGGAATTTGAGGTTAGTTTGGCTAGAGCAGAGGGAGAAGATGGCATGCAATGAGGTTAGAGAAGGAAATAAAGGGCCAAATAATGTCTGAACTTGTGGACAATGATGAAGGTTTTGATTTTATTCTAAATGGAATGTTTCTAAAAGATCACCCTGGGTGCTCTGTGGCAAACAAATTAGCAGTGAGAATATCAGAACAGAGAGACCGGTTAGGAGACCATCCAGGAGCGAAATGTTGGTACTTTGGACTGTATTGGTGGCAGTAAAAATGGATAGAGACATTTTTGAGATGTACTTAAGGAGTCTCACTGATGGGTCAGATGTAGCGTAAGGTAAAGGAGATACAGATTCTAGGCTGACATCTTGGTTTCTAGGTAGAAGAACTGGAAAGAGTAGTACAGTAGATGGAGAACAATTAGGGAGGAGCAGGTTTATAATGGGAAGGATGGGAATTGAAAGTTTGCATTCGTACATGTTAAATTTGAGACGCCTGTGAAACACACAAGTGGAATTGTTGATTCAAAGTCTGGAGTTAAGAGAAGTTGTCAGTGGAGAAATACATTTGGGTGACACTAATCTGTCCATGGTAATAAAAGCTATGGGGAAGGATGAGATTGTGAAGGGAAAGAGGAAAGAGAAGGAAAGGGTCCCCAGGTGTGAACCCTGAGAAACTCTAACATCCCCCACGACCTTGGGAAACAAGGAGTTGAGTAGAGAGAGCATCAGACTGAAAAGCGTGTGGGTTCTGATCCCATTTCTGTTTTAAACTTGATGACCTTGAACAAGTCACTGCCTCTCTCTTGACTGTCAGTATCTATTTCTTTAAAATGAAGAGTGTGAGCCCTCAATTCTTTTCAATTGCCAATATTCTGTGATTCAGCTCTCATTCAGTGTTAGGCTCATTTCCCAATTATTTTGGCCATTACCTGTTACTTCCTTTACTTACCTAGGTTTAGCATATCCAGAATACCCTTTTCTAATTTACTCTTCTAATTTTGGGTGCATTAAGTTACTCTAAATCTTTGCCATCCCCTGCTAACTTGTGCCTCTTTGGGCAGTTGGAGTTGTTACGTTCCAGTTCAGTTTGGGGGTGGGGAAGTCTGTAGCCCTGTGGAGACTGATATTGATAGGCTTCCTTTTTCATTGAAAATTAGTCCCTTTATTTTTACTATTCCTCTTCAACTCAATTTTCTGGTCTCTTTTAAATCAGCTTTAGAGATTTGAGAAATGAAAGGGGTTACTGTTTGTGTTTTGTCCATATCATAAAGCAAACCAAATTGACTGCCATTGCTCAGTACCCAATAGGACTTATAACCCAGGTGAAAATTTGGGTTGAAAGATGTATTCCCAACTGCAATGTAGTGGATATGTTTGTAGCAAATGAAGTTTCAGAACATTGCTTAAGGATCTCAGGGTAGTATCTGTCCTAGATATTTTTTTCTTAACAAATTAACACTCACACTACTCATGTTGGAATGATTTTTCTTAACAAAGTGCCTTTGTTGCCCAGTCATGATGCTTTATTGCTGATTTTTCTTGTGAGATGATTCTCCCTGTTGCTTTTGCTTTTGTCTCACAATGTACCATCTGAATCTGCTGAGAGTGTTGGAAAGAAAAAAAAAGAGTTCAAGCTGAAACACAAAGGTTATTGGTTAGTGAAAAATGATAGATAAAATAGCAATTAGAAGTCTCATTAACAGACATTCTTTTTTACTAAAAAAAATACTCTGAAACTGGCATTGGGTCATCTCAGGAAAGAAGGAATACAGTTACTATAGTGATGACAATCTTCCTGACATAGGTAAGGCCTTGTCAGCAATTTATTTCTTCTATGTGTCACTCTTTCCACGATTTGAGGCTCTAGTCATGGCTGATATGGTTGTTATAATGGGAGAGAAGGGGTTAGATTAAATGAAAACAATCATTCCCAGTTATGTCTTGGGTGATTCAACTTAGTTAACAGTAGTGTTAAATGTGTAATGCAGAAAGTGGTGAGAAGGTGTGAGCCAGTAACATGATTGTGCTTGGATGAAATGGAACATTATCAATCTAATTGCATTCTTCCTCATGCTCCTAGAGTTCTACATGTAAACCCTTTCAAATTCTCTAAAATAGACCCAGCTGAGGTCAGCCTTAATATCTGTGTTTATATGAGGCAAACATTTCCAAACTGTTATATGATTTTGGCTGTATAATTTGTCCTTCCCTTTCCCCACTGTAATGAGTTGAATGTAGCCCCCCCATCAAAGATATATCCAAGTCCTAACCCCTAGTACCGGTGAATGTGACCCTATTTGGAGAAAGAATCTTTGCAGATGCAATTAAATGAAAGGTTTCTAGATGAAATCATCCTGGATTAACTGGGTGGCCCCTAAATCCAATGACAAATGTCCTTTTAAGAAGAAAAGATATAAACACACAGGTATAATAAGGTCATATGAAGACAGAGGCAGAGATTTGAGTGATTTGTCTGTAAGCCAAGGTACACCAAGGAAGACAGAGCAGAGATTGGAGTGATTTGTCTATAAGCCAAGGAATGCCAAGGAACATCAGAAACTAGGAGAGAGTTACGGAATTGAATCTCCCTCTGGGCCTCCAAAAGCTTGCTGACACCTTGATTTTAGATTCTTGGTCTCTAGAATTGTGAGATAATACTTTTCTATGTTTTAAGCCACCTAGTTTGTGATAATCTGCTACAACAGCCCTAGGAAACTAATATACCGCTTTCTATTAATCATTCTGTAGCAGCATGCTGGAATAGAAGGGCATTGGACTTACAGTTAGGAAACATAGGTTCTGAGCTTAGTGCCGTTACTAGTAGCTGTGTGACCTTGGGTGTGTCACAATCTCTCTCTGCGTCTCTGTTGCTTCATCTGTAAAATGAAGATTTGGACTTCCCTTTCAAGTCCTTCTAAGTCTAGCCTTATTCTCCCACTATTAAAATATTAGGAAACTGTATAAAACATAAAATAATGCTTTTTGGTTATTGGACAACAGGCAGTGTAGGAATGTGTTCACTGAGAGAAGCAAAAAAAGAAAAGACCCCTACGACTACTCTAGCTTTTGGCTTGCAGGCACTTTCTGCACTGTGCCTCAGAGAGGGTGAAAAGCAAAGCCCGGCAGTATTGCTGAACTGATGAGAAAAATGTTGGAATTTGTGGATGACAAGGGCACTGAAATTTGTGATGAAGAGCGTCAGGGGGGAACAAATTATGTAGAAAAATTGCTCCAGAAATCTGCAGAGCATTCACCTGAATCTTTGCTCAGTACTAAGATATAAATGCATATGGTGAAACTACATAATGTCAGGCAATGGAGTGACTTGGTAGTCGTGAACTATGTGGCTTCCACATATCACATAGCCTGGGGACTATTTCAGTTCCAACCAGTCATATTGGAGAGACTTCATTGAACACCTGGCATGTCATTAGAGACCCCAGAAGGGTTATGTCTTAGTAGTAGGACTAAACTAGCTTTAAAGTAAAGGCTGCTCTTGACCTACCTTAACAGAGCAGAAAAATAAGCGTTGAAAAGATCAGGCTCATTTACCAGTAATGTTAACTGCCTTTCAGAACAGACTTCAACACTCCTTAAAGGAAGACAACAAAATCCAGATACTCAGTAATATACTTTCATAATGTCTTTGATCTAATTAAAAATTACTGGATATTCTAAGTAGCAGGAAAATGTGACTTATAGCCAGGAGACAAATCAGTTAGTTGAAACAAACCTAGGAGTGATAGAAACAATGGAATTATAACAGATAAGGATTTTAAAACAGCTCTGATAAATATGCACAGAGATTTAAATGAAAATATGAATGTAATGAAGAGATAAATGGAAAATGTAAAAAGAACCAATAGAACTTCTAAAACAGAAACAATAGCAGAAATGAAATGTTAACTGAATGAGTATAACAGCAGATGAGGACCCCCCAACCCTTCCTACCCACCAGAAAAAGAGACCATAGAACTTGAAGACACAGCAGTAGAAACTATTTAAACTGAAGCACAGAGAGGAAAAAAAGTTCTAAAAATAGTGCGAGAGTCTCAGTGAACTCATGGGATCATAAATGGTCTAACATATGTAATTGGAGTTCCAGAAAGAAAGGATGGGACAGGGACATAAAAAGATAATGGCTGAAAAATCTCCAAATTTGAAGAAATCTCTAAGTCCCTTGATCCAAGAAGCTCGATGGGCCTCAAGCAGAACAAACACAAAACTATGCCAAGGCATATCATAATGAAAGTATGGAAAATCAGTGATTTTAAAAGTCTTAAAAACCGCTAAAGAAAAAAGACACCTTACACACAGAGGAAGAAAATAAGAAAAATGTCTTATTAGAAACAATGCAATCCAGAAGAAAATGGCATCTTGCCTACGCTGGGCAGAAAACAACCATCAACTTAGAATTCTATATCCAGTAAATATATCCTTCAGAAATGAATGTGAAATAAAGAAATTTCCAGACAACAGAAAAAGCTGAAAGAATTAATTGCCAGCGTATTGCACTTCAGTAAATGCTAAAGGGAGTTTCAGGATGAAGGAAGATAACGCCAGACGGAAACTTGGACCTACAAAAAGAGTGAAAGGTTCAGGATGTGGTAAATGTGTGAGAAAATACAAAAGACTCTTTTCTCATGTATATATTTCTTTGAAAAATAATTATAGTAAAAATAATATATTATGTAGTTTATAACACAGGAGTAAAATATGATAATAGCACAATGGATAGGAGGGGGAAATGGAGGTATTCGGTTGTGAGAGTCATACATTATATGTGAAGTGGTTTAATTTCATTTGAAGGTAAACTATGATAAAATGAATATACATCCTGCATTCCCCATCCTAACTAATCTCCTTACTTCCGTCCTCAATTTTGCAGCTAAGTAAGATCATATCACATCTCTGCTCGAAACTCTCCACAGACTTCCCACATCAGAGCAAAGGCTAAAGGTTTATAAATTTATACTTAATCTTGTCTAACATGACTTCTCCGACCCCATCTCTAACCTCTGCCCCTGTCACTCACTCCATTTCAGCCGCACTAGCCTCCTTGCTGCTCTTTGAACCTGACTGGCAAGGTCTCTTCTTGGGGTCTTTGCACTTTCTCTTTATTTGGCTCTCACCCTGCTCATCCCAAATAGCTGGCTTACTCTCTTCTCTCCTTCAAATCTTTTTTCAGACTTACTTTCTCACTAGTGTCTTCCTTGAACACCGATTTAAAATTGCAAACCTACCATTTGTTCCCCTGGCTCTCCCCATACCACTTCCTTTCCTTACAGTACTTATAATACTTCTGTTTTCTTTGTAGTACTTTTCCTTGGCTTAATTTTCCTTGTAGTACTTTTTATTTTCTAAGGTATCATACACTTTACTCATTTGTTTTATTTATTGTCAATCTCTCTCCCCAGAGTCCATTACAATATAACCTTTACACGAGCAGGTTTTCTTTTGTTTCTTTTGTTTTGTGCACTGGTGTATCCACAGGGCCTAGAATAGTGCCTGATATATAGTAGGTGTTCAATAAATATTTGATTAAATGACAGGATCTGCAACCAAAAGCTTGGGCACTCCTGGAAAAGCACTAAGACTCCTTTTCTTTGCCATCGCTGCCCCAGTGTGTTGGGCCCTGTACACCAGCATATAGAGTATGGCACTGTCCCCGCCTTCTTCAAGCAGCTTCCCCATCATCTCCTGTCCTTGTTTGCCTCAAAGCTTCAAGGGATTGGAAAGATGTTCCTTATCACAAAAAGAGAGACTTGAGAGCCCTGCTCTAGGCATTTTTGTTTGCCCTGACAGATATGACAACCTGCTTTTTGTTTGTTCGATGTGTGGTAAAGGATATGTTAACTAACTTTATTGTGGTAAAACATTTTGCAATATATACATGTGTAAAATCGTCATACTGTATACCTTAAACTTGCCCAATGTTATATGACAACCTGTTTTTATCTTTAAAGCATTTGAGGGTCTGGAAAGTAGTCACTCTGAGAAGGCCCGGTTTTCTCTATTTCAAAGGGAACTTGTGGTCTTTTTTGGATTTTGATTTTTGATTTCTATCTTTTGGAAAAGTCAGCGCCCACAGCTCTGTTGCACTTGAAGCTTGGAATCTTTTATCCCTGAAGGTAGGAGGATAAAAAGGAGCTCACCATGGTCTACTAAGGAGACTTTCTTATGCTTAAAGCAGCTCTGGATGTAAGCAAAGGCAAAATGACCGCAAGACTCTTGCTTTTTCCTGGACCAGCGTTGAGGAAAAGATAGAGCCTAGTTTGCCCTACACTAATTTATTTTGCAGACACAGCATTTGGAGGGGCAAGACAGTCTTCAGAGAGAATCTGTTTCGCAGTCTGCCTCTTTGCCCCATGACTTGTGCTTTGGTGGGAGAGCCCAGAGCACTCTGATCACAGCCTCAGTCTAGCAGCCAAGTTCCTTGATGTCTAGGGCGCTGAAAGGAAAGGGCAGCCCAAGACTAATGGGCAGATGTTGAAGGGTCTAAGGTACAGTTTGTGACTAAAGCCTACTTCACTGGAAATGATTAAATATCTTTTAGGTAATGGTTTTGAACCATATCTGAAGGTTAAGAGATTAGGTGGCTATTTCTTCTTTTAAACAGATTTTATCTTTACATGTGTCCAGAAAATGAATAGTGGTAGTTTCCATTAGTAAATTTAATTTTCTTTTGAGTTGATTATCCAAATAGCAATGCTTCTCCATTTCCCTAACATATTACGTGTAGCTAACCCACTTGATTCATTTCCTTAGTGGTAATGAGTAAAACTTAATGGGGTCAGGACTTCTGAGTGTCTGCTGATGACTAGAGGTGTTAGCTGTTTTGCCAACAGGTGACAAACTAAATTATATTCTCGCTTTCTCCTTCTTGACTCTTTCCCCAGCTATCCTGGAAGGATAACCATTTGTGAAATAGAAATTCAAAAACAGAGTAAGACAAAATCTGTGTTGGTCTGTGTTTATAAGAGGGAGGAAGGGCTTCAACTAGAAGGTAAAGGGTGCAATCAGGTTGGTGACTGGGGTGAAGGTATCGCATGTTCCCTTTGTTTTAACTAGGGTCTTGTTTTAAGATCAGAGATGCATTTATCCTGAGAGATTAATTGGCCAAACAATTTATAAAAGGTCACAGATGATTTCAATATGCCTCTCATGCTCTAATTTTACTTTTTACTCAGTAATCTCTTGGGTGCAACCAATAGACATCCAACTTTGATTAACTTGAAAAATAACAGGGAATTTATTACTCTTATGACTTTGAAGTTAAGGGTTAAAATGGCTTCAGGCACAGGTGGATCCAGGGCCCCAAGTGATGTTCTCAAGACTTTTATCTCCCTCACTTCTGTTTTTCTTGGTGGATCTCATATTTTTCTGCAGAATATAGGCTTTTTCCATGTAGCAGGAAAGATGGTACTAGCAGTATTTGATTCACATCCTTCTGGATCAGTGACTCAAAACTCAAGCTCTTCCTGTATCAGCTGTAAATCTAAAATTTCTTAGGGGGAGAAATTTGACTGACTCAGTTTCATCACATGTCTAGTTCTGAGGCCAGGTGGCAGAGTATTTTGATTCTTAGTTATTATAGTCACACATTTAAATTTGGAGAGACATTGTTTTGTTAAGTTTGGGTAGTTTAGTTTGATTTTACACTTAATTTTTATTTTGTTCTTTTGCTTATATTTTGATTTCTTGTGCATAAAATATCACTTTAAAAAAACATTTTTTGTCTGAATTACATGGTTATGTAAATAAGTGCTGACCCCAATACCAAGGTTTAATAATTTTATCTCATTATTATGATTTGCATAATACTACAGTGGCATGTCTTTTGAGAAAAGATTCATTCATTGAATGCAGACAGGTAGGTATGAATCAATGAGTGAAAGACATAGGACATGTCTGAACTCCCATCTTTTGGAATCCTTTATTTACTTAATGTGCAATCTGGACAAGTTCTTTAAACTTGCTGAAGCTTGTTTTTCTCACCTGTGAGTAGGGTTGTTTTGAGGACTTATTGAGGTCATGCATGTAAAGTAGTAAGCTCAGTGATTCAGGTCCATAGTACGTATTCAAGAAATTGTTAACCACTGTTGTTTTGGTTATTGTTATTATTATTGTTATGGTTAAAAAATGAAAGTCAACTAAATTTTGTTTTGATTGTGGATAAGCATACGATACCGCCTAGGGAGTACGTTGGTGTAACGATATTTGACCTGGGAATTTCTGATACAACAGGATTGAGCCTTAGTCTTCTATTTGTGTAATTAAATCACTGGTCTCTCTCAGTGCTGCAGGCTTCACACAGGTGGAAACAAAACATTAGGACCACTAGTAGGTCATTATGATCTTTCAGATCTCCATGAGTAGGTATAACTCGCTTATGGCTTTGATTTCAAAGGTTGATTTGGGTTGTTCAATTCTAATAATAATAGTCAAATATTTCCACTTGGAGGGCAAATGGTGTGAAAGAGCAAACATATTGGTGTACCTTTAAGTAGATGAAAGTGTACATATAATTTGACAAAAGTCACTTCATGATGAGAGTTGTAAGGTGATACTGGGCTAGAAGCAAGCATTTGAACACATAATAGACGTGGAATTTATTATGCCAGTATCTTAATCTTTCTGTGGATAAAGACTGAATGTTAGCTGATATCCATAGAAGAAAAGAAACAATTACTAAAACAGAACTCTTTCCACCCAAATCTGTTCCTCTTGTAGTCTTAACCATCTGTGTAATTGGCTCAAGCCAGAAACATGATCCCTCTGTCTTCCCTTCATCTCACCCAGTCCAGAGGCTAAGATCTAAGATCTGTCTTCAAATATATATTCTGATCAGACAACTTCTGTATTTTTCTTTTATTATCCTAATCCAGACCTGGCCACCTCCAGCCTAAATTATTTTGATAGCTCCTAAGTGATACCTCCTACTTCCACTTTTGTCTTCATGCTGTCCCTTCTTTGCATAGCCACCTGCAGGTTCTTTAAAATCTTCTAGTGCCTCTCCATTATTCTTAGAATAGAAGCCACATTTCCTCTCTTGGCTCACCTACTCTCTGACCTCATCTCCTACCACTCTCCTCCCTACTAAATGAGCTCCAGGCGCAGTCACCCTATTTCTATACTTCTAGTACACCAAACTCAAGCTTGTTTTTGCCAAACTGCTTTGATACTTGCTGTATCTTGTGTCTGAAATTCTCTCTGTTTGGGTTATTCCCAAAGCACCCTCCTTCTTGTCATTAGGTCTCAGCTTGGAGAAGCTTTCCTCGACAATTCTTGACTATGGAAGCAAAACCAGCACCCCCTCTCCTAATCATTTTCTGGAACATCCTTCATAACTTTGAGCACTTACCATGCTGTGCAATTATTTTGGTCATTTATTTATCATTTGTTCTCTTTTTAAAGACACCAGAGCAGTGATCTTGTATTTCTGTTTTATTCGCTACTGTAACCACAGCACCTAGAAGGCGTCTGGGATATTTATTGAAGGTGCTCAATAAATATCAGTTGAATATTTCCAGGCATCTAACAAGGCAGAAATCATCACTACCTTCATGAAACATATGCTTCTTTAGTCAGTTACACTCACACGTGTGTGTGTGTGTGTGTGTGTGTGTGTGTGTGTGTGTGTGTGTGGCTGCATTGGGTCTTTGTTGCTGCGCGCAGGCTTTCTCATTGTGCAGCAAGCGGGGGCTACTCTTCATGGCGGTGTGCAGGCTTTTCATCGTGGTGGCTTCTCTTGCTGCGAAGCATGGGCTCTAGGCTCGTAGGCTCAGTAGTTGTGGCTCACAGGCTCTAGAGCGCAGGCTCAGTAGTCACGGCGCACAGGCTTAGTTGCTCTGCAGCATGTGGGATCTTCCCGGACCAGGGCTCGAACCCGTGTCCCCTGCATTGGCAGGTGGATTCTTAACCACTGTGCCACCAGGGAAGCCCTCACACATTATTTTTTAAAAAGCATCATGACTTTTTAAAAGTAATCAGTTTTGAGAATATATGAAAGTAACTTAGTATTCCTGGTACTTGAATTAAATTCACGTTCCTATTTTCACTGATTGATCTTCCTTCCTGCTGATTTTAGTGATTGTTCTGCCGATAGGCTAAGCAATGTGTTAGAACAATATAAAGGCTGTCATATTTTATTGATGTTGGATATGTGGATGATACTTAATAGAAAATGAAAAGCTTTATAGGTTTTCCACTTTTCAAAATTTGCTTTTAGTAAGTCAGAGATCAGAAAGATTTTAAGTAAATCTATTCAACTAAAAATATGAAAACTGAAAAGCGAGCCAATATGTAGTTTTCTTCCTGGCTTTGAAATGGTCTTTCATTATTCGCAAATAATCTTTCTGAACATTTGGATGTACTTCATGAAAATAGGTTTTGAAATAGTTCTCAAATATTCAGTTTGGGGGTCTTTCAGAAGTGAACAACAATTTTGGTCTCATCATTAATGTGTGCTCATTACAATTTAAAATGTATTTTTTGATGTGGTTTTAATTCTTGATAGTTCAATCTGAGGTACTTTTCACGTTTAATAGTCTTATCTTGCCACAATTTGGTAGCAAAGTTAGAGCGATCATTTTTATAACTCATTGTTGCTTTAATTTTTATTTTAAATTGCACAGGGATTTTTGTTAAGATTTGTTTAAAACATTGCCTGATTCTTTTGGGGGCATTTTGGTCAAGTCATTGAAATAAAATAATAAAAAATAAAATACAATATTGAATGCATACTAGATGCCAAGAGCATTAATTCAAGTTCTCACATGCTAGCACTTTAAGGTAAATATTTTTACTTATTAGCCTCATTCTTCAAAGTAGAAAACAAATTCTCAGGCAGGTGAAATAACTTGCTCAAAAGTATGTAACAATATGGCAGAGTCAGCATTTAATGCAAGATCTAGGCAGTTCTGAAAGTTTTTGATGATCCCACAATACTAATGTCCCTTCTTTAGGGCTAGTATCATCTTACATGTTCTTCATGACCATTTGAAATACTGGTGATGAAAACTAGAGAACACAGAAAGGGAATCCAGTGCAAGACCATTAAGCTCAAAGATAAATTAATTGGAAAATTCCTAACTTGGGATACTTATTTCTAATTTGACATACATGTGCAGCCATGGAATTTCATAGCAGAAGGTACCTTAGAGATGATTTACCACTTCTAATCCAACTTCATTTTGCAGATAATAAGGTTGAGGCACTGATACCTTAGGTTCCCACTATGACAAAGAGGTGACTGGATTAGAACCATGCTTTCTGTGTCTAAAAAGAAGATCTTTCAGCTACTGGAAGACCACATTTTTCTGTCATACCAATACTCTTGAACTACTCTTTTCTGCCTACCATACCACTTTATGATAGTCAGGCATATAGCTAGATTCTTTGCAACACTATCTCATTTAATTTCCATAACAGATTGTTGGGATAGATATTATAATTCCCATTTTACTGTGGTGAGCCCTGGAACTGCTAAATAACTTGAATGGCAAAATAGCTTGCCCTGTCAATAGCTGAATTGGGAGTCCAGCCTAGGTCTATTTGACATCAAGCTGTAGTGGTCTCTAGGAGCAGTTTAGAGGTAGCAGTCTGATTGGAAATGGGAAGTGGGGGAGGGAACTTGAAGGTGCATGATTGATTTAAACCCTTGATTTAGCACTGCCAATGGCTCCTTATGCTGACACCAGATACCCAGGATTCTATCCTGTGCCTGATTTCAAGATCCTGTTCTTTTGATTGTTGCTGATTATAACTATCGTGAACGTATTTTAGGCTATTTGCGGAAAGATGAGTAAATTAATTTTGAATCTGTAAGTGATCAAATGTGTTATCAAGAAGGGAGCTGAAGAGGAAGCTCTACTACCCCTCTAAAAAGTAACCCACTTGACTGATACGTGGGAGTATTTTCATTCCTGTCTTTTATTAATTTCCCTTTTTTTTTCTTGAAGTTGTGTTCTCAAATCTTAATCCTCTTAACAATAACTTTATGTGCCTGTCACGTTCTTTACCCATGGCTTCCTTGTATCCTCCATCCACCAATCAATGGGCTTTGGGTGCTTCCAGGACTCTGCTTCTTTGGATCTTAGCCTGACCTGCTCTCTCTGTTATGTACAATGCTTCAAATCTCTGATTTTTTTTTTTGTGCCTCATCCTACCATATAAAAATGGCTGTTTAGAACAAACCATTTTAACCTCCTCAAACTGTAATGTTAGCACATACTGAAAAAGGAGTCCATAGTAGAACAAATGTAAAATCACTGTGGCTTCAGTTGATCAGAATCAATAAAGTAATGAACTTATAACAAGTGCCAGTGTTAAGAACTTTGGTGATTTGATGAGCTTTGAATGTTCATTGCACTTAATCTATTTTCTGAACTTATAACAAGTGCCAGTGTTAAGAATTTTGGTGACTTGATAGGTAGATAGATAGATAGAGAGTTGAGTTAGTTTTCATTTAGTTAGTTCTGTTTCTACTGAAACTGACTTAACATTTTGAATGGCACTAACAGAGTCCTCTACATTTGGACTTTTCTCAAGGATAGACATAAGATGCATATTTGTACTCCATGTAGGAATGCTACCTTTAGAATTGGTGTTCAAGGACAGCTAATTGAGAAACTGAGTTACAAGTTCTGCTGGTTCTTTTGGAAGTAAAGATTCCATTGATAAGAATGAGGATGATAATGGTGATGATGAAGATGGAGATGATAATGGTGGTGAAGATAATCATACTGGCACTGTGCCTGGGTACTCTCAATTTCTTATATAATTCTTATAACAAATCAATGCAATAAGTTCTTTTATTACCCTTATTATAAGATGAGGAAACCAAGACAGTTCAAGTTTACATTACTGTTCACTCTTGGTATAGTGCATTCTATTGGTTTTAACAAATGCATAATGATATGTATCATTGTGGTATCACGCAGAGTATTTTCACTGCCATCAAAATGTCCTGTGTTCCGTCTATTCACCCCTCCTCCAACATCAACCTCTGGCAACCACTGATCTTTTTACTATCTCTATAGTTTTTACTTTTTCTAGAATGTCATGTAGTTGGAATCATATAGTATGTAGCCTTTTCAGATTGGCTTTTTTCACTTAGTAGTATGCACTTTTGTTCTTCCATGTCTTTTCATGACCTGATAGCCCAATTCTTTTTCAGGGCTGTATAATATTCCACTGTCTCTGTGTACCACAGTTTCCTTAGCCATTCATCTATTGAAAGACATCTTTATTGCTTGCAAGTTTTGGCAATGATGAATAAAACTGCTATAACCATCCATGTGCAGGGTTTTGTGTGGATATGAGTTTTCAACTCCTTTGGGTAAATACCAAGGTATGTGATTGCTGGATTGTATGGTAAGAGTATGTTTAGTTTTCTAAGAAACTGCCATACTGTCTTCCAAAGTGGCTGTACCAGTTTGCATTTCCACCAGCAGTGAATGAGAATTTCTGTTGTTCCACACCTTTGGCAGCATTCGATGTTGTCAGTGTTCTGGATTTTGGCCATACTAATAGGTGCGTGGTCGTATCTCAATGTTGTCTTAATTTGCCTTTCCCTGATTGCAAATGATGTGGAACATCTTTTCATATGCTTAGTAACCATCTGTATATCTTATCTGGTGAAGTATCTATGAAGGTCTTTGGCCCATTTTTTAATTGGGTTGTTTATTATCTTGTTGCTGAGTTTTAATAGTTCCTTGTGTATTTTGGATACAGTCCTTTATTAGATGTGTATTTTGCAAATATTTTTTCCAAGTCTGTGGCTTCTCATTCTCTTGACAGTGTCTTTTGTAGAGAAGAAGTTTTAAACTTTAATGAAGTCCAGCTTATCAATTATTTCTTTCATGGATTGGGGCTTTGGTGTTGTATGTAAAAAGCCATGAATTCCAAGGAATTCATCTAGAATTCCTTTATATTGTAGTTGTCCACTTTATATTTAGGTTTGTGATCCATTTTCAGTTAATTTTTGTGAAGGATGTAAAGTCTGTGTGCATTTCTTTTCTACTTCTTTTTTTGCGTGTGATGTCCTACTGTTCTAGCATCATTTGTTGAAAAGACTATCTTTTCTCACTCACTTTACTTTTGCTCATTTGTCAAGATCAGTTGACTATATTTATGTGGATCTGTTTCTGGACTCTTTATTCTGCTCCACTGATCTACCTATCCATTCTTTTGACAGTATCACACTGTGTTGATTAGCATAGCTTTCTTCTCTTTCAGTAGTGTGTTAGCCATTCTGGGTCTCTTGTCTCTCCATTCAAACTTTAGACTCAATTTGTCAGTATCCACAAAATAAATTACTGGCATTTTGATAGGAATAACATTGAATTTATCAATTTGGGAAGAATGATATCTTGACAATATTGAGTCTTCCTACCCATGAACATGAACTGTCTGTCCATTTCCTAAGTTCTTCTTTAATTTCTTTATCAGAACTTTATAGTTTTCCTTATATAGATATTTTTCATATTTTGTTATATTTACACCTAAGTATTTCATCTTTGGAGGTGTTAACGTAAGTGGTATTGTGTTTTAAATTTCAAATTACGCTTGTTCATTGCTGGTATTTAGGAAATGATTAACTTTTATATATTAACCTTATATCCTGCAACCTTGCTGTAATTGGTTATTAGTTCCAGGAGTTTTTTAATTGATTATTTTGGATTTTCTACATAAACAATCATGTTATCTGCAAAGACAGTTTTAATTCTTTCTTCCCAATCTGTATGCCTTTTATTTCCTTTACTTGTCTTATTGAATTAGCTAGGCCTTCCAGTATGATGTTGAAAAAGAGTGGAGACAGGGGACATCCTTGGCTTGCACCTGATCTCAGTGGGAAAGATTTGAATTCCTCACATGAAGTATGATGTTAGCTGTGGGTTTTTTGTAGATATTCTTTTATCAAGTTGAAGAGGTTCCCATCTATTACTAGTTTACTGAGAGGTTTTCTTTAATCATGAGTGAGAGTTGGATTTTGTCAAATGCTTTTTCTGCATCTATTGATATGACCATGTGATTTTTCTTTTTAGCCCATTGAGATTATATTAATTGATTTCAAATGTTGAATCATTCTTGCCAAAACTTGCTCTTTTAGTCATTCTGCAGTAAAGTCCTAATGAACTGTATAAGAGTCAACCTGGTTGCTAGGAGACTCTGGTCTATCCCAAACAGAAAGAATTATTTGGTGCAATGTCTAAAAGACCATCACCCATGATTTAAAGCGCTTTTGATGATGAAAGTTTAGAATCTCAGTACATAGTACATTGATCTCTAGACATTGACCCTTTGGGTTATTTTCAACATAATTTACTTCATTACATCTCTAGCCATAACTACTGAGAGTCATAAAAAATAGTTTGGGTGAGAGTCTTACAGTTATTTTCTCTACAGTCAATTAAACTAAGATATAAATATTATCGGAATTCTCTGCCCATCCAGTGGTTAGGACTTGGCACTTTCACTGCTGGGGCCTGGGTTCAATCCCTGGTTGGGGAACTAAGATCCCACAAGCCATGGTGTGCTCAGAAAAAAAAAAAAAAGATATAAACATTATCATATACATTTCCTCCTGTTTCTCTCTATCTCTCTCTGTTTTTCTATCTCTGATATCTATATCTATCTCAATGTATTATATATGTAAAGCGTAATATGTATATATATATATATATATATATATATATATACACACACTCAGTTTGCCAGTTTCTAATGTTTACAGACATGTTCCTTAGCTTAGGATTCTTCTCTTTTGCTGATCACTATTTTATTTTTTGTCAGCATAACCCATAATTGTTCACTTCATGAGTTTTGAAACTAAAGTATGTAGGTTAATATCCACAATTTGTAAGTGAACTTTATGGAATGAATATTGAGTGCAAACTTTTATCCTTGGCTTCAGCTGCTTTCATATGCCTATTTTCCTTTTGCTTTATCTTTATTTTTGGCATTTTAAGAGTCACTTTAAAACCCTTTTAAAATAAACATGACATAAATGATAAAACATATTTACACTAGAATTCAGTATTTACACTTTACATTATTATTTATGAACTATTTAGAGATACATTTAATACTCTTAGCTTGAAAATAGTCGCCTTCCCTGACTAAGCAAAAAGAATGTTCATTGCACTTAATTTATTGTCTGTTTCTAGCCACAGGGGATTGTGAAATGGGTGGGGGGTGGGTGACAGAATTGGTTTTTCATTTAAAAAATAAGTTGCATGTCCATGCCACTCTCTCACTTCGTCCCAGCTTACCCTTACCCCTCCCCGTGTCCTCAAGTCCATTCTCTGCATCTGCATCTTTATTCCTGTCCTGCTCCTAGGTTCTTCATAACCTTTTTTTTTTTAATTTTTCTTTTATTTTTAGATTCCATATATATGTGTTAGCAGTTAGCATACAGTATTTGTTTTTCTCTTTCTGACTTAACTTCACTCTGTATGACAAACATGGACTTATTTTTACTACCAAATGTAAAATAGCTAGCTAGTGGGAAGCAGCTGCATAGCACAGGGAGATCCGCTCAGCGCTTTGTGACCACCTAGAGGGGTGGGATAGGGAGGGTGGGAGAGAGACGCAAGAGGGAGGAGATATGGGGATATATGTATATGTATAGCTGATTCACTTTGTTATAAAGCAGAAACTAACACACCATTGTAAAGCAATTATACTCCAATAAAGATGTTAAAAAAAAATAAGTTGCAGCGTTATAAACTGTGTGTTGTATTAATTTTTCTAAACCTGTTAACGGTCTACTTAAAATGTAATAATTTTTCATCTTTAAATATGTTGAAGAGTTAGATGCAATGTCTGAAAGCATTTATACGAAAAAATTTCAGTTTTCCTTACAAATATAGTGGGCAGCAATGTATAAGTAGTAAATGTATCATAATTTAGGCAGAAGAGCTAAAGGCTATTTTCTGTTTCAACTGGAAGTTATGAAGAGTTGGATTTTCCCTAAGGAGCTAATTATTTGCTGAGATCACTATGGTAGCAGATTTTATAAGAAGTTCGAGATCTCTGTAAACAGCCATAAAAAACTGTAGATGTCATTTAAATGCAACACTGAAATCATATAAGCTAGGTTTTAAAAAATGGCTGAATGTATAAACAATTAGTTTAACTATAAAGAATTTTTAATTAAAAATTTTATAGTCCCTATGAGGTAATATTGGAAACTTTTCTGATTCTCTAGTTCCTTGGCCTACTGTTAAAAAGGTAATAACATTTTATAATTTTCCAACTGATGTATAAAGTTCATAGTCTTTCAGAAGATGACGTCTTTATCTGCAAGATACTAAAAGTTGTAGTAATGGTCCTCCATAGTGCCAAGTATATTGACACATTTTTAAAATACTATCTTTGGGAATATTCCATGGTATCATATGTGTTTTCATGAGGTACTTATGTCCTTTCCAGAGTATGTGTCCTGTTAGTGGACATTTTTGTTTCTTGCACCTCAGACCAGCTTCCATTGTCTCTTCCAGTAAGAAAACCGGATTTTTGTGTGGGAGGGAACTACTCCTCCCTCCCAATCAGCCTGTATAGTTTGGATGCGCCTGAGTCCACCTTGTGACTCTAAAGGGCATGAAAATCCAGATTGGACCAAAGAGGAAACTCACATGCTATGTCAGGGATGGGTGCATGACCCAAATCAGGTCATGATCAGGGAGCACCAGTCTTGAAACATTTTACTGGAACTTCTGGAAAGAGGTGCTTTTGTTCCACTAGGTTGCTAGGATAAGAGAATGTAAGTGGGAAGCTTCTGTTTCTCATATTTGCCACGATATGGTTATGGATATGGATATGGGTAGAGTCTTCCTGAGGATACGGATAGAGCCTCTCTGAGAATACTGAGGTAGCAGAGCCCTAAAATGGAAAAAGAGTATTCTGATGGTCTTTTTGATCCCCTAGATCTAGCTATGCCTATAGACAGATATACCCCTGGATTGACTAGCCACTTGAGCCACTATTTTACCTTATTTTTCTTAAACTAGTTTGAATAGTGGTGGTGTCTTTAACCAAAAAGGCTGGAAGGTTCAGACTGGATCTTCCATAGTCCACTATATTGTGGGTTATAGTAGGTGATTTAATAATAAGATATAGTTTTACTAAGGTCCAGCCTATGCATTTTTGTGGAAGGGATCATTGAGGCAATTATCCTGACAATTCAAGGAAAAATATCCTCAATTACTTATCTATTTCCCACTGAATTCTTTGCATGTTTAAAGGTTTAAATAGCCAAACAATCTATCACTGACTAATATTAATCTTGAGCAGACAAAAGAGGAAGAGCAGGAAGATAAAGCATAAAGAACACTAGGTGAAGTGTGCGAAAATAAATTATGCTGGACAGGATTAAATGGAAATATTCAAAAAGAATTAAGAGGAACTCTAATGGGCACCTAGCTTAAGATACCAAAGCCTGGACCAGTAGACATTCCAAGCCTACTTTGGGAAGCTTATAATTCCTCTCCATTCTCCTTAATATGGTTTTACATCTTGGTAGTACCTTAGTTTTTTTTAGTCATCAGCATGACTTCCTACAGACCTTTTTGTTTTAAACCATTTTTACAGTATGCTGTGGTGATGAGAATTTAGTAATTTAGTTAGAGCTGGGATTGCCCCTATCTTTGCTATGCAGGATTTATATAATTGGGGGGTTATCTATAATTACGTCTTTTAAATATTATGGAAGGCACATAAGGAGTCATGGTGATTATCTTTGCTTGACCAAGAGAAGTTGGAACTATCTGGATTCATCTGGGAACATTTTTCAGTTCTAACTGGATAGTGCTGTAACAATGTGACTCTTCTACAAGACAAGATCATTAGATCTTTGAAAAGAGTCAAAAGCTCCACTCTTTGCCTCTGTTGATAATGGCCCCTCCTCTGCTTTTTATGGAATGTGGTTTGTGAAGATTATAGTTGGGGGAAGGGCACAGAACTGGGAGTGGGTTGGCAAAGATGGGCTGGAAAAGATGTTACTATGTGTAATGGAATTGAATATATATTATATGGGTTATAATATATACCATCTATCTATTATCTATACATTTATATACCTCTAGTAAAAAGTGCGTGTGTGTGTATTACATATTACTCCTTTGGGTAGGGTTTATGATGTGACCTTGTCTACCCATATACAATAGTATGAAGAAAGTCTCTTAAGTACCCGCCAGCTAGATATGCCTCTTTTTTTTTTTTTTTTGTCTCCTGACCTCTTGGGAGGTCAAAACTACTGAGCAGTGCCTGTTATTGGTAACAGGTTCTATTCCTTGCTTTTTTTTTTTTTTTTTTTTTTTTTTTTTTTTGCGGTACGCAGGCCTCTCACTGCTGTGGCCTCTCCCGTTGAGGAGCACAGGCTCCGGACGCGCAGGCTCAGCGGCCATGGCTCACAGACGCAGCCGCTCCGCGGCATGTGGGATCTTCCCGGACCGGGGCACGAACCCGTGTCCCCTGCATCGGCAGGCAGACTCTCAACCACTGCGCCACCAGGGAAGCCCCTAGTCCTTGCTTTTTTACTATCTGGCTCTATGACCTTGGGCAAGGTACCTTATTTAATCTGGATATTTGCTACAAAGGTATTTTCAGTTAAATTTTTTTAATCCTCTGAGAGTACTTTTAGGTCATTCTAATATTAACACCAGAAGTATTTGGGGCTGAAAAACATGGGTAGTCATATTATTTCAGTTTCTTTAGGTTTTTCTCTTGCTTAATTATCTAATGTTGCTCTTCATATCCTTGGGGAGCACAACATACTTCATTAACATAGGCATTCTAACTGGATAATGAATCTATTATTCTGTCTGTTTATCAAGTAACATTCGAGTGGGTCATAGTGCCCTTCTGAGACATTTTGTTTACTTTTGATAAAAGTTGTCCTTTATGTAACTCCCACCTTGAATTCTCTCACCTTGATGATCTCCAAATTTGAACAATAACAGTTTCCTTTAATGTTGCCACTTATTACAGAGATATAATAGTTCCAGACAATAACTTGTACAGCTTGATGACATGTTTGAAAAGAACATAGTCTTTCCTAGAAGAGTACCGTCTTCTGGATGCATCACTGATTTTTTTCCCTCCCACCATTGTTTCTAACCAAGTGTACTGCAGATTTCTTATCAATGGTATCAGGGATATATGGGAAACCCAGTATTTTTTCTGAGAATATTATTTGTGTTGTCTCTCTCCAAAAATGCAAGGGAGAAAAAGAGATTCTGTACCTTCATATAGTCTTTCAGACAGAGTAGAATACAAAAGCGTTGTAGCACAATTGTATGTTCTAGCTATATCAACATTAATATTGATTAACAATCTTAAATTTCTAAAGAAGGAAGTGACACTTTCAAAGTTGATGTTACTGAACTAGCATCATAAATTAGTAACTACTATGACTTCACGGTTATGAATGATACATATTTAAGGACAATTAATGGACAGAATCCATCTGTGTATTTTATGCAAGAGTTAACATTAGCTAGGATAATATAATAAATAAATAAACTACAAATGAAAATCAATTCTTCCCATTCTTGGAACATTTTTAAGTGGGTGTCTTTGGGAGTCTCTCTTATTTAGTGTTTCAGTGACAAATTGAAAACAATAGTGTCTAATTCAAAGCCACAAAGATCAGTTTGTAAGTAAGTTAACATAGATACCAATCTAGGCTAGTATTAGGGTTTTTTTTTGTTGTTTGTGGCTTGTGGTTCAAAAAGGAAATAGTCTTTGGCTCTTTTCATTTTTCTTCCCTATACTTGGGAAAGTTCCTCATATTTCTTCAGGTTTATAAGAGCTGACACCTATTTTAATGATTTTATGCAACATGAAATAACAAGGAACTCAGGGGTGAATCTTTAAAAAAGGAACTTATGATATATAGACATAAAAAGTATGATTTAAATGCATCTTTTGTAGTGCTATTTGTTTATATTGTGAATATTGCTAATTTAATAAGTATTTTATTTTTTAGCTTGTGAATTCAGTACAGTGTTTAAAATCATTTTCTATCTTTATGTGAATATCTGTGCATATGTGTTTTTCTGTAGGATCTGTCTGTGTAAACAAAATAATATGTATTAAAAAAGTTACATAAATATATTAAAAAGTGCAAATATTCATATAGCTCAATGAATTTCCACAAAGTGAACACACCCATTTCACCATCACCCAGATCAGAATAAGACTTTATCAGCACTGGTTTTTTTTGTTTTTTTTTTTTTGCGGTACGCGGGCCTCTCACTGTTGTGGCCTCTCCCGTTGCAGAGCACAGGCTCCGGACGCGTAGGCTCAGCGGCCATGGCTCACGGGCCTAGCTGCTCCGCGGCATGTAGGATCTTCCCAGACTGGGGCACGAACCCGTGTCCCCTGCATCGGCAGGCGGACTCTCAACCACTGCACCACCAGGGAAGCCCTATCAGCACTCTTGAAACCCTCTTCATACACCCTTTCATACCCAGAATCAACAATTCTCCTGACTGCTATAATCATTAATCATTTTTTCCTGTTTTTTTTTTTCTTTATTGAATTTGTTACAGTGTTACTTCTGTTTTATGTTTTGTTTTTTTGGCCCCAAGGCATGTGGGATCCTAGCTCCCCAACCAGGGATGGAACCCTCACCCCATGCATTTGAAGGCAAAGTCCCAACCACTGGACTGCCAGAGAAGTCCCTTTTTCTTGTTTTTGACCTTTAAATGAATGGAGTCATATCCAAGGTACTCTTTTGTGAATGGCTTTGTTCATTTATGTTATATTTGTGAAATTCATCTATATTGTCGCATGTGGTTGTAACTTGTTCATTTTCATTGTTGTGTAGTATTCCATTGCACAAATACACCACAATTTATCTGTTTTATTGTTGATGGACATTTAGGGTGTTTAGCTATATAAATATTGTGCTATGCCCATCATCTACATGCCTTTTGGTGCACAAATGTGTATGCATTTTTGTTGGATAAATAAATAGATAAAAATGAAATTATTGGGTCAAAGTGTATGTGTATGTTCAGTTTTTGTAAATACTGCTGAACAATTTTCCAGATTTATACTTAACAACAATATGAAGATTGTAGTTATTCCTCAACTTCATCAATTCTTGGCATTGTCAGTCTTTTAAGTATTGCCATTCTTGTAGTTATATAGTAGTATTATATTTTATTGTGATTTAAATTTGTACTTCCTGGATACTAATAAAATTCAGCACCTTTTCAAACATTTATTGACCATGCAGATATATTCTTTTGGAAGGTTTTTATTCAAGTTTTGTGCTCATTTTCTTCTATTTTATCATTATCAATATTATTTTTGCAGTAGACCTTTTATATATGCTCTTTACAAGTGTGACATATACTGCAAATAAAATTTCCTGCTCTGTGGCTTGCCTTATAAATATCTCTTTAATGAACAGCGGCGTTTAATTTTAATGTAGTCCAATTCATCAATCTTTTCCTTTATGGTTAGTGCTTCCTGTGTCCTGTTTAGAAAATCTTTGACTACTCCAAAGTCATGAAAATATTTTCCAGTGACATATCCTAGATCTTTATTGCATTACTTTTATATTTAGATCTACAATTAAATCAAGTGGTTGCATATGTGTGAGACAGTTCTTTTTCTCTTTCATTGGTATATTTGCTTGTCCTTAGGTCAAAACATGCTATCTTAATTACTATAGTTTTTTTGTAGGTCTTCATGTCTGCTAGTATAAGTCCTCCAGCTTTGTTCTTCTTCAAGATATTCCTGGAGGGAGGATTGTAGGAAGATAGCAGGGTAGGAAGCATCAGGAATCTGTCTCCCAACCTAGACAATAATTATACTAGCTGAATCTGTCTGATGTAACTATTTTGGAACTCTCGGGTGTACTGAAGTCTTGCATCATCCAGGGTAAACTTAGATGGTAAATTGTGGCTAATTTTGATCCATTTCACCTCTTAGCACAGTAGTAGCTACACATCCTCCACCCTTAGCCATATAGCAGGCAGCTGGGCAAATGTTCCTGGAGCAACCTGCACACAACTTTTGGAAGCCAGAGTGAGCAAAAAGCACACTGTCTTCCACATATCGGGGATCTGTACTCTCATTGCTGATTGCTGCTTCTGATCACAGAGGTGCAGACAAAGGGGTAAGTGGCCATTGTTGCTGTACCTCTGCTCATTGTTGCAAGACCCTCCCTTTCTGGATGAAGTGACTTCCAGAGAATTTCAAGAGCCCTTCCTCTCCTCCCCCTTTCATTTTTCTCTTTGTCCTCTTTTGGGAGCCAGATATTAAGTAGTGGGACATTCAAAAGGAACCACATAGAAAGGGAAAATTAGAAAGTGATCCCACATGCCCAGGGGAAGGTGCACATTCATAAAAGATCTGAGAAGACCTTAAGTTTACACTTCAAGCTGATACTTGGCATATAGAAAGCCTACAGCACTAAAACACACACACAGCACAAAGGAAAAAAAAAAAGCAGCAAAACTTGGGGATAGGTGAGAATCTAATTTCCAGAGTTATCACATCATTAAATTCAGATGTCCAGTTTTCAATAAAAAATCACAAGGCATACAAAGATTCAAGAAATTATGGCCCATTCAAAGGAAAATAAAAAACCAACAGAAACTATCCTAAAAAAATATATTCCTGGGTATTCTTGGCCTTTTGAATTTCTATATAAAATTTACAAGCAGCTTATCAATTTATGTTTTAAAAATACTTCCTGAGATTTTGATTGGGATTACATTGAATCTATAGACTAATTTTTAGAAAATATTTTTATAATATTAAGGCTTTAGTCCATGAACATTGTATAGTTTCCATTTAATTAGATTTTCTGAATTTATCTCAATTATTTTTAATAGGATTTATTTTTAGAGCACATTTAGATTATTAGCAAAATTGAGTAGAAAGTACAGAGAGTTCTCATACATTCCCTGCTCCCTCACACTCCAAACCTCCCCCACTATCATCATCTCTAACCAGAGTGGTACATTTTTTACAACTGATGAATCTACATTGACACCCAAAGTTCATAGTTTACATTAGGGTTCACTCTTGGTCTTTGGCATTCTGTGGGTATTAACAAATGTACAATACATGTGTTCCATTATCATACCATGCAGAAAAGTTTCACTGTCATAAAAATCCTGTGTTCAGCCTCTTCATCCCAACCTCCCTTCTAAACCTTGACAACCACTGATCTTCTTACCGTCTCCATAGTTTTGCCATTTCAAGAATATCATATAGTTAGAGTCTTACAGAGAACAATCTTTTCACATTGGCTTCTTTTACTTGGTAATATGCATTTACATTTCCTCCATATCTTTTCATAGCTTGATAGCCCAATTCTTTTTAGCACTGAATAACAGTCCATTTTTGGATGAATTCTAGTTAATTTATCCATTCACCTATTGAAGGGCGTCATGGTTGCTTCCAAGTTTTGACATTTATGAATAAAGCTGCTATGAACGTCCACATGCAGGATTTGTGTGGACATAAGTTCTCAACTCATTTGAGTAAATACCAAGGATCATGATTGCCAGATTATATGATAAGAGTATGTATAGTTTTATAAAAAAAACTTTCAAACTCTCTCCCAAAGTGTCTGTACCATTTTGCATTCCACTAGGAATAAATGAGAGTTTCTGTTGTTCCACACTGTCATCAGCGTTTGGTGTTGTCAGTGTTTTGGATTTGGGCCATTCTAATAGATGTGTAGTGGTATCTTATTGTTGTTTTAATTTGCAACTCCCCAGTGACATATGATATTGAACATCTTTTCATATGGTCACTTGCCATCTGTATATCTTCTTTGGTGAGGTGTCTATGCAGGTCTTTGGCCCATTTTTAAGCAGCTTGTTTGGTTTCATATTGTTGAGTTTAAGAATTCTTTGTGTATTTTGGATAACACTCCTTTATCAGATGAGTCTTTTGTAAATATTTTCTCACAGTCTTTGGCTTGTTTTCTCATTCTCTTGGCAGTATCTTTCACAGAGCAGAAGTTTTTAATTTTAATGAAGTCCAGCTTATCAATTATTTCTTTTATGGATCAAGCCTTTGGTGTTGCATCTAAAAAGTAATCACCATACCCAAAGTCATCTAGATTTTTTCCTATATTGTCTTCTAGGAGGTTTATAATTTTGCAGTTTACATTTAGGTCTATAATCTATTTTGTGTTATTTTTTGGGAAAGGTATGTGTCTAGATTCTTTTTTTTTTTTTTTTTTGCATTTGATGTCCAGTTGTTCCAGCACCATTTTTTGAAATGACTATCTTTCTCCACTGTATTGCTTTTGCTCCTGTGTGAGAGATCACTTGACTGTGTTCATGTGAGTCTGTTTCTGAGCTCTTCATTTTGTTCCAGTAATGTATTTGTCTATTTTTTTTATCAATAACACACTGTCTTGATTACTGTAGCTTTAGAGAAAATATTGAAGTTGGGTAATTTGAGTACTCTGAATTTGTTCTTTCTTTTCAATATTATGTTGACTCTTCTGAGTCTTTTGCCTCTCCATATAAACTTTAGAATCAGTTTGTCAATATTTATGAAATAACTTATTGAGATTTCGGTTAAGATTGCAGTTAATCTATGGATCAATTTAGGGAGAACTAGCATCTTGATAATATTGAATCTTCCTATCCATAAACATGGAGTATCTGACCATTTATTGGTTATTTGATTTCTTTTGTCAGTGTTTTGTAGTCTTCCTCATATACATCTGGTACATATTTTGTTAGATTTATACCTAAGTATTTAATTCTTTGTGTTGTTAATGTAAATGGTGTTGTTTTTTATTTCAAATTCCTCTTGTTCATTGCTGGTATATAGGAAAATTATTTCCTTTTGTATGTTGATGTTGTACCCTGCCAACTTGTTATAATAGCTTTTTAGTTCTGTGAATTTTTCTGTTGATTTCAGACTACTCATGAGCCCAAGAAAGCATTCTTCATTTCTGTTACAGTGTTTTTGATCTCTAGCATTTCTTTTTCTTCTTTCTTTGAAAGAATATTCTTTCCTTTATTTTGGCTTGTCAAATATGTCATCCCATTTTTTTCCTTGGGTCTTATCACTTACTTTGAGAAGTCACCTTTCACCATTATTATTGTTTCTCTGAAGGTAATATGTTATTTTTCTCTAGTAGCTCTTAAGATATTCTCTTTGCTTTTTTCCTTTTATTAGCAGTTTTACCATGATGTGTCTAGGTGAGATTTTCTTTGTATTTTTCTTTCTGGGAGTTTGTAGGACTTCTTGAATCTATTGGTATAATGTCTTCCATTAGTTTTGGAAAACTCTCAGCCATCATTTCTTCACATATTGGAGCCCTATTTTGTTCTTTTTTCTATTCCCTTGTAAGATGCAATTACACTTTTGTTAGAGCACTTCACCATGTTTTCTGTAGTGTATTAAGGGTGGCCACAGATTCTTTGCTCCTCTTCCCAGGAAGGGGTGGAGTCTGTGTTTTTTGTAGCCCTACCCCCCTTGAAATCTGGACTGGCCCCGTGACTTGATTTGACTAAGAGTACCTCATCACTGCAGACAGTGGTACACGAAGTATGGTACCTGGACAAGCAGTATCAGCATTACCTAGACCTTGTTAAAAATGCATATTATTTTTCTTATCCCAGACTTACTAAGTTAGAAACTCTGGAGATGGGGCACAAATCCTCAAGGTGATTTTGATGCATGCTAAAGTCTTCGAATTACTGTCCTAGGCAGTAGTAATTGGTCTAAGAGGTGGTCAGATGAATGAAGTCCTTGCCTATGATTGTATGAACTCTAGAAGGAGGATGCTGTCATTTCCTGATGGCATTGCTACCGTGGTATGATATAACCCCGGAGCTGTTGGCAGCCATTGTCTTTCCCTTCGTAGTAGAAGTCCCTATGGAGCAGGACAGAATGAGACTGACCCATAGGTAAGATAATGTCCATACAACTTTGTCTGAACCCTGAATCCAGCTGTGCCTGAAGCTCCAGACTAGCCCTTGAGTTAATTATGTGAACTTTTTTCTTTTTTTCTCAAGTTAATTTGATTTGATTTGTGCACTTCCAACTAAAGAATCTTGGCTAATACACAAGTAACCCCCCCACTTCCTCTTTCAAATGATGTCCCATGCAGAGCCCCCAAAGTATAAAATAGATAATTGGAGGTCTTCTCTGAATGGAGCAGAAATAGAATCCCTCAAATCTTGCCATATGGCTTTTCCCAGGCCTCCCTCAGCAACTCCTGGAGACTATGCAGAACAACGCTAAAGCTCTAGGCAACATACATTAAAGCCCACTTGCAGTAGACCTTTTCGTGGCCTATGGCATAACCCCTAGTTCCACCTGATTTCAACTGCAGCTGTCATGCAAATTTGCTTTATGTGGCCCAACTCAAGCATCCTGCTGTGTCTGTCTGCTTTTTTGTCCCTGGGATTCTCTTAAGTCACTTGGTTTGCTTAGCATAGACATAGGCAGCCTGAAAATTCAGGAAAATTTATGCTTCTGGGGGCAACCTTCTACAGGGATGATATATAAGTGTCCTGGCTTTCCATCCTGTGGAGGCACATTTCTTTGGCACATTATCTAATTCTAGAGGGTCCAAGGGATTGGGCCCTAGGAGTCCACAGTAGTAACAAGATTTATGTTGCATGTTTTTTCTCCTTCCCTGCCTCATCTTCCTGTTTCTTTGCTCCTATTTCTTGGATTACTTCCAAAGTAAACCACCTGCATTCAGTCCTTTTCTCATGCTCTGCTTTTGGGAAAACCCAAAGTAAGATATCAGTGTTAGAAAGTATAGAACTCAAGTTAGGATGTATGGTTTTGAATCCCACCTCTGCGAGTTAGGTTATGATATAGGTCTAATCATTTCTTTTCTCTAGGCCTTAGTTGTGTCATTTGCAAAACAAGGAAGGTAAATTAGCTGCTTACTTAGTTTCCTCTAGCTCTGACTTTTTAGGTTCCTTCTGGCTCTGACTTTCATGTAACTCTATGTACTGTTTTAGAAACTGAACAGTTACACATGAAACTAGAATGATGAGTATAGTCAGGTCCTTGTGGTTTTTCCCTCTTTTCTAAGCATCATTTCTATTTTTTCCCGTTTTCCCCCCACAGAAGTATCCAGATGATCTGATTCACCGTTGATTGGTCTTTGTAGATATAGACCCAGAAAAACAACCATAAATACCCAGTCCCACACAGACCACACACAGCTATTCTGACAGGTCAGAAGCTCTCAAAACCACTGACATTCAGAGTCTCAGGTTTATGTAGGACATAAAGTCTGAACATAAAAGCAAGTATTATATGATGAATATAATCAACTATCTGGATGACTAAATGCAGCATAATAGCCTAAGTACTTTAGGGCTGGAGTCAAAGATACTTAACAAAAAATGGCTTCAGGCTTCCCTGGTGGCGCAGTGGTTGAGAGTCCGCCTGCCGATGCAGAGGACACGGGTTTGTGCCCCTGTCCGGGAAGATCCCACATGCCGCGGAGCGGCTAGGCCCGTGAGCCATGGCCGTTGAGGCTGCGCGTCTGGAGCCTGTGCTCCGCAACGGGAGAGGCCACAAAGTTGAGAGGCCCGTGTACCTCAAAAAAAAAGGCTTCAATTTCGTATTGATTTTTAAAAAATGAAATGTTACACCTGGGGATCCAGCTATGGATTTCAATCTACTTTTTCTTGTAATTTGAGACAAATTGAAATATATGATAATGAACCTAATCAGGAAGGGAAAGTCTATTCTTTTCTTCATTCAGCAACTAGAAATGATCAATGTGAAACTTTATTGTTGTTGTTTTTACACAGTGGTGGCTTCCAGTGGGGCCTTAATGCAGTGATTGTGTTGATTCCTCTTGGGGAAAAAAAGAAAGGGAAGAGACACTTGCTGTTTTAAAAGGAAGCAGGAATGTGGAGGGTAGGGCACAGAGGACATTCCTGCATACTACTGTCAGGTGAGAGAGGTTTCCCCATGCTCACCAATGGCTTCCCTCAGCACGGCTGGTCTTACACAAGAAGAGGGTAAGCAGCTCCCTACAAATGTTGTTTAAGGGGTTCATGAAAGGCTCCTGTCTTTCAGTATGCTTTGTCCATTTGGTCCTTGATGCGTGAAATTTCTTTCAGGTCAGAGCCCTTCCTTTGCCAAGTAAAGAAAAACTCTAGTGGAAAACACCTTTGTGAAGATGTAGTGGGTAGGGTCCTAAGTTGGGAGTCAGATACAGAACGCTTACCTCTTCTCTGTAGACAGTTAGCTCTATGAACTCTGATAGGTCACTTAACCTTTCTATGGCTTGATCTCTACGTCTCTAAAATGAGTGTGTTCATAAAGGATGATTTCTGTCATTCTTTGCAGCTCCAGAATCTGGATTATTGATGGAAATTCATGCTAGTATATAACTAACAGATAGATATTTTTTCCTTAGAGTGGATTTAATGAGAGAGGGTGAGTATCAGGGCTTGGAGAATTTGAAAGTGGCCATAGATAGAGAAAGGATAAATTCTGCTTCTTTATAATTTTTACCTCTCGTCCTTATGACCACCCTATCTGCAACATTGCATAAAATGACAAGACATACATAGGAGGCTTGGACTAGTCTAGAATTAATGGCTTTTACTGAAAGACAGACTGAACTAGGTTCTAATCCTGGTCTGACCCTTATCAGTGGTCACAAGAAGTTGCCTAACAGCTCTGAGCCTCAGTTTTTACACCTATAAAATGGGAATAATACTACCTTCATTGTGAGGTATCAGGTGTCCCGGGAAGTGATGGTCAGGCGGAAGTGGTCAGTAGGGAGGAAGATTACAAGGTTTTATAAGCCAGCTTTGTCCTCTGGTTGACATTGTGTCACCCTGGTACAGAAGAAAGTCGTAGAGCTCTGCTATCTGCAAGGTATTTATGTGAAAGATGGAGGATGTCATCAGGCATGCTAATGCTTTGGTAATTACACCAACAGTTAAGTTACATTATTACTACTCAATGCTGTGTCATTGCCAAGGTGGGATCCAATGTTGATGTCTTAGAGCTTGCAACATTTTCCAAAAGTGGCAATGCATCATAGATCTCATCAATGTCTCTTGGTATAGGGACTCATATCTGGGCACATGAAAAGCAAAAGCACAGTTATGGATTATTGTGTAACACGTATGCTGTGTTTACATAGAAAAGAGTCTGAAATAATTAAAACCATTTTTTTGACGAGAATAGTATAAACTCAAATGCTTACTTTGTATTAACGTTCATGATGTTGTCAGAAAAGCTTATTAGTTTCTTATATTGTAATCGGTTTAAGTGTAAAGCTTCAATCATAGAGAAGAGAAGAATATCTCAGAACATATCTTTAGTTGATTCTGGCAATTCATCTTTCCACAATGTGGTCTTTGTATCTTGGAGATGATTTGATGATAAAAACTTTTACAATCCCTGATATTTTATTAAAAGGTTCTTTAATTCTTCCTTAGACCAATGACTCCCAATCTTTCTAGTGATATGTGACCACCCTCAAACCAAGAGCAGCTGGAAATTCATCTTAACTCTGAGGGTGATGGATTTAGAGCAGTTCGGACCTAATATGTAGACCACTTAAATTTAAATGCTGCAACCTTTCAGCTATGGCTATTATAGAATCAATAACATTTATTCCTCCTTTCATTTCTACACAGTAGGAGTAATATTCAGATTTCCTGCAGCTTATTCTTGTAGAATAAGGGATTGAGATGCAGATTACTTAAACCTACTATGAAAAGTTAATGTGGGAAAACATTCAAGTTTCCAGTAATATTTCCTTCCCATTATATCCATTTTATTTTATTATTTTTATTTTTTTAACATCTTTATTGAAGTATAATTGCTTTACAATGTTGTGTTAGTTTCTGCTGTATAACAAAGTAAATCAGCTATGTGTACATATATCCCCATATCCCCTCCCTCTTGCTCCTCCCACCCACCTTCACTATCCCACCCCTCTAGGTGGTCACAAAACACGACCTGATCTCCCTGTGCTATGCAGCAGCTTCGTACTAACTTTCTCTTTTACATTTGGTAGTGTATATATGTCATTGCTACCCTTTCACTTTGTCCCAGTTTACACTTCCCCCTCCCCATGTCCTCAAGTCCATTCTCTAAGTCTGTGTCTTTATTCCTGTCCTGCACCTAGGTGCATCAGAACCATTTTTTTTTTTTTTTTAGATTCCATATATATGTGTTAGCATATGGTATTTGTTTTTCTCTTTCTGACTTACTTCACTCTGTATGACAGACTCTAGGTCCATCCACCTCACTACAAATAATTCAATTTTGTTTCCTTTTATGACTGAGTAATATTCCATTGTGTATACGTGCTACATCTTCTTTATCCATTCATCTGTTGATGGACACTTAGGTTGCTTCCATGCCCTGGCTATTGTAAATAGTGCTGCAGTGAACATTGTGGTACTTGTCTCTTTTTGAATTATGGTTTTCTCAGGGTATATGCCCAGTAGTGGGATTGCTGGGTCATATGGTAGTTCTATTTTTAATTTTTTAAGGAACCTCCATACTGTGTTCTCCATAGTGGCTGTATCAGTTTACAGCCAACAGTGCAAGAGGGTTCCCTTTTCTCCACACTCTCTCCGGCATTTATTGTTTGCAGATTTTTTGATGATGGCCATTCTGACCAGTATGAGGTGATACCTCATTGTGGTTTTGATTTGCATTTCTCTAATGATTAGTGATGTTGAGCATCCTTTCATTTATTTGTTGGCAGTCTGTATATCTTCTTTGGAGAAATGTCTATTTAGATCTTGCACCCATTTTTGGGTTGGGTTGTTTGTTTCTTTGATATTGAGCTGCATGAGCTGCTTGTATATTTTGGAGATTAATCCTTTGTCAGTTGCTTCATTTGCAAATATTTTCTCCCATTCTGAGGGCTGCCTTTTCGTCTTGTTTATGGTTTCCTTTACTGTGCAAAAGCTTTTAAGTATCATTAGGTCCCATTTGTTTATTTTTGTTATTTCCATTTCTCTAGGAGGTGGGTCAAAAAGAATCTTGCTGTGATTTATGTCATAGAGTGTTCTGCCTATGTTTTCCTCTAAGAGTTTTATAGTGTCTGGCCTTACATTTAGGTCTTTAATCTATTTTGAGTTTATTTTTGTATATGGTGTTAGGAAGTGTTCTAATTTCATGCTTTTACATGTAGCTGTCCAGTTTTTCCAGCATGACTTATTGAAGAGGCTGTCTTTTCTCCATTGTATATCCTTGCCTCCTTTATCAAAGATAAGGTGACCATATGTGCGTGGGTTTATCTCTGGGCTTTCTATCTTGTTCCATTGATCTATATTTCTCTTTTTGTGCCAGTACCATATTGTCTTGATTACTGTAGCTTTGTAGTATAGTCTGAAGTCAGGGAGCCTGATTCCTCCAGCTCTGTTTTTCTTTCTAGAGATTGCTTTGGCTATTCTTGGTCTTTTGTGTCTCCATACAAATTATAAAATTTTTTGTTCTAGTTCTGTGAAAAATGCCATTGGTAGTTTGATAGGGATTGCATTGAATCTGTAGATTGCTTTGGGTAGTATAGTCATTTTCACAATATTGGTTCTTCCCATCCAAGGACATGGTATATCTCTCCGTCTGTTTGTGTCATATTTGGTTTCTTTCATCAATGTCTTATAGTTTTCTGAGTATAGGTCTTTTACCTCCTTAGGTATTCCTAGGTATTTTATTCTTTTTGTTGCAATGGTGAATGGGATTGTTTCCTTAATTTATCTTTCTGAACTTTTGTTGTTAGTGTATAGGCTGCAAGAGATTTCTGGGCATTAATTTTGTATCCTGCAACTTTACCGTATTCATTGATTAGTGCTAGTAGTTTTCTGGTGGCATCTTTAGGATTCTCTATGTATAGTAGCATGTCATCTTCAAACAGTGACAGTTTTACTTCTTCTTTTCCAATTTGGATTCCTTTTATTTCTTTTTCTTCTCTGATTGCCATGGCTAGGACTTCTAAAACTATGTTGGATAACAGTGGCGAGCATGGACATCCTTGTCTTGTTCCTGATCTTAGAGGAAATGGTTTCAGTTTTTCACCATTGAGAATGATGTGTGCTGTGGGTTTGTCATATATGGCCCTTATTATGTTGAGGTAGTTTCCCTCTATGCACGCTTCCTGGAGAGTTTTTATCATAAATCCGTGTTGAATTTTGTCAAAAGCTTTTTCTGCATCTATAGACATGATCATACGGTTTTTATTTTTCAAGTTGTTAATATGGTGTATCACATTGATTGATTTGCATATATTGAAGAATCCTTGCATCCCTGAGATGAATCCCACTTGATCATGGTGTATGATCCTTTTAATGTGTTGTTGGGTTCCATTTGCTAGTATTTTGTTGAGGATTTTTACATCTATGTTCATCAGTGTTATTGGTCTGTAATTTTCTTTTTTGTAGTATCTTTCTTTTTTGTAGCATTTTTGTCTGGTTTTGGTATCAGGGTGATGGTGGCCTCATAGAATGAGTTTGGGAGTGTTCCTTCCGCTGCAATTTTTTGGAAGAGTTTGAGAAGGATGGGTGTTAACTCTTCTCTAAATGTTTGATAGAATTCACCTGTGAAGCCATCTGGTCCTGGACTTTTGTTTGTGGGATGATTTTAAATCACAGTTTCAATTTCAGTACTTGTGATTGGTCTGTTCGTATTTTCTACTTCTTCCTGGTTCAGTCTTGGAAGGTAATACCTTTCTAAGAATTTATCCGTTTCTTCCAGGTTGTCCATTTTATTCGCATAGAGTTGCTTGTAGTAATCTCTTATGATGGTTTATACTTCTGCGGTGTCTTTTGTAACTTCTCCTTTTTCATTTCTAATTTTATTGATTTGAGTCCTCTCCCTGTTTTTCTTGATGAGCCTGGCTAAAGGTTTATCAATTTTTATCTTCTCAAAGAATCAGCTTTTAGTTTTATTGATCTTTGCTATTGTTTCCTTTGTTTCTATTTCATTTATTTCTGCTCTGATCTTTATGATTTCTTTCCTTTTACTAACTTTGGGTTTTGTTTGTTCTTCTTTCTCTAGTTCCTATAGATGTAAGTTTAGATTGTTTATTTGTGATTTTCTTGTTTCTTGAGGTAGGACTGTATTGCTATAAACTTCCCTCTTAGAACTGCTTTTGCTGCATCCCATAGGTTTTGGATTGTCGTGTTTTTATTGTCATTTGTCTCTAGGTATTTTTTGATTCCCTCTTTGATTTCTTCCGTGATCTCTTGGTTGTTTAGTAACGTATTGTTTAGCCTCCATGTGTTTGTGTTTTCTACATTGTTTTCTTTGTAATTGATTTCTAATCTCGTAGCATTGTGGCCAGAAGAGATGCTTGATATGATTTCAGTTTTCTTAAATTTACTATGGGCTTAATTTGTGACCCAAGATGTGGTCTATCCTGGAGAATATTCCGTGTGCACTTGAGAAGAAAGTGTAACCTGCTGTTTTTGGATGGAATGTCCTATAAATATCAATTAAATCTATCTAGTCTATTGTGTCATTTAAAGCTTGTGTTTCCTTATTAATTTTCTGTTTGGATGATCTGTCCATTGGTGTAAGTGAGGTGTCAAAGTCCCCCACTATTACTGTGTTACTGTCGATTTCCTCCTTTATAGCTGTTAGCAGTTTTGCCTTATGTATTAAGGTGCTCCTATGTTGGGTGCATATATATTTATAATTGTTATATCTTCTTCATGGATTGATCCCTTGATCATTATGTAGTGTCCTTCCCTGTCTCTTGTAACATTCTTTATTTTAAAGTCTATTTTATCTGATATGAGTATTGCTACTCCAGCTTTCTTTTGATTTCCATTTGCATGGAATATGTTTTTCCATCCCCTCACTTTCAGTCTGTATGTGTCCCTAGGTCTGAAGTGGGTCTCTTGTAGACAGCATATATATGGGTCTTGTTTTTGTGTCCATTCTGTGAACCTGTGTTTTTTGGTTGGAGCATTTAATGCATTCAGTTTAAGGTAACTATCGATATGTATGTTCCCGTTACCATTTTCTTAATTGTTATGGGTTTGTTTTTGTAGGTCCTTTTCTTCTGTTCTGTTTCCCACTTAGAGAAGTTCCTTTAGCATCTGTTGTAAAGCTGGTTTGGTGGTGCTGAATTCTCTTAGCTTTTGCTTGTCTGTAAAGCTTTTGATTTCTCCATCGAATCTGAATGAGATCCTTGCCGGGTAGAGTAATCTTGGTTGTAGATTTTTCCCTTTCATCACTTTAAATATATTGTGCCACTCCCTTCTGGCTTGTAGAGTTTCTGCTGCGAAATCAGTTGTTAACCTTATGGCAGTTCCCTTGTATGTTATTTGTTGTTCTTCCTTTGTTGCTTTCAATAATTTTTCTTTGTCTTTAATTTTTGTCAGTTTGATTAGTATGTGTCTTGGCATGTTTCTCCTTGAGTTTATCCTGCCTGGGACTCTCTGTGCTTCCTGGACTTGGGTGGCTATTTCCTGGCCCATGTTAGGGAAGTTATCAACTATAATCTATTCAAATATTTTCTCAGGTCCTTTCTCTCTCTCTCCTCTTTCTGGGACCCCTATAATGTGAATGTTATTGCATTTAATATTGTCTCAGAGGTCGCTTAGGCTGTCTTCATTTCTTTTCATTCTTTTTTCTTTATTCTGTTCTGCAGCAGTGAATTCCACCATTCTGTCTTCCAGGTCACTTATTCATTCTTCTGCCTCAGTTATTCTGCTATTGATTCCTTCTAGTGTATTTTTCATTTCAGTTATTGTATTGTTCACCTCTCTTTTTTTGTTCTTTAATTCTTCTAGGTGTTTGTTTTTCAGTTCTTGCAGGTCTTTGTTAAACATTTCTTCCATCTTCTCGATCTTTGCCTCCATTCTTTTTCCGAGGTCCTGGATCATCTTCACTATCATTATTCTGAGTTCTTTTTCTGGAAGGTTGCCTATCTCCACTTCATTTAGTTGTTTTTCTGGGCTTTTATCTTGTTCCTTCATATGGTACATAGTCCTCTGCCTTTTCATTTTGTCTTTCTTTCTGTGAATGTGGTTTTCGTTCCACAGGCTGCAGAATTGTACTTCTTCTTGCTTCTGCTGTCTGCCCTCAACAGTCCTATTTTTCCAAGTTCTGATTAAAATGCCTGTAGGGCACACAGATGAGGATGTCAAATAGGTAATTGGATAAATCAGTTTTGAGCTAAATCTAGACGTCAGAGCTAGAGAATTATTTCATAGAGACTGTATTTAAAACCAAATTTCAGATGAGGTCATATGGGAGAATATTTGGACAGGAAAGAAGATGAAAGATAAGTTTGGTGTACTCACACTTCAGTGATTGAAAAGAGGAGAGGGAACTAGCAAAAGTGATTGAGAAGGAATGGCCAGTGAGGTGGAAGGCAAATTGGGAGAAATCAGGAGATGGGAATATTTCAAGAAAAAAGCGGTGAACAGCCATGCCACATGCTGTTGAAAGCTCAGGCCAGATGAGTATACAGAAATAATCTTTTGAGTTGGAAATGTGGAAAACACCTTGATAAAAGTGGTTTCAATGGAATTGGGGTGGGGGTAGGTGTGGGACGAAGCCTAGTCGGGAAGGATTGAGAGGAGACTAGAAGGCAAAGAAGCAGAAATATATTCATTTAGATAGTTTTTTCAAGAATTTTGCTAGGAGGTAGAACAGAAATATGGATGGGTAGAGATGAATGGGGGCTTATACTACAGTAACAAAAACCAAATAAAATCGTGAGAAAACTTGACTATATTACCTGTCAGTAGCTAGAGTCAGCCATGGCCCTGCACCATGGGTCTTCTGATTTCTGGTAGAAGCCGACAGAGCTCTCCCAGCATAGGATATCCTCCTCTGATGGAAGAGGGAAGGAGCAAGAAACAGAACTGTACTCTGCCTCAAGGCTTCAGCTTGCACTTGTCATAATCTATGTTTTTTCACATTCTATTGACCAAAGCAAGTTACATGACTAGGCTCAATGTCAGTGAGGTAGAGACGTATACTCCTCCTGCAGAAGACCCTGCACTTCTCATGGTAATGGAAAGGTATGTATCCTTGTCCTCTAAGGAAGACGTAGTGATTGGTTGGGAGCAGTAATGCAATCTGCCCCCTAAACATACATATTTTTTCATGGGTGAAATAAATCGTGTTTGTATGCTGTTAAAAATAATGCAAGGAATAGACACATTAATTACAGAAAAAAAGCCTGTGAGAATGTGAGGAAATAGGTGCATTTTTAGGAGGAAGGGCATCTTATTAATAGGAGGAAAGGCTTCGAGAGAGTATAGATATTAAACGGTTGGTAGTTTTGCCATGTCTTTTATAATAAGACTTCTTCCTTTCTAAATTTTGCTTCTGTTCTGACTTTCCAGTAATTTCTAAGATCAGGGTACATGGGAGGTATATTTTGCAAAACTTGAATGTTTAGGAATCTTCCTTTGTTGCCTTCAACAAAAACAAATAGTTTGGTCCAGAGTTATTTTTTAATCTTTAATTGTCTAGAGACATTGCTACATTCTTGTAGTAATTAGTATTATAGAGGAGGTTAGAGCTAAGATCTGGTTATCTCCAGGATGTGCCTCTTGCATGTTAGAGCAGCTCAGTACATACTTATTGAATGAGTGCATGCATGAACCCCACCCATCACATTTTGCAGGCAACTTTTTAATGACTAATTCTTTAATATTTTAAATTTGTTCATCTCTTTTAGCTCTGGGAGAATGAAACCCAATTCCCTTTAATGAATACAAGGTGTGAAAGGAAAAGATAAATCTTACAAGTATATGCTTTGAGAATGAAGTTCTTTAAAATGTAGATATATCAGGAACAATTAAAAACTCATATATAAGTTTAGCCTCTTTTCTGAGAACAGTTGAGGGAAAGTTACGTATCTATTAGGGTGGTAAAGAGCAGGGCTTTTGCAGTGAAAACTGGATCTTCCTTATAATGTATATATTAAGAACATCAATCTTAGTAATAACTTCTACTAGATGAACACATGTGAAGGATTTCATCTACCTAGAGTTAAGAAATGAACTCATTTCCTTCTCATAAAAATATCGTTTTCTTCATAGCAAAGGTATAAGGTAGTAGCTCAAGTAATTATCACTGAAGAATGAGAATGCCTACTTAAAGTATTCTTGTATAGATGATTTTCTTGCTCTCTTCACTAAGCAAAGCCTTTTGGATTGGAGAGATGGCTATGAATGCTCAAGTGTGTGGGCACTTCAATATGCAATGGAATTTTTCAGCAGATTTTGAGCTATTGAGTTGCCACTTGTCTTCTCTGAGAACCATATTTCTTAATTATTAGAAACCCATTTTGACAAAGATGAAGAATGGCAGAGACTTAAGTGGGAAAGTTAGCTGTCAGAATATCATCTGTCTCCCATTTTTCTGAATTTGGGAGAGTATTTTGGAACAAAGTGCCAATTTCATAGCTATTACTCCTTCACAGATAAATTGGCAGTGATTTGGGAGAGTGGCTCATGACATTTCTGCCCAATAATTTTTAATCATGCTTTTAAAAAAATCCACTGGGTTCTTTTTTGAAACTTAGGTGTTGTCTCAGTCCCTAGCAAACTCAGAGACCTCTTTGGGAGACAGCAAGTCTTCTACTGCAGCTTGGACACAGATGGACCCAAGTTTGAAAACTGTCCTGCCACTTACTAGCTGACTGACATTGGGCAAGTTTCTTTACTTTACTGAAGCAGGTTTAACTCTTCTGTAAACAAGAATACTAGTACTTGTCTTACTAATTCATTTATTTACTCTTTTAATAAACATGAAGTACTTATTATATTCTCATACCTGAGTTGTGTGTACTAGGGATGCAAATAATAATAGCTAACGTTTGGTGAATATTAACCAAGTGCAAGCCCATTCTAAATATATCTCCTTTATTTTTCCCACCAGCTTTAGGAGTAAAATAGGTACCCTAATGCTCATTTATCAGATAAGGAAGCTCTGCTTAGAGTTTAAGTGACTTGTGCAAGTTGTATAAAGTAGAAAGCAGGGAGACTAAATTTCAAACCAAGACAGCTTTCAGTTGAGAGTGCACGTTCTTAACCACTGTGCTATACTGTAAAGATGCAAAGATACAATCCCTGCCACTAGTGTGGACACAGAGAAGAAAACAAACAGTCATATTAAGTGGATGTGCAAAGTATCCAGGCATTTTGGAGAAACAAGCCCTTAATTCCCTGGGATCAACTTTGGTTTGAAATCTAAGACCATGATAAATCTATGGAAGTTTAACCTGTAATCTTCGGATTGCTGCTGATTTCAAAGTCACTGGTATCAGAAACACACATACATGCTAGAGCTTTAGAAATGTCAGTATTTATCATTTTAAAGTCAGACTCTCCATAAAAATTCATGATGTCGCAGTGATAAGTACCAGAAATTTTACCAAATGTCTGCTTTTGGTAAATACTTAGTCCATGCCACCATTTACATTAAAGGATGATTGGACTATTTAAAAGATTCTGATATTGGTAATGACTGATACTATTAAGAATACACTTCACAGAAAATATGCTGATATTATTTTCATTAATCAAGTGCATATTTTAATAAAAATAGGATTTTTATGGGCACATTATAGGAGGATGTGATGCGTGAACTGTACTGTAAAGGCACCAATAGACTAGAATGAAACAAACGAAAATGGTACATTTTTAATGACTTGAAGTTTGGGTCAGATGAAATGAAATCGGAAAGTTTTGAATAAATAGCGCACCACAAGCTTGGAAACTTGCATGCAATCCAGTGTTTTATGCTATTAACTTGAAAGCAAAAATGGCTTCTGTAAAACATTGCCTTTTGTTAATTAGACAACTTCAGGCCTTTGAACATGAATCATTAACTGCTGATATTGCCCTAAGGACAAATGTTTATGATCTCCTGGGGCTTTTAAATATAAAGAAGAGGGGAAAACAACGAGGAAAGGAAAGTGCTTATTTCTCAGTTTTAGATTATCCAACTATTTTAAGTAGAGAAATATCATTAATAGGGTCACTTAAAATAGAACTAAGTGGGAAGATAGGAAGAAAGCATCTCAGTTGCAGCCATGAAATTTTATGACAATTAAAAACATAAAACTTATGAAAAAAATAGCTATTTGTTATTTTAATGGTGACAGGAGACTAATGGAAGTTCCTGTATGTGAGGAAAATATGACTTGTGCCAGCAACATCTATGTCACTACAGACTCTGGAACTCTGTTTGCAAGGAAACCCATCAGCCATTATTAAGGAATCCTGTGATGTTCTTGGCAAACACTATGTAGATTGAAAGGAAATTTCATTATATCTTTAAACATTTAAATAGTTGGATTCATAGTTCACTGATCTTGAACAGCCTGGCTCTCATTTCAGGTTTCTTTTGCTCCTTGGGTCTTTATTAATGGTGAATTTTGCATTTATTACATCACAGAGAGAGGGACTTTTTCCCCCTAAGTAGGTTTACTTCCCACGTGCTGTTTTTTGTTAGTGAGGCTGAGTGCTTTATCCAGCAGTCCAGATTATGTGACGGGAACGTTTGCAGGATTATCTCTTTGATGCTCTGGTGTCATTATCTACTGTACACATGGTGGGGAAAGGAACATGTGTCCTAGTTTATTCTGCAAAACTATATAAAAACAGGCCTAGCCCGCTTTCCTCTGCTCTCATACTCCTCTGGGGCTTCTGCTAGTGGAAACAGAAAGTGTAGAGATTGTAGGTCAGAACCGAGGTGTTGCACATTTCACTGACATGGAGAGACATCACCACCCAGAGATTAGAGACAGGGGGTTAAGGAGAAATGGAGTGAGGAGGTCACAACAGAGAAAAATGACTCTTCAACACTCTGTAAAATGCAAAAGGCCATGTTTAAAGATTGGAGATATTTTTTTTTATTGCTTTCACAGCTTAAATTCCCTGGGCTTTCTCTGAAATTATGCAAGGGTCAGGTTGGATTTTTCTTTCTAACACTTTTTCTTCCCTTTCTGTCCTCTGTGCTCTTCTGGTTCTTCCTCCTGTTCTGCTCCTAACAGCTGAGGGGCCAGTAAGTGGAGGTTGAAAGGTCTGAACAAGCTACTCCTTGCCCTCTCTTCCTTGCTCACCTCTGTCCTTCAAGCCATGAATGAACTAATGGCAGCATATTTGTATCTTTTTTGCCTAACCATTTCATAGCATTCCTGTGTTAAAAACCTTCCGTTTGAGTCACCATTTCTTTCTGCTTCAGCATCCTGGCCCTGTAAACCTGCCTGTCCCACGTCCTCTTCCTCATATCTCACTTTCCTATGACCTATCCCTTGCCTCCATGAGAAGGTATTTTTCCTTTTTCTTTTGCTTGTTCTTTTTCTTTATGTGCTCCATTTTAATAAAAGTGGTGTCCCTTTTGCATTGGCTGGTGACATTTCATGATAGTCTTCAGGCAATAAAAGAGAGGAACACATTTTAAAGGAAAGGACCAGGCACCATGTGCTCAGATTGCCTTTGTTGGGTACAAGCCATTTTGCATGGCTAATGGTCTTCTTTGTGCGTGGGTGGTTATTAGATGTTTAATGACCGTTGCTAGTAGAACTTGAGGTGGTCTTAGATTTGGGTGAACAGTTTGAAATCTGGCTACATTAGCCAAGGTCTCATTGTAGGAAGGCATATTTCTTCCTGTTTCTAGATGAGAGCCCAAGCAAGGTTTAGTTTTTGACTTGGATAGACCTTTTATTGGGGATGGGGGTCTTGGGGGAGTGTGGGTCTGCTTTGTCAACAACTTTTATTATTCACATATTAAGCATTAATGATACAATAAGCACTTGTGTATTTAGAAAGAAGGGAGATTCAAATGTCTGGAAAGACATACTGTTTCTAATTTTATTTACAGAGGCAGTGTGTATCTTTTTGATCACTGATTCTGGTATTCTATTTCTTTCTGTTTGTCTGAAGCCTAGGAAGAGACTCGGTCCATAAGGGACACTCCTTAAGTGTTTGCTGAATGAATGAATACAAAATGCAAGCACAGGAAAGGGGATCCACTGTAAGCAGAATGAAGGTGCTCAGGCACTGTAAATGAAGCTGTCAGTCAGAGGAAAGAGGGATGGCAACACCTTCAAAAGAAATAGTGAACAAATGCATAAAGTGTGTCTTGCTTTGTCTTTGTGACCTCTCAGTGCCTCAGTTTCTTCATGGATAAAATAAAGGGTCTGAGTTAGTTCAGTATTTTTAAAACTTTAGCTTTGTGCATGATAATCACCTTGTTGAAGTGTAGGGTCTGGGAACCCATCCTCAGGAGTCTGACATCACTGGTTGTTCTGGCTGGATATCAGGAGTTTGCATTTTTTACAAGCCCCATGGACCATTCTGAGAGCAGTGGTCCATGGATGATCTTTAAGTTCCTTATGTACCTTAGAAACTCTCTTTCTACTTGTCCCAAGGTACTGACATCTGCTAAAAGTCCTTCATGTCCTCATATAGTCATCATTTATGGTGCTTCTTAAAACCCCTCATTACTCCCCATGTATACCCAGCAATTCCAATCTTCAGGAAGTTGTGGCTGCAGTGAAGCCAGAGTCCTATATACAGAAGACGGCCTTCCCTGCTCGAGGAACTTCTTCCCTCAGAAGGGGCTGTGAGTGGGAAGTATTGTGACTGACCGCCCAGGTCAATGCTATCTTACTTGGCTCCCCCATGTGCATCTCTTTTTGGAACCTGCCGTGCTCAAGGTCACTGAGATATTTCTAATAGAGTTGAACCCACAATGGGTTCAGCTTTTGAAATGCTGTGCTTTATGTGAACAAAGGTGACAGACCCTACATGAACCTTTGCTGCTGTTATTGTGGAAAAACTGGTACCTGTTTTCACCTCCCCTCATACCTTCCAAAATTCCTTTCAGTGATGAATATTCTTTAGCTGAGTTGGTGGATTATGGCACTTCTGACTTGAGCTCCAGTATACATGCCTTGAGTAAAATGACATTTATTTTCCTTCTGTTTCATTTTTTATATGATTTTTATAGAAATGTATTTTACAGTTCAATAGCCAGAAAAAGTGAATGAGCATGGGTAACCCTGTTAAATATCTCTTTCCTCCTAGTGCACTGGAATTTCTTTTTAAATCTGATAAATCTTTCCAAACAGATTGACATTCCTGCCATCTGTTCCTTAGGTCACTCTTATATTCTGGCTGGTGAGGAGTGCTTGTAGCATTCTGCAAATGCCTCTGCTTTAACAGGGCCTTGTGAAACGTTTATTGTGGTCCTTTCACTCAAATTGCAAATATTGTTATAAAACTTTATTTCCATGATGTGTTTTGGGAACCAGTATGTTGCCGAGTCAAGAATACAGTGCTTGGAACATTGTAGATACCCATAAATGCTCTTGAATGAATGGATTAATGCCTGGATGCTGGGTATCAAGGAGTTTAAGGTCTAGTCCTGGCTATGCTACTTATGAGTTTTGTCTCCTCAGGCAACTGACTCAGCCTCTCTGAACCTCAGTCTCCTAATCTATAAATGTGGAACTCAGAGTAAATGGCCTCTTTCTGCTAAAAAAAAAAAGCAGCAATTCTAATATAGCTCTAATGATTTAAAAAACACCCTGGCTAGGCGTGGTTGTATGTTGAATGTTTGCCTCACTTCTGTGGATACTTTCAGCTGCATATTCAAAGTAACAAAATCCCAGACTGAAATGGCTTCAACAATAAGGACATTTATTATCTTACATAACAGGAAGAGGAGAGGTAGTGCAGGCCTCATATTTCAGCAATTCAGCAACTCAACAATGTCATTAGGAGCCCAGGAGCTTTCAGTCTCTGATCTGTGATCTCCCATGTAACTGGTTCTCCTAGTAGCTGTATGTAAATTGGAGCATCATGCTTCTTTTTTCATATCCAGTGGGAGAGAAGAAAATCTCCTAGCCAACCACACAATATAATTTCTTCTCTTCAGGCTGTTTGGGCCAAGCGAAGGCCTGTGTCTGTCCTTGGATCAGCTGAGTCCTGGAGGACTTGAGTGGGGTGATTGGATGGGACTGGTCATCTGGGGTAGAATGGACATTGGGGCCCCAACCACAATGTCTTCTGTACACTATTAACTATTATGCATTTGGTCTTGCAGTGCCAAGTAGAAGGCAAAATCTACTTTGAAGTCTTTATACATCTACATATGCTGTTCAGTGTACACTTGCCATTGGAACTGTGACACACCAAGAACCCAGTTTCAGGGTGGTCACTATATAGTGGGCACCTTTGATATATTTCAATCCATTCTTGGCACCTTATAAAAGACCCAGACGAAGTAAACAAAACACAGTCCCTGCTCTCCAGGAAAATAAAGTCTCATAGGAGAAGTAAGAAATAAATACCTGAAAAGGTAAATTAGAATACAAGGAAAGTATATGTCTAGTGTCAAAATAACCATAACCATAAATAACCAATTATGAGACACCTACTGTGTACCAGGCATTGTGGTTGGTGCTTTGCATATGTGATTATATATGATTATATTTCATTCTTGGAACAACCTTCATAGGTAGACAGTGACATCACCACTTGGCAGAGGAGAAAACTGAGGCTCAGAGAGATTCAATACCGTGCCCAAAGTTATTCAGCTCGTTAATGCCAAGGCTGAAATTTGAACCTAGAACTGTCTGTCTCCAACACCTTTGCTCATTTCTGCTTCATCCTGCTTTGGGCAATAGTTGAAAGTTGGACCAGAAGCTTCCAACCAATTAAGTCTTTTTACCATCCTATTTTAGGATGATGGGCTAAAAGAGGGTGCCATTAGGAGGGCTAAAGTCACAGAACAGAAAAAGGGGATTATCACTGGTAGGGTTCTTCAGAAAAAGATGCTGAAATGGAGTTTGTGGTGCAGGTTGTTTACTGGAGATCAGCACTTGGGAAGGAGCAAACAAAATTGGGCAGAGGAAGAAGGGAATGTGCAGGTAAGTATTGCTCTGCAGAGCGTCCTTCTTCCAGCTGAACAGTGAGGCCTTTGTACCCCACTTTGCTTAGTCACTGGATACAGGCTACCCTGGAAAACGTGTGACCTCAGTGAGCCTGCTCCCTGGAGCTGAGGCAGGCCCTGGAGAAGTGACAGCTGGAGGCTGTCTGCTGACCACACTCCTTGCAACTAGGAAGCAAGGCCTTTCTTGAAGGGGATCTGGGCAGTGCATTTCTGTGTCTATCATAGTGATGCTAAGGGCAAACTCTGACTATATCCCAATTCTGCCCATATTCTGGTTTGTGTCCAATGAGTGTTACTACGAGTGGTGACTGGAGGCCTATTTGAATGAAATGGGTAGGAGCCTGGGAATGATAAGACTGCAGATGTCATTTCCATGCTTGCTAAAATGCTTGTAGAAGGACATCTTTTAGTCTGGCCTCATTTATTTCAAACCAAGGTCTTATTTACTTCTCAAAGATGCAATTTCAGAAATGGGCCACATTGTATCAGAAGGCAGCAGCCGGGCTTCCCTGGTGGCGCAGTGGTTGGGAGTCCGCCTGCCGATGCAGGGGACATGGGTTCGTGCCCCGGTCCGGGAAGATCCCACATGCCGCGTGGAGTGGCTGGGCCCGTGAGCCATGGCCGCTGAGCCCGTGTGTCCGGAGCCTGTACTCCGCAACGGGAGAAGCCGCAACAGTGAGAGGCCCATGTACCGCAAAAAAAAAAAAAAAAAAAAAAGGCAGGAGCCATGTTTTCTCATCACAGCAATGAGATCAGGCCAAACTAGGTCGCCAGATTTCATTGTTTTTCTGAAGTTGGTGGATTTCTAGAATAGGGCTCTACTAAGGTAATTATGGGATGTTTGCAGGCTTTTAAAGGTCAAAAGTTAGTCTCAGATAGTATGTTAATTAGATTGATGTAGTAATCATTTCACTATGTATATCAAATCCTGTTATATACCATAAATATATGATTTTTGTTTTTCAAAAAAGGACAAATGTGGGCTCAGGGATAAAGCCACTCTTAGTGTGGCTAATAAAACAAATACACATGATGCGATAAAGCATGGATCAGACAGGCTCAAATTTGAATTCTGCATTCCAACTTACTTGTTGTATGACCTTGGGAAAGTTTCTCTCCGAATCTGCGTCCTCATTTGTAGAATGGATTAGCTATTGCTGTTATTGATGTCATTATTATTTTGGTTCCCAAACATTTTACCCTCTTGGTTATTCTCTGCCTGTACTGCCTCTTAAAATGTGGAATTCAGAAAGGAATATAATATGCTGGACCTAGTATGACCAAAGTGGCACACCGTGAGACTCATCCTTCCTTGTCCTAGACGGTACACACCTATGAACACTACACAGCCTGCGGCAGCACATATAACAACCACACACATGTTGGCTCAGTTGTGATCAATACCTGCAGGTCTTTTTCTCACAAACTGCAGATAAGTCAGGTTTCTCCTTGCCTCCCATCCATCAAATGCAATTGAATTAACTGAAAAGTAGGAGTTTACATTTATCTCAGTTAAATTCCATGCTATTTCAAAAATGAGGGAGATGTTTCTCACCTATCACACACCCCAACTGTACCAGTTGTCTGTGGTTTATGGTCCATGCAAAGCAGAGGGAAAAAGTTTACTGTTTACTTCTCTCATTCAGGGACCCCGGCTGACCCCCTGACTCATCTACAGAGGCATTGGTTGCCAAAGTGACCTGGAGATGTCTTCTCTCCCGTATTGCCTGCTTGCATTTTTGTGTCACAATTAGGAGATATGATAAAGTCTACACCACACTCATGTGCCCCTAGAACAGGGCTGGAGGAAAAGTGTAGACTCTCCCTTCTCACTCAGATATCATATGCAATAATATTCCAAGTTAATTTGCAATGGCCAGCCAGGTCTGGAGTAGGACTTCCTGGCTCTCAAGGATGCTAGGGTCGCTTTGAATGGGAGGTCAAGCCCAGTGCAGGTTAGTGGGGTTATTTGCAAGCAAGCAGTGTGTACGTGTGAAAGAATCCTCCCAAAGAGGTTTTGGGGCTACCAGTAGATTTTTGAAAATCTCCCCCACCAAATATAAATTGATACAGCCACTATGGAGAACAGTACGGAGGTTCCTTAAAAAACTAAAACTAGAACTACCATATGACCCAACAATCCCACTACTGGGCATATACCCTGAGAAAACCATAATTCAAAAAGAGTCATGTACCAAAATGTTCACTGCAGCTCTATTTACAATAGCCAGGACATGGAAGCAACCTAAGTGTCCATTGACAGATGAATGGATAAAGAAGATGTGGCCCATATATACAATGGAATATTACTCAGCCATAATAAGAAACGAAACTGAGTTATTTGTAGTGAGGTGGATGGACCTAGAGTCTGTCATACAGAGTGAAGTAAGTCAGAAAGAGAAAAACAAATACTGTATGCTAACACATATACATGGAATCTAAAAAAAAAAAAAAAGGTTCTGAAGAGCCTAGGGGCAGTACAGGAATAAAGGCGCAGATGTAGAGAATGGACTTGAGGACACCGGGAGGGGGAAGGGTAAGCTGGGATGAAGTGAGAGAGTGGCATGGACCTATATACACTACCAAATGTAAAATAGATGGCTTGTGGGAAGCAGCCGCATAGCACAGGGAGATCAGCTTGGTGCTTTGTGACCACTTAGAGGTGTGGGACAGGGAGGGTGGGAGGGAGACACAAGAGGGAGGGCATATGGGGATATATGTATACATATAGCTGATTCACTTTGTTGTACAGAAGCAACTGACACAACAATATAAAGCAATTATACTCCAATAAAGATGTTAAAAACAAAAATCTCCCCCACCTTTTCTGCCCAGAATGCGTCATGCTCCTTCATAGGTAACATCAGGCGCCTGGGCTTGCCGGAAGGGGCATGAGAGCCCTTGATCCACCTGACCTGGGCTCCCAAGCATCAAGCGCAGTGACCACAGCTGGTGGAGGAGAGGAGCTGGCTTTTGGCAGGTTTCCACACCAGCTCTGTTGGAGTGATAATTGCAGGGGCTGTCATTACATACCTCTTAATGGCTTTCTTAATTGTGCTGACTTAAATTTATTTAGTTTCAGGGGTTCTCTGAGTACTCATAACTATATTTCAAATAGTGATTTCTATAAATTAGAAATGCCATTTTTCTTTAGCAGAAGAATTTCGATGAACCAATTATTCAAAACCAAATTTAATCAAGTGCTTTTTTTTTTCCCTGGGCAAGTGTGTGTTCCCTGGGCCTGCAAAGTAACACAAAGTTGCCGTCGGATTGGCTGAATAGAGCTGATTGATGGGGCTGTCAGAATTTATTGCTAATTTGGTTGTTAAGCCTTGCAAGGACTTGACAGCATTGGTGCCTTACATAATGATATTTAATGTCTGGTCTTGGGTTTGAATTTCAGTTTTCCCAGGTGTTGGTAAACATACAGCTTTGCTCTGCATTTGCAATATATACCCTAAACTTACTTGATTTCCTTTGGTGGAGGGAAGTTTGCAAGTGTGGCAGTAGTGTTAGTGTATGCTCTCTTTGTTATCATTATACCCATGTGCTGTGACTTATGTTGGGTTTGTGCGTGAACAAGTGACCACTTCTGACTGTGGCATGGAAAACATAAGGATATGGAAAAAATGAAAGATACAATACCCTATTGTTACTTCCTTGGGGGTAGGAATATGGTAAGGGTAGGAATTATGGTAAGAGAAGTGCATGAATTTGCCAGAGTAGAAGAGTATGGGAAAAATTAGAAATTCGTTTGTTATCATTTAGAGCCCCAAGGGTATTAAGAGCATAAAATCAAGTGTTAAGATCTCAAGTTTGCCTGCGTCTGATTCTTGGCATCACTACTTACCACTTGTGTGACCTTGGGCGAATTACTTATACACTCTGAGCCTCAGTTTTCCAGTCTATAAAATGGGGATAATATAATAATGGGAATGTAAAATGAGAATGATAATAATCTTTTTCTCCCAGACTTGTTATGAGGTGATTATGTTAAGTTGTTGGCCATTGTCTAATTAGAAAGTACACACTTCATGTTGGCTATCGTTATCTTTGATTCAAGGGTTAAAGCCATTGTTGAATGATTGCTTCACAGAATTCTTGGATGAAGGTAACCCCGTGAAACAAAGACAAGGCAGACAAACCAATAAATGATTCTCTTCCTACCTTCCATAAACTTTCTTTGAGTTTGACATGTGCATAGCACTGTAATGGGATCTCTGGCCCTCCAAAAACTAAATAATAGTAACAGGGGAGTAAGGCCTTGCTTTTGAAAATTCCATAATCAAAATATGATTTGCGTAAACTATAAGTTATTTTTCAACATAAAAGCCTGTGATTTGGCGTCTCTTCTCATTCAGAAGCGATGATTGTCATCTTCTTACACCTCCAGGGAAGTCTGGGATGAATCTAACAGTGAAGTCTTTGGATTGAAGGCCTATTTATGGAGGAGTTTGGAAATGTAGCCAGAACTCAACTCCCATCTCCACCTCAGGCTTTCAGGACCTAACCTAGCCCAGCGTCTTGGTGCAAAACTGAAGGAGAGAAGGATTTCCCCAGATAGTATGGTTGACTCCGCCGTGTTGTAGGGTGGCTCTGTACCACAGATGACTATGCTAATAGCTAATATTTATTGGTCGCTTACTATGTGCTGAACATTCTACTGAGCTCTATGTGTATGTCTTATTTAATTCTTACACTAAACCTATAATGTAGACATATTAGAATCCTTATAATTCAATTACCTGGGTGGAAATGGAAGCTAAGTGGGATGAAATAAGGGGAAAAGTTGGAATCTCAGCTCAGATTACCTGACTCCACAGCTTATGCTCTTAACCATTTCCGGTCTTGCCTCCCCTACTACCAGCATGGTGGCATGGACTAGTCTTTTCCTGGCTCTTATTCTCACTCTTCTCATCTGTAAACTGAGGGCGCTGGGTTCTGTCTCTAAGACTCTTCCAGTTCTTACATTCTATGATTTTAGGTGTCTTGAATGCTTTATATCAAACCCAAACATGATAGAATCTCCATGCATGTAACTCATCTTCCTAACTCCTTCTTTCCTTTGTCTTTCTGTCAAATTACCTGAGGATGGATTGCAGAGAAGTAGTGTGTATACGCGTTTTATTTTATTTGTTTTTCTAAAAATTTAAACTGACCCGAATAGGCCACCTACACATTTTGGACATTGCTGGTTTCTGAGTCTGATTCTGGCCCTGAGGGACACCCATCCTTGCCTACAGAGATGTCTGAAAGCAGCGCTCTGGGGACATTTGACAAGTCTTGGGAGAAGCAAGATAATGACTGTGTTCAGTAGAGTGTTGTCAGCCAAATAAGAGCTGAGACTTGAGGAAAACAGGTAATAGCTGACCCTCTAGGAAACAGAAGCATTTGAGAATTTGGGAGTGCTTAGGAATGTGTGATAGTAAATATATAGAATTATTTTATTCAGATTTAGCCTATCACTCATTCAGGTTTGAATATTAATGAGGAAGCTGTGAATATTGGAGAATGATAAAGCACTGCCTGCTCTCTGATGAATGATATGTGGACTTCAATGAAGTGTAAAGATATAGTAAAGAGAAAAGGAAGGTGAACTAGAAAAATTTCAAGTCAAGTCCATGGAAATGTTTACTGTAAACCTTTACCTTCTTGGAGATTTTACTCTCTTCCTTCAAACAATGTGTAGCATAAATGTAAACTTACCCAGTAACTAACTATATTTATAACTAAAATAACATTACAGACAGAGAGTTTTTGACCTCAACCCAACAATTAATGGCTAAAAATGGGAGATAAACAGAAATCATCCATCTTTTATTCATACACTTAATTATCCATTCAATAATTTTAGAAAATTATCTGAAACTCAGCTCTCCTACGCCACTAACACCTAGCTAACTCTTACCATTGTTTTTTTTCAGCTTAAATGTTGAAAACTGGCTTCTTCTACCTCCAAATTGTGTTGGTGCTGCTGACATGTGCTTTCAGAGGCATCCTGTACTTCTCATAATAGCACTTAACACATTCTGCTGTAATTGTTTATTTCTCAGTCACAGAGCTTTTGGCATTTTGTTCATGACAATTCTTCATTGTGTTAAATTATCCCATATGGTGCTCACTAAATGCCAGTAGGTTGTCCCAGTCATTTGACAACAAAAATGCCACCATTCATTTCCAAATTCCCTATATGGGTGAATATTTTTTCTAGTTGAGAACCAATGGAGGATATACATTCTAAGCAGGCAGGCATCATACATTCTTGCTCAATATTGTATTCCTTGTACCAAGCATGCTGCCGAGACACAAGCAGTGCTCAATAAAAGTACGTTTTATTGAGTGAGTGCAGCCAGCTCCTGCTTGGTTTGGACTAGTGTGGAGAGAGGGAAAAATAATAAAGCCATTTGAAGTGCTGGGTAAGAGGACCTCAGGATGCTTTACAGTGCTGACTGCCAAGCAGTTTGCTGCTAATTTTGTTTCTCTAGATCTTTCCTCATGTGATCAGGTGATAGAGAAGGAAGAGGGATAGAAATAATGAAATGAATGCTATCTACCTAATTAGGATAGGGTGAGGGGATTCTGAGTCTATATTTATTCTCCTACCAATTTCATTTCGTCTACCTTTTGGGAATCTGGAGATAAAATTCATAAAATGGAGAAACATGAGGGTATTTTTAGGAGTAATACTGAGATTTCACTATAGATAGTTATTTTTCCACTTGAGAGAGTACCAGCTCTACATGAGCCTTTGAAAAGCAGACACAAAATCTGAGGTATTTTGCAGCTCTCCATCTGTGTCTGGGGTCAGAATGGTTCATGTAGGATTGTGTCTGAACTCTGGACTTTGGTACTTCAGTCTTCAATTTCTTTCTCTGTGAGATAAATTAGAAATTGCTAAAGCCCAAAGATCTTGACACTTGAAGGCCACCATAAAAATATATGGGAAGGCAGATTTTAGGAGGCTCCATTAAGCTGGATGTCTTATTTTCTTGGCTGTCTGACCCTCCAAAGACTGAGCAATTAGCTTCCGGAAGCTTCTGATGTCTGAAACACATATGTACACAAACAGAGCTTATATATAGGAAATATAAAATTCAGGACCAAGGCATGGAAAAGAACAAAACTCTAACCATTATAGTTAATATAATTGTTAAACATAAGATTTGGCAAAGAGGTTCCTGGTTGCCAGGACAAAAATGGAAACCCTGAAAATTATAAGGTTCTCTTCTTAAACCAGTTTCCTTCTGATGGGAAGAAGGAGATACATGTTTATTTTACCTCAGGCAATAGAGATTTTACTGTTAGAATATTCCACAAGGTAAGGAAAGACTAGAAATCCTCTCAGTAAATATATAGACATGGCTCATTCAGAGGCATTCAAATGTTCACAGTAGGTCAGGGGTTTTAGTGACCCAAGAACAAACCTTAAGTCAGCTACCTTCATGACTCAGACTTTTTTCTTCCTGTTTGTTTCCACTCCCTTACTGAGTTGATTGCCAGTGCTCTTCGTTTATCTTGCATTCTAATTCTACAGGAGATGAAAATTGATGGGAACAGTTGGTCGTTAGCAATATGGAGCATTCCTACTGGGCAAAGTTCTCAAGTTAAGTCACCCTAAAGGTCACTTCCCAGCATATAGAACTCCATTTCAACCATTTGTGGCTAATTTGGCCTGGGAAAATGGAAAAGAGCATGCCAATCTCTGGATAATCATCTTCCTGTAATAGTTTTCTCAGAAGAGAGCAGTGTAACTGGCGGAAACTTTGGGGCTTCATGACCATTTATTTGATGCACTCTCTTTGTTAGAAAGGCAGAGGTCAGTGTTGACTCTCTGCTCTATATCTGGGACAGAGACACCATCCATTTCTCTGTCATGGGAAGAGTTGGATGTGCAATTTCTCCATTTCATCCAACCCATTAAGGGTGACAGGAGAGTGAGTTCTGGGTTCCTGGGACTTCTTTTCAAGCAGCAATGCTAACGAGTAGAACATGTAAGAGAATCTGAATAAGCAAGTACATTATTTTTTTTCCTACAATGACTTGACCAGCATTGTTGAGAAAAACAACGGGTCTGCAGAATCTAGAAATCCACTTAATTGTATAAGCTCAAGTAATTTTTTGTTTATGCCTAAATTCTTCTCCTTCCTGATTTATTTTTTTTTGTTTATCTCCCAAGTTCTCCCTACATGAAGATGAAGATAACTCTTCTCAGATGAAGATAACTTATAGCTCCCCTTCTAATTACTATTTGCTTCCTGTTATGGACTGAAAGTTTTTGTCCTCCAAAAATCGTTATATTGATACTCTGTCCTCCAATGTGGTAGGGTTAGGACGTGGGGCTTTGGGGAGATAATTGGGTTTAGATGAGATCATGAGGGTGGTGCCCTCATGAATGGGATTAGTGCCCTTATAAGGGTCATGAGAGAGCTTGCTTCCTCTGTCTGCTTTCTGTCACTTAACAATACAAAAAGAAGCTGGCAGACTGCAGCCTGGAAAAGGTCCTCACCAGAATTCAACAATGCTGGTGCCCTGATCTTAGACTTATAGACTCCAGAACTGTGAGAAATAAATTTCTGTTGTTTACAAGCCATACAGTCTATGGTACTTTGTTATAGCAGCTTGAACTATTTTCATTTTAATGCCAGGACAAGCAGGAGTGAATTATCCACAGTGAAGTATTTAACAAGAAACAGGTTTCCACTTCACCTTCCTACTCTGTTTTTGGTTCCTCCTACTCTTCAAGTCAAAATTATGTAAACCCTTCCAAGGTTCCTCTTGACTGTCTGACTGTATTATTTCCCTCTTTCACCATGATTTCTGACTGTGACCTGAGTTTATTTACTTTAAAAAATTTTACTAACCAACTTTAATACCTTTCTCTTTCCTTTTATAATTATTTCCCCTTCCATTTATAATATTGCTCCTTCAATATGTAACAATATTACAGGAGAAACAAAGCTTTTCCTGGATTCAAATTTTAAAATAAGATTCCAATACATGTTCTTACATGGAAGTTGAGTAGTGCAATTGAGGAACAATTGATAATGAGTTATATAACAATACTAACATAGTTTGGCTTTTGTCAACACCCAGTGATCCTGGGAAAGGAGTTGTTGAGGAGTCATGCATGAAACTCCCAAGAGTAGAAGTGCAGAATTATACTTTTAGCCTGTTTTTCTTTGTCTTGTATTTCCTGCTTATGATAGGTTTATCTCAATATCTGTCCCTTTGTTGTTGTTGTTCAGGACAGTTTCTCATGATAGGAAATGTCAAGCCAAATAGCATGATGTGACTTGCTGAAGGACTGAGACAACTATTGACCGCCAATGGCATTGTCAACCATGGCTGCTGAATAAGAGGAAAGTTAAAACTCTGTTTTCAGAGGTCAAGAGACGTTCACTATTGTTTGACTTCACATGATTGACGACCAGTTTTCTACACTTCATTTTAACATTTTTGATATTGAAAACTACCTGAAACAGAAGGCCATTTAAGATCAATGGCAAATGTCAGAAAGGGACACTCTTCAGGTTTGAGAGGCAGCACTTTAGAAGAAACTGGTTGTCAAATGATCTGTGTTGCAATCCTAGCTGTATGACCTTAGCATATCATTGAACCTTTTAAAGCGTTGTGGGTTTTTTTTTTAACCTGTAAAATAGTTTTGGTTTATTTCAGTGATCAAATAACATTATCAGTGTGAAAGTTTGCAATCTGTAATGCACATTGCAAATCTGTTGTATACGACAATGTACTTAGTTTTTGCTTAAAATTTTCTTATTGATCAAATTTTCCTTAAAGATTTCAGTCAGTATTATATTGGATCTGCCTTTGACAGGAGAATGCTGTTAAGCGATATTTCACAGGTAGTATGATAGTTGCAAAGAAAAGGCAAGAAAATTTTCCTTTAAACAAAAAGATTCATCATATGCCTGAAAGATTGACCAGGATTCTGAACAGATGTACATCTACTTAAGTGATATGCCTCTATTAGTTATCTCTTACTACACAAAAAATTAGTCCAAACTTAGCCACTTAAGACGATAAATGTTTATCATCTCAGTTTCTCTGGGTCAGGAATTCTGCTTAGTTGTGTGGCTATGCTTAGTGTCTCATGAGATTGTAGTGCAGATGTCAGTTGGGGTTACAGTCATCTAAAGGCTATTGGCAGGAAGCCTCTGTTTCTTGCTGACTGTTCTTTAGAGGCCTCAGATTTTCACCATGTGGGCCTAGCCATAGGGTTGCTTGAGTGTCTTCACAAAATGACAGCTGGCCTCCCCCAGAGAGAGTGATCCCAGGGAGAGAGGAAGGAGGAAGTCACAATGCCTTTACCACCTAGTCTCTGAAATTACACACTGCTACTTCCATTAGGGTTGCCAGCTACAAAACGAAATACTCAGTTATATTAGAATTTCAGATAAACAACAGATAATTTTTTTTAGTATAAGTATATCCCATGAAATATTTGGGATATACTTATACTAAAAATATTCATTATTTATCTCAAATTCTAATTTAAGTGGGCATCCTATATTTTTACCCTAGTTCATGGTACCTTTATTTTAGAAAACATATTGAATCAAACAGGTTAGAGTTACTGCTTCCTCATGCTGTGTATTTCTATCATCCGCTTGAAAAAAAACATACAGTCAAATCTATCTTCATCCATTTTCTCAATGAGGTAATTAGCAAAAAGGATCACTGGCCGCTTCAAAAGGATCATCTGGAATGAAAATCCAGGAATCTTAGGTCTGTTACCATTTTTTGTCCTTTTTTGCTTCACTTGGTATGTAATGTTGTCTCCTTTCCCATGCAGATTTTATGTCAGTAGGTTTCAATCTGAGGAGTTCCTTCTGCTGCTGCAGCCAACCAGTTTACTTCTCTGCTGAAATAAAACCACTGCATTTACCATTTATTATATACCTGCATTATTGGAGCAAGGGGAGTTTAGAAGGGTACCGACCACAGATGTTTTCAGTACTTCTCACTTATCTTCAGGAAGGACAGGTTTCTCTCTGGGTATTATTTTGGTTTTTTTGTCTCCTGAAAAAGATTTTCTTAGGAGGAGATCATGTCTCAGCAGCCATATTGCTCATAAATCTCAAAGAGAGCAAACCAGGAGAAAAATATAACACAAGATTTGATTTCACAATGTCTCTAAGCTTCCCAGAACCCAAACTGGGGACTCACTGAATGAAGAGAATTCGCTTTTCCATTGTTTTCTTCTTGAAAAATAAGAGATGACTTTGAAAGTCAGTGACTTCTTTCAATACGTTTGATAACTTCTCAAAGTCTTATAAAGTACTTGATGAAAGCAAGTCTCTTGACGGGTTTTTCTAATGTTTCAGGATGGTTTTCTCCTGGATAGAACATACCAAAAGATTTCAAAAAGTTCTGTGGAGAAAAGGCCAGCAGAAATGACAAATTATAGGCATCAAAAAAGAAACGATGAGGGCTTCCCTGGTGGCGCAGTGGTTGAGGGTCCGCCTGCCGATGCAGGGGACGCGGGTTCGTACCCTGAACCGGGAAGATCTCACATGCCGCGGAGCAGCTGGGCCCGTGAGCCATGGCCGCTGAGCCTGCGCGTCCAGAGCCTGTGCTCCGCAACGGGAGAGGCCACAATAGTGAGAGGCCCGCATACCGCCAAAAAAAAAAAAAAAAGAAACGATGAAAAAATTTAAATGGAATAGCTTATTTGTACGTTTGTGTGTATATATATTACAGTTTCCATCGTGGGTGACATAAAACAATACCAGAAATAATTACTTTTATAATATAATTAAGACTTACAGTTTTAAAATAGACAAAAATTTTACAGTAATTCAGATTTTAGCATGATATGTTTATACATATATGATAGATACATTTTTACCTCTTATAATAGCAATGAAGGTTATATATGAAAGTTATTAAACAATTATGAAAATATATTTAACTTTCACTTAAATATATAGGCTGTTTCATTTAACTTCTTTCAGAATGATTTGTTCTTGTTATTTACCTTAGTTTTTGAGGGAATTCAAGAAGCTAGGCATGTTTGTAAAGTCTAAGATAACCATTCCTGCCCTTTTCATTCTAACACTTCCTATATTTTTATTTGATAAATCTGTCACCGTAACTTCCTTTTTAGTCTGTTTGTTTGAAACCAGTCGTTAAGATCAGCCTTCACGCAAGGGGAGAGGAATTAGGTTCCGCCTCTTGGAGTAAGAACTATCAAATAATTGTGGATATATTTTTAAAGCCATCATAATGGCACAGTGGAAAGAATGTGGACTTGTAAAGCCTACAGACATTGGGTTCAAAACTTACCTCTTCTATTCATTAGCTTTTCACTTTAGGCTAATCACCTATCCTTTTAGAGCCCGTTACCTTATGTATAAATTGGGAATAGTAATACTTACCTGCTAAAGGACTGCCCAAAAGCCATTCTCCTTCTCTCTTGCTGGGTCCCACCACAGAAGCTAAACATTTAATACTCTCATTCGCAGCTTTTTTTGCAGTTCGGAATGGCCACGTGCCCTAGTGCTGGTCCATAGAAGAGAACAGAAGTGTGCTAGGATGGGGGCTTCTGAAGGAGAACTTTCACTTTCCTTATAGAAGGGGGTAGACCTCTGTTGGCACCAGTAACTGGTATCGATTGGCAGAGTGTACGTCACATGTTAGTTCTCTGGTGGGAGAATATATATATATATATATATATATATATATATATATACACACACACACACACACACATATTATAGTGATCTATCATGAGATATATATAGCAATTTACAATAAGATATATATATATATGTGTGTATATATATATATATATATATAGTGATTTATAATAAGATATATATTATTTGGTCTTCATCCCCATTTCTGGCACAGAGATTCTAAAAACCTTGGATAAGAAATAATGAGAGAGATAAAGGTGTCTTTTGTTACATTAATGAAGTACTTTTGGAAAGCCCTTAGGTAACCTAAGGATGGGGGGAAGTTGCCAGGGGAACCAACCCTATGATAAGAGAGTTGGAACTTTCAGTACCACCCACAACCTCCCGGGAGGGGAAAGGGGCTGGAGATTGAGTTCAATCACCAATAACCAATGATTTATTCAGTCATGCCTATGTAATGAAGCCTCCATAAAAGCCCAAAATGACAGGGTGCAGAGAGTTCCTGGGTTGGTGAACAAAGTGGAGATTCTGGGAAAGCTGCGCACTCAAAGAGGACCTGGAAGCTTTGCGCCGTTTCTCTACACCTTGCTCTGTACATTCCTTCCATGTGCCTTTTCCTGAGTTATATCCTTTTTAATAAACTGAGGATGTAGATAGTAAAATATTTCTCTGAGTTCGGTGAGTGACTGTAACAAATTAACTTGAACCCAAGAAGGGGCTGGATGAAACCTACAATTTATACCCAGTTGGTCAGAGTTAGAGGTGACACCTAGACTTGCAGTTGGCATCTGAAGTGAGGGCTGGGCAGTCTTACAGGACTGAGCCCTTAACCTATGGGATCTGATGCTATCTCCAAGTAGATAGTGTCATAATTGAGTTGAATTGTTAATATAAAATTAATTTATATTTTTCAGACTTTATGGATACCCTGTAGTTAAATGTCACACAATTTGTAAAGAGAGAGTAAGAACAGTCAACATGCAGAGATAATACCTGAAGAATAAGCAATTTTCTATGAACCTCACATTGGAGTGATATGCATTTCTGCCAAATTAGCCAGTATAAGTAGTTTGCATTAATCACGAAAATGAAATCAATGTGGAGGCAGGATAGCATAGTAGTTAAGAGGATAGCCTTTGTAGCTCCCATTCTGGCAATGTGACTCTGGGCAAATTACTTATCTTTAGGGCTTTGATTTGCTATCTGTAAGATGGGGTTAGTAAATAGTACCCATCTCAAGGGGGTTTTCTTTTCTTGGGATAAAATAAATTTTAAATATAGTAAGAGCTCAAAAACTGTTAGGTAGGGGCTTCCCTGGTGGCGCAGTGGTTGAGAGTCTGCCTGCCGATGCAGGGGACACGGGTTCGTGCCCCGGTCCGGGAAGATCCCATATGCTGCGGAGCGGCTGGGCCCGTGAGCCATGGTCGCTGGGCCTGCGCGTCTGGAGCCTGTGCTCTGCAACGGGAGAGGCCACAACAGTGAGAGGCCCGCGTACCGCAAAAAACAAAACAAAACTGTTAGTTATAATTATCTAGGAGTGACTGAAATATAGAAGTGGGTAAGCAGTGTTCCCAGTGGAGGAAAAGTCTGTCTTTGAACAGCTAATCAAAAAAAAACCCTTTGACTTACACATGTCCACGTTTGATGTGCTATACACATGAGGAATCTAACTGGTTTGTCTTTTGTGAGCACTGGCAGATCATCATCAGTTTGTGCCCCCTAGCCTATATACAGTAAGCCATTAGAGATCTAGCAATGAAGTGAACCACACATTAGAAATCTTGGGTATGAGTCTGTCCCAGTCAGCTTTTGCCATAATAATGCTACATTAAAAACCACCCCAGGGCTTCCCGGGTAGCGCAGTGGTTGAGAGTCCGCCTGCCAATGCAGGGGACACGGATTCGTGCCCCGGTCCAGGAAGATCCCACATGCCGTGGAGCGGCTGGGCCTGTGAGCCATGGCCGCTGAGCCTCTGCGTCCGGAGCCTGTGCTCTGCAACGGGAGAGGCCACAACAGTGAGAGGCCCGTGTACCGCAAAAAACAAAAAAAACAAAAAAAAACACCCCAAAGTCATTGATTCACAATAACAAACATTTATTTCTGACTCATACATGTCTGGGTGTGACTGGGTTCATGCCTGCTCAGTGAGTTTCTCATTTTCTTTGGATCAGCAACTGGTTACCCAGTTGCTGAGAATATATTCTTTTCATGGCAAAGTACAGGAGAATAATAGGACAGACCCAACCATGCAAGCATAATTCAAGCCATTGCTCATCCCATGTCTGCTAACATCCCAGTGGCCAAAACAAGTCACATGGTGAAGTCCAAATTCAAAGGGCAGAGGCATATACTCCAGCCAACATAGCCTGGGTGTGGATGTACAACATGACTGCAGAGAAATGAAGACTGAGATCAGTAACTGAACTACCACAGAATCTCAGCTCTGAGGGTTTGGCTATGCATTCATTTGTAGCCACTGTATTGCTCGAGGTCTTAGCTTCTTTATTTGTAAAGTGAAGAGGTTGAATTAGATCAGTATATTAAAAAAGCTGGGGAAGCTTTTAAAAAGCACCATTTGCTGGGCTGCATCCAAGACCAATTAAATCAGAATCCCTAGGGGTAAGGCTCAAGAACTTGTATGTTTACAAAGCTTTCTAGATGATTCTAGTGTACAGCCAGGATTGGGAACTACTGTGTTAGACGGTTTCCAGTGTTTCTTCTATTCTAAAACTAATTTAGGTTCTAATAGGACTGGTTGGTTGGCCATAAGGACTTGTTCAAGGCTGACATGCTGATTGGTAGGGTAAAAAGCCTGTGTTCTTCGGTAATTGCTGACACCCGCCCCCTGCCCCCGCCAAATAGCAACAAGTATATTGTTTTCTCTCAGTTCCTTTGCTCAAAGACATTCCTGCATTCTTGCAGATGCCTTCTTCCTCCTCTTCTCTCTCACCTATTTCAGTTGCTGGAAAAGTTTTCTGAAGTAAGTGAGAGCTCTTCCCCCTCTTCTGTGTCATTTATTTTCCAGCTCTGCCTGAATTTCACTTCAAATGTTACTTCCCCGCTTTGCCACTTAGAACTAGCAAGTGTCACCCACCTTCCCATCAAGGTTGGCACCGATGATTAGCACACCTCCACATGCTGCCACTCTTTCCCCACCTACCCCAGTGTCAGCCCGTGGAAGGGGATTTACATTTCCATAAAAGCAATTCTAAGAGCTGTCAAAAGGAGCTCTGGAATGAAATGCAACGTAACTACCATCTAAGTATTTCAGAGATGCTGTAGAAGAGATACTTGCATTGGGAGGTGGGGAACTAGTGCCCGAGGAGTTCTCATTCCTTTCAAGGACTCCATAAATATTGTAGATTTGTCATAAGTCACCATGATCATATATTATGATTCTTTGTTGGCTCTCTCTGGCAAGTTCCTTAATTTTTCTTCCTCACTAACAAGAATTATAATTTGGGCTCTGTAAATAAATGAAAAATTCAGATAGATCTGGTCACTGAGAAATTAGTTTATTGAGAATTTTCTATTTTTCCTTTTCCTTTTTTCCATCTCTTATCACTGTACTTATATAAACTATTATGTTTCATGGATTCTAAGGTGAATTTTCTCCCAGAATTTTATCTCTCTGCAATGGGGATGTGTCTCATGGTTGTTGGTGTCTTAAGTTTAATTGGCAGAAGTTTTTTCTTTCTTAGAGGAACACACAATAACGGTGCACCTTATAATGGGTGACTTCTGTGAGGCAATGTAATAGGGCATCATCTAGGCTTTGTGCTAAGTCTGTTGCATACATTTTCTTTTTTAGTCCTCACAATAATCCATTAAATAATTAATTTATCAGTACTTTTTTTCTTATCAACACATATTTATTGAGCTAATATAATTATTAATAATAATTAACATGTATTGAGCGGGCATTATGTAAGTCCTTTAAAAATACTCTCTATAGTTAGTACCTAGGAAGATGCTGGGAGGTAGGTATTGATATTATTTGCACTTTATAGGCCAGCAAAAGAGGCATTCATGGGCTTCCCTGGTGGTGCAGTGGTTGAGAGTCCGCCTCCGATGCAGGGGACATGGGTTCGTGCCCCGGTCCGGGAAGATCCCACATGCCGCGGAGCGGCTGGGCCTGTGAGCCATGGCCGCTGAGCCTGCGCGTCCGGAGCCTGTTGCTCCGCAACGGGAGAGGCCACAACAGTGAGAGGCCCGCGTACAGCAAAAAAAAAAAAAAAAAAAAAAAAAAAAAGAGGCATTCAGAGGTTAAGAAACTTGCCAAAGTCAGAGTTGGTACGAAGCAAGGCAAGATTCAAACCCAGATCGCTCTGACTTAAAAGCCCATGCTATTAACCACCACCTACAATTGCATCAAATATTTGTTATTATTATAATTATTAATGGTGAAGTAGTTTACCATTTACAATAAGCTTTCACAAACACCCAATTTAATCGTAGCCTAATAACCTGGCAAATGCAAATTCCTTTACATATTTGTATTCAAAGATATAAAACACTGTTAAAATACATTCTTAAAAGCCTTCTTAAAAAGGTATAAGCCATCCAAAGAAACCCCAAGGAAAGCTAAAAAACTGGAACTGTTTTACTTCATTAGGGCCAAGTAAATAAAAGCTGGGTCAGCGTCCATGCTGATTAGTGTCAGGACAGTCATCCACTGGATTATGGAAAGAGAAACGATTACAATGTATAAGCCTTTACTCTGAGATATAATTCTGCATCTCTAACTAAGTAAGGAAAACATTATCGAAATCAAATGGACTTTAAAAATAATGGATAATAATAGTTTGTAAAATGGATCGGTGGAGTTGGTAAATAGGATAAATGAACTCAGGCCGATGACTCTTCCATATAGCTTCAGTTTTATAGGGAATGACCTGAAAATGCAGGATATTAATGTATTTGGGTTAAGCGTATTGTTTTGTTATTCTAGTGATTTATGGCCAACAAAGGAATCCCACAAAAGGGACTATATCTGAATGAATAGGAGAATTATAGCTAAATTGACGTTACTTTCAAATAATTCTATTCCTTTCATTTATTAAATAACCTAGGTAATCATAAAGCCACAGAATCACAGGATTCTAGAGTTAGAAGGGCCCCCAGGAGGTTGCATGTTTTCCACTTACATAGATAGAAACATGAGCTTTCTAAGACATCCATCATTGTTTCACTTCATTTTGTCTTTTTTGGGTGGCTTCTTTAATATCAATTTGTTCAGTCTTTTAAGTCTTCATAGGTGTTTGATCTGGGTTTATTGGTTTTTGAAAATCCTGTTTTCTGGGACTCCCCCCTTCTAATCTCCTTCTAACCAATGTGGGTAAAAATGGGATTCTATCTTTAACATGTGGTTAGAAATATTGCTACTTTGAAAACTGGGTATCCTTCCCTAAGCACCCCATGTTTTATGCAAGATATGAATTATGTTTGTCCCTGGACGATTGCCTTTTAGTCAAAGATATCAAGGTGAATGAAGCACCTACCAACTGGTTAAAGGGTTAGTAACTAAGATGGGTAAATTAAGTCTTTCTTTTATCCAACCCCAAACTTTTTCCTTTTCCTCTCCTCAGTCTCTGAGATAAAAACAGATCTCCACAAAAAAACTTTATAGCTCAAAAGACAGGCAGTAATTCGTTATCTCTAGGTTATAGAATACCAACATTTCATTAGAGTTCATTGTAAAATATTTTTCTTTATTGTTAATAACTCAACATATTTGTCATGGAATTATAATAGATCTAGGACTGGAATGTACCTCAGAGATCATCCACTCCAATTTCCTTATTTGCAAATGAGAAGTTTTGTTACTGGAGCGATTAAATGCTTTACCCAGGAGCATACAGCCAATTGGTGGCATATGTAAGAGTAGAACCTTGGTCTCCTGACTCCCAACTTAATTCTCCCCCCAAAAATATTTCAGTTAATATTGGCAACTTCTTGCACATGAGAACAATGTCCATGAAATTATTTCCTTGGGAAAACAGCAAAAGATCCTGACTTGGTTGCAAAAGAGATTTCTCTTTAAGACAAGGCTTCAAAAATGACCTTTGAGGGCATTTTCCATATTTTTGCTTAGTGGGTAAAATAACCTTTAGCTGACGAAAAGGGCATCCATCCAAAGATCAGAGCAATAATAGAGGAAGTACTTCGGCAATTACCATTAAAATTACAAGTCCATCTTTGAAAATAGATTGAGGAATCAGTAATGGAAGTAGCCAGCCTCACAGCCTATGAGAAGAATAGAAATGTCAATATCAAACATCTAGGCCATTCCATTGACTCCACTGCTTGAAGTATAACTAAAACAAGCAAACAAACAAACAAAAAAAGTGCCTTTTTTTCCACTATAGTAAATGGCACTTTCTACATAGTTCGTGCTATTAAACCTGAAGAACTACTCGATATCTTTTCATTACTATGACCCATAGCCTCACCATCTCTAAAACGGAAGTAACATAATCTAACCAGCCTCCCTCATATGATAAACATAAGTTTAATAAATGATCAGACTGAGAAACCACTGTAGTTTTAAGTGACAGTTTTGAACTCTGTTGGGGCTTTCTCTTAATGGAAAGTAGCTTTATTTTGCATTTCTTTAGATTATTTTAAGTGTTGGCTCCAGCCTCCCAGGTTTCTCTAGAATAATGGAAGAAGACAAAGTATGCTGCCTGATATGAGAAAAAGCTCCTGGTCACTTTTTTTTAACCTATTCGGTTTAGTATAACTGAATGAGAGAAATTACCAGAGGTACTCAAGAGTATGCCTTCAACGCTTCCCAAAACACAGCCTTTGCTTTGCTCATGATGGCATCATAAGCAGAGCCCATCTTAGCATAGCAGAACATTGATTGGACCCATTCAACCCTTTATCTGAGCAGGTAAAATTAGCTTTAGCTTCCTTTATCTTTCCTAATAATGCAGCGATAATTTCTTTTTTTAACTTTTTCCTCAGACATTCACTTTTCTATATACCCAAGTCCCTAATTTTCTAGTTTTTTCCAGAATTAAGAATTTTAGTTTGGGAGACGTGGTGTATCGGTGGTAAAAAGATCTTCATGACTCTGTGCTCTGTCGACTTACAATCCCACTGGGGACCATGACAATTCTCTTGCAATCCTTCTTCTCTGTTTCCTCCTTGGAGGAGAAAAGCAGTGTCTTTTAACTGCAGTTTACCCATTAGGGATAGTCTGAGAATAAGTGAAATCATTATGTGCTGAGATAATCCTGTAAACAAAGATGCTCTGAGAATCTAGATTACATTCAGTGTTTTAATACATAGTCACAGAGCCCGAACTCCCTCACTCCTCTGTGCCAGGCTAGCCCTGAGGTTTTGAAGATACAAATGTTTTATTCCCAGTTCTCTCCCTGGTTCAGCTATAGGGCCAAGTGAACACCACTTCTCAGCTCTGTGCCAGGCCTTTCTATCTCTAAAGTAGATATTATCATCTTTGACATCTTAACCAGAGCTTCTAAGCAGCTTCCTACCTCCAATTTTGAACAGGACTCTAGCTGTATGAATGATTTAAAAAATCATATCAAATAAAAATATTTATACCTGTGTAGTGCTTCTTTTAGATATAAATGTATTCATTCAGGGACTTCCCTGGTGGCGCAGTGGTTAAGAATCCGCCTGCCAATGCAGGGGACACGGGTTCGAGCCCTGGTCTGGAAAGATCCCACATGCCACAGAGCAACGAAGCCCATGCGGCACAACTACTGAGCCTGTGCTCTAGAGCCCGTGAGCCACAACTACTGAGCCTGCGTGCCACAACTACTGAAGCCTGTGCACCTGGAGCCCATCTTCCGCAACAACAGAAGCTACCGCAATGAGAAGCCCGCTCATTGCAACTAGAGAAAGCCCACGCGCTGCAGTGAAGACCCATCGCGGCCAAAAATAAAATAAATAAATAAAAATTTTAAAATACTTAAAAAAAAGTATTCATTCATAAATGGAAAATGAAGCTAAGATTTTGAGGAATATGCTTTCCCCAAATCTGAAGCGTTCTTCATGAACTGGCTATTAAAGCATCAGCCCTGCTTTGCCACTTGACTTAAAATTTCTGTGTTCCAGTTTTCTCCTTTGGGGAAAGGGTCAGAGATTTTATAAGAATAATGAAGCCACCACTGGATTCAGATAATCCCCTGGACAAATGTGCACGTATTTATGCATGAACATTTTTAGCTCTGTTTCGCTGGACACTCCTTCATCAAATTGAATTGTTTTCATGGTTTTTTTTTAACACCCCTTGACCACATCAAGATTTTTGATTTCGTGTTAAGGTTTTGTGACTTTCAGAATGAACCATGCTATCTGGTATAAATGGGGGTTCCAGTTTAATCTAAGAATTTCAGAAATTGCTGTAGGCTGTAATCAGAGCAAAGGAGCAAGTGACAGAGTGTTTTTCTCTGAAATGGAAATAAGTAGAGAAATGCAAAAAAAAAAAAAAATCTTTCTCTAGTCTGTTCTAACCAATTCTACTTGGGATTCCAAGGCAACTGTCAGTTTAATACCAGGGACCCTTTAAGCAGAAGTTTTGACTTGCCATGAATTTAGCAGGAGTCCCTCTCCCTATTCCTTTCTTCGTAATCAAATCTGCCCCAGCTGGTCATGCATTTTTCAAACCTGTCCTTAGGGATCCTTCTGCCTTAACATCTCAAATACTTTCTGTCTCCACCACCCAGCTGACTCATCTCCCTATAAGAATAAGGTCTTTGAGGGCTTCCCTGGTGGCTCAGTGGTTGAGAATCAACCACTGCTAATGCAGGGGACACGGGTTCGAGCCCTGGTCTGCGAGGATCCCACATGCCGTGGAGCAACTAGGCCCGTGGGCCACAAGTACTGAGCCTGCGCGTCTGGAGCCTGTGCTCCCCAACAAGAGAGGCCACGATAGTAAGAGGCCTGCGCACCGCGATGAAGAGTAGCCCTCACTTGCCACAACTAGAGAAAGCCCTCGCACAGAAATGAAGACCCAACACAGCAAAAATAAATAAATTAATTAATTAAAAAAAAATAAGATCTTTGAATGCAGAGAATGTGCTTTTTATTTTTTTATTTTTATTTTCCTATTTCATATATTCCTGGATACACAGAGAGCTCAGCAAATACTTGGCTAATCAGACAGGTTAGCCATATCTTCCCAAGGGTCTCAGCTTGTGTGCGTCAGGTCAATGGTGTCTTTCTCTAATTTGCCTTGTCATGGTTGGTGGAATAAAATATGATGGGTCTCTTGGCCCCTTCTCAAGAGGTTCTGGTGATAACATTACATGGCTGTTTTGTGAAATGGGAACTGTCAGACTCCAGGTAGCAATTTGGGAAGAAAAACTGATTTATTCTATGATGTTTTAGGTATAATTGACTTGTGCGCTGTTAAATTTCACTTTCATTCACTTCTAGCTTTGAGCTAGAAGTCAAGAGACGCAATTTTAGTTTAAGCTTTGCCATTAATTAGCTGTGTGACTTTAGGCCAGTCTTTTCCTCTCTCTATTAATAACAGCTATCATTTACTGAACACTAACTGCTATATACTTTGCTAGGTGCTGTGAATCCATTATCTCATTTAATCCTCATATCAACTGTGTGAGTTGGACCATGACTGCTCCTAGTTCCAGATGAGCAAAATGAGGCTCATGGTGGAAAGTTACAGAGCTAGTAAGTGACAGAATCAGAACTCAAAGCCAGGATTGGTTGCTTGCAAAGCTTATGAGCTTAATCATTATGCTTCAGCCTTAAATAAAGTATCTTCAGCCTTAAATGAAGAGATGAGAGTGCAATCTCTAGGAAGCTTTCCAAGTTTGGGACTCTTCTCTAAGAACACATGTTATTTCAGGCATGAAATTGAAATCTGTAATTTGTAACCAAGCCACAGTCACCCAGCTACCACTACTCTAAGAGGAAACTCTCTTCCCCACTCCTACTTGGCAGAGTTTGGGGTTGGGGATGACCTCCCTCACGGAGGGGCATGTTACCTAGAACAAAGCTAATCACACATTTCATTCTTGGGCCACGGGCTTGGTCATGTGACTTAATTCAAGCCAGTAATAATCATGTTCATGATTTTTATTCTGACTTTCAGGGGAAAAGAATTAGTACTCACTTGCATTGAAATAGAACCTGGGAGAATGCAGGCAATCACCCATGTTGGTGGCAGTCACCCATGTTACTACTTGTGGAACCTGGAAATTAGCCAACACAGGGCAGAGCGGAGCCCAAAGAGGGAAGGACTGGGTTGTGGTGACATTGTGTTATCCCCTGAATCCACCTTTACCTGAAGCCAAGCCTAAGGTTGGACTCTCCAGATAACTGAGCCAGTTTGGGGGTTCCGTTTTGTGTTACTGGCATCAAAAGATAAGATGAGTTCATTGTTCTTTTCTTTTTTGGCACAAACCTACCAAAATCTTATTGAGCAAGCAATTTCTTCAGGCTCAGGCCCAGCCACAATGCATCAGGCCTTGAATCATCTCTAATTACTGTAGGAAATATATTACCACTGTGGATGAAAAGGTACCTAATTTATCATGTGATAAAATATCTGTTAAGTGGTACAATGAAATTTTATGACTCTCTTCTGCTAGAAGGCTTCCTGATCCTTTGCTTGTCTCTAGAAGATGTTAATTGCTAATTGTCAATGTGCATTCCAGGAAAGTGCGCCGCTGCCTGGGATGCCTGTTAGCTTTAACTGGCCACTCATTTCTGTCCCCTCCATTTCTTTGTAATTACATTTGGACTTTGAAACCAAAAATCATTTAGGTTAAGGCAATATGATTTGATTGAATGAATTATCTCTGTACTTTTACATGTCATTATATTTCATTGAATCACAGAATTTTAGGTTGGAAGAGACCTTTAGAGAACAGCTTTTCCAACCCCCTTAATTTAGTAGATGAGGGAAATGGCAGGAAGACATTGGCACAGAGTCACACAGTAGTTAGAGGTTGTCAAGGGCTCGAATCAAGGTCTCCTGACCTCAAGCCAGGGTGATTTCCACCACACCACACCTCCTCTGCTGCCCTGTCCTGCTTTATTACATGAATGTGAACTACAAAAGCCTGAGCCACATGACAGATAACTGCAAGTCTTCCAGATGAGAATGCACCTCATTCACAGTCGCCCCCTTCTCATTCCTACTGCCTCTGTTCTTTTTGGGCAGCAGACTAAAGGGAGCACAAATGCCACCTGGGTTGGTAAGCCAGGCAGGAAACCTACCTGGAAGTTAATGTGAAGAATGGTACAACCTTAGGCATTTTCCACCAGAAATTAAGGAATTTGTTTTGGTGCCTGGAAAATAAAAGCATTTTCTAGAAAACCACTTACTAATACAAATGATTCTAGAGTTTTAATTACCGGAGATTTGGTCCATAACTCTGCTTGGCAATACTGTTAGACCTTCAATCTGTGTCATTAACTACCTTTGACAATAAGAAGATCCCACTTATTTGTTATATTCTGTAAGTTTACCTTTTACTCCATTACAAATCCACTTTGTGCACCAAGATTTCAGCTGTGTAAGGTTTACTACCAACGAGAGAATATTAAATTGATTTTAGTATCACTGTGTTCATTGTGGACTAAAGCCATTTAGCAATGAGCAAGACTAAGTTATCCTAAGTTAATTCATGAGTAAGGGGTTTGCCGCCCTCTTAGAAACTTAATTTGTATACTGCTGTCAGTGATTTGTCAGAAATAAGAAATCAGAGGAGAATGAAGAGGGAGACCAATCTGAGACTTAGAAAGTGACAGCCCTTTTCCGTTATCTGTGAAAACCGCGACTTACACTGCAGTTCATCAGTAGGGCATCAAAGACAAGGTTTAGGCTCCCTGAAATTTCACCTTTTGATAGATGGGTTTATCAACAGAAAGTGAGAGCCTCAGTTCAGAATTAGAAAGATAAATTACAAATGTATAAAGTCAACTAGATTTTGACACTAAAAAATCGTATCACAAATATGTATTCAATTATTGATTATTGTTAGTAGCATTAAGGTCACAAGAAGAAGAAGAAAAGTAACTTTGGGAGATATCAAAATAAGGCCCAGTGTAATTTTTCCTACAGTAAGATGACCTGGAAGTGATTGTACATTTTTCTTAAATGACTAAGCAAGTGAGTGATGTTATTTATTCTGGTAAGTTGGATTTTTAAATGAAGATAATAATCTTAGGATACAGTTCTATTTTATGGAAGAACTGTTGGGAGATTAGTGAATGCCTTTTAGAAAATGCTGAATCCCTGTAAAAAAAAAAAATCTGCCAAGCAAAAAGGAAAATTCCCCACTTTCTGCAAGTAGTAAAGCATTCTTTATGGAGTCGAAATGTGAAAGGTAAATGGACAAGTTTACTGCCGATTTAGTGTCCTGTCTCTGCTGCTTTCTAAAGCTGCACATAGAGAAGAAATGAAGGGCCTATTAACAGGAACTGCCCCCTTGGAGCCACAGATGAGGGTGGAAGGAGAGCAAGGATGGCCATTTAACACAGTCGGCAGGTGTTATGAAGATGACTTCATTAACAAGAAAAGGCCCTCCAGAGCCTATTCACAAAACCACTAAAACAAAACCACCACCACCACAACAAAAAACCTCCCTGGACAGTGAAAGATTATAGTCCCCCCAGTCACATCAGATAGGCAGGTATGATGCTAAGTCTCCCTGAGCACCCTAACACCCCCTAGGGCCTTTCAGAGCCCACGATCCTATAAGACTAAGTCACACCAGTCTGATACCTGTGCAATTGTGTGGACCCGTATTTGAACACTTCTCTAAGAATCACAGAATTTAATCACTAAACTATAAGAGACCTGCACATTCCAACTAGTTAAAACCCTTCGTTTTGAAGATTAAATAAGTAGAGTAATCTTCAAAACATACTTATTGAGCCTCTGTTGGGTGGCACATGTTATTGCCTCATAACCCAGAAAGACTAGTTATTTTCTGAGCAACAACTACGTGCCTGGCATGATGTTATATTTATCGGATGAACATAGTTCCGGCCCTTTGGGAGCTTTCCATCTGCTGCACAGATACGCAATGAGCACATGAACAAATAGAGGGTGTGTAAACTGTTGCAAGTACGAAGACGAAAACAAACAAGTACAGTATCAGAGGATAGTAGGAGGAAGTAGAAAGCTGAGGCAAAAACATGGATGATGACTTGTTCTAGGCCACTCAAGAAGCTAATGTTTGACAGAGATTGTTGAATCGGGGAGTAATTATTAAGCTCTTACTATGTACCAGTGCTGTTCTAGGCACCGATAAAGCAATGAAAACAAAGTTCTGGACTTTATGGACCTAAATTTAGTTTGGAGAGATAGGCAACAAATAAATGAGTGAATGAAATATACAGTATGTCTGCTATTTCTAATTAACATGGTAAAATTAGGAAAAACAAAGCAGGGAAGGAGGATGAGAAGTAGCAGGGCAGGGGTGACTTGCTGTTTTAAGTAGCTCAATTAGAGAACACCTCACTGATAAAGTAACATTTGGGCAGGTGCCTTACAGAGGTGAGGGCATGAGCTGTGTGGGTATCTCAAGGAAGAGCACACTAGACCTGTTTTAAGAGTAGGCACTAGCCATAGGTGGCTGTTTACATTGAAATTAATTAAAATAAATACTATTAAAAGTTCAGTTCCTTAGTTGTGCCACCATAGTTCAGGTACTCAACAGCCACAGTTGTCTAGTGGTTATGGTATTGGATAGCATAAGTCCAGAACATTTCCATTGTCACAGAAAGTGCTGTTGGGTAGACAGAGGGACTAGCTAGTGTACAAAGGCCTCAGATGAAAGAGAGCCTGAAGTGTCTGAACAACAGCAAGAAGACTGGTGTGGCAGGAGCAGAAGATTGAGTGTGAGAATAGGACGGGAGGAGGTCACAGAAGTAGTTGGCAGCATGGTGGGAGGTCATACTATTAGAGTGTGGAAGGCAATTGCAAGAATGTCGGCTTTCACTCTTAGTGAGATGGGAAGCCATTGGAGGGTTTTGAGCAAAGGGATTATGTGCTCAGTCTTATGTTTTAAGAGGATCATTCTAGCTACTCTGTCAAAAATATACTGTGCAGGGCAAGAGGCAGGACAGGGAGACGAGTTAGGAGACTACTGCACTCAACCAGGAAAGAGATGATGGCCATTTAATCCAGGTGAGAACCAGGTTCTGGATATTTTTAAGGTAAACCCTATAGGATAGAATTATCACCAGTAATTCAAGTGATGAGTGACATGGATTGGGTTTATATTACTGGAGGTGGCAAAAGTAAATGGATTTTGATTTTATACTGAAGGTAGAGCCAACAGGATTTGACAATAGACTGTAGAAGTGGTATGAGAGGAAGAGAGGAGTCCAGGATGATTCCAAGGTGTGAACAAATGAAGGATAGAGTTACTCTTAACTAATATGGGGAGGATTGGGGGTAGAGCATGTTTTGGGGAAAGATCAGGGGTCCAGTTTTGAACATGTTGACTTTAAGGTGACTTTAGGTGTCAGGGTAGAGCTGTCAAGTAAGCAGCTGCAGTGTTGCAGAAGAAGACTGGGATTCAGGAGGGAGGTCTGAACTGGGGATAGAAATTTCAGAACCATGAGTGTGCAGATACCAGTCAAAGCCCTGAGACTAGAGTGAGTGTGGATGGAGAAGAGGTGTGAGAACTGAGCTGCAGGTCACTCCACCGTGAAGAAGTCAGGGAGATAAGGAGAAGGACTGGTTAGTAAGGTGGAAGAAAAATCAAGAGGGTGTGATGCCTTGGAAGCCAAGGGAAGAAACGGTTTCCAGGAGGAGGTGATCAACTGTGCCAAATGCTGCTCATTGTGCAAGTAAGATGAGGACTTAAATCAACCATTTGATTTAGCAGCATGGAGGCCATTGGTGTCTTTGTCAAGACCAGTTTCAGGGAAGGTTTCAAAGAAAGAATGAGAAGAAAGGAAGTAGAGAGGAGTTTTGCCTTAAAGGACAGCTGAGAAATGAGGCCATAGCTGGGGGGGAGAAGTGGGTCAAGATTATTTCGGTTTGTTGAGATGGAAGAAATTACAGTACATTTGGATGCTGACAAGGATAATTCAGTAGGGAGGGAAATTTTAATTATGCATGAAAGAAAGGAAACAACTGTTAGGGCAGTATCCTAAAGTAGGCAAGAGGGGATGGGATCTAGTGAACAGTGAGGAGAGGCATGAAAATAGGTAGGAACAAGGATAGTTATTCCAGGAAGCAAAACAGGAATAAAAGGAGGGAAGGCAGAGCATAGGGACACAGATGCAGATGGGTGTGTAGATAAGGTGGTGAGAACATATGGAATTTCTCTTCTGATCGTGTCCATTTTCTCAGCGAAATTGGGAGAAGGTCATTAGCTGACAGTGAGATAGTAGGAGGAGTTGGGGACCTGGAGAGCGAAGGCATGAAGTAATTTTCTTAGGAGAGGGGGAGAGGGAATGATTGGGAAATGCTGCAGGATTACTGGGTATCACTGAGACCCTTTTCAGGTTGGTGGTCATAAACTTAAAGGCAGAGCATTTCTAGTGGTGGTAGGTTTTTTTTCCTCAGCCATGTTCAGCTATGCAGGTAGAAATTCAGTGTTGTATAGAGCTGGAATTAGTTAGCATAGGGTTTGCTTGGAGAGTATGAAAACAAGAAGGGGCAAGGGAGTAAGGATTGTATGTACATCAGGAATGTAATGATATATACCAGGAATGCAAGCCGGGTAAGAAGGAAGTGGGGACACATGGGAAATGGAAGTGATGGGAAAATGGCATTAGGATTAAAGTGTTGCTTGTCTTATTTGGGTATAAAGAATAATCAAAGTAAGCTGGAATGATAGGAGGTGATGGGTGGAGAGGGGGATATTTGAAATTGAGAGTATGGAGGGTTGTTAGGAATGTCGAAGTCCAGAATATGGCTGTGGGGTGAGTGACTGAGGTCACATGGGACACAAGTTCACTGAAAAAGAGAAAGGACATTAAGGGATTAAGATGCCAGGCAATTGGAAGGGTTATCTACAGCAATATTAAAGTAATCAGGAATTATGACAAGAGTAGTATTGGAGAAAGTGACAGTGAGTTGGGACCTAAAATCTCCAAGGATAGTTAGAAGTCACCTGAGGGTCTGTAGAAGCCTGTACCAAGGAGGAGCAGTGAGTGGTTTAGCCAGATATTGGGGTGTTTTGTGGAGGAGGGAAGGAGAATAGTCTATAAATAGAAAGAATTACAGGACACTTTAGAACCCTATTCTTTTCCTAAATGCCTGTATCTTCACCTAACTCCCGTAAAAAGGGGGTCCTTCTAGACAAGGGAAAGGTCTGGGTTCTGCTCCCCACCAGATTCATTGCCCATGATTTTTGTCAGTTGAGAACAACTATATGTGTTATAACACGTGTTATAACATTCCTGGGTTTCAAGGCTGAACCGACACATGATCGTTTGAGACGCTGGAGGGAACACAGCCCATTGGTGAAATGTTTCAGTTCCAGAATCAGAGTATACCATATTCAAATGCCCTTTTCCCCACTTACTAACTGTGTGACTTTGGACAAATCACTCAACCTATTTTTGTCCTCCATGTCATGTGTGTAGCTGTTATCTGAATTAACAGCAGTAACTACTTCATCAGATTATGGTGAGTATTAAAGGATAATCTAAGTCAAGGGCCTTGAATGTACTATGTTATTTGGTAAGTTTTACTATTGTTAATATTCAGGTTGTGATGTTTATGTTCACTTAGCAAGATTTACTTTGCAAAGTACATTCATTCCCTAGATTGGGAATTGGTTCATTCCTTTCAAGAACTGTACTTGTAATTCAGGTAGATGACACCAGGGGGAGTGAGGGCCCGTTAGATTTCCCAGTTAGGCTTCCTCCTGCGGTTGGCCCAGCAGATTATGTGTCCTCTATTCAAGATTTAAGAGGAGAATTCACTTGTGATCTTGAGCAAACCAATAATCGTCTGCATCTTAGTTTTTGTATCTGTAAATTGAGATAATACCACTTCTCTTATCTAATTCAGGATTAAATGAAGAATCACAGACAAGTGTGAATTACATTGTAAACCATATTGTTTCTGTAAATACAAGAGCTTTGTATTACTAGTATTACTAATACTAGGCTTTCATTCATTTTTGAACGAAAATTTCCCTCAAATTTCTGTATAAACTGATATTTTTATAATTTGGGTTCATGAAATTTTGCCATTGTCCTCATGTGAAACTTTTAGATAGGTCTCAAATAGAAAAAAAATCTGTAGAATGGCAATCTTGTAGCTAACAGTTCACTAGAAGGTAAGTTCCAGGATGACAGAGCTCATGTCTGTTTTGTTGCTCATTCTTAGTGATCAGCATAATACCTGACATATAGTAAGTGCTCAGTAAATATTGTTGAATCAGTCAGTCAACTGAACAATCATTGAATCAGTCAGTCAGTTGGTTACTATTTGGAGGAAATGTATTCTTCCAACTTGTCTCATTTCTAGCTGCTCCCCATCTTGAAATCTATACACTAATCATACCAGACTGTATGTATTTCTAATATGTCATTTCCTTTAAAAGTAGTACAAGTCTGAGAAGTGTCAGCTATGCTTATAATAAGCTTGCAAGTAGGCTGTATGCTGACTATTTTACATGTATTATCTCTTAAATTTTTATAGTAGTATCCTATGGAGGTAATTACTATCATTATCTTCATTTTACAGGTAAGGTAAAAGACTCAAAGACGTTAAGTTCTTGTCCAAGGTCTCGGTTAGTCAGCAGCAGAGCCTGTATTTGACCCTAGACAGTTTGCCTTCAGAGCCTATACCCCTGAAAACTTTGCAACTGAAATGAAGGCTTTAAATGCAGCACTCTTGTCTTGAGCATCTCTAGTTCAGGTTTCAAGATGCCAACTTTGTAGATCATTTTGGTGAAAAATGGGATTTGATGAAACTGTGCAGTGAAAAAGTATGCTGTCTTTTCTTGCATTGTAGTTATTGCTGCCTCTCAACTTGGTCTTTAGGCAAAACAAAGTAACTTCTTTTCATCTCTTCTTGAAAACTTACTTTTCAACTCTCAGAAGTACTGTGTTTTTAGAGAAAGAGGGGAAAAGGAGCAAAGCATGAAAGAGGAATTGGAAGAATAAGATAATTAGACAGAGTCATGTTCAGCTGGGCCTGTTTCTATATACATGGTTTAATATGAAGTACATCCTAGCAAGTCATAGAAGAAGCTTGCTTGATGTTTTCTTTGCCTTTCTGCAAAATTTCCCCATCCATTCTCTCGTCTGAACTCCTGATATAGGAATCTCAATTACACAACTTAGTATTTGACTTTGTGCTGTCTAGATATTTCTCAGCTGCAAGATTTCCTAAAATTCTAAGATTTTAGAAGTTAGAGTTAAAAGATACATTGGACACCACTTTTCCAAGTCCCCCATTTCCAAATGTGGAAATCGAGGCCTGGGCAATGTAGATTACTCGCCTAAGTTCACACAGCAAGTGAAGGACAGGGCCAGAATTGTGAGACAGTTCTGCTTGCTGTCATACTAGGAGTTTGGATTGCACTGAATTGCACTGCCTCTTGCCTTCTAAATTAGATTTTTAAAAATCTCATCCAAATATTCATTCTTGCATTCAGCTAACAGACATTTACAGAATGCTTCCCATGTGTCACACATGCACTAGGAATTGAGTTACAAGGAATAAACTATGGTCCCACCTCAAGCAGCTCAGGTATGGAGACCAAACATTCCCTTGAATACACACCCTCACAGGTGGTGAGCATTAACAGAGGTGTGTACACAGTACACCCACTCTGGATGGGTGTATTGGTCCTCTCTGTGTGTCCAGATAATTCCCTGAGCAGGAGTCTCCCAGGCAGGGTGGGAGGCAAAGAGCACCCATGCTGAGCAATGAGTTTTTGCAGTGGAGGAGGATGGTGTGGCATATAAGGTAAGGAGGTGTGAGGATGAGATAGCACACCTGGAGGGAGGGAGCCTCTTGGTGAGCAGTGGGCAAAGAGGCTATAGGGAAAGGGACAAATTGTGAAGGGCATGATATGGCATACTGGAAAGATAGACTTTATGCTGTAGGGAATGGGAAACTACTGCAGGTTTTTAAGCAGGAGAATAATATGATCAGACAATATTCCCTCTACTCTTCTTAAATCTTCACCTAGAGTCAGGCTGGTGCTGGGTAGATAATAACATGAACTTAATTGACTTAAAAACAGAAACAAGAGGCAGTGGAAAATTTCCAATCACGTGTACACTTTCTCTTTCAGGAATTTCTGGAAAATAGCATGCTTTATTTATTAAAATTTAACAGCATTTTTGGAAACAGCTACAATGCTTTATTATATTTGGTGGTTTTGCTGTAAAATTTACAGTCTTTGAAATAAAGCAGTAGCTCACTTATTCTCTCTATTTTTTATACGTTTTGTTTGAGATATAATTCATATACCACAAAATTTACCTTTTACCTTTTAAAAGTGTACACTTCGGTGGTTTTATTTTAGTATGTTCACAAAGCTGTGCAGCCATCACCGCTAATTTCAGAACACCTTCATCACCTCCAATGAAATCCTGTACCCGTTAGCAGTCGCTCCCTATTCTCTCCTCCTCCCCCAGCCTCTGACTACCCCTGATCTACGTTCTGCACCTTTTTTTCCCAAAGGATTGGCCTATTCTGGACTTTTGTATAAATGAATCATACAATAGGTGGCCCTTTGTGAACGGCTTCTTTCACTTAATGTTTTCAAGGTTCAGCCACATACCAGCATGGATCAGTACTCCATTCCTTTGTATGACAGAGTAATATTTTATTATAATATGTAGCACATTTTGTTATCCATACATCAGTTGAAGGACATTTAGGTTGTTTCCACTTTTTGGCTATTATAGTGTCACTATGAACATTCATATATAAGTTTTTGTGTGGACATATGTTTTCAGATCTCTTAGGTGTATGTTTAGGAGTGGAATTGCTGGGTTGTATGGTAATTCTATGTTTAACCTTTTGAGGAGCTTCCAGACTGTTTTCCACAGCAGCTGTACCATGTTACCTTCCCACCAGCAGTATACAAGGACTTCACTTTCTCCATATCCTCCCCAGTACGTGTTTTTATTTATCCTCTCTTCTGAAGTAGTGGTTCTGCACTTGGCATTAACACCAGAATCTCGCTATAATGCTGTCCTACAGGTAGGCATGTAGATAAAGAAATGTAGAAGGTGACAGCATGGATTAGTGGAAGATGCTTACAGGGATCCATACTGAGCACTTAACTTAATGATCAGAGGTAGACAGTTAGTGGGTATTTCAAACCCACCTTAGCCTTCATTTCTCTTTGGGTTGTTTCCTTATATACTGATTAGATTCTGTATTTCCTTCTATGAATAGTGCCAAATAGTAACATTCTCCAATATTTAAAAAAAATATTTTTACAGTCTCCTTTTGTGATTCTAGAATAAATTGAGAGCCTTCACTTTTCCTGGGCTTGTTTTGTAGATGTTTGTAAACTGACCTTTTGTCTTATCTGTGATACTTGGATATTAAACCTTGCAGAAGATGTTGTGAAGCTAAATTTTATAAATTACAAGTCGTTGTCCTTATCTGGGGCCTTTTCCAGTGATAGCAGACAGGACCATTTATCTCAAATCGCAAAGAACCCATAGCAAGAAAATAACATTCCAAGATGAGATCCACAGAGAGACATGGCAAAATGTTCTCCTTTCGCCTCTTTCCATAATATTCCCCATTGTTTATTTAATGACTGAATTGTTGTGGTGGAAGAGAGGGTGTTTGTTGCCCTGGGAGGGGATTAGGAAATAGGCTGCAGTTTGGTGAAAATAGTAGAGGGAGTGGGTGCTCCGCTCTTACCATGTTGTTGGATGTATACCAACCCGAGGTATAGATGCCTACGCCTGCATCTCTTTGCCTGAAGGCTTTTCTTGATCACCTTAGGACACTCACCTGCCTTCAGGCTGGAAGTACTGGGGAATTAGCACCCCAGGAGTAGTCCCTAACCAGCAACTCATAAGAGTTGGTGTATGTATTAGTTTCCTCTTGCTTTTGTAACAAATTATCACCAACTCAGTGACTTAACACAAATTTATTATCTTACAGTTCTGGAGGTCAGAAGTCCAACACAGGTCCTGTGGGACTAAGTCGAGGTGTCAGCAGGGCTGAGTTCCTTCTAGAAGACCTAGGGGAGAGTCTGTCTCCTCACTTTTTCCAGCTTTTAGACTTCTTTGGCTTGTGGCCCCATATTACTTTGACCTCTGCTTCCATGGTCATATTTTCTTCTCTGACTTTGACTCTCTTGCCTCCTTCTTATAAGGATTACTCTGGACCCATCCAAATAATCTCCCCATCTCAATGCCCTTCCTTAATTTAATCACACCAGCAAGTCCCATTTGTTAGCTAACAACATATCTACAGGTTCTGGGCTTTAGAACACAGACATCTTTGGGGGTCATTATTCTGCCTACCTCAGTGTAAAATAACCCAGTTCCCTCACTCCTTGAGTGAGATAGCTCTGAGCATATGTTCTGCACAGTTTCCAGAGTTTCCCAGCAGGCCTTTGCTCCAGCTATCCATGTTGATTACTTGCTCGTTAATATACCCTTTCCTGGTTTCCTTCCCTTTCCTGTTTCACTAACCCCCATTTCCTGGAAGAACCTCCCACATTCAAATACATATGGTCCCCAACTTACGATTGTTCTACTTATGATTTTTCAACTTTACAGGGGTGTGAAAGCAATATACCTTCAGTAGAAATTGTACTTTGGATTTTGAATTTTGATCTTTTCCTAGGCTAGTGATATGTGGTATGATATTCCCTCTTGATGCTGGGGAGTGGCAGCTGCATCTCCTGGTCAGCCACACAATCACAAGGGTAAACAACCAATACACTTACAATCATTCTGTACTCAGACAAACATTCTGTTTTTCACTTTCAATATGGTATTCATTACATTACAGAAGATTTTCAATACTTTATTATAAAATAGGTTTTGTGTTAGATAATTTTGCCCAAGTGTAGGCTAATGTTCAGAGTATGCTGAAAGTAGGCTAGGCAAAGCTATGATGTTTGGTAGGTTAGGTATATAAAGTGCACTTTCTACTTAACGATATTTTCAACCTACGATGGATTTATGGGGACGTAACCCCATTGCAAGTCAAGGAAGATCTGTACTTCCATTCAAATCTCAGGGTCTACTTCTTTTTTTTTTTTTTAATGTCTTTATTGGAGTATAATTGTTTTACAATGCTGTGTTAGTTTCTGCTGTATAACAAAGTGAATCAGCTATACACATATACGTATATCCCCATATCCCCTCCCTCTTGCGTCTCCCTCCCACCCTCGCTATCCCACCCCTCTAGGTGGTCACAAAGCACTGAGCTGATCTCCCTATGCTATGAGGCTGCTTCCCACTAGCTATCTGTTTTACATCTGGTAGTGTATATATGTCATTGCTACTCTCTCACTTCGTCCCAGCTTACCCTTCCCCCTCCCTGTGTCCTCAAGTCCATTCTCTACATCTGTGTCTTTATTCCTGTCCTGCTGCCTCAGGGTCTGCTTCTTACAGCTCAATTGCTTAATATCTGTAAACCCTTAAAAGAGTGAATTTCTTTGAGTACTCAAAAAATGATGGGAGTAGGGGCTTCCCTGGTGGCGCAGTGGTAGAGAATCCACCCGCCAATGCAGGGGACACGGGTTTGAGCCCTGGTCCGGGAAGATCCCACATGCCGCGGAGCAACTAAGCCCATGCGCCACAACTACTGAGCTTGTGCTCTAGAGCCCGTGAGCCACAACTACTGAGCCTGCGTGCCGCAACTACTGAAGCCCGTGCACCTAAAGCCTGTGCTCCACAACGAGAGAAGCCACCGCAATGAGAAGCCCGCGCACTGCAATGAAGAGTAGCCCCTGCTCGCTGCAACTAGAGAAAGCCTGCCCGCAGCAACGAAGACCCAACACAGCCAAAAATAAATAAATAAAATAAATTAATTTATATTAAAAAAATTATGGGAGTAGGTCAAACTGACACAGGAGCCAGCTTGAAGGAACTCCCAATAGCCAAATCGAGACAATAAATGATTATAAAGGATTACTACCTATTCAATAAAGTAAGGATCCATGAGTCCACTGATAAAGAAACAACAAACAGATAAATAAGAAGGGAAAGTTCTTCCTACAGTCAAATCCAACTAATAAATGAAGAAGGGAGGATAGAATCATAAAATCATTATTTGGCAAACATCATAATAATAGCTGATTCAAGCAAGAAAGTTCAGTGGATGCTAACACCAGGGGGTAAAAATTTGGGAATAACAGGAGTTTACATAGTCTCAAAGTATTTCCCTACAAGGACATTACAAAGGGTAAAAGAGTATAGCTTGACGGTGGAGAAATCTGGTAGCCATCACCTTAAGCAAATTATCTAATTGGTCAATGGGACATATCATCTGCTTTCCAATGTGAGGAATGAGAGGATCTCAGTGTATTCCTGCCACAAGGGCATAACTTGAATCTAATCATGAAAAAAAGTGACAGAACCAAATTGAGGGACACTCTGTAAAACAACTGGCCTGTCCTCTTAAAAAATGTCAATGTCGTGAAATACAAAGGAAGATTCAAGAGCTGTAACTATTCCAGAATAAAGGAGACTAAAAATACATGAAAACTAAAAGAAATACATGATCTTGAGTTTTTATTTTGCTATTAAGAACATTATTAAGGCAACTGAAAAAAAATTTGAATACGGGCTCTAGATTGGATAATAGTATTTTATCAATATCAATGGCCCTGATTTTATAAATTGTACTGTGGTCATGTACAAGAATATTCTTATTTTTTATGCTTAGAATACTTAAGAGAATTTTCTTATTTTTGAGAAATGCACAGTGAATTATTTAAGGATGAAGGAACATCACATAAGAAACAAACAGTTCAGAAGAGAGAGACAGAGAGAATGAAACAAATGTAGTAAAATGTTATCATTTGGAGGATCTGGGTAAAAGGTATCCGGGAATTTTTCGGTACTATTCTCGCAGGTTTTGTCTATATCTTAAGTATGGCAAAAATTTAAAAACGTGAAAAGTATAAGGCATTTTAGTCATTGAGTCATTGCCCTGCTTACCTACAGGTTGCTGTGTTGACATTATGAGATAAATAAAATGTCCTCGGCTTTCTTAAGCCACACTGTCTCTGTCTTCACTGTGTCCCAGAGATATGTTGACTGTTGAGTAGAGTTTCTAATACCTGCAACAGAGCACTGGATTGAGAATCAAGAAACTGAAATTTGAGTTCTGGTTCAGTAGTTGTGTGACCTTTGCTAAGTCATTTTACTTTTCTTGGCTTCAAGCCGTGTCTGGAATGTTAAAGATTTTAACTGTTCTTTGATTCTTCTTCATCCCTTCCAGAACACTCATTTATGATTCTCTAATGTCCTTTGTATGTTTGAATAACTGAATCTTTTCTTCTGGGTATGGTTCGTAATGACTTTGCCTTATAATACATTCCACTTGATGTGGCAGCTATGATATCAAAGAAATTTCCAGTGGAAGGTTATTATTTGTTTGTTGTTGTTATTGTGAAGGAGGGAAAAAGCCAGGCAAAATATTCAAGAAAATTATTCAGTCTGTGATTCCACTTATTAGATTTCTCACATAGGATATTTTATAAGTTTAGGTAATCAAATTTCATATTAATGACTACTGGGAACAATTTTCTTGGTGTAACAAATTAGCCCTTTTTGCTGAGTTATAGTTTGAGCTGGTTTATTTCCAAAACCTCCAGGCATGTGTGAGTTCCTAACTTACACTGAAGGAGAGAATGAACAGACTAGTGGAAACAGCTAGGAACAGGGGAGTTGAGCTCGCCACTGAATCAACCCTACAGCTGCTCTGCTCCTTGGTATCTGGCTGGGGGTAGTTTTCTAGTCATTGCCCTTCCTCTCTTTTTTAAATAGAGGTAATGAGGCTTGAATCTCTCTCCTGCCTCTCAGAAGTGCTGCAGTGATGAATGGAAATGCCATTTGAAAGCTGCTGTGCATCCTTTGCTAGGGAGATATTTCAGTAACAAAGCATCCTCATCAGAGTACAGTCAGCTCCTGCTATAATGCCAGCACCCAGGGTATTAAGTCTTCTCATATTAGCAGGATCTACAATGTACTGTAGGTAGCCATGCTGAGGGAAAGGAACAGACCGCCCTCTTTCTCCCACACGAGTTATTTTTATTCAGTACTTTCATTTTCTTTAAAACACTTATCATAAGCTGAAATTATTAACTAATTATTTAACTTATTTATCTCTGCTTGCCCGTCAAGAGCATAAAAGTTCAAGGGGGGCAGGAACCAAATATGCTTTGTTCTTCTTGTGTCCCCAGCACCCAGCACAGTGCCTGACAGATAGTAGGGGCTCAATAAAGATTTATTTAGTGATGAATGAATGAATTATATAACCCATGATCTAATCTTCCTGTTCCTTTATGACAGTATTTCACCACATATGCCAAGATGCCAAGATAACTGCCCATGAGATTTCAAATTCCAGTAACTGAATAGGCAATTTCCCATGAAAGTGATTTTAAAGATACCAATTATAGAGAAGAAATAAATAAGTTGACACATGATGCCAAACATGTGGGTCTCTCCTATATCAATGGGAACTTCTTAAGGAGCTTTAGCATATGTATCTGGTAGCGCTGAAATGGGTAATTCACCAAGTATCAATAGATTCTTTTTAAGTTTGAAAAGTAATTTGTTTATCTCTTTTATTTTTCTGATGAAGAAATTCTTAACACACATTTTGTCGTGTCAAGTTGCTGTAAAAAGTGCACCCTTTTTTTTTGTCAGTTTTGAAAAGCCATACAGTTCATACTACTGAGGCAGAAAGGGGGTGAGGGGGTAGTAGGGATACACACTGAGATTAATCATTTGCCCTAGATAATCTCCAACCTGTGTACCACCTCTATAGGTGATTGATTTTTGTTTCTATACAGCTTTAAAAGGTGAGGCATGTGTGTTGAACCTTCCATCAACCACCTGTGAGGATTTGAGTCACCTGTCCCTCCAGCCTCCTTTGTTCTGGTGCCCAGAGTCTGATGACCTGGAGCTATGCATGAAATGGGGGTGAGGAAGGGTGGAGACTCTTGCTGACTGCTTCAATTCCTTAATGGTAGTTGAGGTTGGGAAAGAGCCTTTGTTCTTGAAAGCTGTACTTTTTTTTACTCTCTGTATAAATTCTAGGAGGTCTTTTTTGTGTGTATTTTGGACGCTTATTTGGGTCTCTGCCTTCCTGAAGAATGACATTGATTGTGTTATTGTTCAAAACCCTTCACCAGCTCCCCAACACTTGTGGGTAAAGTCTTCAGCATTCACTCCGCACTTAAGTTTTCTTACAATCAAATTCTAGAATAGTGTTCTGTTTAGGAGCATAGATGCATAGATTCTGGGATTAAATATCTGATTCTGCCTCTTGGATGACCTCGGGCAAATTGCTTAATCTTTCCAAACCTCCTATTTTCTCATGGAGCAAACAATGGAACCTATCTCCTGGGGGTTGTTTTGAAGATTAATTAAAATTATGCATATAAAATGCACAATTTTATGCCTACAACATTGTAAAGGCTCAATAAAAGGTTGTTATTTTTACCACCTCTCTCCCCTGATCCAGCAAATGGAACTAATTACTGCTGCAAGCACTATTGCAAGTACCCCATAATTTACATTTTCTTTCAGACTTCTTTTGCCTCATGCTTTTCCTCACTCCTTCCCCTCTTTCCCGAGTTCAAATGTTCTTCGTTCTCTGATGCCCTCTCACAATGTTGCCTCCTATCTAACTGCTTCCATAAAAGTAATTCCTCCTTTCCTGCTCCCCACACTTCTAAGTGACCTCTCCTTTCTTTAAATCCCGTTGACATTTTTTTCTGAGGTCAAAGTGGCAGCCGCTTGAATCAAGGATGCCCTTCTGGACTCCCTTTTGGTGACTGAGATCTGGAGCGTGTTTCTTCCTTTCCCCTGCATCTCTGAGGTAACGTCAGTCCTCCCTAGCATGCTGCTTGGCCTTAACTGGTAAATGCAACTACCCTTTGATCATATCCAGCACACAGTAGATGCTCAATAAATATTTATTAAGGGAAAGGATCTGTGTGGAGTGAAAGGAACTCTCTGTGGCTACCATGTGTATCATTCCATCAGAAGACCGCATTTCATCCTAAATTTGAAATTCCTCAGAAAGTGTGTATAGTGAGGTTCGAAGACCCTTTGAACTTTGAGCCTGGGGAGGATTTGGTGACATGTCAGATATATTTTATGGCTCATGAATTTAGGTTGGTTTTGGGGATTCTATAGGTGAGAGCTGAATCTTTTCAGATTCATAGTTCTTTTCTCTGTGATAGCTACCATTTTCACTCATGATCCAGGTTAAAAGTGATTGCATGGGAAACAGAGTGCTTTGTCATTTGAACAGATTGTGATGGATTATTTCTGTCGTCATCTTCTTCCTTCGCAAGATGGTAGAAAAAAAAGATGAAGTCCCCTATATTTTGAAAAAAATGCTTCTTTTCAAGAATAGAATTGGCCTTGGGGCGGGGGTGCTACCTGTGGTTTTGCTCAGCACAGTTGATATGGGCAAGGTGTTGAGGTTAAAAACAGAAAGGAATTTCCCTCCTATATTGTAGGAGTTAAAAGCAGCACTTTCATAACCAGAACACTATATGACAACAGATTATTTGTCCTTGACAGACTAAATGAAATAAGCCTGATACAATTATCTTTTTGATGCAAGGTGGGAAAATTTGGGGGGGAAGCTTAAGTTTGCCTGTTTCTGAAATTCAGGAGACCGTGGTTCTTGTTTCAGTTTCTCTACTCACTGGATGGGGAGATTTGGCCAAGTTGGTATCTTTCCCTGTCTCACAATTTAAAAGATAACTTAATGACTAGGACCCTGCCTCTACTCTTCTAAGTTCAACTAGAAGTTCTCTTCACTCCCCAGGAGAAAACCCAAGTGAGAGAGGGGCTAGGAGTGATTGTAGAAATGTCAGAGTGCTTTGCTTAGAGAAAATGAGAAAAAAGGGGGGAAAAGGAGACTGATTCACAAAAGATCAATTTAAGAGGCTCTTTTCCAGCAAACTTTGTCCTTTCTCTGCTTCTACCATTGTTGCATGGTACAGAGCTTTTAGGGAGGTGGTTGTCTCTCTGCACTCTGCCCCTAAGCAGTTTTCTGTCTACATTGTCCCCATTGTTTGGCATTTCTACAGTCACTGCATTGCATGGCTTTCTTTCCATTTCTCCCCTAGTGGCATTACTCTTAACAAAACTCTTCCCCAGCCTGCCTATTGGCAGTTGTGAAACCTGAGGGAGATTGTATATGAATTTCTGCTTGTCTGCAAAGCACAAGGCTTTGTGGGAAAAACAAAAACAAAAAGGTGGCTATGCTATTTTGACTAAGGCTTCCAGAGTTTGGGAATTGGGAAGGTGCACTCCACTGGACTCTAAAGCATATGTGCTCATCTGCATGGGGAGTACTCGAGGCTACCAAAGCCACTGACAGTTGCTAGCTGTATGCCCAGACACTGTAAGCTGTTGTGTGGTGTGTTCAGGGAATCGCAACAATCCTGGGTCACCAAAAGTGGCTCAGCTCAAGCAGATGTCCTACGTTGCATGATATCCAGAAACTTGGATTGAAGTTAAGGCAACGTTTCCCAGTCCTCAATACAGAAGAAAAATAGAAAATACAAGAAATGCAGTCTGTTCCCCAAATCAACCAAATGCCATCTTGCTCCCTGCAGCAGTCCAAAAATCTATTACCAGCCAAAACAAAATCTAACTAGGAAGATGAATCTGCTCCTAGCAAAAACGTCTTTTTCACTCCAAAGTCAAAATTGTGAATGAATTCACTCATTCAACAAACTGCTATTGACTTTAGGACTGCCCAGTGTTTTTCATTGTCTACAAAACTGCTTGTCTCAATTTATGTACCTAATGGGAAGATAACTATAACTTACGTTGTCTGTCTGGGGAAAACGGATTGGAATGAAGATATCTGTAGAATGGTTATTTGAATCTTTCTCCAGAGAAAGACCAATAATTCAGAGGGTGAGTTGAGGGAATGTGAAAATAGGCTTGGAAAAATCTCCCAATGAAAAAAACACTACTAAATATTACGTCCCACTAATATACTTATTAAGAGCAGAATTAGGAAAATGAAACTTCTCTACCAAACTCTTCTTGCTGTCATGAATTTCTATTCTCAGGAATTAATCACATTAAGAATCCAAAGGAAATCCCATATGAATGGATTCTAGATTCAGAAGTATTTTGTATTAGGTTACACTACAGTGTTTTTGACCTCTTTTACTTGGGGAACAAAGAGGGGTGCAGTGTGTGAGTCTGGAGGTAGATGTGTCAAAGTATGGCTTGTTCTTTATTGCTATTCCCAGCGCAAGGCCTAGTTTCTTAGGTTAAAAAATCAGGTTTTTTTCTAAACAAGAGAACCAGAAATATTTGTATTTAGTGGGTAAGGAGCAAGTTGAACAGAGAATTTTTGTGCTTTAAGATCTCACATAATCAGTTTCCATTTTCCAAACACGCACTTCCTATTTCCTTGACACCACAATCCCCAAAGGAAACCTGAACTAACTGCAGGCCACTGATGGGTAGACATATGCAATTAGGGCAATCTCTCATTTGTTTAATGCTTGGGTTTTATGTATTTCTGCAGTTGAGATTCCACATTGAAGCCCCAGGGCTTGGGAGGTTTATCAAGTTGCTCTTGCAAGCTTCTCTTATCTCACCAGGAAGGCATTATGTGGAATGGCTAAAAGAAATTAAATTGGGAGCAAAGCTCCTTCTGGGGCCCATAGCCCCCTTGTATTACTCAGCCTCACCTTCTCATCTCTGCACAAAAACTTTCCTCCTGCCTCAGCTTCCTATTTAGTTACTCTGTATTTTTAGTAGCCCTTTCCTCATCACCAGAATGCCTCCAGAATCCCCAGCTCCTCTGAGAAGCTTTCTTCCATGTCATCGGAAGCTCTGTGATCACGGGGATTTGCTTCTTTCACCCAGAACACCCTCCCTCTGAATGTTGTCTCCTTGAATGCTCACCTCATCATTTTTTAAATAAATTTATTTATTTATTTTTGGCTGTGTTGAGTCTTCGTTGCTGCGCAGTCTTTCTCTGGTTGCAGAGAGAGGGGGCTACTCTTCGTTGCGGTGCCCGGGCTTCTCATTGCGGTGGCTTCTCTTGTTGAGGAACACGGGCTCTAAGCGTGAGGGCTTCAGTAGTTGTGGCTCGCGGGCTCTAGAGAGCAGGCTCAGTAGTTGTGGCACACGGGCTTAGTTGCTCCGCGGCATGTGGGATCTTCCCGGACCAGGCCTCGAACCCGTGTTCCCTGCCTTGGCAGGCGGATTCTTAACCACTGCGCCACCAGGGAAGTCCCTCACCTCATCTTTTAATTCTGAGCTTAGGTAGTAAGATTTGAAGTTTGAGCTCCCCAGCTGACCAGGGTTCTTTTCCCTGTGCTTTCATGCCACGACTTCATCCTCTTGGTGACAGCTCTTATACTGGGTGATCACTTATGTGGATGTTCATCTTTCTTTGTGACTGTGCACTGGAGAGCATGGGCATGGGATGCTTATTTTTATGCCCCTAGTGCTTGATGTAGTAGAAGAAAAGTGCCCCCAAAGGAAGGAATTTTTCAATCACTGGATACCCATATGATTATACAGACTTTAACAACAGGCTTTCCAAGAGAATTTAATAAATAATACGAGAAGATGCTTATTTTTTGCATGAAGAAAAAAAAACCAGTATACAAAATCACATATATCAGGGTTCTAATTCTATATTCATAAATATATATATTTTATAATTATTGTATATATACATATATAAATAAACACACAGAGGGAAAAAAGGCTAGAAGAAAGTACACCAAAATCTCACTTGGTTATTTTGATAAACACTATTTTTTCTTACCATTTTTCTCCAGATTGTCTATAGTGAACATATATTAGTGTCATAATCGAAGAAAAAAAATAACATTTAAAAATGAATGGCAGATATGAACTATCTTATGATGGCAGGGGTACACCAAAGCCAGTTAGAATAAAATTTGGTGAAATAGAGCATTGTTATGTGTGATATTCTAACAAGAGGAAAAATAATACAGGAGCATACATTTTTAGTTAATATTCATAGTGGCCTTTTTTTCATAGTTTTATCAGTAGAGTAGAAGGTATTTAAACCAATTTGCTTCTTATAAGATAGAAAGCAATATATTTTAAAATGAAGGGCTATTGAGATCACAAAGATATGGCATAAAAACTCTTCACTTAAAGGTACCCCAGGGAGTTTATCCTCCTGAAAACCTCCTCCACCTCCACCCTCCTCCCATACACACACACTGGTCCGCTGGAATGATTTACAGGAAAGTTAAGATTAGATTACACTGAGAACCAGAACAAGTCTTTGCTCTGGGTGATGTGGTGTAAAACAGATCAGAGAAATGATTAAAATGTGAGGCAGACCTTAATGGTTACAAAAGAAAAAGACTGAGGCAGAATTTTTCTCCCCACCAAAGCCTGTGGCATTAATCCCAGGTTTATACACCTTTTGTAGGAAGGTCCTTGCAAGATCCTTACAAGGTCATGAAACCTACCCTTTTTCTTGCTGCTCTCAGGGAAGAACTAAATCAATCAAGCAAATGAGATGGCCAGCCCAGTCCTCTGGGTGCCTTTTAGCTACAGAACAGTTTAGTGGTTAGTCTCGGGCCTTAGAGTCTGACAGCCAGGGTTGAAATCTTGGCTTCAAGATTTGACTTCAAATTAGGACTGATGAACTGAGGCTCAGTTTCTCCATGTAAAAAAATGATATACCTATTTCATAGAAATAACCATACTCTGAGTTCCACCCCTACCCAGACTACCCTCCCCCTTTTTTTAAACTGTTTTTTTCTTCTTCAGCTTCGGTGTCTTCCATTTGCTTGCATGTATTTGTGATCACAAATAGTCCCTTACTTTTTCCTCTCTCTGACTTACTATTATTTCCATATATTGATCTCAGGTTTGGGTCTTAAATTAGACCCCTGTACTCTGAGTCCTCACTTCTGGGCAGTGCCTCTCTTTGCTCCATTTTTCCTTCTATCTCAAGTGCCAAATTGGCTTTTGGGCTCTGTGTTCTACACTCCTGGTCCAGATTTAGCCTGCAGACCATTTTATAATGGAAAAACAATAAGTTTTATGCATATAGACCTCAAGTTTAAGTTCTGCCTTTTACAAGCTGTGTGATTTCAGGTAAATTGCTTGCATCTCTGAGGCTGAGTATTCATTTTTCTCCTCTCTAATGGAGGGACAATGGTACCTGCCCTGTACCCACTCCCTGGGGGAGGCGGGTCAATTAAAAGGATTAAATGTAAATGATCTATGTGAAGTTCCTAGCAGAGGGCTATGTACACAAAAAATGTTTCTCCCTCCTTTTTCTTTCATAAGTCACCACTGTAAATTTGTTTTTCTTCCCTCCAGGACCACCCTGTCTTGTTTATGTTAGTAAGACAGGCTGCCGTGCAGACTGTCTTACTAATATACCCAATTCCCATTAAAATGCTACTTAATTCAGGGCAGCCCCCCATTAGGAATTCATGACCATTTTGTCAGGGCCCAGGCTGAAATTTACCTTGTCAGTTTAATCTTATGGGAGGGAGGGGAGGCAAGGTGGAAAGGAGAGGACTGCATGGTCTGATCCACTGTGCACCCAGAGCTACTTTCATGAAGTGAGTGAAACTGGTTTTGCTTCATATTAAGTAGAATGTAACTGACAAAACTGGAGTATGTCAGGAGGGCTATCACATTTATTTTTAAAAAAAGAAAGACATCCTTTTAATGTGTTACGGCCTCTGGATAGAATTTTTTTCTGGGGAACAGAGAGAACCCTGAATAAAAATATCCCACCAACTCCACAAACTTGGTGATTGTACAAAAGCCATTTGTTTCCAGGTATGTCATATACACCCTTGCAACTGCCCAGTTATATGAATTTCACATTTGCCCCTTTAAGCTTTGGAACTAAACATTGAGTTTGTTACTAATTTTACATACGCCTTCCATGATTTACTGCTAAGGAAAGAATGAGCTTGGCATTTCCTCCACAAAATCTTTCAGATTTTCTGAGCAGGTAACAGAGAGGAGAGTATAGGAAAACTGAAGTTTAGAATTAAAATTTAGCCTGATGTGAACACAGTTTTGATGGGTAGTTTAGAATTTCCCAGCACATAAATCTTTAAAGGGGAAGAGAGAAGAACATTAAGACAGAGAAAGTTTTCAGTGTCATCTCCCATGGGTTCTCCTGTATGTACTTACTCTGCTTTCCCCAGGTGCTCTGTGACCTCCAGCCTCTCACCTTCTATAGATACTCCCACCTCCACCTTAGAAGGGTGCTGGATGGATGGAGAGGAAACTGGAAGTGACGGCCCCATCATGATCGCCCACTTAAAGAACTGTACGGTGTCACCAAATGATTACTCCTATGGGCCCTGGTTGTCTTTTCTGTAAATTGCGAAGAATAATAGCCAATTTATCAGGACTGTTTTGGAGATTAAATTAAATCCTCAGTTTCTCAGGATCTGTAGTATAGAATAGTAGCCTGAAATATACTAATGGTCAAACAGCTGTGGGAAATGCTATGTAATTAATATTAGTACCATCAAGTCTCTGAGGAGTTCTACAATACAAGAAACCCATTTAGTTCTGTTAACGTGTGCTGGGCAATGCTGAACCAGGAGGTACAAAAATGAGTTCCCTTGCCATCTCCTTATTCTTACCACATACCCTAAGTTCCTAACTTGGAGTACAGAGAGAAGGAGCTGGTGCTGGTATCACTGCAAAGGGGGGAGGGGGGGAGGACTGGGAAATCATGCCCACACCAGATTAGATCAAGTCCTGCAGAGATTCTATGCCAAAGTCATTCCAGAGCTCTGGATGGATGATGACTCTCAAATTCATCTTTTAAGAAATATTTTTCCTCCAAGTAATCCCTTATGAATAATAATAAAAAACTCTATTTGCAAGCAGGGTGAGAGTGAAAGAACTGAGGTGAAGAAAGCATTTTCAGTTGTAGTTAGAATGCATCAGAAATAGTTAAAATCCCCTTATCAGTGAATAGAAAGGCAGAAAGCATGGTTTTCCCAGCAAAGTGTTAGGGGTGTATAATGTTTTTTTCCAGTAATGAAGAAAAGAAAATGCCCTGGAAGATGAATACAGAGAGAGGAAGCAAACACCAAGTAAAGGACTGATTGTGGTGTCCTTGGCAAATAAAGGAATGAATAAATAGAAAAACACATGAGAGAAAATAATGGACTTCAGTATTGTTTGTTTGTGAAAGAATGGAGATGACTCCTTTTTGTCAATCACACAGCCAAATTAGAGAATTTGATAATCAAACATTGCATTTGTTTTTATATTCATGGCATCAGTTCAGTTTCTCATTAATTAAACAGGCAAATTTGGGAATGCCTGTTTTAAGAAGCTGATCCAGAAATAACCTTGTAAAATCAGGTTAGAGATACATTATATGCCCTGAGGGCGGCCCGAAGCAAAAGGGAAAATATGAAATTAGAAAGTGACCTATAATAGTCACTTCATTGGTAAAGGTGACATAACCTCCATTACCAATCAGGACCTAGTATGATGTCTAATTTTACTGGCTGTCGAACTTATCAAATTAAATTAAGTACAAATGAGGCAATACTTGGCTAGGGAAAAAAGAAGTGCTATGCCATTTTGCTTTCTATCAACTGAAAACCAAACCAAGTAGCACGGACAAGGAAAAAGAAGCTCAAATATTTTATTGGAGGAGGAATAAAAGGGATATTTTTCCCCCCAAAGTGGCCTGGCAAAAGGTAGTTGGCAAAAAAACACGTGGATTTCCTGGTGATTGCTATATATCCAGAATAGAGAAATGGTTGTTTTTTTTTGTTTTTTGTTTTCATTTATTCCACTAATATTTGAGTGTTGATTATGTGCCAGGTTCAAATCATTGCTTTATGGGATAAACAATGCCTCCTCCCTGCTCTGGGCTCCCTGCTCTGGGCCTAATGCTTCGGTGTCATTCCCCTTTCACTGTTTTTCTTCAATAGTCCACTACTCTCTGTAGATATTTGAAGACAAGAATCCCCAACAGGAAACCCCCACCCCCACCCCGACCCCTGCCCATGGTTGCATCCAAGGCATCTCTAGTTCTCGATGTTTCCCACATGTACTCGGCAATGTAGAAGCTTTCCTGACCCTCTGCTCTGCCCTTGTGCTAAAATATGTCCTGAATAAATGAGAACTTGAGGATATAGTGCATTTTTGGAGCAAGGTCACCAACAGTTGTTGAGAACTGAAAAAGATAAGCTCTGCACAGCAACCTAGAAGGCTGCTGGACCCAGAGCAATAGAGGGAGGGCAGAGTTCTCAATGGGCAGGAGTCTGACTGGGGCAAGTTACAATTCTTCCCTGGGCCTAGGTTTTTCTGCCAACAAATGTAGGCTGTGGACAAAGATGCTCCTGGTTCAGACACTCGTTGTTTTCCTGTGCAGCTTACTTGCTTCAGCATTTGAAGTTCTTTTCTCCACCTTAGAAATGGGAAGGAAGGTGATGATTTTTTTCCTAAGCGATTCATGAAACAAGGAATTTTACCAAGAAAGAAATCCTTCATCCTTCCTTGCCTGCGCTTTCTTTCTCCCTTTTCCTTGCTTTTGCTCAGCTGGCACCTGCTTGCTCTCAGTCCCTTTTTACAATTTCATCGTTCCTGGTGTTGATAGCATGTCTGTGGAAGCAGGTGCCATCTAGAGCAGCCTTTTAAAAAAGTTTCTCTTTTTTATCAACCTGCATTTTCAAGTGGGTCCTTTTTCCTCCACCTATACCTTTAAATCTTCCCCCTCCCCCACTTTGTGGAACTGGGATCCTACCTAAATCTAGCTCCTTCTGTTGTAAATTTCACACACATTACCCGTGAAACACTTGATTCTGCAAAACTGTTTCTGTATATTATTTGGATGAAAAATGCCAACCATAGAGAAGTTGTTCTGTTTTCTATTAATCATTTACTTGTCTCAGCAGATATCTCCCCACTGATATGTGGACTAATATGGATCTAGGCGTAATGACAGCTGTTAAAAGAGGAATAACATGTAATACATTTTGGAATATTACATAGCAGCATGATTTAGACTTTGATGGGGAATATGATACTACTAAAAAAAAAAATCAAATTTTAACAAGACCCTTACAGAAAAGGAATGTGACATATCCAATGTATTTATCTCTTTTACCACGTTTAGCTATACATGGGATACAGTAATATACCTTTTTTCTTCAAATGAACTTTTCCTTCCATTAGGTCTGGTCAGTAATATTTAAAATATAGAAATCCTATTCAGTAAAATATCTTCATTAAAATATTTATTTCTTCCCTTAGAAAAAGAATTCAAAACTTTTTAGGGCCTAGTTTTAAAAAGCAACATGCTATATAGGTTATTTATTTTGGTGGTTGTTTTGGGGAATGTGAAAAATATCACCACTGCAACTAGAAAGAACTATAAATGATACATTATTGCAAGTGTTCTAAAAAAATCAGAACAAAACTAATTTATTATATAGTTCTGTCTTCATTATACACCACATGTTGGTGAGTTAAACACAACAAAATTATTGTCTTTTAAAAGTGTCTACTAAAGATAAAAAGAATAAGGTAACAATTAACATGTAGTTAGTTACATTAAAAAATCTGATATACATATTTCTATTGCCTGTTAGCTTGTTCTAAGCCTTTTAACTATTACAAAAAAAAAAAAGTCGTTGTTCAAAAGCAAACATTCAATTCAGTTGATACAACATTACAGTACAGTCAACTAACATCATTCAACAAAGGTAACAAGTCTAGCCTTAGCTTCTCCAGTTACAAGTCTGTAGACCAAATTGCTACAAAAAGTTCAATGCTGCTTCACAACTGTGTGTTAGTTTTTTGGAGGACATGGTACTGTCTGCTCATGGCTTCAGAAGAAGGGGTCATGCTACTGGTAAAAGCACAGGGGAACCCCAACCTGTCATTAATCATTTTATTTAGCTTTTAGTCAGAACAGCATTATTGAGTTTAGCACAACAAATAAAACAAAATCATAATCATAATGATGAGAATAAAAACCAAACACAAACTGGAAGCCTAGAGACGCTGCCAGCTGTGTCAAACCCTTGCGATACGCTATACTAAAAAAATTTGAAATATCCACCCATCCTCTCCACTCTGCCACAAACTAGCAAAGTCAAAAATACAAAAGTCTTCAACTTGTTACTTTTGCAGAATAAAGCAAAAACGTCTTTGTGCTCCTTACTACCAGAAGCAAAATATCCACTGAGTTACCACATGTAATAGCTTCTGGAGGTGTCAACTTGGGTTGGCTTGGTGTCTGCAGTACCATCTTTGTCTTTCTCGCTGTCGCCTTCCCAGAGGTTAATGAGTGGTGGGTACAGCTCATTTAGTGGGATTGAAGAGGTTTTTTGCATATACTTTTTTAATGAATGGTGGTAGTTTTTCCTCTTAAATCTTTTGGCAATGTACACAGCAATGGATGCAAGGCTAATGACGGCAAACATGGACCCCATAACTGCAGCAAGGGCTGTACTGGTTTCTTGATCAGAAATGTCCAGCGCGAAGGCGGCATTTTTGGTTGTGACATTAACACATGACTTTTGAGTCTGCTGATGAATATTGGACACTGTGAGACACACTTCATAATCTGTGGAAGGCTGCAGGTGTGTTAGGTTGTATTCGTGAACATCTACCGGGACCCTGGCAGTATATGTTATGTGGGGATTGTCAATCTTCATGGTGGCAGATGACCATTTTAAGTTTGATGTCATGACATTGGAATTAACTTTCCAGGACACTAAAATGGAATGAGATTCTGTCTGCTTGACATATATTTTCAGCACCTGGGTACCATCCAGAAGGGTTCCATTAACCTTAATTGTCACCACTCGAGTGTCTGCCCCTTCAACATTCTGGGCAACACAGGTGTATCTTCCTGAGTCTTCAGTTTGTATGTTAGATATTTCCAGTGTACCTTCACTACTTAGTTTGTATTTATCTGAGAGCGTTTCCACAGTTATCTTATCTCCAAGGGGAGTGACCCAGTAAATTTCAGGTTCTGGCTCGGCCATGGCCCGACAGTCTAGGAAAACTGTTGTGCCAGTATCCATGTTTAAATGATTTGGGAATGTGTCATGAGGTATCATTGGGAGGCACTGTTCACCTGAATCCTGAATTAAAACTTCCTTCACCTGCTGCCCTCTATATTCAGGCGGCATGGCACAGAACATGGATAAGGGCTCCATGAAGCGGATGTTTGTCTTGTTGGAATTAATCCAGTGGATAACACAGTCACACCTCAGGGGATTGCTGTGGATACTGATCTCACGCAGATTAGGAAGAGATTCTACTGTCTTCTGGTAAACGGCATTCAAGGCATTGTTGTTCAGCATCAAGCTTTCTAGGGCAGGGACACTTCGAAAAGCCAAGCGGTGGATATAAGATAATTTGGGGTTATTGGTGGCTTCTAACTTTGTGAGTTCAGGCAAGTTATCCAGGGCGTAGCGGTCCACAGAGACAAGTTCCCCCATATTGTTGATTCCCAGTTCTTTTAACCGGAGCATATTTTTGAAGTCCCCTTCCTGGATTTTGTGGATGGGGTTTTTGTTGAGGTCTAAGAATTTCAAATTTGGAACTTTTTGCAGGGCAAGTTGAGGGACTTTGACCAGTTTGTTATCATAAAATGACAGGCTCTCTAGGCTATCCAAGCCCACCAAGGCATTTCCAGGAATATCAGTGAGATACATTCCTGCCAAAACTAAGCTTCTCAAATTTGAGAGGGGTTTGAAGTTCATATCCAGAATTCCAATCACGGGGTTTTCCCCAATCATGAGAATTTCCAGGTTGGGTGTTGAATCAAACCAGCGGCTATCAATCACTTTCAATCTGTTGGAGTTTAGGTGGAGCCTTAAAAGATTTTTTAAGCCTGAAAAAGCATTAGCAGAAATAGTGCTAATCTGGTTATGGTTGATGTAGAGTTCTTGAAGGTTGCTGAGATCTTGCAGACAAAAATCATTCATTTCCGTAATCTGATTTTCCTCCAAATGCAGAGTAGTGAGCTGGGTCAGGTTTGCCAGCCCTACCTCCTTAATATTTGTAAAGTTGTTTTGGGAGAAATCTAGCTCAGTCAGGTTGAAAAGCTGCTGAAGCTCATCCACGGTCTTTGCGATGTTATTGCTCTGTAGGAGAAGCACTTGAGTGTCACTAGAAAGGTTGCTGGGAATCCTTGTTAAGCGGAGATCATTGCAATCAACGGTGGTGGCTTCTCTGTATGTTGACTGCGGGGTAAACCAGGGCCTAATTTCACATACACAAAGTTGTGGACACTCACTATTTTGTAGGGAAGACCCAGTTAATGAAGTCATTAGCAAGCTCAGCACCATTCGGCAAACTGCTAAAGCAAAGCTCATCCTAGCCATGCTGGCTTGCTGAGCAAGCTCGACTCCTGATAATTGTTAAGTGTTAACAAAAGGTGAACACTATATAGCGGTATGAAGGACAGCAAGCAGAAAATGTAAACATTCAAGCAAGGTCTCTGTTGAGATGTGCAGAATTCCAGAGTCTGAAGGGATGGTTTCCTGGAGTTTTTGAAAGGCAGGAAACAGTTTGGAGTCTTTTACCTGTGTCTCTCAATTCCAGGCATGCGCACAGCTCTGTGGCATAAGTTATTTCAGCCAAATCACAGTCTGGAGATGTGCCTGAAAATTAGATTAGGACAAATATTATGTTTATTCCATATACTTTCTAATACATTATAGCTTTTCTTTTGTCTACTAAAAAGGCATAATCACTTATAAATCTAATAACAATGTTCAAAGAAACTAAAGCTTTTAAACTGTAGAATACTTTTCATATATTATTACACTTAGTAAAGTAGTTTTAGTGTTCCTTCACATTTACAATTAAATTGGGACCGCTTGTATTACTGGGTAAAAACATTAAACACACATTGTACATACACACCCATTCACACACACATACACACACACGCACACACACACACACACACACACATAATAGAAACACTTAGAAAAGCCCACAGATGTCATTTCTTTAAAAACAAAGGTGACTTAGAAACTGCATATATTCATGGCTCCAAAAAAATCAAAAGGTAATTCCTCATGAAAGCAAAACATGAAAGCCAGTTTATTAAAGATTCAAAGTTCATTTTTAGTTATTTATATTTTAATTAATAGTTCATTTGTTTTTAGGAATTCTTTCTTTTCCAAATGGTACATTCTGTAGAAATATTCAGCCAAACCTGATCTAGCTTAATTATTCTTATGCAAAAAATTAATCTAACAGAACTACAAAAGAAAAATACCAGTTTTTCTTGTATTCTCATAGCCACATCTGATCTTGACTGAATAAAATTGTAAAAGGACTCTATTCCACCACACTACTCGTCTTCATTAAAAATACAAATACACTTATACATGTATATATATATATAATCTCACATGCATTATTTCATCAATCTCATGGGAATGTCATGGCCACTTAATAGTCATGGCTATACGCCATGAATATGTTATTTAACCTTTTAAAGCCTCAGCTCCTTCAACCATCAAATAGGGTTGGTCATAAAAGTATCTCTCTTACCGGATTACTGAGAGAATTAAAGGAATCTATGTAAAGCTCTTTGTGTAGTGCCCGGCAGATATTAAATTCTCATAAAGGTTAATTGTATTTATTATCATCTTCTTATATCGCTCATCTATTTAATTTTAGCTATGTAGTGGTTATTGGAGGATAAGTAAAAGAAGGAAAGCTGGAGATATTTGATTTTATTTAGCTATCATCTGTTGACTTTGATAAGGTCTTCTGAGGTCAAATATGTACTGCTCACCTGCTTGTAAACATCATATAGTAGCTAATGCTGCTAGTTTTCTGGATTCCAATCAGGTGTAAAAAGCCATTATGGATCCAGTGTCTGTCTTGCTTTCCCAAGACTACTCTAGTCACTTGCTAAGATATGGAAAGTAAAGATATATATTTCCTTACACTTGTCTTGTTATAATGCACTTCAGCTTTCAGTACTGAAGGAACTTAAGTGACTAGTGTTTTCTTTATCTTCATAAGATTACTGTAAGGATTCAATAAAATAGAGCATATAATATATTTGAAGCCCTAGTGTTCAACACACAGCAGGCTCTCAATTCATATTTGCTACTATTACTACCTTCATACTTTGCAAAACACAGTTATCCTTGTGATGGACCAAGAAGTATAGTACTACAAACAGTCAGTCCTAAAGTTCTGTATTTGTTATAGTTTAGTAGAAAGAATGAAAAATTCTACATTTTTGGTTTGTTTTACAAAATACACAAACCAAGTTACCAGCTAACAAGATGGAGTTTTAAAAAACCATCCAGTCCAGATCTGGCAAATCAGAAGTGGGAGAAGGAAGTGTATGTGTTGCATAATGCTGGATCCTTGCTATTCTCTGTGGGGAGAAACACACTGACATTCTCCTCTCCCCTGATCTGGATAGTTTACCATATATCATGGACATGCAAAACTTTTCAGTATTTAACCCTATCTGATTTTGACTTTTATCAAGAAATTCCATAAAATAAAAACATACCTCAGAGAATAGCATTTTCCAAATACTATTAACTCCACAAGTTTATTCCACTCTTTTGTTTCCATATAGAGTAATCCTAAAACAGGGACAGTAGTCACAATAAATGTTCAGTTAAGAACATTTCTGCCACAGGTTATTCCTTAATTGTAATTCAAAATAGAAAACTAGGAGAATAAAATCTACCTTTCGTAACTGAGATGGAATTTCAACTAATTTTTCTGTTTTGACTGAATTGAAGAAAACAGCAGGAAGTAAAATATGTATTAATAAGTCATGTGAGACTCCCAAAGCAATCTGTTACCATGAAAAAATACCTTTTATGGGGCTATACTTTGAATATTGTCATGAGTGATGCCTCCATTTTAGTTTAAGTTATATGACTTGAGGTTATTATATTGAAATATTCAAAATTCTCTTTGACACACATACACAACTCTGTAAACAAACAAACAAACGTCACAAGCTCAGAATGTCAGCTGTCATATCAAACACAGAGGGAAGACATTTTCCTTTCTCAAACCTGCATTTGGCTCCTTTGGGAGTAGAGAATGAAACTTCCTTAACACAAAAGGAGGTGTTTAAGATGTTTCTATTTGTATAACATTGTAAATTCTCTTTAGTATTTTTTCCCAGACTTACTTTTGAACATGAAATTATGTATAGAACAAAGCTTCAGAGCCCCTATACCATTTTATACGTTTAAAACTTAGGTTATATCTCAGGACCTATTCACTAACAGTGTTTAAAAGTAAATCCATTATCGCAACAAGAGAAGAAAACTACAGACCAATACCTGATGAATATTGATGCAAAATTCCTGAACAAAATACTAGCAAACTGAATTCAATGACACTTTGAAATGATTATACACCACAACTAAGTTGGATTCATACCTCGAATGTAAAGATGATTCAATATATGAAAATCAACCATTGTAAGACACCATATTAACAGAACGAATGACAAAACCCACATGATCATCTCAGTTGATGCAGAAAAAGCATTTGACAAAATTCAGGACCCTTTCATGATAAAAACACTCAACAACCTAAGAATAAAAGAAAACTGCCTCAACATAATAAAAGCCCTATATGAAAAGCCCACAGTCAAAATCAGACTCAGTGGTGAAAGAGTGTTAAGTTTTTCCTCTAAAATCAGGAACAATGCAAGGATTGCTACTCTAGCCTCTCCTATTTAACTTAATGTTAGAACTCCTAGCCAGAGCAGTTAGATAAGGCAAAGAAGTAAAAGACAAACTGGAAAGGAAGATGTAAAACTGTCCCCGTTTGCAGATGATATGATCTTGTATGTAGAAAGCCCTAAAGATGCCACGCAAAAAAAACTCCAAACTGTTAAAACTAATGAACAATTTAAGGAAAGTTTCAGAACACAAGATCAATTGTGTTTCAGTACATTAACAATGAACCATCTAAAAATGAAATTAAGGAAAGAATCCCACCTACAATAGCATCAAGAAGGATAAAACACCTAGGAATAAATTCAACCAAGGAGGTGAAAGACCTGTACACTGAAAGCTACAAATCATTGCTAAAAGAAATAAAAGAAGATACAAATAAATGGAAAGACATTCCATGTTCATGGATTAGAAGACTTAATATTGTTAAAATGTCTATCTACCCCAAATAATCTACAGATTCAATTCAATCCCTATCAAAATCTCAATGGCAATATTTGCAGAAATAGAAAAAAATCTTAAAATGCATATAGAATCTCAAGGAACCCTGAATAACCAAAACAGTCTTGAAAACAAAGAACACAGATGGAGGCCTCACACTTCCTGATTTCAAAACATACTACAAGTGGGACTTCCCTGGTGGTCCAGTGGTTGAGACTTTGCCTTCCAATGCAGTGGGTACGGGTTTGATGCCTGGTGGGGGAGCTAAGATCCCATGTGCCTCATGGCCAAAAAAACCAAAACATGGGACAGAAATAATATAACAAATTCAATAAAGACTTTAAAAATGGTCCACGTCAAAAAAAATCTTTAAAAAAACCCCAGAAAACATACTACAAGTAATAATAACCAGAGATAGACATACAGACCAATGGAACAGAGAGCCCAGAAATAAACTCTTCCGTATATGATTAGATGATCTTTGACAAGTGTGCCAAGACTACACAATGAGGAAAGGATAGTCTGTTCAACAAATGGTGTTAGCTATCCACTGCAGAAGAATGAAGTTGGGCCCCAAGAGGATAGCTACTGTCAAAATAACAGAAAATAACAAACTTTTGGTGAGGATGTGAAGAAATTAAAACTCTTGTGCACTACTGGTTGGAATGTAAAATGGTGCAGCCATTATGGAAAACTGTATGGAGGGTTCCTCAGAAAATTAGAAACAGAATTACCATATGATCCAACAATCCCACTTCTGGGTATGTATTCAAAAGAATTCAAAGCAGGATCTCAAAGGAATACGTGCACACCAATGAAAATTGCAGTATCATTCACAATGGCAAGAGGTGGAAGCAACCCAGATGTCCACTGATGGGTGAATGGAAAAAGAAAACATGGCATATATATAAAGTGGGATATTATGCAGCTTTAAAAAAGAAGGAAACCCTGTCATATCTACAATATGGATGAACCCTGAGGACATTACACTAGATGAAATAAGCCGGTCACAAAAAGACAATATACTGTATGATTCTGCTCATATGAATTATTTTAAATAGTCAAAATCATAGAAAGAGAAAGTAGAGAGGTGGTTGCTAAGGATTGTAGGGAGAGAAAAGAGAGGATTAGATTTTAATGGGTAGAGTATCAGTTTTGCAAGATGAAAAAGTTTGAGAGATCTGTTGTACAACAATGTGAATATATTTTAACACTACTTAACTATACACTTAAAAATGGAAGATGGTAGATTTAATGTTAGGGCTTTTCATTATAATGAAGTAAATTAATTATAATACAGGCCAACTTTTATCACCCACATACAAATTAAGATCTTAAATTCTGCAACAAATAAAAAATTGCTGGCACAGATCTTTTTAAAAGTAAAATTGCTTTGTTCTAGGGCTGACTGAACTAAGTTGGTCAAATGTGAGAAGAAAACGTCTTCCACAAACAATTCTGGCAGTTTAAAGGAACAATCCCTTAAATAACAAACCGTGGCTTTAAAGGCCCAGAATTGGCAAGGGATGCCTTTCAAAGAGGCCCACAAACAACTATATAATTAAATTTGATGCTTCTTTTTCTAACAATATATGTTTGGAACACTCTGCTCTGAATATAAAATTCCATAGGAAATGGACTGCATGGTCATCACCATCCGTGAAGTTGGCACTGACCCCCATTTCTCCCATAGAATCATGTCAGATGGGATGTTAGTTTAACAAAATCACAATAGTTGATAGGAATTTGGGCTAGGATCCTCATTCATTAAGTTCTTAGGGAATTGAGCGAAAGAAATAAGCAATCACAGTAACATGACGGTTATGTGAATTCTAGGTATACTGAATCCAAATAGCGCTCAACTTATAGAAAGAACTCTTTCCTGGGGGAATCAAGCATCTGGACTCAGAGTCCAACTTCTTCACTTACTCACTAGAAGTGTTACCTTGTATGAGCTACATACATTCATTGTGTCTCAGTTTCTATGGCTTAAATTAAGGCTAATTATACATACTTCATATATGAAAACTATGAACACTAAATAAAATACTCTATGTGAAAGTATTCAGCCCAGAATCTGGGGAAGAGTCCAGCACAGACTGAGACCTCAAATCCTTGTCTGAATCTCTGGAACCTCATCAAGTTTGCCATTAAATTTCATTCTCACCCTGCAGGGCTTTTGGGAGGTAATGAATAGGCAAATCTCTTTAAGACTCTTGGGCATAACAGGTACTTTTTAAAAATTTATATCTTTTTTTATTTAAAAAAATAATTATTTTTTCTAATTATTTCTAAACTATTACTGTTTACCATTTCCATTATATTTTCAATCAGTATTATTGGAATTAATAGTGTTAGAAATTCAGAGACCAAATATTACACTTGGGCTAAATTAAAACCTGATGCAGGCAAGCATATTATGAAACACAAACTCCCCACATGGAAACTAACATCATCTCAGAGACATTATTAGTCACAGCAATGAGGAACTAAAAGTTTGATCTCCTAAAATATGAAGAAAATGCCTTCATAGGACATGTGCTTTTATGCAAAGTTTCTTTGGTGGCCAAATTCATGTACATATGTACACCATGTACATAATGTTCAGAAAAATCAGTCTTTTAGCTCTGTCAGTCCCCAAAAATCCAGGGCTAATGCCACATTCAGATTTGCATGTCTTCTTTTGGGAATGGCTTGAATAATGGAGAAATGGGATTTTTGTTCCAGTAAGCTTTCCTCTGGTTATAAACAATGATTGTCTCAATACACATTCTCCCTGTAGCCACCCTCCTGATGTGGGTGGGGCTTGCATGGGGGGCTAAGGTACAGCCAGACTTCACTTGATGGATTGACCCCGCATAGGGAATGCCCCCGGGTCTGAAGGCCACCTTGACTTCTACTGCAGGTACAAGTGGCTGATTGTTAGACTCACAAGGTTGTTAAGCTTTTTGAAACAGGTATTTAGCATAGAGTTAAGAGTGTGGCTTCTGGAGAGACATACCTGGTTTCAAATTCAGCTCTGTGAACTTGGGCAAGTTATTGAAGCTTTCTATTTCCCTTTTTTTAGAAAATGGATATAATAAAACCTTCTTTGCCAAGGGTGGTTAAGAGAAGTAGAATGAGATGTTAAACACAGAGCTTTTGGTCGAGGGCCTGGCACATGGCAAGTACTCAACAGATGTTAGCTATTATTGTTTACAGTTTTGATGTCTCATATTGAATCTGAGTCTCTTTATGGGCACTGAGGATGACAGAGTAGTGGAAATCAGTAGAGGGTGCCCTTTGTGGTATTAGCAACTGCAAGTCCTGAAAAGGGCCTGGCCGGAGACCTTCTAACAATGTAGATGACTAGTGTAGGTGGAGCCAGAGAGAGAGAGAGAGAGAGAGATTACAGAGATTTCTTTATGGACGGTATATTTTATTTCCCTTGAGCAGGAAAGAAGGTCTTGCAAATGCATTCTGAATGCTGAATCTGCATGGACTTTTTTTTTTTTTTTTTTTTGCGGTATGCGGGCCTCTCACTGTTGTGGCCTCTCCCGTGGTAGAGCACAGGCTCCGGACGCGCAGGCTCAGCGGCCATGGCTCACGGGCCCAGCCGCTCTGTGGCATGTGGGATCTTCCCGGACCGGGGCACGAACCCATGTCCCCTGCATCGGCAGGCGGACTCTCAACCACTGCGCCACCAGGGAAGCCCGCATGGACTATTTTTAAAGACACTAGTTTCTTGGACTTTTGTTTGGCCCCTGACCCTTTCTTTCAGATTTTTTTCTCCATTTTCCAAAATTAAGTTCCTTGTTCACACATTATCCAAAGTGAAGCACCCTGTAGTGTGTGTTAGTGATCACAGATGGAGGGTGCGTATGGGAGGAGGAGCTATAGTCATCTCCATAATGCATGAAGAAAACAGTGAAGTGCATCCCCTCGCAAGGACATAGTGGAGCTTGCTGAGGCTCTTTTGCATAAGGAGCTGTTCCTGAGAGCCCACATAATTCATCAGCAAACAGTGCAGCAGTGTGTGAGTGGGCCGAGCAGCAGGACGAGGACGCCAGGGAAAGGATTCTTACTTTTGGCTTCACCACAAACTTTCTAGGTGACCATGAGCAAGTCCAGTGACTTTGTGTCCTATTTTATTTGTCTTACAGTAAGTGGGTTGAGAGGAGAGACAGTCACAGCTTCCTAGACCAACATGAACCTCGGGCAGTCATCTTAGCCCATTCTCCCATGTCATGAAAACTATACTTCGGACCATTTTCAGAGAGGTAATCCTTCCTCCTGCCTTCCCTTCTTCCTCTTACCTCCTTCTCTTCTTTTCCCCCTTTCTTTCCTTTGTTTCCCTTTTTTGGTTCTTAAATTGTTGTAGAGGCGTGGTGTTTGATCTCGAACTGCAGTGCCTTCAGGGGCCAGGTAGGTCAAGTCAGTCGAGTAGAACACAGAAGGAAGTAGTGGCCGTGTAAAAAGCTGGAGAGTGCATGCACTCCAAGAGGCATCCATGGATGTTTATAACTGTACAAGCTAAAAAAAAAAAAATCTACTTTTTGAGGCTTTTTATGGCATGTGGCCAGTCTGACACGTCTGAATTATTTAAATATCACCATAAATAACCATTATCACCAATAACGCTGAGCTAATGGGAGGATCTGATAATTAGATATCAATTTTCAAATATTATTGGCAAATACTCCATATGTGAAAACCTATAATTAGAAACAGTATATTACGGTGTGACTCTTTGCTCTGAAGAAAACCTGTTTAGTGCTTTTTAAAAAAACATTACATTTACAAAAATTCATCTTACACTCCTTTTCTTTTGTAAGACCTACTTTTAAAGGCAGGCAGAACCTTAGAGATACCCTAGGTGATCCAGGATGACCCAGTTAATTGGCAGAGGAACAAAATAAAACACAAATGTCTTGATCCCCGATTCAGCATTTCCTGCTCTGACCATTTTAAAATTCTGTGTTGGTTTTTCTGGTTCCCAGAGAAAAATTTGGTTGTCCTTTCCCTAATTTCATTTTCTTCTTGTATTTGTTATTCTTAATTAACAAAGACTCAAAAATTCTCTGGCACACTTAGGCGGTACAAATGCACTAGTGTGTAAAGCAGAGGATGGACACAAGTGATCCTTTGATTCCCCCTCATTTTCCTTCCTCTTTTGGGCTAGGGCAAATCCATCACGCCGCAGGTGCAGCATCAGCCAACACCTCTGGGAAAAGCTCAAAGGCGCAGCTGGTCTCCAAGCTGAGGGTATAAGCTGGAGCCACAATTCATTAGGCTCCTGAGAGGAACCGGGCATGGCAGCACATTAGCCATTGTAGGAGGGTTGGCCAGGAATGGTAAACAGGGCAGGCTAGGACTGCATGAACTGAAGAAGTACAAAAGAAAATTTTTAAAAAGCAAAAGAAAAACGAAAGCCAAAAGCCCAGAGCCACCTGGCATGAATCCAAATCGAAGTAGCTGGCTTGTGGAAGAGCCCTGGGGAAGAACATCTACTTCAGATTCTGATTTGGCTTCAACTGATCAAAGGCTAGCAGGCTAGCCTCCCTTTGAAATGAGGAACACAAACTGTGAAAGTTGGATAAGGCCTTAGAGATCACCTGGCACATCTAAAAAGACCTCTCATTTCACAGAGGACACCTCAGAGAGGTGAGATCACATATTTGGAGGCCAAGCTGGACTGCATTCCTACTCTCCAAAAACAGGGTCCTTTACAGAACCCTACACTGCTTCACTTAGTCTGGGATTAGTTGAAATTCATATGCTGGCAGGGTCTAAATGGGCAGGGTCCAAAACTCTCTGAAGGACGTTGGCCTCTAGCACATCATTAATCGGTTACCATTTATTAGACGCATAGGAAAACATTCAATTTAGGAAGAGTGCTGTGGCTTGTTCAGTAACCTCTGTCTTGACCTTTGCTTAGGTAGATCAGAGATAGGGTGGACAGCTCAATCAATCATGCTGATGGCCAACTTATTACAAAAAATTAAGTCAGGTCATCTAAACAATGTTCATTGATTTTTTAAAACATGGCAGTGAATTGATTATAATGGTTGATTTGTTCTATAACTTTAATTTGTAAAATGCATAAATTGAACTTCCTTTAATTTGATGGATTGTGTGTTGCAAACTCTATAAGGGCATAGATATTCAAATGTGAGAAGTGTAAAGTGGATTTGAAACATGAGTAGGAGTTGGAAAGTGAGCATTAAAGACAGGAGATGCCTCATGAATAATAATAATATGAATTAGCTAACTTTATTAATAGACTTACTTTAATAGAAGACTTACTATGTACTAACCACTATAGTGAGTGACTTACATGTATATGGTATAAAGTGTGATCGTCCCTATTTTTCAAAGAGAGGTCAAGTCGCTTGTCCAAGATCTCAAATAAGACTGAGTCAAGGATATAAGGCTCATGCCCTAATACTGTCTAGTTCTGAATCTTATCTGGTTTGGAGGTAGTTCAAAACTCAGAGTGGTGCAGAGATTGGAGTATTAGATGAAGAGTTAGGTGACCCGAGTCCTTAGCTCTGGTTTTTCCTCCGACTCAGATCATGCTGGCCATCTTTCCTGCCTGTAAGTGGTGAGGTTGGGCAAGTCTAGATGATGTCATAGGACTCTTTTTCTGAGTTTCAACTCTTAATAGCACCCATGTAAGCAGCACTTCTTACACCTGTGAAAAACACTTGATCCTGGCTTTTTAAGAGAAACTGTGTTTAGCAATTTTTAAAAAAAAGAAATGGTCTAAAGAGGCAGACAGAGCTAGGGCCATACCCTGGAACTACGTACGTCACCTTGGACAGATTAGTCTAACTCTCTGGGCCTTGGTTTCCTCACCTGTTGGAAGGGGATCAACATTTATCTGCCTCACATGGGTGTTGTGAAGATTAAATGAGACAGCATGTCTTGAGCAGTGCCTGGTACATAGTAGAATCTCAATAATCATACATTTCCTTTGGAGTTCTCAACTTAGAAAATTAGAGTCAGGTGCTGAAAACCGACTTAATATCTACTCTTCCCACAAGGAAATTAATACATTTCCTGAAAATTATCTGGAACAGCTTTTCTTTTCTTTTCCTCTTTTGCTTCTCTCTCTCTCTCCCTCTTCCTCTCCCTCTCCCTCCCTCTCTCTCTCTCACTCACTCTCGCTCTCAAGCCCAACCCTTATTTAGTGCTTTATTTTTCCCTCATAACATCCTTAGGAGGTAGGAACTATGATTGTCCCTTTTCACACTGAAGAAACCAAGGCATAGAGATATTAAGTAACCTGCTCAAGACATACAGCTAGAAAGTGATGGAGAAGGACTTAAACTAAGACAGCCTGGCTCCAAAGCACATGCCCTAAACACCACCTCCCACATGTCACATGATCATCCCAAAGAACCCTTGCTTTTGAATCAGAGGAGTGGGACTGTCCATGAAGTATCAAAAGTATAGACTGGCTGGCTGGGAATATTTATAGCTCTTAAAGGCAATACAGATTCCTCCCAAATGACTGGAGCTCAAGAGATCAGAGTGAAGATCTAGGGATGGATCATCTCTATGCCAAAAATCTTGTGTACCACTGAGACATCTTCTATGCCTCAGTTAAGGACAGAACAGATTCCTAGAATATTAGAAAGATTTTAGAACACAGGCACAAGAGTAGTTCTGCAGTTTGGTTGCAATGAATCTTTACAGAAGAATCTGGTAGGTACCAAGATTTTTTTTTAATTAATTTATTTTTTAAATTTTATTTATTTATTTATTTATTTTTGGCTGCGTTGGGTCTTTGTTGCTGTGTGCGGGCTTTTCTCTGGTTGCGGCAAGTGGGGGCTACTCTTCACTGCGGTGCACGGGCTTCTCATTGTGGTGGCTTCTCTTGTTGCGGAGCATGGGCTCTAGGCGCAGGGGCTTCAGCAGTTGTGGCACGTGGGCTCAGTAGTTGTGGCTTGCAGGCTCTAGAGCGCAGGCTCAGTAGTTGTGGAGCACGGGCTTAGTTGTTCTGTGGCATGTCGGATCTTCCTGGACCAGGGCTCGAACCCATGTCCCCTGCATTGGCAGGCGGATTCTTAACGACTACACCACCAGGGAAGCCCAGTACCACGACTTTTATTTTGTTTTATTTTAACATGACATACAGGTATATAAGCAGGTGTCCTTCTCCCTCAGACCAAACAATGGGCAGGACTCAGAAAAGGCTCAACCTGCAAACTCCCCAATTATCACATTACCGCCTTCAAAGTTCAATTCTCCCTTTTCCCCAGCTCATTTCCAAAATGCATTTTCAAAGGCAACGTCATTTTTGGAATTAAGACTATGTCACGCATTTATTTTAATGAGACAGTGCTAATTAAATCTTTACATGCTGGTTACTTAGGGTTTCAATTTTGCAGTTTAATGGTAAAACCCTTTAAGGAATTCTCCTTTGCAAGCACTGTGCTAAAAAGGTGCATACACCTCTCTACCTTTAGAGAGGTTGAATGACAACCCAAGTATTTCCATTTCCAAATGAGTTAAATCCTTCGCCAAACGAAGAAACAAAAAATAAAGCAAGGGATGGGCATTTACCAAAACCAAAAATAAAGCAAGGGATGGGCAATTTACCAACACATTTATGTATCGATCTTAAATACTCTGGCTGCAAAGATGTAAACAAAAAGCAAAGGGAGTTAAATTGTTAGCCCAAGAAAGATAGGAAGCATCTCTTCCAAATAATGAGGTATTTTCTAGCCTTGTAGACACTTCCCATTTTTACATCTAATGTTTGTTGTGGAGTCGTTTTGGCTGAGTAGTAGCCATAATAATAGCAGTCAGTGCTTGCTAACAGCAGTTAGCTCTCACAGTGCCACGGGCACTGCACTAAGCACTTTACATAAATTATTGCATTTAATGCTCACAACCCTATGAGGTAGGAAACATTAATTTTTCTATTTTTATGGATGATGAAATGGAGACTCAGAAAAATGAAATAAGCTGGCCAAGGTCTTGGAGCCAGTAGAGTGGTGGAGAGTCTGTGAATCCAGGCACCTGAGGCCAGAGGCCAAATGATGCTCCTCTTCTATCCCAGTCTGTCTGGGCAGGGGGAGTCCTTGCCAAGATTTTAATCTGCCAGGACTAAATTGAGTTTCATGCGGTGGAGACCCTGTTTCCATCTTGTTCACAATGACACTGCCCTGGCATCTACATAGTGGGCACTCAATAAATAAATAAAATAATTGAATCAATTAAAATGTGCTTTCCAGGTGCCCAAATATGACAATGATATTAAGCTTGCAAATGTTCAGTCCTATTGGGTCTCTTCTACATTTGGGCTGATATAAACCCTGTGCTTTTAAATGTCACACTTTTATTTAAAATAAAGAAGAAGAAGAAAAAGCTTGCAGTTTAGCACATATCTGCTCCCCATCCATCCTCATGCTTGTGATTTATGAAAATCCTGCTCTCTGATTTTTTTTCCAGACTCTGATGAAATCAGGATTCAGACTAAATGCAAAAGAGATCTAATAAACTGATGCCTACTTTAATTAGATTCATTAAATCAAACAAATACTCATTGGGTGTTTACTGTGCACAGGGCCAGAAAGACCAGGCCCTGCCCTTAAAGAATTTATAATCCTGTGGAGAGAGAAGAAGACAAATACACAAGTGACTCTGTGAAATAAGATACATGTCAAAAGGAAGGAAGGAGTGAGTAGATATGTGGATCCTTGGGAAGGAGAGATCAGAGTTGCCAGCATGTGACAGCTCCATCAGCGCTCTCCAGACCAACCCTCTGATGACAGAAGTGTTCTGTACTGGCACTTCCCAACAGGGGATTGAGTAAACTACTGAGTACTGGAAATGTAGCCGGTATGAATGAGAAATGGAATTTAAAATTTTTATTTCAACTACATGTAAACACCCAGATGTGGCCAGCAGCTACCACATTGGGCAGCAGAGCCCTAGATCTACAAACTTAGCTGTTTATTACCCAGGGATCTTTTTAAGAATGCAGATTCTCATTCCTTATGGAGATTTTGATGAGGTTGGTCTGGGATAGGGTTTGGGTGTATAAAGCTCCACATGGGGCTCTAAAGCAGACCAAGTTTAATACTCCAGCCTCAGCCTATCCTAGCTGGGCTCTGCCCTATCACCACTCACAGGCTCAGAGGGTCTGGCAGCCACGATGGCCTGGGCCTGATAAAGGCAAAGATGTCGCTTGACTTGGCTTTGCTCTAAGCCACTCTGTTTCCTTCCTCTACCTACTCAACCAGATGTTTTTAGAGGTGACCCAAACTCTAAGCTAATATATAACTGAGGTCCAAGGTTGTGTTTTATTCCTCTTGGTAGGCACTGTGCCACAGTGCCTGGCCTATGAGTGGTACATAAATGTTGGCTGAAACAACCAAGATTATGTCACAAAACACATTTTCAACAGTCTTCCACTCATGGGGCCTGCCAGCCCAGAGAACAAAGTCCACCTGAAACAGGTGTATGGATGATGGTGTGCAAAAGGCAAACACAGGAAAGCCAATGCACTCTTTAAAAGATTCATAATTTGACTCCAGAAGGAAAGTCATAAAGAAAGAATTCTTTTGTCCAGATCTCAGGATAAGGCAAAGAAGTCTGGACTCCTGCCTTCAAACCAAGTATCAGAGTGCACCATTGTTCTCCTTACCTTCTTTGAAAATAGTTGTCAGAAACCATCCTGCATAAAAACTAACCTAAACAAAAAATGTCTGTCCCTGTAGCAAATGCCATGATTCTTTGTCTATTTCCTAAAGACAAGGCTGAGTGTAGGAAACTTTTTAGAAATTACGAATTTTTGATGGTGTTTGCTACACAGTGCCTGGTAGAGTGCTGAGTGTTTAGGGGGCACTAAGAATCCGTTGTGGAATGAATAGGCCTTTAGGTGCTAATGCCCCTGTTTTGTTTTAAGCATTTTAGTTGGCTCCCATCAAAAACATTTGTCATTTTGGGATCATACCCTTGGGCAAGATAATAGTAGAAGACATGAGATAAAAGTAATGCTAAAAACCAGCAAGGCAAATTCATATTATGGTAGGAAAGATGGAAATCGTTTTTGAGAACTCAGGAAATGATCTCTATATTTCCTGCTAGAAGAAAGGGGAAAACATGCCAACTGATAAGGCAGCTCTTGAGAAGATGAGAGTAAACTCAGGATTTGGAGCCAACAGACTCCCGCTCTGCATGCATGAGAGTCACTTTTCTAGACTCCAGGTCCTCCTTTGAGAGCACTGTGAGCATCCTTTCTTCATGGGGTCGTTTAAAAGGCTCAAATAAATTGTACTCCCTCAAAAAGATATGCTGAAGTCCTAACCCCTGGGACCTCAGAGAGTGACCTTTTTTGGAAATAGGGTTGTTGCAGATGTAATTAGTTAAGATGGGGTCATACTGGCGCAGGGTGGGCCCCTAATCCAATATAACTGGTGTCCTTATAAGAGGGAAGATGATGTGAATACAGGGACACACAGGGAGAATGCCCTGTGTCAATGAAGGCAGAGACTGGAGTTATACAGCTACACCAGCACACAAGGAACACCAGTTTGCCAGCAAACCCCCAGATGCTAGGAAGGGGCAAGGAAGGGACCCTCTGCAGGTTTCAGAGGAAGCATGACCCTGCTGATATCCTGATACCTTGATTTCAGGCTTCTAGCCACCCAAACTGTGAAGCAATAAATTTCTGTTGTTTACGTCACCCAGTTTTTGGTACTTTATTATGGCAGTCCTGAAAATAATACAGTGCTATATGTGTATTAACTACTTTCCTAATTATTTTTACATGAATGCTTATTTTATTTAATATTTAAGGAGCTCACTCTGCTCACCACCTCTCTCCCCGCTGCATACCTACAACACATACACTGATTATGAAAAGAGGTTGTTTTCTACCATCGCCTATACATCCTGTGGATAGGGAGATACCCATTCTTAATTTTAAATGTCGTGGTAAACTCGACGATCTTTAGAGCTTCTTCTCTAGGACTTAGCAAGCAAGACTAATACTTACTCATAAGCTATTTCAGCTCTGTGCCAAAATCATTTTTCCTCCACTGTTTTGAAAGTCATGTGCCAGTTACAGTTTGCAGACTTCTTGAACCTACAGTCTTTCAAATCCCTTTTAAACCTCAGATTCTAAGACAGGCAAAGGAAGCTGGACCAGGAAAAAAATTTTTCTTTCTGTTTACATTACTTGCAGGATCAAGAAATTTTTTTTCTTTCTTTCTTTGTAAGAAATGAGCTATTTTTGCATAACTGGAATCATAAGGTAGCAATTTAACATTATTGAATTGAGAAACCGACAGAAGGCTAAACAGAACAAAACATGAACCAACAACTGGGCTATTTTTATTGCTCCTTTTTAGTACCAGCAAGTGCAGTGATATAAAAACTACCATGAAATTAATTAATTTTAGTCTTTTTACAAATTATTTTAACTCTCCTCCCATAATATGTCTATATAAAATAATCGCTCTGTAATTACCGACATGATTAAATGTTAAATAAATGCGAGATCTTTAGTTGGGCAGCCTTAACATGCCTAGAAGGCTAAGTTTCACTACTTCTTTTTAAGAACTTCACAGTATATTGCTTAGTATTTTCACTGCACACATGGATTTCACCATGCCATGTTAATAAATGTTCCATAAGGAGCCAGTTGCTACAATGGCTCTTGATTATACATTCAAAACTACATAGACCAATGAAAAAAATAGACTCATCATGGTTGGTACTGAAAGTGCCAATATGTAGGCTGCTAATACAAACGCTGTAGATTTTTGGATGCCAACTAAGTCAAGCAACTCCATTAGATTGTATTAGATTTTCTTTTGCTCCCAGACTGAACGAGAGTTTAGTTTTTAATAGTGAAAATAACTTCTCATCTAAAAAATGGCAAACATTTTTACATCCATTTCAGAATATTTATTGCGTTTTTCTTTGCTCAAAGAGAGTTCTGTACTATCTTTTGTTATATTTTTTTATATCCAGTAGTAATCTTTATTACCTAACTGACATTTTCACAAAATTTTTATTGAAAAAAATGAAAGCATCCAGTGTCCTTCAGAGGGGAGCCTATACTTTTAGATCTCATCTAGCGATATTTCTCTAAAGAATCTGACTGCTTAGAATTTGCCAAATAGGAGACTAAGTGCTGTTTAAATCTCAGACTGAGAAAATGTCAAGAAGATATCCCTTCCACATTGAAATGCTCCTTTAAAATTTGGAGACCGACATATAGAAGTATACATATCTTTAGTGTAAAAAGTTCCTGCTACTCAAGGTTAAAGACTGCAGTGTTTCAGGGAGTGACAGTATTTGCCCTTCAGTTTGATAGACCTTAAGCACATTGTATTTCTACAGAATGCCATCTTTTTTAAAGAAGCAAAATAAAGCCATCTGTCCCTGAACTCTTAAAATAAACTTGGTTTCAGTTCTTTTTCTAAACTATTTTTATATGACTTTGTTCTAATAAGGACTCAAAGAACCTGATTTTCTTCATCATTGGGAGAGGATAAATATAGCAAAAAGTGTGCCTGCCTGTTCAAACCTTCCCTTTGAAGGCTTGGGGGCTGCAGTGGCTCTCTAAGGAAGAGTGCTAAGATAGCCAAAGGCCAGGGGTGCAGAGCAGGATATAGAGCAAGAGGAACAGCACCGTGGGAAGTGCTTTGCCTATATTCTCACAGCACGAGATGGTGGCAGATGTGATTATTTTCATTTTATAAATGACCTTAGGGCTCAGTGATCAAGTGACTTGCCAGAATTCCCACAGCTAATTGGTGAAAGAGCTGATATTAATCCCAAGTATGTTACAGTCTGAGTGAGAACCCTTTCTGTGAACCCACTTGCCTCAGTGATCTTTTTTTTTTAAAATAAATTTATTTACTTATTTATTTATGGCTGTCTTCGTTGCCGTGCGCAGGCTTTCTCTAGTTGCTGCGAGTGGGGGCTACCCTGTTGCGGTGCGCGGGCTTCTCATTGCGTGGCTTTTCTTGTTGCAGAGCACGGGCTCTAGGCGTGCGGGCTTCAGTAGTTGTGGCACGTGGGCTCAGTAGTTGTGGCTCGCAGGCTCTAGAGTACAGGTTCAGTAGTTGTGGTGCACGGGCTTAGTTGCTCCGCGGCATGTGGGATCTTCCCAGACCAGGGCTCAAACCCATGTCCCCTGAATTGGCAGGCAGATTCTTAACCACTGCGCCACCAGGGAAGCCCCGCCTCAGTGATGTTATGGGACCTCCAGTAAGTAGCATGAATACACTGCAGCGTTCTCCCAGGTACACAGAATAAAACTAACTTGTAAAGTAAAACCTTGGTTAATCAGAAGATTAGGCTCAGGGAATTTGCAAATTTAAAGGTTTCCTAGAAAGCTTTTAGCTTCAATCTCTAATACCCACTTTCTTGCCTTTGATAATGGTAGTTAAATTTTTGTTTTTTTAAAAGACATTTTTTCTTCAAGGCCTTGATAATGAACTCATATTGGAAATTTTTTAAAAATCTAAAGCTTTGGTTATTAACTTATTTTCTTCCAATTTCCCATTTTCTCCTAAAAGTGGACTCTAGAGGAAAAGAATTCCAGTTAATTAGGATTTTAGTAATCTGGCTTTTAAATTGGTTTAGTAAATTAAAATCAGGTGAAAGCTACCTCCCTGAATTTGAAATAGTTTCTTATTATAGATTCTCTTTGATGCCAATGTGTTCACCTATGTTAGTATGCATTCGAAACTAATGGTCCAATACTCAAAGTACTTCAGCTCATGGATGACCTGGATGCCATAAATCCACCAGAGCACATTAGTGGGATGGTTCTTAATTACACAGTTTAGGCTTTGTGTAATCAATGGTGCAAAGGAACAGCTGAGAACATTAAATTGCCAGCAGGCATTGTAAATCATAACGCATTCTATACTCTCTTCAATTCATGTGTCTTATTAAATTAAAAGTTAAAAGAATAGTTTCAGTTAAATATCTTGTATTGCCATCATAACCATTAAAATATAAAATAATCCAATGCTATTATAAGATCATCTTTAGTACTTTCCCTAGTTTTCTAATGGAAATTGTAGTTATTTTTGAACTTTAGATATAGGAATGATATTTTTAATGAAGCAAAATTAAAGTTATCTCTTAGAAAGGTTGACTAAATAAAAAGGTTATTTCATAATAAAGTACATTTTAGAATAAAATGCAGTGCAATCTTTATCTATCTAGGACTAACATACACCTTAAAATCTTTCTGTAGAGTTTTAGGTTTAAGAGTACACTGTTTAAAATGTGGAATGTTCAACTGGTTAAAATAGTGATGAAATATATTAATGTTGTTTTATTATTACTTCAAGTTATACTTAAATGAGGATAATGAAGACATAATTGGAACACAAGACCAGAAAATGAGAATTATTTTCTTGGAGAATTAAGCAACTTGGGATAACATATGGACAGGTAACTGATTTTTGCTTCAGGACTTTTAAGTCTCCAAAATCTAACAATCACCCATGTTAGCACTCATGAGAAAATTCTGAGTTCAGAAGTATTACCATCAACATGTGGCTGGCAATTAGGTTATTGTACCCTTCAAAGGAACAATAGAAATGAATTAGAATAGCTGACCGGGCAGTTCTTCTGTGTAAGGCACTGTTGGGGAGTGGGGGGAAGCAGGCGTCATAAGTGGGGGTGAAGTTGTATGCAAAGCAGTGGTGTCTTGAGCCAATTGTGAGCATTCTTTTCACATCCAAGTTTACAGACATCATGTTGTTAGCTTACAATTGGTCATGGTGAGTGTACTTTACACTACAGAAATTGGCAAACACTACGAATCAGGCTTACCTTTTTGGAGAGCTGACTGTTAAACATTTACCAGCACACTGCTGGTGTCAAGGCACCAAAGTAGCAGAGGCGGAATAGGTACATGGAATCAGAACTATTTCATTATGAATGAGATTCAAGGTCTCTAAGATAGGAATGGAAATCAAGACAGAAAAGAAGGATGGTGCCTAGCTATGGAGGGCTTTTTATGCTTCACTAAGAAGTATTCTCTCAATTTATTATCCTTGTCAGAGACCTAGCAGAAAACAGAAGGTACATTCAAAACGAGTGAATAAAGAAAATTTTAAAAAAGGGACCATTTACAAGGCATGGACAAGGTTAAGGTAAACTCACAAAGGATGGCCAAACACCCCTGAGCTAGCTACTGCACGAAGCAGAAGTCAACAAAAACCAGATGGCAGAGGACCCACTGGGACAGTCCATACAATCTGATTCTCAGGTTACAAAGCAAAGTGGAGTAGGGTGGTTCTGGAGGGGTATGGAAAATATCCAGCACAATCTCATTATCAGTGGGAACCACTAAACGTCTTTGCAGGGAACTATGGGATCGTTTCTACAATTCAGAAAGATTGATCCACCAGCTGTGTGTAAGACAGGAGAGGGAACATAATGGATATGGGGAAACCCACTAAGAAGCACTTTCAATAAGCTAAATAAGAGGTAACGAGAAGTGAAATTCGTAAGACTTAAGAAGATCTCAAGAGGCATGGAGAGAAAAGTAGAATAATAGGGCTTCCCTGGTGGCGCAGTGGTTGAGAATCTGCCTGCCAATGCAGGGGACACGGGTTCGAGCCCTGGTCTGGGAGGATCCCACATGCCGCGGCGCAACTGGGCCCTTGAGCCACAACTACTGAGCCTGCAAGTCTGGAGCCTGTGCTCCGCAACAAGAGAGGCCGCGATAGTGAGAGGCCCGCGCACCGCGATGAAGAGTGGCCCCCGCTCGCCGCAACTAGAGAAAGCCCTCGCACAGAAACGAAGACCCGACACAGCCAAAAATAAATATAAAAATAAATAAATAAATAAAAGATTACTATTAAAAAAAAAAGAAAAGTAGTATAGTAATAAAAGTGTTCAGGGAACCAGAGATGTACTGCTATAAAGCACAGTACAAATATGAAGGATAATGGCATCTTACTGAAAAATAAATGACTATCTCCATCATCTCCTTTGATAACTATTTGGTAATAGTGTCTGAGTTAAGTTATATGTCAATACAAAGATGAAGCGAAAACAGATTATCACAGGGGCAGCATGCTAACTCAGTGCTGAAACGATCTCCGTATTAAGAACCATAATAATTGAGATCAGGCAGAAAAGTAGATCTCTCCATGGAGGACAAATCAATAACAACTAGGTTTTATGGTCATTAGCACCCTAATGAAATTACTCACCATCTAAATCTCTTGGAGGATCTTGAACACTCAACATCAGTCACGTCTTTCATGTTAACACCTGGCCAGATGTGGCTAAGTGCAATTTTACATGATGGAGACCAGGAACAAGAATGATATTCCACACATGAAACATTTGCATACCAAGCAAGAGGGTTTTAAGATAACCCTAAACTAGTATTTAAAAATTTACATCTGTGGGCAACACAGTTGATGTGTTGTCAGTTAGCCAGTGTCTTAATCAGGGGCTCATCTACAATAAAAGGAAATGTATTACGGGGGGAAAAAGGCAATGGAGAGCAGGAAATAAAAGAATGTGTATTAGCTTACTAGACACTCTGTGTCACTCTCACATACATTTTATCTTTAACCAAGAGGTGGAAAAGTTAAGTAACATGCCCAAGACCACACAGAAAGGAAGGAGAGACTTTCTCCTCCTTTCACTCTTTAGCTCTTAGTCTTGGTATGTCAGTCCAAATATGTCAGGGCATTGGCATGCCACTCAGCCAGCTCAGGCACCTGAACCCTTGCTCCTGCAATTCTTCTCTCCAGGCCTTCTGTTCTCTTCCCCTTTCCATGACTAGATTCAACACATCCCATCCCTTCTGTTCATAATGCAAACCCCCCCTTTGCGGAACTTCATAATAATCTGTCTTGTCTGAACTCCAGTGTACTTTCAAGGAAGGGGGAAAGGAAGGTCTGAGATTAATGGCCCCCCCTTTTGCTCTATTCTAAGCCTCACGGGTCTTCTGTTTCTCAAACCCATCGAGTTTCTTCCAACCTCCAAATCTTAGCTTACAAAGCTCCCCCCTGCACCCCACTGCCTGGCTAATTCTCACTTATGCTTGGGATTTTGGTTGAAATGTCACTTCTTTAGGCAGGTCTTCTCTTAGAAGCCTCCATGTAATGTTCTATTCTGGCCTCATGAACTTCTCTTTCACTGGACTTAACACAGCCATACTTTTACATTTCCTTGTGTGATAATCGGATTAATGCTTTTATCCCCCCTCAGAAGGCAAGCCCCACATAGGAGGGGACTGCATTTCATCTGTTTTGCTCACCACTGTATCCCCAGCTCACACAAAAAGATCTGTACAGAGGTGATGCTGTCAATATTTGCCAAGTGACTGAAGTAAATGACTGTCATGTTCTAAGCATTATAGCAAGAGCTTTCCCACATATCTTCAGAGCAACCCTGTGGGGTCATATCACTCCTCCATTCTGCAGATGACACAGCTTGGGGGATCAGACAAGTTAAGTCTTTTAACCAAGATCACACAGCTAGTATGTGATAGCGTTGAAATTCAAACCCAGACCCATCTCATCCGAGCCCCTCTTTTTTTCTGTTGTTGTGGAATTTCCACAGATGATCACTTAATTATTTTGTCTCGTCTCTATTCATTCTGTTTCCCCAATGAGTCTCAAAGCTTATCTGGGATGGAAATAACACCTTGTACACTTTTTTCATTCCTCCACATCACCCTGCTAATAGCACTGGATATTCTACATGCATTTAATGAATACTTTTTGATTAATAACACTTCCTTGGCATTAATAACATAAAAGCATCCTCAAATGATTTCAGCTTTCTATAATAACCTGTCTAAAATAGTAATGTATTAACATCTCTGAGTATAAGCACAGGTTTAAGAGCTACTAATTTCTACCAAACTATTTAGGAAATTATTTTTTTTTTTAATTATGAGAAGAAACAGTGTGGCAAAATGAAGAAGACATATGATATGGAAATCCCTTTCCTCTTTCATCCCCTGAATATTTGTAAGTGTGTTTTCCATGCGCCAAGTACTCTTCTAGGTGCCAGGGACTCAAGGCTGAGTAAGCCATAGCCTTTCCCTTAAGGAGCTGTTTGGTGGAGGGGTGGTATCACTATGATGTGAATAAATAATCTTAAACTAAGATAACACACTATGCTTGAAGTGAGGACAAGGAAATGTGGGAAAGTCAAAGACAGTGTGACTAACTCAGCCTGGAGGACAACCAGAGTTAAAAGCGCCTGGTCCTGTACACTAACTGGCTGTGAGATACTGGACAAATTCTTTGTCTCAGGTTTTTTCCTTATCTTTAAACCAGGGATAATAGTTGCTATGCCCTCCTCTCAGCACACTAGAAAATGCTGTTTATTGGCAAGGGTAACCAGAGGTGACTAACTGGGTGGTACTGGCTTTCCCCAAGGGCTAAGAGTATCAGTATCTCCAATTACCTGTAAATGCACCCAGCTATCAGTTGGGAAGCTCTGATTAGAAGGATTAAACAGACAATGAATATAAGGTTCTCTGTATATAATTATTATTTCCAGCCCTCAAAGAATTCAAAGAAAATGAGGCACTTAATTGTATTCTAACACTCCCATTCATGAGTAAAGGAGAATCTGCTAGCTGAAACAGGGTAGAGGCTATAGAAGCTAAATCATAGCAACTTTTTCCTATGTCAATCTACCAGGGGTCTTCTTAAGAGTCACCTGATTTGGCTTGCCTGGTACTTCCTCTTGCTTTGTGACTGACCTGTTCCCAGGCGGACTCTTGGTTACACTGCATTGGGTTCTAATCTGCTCCCAACCAGGAGCTTTGTAGTTTGGTCAAGAAGCAAGAAGATAAATGTTATGAAGATGGTGATACACAGAATCAACAATAACAGTGGTAGCAGCAGGATTTATTGAGCATTTACAAGATGCTAGCCATTGTTCTAAGAGTTTTATATGCCTCAACAACTTTATTATCTAACAGTGGATTTCAGAGAGTTGAAGCTTTTGGGTCTGTTAGTTCTAACAATGTCTTGAATTCAGCTCCTCTTTGGGGAATGATAGCTCTGAACTGAACCTTTTCTCTCTGGTTAGAAAATCTGATTCTGTGAATCACAACTTAGGGGTATTATAATACTTTCAGAGAGAAAAGAGAGAGTGGATACAAAGCAGAATCTAGAAACCAAAAAGCTTTAATGTATTCATCTGTTTGCCACTTCTTTCAAAGTACATCCGCTGACTCAAGATTTCTTGCATGTCTGGACAAATATAAAGCTCTCTTGGGGTTCATCATAAAAGGTGACAATGGTGTGAACTATCGACTTCTCAAATATCTAGTCTGACTCTTCTTGTCTGTTAAAATACCTCCACTTGCCTCCAAAAGAGCATCCAGACACAATAGCAGTCAGAATGCCAGATTTCCACATAATAATACCACTACTACCCATTGCTACTATTTACTAAGTACTTACCTTGGTCCAGGAAATGTGCAAAGGGCTTTAGACATCTCATTGAATGAATCCAATGATTCTATAAGGCAGGTTCTATTATTATCCCCATTTTACAGATGAGGATACTGAGGCTCACTGAAATCACTCCAGGCCACAGCTAGGACGCAGTTTTGGAACCAATTCTTCCCCACTCTAAGACCTGCCTAGTTATCCACTCTCTTTGCCCTGCCTCGGATTGTACATCCTGTAGTACTATGGCAGGGACTCACATTGTTCTGATGCATCACTTGGATGCCAGAAGGATCTCTTAAAGCAAAACAATATTTAGAAGCAAATCTCAAGTAGTTTCTAATATTGCTAGCAGCTTTAAGCTCTTGTAAAAATCACTCAATACTTTTCATAATATTCAGCAATCTCCTTATCTCTGCAAATATCAAAGTAACTTTTTTCACAATTAATAATTTGACTTCTTTTCTCTGTGTAACAGAAAGATGTTTTTCAATTTTTAGAAACCTTCTAAATTTAGATGATGATATAATTCAATATGCCATGTGATGGTACTGGTTAGGAGAATGCAGTCTTTAAGTATGCATTTTCATCTATTTAAAATACTTATCTTAAAAACAATTTAAAAACATGCTGTTAATAACTCCAATGTAATTTTAAAGGATAATTCCATGATGATTGGTTAAATAAAAATATCAGATTTTAAAATTTAAAGTAATAAAATATACATCATGTTTTATTTTACATAAACCTTACTTTGGTAATGGAATTGTAGAATTTTTAGAGCCAGATGGGCTATGAAAGCTAGTCTAGTCCAATCCTTTTGTTTCATAGCTGCAATTAAAGAGAAAGAAGCATAGCCGAGTGTTTTAACAGTGCAGTTGCAGAGTCGGACCCAAGTTCACATCCCTGCTCTGTCACTTACCAGCTCTGAGACTTCATCTGTCATCCAGACTTCATTTGTCATCATTCTTGAAAGTGCCCTGCTTAGAAAGCAGGACTGCTATAAACTGAGAATTCGAATAAAGGACTCTCTCCTCTAAAACAGATATATATTCTATTCATTCATTCATTCATTTGATAAATATTTATTGAGTACACACTAGTTTGTGGCCTTGGGCAAGTTACTTTATTGCTTTGTGCGATAGTTTCCTGAGCTGTAAAGTGGGTGTCTGCATTATACAGTAGTTGCAAGGATTAAATGAATGAATGTGGGTAAGGTGTGTGAGACAGTTCCTGGCACACTGGAAAGGTACAATAATGTTGGATAGCATTACCTTTCTCCTACTGCTTCTACATTCTATATTAGGTAATATGGTGGGCCCTGGGGATGCTATCTGGGAGTTCTATATAATATTTTCTTCCTAAAAACTAAAGCATCTCATGTGCATGGAGTGAATCTCTCATTCCATTGCTCTATCCTGAGGGTGAAGCCATTTGGAAACTTCTTCACTAGGGTTCTGTTTTGACAGTGTTATCCTTCATGCATGAAGAGAAAACTATCCCACCAGTATTTGCCCACACACTTTGTGTTTTTCCTTCAGATGGTTTTGAAGAGACCCAAATTTTTCACCTGGCCTCCCAGGAGAGAAATGATGAGTTTGTGGGTATGTGCGGGAGGTCAGCTGGGATTCCAGAGACAGACTATCCCCATGGGACACAGCAAAGCTAATTGGTCCTTTGAGGGGTTAAACCTGACGTGTAGTTCTCCCTGCAAAGAACTACAGTCAGCTGGAAGAACAAGTGGAGAAATCCAGTTAATAGCCACTCCAGAGTCTTCAGTGGTTCTATCATGCTTGGATAAGTTAATATACATTCCATTAGTGTCTCGGAAACTCTCAGGTCATGGCTGAAGTCCTACATAACTCTCGCTCATGATCCTGGAAATCACAGAATTATGAAGATGAAAAGAAATTTGAGCAGTCAGGCAGCTTCTCAGTCTTCCTTCTAACAAGAAAACATTACTCCATTGCAGAGAAGTGAGAAGTAGTTAAATCTTTAAAATCTTGAGAGAAGGCTCTCCCCAAAGCTCATTTTTAATGTGCCAGTCTTAATTAAAGCAAAAACATAAATGTCTCAGTATGGAATCTAGTATGTCATCCCTGTTGTATGTGGGTGTGCATGTGTGTGTATGTACACACTGGTCATCGTTCTCTGGGAGGAAAGTTAAAATACCCCTGCCAAAGAACAGAGCAAAATCAAAGGCAGAAAGCCACACCACTACTGCATCTCTTTTCTAGGCAGAACATCCTCAGTTCTGCACACACATTCTGGGTTATATCATTTTCTTACCCTAGCATCACTCTCCTATGAACCTTTCTTCCCAGCTTGTCACAGTATTTTTTTAAGCTTCTAAGGTCAGCTTAAAATAAAATATTAGAGGGAAGGTCTGATTAGTCCTTAGGTATCTGGGAAACCCAGCTTAAGTTTCTCTGCATTATACATTATAATTGATACAGCCAAAAATCCTTGCTCTTTTTGGTAACCCAAGAGGTACAATGCTGAATCACTGTCATATTATTACCTGTTCTGACTTCATGGTCCAGGAAGCAGCCTTGGTGTGAATGGGAAAGGCACTGGGTCTGAGAGAGGCAGTGAGGCTGGTCTTATCCCAGCTCCATTGTTTCCCTAGATGTGTCCTTAGACAAACTGAACTTGCATTAGGAAGAAGAGCCTTGCAACCCCTCTTCTTTTATAGATAAACATTAGAGAAGTGTTAAGTGACTCGTCCAAGGTCACACTGAATCTCTCCATGGCTCTGATTCCTTAGTTATTGAAAAAAGGGAGAAGGAATGATAATACTTGGTGTCTCAGATTGCGGCAGGTCAAACGAGATACATATTTAAGGAATCTGCAGAATTTGAGGTTCTAAAACATGAGGCATTATTCACTTTGTCAACTCAGCTACATCTTCTCTTTAAGCAGCTTGTACAGCCCTATGTTTCTTGCCAATGACATTCGTTCTGTTTCCAGCCTCCTCTCCTAACGACTCAAGACACTCTGAATTCTGAGTCCTACAAGGAATTAAGAACTCCATCCCCAGTGTAGAGTTCCCAACAAACTTAAGGCGTCTACCCTCTTTCAAACAACCATCCAACTCACTTATGTTCAATGAGGTTAGATCTAAAATTGTCTCCTGCTGAACACTGCTGTTCCAGGTGATAGCCCGTTCTGGGAATTGATCAGAATGTTTCTTAAAGCTTTTGCTGGCAGCCAAACTTTGAACGAAGGCTCCTACTTGTGTACAGATTCTGTAGCTCACACTTTTACCATCACAGCATGCTTTATTGTACTTGCCAGTCTCCTTTCTGTAACCTGTACGAGACTTAAACTCACTGAGGGCAGAGCTACATCTACCAGAGCAGGATTCCTCAACCTTGGCCTGACTGACATGTGGAGCAGATACTTCTCTGTTGTGGAGGGACTGTCTGTGCATTTTAGGATGTTTAACATCATCTCTGGCTTCTAGCCAGTAGCACACCCCACCCTCAGTTGTGACAATAATTGACAAAAATGTCTCCAAATGTCCCCTGAGGGCGGGGGGTGCTCAAAATCATCCCTAGTTGAAAGCCTCCATGCTAGATCTAGCCAAGTGCTTTTTCATACCAGGCACTCAATAAATACTTAAAATGCTTATGATGGATTAAGCATACAAGATGCAGAAAAATCAAGCTAATTTCTTTCGGTGTTAGTCCCTCTTATGATGCCTGGTACATGGCTGGTGGCCAGTATGTATTTACTGAGTGTGCAAGGGCTCTGTAATCCTAAGCAGCTTCCTATATCCCAAGTAAAATTCTTTCCCTCAAGAGAGTCCACGTGAGGTGGTGGAGAATTGTCCTATTAGGGGGAGAAAATTTTTAAAAGAACAAAACAATATCTCAGTTGTGGGATTAGGAACCAGAAAAATCACCTTGCCGTGTCCCCCAGACCTTTAGCTCTCCATTTCATCATGACGTATAGGGCAGAAATCAAATTCTTTGCAGTGGTAATACTAGAAATATCTACCAGTGTTCCTGGATCCTTTAAAACACAACTCAGATAGGGGAGTCAAGCACCAGGAGGGATGCAGGACATCCAGAAGGTCACACATTCAGTCATTGGTGTCAGAGCTGGGAAATGAGCCTGTGCCTTCCTGAGTCTCTGTACAGTACTTGATTACAGTGATTATTATAGATGCAAATTAAGACTTATTACTATTGTGAAATAACAGTGCAGGTTAGTGATATTCTTTATTGCCATGCTAACATTTTTTTCTAGAGGGGAAAATTATAGGCGTGAAACCAATTAAGCAATCTTTCTTTCTTTGTAAAGCTTTTTTAGTTTTCCTAAATGAAGATTCTTCTCTCTTTGTGCTTACTGCTTAATAGCGCAGATTGATTTTTTTGTCCCCTAGGTCTTACTGAGATAGATGCTGTCCTTTTTTCCCTGTATGGACCAAAAATGACTATGCTGATACATTATCTCACAAAGGGCAGTCATGAATAGGAGAAGCAAATATTTTGAAATGAATATGTAACAGACATCCTCCTGTAGAGGTTAAGCATTGTTGGAAATGCCTCCCTTGGACATCTTTGCTAGTCAAAGTCTTGCGATTGCCTTTTCCTGGAGCTCACTGTAGGATGGCTCTTCTCCCATGATTGAAATGGTGGCTCCGGAAATGGACAACAGATTAATCTATGTATGCCTCAAACTTTAGATAGTTGTCCTTTACTCTCAGGTCAGCATAATATTTGCAACAAAAACCTTTCCCGAAGAAGTATGTCAGGTCATGTGTATATTGTTAATGTAACTATGGTAACCAAAAAATGCCACCAGTGTGTCTGTTTCATATACAAATGAGGGGGCAGTTGTGGAGTCCACATGTCTGCCAGGGGTATAATAGATGTGAGCTAGGATGGCCAGAAAATTACAAGACATTTATATTAATCAGAGCTTTCAAATAACATTTCAACCCCTGAGCTATGAAGAGTGTAAATGGAAGGCAATAAGCCATCGTAAACACAGTTTTCAAAACTAAATGTTGTAAGTCAAGGCAGCAGCATCTTTGGAGGGTACCGTCAAATCAGAGCTGACAGACCTCCAGTCTGTATCAATGCAAGTTTAAGCCTAGTTTCTGTGCATCTCAGGATGACTTTTCGTATATTGAGTGTAATGGTTCCATCCAAGTTAAATGTTTATGTCAGTTGTGGTATTGAAGACACACACAGCTTCCACAAACCTTTTAGCAATCTCACTAATTATGGTAGGTAGTTCTTCCAGCCCTATTCTCCCAACCTTGTCACGATACAAATGAGGAAACTGAGGGTTGGTGGGGTTAAGAAGCTGATCTAAGATCAACTGGCTATGACTAGTTAGCTTAGTTACCAACCAAATAACTGATAAAACTGCTAATAATATCCTCCCTTTGTTAGACCTTTTGGAAATATTCAAAAAGTAAAAATAAGAATAATAATATATAAGCCTGCATATTGTTTCTTAAAAAAAAACTCTAACATAAAACGGCATATGTTTTAATTATTGAATAATATGCTTAACACTTCTATAGGGTGGCCATAAAGTCTGAAAATATATACTATATTATTTTATCATGTATTGTAATTTTAATGTCAGTAAACAATTTATTATTCATTTGTCAATGTTTTGAGACTTGGATGGTACATCCAGTGATGTATCCATAAAATAAGTAAAACAAGAAAATTTAGAAGGCAAACTTCATTTAAGAAGACTTGTAGAATGAATGGTTCCCTTGGTCACTAAAGTATTGGATTTTACATATAGGGTTTAACTTTTGTCTCTGTTCTGCACTTTGAGCCAAAACAAGAGAGAATACATGTTTTTCTGACTTCATCTATATAATTATAATTTCATCTTGAATAAAATATTAATCAAAGCTCTATTCATGAGTTAAAGATACTTACATTGTTCCCCCAAACCAAAATATAATTATGAATCTAAAATGGAATTTGCTTTATCTCCAGATTGCCTTAACCCAAAATAGGTGTTCAGCATAATAATTCTGAAAAGTTTAATACAATATTTGGGCAAGCTTACATTAGTGCTCAAGCAAATCATTCAAAGAACTATTATTTTGTAGCTTAAAAATAAATTATAAGAAAGCATTATGAAAGTCTAGTAAAAAGTGACACCCAGGTCCTATAATTTACCATACTTTATTCATAGCTTATTTATGGTGACATTAAAAAGTCCGCCATTCTAATTATTTATAATCATGCCCAACTGGCTTGGGAAGTAGCATTATAATTCTGTAGAGACATATTTTCTTTAGTACCTACTGGGTTTGTTCCCATGAGTGTCACTGGTTTAGAATATGTGATAATTGTTCTAACAGTTCAGGTCAAAAAGCTAGCCTTAGCAGGGTCTAACCAGAGAGAAATCAATGGTTGAGTTTTTCCCTGCTTTTTGGGAATTCCAGACACTGCCCAGAACTACCTATATTATTGTTCAGAACCAGAGTCGGCAGTTGGATCCGGTCTAAGATTTTATTTAGCAGAGTGATCCTTTTCTAATAATAAGTACTTTATTACTTTTATTTACCAAGGAGTAAGCCCTAATCTTCCCTTTCATTAGACTTGCAGAACAAAGATTTCACACAGGCAGGTAACAACCGAAGTAAGTTCTCACAAAATATGAGGCTTTGGTCATTTTAAACTTACATTTATTTCAAAAATACCTAGATGATAACTTTACAATAAAATGGCTTATTGCCTAGTTTAGAAATGTCAACTGCATTGTACAGGTAGCCCTCAAGTCCATAATAAAGACAAAATCCCAGGCTTAAGTCACATAAGAGTTTATTATAATGATTTGTTACTTTCTGACTTCTAGATAGCTCTAAGACAGAAAATGTAATCTTGGCTATAACATTTTCTTACTTAAATTTGACTCAATTCATTTTTCCCCTCCTGGGAAAGTACTGCTTTATGTGTAAAAAAGTCACTGAGCCAGCGAAAATAACTTAAGGAAACATGTAAAACAGCAGACTAACATCTGCTACCCATCCCCCACCCCCACCCCACTGAGTCCTCAAAACAATGTTGTCTTGTTTTTTTTTTTTTTGGTTGTATTTTAATGTCCCTTTCAGTGAATATATAGCATACAGTGGCAAACGCTGTTCAGTGAATAGGTTCTTCTTCCCTTCAACAGTGTTTGAGACTGACAAAAGAAGAGGCCACTGGGCTGGCCTGTCAGTAGGTATAATCCCTGGGACTCACGTGTGGCCCACACTGCCCGCCTTTTGTTCACCGGTTGATCAGTGCCAGGAGGTGAGCAGTGCAGTGGTCTGTTAGCTACTCTTAGACAAGGCAGAAATGTCCCTGTTTTGGGATCTATTGCATGACTGCCTCGCTATTCATTGTTCTGTCCTGTGACCCGAAAATCCCTCAGGTGACTAGGAACGTGATGGTTTCATCACCTGCAGTTCTACAAGTTTGGTGCTTGTTACTAAAATGATTTTGACTGGACTATGGACATTCTAATGAGAGATTCCTTCCTGTTAGTCACCTACAACTATCTTCTCCTATATTGTATATTTCTGAGGATGGAGAGCAAATGTGAGCAGGAGGTAGGATTACTAAAAGAAAAAGAGAAGAAACTCTAAATAAAAGTTGAGGGGTCAATTCAGAAATTACTTGAAACCACCAGAAGTGAAATTAAGTTACTGTCTGCTTCATATAACCATTTTGCTCACTAGTTCAGAACATCCAGCTTGAAATTGCACAAAAACACACAGCCAGGTAAAGAGCAAGCAGGACTTGAGGCTTTCAGTACAATAGCACTCAGGGAATTTGGCTCCTGAATAAAGGTGTCAGCACGCCTTGGAATTCCCAAAGAGAAAAACTCACTGCGCCTTTATTCCATTTTCTTAAGGTCTATTGTTAACTAAAGACTCCTTGTCTTTTCAAATTCCTTCATGTGAATGGATGAGGCCAGACATCTGCCAGGATTCGCTCACATTTGCATGCGAATCAGAGACTTTGGGACACACATGGCCCTGGAGCCAACAACACCACTTTTACTCTAGACTTACACTGATCCAAGTACCTTCCTGAACTTTCCAGTTCTCCAGTCCTAGCTCTTAAAAATGAAGTAATAAGCATATTCGGGTAATATTAGTTCTTTAGACCATCGTGGCAAGGCAAATTGCGAAACAAAACAACATACTGTCTTTCAAAAAAATCCTACAAGCAACAGCTCAAGTCAGTAATACCTGTCCCCTCACTGAATTCCACTTTTTCTTTATTTTCTGGGTCTGGGAGTGAAAATGCTAATGCTAATGGTGGCATGAGATTTAGAAAAGGGTCTCTTTTCCTGGACCCGTGGCCTTTTCCTCTGTGGTTCGAATGCCTCAAAACCATTCTCACCCCGGTCATTCATTCATTCATTCAGTTCCAGGCACTGTGGCTACAGCGGTGAACCCAGCAGTCAAGGTCCCCCTCTGTCTCCCAGAGCAGGTACCACCGCCGAAACCTCCAAGTGCGAGTAGGCAGGCCGGCTCCCTCACAACCGTCCTGGGACGGGTTTTCCCACCAGTCCCGAGTGCGCCGCGCCCCTCCATCTACTCGATCTTTCCACTCTACCTGGGCTTGCCAAGCAGGGACTCCCCTCCGCGGAGGTAGTCGCTGCAGGGCCCTGGGAAGTGCCGAGTCGGCGGCTGCCCACACCCCTCTCCACGCAGCACAAAGGACACTCGCTGGCAAACTTTCCTCGCCATCGACCCCGGCCGCGCGGGGAACCCAGCACCGGCTCCGTGCCTCGAGCGGACCGAGGCTTCCCTGACATTTCAGCATCCTTGGCAAGCCTCCTGAGGCTGCCACCCCTTCTGGACTCAAAACGTGTAGGATGAGGTCTTTTCCCCACTTCGACCGCGCGACAGTTGAGCAGATTCTTCCCAATACCCTGACTTCAGTACACTCGATGCTTTGTGAATTACGCCCCTTGTCCCTTTCTTTACCTACAAGGCCACCGCCAAAACATCCTTCCTCTTTTCTCTTTCCACAGCCTGCCACCTTCTTTCCCCTTCTCTTAGTCCTCTTTCCAACTCCCCGGGCCCCCTCTCCGCGCTCTTCTCCGGCTCCGGCTGCCTTCCCCAGTTCACATTCCAGCAGCCCTCCTTCCTCCGGATACCCGGGCATCACCCTCCCCCGCGTCGGTCCCTGAAATCTAGCAGGCTCGCCTCCTGTCAATGCCTTTTGCTCGCTTCTGTTCGGCCTTCCTTCCGAAGTATCGTTCTCCCCGACCCCAGTGATTTTTTTCAGTAAGGAGGTCACTAGATTCCGGTTTCCCCGACTTCGTCATTTTCCCCAGTTTCATGAGCCGCGCCCCCTCGTACCCCTTAGGCCCGCGATCTTGTCCCAGGTTCCCCAGACCCTTCTCCGGCCCGCCGCACCGCCAAGTTTGCCTCGACTTCCCCTCGCTGCCGCCCACATCTCCCGCCGCTGCCCGGCTAGGCAAGCGCACTTACCCCGAGGCCCGGCTGGCGGGGGTGTCGGGGTGCGCACGGACCAGGCACCGGCGGTGGCAGCAGGAAGAGGAGGAGGAGGACCGGCTGAGCGGCGCCTCCCTCCCAACCCACAGGCACTGGCTCCTTGGGGGGCTCCCGGCAGAACACCAAGACAGGAGGCGAGGCAACCACACAAGCAAAAGCTGCTGCGCGGGCCTGGGCTCAATCCGGCTCTCGGGGGCCGGGGCAGGGGCAGTCAGGATTGGGAAAAAAGGCAGAAGTGGGGTGCAGAGGGCGGGGCAGCGAGCGTCCAGGTCCGGAGGACGGCGTCCAGGGCGCCTAGGGACGACACCGCGCGGATGCCGCTGCCCGGGCTGACGCCGGCGGCCCCTCTCCCCGCCCGGAGGGCGCTGCAGGCGCGGACGCACTGGCCTCGCCTAGCTCGCCGGCTTGTTGCCGGCGCCCTCGGTGCGCCCGGCTTTGTGCTCCCCGCAGCCGGCGTGCACCTGGTGTAAGCAAAAGCGGTCAGCTGATGGGCTGCACTCCGATTGGCTGCTCCACGGTCTCCTCCCCTCCCGCCCGACCCCCTTCCCGACCTCCCCCTCCGGCCCTCCGGCCCCCCACGCCCGCCCCCGGCTCAACCCAGTGCTGGGGCACCATCTGTAGCCCGCCCAACAAAGGCGTAGCGCCGCGGGTCTCAGGTGGCCCGGCCTCCCTGCGTCGCCGCCGCGGCCGCTGCAGGCAGCAGCGGGCTGCCGCTTTTTGTCTAGGGGACGACAGGCTGCGGCTGGGTTAGGCAGGCAAAACACATTGCCGTTTCTTAGCAAAAGACACACCAGAAAAAAAAAAAAAGCCCACGCTCCAGGCCAGCTAGGCACAACGGTGCCAGATCTCTGTGCAACGTAGAACTTGGGCTCCGGGGACTGAGAAGCAGATAAAATTCAACCCGACAGAACCAAGTCTCAGTATGAAATCTGACCCTTCCTCCTAAAATGAGTGGCGATTCCTTGTGCTGTGTGTACATGCCTGGGTATACATGCCTGGGTGTACGTGCACGCGGAGCTGGTCTGAGCCCTTGCCGCGGAAAGAGAGTATTATGGCACTTAAATGAACGGCGAAGCAGCTTCTTATTTAGGGAGGCTTTCAGAAAACGTCTCTGAAACTTTGTAATTACAGCTTTCTGATTTGTTAGGTGTGAAAGTTGTGTTCAAATAAGCGGAGGGCTGAGAATATAGTCTGTTTGGAGAGGGGGCTGTCAGAGAGCAAGGTGGAGACGGGTTTTTGGAAACTGCTCATGAACCTGAGTTTCATCTTCCAAGTGGCCAGCTTAGAGCCAGACTTCAGAGAGGCCCTTGGTGCTTGTTACTGGGGGATCTGATTTAAGCTAGAGCATTATTAACCTCTCAGTGCCAAGCAACTTCACGCAAGAGAATGTGGTGACATTTCCTCATGATGTCCAAGCTTAGAACTTCTGGGGAATTAGGACGGATACATTCATTATTATAGAATCATCTTTTGAATTCCTTGAAAACGTAGTAGAAATTTAACAACAATAATCTTAAATCTTGATTCCTATAGAATTTCTTGGTGTCTTTCATAGATGTCTGATAAATATTTGATGCTCTCATATGTCCATTTACTCTATATTATCCTGAAACTGTCGTATAAATACCAGTGGGTCACAGTGTGCCTTAGAAGGCTCTAGGGAAAGAAGATAATAGGATTTAGGGAAGAAGGTAAGTGAAGAGTAGAAGGACAGCTATAGGAAACGGCCCATTGCAACTAGGGTGGGAGGGTGCTACCTATAAAAGAAGATTTTAAAACTTTCAAAATAACTTGTCTAGAACCTTTCTCAAGAGCCATACTTTTGTCTCTTCCTCCCTTTCTCATGCTGATTACATGTAGCTTGGAGTTTGTCTGAAAGAAGGTTGGCCTCTGGTAGAAACAGAACTTGAATGATCAGGGAAAGAAAAAACACAGGTTTCTTAGGGAGTCTCCTTTAGGTTTATTCTGGGAGAGGAGGGGAAACAATGCTGTACCTTGCACAGTGGGGCTTTACAGAGGTAGGTCCTGGGGAGCAGTTGAAGCAATTCTTGGTGGTTTGGAATTCCTTTTCCCAGGGGGCAAGATACCTAACAGCCTCCAGGTTTTGGAAGAGACTTCATGAGAATGGTTTTTAAGCCCAGCTAAGAAGAAACTGAGTTAGACTCCAAGGTATGAACTTTGAAACCAGGCTGACACTGCTTTAAATCCCAGCACTGCAATTTAGGAACTGTGTCCCTCTGGGGTAAGTCACTTTACCTCTTTAAGCCTTAGTTTCCTTGGCTATAAATTAGGGTTAATAGCAGTATCTATCCCAAAGGGTTGTGCTGGTTAAGTAAGAGTAAGCCTGTAAAATACTTGGTGCAGGTCTTGGTATATAGTAAGCATTCAACACATGGAAGCACTAGGCATTATTAGCCAGGTAGTGAGGACTAAAGCAAGACATCAGGTCAGACAGGTGGGATGATTATTTCACAGAACCGACACAGGTGACAGAATATTTTAAAAGCACTAGCAGCTCCAGTGAGAGAAACAGACTCTGTCTCTCCACTGTTCATTTCTTTTTAAATCACCATATCATTTATTTAAACTAATTTCCTTCTTCCCCAAGGCAAGGGTGAGAACGGAACCTCTGCCTCTTTCCCCTTGACCATTGCATATATTTGGCTCCTGACAGAAGGAGCATTATCATTAGGAAGAAATGTATGTGCCAGAGTTGGGGAGGGGGCCTGGTTGTGGAGGAGCATGAAGATTGCTGTGTGTTGGAAAGATTGCTGTGGGACAGAGGAGGACAAATGTAGGCAGAGCGTTTACAAAGAAATCTGAAGTTTGATTCAGTCATTGGAAATTTGATGACTTGCCTAAATGGTTTATGGGTTCAAATTTTAGGAACTGCCATTTTGTAACTCTGCGAAGTGGTTTCAGGATTGTTTTATCAACTGACACTTAAAAGCCCCTTGTCGTTGGAATGAATGAAGAGGAAACACTCAGTCAATAGACAGGGATAACTAAACCAAACTCATTTGTTTCTTTTGTAGAATCCTCAAATGTATCTGAATTACTCCTAGTGAGCACACCCAGTTCTGGGGTCCTAAATTTATTAGTAAATATTTATTTCTTACATATTGGAAAACCTTGGAGGCTTTGGAGGAGAATGGAATGGATAGAAGGGCCCCAGAGTTCCCAAGGGAGCCAGGTCTTACTGTTGATGTAGGGAGGAGTTCTTGCCCCTGGAGTTGGCCTTGTTGAGACACTACAAATCCCTTTGGGTTCCCTCATTATCCCCTTGAGGTTCTTCAGCTTCAGTTTGAAGAAACATTATAATTGATATTAGCCTAATTGTACTGGTCTATGTGGTAAATGAGGGAAGAAAGAAAGGTGAAACTTTAGAAGGTGATCATCTTAGAATAATCTTTAAAAGGACATCTGTATTTTAAGAACAAAATTATAATATGCCATTTTAAGCCACAACTTTTAAAAGTTGAAAATATATCTCTCTCCAAGGGCTTAATTTCCAAAATATATAAACATCTCATACAACTTAACAACAAAAAAACAAACAACCCAATTGAAAAATGGGCAGTAGACTTAGACATATTTCCAAAGAAAACATAGAGATGACCAATAAACACATGAAAAGATGTTCAACATTGCTAATTATTGGAGAAGTACGAATAAACTACAATGAGGTATCACCTCACACCAGTCAGAATGGCCATCATTAAAAAGTCTACAAATAACAAATGCTGGAGAGGATGTGGAGAAAAGGGAACCCTCCTACACTGTTGGCAGGAATGTAAGCTGGAACAGCCACTATGGAAAACAGTTTGGAGGTTCCTCAGAAAACTAAAAATAGAGTTGTCATATGATCCAACAATCCCACTCCTGGACATATATCTGGACAAAACAATAATTCAAAAAGTTACATGCATTCCTATGTTCATAGTAGCACTATTCACAATAGCCAAGACATGGAAACAACCTAAATATCTATTGACAGATGAATGGATAAAGAAGATGTGGTATATATATACAATGGAATACTACTCATCCATAAAAAATAATGAAATAATGCCATTTGCAGCAACATGGATGGACCTGGAGATGAAGATATTATCATACTAAGTGAAGTAAGTCAGAAAGAGAAGGACAGATACCGTATGATATCACGTACATGTGGAATCTAAAATAGGACACAAATGAACTTTTCTACGAAACAGAAGCAGACTCACAGATATAGAGAACAGACTTATGCTTACCAAGGATTGCAGGGGGGAGGAATGGAGTGGGAGTTTGGGGTTAGCAGATGCAAACTAGTATGTTTAGAATGGATAAACAACAAGGTCCTACTGTATAACACAGGGAGCTATATTCAATATCCTGTGATAAACCATAATGGAAAAGAATATTAAAAAGTATGTATCTATATGTATAACTGAATCACTTTTCTGTGCAGCAGAAATTAACACAACATGGTAAGTCAACTATACTTCAATAAAAAAAAATAATAATAAAGAAAATGTCTCTCTCTAATTGAAATATTAATAGTGTTCTTTACAGCCTCTGAATCAAGATTATAGTTTCAAAACTATAGTCATCACCAAGCTTTCAGAGGATGATGACTGTAAAGCTCATAATTATGTGATTGTTGTGATCATTGTTAACTCTCACATGAAATGTGTACTTCTCTAAAAATTTTTGACAGTTGAATGACTTTACTACATATTCATATTTCCTGTTCTTTCAGTTTTGTACTGCATGTGAAATCATTCCAATACAAAAAAACTGTTCATTAAGGTTTCTGTAATTATCATGTATTAATTATTAGCAAAATAATTTGATTATTATTAATGAAAATTATTTTAGCATTTAAGTTAATAATTTGACATGAAACTAAGGTGACCAACCATCTTGGTTTGCCTAGGACTTTGCAGGTTTTAGTCCTAGAAGTTTCACATCTCAGAAACCCCTTAGTCTGGATCAAACCAAGATGATTCATTGTTCTAAATAACTCACATTGATAGGTTTATGGTACTTTTGCAACTTTAGTTGTGTTATAACCTTGCACATACACCAAATAATGTCCTTATGCCTGACTGGATCAAGAATCCCATTTCCACTTAATTTAATTGCTGCATACATAGCCCTTGACAATCATCTAAGCCAACCTCCTTATTTTACACATAAGAAAACTAAGCCCTAGAAAGGGACTGTGCCAGTCTGTTGACAAAGCCTACACTAAAAAGCTACACTATATACTGTCTGAAGGCAGAGACCAGATGGCCGTCTCCTAGCCCAGCACCCAGCATGTAATCGGTACTCCGTAAACATTTTTTGAATGGATGAATTGAATCAATTAATAAATTAATGTCTCTATATAATTAGAACACATATATCATGAGCATTTTCTTCATATTATTAAAAAGTCTTTAAAACTATAATGCTTTATGGCTGTATCATTCCACCAGTCTTCTGTTAGTGAGAAATAAGGCCTTTATCAATTATTTGCTAAAACATATGTTATAGTAAACATACTCATTAGAAATGCCCATTTTGGTTATTGAACTATGGATACATAAACTATAGCTTGGATCATCAATTTAACATATTCAATTTTTTCTGTTTTCATTACTATTTATTTTTAGACAGCCAGGCCTTACTAAAAAATAAAGAATTATTTAGGTTTTTTGTTTCTATGTTATAAAGATTTTAGTTGATATGTTTGTTTTCAGTTATTTGCTCTCCATTCTGATTTCTCTTTTGCCTGTATAATAATAGCTAACATAAATTAAGTACTTACTCTGTGCCAGGTAATACACTTAGTAATGTTTCTTATATTGAAAGAGGCAATATACTATAATAGTTGTAAGCTAGAGCTCTTTATTCATGTTACTAAGGTTTATATTCCAGCACAACCTGTATGGATTTGAGCAAGTTATTTAAGTCCTCTTTGTAATTGCATCTATATCATGCGGTTTGTGAGGATTAAAGAGATGTTTATGTGCCTAACATATAGCAAGCATTCACTAAATATTAATGTATTAGTAAATATAATGCTAGCTGCTGGAACAAATAAAGAACCCCAGGAGCTTAAATAAGGCAAGTTTATTTCACACTTGTGTAACAGAGTTTCTTCCTGGCTGGGTGGCCTCCACGTGGTCATTCAGGGCGTAGGCTCCTTCCATCTTTTGATTCTTCTTCCTCTATTTCTGCAGACTCCTTCCCATTCACACAGAGGATGGGGAAAGAAAGACAGAAGAAAGGACCATACGGGAAAATTTTATGGGCCAGGCTAAGAAATGGCTCACATCACCTCCACCTACGTTCTATTGGCAAGAACTCAGATACATAGCTACACCGAATAGCAAGGGAAACTGGCAAAGGTAGATGAGGTGTGTGCCTAAGAGTAGAAGAAAGTTTGCAACACACAGCGATCTGTATTAAATATAGAGCAACATATATTAGAAATACAGCAATCTCTCTTACTGTTGGTTCTCATCTTGCTTAGTCCTCATAACAAGTTTGACAAGGTAGGAGGGCCAGCACATGACTGACTCAGGGTCATACAGCAAGGAAGAGGCCATAATTACAGCAAACAAAACATACATAGAACAGCTGCTAGACAGGGCTTTCCAATTCTTACTTCCTTTTTTTAACTATCATAAAATTTTTAAATTGAAGTATAGTTGATGTATAATAGTATATGTTACAGATGGACAATATAGTGATTCACAATTTTTAAAGGTTATACTCCATTTATAGTTATAAATATTGGCTATATTCTCCTCTCACTTCCTCTTAAAACTGTTCTTGGTGGTGGGCTTCCCTGGTAGCGCAGTGGTTGAGAGTCCGCCTGCTGATGCAGGGGACACGGGTCCGTGCCCCGGTCCGGGAAGATCCCACATGCTGCGGAGCGGCTGGGCCCGTGAGCCATGGCCGCTGAGCCTGCGCGTCCGGAGCCTATGCTCCGCAAAGGGAGAGGCCACAACAGTGAGAGGCCCGCGTACAGCAAAAACAAAAACAAGAAAACCGTTCTTGGTGGATGGCTAACCTGATTACCCTCCCCATATTGCCTTCCCGAAGTTCCCAGAGAACTTAAAGCACGGAGAGGTGACTGTCAGCTGCCCCAATAGCAGCTTGTACTCCTTCTTTCATTGACATCCTTTTTCTTTCAGTAACCATAAAACTTTAAAGAAGTTCAGAATATTTCCTCGTAAGAAAATGCTTAGAGACTACTGCACTGGAATTCAGTGCCCCTATTACCATAAATTTAATGTCCACATTTACTTTTAGTCCTAGGGGCCTACCAGGCTATAAAAGAAAGATTGTCAGGCAGAGTAGACACAAATGGTTTATACTCATCCTGCAGAAACACGGAAGCTCACAGAATTTCCCTGCATTTCATCCAACACCTTCCTCTGTCAAGTTTGTCTGCATTTTTTACTGTACTCCATTTTATAACAGACATTCACACTTTATATCTCTGAGCATGTTAACAGTCTCTTCTGAGTAAAACATTGCCTGTATTCCATTTTCATGGATAACTTAACTACTCTCCTACCAGACTGATCATCTAATGAAATCCTTATTCCTCGGAAGTTTGATTCACATTGTACCCTTGAGTCTGTATCCTGCCCACACCTTGCACTGTACACAGTCTTTTGGAAAAGGGACTTAGTTTTGAGTTTTGTGACTTTGGGAGAAGAAAAAACCACAGAAAGATGTGCGATATGTAAGTGGTGACTTAGGCTTGTCGTTAGAAATGAGGCTGTATTGCAATTCAGTTCAGCAAGTACCATAGGATTTGAGGGCTGAAAAGAACCTTAGAGGTAATCTGGCTCAACCCTTTCATTTCACAGATGAGCAAACTCAAGTCTCAAGAATGCTAACATTTCCGTGTACCTCAAGAGCATCTGGAAAGTTTGGGTGGATTTAAGCCCTTATCCAAGGTCACACCGCTGGTTAATAGGAGCACTAAACCTAAAATCTCGTTCTTTGATATTTAGGTCAGGAATCTTTCTCTAGCAGTAGTATAACTTTAACTGGGATCCTTAGGCCCCCCAGGATTTTGTGGATACACTCTCAGGAGTCTGCTAGGTTGCTATAAGAAAATGTTACTTGTTTGAATTCCAATAATAATCTGAAAAATTAATATAAGCATATTCTGAGTCATTTGAATAGCATCCTTATAATTGAACGAAGAAAAATGCCACCTAGTGCCAGTGCTTGTGTTTATGTTTGTGTTTATGATCACGTTCATGCCAAACAGTACCACTTAAAGTATTTGGAACTAATGAGAGGAAAACGGGGTGGTTTCGATGTAGAAATGATGTCTTCTCACTGGGTAAAGGCCACATGATGTCTCAGCACATTCCAAGAAAGAAGGTTCCTGAGAAATTTCATGAGTTGAAAAGTGAGGGGAGGAAGAAAAAGGGATAAGAGAACTGAATCACCCCACAACATGGAGTAGTCTAAACTAGAGAGAGAGAGAGAGAGAAAGAGAGAGAGCATGAGTACCATGTTTACACTTAAAAAGTTGACTTAATTGTACGGAAAAAAGGGGAAAAGTTCAACTCTTACATAGAATTGATGGTGGAATTTGAGTTTAACTGGTTTGGTAGGTTTTTTGGTTTTTTTTCTAAACAGTTTTATTTACATATAATTGCTAGTATGAGTTGAATTATGTCTCCACAAATTCATATATTGAAGTTCTAACCTCCAGGACCTCAGAATGTGACTTTATTTGGAAATAAGGTCATTGCAGATGTAATTAGTTAAGATTAGTCATGCTGGAGTAGGGTGGGCCCCTAATCCAAAATGACTGAGTCCTTATAAAATGGGAAAATTTGGACATACATGCACATGGGCAGAGCACTAAGTGAAAACAAAGGCAGAGGTCAGGGTAATGCTTCTACAAGCCAAGGAACACCAATGTTTGTCAGCAAACCACCAGAAGGTAGCGGAAAGTCACAAAACAGATTCCCCCTCACAGCCCTAAGAAGCTACAACGTGATCATGAACTTCTAGCTTTCAGAACTATGGAAAAATAAATTTCTGTTGTTTAAACCACTCAGTTTGTGGTATCAATACTTTGTTATAGCAGCCCTAGCAAACTGATACAATTGCCATATAATAAATTGCACATATTTATAGTATCAAATTTTGACCTCTGTATACACCCATGAAACCATCATCACAATCAAGATAATGAAAAAATTCATCACCCTCAAAGGGTTCTTTGTGCTTTCTTGTACTCTGTTCCTTCCTACCCTCTGTGCTCTCCTCCTTGCTGCCCATCCCTAGGTTCAGTAAACTCACCTGCTTTCTCTAGATTAATTTGTACTTTCTAGAATTTCTTTCAGTCAGCATAATTATTATGAGGTCCTTCCGTGTTGTTGTGTGTTTTAATAGTTTGTTATTTGCTGCTGAGTAGAACTCCATTGTGGATATACCACAATATGTTTATTCATTCACCTGTTGACGGGCATTTAAATTGTTTCCATTTTTTGCCTATTACATATAACACTACACTGAGTAATTGTGTTCAAGTCTTTATCTGGATGTATGCTTTTATTTCTCCTGGGTAAATACCCAAGCATGAAATGACTACATCATACGGTAGGTGGGTTGGTTTTTTTTTTTTTTTTGCTTTTTAAAAAGTGCCAAACTGTTTTCCAAAGTGGTGGTACCATTTTTTATTCCCAGCAGCAGTGTGTAAGAGTGACAGTAAGCCTGCACATTAACGACTCTTGAAGGTGAATGTTTTCAGGGAGGCAGGGAATTTTAGATGCTCTCAGAAACCACCCTGCCTATTGCCTTACACTGGACTTGACTCACACACCTAGATTACTGGCCTGTTTGGTTTTGAAATGTACAACCTATGATTTATAAACTGATTTAGAATTGGCTCTTCAAATATATTATGCAAATGTTACTTGTATATAAGTCTCTAAAGAGTCCTGGGCTAAAGACAGAAGATATAAGTGTGCCAGTGACCGGTCATGTACCTCCCAGTGTGCCATCTGCCAGCTTAAATGTGCACCCTGAAAAGTCAGAGTAAAGACATCTGTCCCGCCTGCGTCCTCAGAAGGTGGTGTTTTGGATCAAGTCAAACTCTTCAGCGAAGCACTTTGCAAACTCTGGAATATGTCAGCCTTTTTCTTCATGATGCCGGGAAAATGGAAGGTCCTCTGAGAGATGGGCTTCCAGCATGAGGCTTCCACAGACTGTGACAGCCTGCATGACGTGGGTGGGCTCTAATGTGGAGTGTGTCGGCCAGCTGCTCCTTTTCCCTTCACCCTCATTCCTGGGCAGAAAAAAAGTTACCAGCAGACTCTGGGACAAATAACTAAATGCCCTCTGGGGCAGTTCCTTTTGAAATCTGAAAGGAGTTTGGGATTGGAAGACAGGAAGCAATTTTCTCTGGAATTTTCCTTATCATAGTTAAGATTTTGTTTTAATAAGAAGAAGGAGGAGGAGGAGAAGGAGAAGAAGAAAAATATAGCAGCTAACTCTTATTAAGCATATATTATGTGCTAGGCATGGTGCGATTTTTGCATGGATTCCACGTAGTTCTTACAACAATCCCATGAGACGGGTAGGTATGATTATCACTCTTGTTTTTTTCAGATAGGGTAATTGAGATCTTAACGAGGGTAGATAATATGCCCCAGATATCAGAACTCATGCTCTTAGCTATGCTATAGTATATAATCTCAGATTCCATCTGTGATACAGTACTATAATCTGAAAGACCTGCACCATGTTGGTCATATTGACATAGATACACCTTTTGGGAAAAATTTTTTTAATTAAAAAAAAAAGATTGATGTAGCATTCTAGGAACTGTCCCCAAGTATCTTAATACTTTTGGAAAGGAGAAATCTGAGGAATACTAATCACATTTTATTAGAATAATGGAGACATTCACAAAATAATAAGATTTGATAGTCTACAGCAGGACATTTGAAAACTTTTGAAATGTAAAAGGAAACAATATTTTAATTTGTAAAACTGGAGCTTTTTAAAAAGTGTGCAGGAAGGGCCAGCCAAAGGCCACCTAGGTGATGCTTTCTTTTTTTTTTTAAATGTAGATTTTATTTATTTATTAATTTTTGGCTGCATTGGGTCTTAGTTGCTGTGCATGGGCTTTCTCTAGTTGCGGCGAGTGGGGGCTACTCTTCGTTGCAGTGCGCCGGCTTCTCATTGCGGTGGCTTTTCTTGTTGCAGAGCATGGGCTCTAGGCACGTGGGCTTCCATAGTTGTGGCTCCAGGGCTTCAGTAGTTGTGGCTCCCGGGCTCTAGAGCACAGTCTCAGTAGTTGTGGCATACGGGCTTAGTTGCTCCGTGGCATGTGGGATCATCCTGGACCAGGGCTCGAACCCGCATCCTCTGCATTGGCAGGCGGATTCTTAACCACTGTGCCACCAGGGAAGTCCCACCTAGGTGATTCTTAAGGACTGGGCAATTGAATGGGATCTGGTTTGCTAAGGTCACTTTCTGGAACATCACTTGGTGAGCCTATCATGAGAATTGAATTCTAAACTCAGCTTTACCACTAATAGTTTCACTTCTCTTCTCTGAACCCCAAGTTCTTTGTATGTAAGAGTACTGATAGAATCAGAACTGAGAGACAGCTGATAGAATCTGTAGTTGTCACATTTTCTTCCTCCCAGAATTCTTTGGTTAAATAAAATCATAAGGAAACACTACATCAAGACATAAAAGCAAATTTGTCTGGGTTTTTGGTTGCAACCACCAAATCTACTGTAGGTAGTTCAGGTAGGAAGAGCTTAATAAAAGATACAAGTAAGCCTACAGGGTCTCTGGAAGGCTGGACAGCTGGGCATGCATATTGCCCATCCAGGAACAAAGCAGCTAGAGAATTTTCCACCATGCCCCTATTCTGGTGGAAGCCACATTGTCACTTGCCCATCACTTGATACCTACCACACTATAGACTGGAATCCAGAAACTCTACACAGCTCTGCCTAATGATGCTGCCATTGTCCTTGCCAGAAGATCTGAACCCCCAGCCTATGGCTGCCTTTTCACGTAGCTCACTTGTACCTGTGTGTTGCTTGACTGAACCCAGGCACTGTGCAGGACAGGAGGCCAGCTAGAAAGGGGTTGCAATACGTGCTGGGTGGGTCAGCTCACAACACATGCCATCGGTGCTCATTGAAGGTGAGCAGGAGCCCCTCTTTGACCGTTACCTGTCACTGTTCCTTGATGCTGATGGGACCCTGTTGGCTGGTCACTCGCTAATCAGGCTCCCAGGGCTCTGTAGACCAAAGGTAGAAAACCACCAAACTAGATTATTTCTAAGATTCTCTCTAGTGTTAAAATTTCTTGATTCTATGCATTTCTAAGGTTAAATTAGAGAAGTTTAAAGAATTATTTCCTGTAGGATTCAGCCAATTCCAATATATTCTCTATAATTAGAGTAGTTAAGGATATTATACTCAAGGAGTATGGCTTCACCTACATTTACATTTTGCTTGATTCCCTCAGTTAGGTATATTGGTACAAGAACATCCAATTCACACAAAAGGAGAGAAAAGGGAGGGCAAGGGAAAGAAAGGAGGGACATTTGAAAAAGACATTGCACGGGATTTTTTTTTTTTCAGAAGGGCATATTTAGGACCTTTCGAGGGAAGCATTTTTAAGTTTGCAAATACTTGCAGACGTAGGTATAGGAAAACTGCTTACAGTGTTTGGCACAGGTTCAGATCTACAAGTTCCCAGCACAAAGTTTCAAAAATCAGAAGAAAGAACAAGCAAACTTAATCTACCTTAAATATACAAAGATCCGTTTACATTATCTTTTACTCCCTAACATCTGTCAGTTACCAGAAAATAACTATTCTGGTTATTATCTGGACACCCCAAAGACAACAGAAATCAGTGAGGTACCACATTATTACACATGGCATATCCATCAACTGTATGATAACATGGAACGTACTATGTCCTTGTGCCTAAGAGCTTGGCTTCTGGATTCAGACCCTTTAGAAGCTTTAATCAACTTATCCATAGGATGGGAATAATAATAGTAACGGTGTCATGTTGTTGCAAGTATTAAATGGGCTAATTATTAGCACATTGCCTGAGACATGAGAAATGTTTTCTAGAACAGTCTTTGGAGCACCTACCTTGACCTTTGCTCCTTTGGAAGCCCAGCTGGTGTTGGCAGTCGAGCAGTGATTTGGGGAGACTGATGCCCAGGAGAGGAAATGTGCTCCACCAATTGATCTTCTAGCAGAGAGAGATGTGATATTCATAAATGTTTAATTGACCCCCAAGTCCTCTACCATCATCAAGTTGTAGACACAGAGCTCTCCCTTGCTTGGAACCTTCTTTATTTCTTTAAGATTTCCATTAGTGTTTATTACAGACTGATTTCATCTATATACGATTCAGTAAACACTGATGAACATTGACTAGAGGCAAAACACCATAGTCCATGAACTGGGAGGCTAGACAAACATGGACACAAATTCAGCAAATATATGTTGAGTTTCTATGATGTTTAGGGGCTATTTTTGGCTCTGAGCTTTGGCTAGGCCCTAGGGGATCGGATGTAGGCTGTGGTGGGCACATGGGAGAATGATGCTGAAGAAGCAGATGTTAGGATTGACTCTGCCCCTACATATGTGGGAAAACCACAGGTAGGGTGACCAACTGTCCCAGTTTGCCTGCAACTGAGGGGTTTGCTGGTGCACAAAATTTTTCTTTTTCAAACAGAGACTGAGTGATTTCCCAGGATGCAATATTTTGGTGCCCAAAACCAGAAAGGTCAGTCTAGACCAGAGTGAGCTGGTCATACTAACAGGTTTTATATCCACTATTAGGCAGCCTCTCTATCTTGGAGGACTTTAACTCCCTGCATCTAAAATGAGAAACTCTGTGCTGGGAGGTAGCTGTGATGTGGTCCAAAGTGGTCTGGAGTGGGGTTTAAGAGGGCAGATGTGACTCTGGCCCTAGCTCTTGGTATTGTGATAACCCTTGACAAATTAATTACCTCTCCAAACCTCAGCTCCCTCATCTAGAGAAGCAGGTATTGTATAGATACCTACCCTCTGTGTGTTTGAATAGGTTAAATGAGATAGTACACATGCCTAGCACAGAGAAGAAATGCAGTATTTTAAAAATTTTCTGTCTTCAATTAAGAAAACATACTACCCTGGCTTAAAAATAAGAAATTTCATATACATGTGCTGGTCTGCATTAAGCTTCGTCATTTGTGCTTCATGTATTGCCCTGGAAATTCTCTTTAAATGTTTTCATTGGTTGAACTCCAAGTGCAGGTGTGAACTTTTTATGTCTTGGGTATCTTTTAAAAGCTTCTAGAACTTAGCATGGTCAAATTTTGGGAACACAAAGTGCTGCGGTTACTTTGTCAGGCCCCGGAGATAAAATATGCAGCAAATATTTTTTTATGTGTTTTTTAAAATGCAGGTCTACCATGATGAATGTTATTTTTATATCGATCATAGGAGCCAGCTCAGATCATATCCTTTTGAAACCTCCCCCCTTACCTAAGTTATTGCCTCTTAATCCCTTTATCTGCGTGATTTCCTTGCCATGTGCAAATTTAAGGGAAAGGAAAGGTGACAGAGACAGGACAGATATATACATTTTGCCATGTAAAGTAGGCAGAAATCTTTCTGTGCCATGAGTCTGAGAAAACACAGTTGAAATGTCAAAAAAAGAAACAACAGGCCCAAAACGGAGTTGCCTGTGCTAAGTCCCAAGTCAGCAAACCAAGACTTCATACCCAACCTAATTGCAGTTTCAGCCTCTCCCAGGAATGTGACCTTTAATCAGTCAATCTGGAATTATCTGGTCAGTATTAATGAGGTAATCTGCCTGAAAGCCCCCTGGCTTTCCCCAAAGGAAGGTGACCTTGCCTGAAACAATCCTTTCTTCACTAGAATAGCTTCCTTGCCCTGCCTCCTTCTGCCTATGAAAGTTTTCATTTTGTACAGCTCCTTAGAGCTCCTTTCTATCTGCTAAGATGGGATGCTGCCCGATTCATGAATCATGAAATTCAGCAAATTAGATCTTCAAATTTACTCCGTTGAATTTTGTTTTTTAACAGACTTGGTGACAATGGTGGAGTCGAAGGAGACTTCCAGTGGCTTCAGGGACAATGAGAAACAGAGGCATAGTAACCGCAAACTCTTCTGAGTTCTGTCTTTCTCACCGTTTCTGAGGGCTGTGGGTAAGTTCTTCTTGGTTCTGAGCTCTGTTCTCTTTGTGTCAAGCTCCTGATCTAATTGGCTTTGCAGTACAGGGCAGGTCAGCATGAGTGAGCAGATGGTCCCATCCAGAACCCAACACCCTAGCCTTTGGTTCAGTCCACAGTTTTCCATTTGATTGGAAAACCTCAGCCTTTGGTTCTGTCCCTAGATTCCACATTGGGAACTGCTGGCAGTTTAGTCTGGAGTTCCTCATTTGTCTGGAGTCAGCCTGCCGTTCCCTTTCTTTGGGAACTGCTGGTTCAGTTCTTTCCCCAGCCCCCAGTTCCATGGGAACCGCTGTTGGTGTACACAGGGCCTTCTATTGGCCATTCAACAGTAACATCTCAGTGATAATGCTGGTATGTTAATGTGCACATGAAGTAGAGGCTATTGCTAATGGGCATCTCAGAAGCCAGAAAGCCACAGAAATGTCAAGCAATTAAAAGGTGTTAGAGTGCTCACCCCTAACACACCCATGTTAGGTTAGGTTGGTCATGGAATGGGTTAGATTGACATTGACCTGCCAGTCTCAAGAAAATTTCTGTGCAATGAGGTACACTGCAAAACATTACAGTTTCCCAACCCAGAGGCACATCCCTTTTAGGTATTAGTTTGGCTCCAAGAGACCCAAAGTTTTAGCTAAAATAAATAAATAAATTAACGATAACAAAATGGAATGCTTAAATTCCAAAGAGTTGGGCATGCCATCTCTGGCACAGGTGCTTATTTTATGTCTAAGAACTATGGTCCCAGAAGCTATAAATATCTACAAAAATGGCAAAATCTTACTAAAGGCAATCTAGTATTACAATGGCCATTATGGGGAATGTTCCAATTAGACAAGATTGTTCATTTAAGAAGTGCAGTTGAAAGCAAGCGTTCCTGAATTAAACAAACAGAATGGGATACCTCTTTTAGTTGGTGTGCAGAAACATCCAAAAGGCTTCAAGATTCCAAAATAGCCTCAATGAAAAATTTGTTGCAAAAGACTAATGGAAAATTAAAGACCCAAGAGGTACCTAAAACTGATGCTGAAAACTCAGCCTTTGTGCACTGTGCTAAATCAAATCTCAGAGACAGAGTTTTGGGTAAAGTAGAAGAGAAGAGCTTTAATGCTTTGCCAGGCAAAGGGGGACACAGCGGGCTCCTGCCCTCGAAAACTGTGGGTCCCAACCTGGGAGGATTTGGTGGGAAGTTTTTATAGCAAAATGGTTCAAGGGTGGGGTTGCTGATAAGATTAGGGTATGTGCAGGGCCTGCACTCCTTTAGCCTGGTCTCAGGTAATCTCTTGATGAGCTTCTCTAGTTCCTTTAATATGGCCTCAGGTGATCTTCTCTGGAATTAAGAATGCTGAGATCTTCCATTCTTGGGAGTTTTAGTTCTATAAAGAGCTTAAAGATATTGTTATGTGTATCCCTTGAGAACCAGGACCCTGCCCCAAGGCTGCACTATTGTTTCTTGACTGCTCCTCCCTTGTCTCTGCATCCCCTCCCTTCCCTGATTCAACTGTTTGAATCTGCCCTTTGGAACTCAGGGAAGGTCATGGAGGCTGGAGTCTGTTCCCTACAAACAAGAAACAGGGGACACAGAAAGGCTTCCATGCCCAGGACCCCCACAGGGTCCTGCTCAGTTTCAAAACAAAAGCAATAAAACTGACATAACTCCTACTGTTCCCCTCTATCCTTTACCAGGGTGCTCATATTCTACTAATCCTCCACCTAAACTGCCTTTCAACTGCAAAGAGACTATTAAACAGTTGCCTTTTAAAATAACACCACCTGAGGTTTCAGGAGATCCTCTTTAGGTATCTTTCACTCCTCTTTTACACACCGAACTAAAGGCAGTAGTTAAAGAATTTTCTAAACCTAGGGAGGATTCCCAAAAGTTTTCTGAAGAGTTTAGAGTTTTTATCAGGGTGTATGACCCTGGGTTGTCAGATCTTTGTCAGCTTGTGCACATGTTGTTAGGACCTGATGAAGCCAAAAAATGGATGTGCGAAGCATAATGACATAACCCTGAGGAGGAGATCCTCAGTGTTCAACATGGTCCCCTCATGGACCAAAAAATAAAGCTCAAGAAATAGCAACCAATCTTTTAAAAGCCATTCCTAAAGTCTTCCCTACCCACATTGGTTGGTCTATTATTCAAACATGTAAACATAAGAAAGATGAATCTGTTGCAGATTTTAAAGTCTGTCTGGAAGCTCTTTTCCTAAGACATTCCAGGTTTCATTCAATAAACGAGGTCACTCAATGTGCTCTAGGTGCCCTGTTTGTAAAGAAATTACCTCCTGAGTTGGGGCTTCCCTGGTGGCACAGTGGTTGAGAGTACGCCTGCCGATGCAGGGGACATGGGTTCATGCCCCGGTCCAGGAGGATCCCACGTGCCATGGAGTGGCTGGGCCCGTGAGCCATGGTGGCTGAGCCTGCATGTCTGGAGCCTGTGCTGCGCAACGAGAGAGGCCACAACAGCGAGAGGCCCGCTTACCGCAAAAAAAAAGAGAGAGAAATTCTCTCCTGAGATAAATGGACTAATAAAAGGGCAGAAAATAGGACGGAAGGCTGCTGGTTTGACTGAATTCATGACCATTGCTGAGCACTTTGCAAATATTTTGGAACAAGACCACAAGCAAAAATCTGCTAAGCTATTGGCCTTACAGCTGCAACAGCTCTAGGTCCTGGCACCCAAAACAACACCTGGGCCTTCTACATCACACCCTCATAAGCAACATCAAAATGCTGGCCCAGGGACTGATGTCTCTCTTGTAATCAGCTGGGGCACTGGGAAGAAAAGTTCTCAAAGGCTCTATGAAAAGTCTTCAGCATCATCTCAAATGCTCCCATTTGTCCCCCTAAAGGAGGGCCCCCATGTGGGCCCCTTCAAGAGCTGATGGGCCTCTGAGGGACGCTCTGGTAAACTGCTACCAGTAATACTTTTAAACAGCCAAGGGAAAACTGAAATTAAAATTTAAAAAAAATCTTGCCAAGTTCTGGTGGATATCATAGCTATACTCTGTACTTTGAACCCTTATTCATAGCCGGCATGTTGTATCCTGGAAAAACTGGCAGAAGTCAGTAAAGGGTGAGAATTCTTACCAGAGCCTGCTCTCCTGAATCTCTGTCTGTAATACCAGGTAGACAGAGGAAAAGAAAATATCTTTTGCATCCTTTTTGGGGACACCTCTTGAAGGGGAATTACTCAATATTGCCAAAATTATTTAATTATTTACTGTTTGTCCAGGCTAAAAAGTAACAAGATATTTGAAAGGATTGTTTTGTTTTGTTTTAAGTAGCTCTGTCATCAGAAGTTGGCCAAATGTGAAGCTGATATTCAGAGCCTGATAGACAAAAAAATTTTTTAAAGCCTTCTCCCCTAAGCTAAAAGAAAACTATGTACCCAGATGGAAAGAAAAACCTTCTGAAGCTTTTGTGAAAAGATTTACTGAAACATTCCAAAGGCAAACAACTTGTAGGTGTAAAAATTCTGGTCCTAGGGAACAAAAGTCCTTATTGGAGGATCCTGCATTCTTTCTCTGTGCCTTTGAGATGTAAATGTTCTACCTGGTCTTCGCCTAGAACTCTTATCTTCTTATCTAGGCCATCTCCTTGAAATGAAAACTTCAGGGAGGTAATTCTTATCAGAAGGAAAAAAGTAAAGGGAGAAAGGTTATTTTGAAACTTAGGCAAATTGAAAATCTTAAGTGTCTTCTTCACTACTATTAATAAAAAGCTTTAGGGAATTCCCTGGCGGTCCAGTGGTTAGGACTCAGCACTTTTACTGCCAAGGCCTGGGCTGGGGAACTAAGATCCCACAAGCCATGTGATGCGGCCAAAAAAAAAAAAATTAATAAAGATCATGCTTTCTCAGTCTTTCTTCCTAGCTGAGTTTTCTGCAGTCCTCTGTTAAATACAGACGTTCTTAAGGTTCTATCTTTGACCCTCTTTTTAAATATTAAAAAAAAAAAAAAAGCTTTAGCTACCTGAGCAGGTAACTTTAAATTTTTCCAGCTGCCAGAAACGTTAATTTGGATCCAACCATGTTTATAACTAGTGAATTTTGTATTATTATGTCTGATTCATGGCTAAAATTTCTAAATAGAAGTTAAAAGGTGTCTGTTTGTGTCTGTCTATATGTTTATGTGTATCTATGTATATGTGTTGTAGATATATGGTGTTTTCTACCTCTGGATGATATTACTATAAATGATTTGTAGAAGAGCTCTATTTGATTGGCTTGAAGAGAATTAAGTGCTTATATAAATTAAAGATTCCTAAAGCTCTTGGAAATATAAAAACATAACTCAAATTCAAGTTCTCATAATGTAGGATTAATCTTTAGTAAATAAAAGCTAGTTTAAGGTTTTTGGTTTAATTAAAACAGGCATATCTTTAGAGTTATCAGCATTAAATATAATCCTTTCATTCTATCTGGGTTTACTAATTAAGTTCATGTTATCTCCTACAAAATTTGTTGGCCAGAAAAATAACTTAGGGTGATGATTACCTTTGTATAATGTCTAATGAAGCTTTTGCAGGTAATCGAAACATGATTATTAAGAACAAGTGGTTTAAAGATGTAATAGATGTAAATGGAATAAGAGTTTCTAGGTGAACTTTTTGCCAAAGTCTTTTGGTTACTTGTAACCTTGAGGTTTTGCTAAGTTAATTTAAATGATGAGTTAAGTCAAATTTACTGAATATCTAGATTATCTCCAAATAAAAAACTGAAACATTAGTAAAAACAGGTTTATACATTTTTGGCTTCCTTTAGCAGAGGAACTAAAGATATTTTGGTCTAATGGTAAACATGTTTTGTGTCACATTGGAAATGTACTATGAGGAAAATATACTTTTAAGAATTATGAAATGTATTCATAAATTTGTCAGTAACAGACTGTTCACAACTGTTTAATGCTATTAGAAAGAAAAAGGGCAACATCTCTGTATGCATGCAAAGTAGGATTGTGTTTTTGGTAAGAGAAGGAATGAGAAACAGAGATGCATTTTTTTGAGGGAAAAGAAAGTAATTTTGTCCTAATGTGAGACTGGGTATTTCAGAGTAGGAAAGAGGAAAAACAGAACAGAATCTGAATCTTAAAAAGAAAGTTGTAGAAGGTTTGTGGAAAAGGAGTCTTTAGAAAGAAACTTTAATGTGTGGACAAGCTGGCTAAGACTGCATAGGATCCAATTATATTTTTTAAAAAGTGAATGCCTAGATGGCTGATGTATAACAGATCAATGCCTTTTAGGTTACCTAACTGTGCCCCTACCTCTTCACAGACAGACTGAGACATCTCACTAGTCCACTCCCTTGAGTTTACATCGTTGAGTTAGGAAGAACCTACCAGGATGCTTTCATAAATCAGGATTTGCTTTGGCAGGCCTCTAATTCCCTGGTTAGGAGTAAATGTAAATGAGGCTATGATCAGGAACCTCTCCTTAACTCTTGAAAGTACTGCGGAATCCATTGCTAAAACAATAGCTACCCAAAAAAATCCTAAGAATCTCTGGCCAAAGTCGTTCTTGGTAATAGGACAGCCCTTGACTGTCTTTTAGGTGAGTAAGGAGGTGTCTGTGCTGTGGCCAACACCACCTGCTGTACCTGGATTAACACTTCTCGGGAAGTTGAAACTCAGTTACGTTAGATCACTGAGCAAGCCACTTGCCTTAAAAAGGTGACTCCTTCAACAGGGTCTTTCTCTGACTTACTTGATTTTGATTGGCTTGGGCCTTGGGGATCGTGGCTCTGAAGTACACCCCAGATATTGGAAATTATCCTGCTTATAATAATCATAGTAGTTCCCCTGGTACACTGTATTCTCTCAAAATCTTTAAATGAATGTTTGCAGGTATTAATCACCAAGAAAATGATCTTAAGAATGGAACATCAAAAAAGGAACAAAGAGAATGACGAATTTAAAAAAAAAAAAAAAAGAATGAACCTATAGTTATGACTTGTGAATATCTCAGAGATTTACCAAAAATGTCATGACCTGTGAGTACCACATGGTACATTAGCAAAAATTGGGAGAACACAGAGTGGTAGCTGAGAGTGGTGCTAATATCTTCAATTTGGATCACATCTGTCAGTGAAGCTGTGAGCCTGATCAAAAGGGGGGAAATTGGTAAAAAAAAAAAAAAAAAAAAAGGAACAGCAGGCCCAAAATGGAGTCACTTGTGCTAAGACCCACGTTAGCAAACCAAGACTTCATACCTAACCTAATTGCAGTTTTGGCCACTCCCAGGAATGTGATCTTTAACCAGTCAACCTGGAATTACCTGGTCAGTACTAGTGAGATAATCTGCCTGATAGACGTCTGCCTTTCTCAAAAGGAGGGTGACCTTGCCTGAAACAATCTGGTTTTTGCTAGAATAGATTCCTTGCCCTGCTTCCTTCTGCCTATAAAAGTTTTCCACTTTGTGCAGCTTCTTGGAGCTCCTTTCTATCTGTTAAGATGGGATGCTGCTTGATTCATGAATCATGAAATTAAGCAAATTAGATCTTCAAATTTACTCAGTTGAATTTGGTTTTTTTGACAAAGCTAACAGTGTGGGTTCTGGAGTTCATAAGCAGCAACAAGCCAGCACATACAACCCCACATTAGACAAATGGAGATAAACTTCTTTGTAATTTCTAATTCCATGTTAACCTAATAGTTTAGTCATTCTTATCATTTAGGAAACCCTAAAGAGCTTTCTCTTAAAGTACCAGCTAGGAGAGAAAATGTCACCCATCAGCAGCTAGCTTGACTCTTCCTATATTAATTCCCCATTTCTCTTTATCCAGCCTCCCTCCATCTCTTTCACATTAGGCAGTTTCTGCCACTGCTTTTATGCCAGAAGTTCGGCGTATTGACATATGGTGTTGTGCAACGGCTGTGTTGGTCTTCACGTTAGGTGTCTTCTCCTGATGATTAATCAGATGTTTCAGATGCACTTATGACTAAAGGCACCATAGATTCTGAGAGATGGCTCAACACCAGGTTTTTGGGATTATTCCCTAAAACAAGCTGGAGAAATCTAAAATTGTATAACTAGAACCATCCTCTTCTGATGCTTGAAGGATGTTCCTGAGTTTGTGTCCATAGATTATAAGAGGCCATTCCCAGTGTTTTATTTTTATAATAAGATCTGAGAAGGGGGGAGAGTTCAATAGAATGTTTATAATTGCTAACAGATGTTTATAATTGCTTAATGTGACCTCAGGCTGCATGAAAAGAAGTATTGTGTTGAAAGCAAGGGAGGAGAAGTTTTAGCAGCTGTCTTCAGCTTAAATTATTCATTTACTCAACTAAAAAGAGTGACACCTATTCTGTGAAAGACATTGGGCTGTGAAAGATACAAATATAACAAGTAGCATACTGAGACAGATATAAACGGTATTAAATGAGAGTTCTGTGAGGGGGCTGCTGCTTTTCTGATTAGGCTCATGGGGCTGTCAGAACTTTTACTACAGCAAACCTGTAGAGCAAAGGTGTCTCCAGGAGGCTGGCTGCTAAGTGAGTAAGATGACCTGGTGGGCCTGTGTCAAACTGGCGAGCACATGCCCTGTTTAAAGTGGGCAGCTGCCATTCAGTAATGTTAGATTGTCATCTTGTGAGAATATGGGTCCTGTTTTGCCAAGAGAAACTGGTGATCCACAACTTTATGTGAAACATTTCATTTAAAAATATTGTCAAGATGGTAGCTGATTCAAGTGATTAAAAGCCCCATAGAACTCTTACATGCCCTTGGGCTACATTCTACTCTTGGGCTTCTGATTTGTACATTCTGCTCTCATCATTAGAGTCCCCCCAGTCAAGGTATATTTGCCAATAGTTAGAGGGGTTCTTTAACTTGAGACTTCAAGTAAATACCTAATTGGATACTGCAGTAAGAATGACTCAGTTTACTTAATGCAATCAGTAGGTGAAGGCAAATGAGTGACATATGCATGTTTTATATAATTTTGGTGGGGGAGTCGGTTCTTCACTCACAGTGGAAAGTTTTAGTATATTCAACAGCCTGTGACCTGAGAGCATTTCACATTTCCACTGGGACAGGTGAGAGGAATAAAAACTCCTGGACTCCATTTGCTAATTTGAGGATGATGAAAGCTATTTCTCTGAGGTTTCTCAGTGTGGATTTATGATGACCTCAGGCCAGATTCTCTGTTGATGCTTTGAGCCTCTGTCCAGAGCATCATATACATTTCAAAGGAGCTTGCCTTCTCTGCGTCCTGGTGAAAGAAATGCAGGTGCTCAATTAATGGGTTACTGGCTCTTGAGTAACTTCTGGAGTTGCCTGGATGGAACCTCTACTCCTCATGGACTATAAACAAATTCCATCTCTTTACCTGCTGCCTGTATCATGACAAAGATAGAGCCAGGATTTGAACCCGGCTGTGTCTTAGTCTCATAGCAACTCCACTGCCAGCTCTGAGATATCCACGTGGCCTGTTTAGGTCTTAGAAAAATTACTGTTATATTTACTTTTACCCATAGTTAATTTGAGTTTGGATATTTTTAGCAAATACATTTAAACTGGGAAATTAACACTTGAGAGGCAAAGAGTTAATACAAACCCAGTTTTCTATTAACTTTAAAATTGAACAGGAGTGCGGTTGACATCTGTGTGTTTAGGCAGATTAACTGACATAACTAAGTAGAAATCCTCCTCTTTCTTCTGGAGATATGGTAGTTGGATCTCTGCTGTTACTTTATGAAGATCTAAATTGAGGCTTGAATAAAGAGTCCATCCAGGTTCCTGGGCTCCTGGAATTTTTAGGAAGTTATTTAGATATGATCTCATCAAAATGGCTATGTTGAAATGTGTGTGACCCCAATAAAAGCTAGTACTCTCTGTAGTCCAGTGCTCGTCAGTGCTGCCTTAGAAGAAAAACACAGTCCATAAATCAAAAGTACTTTAGACATTTTGAATCTTTTCTGAAACCTCTTGAATAATGTCAAGGCAGATACAGTCTGAAACTCCCATCTTTCTTCATTAAAATTATCTTTTCCTAATTTTCTCAAATATCTCTCAGAGCAGTAGCTAAACTTGAAATTTTCTTTCCCTCCCCACTGTCAACACTCCAAACTTTTTCTTTTAGTTTAAGCAGGTTCTTGTTTTTAATATCTTATCCTTTTCATTCTACCACTTGCCATGTTTTTTTGTTCTTGTCGTTTATTTTATCTAGCCGTTAACCATCTCTGTCTAGCCATTGCCCAGAGTCTCCATCACAAAATCCCAGGAACCACGCTATTAAAGACACAATTCTCACCAGATGACTACTGAGGAAGGTAAGGCTGGGAATATTCACCCATTAATAATTTTTGCTCTGCTCTGTCACATATAAAAAATACTATATGTGGGCTTCCCTGGTGGCGCAGTTGTTGAGAGTCCGCCTGCCGATGCAGGGGACACGGGTTCGTGCCCCGGTCCGGGAAGATCCCACATGCCGTGGAGCGGCTGGGCCCGTGAGCCATGGCCGCTGAGCCTGCACGTACGGAGCCTGTGCTCCGCAACGGGAGAGGCCACAACAGTGAGAGGCCCGCGTACCACAAAGAAACCCAAAAAACAAAAAAAACCTATACGTAATTACTAAGGATTATACATAACAGATATGCTTGGACATAACTTTATCCCAGAGCCCCCTTTTGCTCCCTCACTGTGGACCAGACTGAAGAACAGCATGAGAATCAGGAATGGTGAGAGATTCAAGTATGTGGTGGGAGGTGAGGTCGGGTTCATGGGTGGACTGAGCATCAGCCCTTGGTTGAAACTCAACATAATAAATATGACAGTATTTTGGGTGGTTTTCTTAAAATTACATTTGGTGACTTCTGTTTTGAGCAGCATCACAATAACCCTGTGCCAGAATAACTGCGGCAGAATGTTTACTCTGGCTTTGAGTAATATAATATTACGGATATTCTTGCCTCTCTCTTTTCTACCTGTATCGCTTTTTCCAAATTTCTAGATACCAGATCAAGTGTTAGGTTGAAATCATGGAATGTCAGGCTTGGAAAGATAAAGGTTATGGAGCTTGGTGGTTCCCAAATCTTATACCTGTCTCCTTTGTCAAATTGCACATTCTGTATTCCACCGCTCAGAGGTTCTGATTTATTAGTTTGCTGTGGAGCTCTAAAATATGTATTAAAAAAAAAAAGTCTCCTGAAGTGCTTTTGTTAACCATTCTGGTTTGGGAAATCCTGATCAGATTCACCTCCTTCCACCCCGCCTGATGCCTGGATTCCCTCTAACAGCATACCTCTTGATAGTCAGCCTGGAGATGATGTTGATGGTGGTGAAGGAAGCCCATAGGTACCAAGTGCTTTCTAACTGCTAGGCACTGGACTAAGGCTTTATCTCATTTGTCCCATACACTACATATAACAATCTCAGGAGCTAGGTAAGATTATTATACACACATTTTACCCCACGTCTTTGAATTGGCTATGATCTCACTTTCTTCTAGGTTTTTACTCATGTACTGTTGCCCTTGCAAGGCACTCCCTGCCTAATTATACTTGTCTCCTTTGAGCTTCTTTACTATCTTTACTTTCTTCTATTCATCTATATTTTATTGGGAAAACAGGACAGTTTAACAAATTAAAGGTATGGATTCTGGAGCCAGCTCCACCATGCTCTGATAGTGTCGTTCTGGGTTAAGCTAACCTTCCTTTGCTTTCTTAAAATGGAGATTTAAAATACACCTCTTCACAGAGTCCATGTGAGGGTTAGTATATTAATGCATGTTAAACATTCATAATAGACCCAGGAATGGAATAAATGCTCTATAAATATCACCCATTTTTATCTGATTATACCAAATTTTAATTGTCCATTTACTTGTCTTTCTCACCTACTAGGCAATAAACATCTTGAAGGAAGAGAGTATATCTTGTTCAATCCCGTATCTCAAGTGTCTACTGCAAGGCCTAGTAGATAATAAATGTTCAAAAATTGGTAGTTTTAAATGTAATTCTAATCTGTAAGAAGGTTCAGAATAAAACATTATAAAGACTTCCAGCCTACACAGTGATTTCTCTGAACATTTACAACCCTTCTAAATCATATCACTCCACTGCCAATTAATAATAATTTTTTTATTGTTATTAAACCACATGGCCCTATAAGTTTGCTCACTGCTTTGTCTATGAGACAAACCTGGGTTTGAATATCCTTGCTTGCTTCTCTTGTTCTCTTGATTTGGCATTGGGCAAGTCATTGTACTGCTTAGATCTTCATTTCTCTCATCTATAAACCTGAGGTGAAATATCTTCCCTGCAGTGCAGTTGTAGGGTTAACAGTGTTGTGTGATGGACATGTTATATAGTGCCTGTGATGGAAAAGATGCTCAGGAAGAGGTAGGTAGGCTTATTGTTGCATGGAAGACGTTCAACACGAATGCTTGTTGATATGGTCTTGGCCTACGTTCAGTATTCTTCATTCATGTAGCCTGAAACCTTTTGGAGTCAGATTTCTTTAAGTACTGTGATGGTTGAATTATGTCCCCACCAAAAGATATCTTGACCCCCAGAACCTCAGAATGTAATCCTTTTGGAAATAGGGTCATTTTAGATATAATTAGTTGAGGTGGGGTCAAAGTAGAGTACGATGAGTCCTTAATCCAATATGATTGATGCCTTATAAGAAGACGAGAAAGAGACCCAGGGAAAAGAATGCCAGGTGATGATGGAGGCAGAGATGGGAGTGATGCACCTGCAAACAGAGGAACTCCAAGGATTGACTCTCACCACCACAAGCTAGGAGGAGGTAAGAAAGGATTCTACCCAGAGTCTCAGAGAGAGCACGACCCTGCTGACACCTTGACTTTGGACTTCTAGCCCGTAGAACTGTGAGAGAATACTTTTAAGCTCTTTAAAGCCACCCAGTTTGTGGTACTTTGTTATAGCAGCTGTAGGAAACTGATACAAGTACTATGCTGAACTTAATGACCATGACTTCCTAAAGCTACTCTGGGAAAAAGGGAGCAGTTGTGATACTTACTCATAAAAAGGAGCAAATTGAGGTTTTCCAACCTAAAAATGATTATGACTATAGAATGATAGGCTTCTGGAAAATGAGGGAGAAACAAATCCTTAATATATCACTCTCCTTAAAGTGTTTAAAAAAATATTTTTTTCCCTTGAACTTCCAAACTTTTGTTAATAAGTTTGGGTCCCTAAAGGACCAGAAAGCTTTCAGTTGTACTTATTCAGAACGGTAAGAAAATCCTTTTTGCATTTACTATTTATGAGCTGTGGCTTCATATTGTCTTGTGGTCAGGTGATGCTTGCTTTCAAGAACCCGCACATGAGACCAGATTCATTATTTTTTAATGTAAAGAGGATGATGGCAAACTGTACAGTGCTATATACAACCAGGCTGTCACTCTTGCCCTAGAATTTGTATTAACATTGTTCATTTAGAAACTAGTAAACCACGTGCCATATTTATAAACATCATATTTGACATAAAAGTAATATTTGTTGGAAATTGAATTTAAGTGTTTAATTGCAGTACATGAATCATGGGACAATCTTCAATTCTGAACAATTCCATGGTACTAAAACTTGGGAGCACATTTTTTTCCATGTAAAGTACACATCTAATAAGAAAATCCCTTCACTTTGCTCTCATATTTCTCTTTCAGCAGGGGGGCAGCTGCCATTTCAGTTACTAAGTTCATTCGACTTCTAAGTACAAGGAAAATGAAATCAAAATACTCAGATCAGTTGGGGTAAAAAATCAAATACTAATGTTATGGTTAACCCAAAGTATTCTAGAAGAAAATTTAATTTGTACTTATTTCTAAAAAGCTTTTCTTCTGGGGAGTAAAAGTTTTGCATTGCCAGTCTGAAGTAATGTAACTGGGAATCCAATCCTGTCTTGGAGAAGCTGCTTTTCTCTGTCCTTTGTATATATTCAATTCTCATGTATCTGTCCTGGCCTCAGCTTTAACAAATGTCATAAGCTATGGGAAGATGACATTTCTCTCTTTTGAAGGAAGCAGTTTCACATTTCCTGGGGTGAATTTTTGGCCCAGGTTACTACTGTACAGTTGTGATTTTTTAGTATTTTTTACAGATTAGCATTTTTTCCCCAGAATTTTCCTAAAATATCTGGATTTTCATAGAATTATTTTTCTTCTCTTGAAGTCCGTCTTCCATTGCTCCTGCTCTTAGCTATATCTGTCGCCTAAAACACCTAATAAAGCATTTTCATTCATTTTTTCATTCAACTACGGCCCACCAGTGGAGTTGAGAAACTAAGGCTTGCTGCCTGTGTTTGTGCTACTCAAGAGCTAAGAGTGTTTTTTATCTTTTTTAATGGTTGAAAAAAAATAGCAGCAGAAGAATGATATTTTGTGACACAGGAAAATTACACACAATTCAAATTTCAGTGTCCAAATACATTTTTATTGGGACACAGCCTTGCTCATTTGTTTACATATTATCTATGGTGTCTTGGCTTAGAAAAGCCCCATGGTCATTCTAGTACCTCAGTGTTTTGCTTCCTTCTCACAGTTCCAAATCTGCCAGCACTGCCCGTAGACCACATGTCCCTGTCATGCCCCACAGCCTTGCATGTATTTTTCTCTGCCCTTCCTACTCACTTCCGTGGGACACTCCAGTAGGGCTCTGCATGGCTAGATCCCAAATTTCTTCCTTTTAAGATGGCTCTGCACCATAATCTAGCCCCATGCACCCCTACTTCCAGTTCATCTGCCAGTATGGTATCTGTCTTAGCTCAGGTTGCTTTAACAAAATACCATAGTCTGGGTGGCTTAAATACAAATATTTATTTCTCACAGTTCTAGAGACTGGGAAGTTCAACATCAAGGTACCAACAAATTTAGTGTTAGTTGAGAGCCCACTTCCTGGTTCACAGATGACTACCTTCTCTCTCTGTTCTTGGTGGAAAGAGGTGAGAGAGCTCTCTGGGCTTTCTTTTATAAAGGTATTCATCCCATTCATAAGGCTCCACCCTCGTGATCTAATTACTCCCAAAGGCCCCTACCTACTAATACCATCATAACAGGGTTTAGGATTTCAACAGCCAAATTTTGGGGAAACACAATTATTCAGTCCATAACAGAATCCCATGTACTCTTTTGTCTGAAAGGGGAGCTCAGACAGAGGAAAGACAAAAGTCATGAATTCTTTTAAAGATTCTTAAGCTGGGTCTCGCTCTTGTTGCATTTATTTAGTTTTTGTTTTTTAAACTTAAATATTAGGAATCCACTTTCATACTTGTTAAATTTCTCCTGATTGGTTTTAGCCCAGCATTGCTGTCTGTGAAGCTGGTTTTGAAACTTCATTTTTTTGGCCATTATACTGCTGTGTTTCCCAGATTTGTGTTGTTCTTAAGTTTTTTATTGTAGATGCATGTTCTACATTTTAATCACATGTATTGAGTAAGATATTTGAGGATTGGACCCCAAACAGAACTTTGTGGCACTCTCCTGGAAACTCCTTTCCAATTCAGTATTGATCTCTTAAGCAGCACTCATTGGTTCAAATAATTTCCAATCCCCCTTATAACTGTGATTATGGAAGACTCTGTGAAGTACTTTGCTAAAATGGATATGAACTGTATCTAAACCCTTCCCCTGATCCAGTAGCTTAGAGCTTCTCATCATGCTATCTATAAGTATGTCGGGGTCAAAGGAGAAATTTTTGCAGTCAGAGAAACCTGAGTTCAAAAACTATGTCTGTCCCTTCACCTAGGAAAATGCTTTTCTAACCCTCAGTGTGGTGGTAAGGATTCAAGAATTGAAGGGTGAACTACTAAAACAATTAGAACACAGCATTACATGTAGGAACTTCCCCTTAAATGGTAGCTTTAATTATTATCACTAATAAGCTTATCAAGAAAGGAATGAGATTATTTTAGGATAACTTGTTCTCAGTAAATTCACAATAGTACCTAGTGAAGAAGAAATTTGTTTCTAAATGTCCATGTATCATTTTTTGATCACTGATTCTTGTAGTTTGCATAGATGTGATGTTATGTATACTGTTCTAGGGTTTCTACGGTCTACTCTTGGCTGAAATTTGTCATCCTATACAGCTGATTTCAATTCTTTGTCAAATCTCCTATTTATTTAAATTCTTAAATATTATGATAGTCTTTTCATTTCCAGACACCCTAGTATATAATTTGCTTGAACATGTGGATATGAACACACGGAAGCAGGCACGTATTTCTGTATCATCTTTCCTCTGCAAGGCTTCTCTTCAGCTGAGAAACTTGATTTGGGGTTAAAAGCTCAGGATCAGGGATAAAAACATCTAGATACTGGTGCATAATCTGTTCCTTAACTAGCTGTATGACCTATGATATGCTGTTGGACCTCTCTTGGCATTATTCTCTGTAAATAATGGTTTCTATCAGATGCTTTCCATGAGTTCCTTCTTGTTCTAGAATACCATGATCATAAGCAATCTGTTAAGCATATACAAGAAATCCCCAGAGGAGTTTGCAGGGAGGGAAGATGATGGAATCACTCAGTAACTACACAAGTTTCATGAGATGACAGCAAAAATAAAGGCAGCTCATAAATTCTGCAGAAATTCAGAGGAGGGAAGGAATGGTGGGTGTAAGGCTTTTGGGGGTAGACTTCATGGATGGAGACTAAAGAAAAGGGAGAAAAGAGATTGTCAATGGTTGATGTCAGAAATGCTTTTTATTTTTGTTTTATTTTGCTGATGTTTTAATCTTCTCCAAGGTCAATGTCAGTGCAAGATATTTATTTCCTTACCATTCTTTGGGATATTACCTTGATCCTTAATCAATAGTCCTAACTTAATCAGTAGTCCTAACTTCTACTTTCAAAACTGGACAAGATATTGCCATTTATTCCCAAGCACACCATTTTGAGGTGGTATATCAACTTATTTGGAGGGAAATAACATTCAACATCATGAAGATAGGTAGAGAAATTTTGGAATTGTCTTCTGGCCTCAGCAGCATTTGAATGCAAACAATTCAGATAGTTGCTACGAAGTGGTTGCTTCATAATGTTGAATAAAGGATGAGAAAAACATTAAGGGAATAATAGATGACATCAATTTAGCTTGCTCTTTTGAGGGATATAGTGAAATGTGGTAGTTAGGAATGTAGGCTCTGGAGTCTGACTCTGGATCCACCATTAATAGTTGGATGAGGCTGGAGAAGTTACTTAACCTTTTGAACCTCAATTTCTTCATTCATAAAATGGGCATAATAATAAAACGTATAGAGATTTTTTAGGGTGAAATATCTCATCACATAAATATCTTAAACTAGTAGTTAATAGATTAGAGTAAATGCCCACTGTCATTTATTATTATTCTAAGTGTTTTTGTATTCTCCCATAAATGCACACACTTATTATCACAAGGAATATGGAACAAAGACAGGACATGAAATGGAAAGGAGAAATGCGAAAAATTGAGTTTTTCTAAAGGCATAAATTATAACAATTGAGGCCTTGGCTCCTATAAATTCTCCTTAAGAAATGGCTTCCCTGACAGTCATTTCCAACATGCTTCTTTACGCTTGAATTCAAAGTTGTTGCAAAATTAAAGAATAAGATCTTAGAATTTTGAGTGATCTCTTTGGACCCTAGATGGCATTGTGTCATATGACTCTATTCTGTGATTTTATTATTTAAGATTATTTATTATCATTGAAATGTCATTAATTAAACATGGCAAGAATGCAACAAAATCAAGATATAAGCATTATTTTGCTTAACCTCTGAATTCATTTTAATAATTAACTGTGTAAAGAATTTAGTTATGCAGTAAAATATTTTTTTTTAATTGTGGAAGGTTGCTAAAATGAATAATAAAAGATAAATACAGTCCTTTAGGAATTTTTGGCAGAAAAAAAATTCCTAACTCTCAAACGAATATAATAGATGCTCCTCTTTCAGAATTTCTGTGACTCTTTTTTTCTTGGGTTAACTCAGCTGTGTGTATGAACACCTGGAGAATATACCAGGGTGGGTGAGACATTACATGTGGGAGTGAAGAAGGCATCAAAAGGCATTAAAAATTTGGAGGCACTGGGTAGGAAATTCATGTGCTACTGCAGGGGATCCACTCTCTAATGATTATAAAGCATTTTATACATTCTTAATTCTGTAGCAGAATTAGGAACTATTTCTTCAACTCTGTACGTCTTTTCTTGTCTTTTTTCTTTTTTATGGAAACATAATTGACATAAAACATTCCATTAGTTTCAGGTGTACAACATAATGATTTAACATTTGTATACATTGTGAAATGATAACCACGATAAGTGTAGTTATCATCTGTCACTTATATGGTAACAGAATTTTCTTTTTTCTCTTATGGTGAGAGCAACTTTCAAATTTTCAATACAATGTTATTGACTATAGTCACCATGCTGTACATTACATCCCCATGACTTATTTATTTTACAACTGAAAGTTTGTACCTATAGATCCCCTTTGCCCATTTTACCCACCCCTCAACCCTCCTCCCCTCTGGCAACCACCAGTCTGTTCTCTGTATCTATGAGTTTTGTTTTGTTTATTCATTTGTTTTGTTTTTTAGATTCCACATATAATTGAAAACATATGGTATTTGTCTTTATCTGTCTGAGTTATTTCACTTAGCATAATACCCTCAAGGTCCATTCATGATGTTGCATGTGGCAAGATTTCATTCTTTTTTATAGATGAGTAGTATTCAGTTGTATATATGTACCACATCTTTATCCATTCATCCATTGATGGACACTTAGGTTGTTTCCATATCTTGGCTGTTGTAAATAATGCTGCAGTGAACATAGGGGTGTGTATATCATTTCAAATTAGTGTTTTTGTTTTCTTTGGAACTATACACAGAGTAGAATTGCTGGGTCATATGTTGTTCTATTTTTAATTTTTTGAGGAAGCTCCATAATGTTTTCCATAGTGGCTGTGCCAATTTACATTCCCATCAACAGTGCACAAGCTTTCCCTTTGCTCCACCTCATCGACACTTGTTATTTCTCGTCTTTTTGTTGATAACCACTCTAACAGGTGTGAGGTGATGTGCCATTTTGGTTTTGATTTTCATTTCCCTGATGATTAGTGATGTTGAGCATCTTTTCATGTGCCTGTTGGCCATCTTTATGTCTTATTTGGAAAAATGTCTCTTCAGGTTCACTGCCCATTTTTTAAAAATTGGATTGTTTGTTTCTTTGTTATTGAGCTGTATGAGTTCTTTATGTATTTTGGTTATTAATGTATTTATGTATTTGGTTATTATTGGATTATTAATGTATTTATGTATTTGGTTATTATTGGATATATGATTTGCAAATATCTTCTCCCATTTAGCACATTCTCTTTTTATTTTGTTGATAGTTTCCTTCACCATGCAGAAGATTTTTTAATTTGATGTAGTACCAGTTTTTAATTTTTTTTTTTTTTTTGCGTTACGTGGGCCCCTCACTGTTGTGGCCTCACCCGTTGCAAGCACAGGCTCTGGACGCGCAGGCTCAGCGGCCATGGCTCATGGGCCTAGCTGCTCCGCGGCATGTGGAATCTTCCCGGACTGGGGCATGAACCCGCGTCCCCTGCATCAGCAGGCGGACTCTCAACCACTGCGCCACCAGGGAAGCCCCCAATTTTTAATTTTTGCTTTTTGTTGCCATTGCTTTTGGAGTCAGATCCAAAAAAAATGTCACCAAGTGTGATGTCATGGAGCTTACTGCCTATATTTTTTCTAGGAGTTTTATGGTTTCTGGTCTTACATTCAAGTCTTTAATCCGTTTTAAGTTAATTTTTGTGTATGGTGTAATATAGTGGGCCGGCTTCATTCTTTTGCATACAGCAGTCCAGTTTTCCCAACACATTTTATTGAAGAGACTGTCCTTTACCCATTGTATATTCTTGCCTCCCTTGTCGTAAGTTAATTGGCCATATATGTATGGGTTTATTTCTGGACTCCCTATTCTGTTCCATTGATCTATGTGTCTGTTTTTTTGCTAATACCATACTGTTTTCATTACTGTAGCTTTGTAATATACAGTAGACCCTTGAACAAAGCCAGTTTGAACTGCATGGATCCACTTATGTGTGGATTTTTCACAATAGGTACATACTACAGTACTACACAATCCAAGATTGGTTGAATCCCTAGATGCAGAAATCCAGAAAGAAAGAGCCTACAGTAAAGTTATACATGGATTTTTGACTGGACAGAGAGTTGGCTCCCCTAACCCCATGTTGTTGAAGGGTCAACTATAGTTTTAAATCTGAGAGCATGATGCCTCCATCTTTGTTCTTCTTTCTCAAGACTGCTTTGGCTATTTGGGATCTTTTGTGGTCCCATACAAATTTTAGAATTGTTTGTTCTATCTGTGAAAATGTCATTGGAATTTTGATAAGGATTTTGTTGAGTCTGTATATTGCTTTGAGTAATATGGACCTTTTTACAATATTAATTCTTTCAATCCATGAGCAAATCCATTTATTTGTATCTTCCTCAATTTCTCTCATCAATGTCTTATAGTTTTCAGTGTACAGGTCTTTTACATCCTTGGTTAAGTTTATTCCTAGGTATTTTATTCTTTCTGATGCAATTGTAAATGGGATTGTTTTCTTAACTTCTCTTTCTTATAGTATTTGGTATATAGAAACAAAACAGATTTTTCCATATTGATTTTTACCCTGCAACTTTACTGAATCTGTTTATTAGTTCTAACAATTCTTTTGTTGGAGTCTTTAGGGTCTTATATATATGAAATCATGTCACCCACAAAGGTGACAGTTTTACTATTTCCTTTCCAATTTGGATGCCTTTTATTTACTTTTCCTGCCTAATTGCTCTGGCTAGGACTTGCAATATTATGTTGAATAGAAGTGGTGAAAATGGGCATCCTTTTCTTGTTCCTGATGTTAAGGAAAAAGCTTTCAACTTTTCACTATTAAGTATGATGTTAGCTGTGGGCTTGTCATATATGGCCTCTATTATTTTGAGATACAGCCCCACTATGCTCACTTTGTTGAGAGTTTTTATCATATAAGTGGTTGTGGAGTTTTGTCAAATGCTTTTTCTACACATATTGAAATGGTCATATAATTTTTACCCTTCATTTTTTAATGTGTTTAATCATTTTGACTGGTTTGCAGCTGTTGAACCACTCTGGCATCCCTGGAATAAATCCCACTTGATCATGGTATATGATCCTCTTAATGTATTGAATTTGATTTGCTAATATTTTGTTGAGGATTTTTGCATCTATGTTCATCAGGGATATTGGCCTATAGTTTTCTCTCTTTCTTTTTTTCTTTTTTTTGTGGTGTCCTTGTCTGGTTTTGGTATCAGGGTAATGATGGCCTCATAAAATGAGTTTGGGAACATTCCTTCTTCAACCTTTAGGAAGAGTTTGAGAAGGATAGGTATTAAATCTTCTTTGAATATGTAGTATAATTCACCAGTGATGTCATCTGGTTTTAGACTTTTGTCTGTTCGGAGTTTTTGATTCAGCCTTCCTACAAGTAATCAGGCTATTCTGATTTTCAGTTTTGCTTGATTCTTGCTTGATTCAGTCTTGAAAGACTGTGTGTTTCTAGGAATTTATCCATTTCTTCTAGGTCATCCAATTTAATAGCATATAATTGTTTATAGTAGTCTCTCATGAGCCTTTGTTTTTCTGTGGTTTCAAGTGTAACATCTCTTCTTTCATTTCTGATTTTTATTTGAGCCCTCTTTTTGTTCTTAGCAAGTCTAAGTTTTATTTATCTTCAGAGCACTGGCTCCTAGTTTTATTAATCTTCTCTGTTGTCTTTTTAGTGTCTGTTTCATTTATTTCTGCTCTAATATTTGTTATTTCCTTCCTTCTAGTAGCTTTGGACTTCTTTTTCTAGTTCCTTTAGGTGTGAAGTTAGGTTATTTATTTGAGCCTTTTCTAGTTTCTTGAGGTAGGCATTTATTATTGTGAACTTCACTCTTAGAACTGCTTTTATTGCATCTCATAGATTTTGATATGTTGTATTTCCATTTTCATTTGTATCAAGGTATTTTTGATTTCTCCTTTGATTTGTTCATTGACACATTGGTGTTCAGTAGTATGCTCTTTAATATCCACATATTAGTGATTTTTCCAGTTTTCTTCCTGTAATTCATTTCTAGTTTCATGCCATTGTTGTCAGAAAAGATGCTTGATATGATTTCAATCTTCTTAAATTTATTGAGACTTGTTTTGTGGCCTAGCAGATGATCTATCCCAGAGAATCTCCATATTCACTTGAGAAGAATGTTTATTCTGCTGCTTTTACATGGTATGTTCTGTATATATCTGTTAAGTCAATCTGATATAATGTTTCACTTAAGGCCAGTGTTTCCTCATTGATTTTCTGTCTGGATGATCTATCCATTGATGAAAGTAGGGAATAAAATTTCCCTTCTATTATTGCATTGCTGCCATTTTATCCCGTTAGGTGTTTTAATATTTGCTTTATATATTTAGGTGCTCCTGTGTTGGGTGCATAAATATTTACAAATATTATATCTTGTTGTATTCATTCATTTATCATTATGTAATGCCCATCTTCATCTTTTATTAGAGTCTTTGTTTTAAAGTCTATTTTGTCTGATATATGTATAACTACCCCAGCTTTCTTTTGGCTTAGGTTGGTATGAAATATCTTTTTCCATCCCTTCACTTTTGGTCTGTGTGTGTCCTTACATCTGAGGTGAGTCTCTTATAGGCAGCATATACATGGGTTTTGTTTTTATCCATTTAGTCACTCTATGCCTTTTGATTGGTGACTTTAATGCATTTATATTTAAAGTAGTTATTTATAAGTATGTACTTATTGCCATTTTTATCATTGTTTTCTGGCTGTTTGTAGTCCTTCTCTCTTTCTTCTTCTCTTGCTTTCTTCTCTTGTGATTTGATGAATTTCTGTACTGTTATGCTTAGATTCCTTTCTCATTATCTTTTGTGTATCTATTATAGGTTTTTGCTTTGTAGTTACCATGAGGTGTATGTTATATATATATATATATATATATATATATATATATATCAGTGTATTTTAAATTGATAGCAAGTTAAGTTTGAAAGCATTCTAAAACTCTGAATTTTTACTCCTGCCACCCCATGTTTTGTGTTTTTGATGTTATATTACATTTTACAGTTTTTTAATCTTGTGTATCTCTTAACTAATTCTTGTAGTTGTAGTTATTTTAATTACTTTTGTCTTTTACCTTCATATTAGCCATATAAATGATTAATTCACTACCTTTAGTATATATTTACCTTTACAATGAGATTTTTACTTTCATATGTTTTCTTATTACTGATCAGTGACCTTTCTTTACAGCTTAAAGAAGTCCTTTAACATTTCTTGTAAGGCTGGTTTTGTGCTGATGAACTTCTTTAGATTTTGTTTGCCTGGAAAAATATTTTTCTCTCCTTCAGTTCTGAATGGTAACATTGCCAGGTAGAGTATACTTGGTTAGAAGGTTTTTCCTTTCAGCACTTTGAGTATATCATGCTATTCCCTTTTGGCCTGCAAAGTTTCTGGTGAAAAATCTGATAGTCTTATGGGGGTTCCCTGGTATATAACAAGGGTTTGTTTTTATCTTGCTGCTTCTTAAAGATTCTTTCTTTATCTCTAATTTTGAAATTTTAATTATAATGCGTCTTACTGTGAATCTTTTTGGTGTTCATCTTGTTTGGAACTCTCTGGAGTTCAGGAATCTGGATGTCTGTTCTCTTCCCCAGGTTACCAGGTTAGGATAGTTTTCAGCCATTATTTCTTCAAATAAGTCTTCCCCATGCCACACCCCCACCCCCACCCCACCGTCCCCCTCTGGATCTCTTTAGTGCATATATTATTCTGCTTGGTGTTGTCCCATAAGTCCCTTAAGCTACTTATGTTCTTTCATTCTTTTTCCTTTTTGCTGCTCTGTTGGGGTAAGTTCCAGTGCCCTCTCTTTCAGATCACTGATTCTTTCTTCTGCTTTATCTGGTCTGCTGTTGAATCCCTCTAGTATATTTTTCAGTTTGGTAATTGTATTCTTTAGCTCTGTGCGTCTTTATATCCATTAGTTTGAACTCTTTATCACGTAAATTACCTATCTCTTTTTTACTTAGTTTTTTTTGCGGTACGTGGGCCTCTCACTGTTGTGGCCTCTCCCGTTGCGGAGCTCAGGCTCTGGCTGCGCAGGCTCAGCGGCCATGGCTCATGGGCCCAGCCGCTCGGCGGCATGTGAGATCTTCCCGGACCGGGGCACGAACCCGTGTTTCCTGCATCGGCAGGCGGACTCTCAACCACTGCGCCACCAGGGAAACCCTTTATTTAGGTCTTATTCTGGGGTTTTATCTTGTTCTTTTGTTTGGCATGTATTCCCATGTCTCCTCATTTTGGTTGTCTCTTGAACTGTCTCTCCAATTATTCAGACCTGTGGTACCCAGAAACACAATCCTCCTGTGCACAAGAGCCTGGCACTCAAGGGGTGTCCCCTATGTAGGCTGTGAATGCCCACTAATTTTGTTGGGGCTGGGGGAATGGCGCGGGGGGCAGGGCATTCACTTGCCCATACTAGCAGGTTAGAGTAAGAATGTAAAAGTGGCGCCCACCAGCTCTAGTGCTAGCAAGGTAAAGGGAGAATGTAAAAATGGTGCCTGCCAGAGCCTCTATCCCTGGAAGGAGTTCCAACAGGCTTCTGCTCCTCTGGAAGATGCTTTAAGGTTGGCAAATGAATCTCTTTCACATATGGTGTAGGCTCTTTGCAAATGGGTGCTTTTGAGCTGGGTTTTGGGCTGTGTCTGTGCACAAGCCCTTTAAGAGCAGAATCTGCATTCCCTATAGCCCTTTGGTTCTTTTGAATGTAGGTCCGGTTGGTTTCCAAAGCCAGTTTTTTAGGGGGCTTGTCTTTCCAGTGCATGTCCCAAGGGTTGGGGTGCCTGATGTGAGGCACAAACATCTTGCACCTCAGAGAGATGCTTAGTATTTATGAGATCCCTCCTGCTTGCATGTTGCAGTGCAGTGGGTGAGCTTTTAGGTGAAACTGTGCCTCTGCCTTCCCTAGCTATCTCAATGTGTCACTTTTATTTTTTGTTGTTCTGCTAGTTCTCAGGTTCTTTTCAGAGGGAATTTTTCCATGTGTAGCTGTGGACTTATTGTGTCTGTAGGAGGAGGTGAGTTCAGGATCTTCCCATGACACCATCTTGAACTGCCTCCTCCTATGTGTGTTTTCTTTTCAAAGCCTCTGACAATCAATTCTCTGTTTCCCTATTTTTCTCCCTTTTTCCATACATACTTTTATTGGAAACAAAATAGGTCCTAATGGGAGGCAGCAAAAAGGCCTAAAGGGGTGAACATAGTCCAGTGCACATTTAAGGTAAGAATAGAAACCTCCTGATCAATGAGAGGTCTTAGGCAGTGAAAGTCTCCTTGCTTGATATATTTACAAGGAGAGCAAGTAAAGCACTAGAAAATACCTGCCAAGCAAGACTGCCATTTTTGGCAGGAATATGGGTTAGATTCTTCTGTAGAGTTTCTCCATCTTGAAGTTCTTATATTTTGTAATACAAGACATTAGTTCATCATACCATGCGCCGAGAAAACTTTTGCTTATGTACAATGGCTAGATTTGAGTGACTGAAAATGCAGCCAACAAACAGCTGCAAGACAATTGCTTGTGCACAAAACCTCATAACCTTGGCTGTACACACAGTGAGCCCCTTGCAAATGCAAGGCTTAGTTTTCTTCCAGGTGGGATATTACCTGTGAATCTATTGAAATATGGATACACTCATCGCTTTCCTCAAAGAGTTGGGTTACACTGTAGAGAAGACACATGCAAGATTTGTCACCTGAACAATTCTTTGTCATTCACTCTCTACCATCTCCATTTCCTTTGCATGTAAAATACAAGTTGACCCTTCTCTGCAAAACTTATTTTTTTTTCTACTTGAGGAAAGGAATAATTATTGGAAGTGATTCAATGCATGCTTATGCACCATCCTCCCACAAAAGGATTGAAACCACTGAGTATCATGGAAAACACATTTTTTAAACCCTTTCAAATGTTTTGACTTGTAACACTATGTTTTCACCTCCTGCTTGATTATCCATTATTGTGTTGACGGGGAAAATGCGTTCTCTTTTGTGATCTTCGCTCTTAAAATGCGTATGAAAAGTAAAGACCACCTGTTGCCATGTAGAAGTATAGTTTTTCTCTAAATCCACTTGACATTTCAAGGCTTCACATCTGCTACTTCGTGATAACATTTTCCTTTGTAGATCATGTGGTTTCTAAAATGGTGTCATGTGTGTCAAAATCTAGCCAGGAGGGCTTCCCTGGTGGCGCAGTGGTTGGGAGTTCGCCTGTCGATGCAGGGGACACGGGTTCGTGCCCCGGTCTGGGAAGATCCCACATGCCGCGGAGCGGCCAGGCCCGTGAGCCATGGCCGCTGGGCCTGCGCGTCTGGAGCCTGTGCTCCGCAGCGGGAGAGGCCACAGCGGTGAGAGGCCTGCGTACTGCAGAAAAAAAAAAAAAAAAAATCTAGCCAGGAATGGTTTTTAAAATTACTAATCTTAAGGGTGTTTTAGGATTTCATGTCCTATAGGGGAAGGGGTTCATGGTGATTATACCACACTCTTATCTAAAATATATGAAACACATTTCTTCTCTTGTGCCCATTCTGATCAGTTGGATGTGAGTATGTGAACTACTGGGTTGAAATTGGCTATTTATGGTTGCCCAAGTAAAATAGTCCTCACTGATTTGGGTTGCCTGTTGTAGGTGACAGATTGGGCAGTGTCCTGTACTGGCCATCCCTTCTTTAGAACCTTCTTACAGGTGAGAGAAGGATGTCATTTCTGTCCCAGTACACTTACATTCTGGCTGAGACAGCAGGGTGGCCAAGGGCATATGGCAACAAACTTCTACCTACCTGTCCTTCCCTTGCCCCTCCTCATTTAGCTTGACCAATATTCAATCCCTGTGAGTTTTCCTAACAAAGAGGAACAAGTCCTGGCCTTCCTTAAAAAGCCCAGGTGGTGTGATTTGTGCTCATCAAGATAAACATTTATCCTCAACCCTCCTCTCTGGGCCTCAGGGGGTTCTTAATCACCAGAGAGGTTCAGGTTGCAGCAGTATTTGCTCTTGGTGCATTTTCAGAGGCTGGGGTAATTCCACAGCCTGCAAATGAAGATAAGAGGCTGGCTGCAGGCTGGGCAGCAGTTGCCGGTAGATAAGGGCATGTTATTCCATGCCAGAGGTTAATGGGAATTGTCAGCGTGGTGGTGATTTTTCCAATCCTTTGTCCCTACTATGACAGAGGACATGGCCTGAGACAAACACAGGATCCTATTTCCAAGGACACCTGTCGCTTCCTGGATCAAGCGTAAGAGATACCTTTTGGGAGATCCTTATATCCCATTACACCATGTCTCTCTGTCATATTCTGTCTACATTCCTGGCCTAAGCTTTCCCCCAGCTGCCTTCATTTGCCAAATGGCTAATCTTCTCTTTGCTGCATGTTGTTTTCTTTCAAAGCTTTAAAATTGTTTCTGTATTTTTTCTTTCTCTTTTGTTTCTGAGAAGGGTATATAAATAACAAAAATATATTTTAAGTGAACACTTAAATATCTCTGTCAGCTTTAGTAGAGGGCTCTGGGTAATAATAATCCATGAAGGAATCAAAGTTAAAGTTTATTTTTATATTTGTTTTTAGGATGCAATCAGTCAGACACATATAAATGTACCTGCTCAGTACCCAGGGCTCCTCTCTCTCCATGGCTGGTGTCTGCATGTGAGTCCAAATCTAGGGGAGTCCAGTCCCTGCAATTGTAAATGATTCAGACCCAGTGACTGAATGAATAGCGTTAGTTTTCAGTGGATTTTTAAACTTATGCTTATCTGAATAGCTGCAAATGTGTTCTGTTCTTTAAAAAATAAAAATATTTAGTGGACCAGTCCATAACATGACAAGTACCATTCACCAGCCTAAAGAAAGTAATCAGGTTATTTCACCTGGAAAAAAGAAGGGGCATCTTGAGAAAACAAAAGGCCTTGTTGGCTCTGTTTTGAAGGCATTGTTGTGTTATTTGTTATCTATTATAATTAATAACATATCCCACTTATTGAGTGCTTACCATGAGCCAAGCATTGAGCTAATTTTGCATGCTTGCTCCCAGTTAATCCTTATGGAAACTTCCTGAGGTAGGTGTATATCTCTATCTGATGGATGAGGATACTGACCTAGAGTGATGGAGCAGCTCGCCTGGGGTCACACAGCTAAGAAGAGATTGAACTGGGTCTTTCTGCTTCCAATGCTCCTGTTCTTTCCTGCCTTCCAATAAAGCAACAGACTTGGTCTTCAAACTGACAGTGCCAAAGGATCTCTTTCCAGTTTCTGAATTTCTCAGGCCTCCTCATTTTTTCCACACTTGACTAAGGTGTTGAATGTAAGTGTCCATAACTAAAATGAACCTTTGTTGAGAGAGTAGTAACTGGAGTCCATGTCTCCTGGCTCCTAACCCAGAGCTCTTTCACAGTTTCACCACTCCCTTTCTTGAGGCTAGTGACCGGAAGTAAAGCAACGGCAAACCATTTTTATAAGCCCTTCCCTCACTGAACCCCACTTCTCCCTCCACTCCACAGCCCCTACTCTTTTGTTGCTCTACTCATTTTCAGAGACCGTGTCCCTCCTTGACATTTTATTAAATGTTTATTTGCTCTCTGTTTATCATGTGTCCCCATAATAGAACACCTGCCCTAGGAGAAGAGGGACTTTGCTTCATTCTCTGATGTCCTCAGGACGTAGAAGACTATCTGGTCCTAGTAAGCCCTAAATATATATCTGTGGGTTAAATAAAATGAGGACACAGGCTTAGCTAGATGATGGTATTTCCTTGAACTCACTGGTGTTTGAAATTGATCAAAACCCCCTCTCCTTCATGTGCTATATATGAAGAGCTGTGGACACTTTTTTATATACTCTAGAAGCAGTGTTTTTTTGTTTTATAAAAATGATTTAATACATCATTAATATAGTAATGTTTCATATTCAGGACACATCTATCCACAAGCTCTGCCCTTTTGAAAACTTAAGCCAATTTGAAATTAAATACACTCCAGAAATATTGCTCTTATTTATCATGCCACATCATAGCACTCAAAAACATTTGATGTTTCTTTCTCCTTCACTCTCTCAATATACAACCCCCCTAAACAAACCCCAAACAAACAAAAACTGTTCTACTGCACTGCTTCAGCTTTGTGTAAAGCCTTTCAAATGTTCATTAAATTTAGGACGAATGTGTACATGCTATCTCATGTTAATAGGTCCAGATTTTCCAACTCAGAAAGATGTAGAGAAAAGTTAAGCTAACATGTTGCATTTTGGGAGAGAAAGGAAAACAAGTCCCAGGGTTCCACAACACATTTCTGGCTTTGGTTGTTCCCCATGCATTGTAGAGTGTTCAAGGATTGGAATTCAGGCTACATAACAAACTTTCCTAGGAATTAATGTTTACAAAGGTGTGAGTGTCAAAGTGTTAAGAAAGGCCATGGGAGCTGGGAGCTGGAGGAAAACCTGGGAAGAAAATATTTTTACACTTCTAATGTTAATCTAAGGAATGATCTTTCTTGCACTTGGATAAGTGGGAAAAGCTTTCTCCTTATTTCATATGCAACTGCATAAGCAGTGATCTTCCTTGCATATGGAAATAACTCAATCTCAAAGAGTTTTCTCAGCCAAGGTTATCAGCTTTTCTTGCTTTTCCTTCAGCACTACTAAAGGCTCCTTTGCTTTCTCTTTTCTCACCTCCCCACAGTGAGCTTTTGCCACATAATTTCTTCTGAAAGATCCAAATTTCCATTGACTCTTTTTACTTTAAAGTGTTTACTTAACAGTGAATGATCAATGCTGAGCTAAATAGGGAAGAAATCATCTGTATAGTTACATTTCTGTATAGCTCTCAGCAAATGTTCTCCTATTTTAAATGCTAACATGGCAAACTCTGTTGGATAAGCATTCTGGGGTGTCCATGTGTTCATTATTTTGCAACACAAAGTGCAGATACTCAATCCTTGAAAATTGCTTTCTGAGATTGAATGCTGTACCGTACCTCCTAACTCACATTTGGCCTTAATAAAAGGTATTACAGGAGTAATATGTTTGTTCTTACTGGATCAACTCTTTATTATAAAAAGTGGGTTAAGATACAGTGACATTTATTCTTTTGGGAAAAGCTGCTCTGGCGTGTGTGTATGTGAGTGTGTGTGTGTGTGTGTGTGTGTGTGTGTGTTTCGTATGCAGCTATTTACCACGTAGATTAACTTTTTCAAAAAGGTAAGTCTCCTTTTTAAAAAAGTCAAGGGTTAAGGGTGTGGCAACTCTAGAAGGGCAGATCTGGATTGGGGTTTTGCCTTTAGTTTTCCAGCTTTGGGCAAGTATTTAATTCTTCTATGACTCAGCTTGATTCCTCATCTACACAATGGAGATAAGAGTATCAATCTTAAAATGGAATTAAGGGTTAAATAGTTGATCTGTGTAAAGCACTCACCACAAGCTGAGCACATGATACATCCTTAGTTTATGTTAACTACTGTTATCATTTATTCATTTGGCAAGTGAACATACAGTGAAGCAGACCAGGGTTTGGAAAGGGATGGTCAATGGCCTATGGCCCTTAATTGAGTAATGTATTGTCCTCAGGGAAATTTGCTTTGATTCCCTAAATTAGGGTAGGCAATCCCTGGTATAAACTTTTATAACATCCTTTACAACATTTAGCACAGTTTTATTTGCATGATTATCCATTTAGGGTCCAATAGGTGATGGAAGGGATCCTACATATTTTGTTTACCGCTATCTACCCTATGTATATTCCATAGCCTAGAGCAAAGTGGGCACTCAAAACCACTTGGTGAATGAATGATGAATTCAGGAAAGAGTTATAAGGTTCTCACGTACCTGGCAGAGCTCCTTTGTAAATGAATGAATGAGTGAATGAATGGATAGATGAATGGATGGAAGAACTCTTCTAGTTTCATTCGACTACTTTGGCCGCTCTTTCTTGGGGTTCTTTGCTTGCTTTGTCTCATTTGCTCAGTGTCTAATTGTGTGTGTGTGTGTGTGTGTGTGTGTGTGTGTGTAATCTGCATATCCAATTCCATGTTAGGGGAACTTATTGCTTGGTTACATCACCATTCTAGAATCTGCAGCTTAGAACTGGGAAACGTGGTCCTTGAGGTCTTGAAATAAGTTCCATCTCTACATTGTGCCTGGTAATATCAAAATTCCCCTTTGATGATGGATTCTACATGCCTGTGGAGACTTGAAGGTCTTTGTGCAGTTGGTTGCAGTACATCAAGTCTGCTATGAAAATAGCACCTTGTATGCACCCAGGGGCAAATTGAACATGAGTGCCCCTTCCAGGTGTAGCCCTCACTATGTTCCTATTGATTTTTATCACATGAGAGCCCATCATTGCCAGATCTGCCATTTTTTTCAAGAGAAGCTAGAAATCTACACTTCTCTGAGACGTTCTTTTATTTAAAAATATTATCAACTAATTCTTTCATTTTTATTAAAAAGTTATGTGGTCCAAATCAATAGTTCTAATGACTTTTAATTTAGCCCATGAGGAGGCTGTTTGGACAGTTGTGTCTGTACAAATCAAAATCATTTACTGTTAGGTAAAAAAAAAATTCCCTAGATAATATGAGAAAAGCTACTCCAAAAAATGTCTACAAAGAGTTGGTGGTGCAGTAGATACAAACACAGCCTTTAGATTCATACAGATCTAGGTTTGCAGTGTGACCTTAACCTCTCTGAGATTGTTTCTATTGCTAAGTTTTTTTTATTTCCTGGGGGCTGATTTAACAGAGAGGAACATAAAGTTCTATCTTTATTTTGTAAAATGCTCAATTTATTAAATGTACATACCTAATGGACAAAACTTGACACATCAACTTGATCATTTAAAATTTATTACACATGCAATTAATTAAACTCTCAAAGGAAGTGCAAATCACAATTAAAATTTTAGTGTGACTGAAACTTTTGGACACTATAAATACCTTAAAGGGTAGACAATTATAATGATAATAGTTACTAAACTTATTTCTGTAACTACACTTAAACTATTCAAAATCATCAATCTTCTGATGTATTTCCTTGTTATTTATATATTCTTATATACCTTTGCAGGGTTACAACAGTACTTGTTTTAAGTTAATTTAGAAATTAGAGTAGAGTCTATATTGACTTGTTTCCAAGATTACAAGGTCTTTACTGGTTCCCCCCCAAAAAATCCAAAACAAAACAACCCAAATACAAGCTGATTTTTGCTCTGTGAGTGAGGCTGATTTCTTGTCCCAAATTAGCCACTGATTGTTTGGCATGGTCCTTTATAAAACTATACTTTATTTGTTATATTAATGGCATGGTTTTAGTCCTGTGTCTTCCCCAGAGGCTTAGATATTTGCAACTTGTGTCTTTTCCCCAGAGTGAGGTGTTCTTTAAGTTTTGCATGGCCAACACTGTATCATCGATTATCCTGCCAATAATAATACATTGCCCTGTCCCATATGTGTTATTAGCAACTTATCTAAGCCTCGTTAGTATTTTATTATAATTAGAAGGGCCATCTAACTCTCTGAGGACATTTGGCTAACCAATTCTTTGTTGAGAATTCTCTGTTGAACCCTCTATTTGGTCATTGAGTGTGACCATTGACTGAACCTCATTCTACCTGGTTATTACCTGCGGCCATAATCCATCTTTCCTATTTAGGGGTTTAGTTCCAAAATTCCTTGCCTGACTCATAATTCCTATGTCTACCCTTGTCTACATATATAGCAAGTACATATCTATACCTTATGAGCAGATGTACAGAAGAATAAATAGAAGAAACAACACACCTAAATATAGTTTCTCTTTTAATTATTATAACCGATTAAAAAGCAAATATATATATTTATAGCCACTCTTATTTTTGCATTAGAACTACCCTGTAGTTCACTTTGTGTTAACTTTCCCCATTTGTTATCAGGATGGAATCAGCCTTTCACAGACTGAAATTTGTTCCATTTAGCCGAAATTAGTTTTCTCTTTTTGATGCTCAGATTGCCTTAACTTGGTTGGTAAGAGTCTCTTTAAGCTGGCCATTTGTCCTGATGGCCTCAAGAGCACCAACGTTCTTTAGCGAATTCGGATGTTCCAGGCTCTCCTGATATTATTACTGAGTTCCAAGGCAGGGGATCAGTTACCCTCTGAGAATCCCAGGTTCCTTATTAGGAGAAACTTACTAGAAACTAACATCTGGGCCCTAGAGATCCACATAAAGAGATGATGGGATCTAAGGGCTGCTGACACCGTTGTGTCATTTTTAGAGAACAAACAAACAGAGTTCATATTATTTTTTCCAATTTAGCTATTATATCTATCAATCTTCCCTAAAATGTTATTTTCTAAGTAATTCTCCATATTAAAAAAAAATCTATCTCCTCAACCATACTGTAATTGTATAATCTCTGTTAACATTCCTTATATACCCCTACATTTCACCGATCTATAGTCAGTTTAGGAGTTCTTTCTCTCCTGAAATAATAAGATATATTTTTTGATCTCTTCCTCCTGTACCCGACAGAGTTTCTAAATCCCTTGGAATTTCCTAGGTGATAGGAGCATCTTTTACTGTAGTGAGGTGACTCTTGGTGGTCTCCTGTTGAGGACTGGTCACCAGAAGGACTAAGCCATGATTAGAAGCGTGGAACTTTAAGTTCCACTTCCCATTCTACAGAGAGGTGAGAGGGGCTAGAAATAAATGGAGTTAATAACTGATTATACCTATGTGATGAAGTCTCCATAAAAATCCCCGAAGTATGGGGTCTGGAGAGCTTTGAGATTGGTGACCACATTCACGTATAGGGATGGTGGTGGTGTGTCCCAATTCCACAGAGACAGAAGCTCTGCACTTGGGATCCTTCCAGACCTTGTTCCGTGTACTTCTTCATCTGGCTGTTCATTTGTGTCCTTTAAAATATCCTTTGTAATAAGTCAGCAGTAGTCAATAAACTTCTCCTGGATTCTGTGAACCCCTCTGGCAGATGACTGAAGTCGAGGGTAGGGGTTGTGGGAGCCTCTCATTTGTAGCCAAGTGGGACAGAATGTGAGTAACCTGGGGCCCCACTACTTAAGATTGGCCGTCTTGTGGGAATGAGCCCATAACCTGTGGGATCTGCCTTAAGTCCAGGCAGTTAGTGTCAGAATTGCTTGGTATGGAAAGCCCACACACCTCCTCTGTAGAAGGAGTCTAATAACATGGAGCTCTCAAGGTTATTGTGAGGAGTAAAGAAGTTCCCTCACAGTGCATAACACAGAGCTCACATTTGGCACGTGGAAGCTGTCATGATTAAGCATGCATAACCCAGAGGCACACTTACCCATGATGCAAGATACCGCTTGCTTAGAAAGTAGAATTCATGTGTAAGCTGTAGAAGCTCTATTTAAAATGTACAAGTGATACACAGAAAAAAAATTACTTTTCAAAAATAAATGCCTTCTATCTCTTTTGTATTGCCAATCCTCTATGTGAGATTCTGTAGCTTTTTAAAATATTTTTGCATTAACATTGAAATTATCCATCTGGGTGCTTTCTGCATCTGCTTGGGTATTAACAGTTTGTTCTGATCCGTTTCCATTTATGGCGGAGCTGTTACATCATAAAGGATTGGATGGCTTGGCCTGAGACCATTAGGAAAAAGCAGATCTAAAGGTTAGGTGACTCAGATGTATTTAGAGCAACCACAGCCATAACCACAGGCAATTCTTTTTGTAGTTGTTTTTTAAATTCGAAAATTATCCTGGATGGCGCTATAAAAGATGAATCGCCACCCCACTTCTCTTGCATCACCGATAAAGCTGATTTTGAAAGAGGCCTCCCTTATTTTATTCATTAATCAGAAATCCATCAGTCTTTCCATAAATACCCACTAAATACCTACTATGTGATCAAAGCTATCTGAAACACACAGAGGCATATTTATCAAGGGTCCTAGGTTTATTATGCTGTTATTAGAAACAGCACTAGTCTTAGAGTCAAAAGTCCTCATTTTACACTCAGCTGTATCTTATTAACTGTGCAACCTCAGATGAATTGGCTCCCTTTTCTGGGCCTCTGGGTCCGCCTCTGTACACAGGTGAAGAAAATACTAAGCTAATTGGATTATAGTGAGGCTTACATGTAATGAGGTAGGTTTGTCAAAATGCTTTATATACTGTAAATGTACATTCAAATGTGTTACTGATGAAAAGCAGACTATAAGGCACATTGCTCTTATGACTTAGACAGACATACCTAATAAAATTGCTATCTGCAAAGTAATAAATTATCACTGTCAAAAAAGTATCATATTCATAAGTTGCCCTACCAGTTTTGAGGGGAAAGAGAGCATACTTTAGATGTTGGGGTGATCAGGCAATGCTATCTATAGGAGATAAGACTTAAATTAGGCTTTGAAGAATAGCTAATATGGGAAGAAAACAAAGGAGCTCCCAAACATTTCAGGACACAGTGAATAGACCCATCTGGCTGTAACTGAAGGTTCCTGAGAGGGGCAGAGATGTATAAATTCGGAAAAGTAAGATGGAGCTAAGTTTTGGAGAGTCTTGAATGCCTGGGTAAGGATTTCAGACTATCTGGTCAGCATTAGGGAAGGTTTAATGGTCCACATAACAATCTTAAACTATAAGCCTCCTGCAAGAGATTTTGTCTGTTCTACCATTCACACATGGGTAACAGCTTTATTTGATGACGGAATAAGATTTACCTTGATGCTTTTTTCAGTAATTTTCAAATGATTCTTTCTGTGGCCCCTAAAGATGATTCTGGGAAATATTTTTCTTTTCCTTGTTACAAAGGCAAAATTTCTGGTTGAAATTCGAGGCCCATGTGCTGTTTCTCTAAGCTCATATCTTCATTTCCTCTTTCTTTTTTTTAGACAAATATGTTGATCTGTTTCTCAAACCTGTTTGTTGACATCCGCATGCTGCCCCACATGCTGTCCTGTGTCTGGTAGCATTCCACTGCTCCATGAGTGTAGAGACCTCTCTGTGTTAACTGCTCCATCCCCAGCCCCTGCCCCAGTACTAGGCACATACAGAACTCTCAGGAGAAGTTTGTTGAACAGACGAGGAAGGAGGGAAGGATAAAAATGAAGCAAATGAAGGACAGCAAGCCTACCTAGAAAATGACAGGCAGCATCATTTGAACACAGCAAATTGGAACCTCATGCATTCGACCATTTATAAGCTCAGTTTTTTGTGATTGGGGTGCTAAAGACTGAAATCAATAAGAAAGATTTATCTCACAAAATAACAGAATGTTTTGAGAAACACTTTGTAATAGAAGGCCAATAGGGAATTTCTAATGGACCGTATATTCCCGGCCATTTTTCCGAGCCATTGACTTGGTATGATGCGATTTAAAAGGGCTTGGGGAGCTTAAAGCAGATTTAAAGGAACTCTGAGTGGTGACATGAAAAATAGGAGCATCAGGTAATAGTTGCTGCATTGGTTGGTTGCGTTGCAGCTACATATCGACAAAACAAAGTCACAAGACTATTCTGTTCTCTACTGCCTTCCAACTTTTTTCTTCCATCAAAGAAGAGGCCTTAAATGTCTAAAATGTGGTGATATTTTTAGAAGAAAATGAGTACACAAGCACAAGTAATAAATAACACTAATCTATTATTTAGAGACATTAATAAGTTCTCCTGTGTATATATGGCTTTGAATAGGGAAAAAACGGGGCAGGGGGCAGAAAATAGCATTGAGGACTAAATTGCAATGACCTTTGAAATGCCTTCAGTGTATTACCACTCTCCTATGGGACTAAGTTTATTTGGGGGCAGGTGTTTCATTTAGCCATAAAAAGGGGGAAGTCACCACTTTTTATTTTACCACTAATATCTTCTAGAACTGTAACATCTATTATGGTAGCCAAAGTCATGTGTGGCTATTTAAATTTAATTTAAATGAATTAAAATTACATAAAATTTAAAATTCAGTGCCTCAGTCACATTACCACATTTCAAGAGCTCAAGAGACACACGTGGCTAGTGACAACAATGCTGCACAGAGAAAATACAGAACTTTCTATTGTCTCAGAGCATTCTATTGCACAGTGCTGCTTTAGAACCAGCTTCATCTGTTTTCTTGAAAACAACCAGGCTGTGGACATAACCATCAGCAGCCTGGACCTCACAGTGTCTCTAGGTCTTTCAATTCAGATGTTTTTTTTTAAGCTGTTTTTATTTTTAACATATGTCTAAACAGTGGAGATTGTACTGAGCATTTGGAGAAAGTTTAAGATGGTTTGGTAGGGAGCAGCAAAGGAGAAGCTTCTATTAATCATGCTTAAGAATTTGTTCCTTGCTTCCTGAGAAGTTGAAAAATAAGGTTAACTAATTACATGTGTCTTTAAACTCCCAGTATAACATTTTCCAAAATGCACTGTCAAGAGTACTCCAGAGGAAGATCCTGAGACAAAGCAGGGCTCCCTGTCAACTAAGTGTGGGAAATGCTTCAGGCCATTTTCCACACAGCAGTCAAAATGAGCTTGTAAAATTGATAAGGATATTTCAGTTCCTCCTTAAACAAAACAAAAATGATCTTCAAATGCTTTCTTTTGCCTTTTAATATCGAAACTCCCTACTAGGGTGTCCAAGGTCATGCACGTAGAGCCCACTTACCATTGCAACTTCGTCTCCTGTCATTCTTCCCTACACAGTGGCTTTTTTAGTCCTCTAAATAACCATATTCTTTGCAGACTTATGTTTTTGCACGTGCTGTTCCTCTCCCCCGGAATGCTTTTCGCTTCCCTTGTCCTCTGACCAGCTTCTGCTAATAACTTAGTTCTGAACATCCCTTATTTGGGGAGGACTCATGTGACCACCTCCCCAGTTTCCAGTGCTTCTTTGTCTCACAGGGCTCTGTGTTTTCCCTTGGCCATCCCCTTTACAATTCAGCCTTACATATTGGTTTACTAACTTGTTTATTTTCTGTTGCCTCCATTAAACTGTAAGTTCTGCAAGTGTAGATACTATGGCTGTTTTATTCATCACTGGTTAACACCCAGTCTGCTGAAGCCAGTTTGAACTGGCTGGAAAGGGCTGACTGTGTGCATTTGGTTCCTACTCTGAGTTCAGTGATGTCACATTGATAGCTTGAAATCAGCCATGTGGGAATCTATACATTAAAGAAATTGGAAAACACTTCAAGTTGGGGTGTTTGGTTTCTTTTTCCTTAGAGAGCTGGCTTTTAAACATCTGCCAGCACACCTGTTAGCATGTTGCCTGGCATATGTTAAATTCTTAATATTTGTTAAACAAATGACTTATTGTCTCTTGGACAATCGAAATACCCACCAATAGGTTAATGCTCTGAGAAGTTCTGCAAATTGAATTCATACATAACCTGATATTCCGAAACATATCAGGGCAAGAGACACCTTTTCAACTAACTTTTTTGGATATCACTCAGAAGTAGTGTGGAACACATTTTGGAAAATGTTGCCCTAAAACATTAGGGAAGAGGAAATACACATGCCCTAATCTGGCTTTCCCATTGTATAAAGACTCCTAACACAGAAGATTCCATAGCATCTCTTCTAAGGAAACTGAATCTCATAATCACCGGGCATTACTTTTGTGCCTACCACACAGAGCACAGTGTAGGCAGAAGCAGTAATCTTATTCAGTAGGGAGCTCTTAGAGGTGACTACTTATACAATCTATAAACATGAATTAGCTACTTATTGCGTGTAGAAATTGTATAGAAGCTAAGTAGCACTCAAAAGAAGTAACAACAAGAAACAAACAACAAAAAAAGAAGTAACAAAAATGTTTCCTGCCACTGAGAAATGACAGTCTCACTGAGAAGACAGAGTCATTGTCTGAAAAGATGTTGAGTGGCCATGCATTTGACCACATAACCATTTTAAAGACCATAACTGAGGCTGGAATGGAGAGGTAGCATGGTCTAGGTGAAAGTAGAAAGGTGGGAAATTGTACCACTTGATTGGTTGTTTCTGCAAGAGCACAGGGCTCACATCAAGAATTAATCGGAGACACATTTGAAAAGGAAAATCAAATTTTGAGGACCTTGTATGGCAAGCTGAAGGGTTTGGATTTGACTAATGGGAGAAAGGGCTATGAAAATTTGGGGATATAAGGGTAAAATTCATAATAGGGGAGTCTGCATCAGAAAGATTCTTTGTGGGCTATTAAAGTACAGCCAAATCATCAATCCAGCCTTCAAAGACTTTACAGGGTCTGGCCCTGCCTATGTCAGTAGCATCACTACATGATGATTCTCCTGCGACCATCACTCTGTATTCCAGATACCCTGGCGTTGATTCAGATCCCTGAAGCATGCTATGCGTCCTTCTCCTCCAGGACTTCTCTGTTTGGAGTGCTTTTCCCCACCCCTACACCTTCATCTTACTAACCTCTACTTTTCCTTTTGGTCTCAGCTTGACCATCACTTCTCTAGGGAAGCCTTTCCTTACCACTTCCCTGCCTATATCCACATTAGATTACTTGGTTTTAATCACTAATACAATTGCATTTAAAAAATTTCAGGACAGTTATATCGGTTTGTAATTACACGTGTATTAATATGATCAGCTATAATCTGTTATTCCCACTACACCTTATGTTTCCTAAGAATAGAGACTTATGTCTGCTATGTATCCCCAGAGCCTGGCCCAGAGCCGGACACCATAATTGACACTTAATACATATTGGTTGAATGAATGAATGAGTGAATGAATGAAATAAAGGCAATTGATAAGAATCACAAATACCATAAAACAGGGTAGGAGAGCTGATACTTTGGATAGTAGATACAGTTTTCAGAGTTACCTTTACAGATTAATACAACAGGCCTAAATGTAACAGGATGAAATTTAAGATGGAAAATACGACGAAGAAGTGAGGAGGCACAGTACAGCAGATGGGAAAGGAGCGAGTTTTAATTAACTGTAGATTTAATGCGGTGTCAGAGTAGTGTGGTGGAAAAGCTGATGCAGCCTCCAACGGCAGTAATTGGAAAGTACACACGCCACACGAGAGAAGATTGTTTCCCTCTCCACTACATTCATCTGATTACTCATGGAAGATTGTGCCCAAGTCTGAAGAAAAAATATTTTAAAAAGGAGCATGTCCAGAGGATGGCCAGAATAACGTGAGAGACTCAAAGTGATGTTGTGAGAACAAACTTCAAGTGTTAGCAGTGCTTGTCTAGGAGAGAGAAAAGTCTGTGAGGGGTCATATTGGTTGTCTGTGTCTATGATTGTCATGAATATTTTAAGAAAATTAATTGCAAAAGTGGATGAAAAAATAATAAAACAATTCTGTTTTTTTCCTTTAAACAATAGAAAAAATACTGAGATTTTTGATTAAAAAATACATTTGGAAATATACATGGAAAGGAACAAGGACTATTTTGAGAGATGCAGAAACGTCAGGCATTAGGAAGAACTGTTTAATAATAATTAGAGACATCCTGTAATGAAATGGTCTGCCTTACGAAAATGGCAAGTTACTTTTTATAGGAAGCAAGCAAAGTCAATCTGGCAGCCTTGTGGGTTTCTCTTTGAGGGGAATTCATGCATACGTTAAGAGTTTGGCTGGGTTGCCTCAGAAATTCAATGAGGAAATAAAGACAGCAATTGATCTCAGATAGCTACACTTTAAAATTGGAGATTAAAAATGAAATGTTGAATTTGGAGACAACCAAGATGTCCTTCAATGGATGAATGAATAAATAAACTGTGGTACATCCAGATGATGGAATACTATTCAGCACTAAAAAGGAATGAGCTATCAAGTCATGAAAAGACGTGGAGTAAACTTAGATGCCTATTGCTAAGTGAAAGAAGTCAATGTGAAAAGGCTACATATTGTATGATTCCAACCATATGACATCCTGGAAAAGGTGAAACTATAAGAAGTAAAAAGATCATTAGTTATCTGAGGGATGAAGGTGGGAGGGATGAATAGGCAGAGCACAGAAGATTTTTAGTGCAGTGAAAATATTCTGTATGACACTATAATGGTGGATACATTTGTCAAAACCCATAGGATGTATGACACCAAGAGCTAATTCAAATGTAAACTTTGGGTGATAATCATGTGTCAGTGTAGGTTCATTGATTGTAACACATGTGGCACTCTGGTGGGGAATCAGTGAGGAAGGCTATGCATGTGGCAGGGTTTGGAGTACCTGTGAACTCTGTACTTCCTGCTCAGTTTTGATGTGAACCTAAAACTGCTCTAAAAAATAAAGTCTTAAAAATAATAAGTTGTTACACCAACTCATAGAATTGTGGATCTGGCATCTTTTGTTTTTCAATGTAAGACTTAAAACTTTTATTTTCAAACTTTAACCATGCCTCCATTTTTACCAAAACAGTTTGTTGTAGTTTTACTGAAAGTGTAGGAATACTTTTCTTGAGTACTCGTACCAAAATCACTTAAAACTTTATCCTGAAGTGTCAGTTATACAAAAATCTAAACTTAGTCACAAAAATGTTTTAGATTTATCTGACAGTATATGCAAAATCTATTGTCCTGAATAATATAGTACTTTGCTATTCAGACAATGAAAAGGGGGGATAAATAGGAGAGTCTAAGCCTTCAACATGTTTTTCTCCCTTCTTTAATAAACTGAAATTGAAAATCAAATCCACAAGGAAAATGTTAGGACTTTGAGCAATGAAGACAAACGTTTGCTTCTCCCTAGTTACCAATATAATTCCGATTTGAGAACAGTGATTTGGAAACTCCAAAAGGATATTTGCTTTTGATTTTCATTGATTCTGAAATCCCTATTATCCTAAGTAACCTGTGGTCTGCATGTAGCAAATGGGACGGTTGGGTTCCAGAGGTGTGCCTTGACACGAGAACAGTGCATGTAGTCTGGCACATGGAACAAAACACTGCTTTGATTTTTATCAACTAAAGGATTTTAAAACTTAAGATATACATTTTTTTTTCTTAGAAACAGTAGTGAGAATTCTGAGGTCTTTACTATCAGATTTGAATTCAAGTCTTCCCTAGGTCAGCATTTTCATTTTCTATGCTTGTTTGATGTTGAGCAGGTGGCTGTTCATATAGGAAAGGAAAAATGATATCAAGAAGTCCCTCCCTTAGAGGCAGCATCTTGACTCAAACTCTAGAGAGCACCCCACACCCCACAGCCAAAGGAAAATTACTCAGGTGTTCACACTGGCCTACAGAGAAATGATGCCTGAATTTCCTAACATTTGGTAAGAAAATGGGATCATAAGTGAACGTTTTTATTAAATAGAACTGGGAAGTGAAATGTCCCAAGAATGGAAAGTCTTGAGTTGAGAGCGCCTGAAGGCACTGAGGATCAGCTTGGGGATCAGGCCTGCTGGATGCCAAGTAAACCAACCCAGGACACCCAGCATCTGTACACAGCTTGGTCCTTTGGAGCTGACGGAGTAGGTATTCCTCCTGGGCCCTTTCAGCACAGTACCTTTTGGTCAAATATTTCTGCCTCTCAGACACCTATGAAGGACTCATGTTTGTTTTTTTTGGAGGGGGTGGTTCGCGGGCTTCTCACTGTTGTGGCCTCTCCCGTTGCGGAGCACAGGCTCCGGACGCGCAGGCTCAGTGGCCATGGCTCACGGGCCCAGCCACTCTGCACGGCATGTGGGATCTTCCCGGACCAGGGCACGAACCCGCGTCCCCTGCATCAGTAGGCGGACTCTCAACCACTGCGCCCAGGGAAGCCCCTGTTGTGATTTTTAATGGTTGCTTCCATTGAGGAGGTGAAACGTTCCTTGCTTTTTCTTTTTAGCCATCTTCTTTCCTGTTTCTCCCTGCATACTCCATGGAATACAAGTAAACTATGGATTAAAGAATTCTTAGGTTCCATGGAAGTGTCATTTGGAGGTTCCCTAGGATGGATGAAAGGGGCCAGGCAAAGCCAGGGAAGGCAAACACAGGTGGCCCTATTCATGCACAAACTCTCCACGACCCAGCTCTTCAGCTTCATCTCTCCCATTTCTCTCTTTATATGTATGTTCTGTGGTCCCAACACACCAAGTTTTTCTCACATGCGCTCGTGTTTTGGACTTGTCCCCAAATCTTGACCCCATCACTGGCTTGCTAGCTCTCCTTTCTTTCCTTCAATAAACCGTCCCTGGCTCCCTCTCAGCTGGTTTGGCACTGCCATAATATTCTGTGTAGAATTCTCCTTGCATTTCCCACAGTTTTTTAGAATGACCTGTTGAAACATGTCTCTCATTCCAGACACTGAGCTCCTTCAGTGTAGAAACTGCGTGTGATTCATGTTTTCATCCCTAGTGCTTAGAATTGCCTGGAATATAGTTGATGATAAGGAAATCATTCATTCTGAATGAATGAATGAATGAAATACTTCTTTTCCTGCTATGTCTTTCCAAGAGCTTGGGTCCCTTCTGGAATGTAATCATTTATACATATCTTTATTGAGTATGTGTTAAACTCTGGGGTTAGTGGAGGCATCAGACACTGATGCTTTCTTTCGCCTTCTATTATATCCATAAACCCTCTTCATGAAACAGGTGAAATACCTCCTCTAAGGTCCACTTAAACATTACTTACAATAAATGGTTGGGTGGATTTTAGGGCTTAGACTGGTAAAGCTCTACCATTACTGATTAATTCCCAATTGAGTGCACTGAGAAGGCATCTACATTTCTTTATAGAGTACACAGCATTGATTTCCAAACTTGCCTGCTGGAAACCTAGGCGTCTTCAGAGGGCTCAGGGGTAGGCCCAGAGAACAAGGAGGGAAGACCCAGACTGGGAGGTTTAGTCCCCCTCCATCTAGTACTCCATTTTCAGTTTCATTTTTTTTTACAATCATCTTCCCATAAAACTTCCTTTGAAGAATGAATTTGCTAACTAAAAAAATTTGCACGCCATTGGTATTGTTTGTAAGAAGTGAGGTCAAAGAAAGAAAATCATGTGCCTATATTCTTTTTATTTTTTATTATTGTGGTAAAAAACACATAACAAAAAAATTTACCATCTTTATCATTTTTAAGTGCACAATACAGTGGTGTTTATTATATGTATGTTGTTGTGTAAAGATTTCTAGAACTTTTTCATCTTGCAAAGCTATATTGTTTTAAATACAGTAACATTGGAGTAGTATAACATTTTGCTATTAATTGCTCATTTCATCCTGTTTTTAAATCGATTTCCCTCCCTTTGGCCAATTTACCCTGCTAGCATTATAAAAGATACTTATTTCCCCTCTCCTATTTTTTGCATAAAGAGGACACTACTAAGCTATGACCCTTTGTTCTTAAGTACCATGTCTTGGCTTTATTTATGTAATGAAAGCTTCTAAGGACTGGGATGTAATATTGATCATCTAGTTCAACCCCCTCTTATTTGACAGATGAGAAAATAGGTTCAAAGAAGCTAAGTGACTTGCTCACAACCACAGAACTAGATAATAGCAGCACTTGGACTAGTTTTCTCATCACCTGACTAATGTCATCTACCTACTTAATTAGCTTCATTTCAAAATCAAATGTTAGTGGATTATCTGCAGTCTTTTACCCTGAATCCCTTGCTATGTGCACACCCCAATTCTTTTTACAAGGATTGTTGGTAGGGAGGAAGGAGAGTATTAATGATGGGATGTGTCTATTGCTACCAGCTATATGCCAGATAGTAATTAGGGGCTTTACTTAGGCCTTCTAACTTTTTTATAACTTTTGAAAATTTATTTTTAAAGCTTATTTTAAAGATTGTAGTAAAATACACATAGCATAAAAATTACCATCTTAACCATTTTTTTAGTGTACCATTCAGTGGCATTAAGTATATTCCCATTTTTGTGTAGTCATCATCACCATCCATCTCCAGAACTCTTTTCATCTTGAACAACTGGAACTGTGTTCCTATTAAACAATAACTCCCCAACCCTCTCTCCCCCAGCCCCTGGCAACCACCATTCTACTTCCTATCTTTATGAATTTGATTATTCATGTAGTATAATATAAGTGGAATCATACAGTATTTGTCTTTTTGTGACTGGCTTATCTCACTTAACACAACCTCCTCAAGTTTTATCCATGCTGTAGCACGTGTCAGAATGTCCTTCTTTTTTTAAAATTATTTATTTTTGGCTATGTTGGGTCTTCGTTTCTGTGCGAGGGCTTTCTCTAGTTGCGGCAAGCAGGGGCCACTCTTCATCGCGGTGTGCGGGCCTCTCACTATCACGGCCTCTCTTGTTGGGAGCACAGGCTCCAGACACGTAGGCTCAGTAGTTGTGGCTCACGGGCCCAGTTGCTCTGCAGCATGTGGGATCCTCCCAGACCAGGGCTTGAACCCGTGTCCCCTGCATTGGCAGGCAGATTCTCAACCACTGCGCCACCAGGAAAGCCCTGTCATTCTTTTTAAAGGCTGAATAATATTCCATTATACATATATACCACATTTTGTTTACCTTTCATCCGTCAATGGTTAGGCTATCTTACTTTTGAAGGAGCATTATTATCCTCATTTCATGGATGACGAAACCAAGAATGAAAAATGTTCAGTAACTTCCCCTTGGTCCCAGAGCCATAAGCAGTAGCATTACAAGCTAAGCCCAGATATACTTGAATCTAAAAGTCATGCTCTTTTCAGGATTGTGAGGTCATCTCCCAATATCTGCAATATATTTTACCTGTATCAGCATTGTTAGGGGGATGGAAGTCCCTCATTTTACATTTTAGAGCCTTTATTTCTCATATGTTAGCGATAATCTAGAAGATTTACTAACCTTTTTAAAATTGATTAGGGTTTTAACCTTTCAGGTTTATTTACTTGCTGGGAGTAAGGTATTTATTCAAAGTGATTTTATCATAGTATGAATAGATGGCAATATTCAAATAAAAAGTAGATTTTTTCAAACACACAGTTCTTTCGTAAAATACAAGATGTAAAAATCAACTCATACCGTTATGAAAAATCATTATGCCCTTAAGAGTTGGAGGAAAATATTATCAGCATGGGCTTCTCCTCTGTAAAGCAAAACAAAACGAACTGAGCTTTACGGATTTATATCCCCACGTTCACGATAATAATAGCTAGCATTTCCTGCCTTCCTGCTATATGCCAGGCATTATGCTAAACACTTTACGTACATTATCTTATTTCATCCTCTCAGCAGTCCTGTGAGGTTAGTACTCCTTGTATCCTCATTCTGTAAAGGGGAAGTGAGGGTAGGAGGGAGGTTTGGTAACTGTTATGGGTTGAAATATGTCCTCTTCCACCTCCACCAAAGATATGTTAAGGTCCTAAACGATTCGTGGCTCAAGATGTGACCTTATTTGGAAATAGGGTCTTTGCGGAGGTAATCAAGTTAAAATGAGGTCATTAGGGAGGGCCCTAATCCAATACGACTAGTGTCCCTATAAAAAGGTGAAATTTGGACACAGATATCAACAAACACAGAACGAAGATGCCCACATGACTGGAGTGATGCATCTATAAACCACAGAATCCCAAGGATTACCAGCAAACACTAGCAGCTAGGAGAGGGCAGAAAGGATTCTCACCTAGAGCAGCAGGGGGATCATGGCCCTGAAGACACCTTGATTTCAGACTTCTAGCCTCTAGGACTGCAGACACTAAATTTCTATTTAAGCCACACAGTTTTGGTACTTTGTTAAAGCAGCTCTGGAAACTCATACAGTAACTTTTCTGGGTCAAACCAACAGCAAGTGATGGAGCTGGTATTTGGACATAGGGCCTACTAAGAGCTTAATAAATATTATCTATTACTAGTTATAACACTAGCAATAATATTTAATGTTATTATTAATACTAAAACTTGGGGCTGTTGTTTCCCTTCTCCTAAGACTATACTGTTATCCATCCACTATGCTACAACTGGGGCTTGCTTGTCACAGATTCAGAAACCCATCAATCTCACTCAAAACTGAATATGAAATCAGTTATCTATAAGCGAGCAGCTGGCCAAGTTCAGATACCAGTTAGTCCCCACTTAAAGGAAATGTGCCCTTAACAGTCTATGTGAGACACATGTGAAACTCTGTGAGAGAAAAATTCATGAAAAGATCACTAACTATAGGCCTTGTACGTAATACCCACTCAAACCTGAAACCCTACACCCTGAGCAAGTGAAGACAACAGATTGTTAAAGTCCTGTGTTTTGATGAGGATTTATCTGGAGAGGATTATTATAGCTCTCAACTCTGCACTAATGTCTAGCAACTGAACGTGCATCCACGGAAACACAATTCAACTTCTTAATTTTCCAGCCCTCCAGATAATTGGTTCCATAGAGACACAAAGACTCACGCTCTCAACATATGCGTCAGAGATGCTGCTTACCAGTAATCAGAGGATCAGCTTCCTCTGAAGTTCAAAAATGTGTGTGTGGAGGGGGTTTGGGGTAGGCAGAGAATCATTTCTGTGTTCTTTATCATAATTAAGGTGGATTATGATTTTTTTTTTAGGGTGAAACAAATTTAGCAGAACCAGACCCAAATTTTTCATCCTCTCTGTGCTCTGTATCTCAGCTGAAGTCTCATGTGGTTTGCCATGCTAAAGAATACACTGGAATTTAGTGGAAAACAAAGCATGCAGTTTCTCTAGTTTCATAAATTATCCTCACCCTCATCTTTGGGGGAATTATGAATAGCTAAGTGGAGGCAGAGCTGGTTTTGTGGGTAAAGTCATAGGCTGGACATTTGGAGAGATGGTTTCTAATTTAGGTTCTGCTTCTGGCTTGCTTTGACCCTCTGGGAAGTCACATTGTTCCCATGACTTCGCTTGGGTTACTTGTGAATTCCAGAAAAACATAGTCCAGAGTTGCGGCGCAAAGTTGCTGGGAGGCTTATTCTGATTGATTGGAAATATGGTGGTCTTCAAAAATGAAGGCCACTGTTATGGAACCCTGCCTCTATGTAGAATTTGTTTGCGTGACACAGTGAATTAAATTCTTAGAAAAGTTGGAGAGGAGTATCATGGCTAATATCAGGCAATGATTTTTACCTCCTTTCTCACCTAGGCTTTTATCATAGCTTTGAAGTCAAATAATCCCCAAAATTTTCATCACATTCCAGTTATGCTAAGTGACACTGGCTGTCTCCAAGGGTGAAAGAGACAGGGCCAGGAACTTATAAGAAACCAGCCACAATCAGCTCAGACATGGGCTGTGTCTTTTAGAGTTGTGAGAGCCATTCCTTTAGCCTGACCTAAACTCCAGCTGTTTTCCCCTATAGTTCAGTTACTATGAATTTTAGATTATTTTGTTTTGCTCCCTCTTTGTTATTTGTTTTGCTCCCTCTTGTTTTGGCATTTGATAATAGTTCCATTGCTCTATTATCTTGGAATTCCACCTCTAACATTTGCTCCTTCCTTGAGAAATTTAGATCCAAAAAAGCAGATCTCACAGTAGCTGTGAACAGTAGCTCTAGATGGCAGATCTATAATATAAACAAGGTTTCCAGTCTGTGGCCCATCTTGGTCTCAGCACTAGAGAAATTCAGAGAAGGCAGAGCAAAGGATTGATTTACTTGTTCCTATTAGAGAACAGCTAAAACAATTTCCTTCTAAATCATGCACACTATATCCAGATTAATCTTAAAGCCTCAGTTATACCCCCTTCCCACCTCCAAAAACCTTCAGTGACTTCCCAATTATATCAAGTAGCTTTCACTGCAAGCCATTCCAAAACTTAGTGGACTCAAACAATAAATATTTATCCTTGTAGCAATTCGGTCGGTTGTTTCTCTGGTCTGGGTTGGCTCTGTTGGGCTGGAATGTCTAGGATGGCCTCATTCATATATCTGGAGGTGAGTACACTGGTGGGTCTAGGAATCTTATCTGGCACAGCTTGTATGAAGTGCAGCTGTCTCTCATCCTTCAGTAGGTTAGCTTTGGCCCCTTCACATGTGATCTCAGGGTTCCTAAGAGCAGTAAGAGAGGGTAAACCCCAATGTCCCAGTGCTTCTTAAGACTTTGCTTGCACCACACTTGCTAATGTCCAACTGGTCAAGCCCAGAATCCAAACAGGGATATAGGAAGCTGTGATTGTTGCAGGGGATCACTGCTACAACACCATTTAATAAGGTCCACACCCCTTATCAAGGTATTAATTCATTCTGAATGCAGCCTAGCATCCCAACGCTATGCCGCCCTGTACACCATGCGCACTTAGGCTCCAGCCAAACTGAAATTGCTGTTTCTAGTAGCTGCCACACTTTCTGGTCCCCATGTCATTATTCTTGCACTTGTCTCTATTAGAATGCCTTTCCTCCACTTGCCACACAGCCAAATTCATCACAGAATAAAGTTTTTAAGCCCCTACACTGTGTAAGCAGCCTGTTAGGCTGGAGATACAACCTTGCAGCAGCTCAGAGCTACCTATCCTGTATAGTTTTCTGTAACAAAGTACCGTAGACTGGGTGGCATAAACAACAGAAATACTTTTTCTCACAGTTTTGGAAGCTAGAAGTCTGAGTTCAAAGTGCCAGCAGGATTGGTTCCTTCTGAAGTCCATGAGGGATGAATCTGTTCCGGGCCTCTCTCCTCGGCTTGTAGATGGCTGTCTTTTCCCTGTGTCTTCACGTGGTCTTATCTTCTGTAACTGTCTGTGTTTTAATTTCCTCTCCTTCTAAGGACTTCAGTCATAATAGATTAGAGCCCGTTCTTACAGCCTCATTTTAACTTAATCACCTCTTTAAAGACCCTGTCAGTAAATACAGTCACACTCTGAGGTACTAGGCATTAGGACTTCACCATATGAATTTCTTGGGGGTTACAATTCAGCCCATAACATAGCCTTAAATACCCCCACTCAATTGCTATCTCTTCTTTAAAACCTTGATAATAACTCCTGGATAAAAATAAATTTTATCTCCTTTTAACCTCCCTTGCTAATTTAATCGCCTCTTTTATGATTCTGATCACTTACTATCTTGTGTTATAGTTATCAATATCTGTGTCTCTTTTTCCTATTCATTCATTCAGTATGTACTGGGCACCACCCAAGTATCAGGCATTGTACCAAAGGCCAGGTAACAGAGGTTTAGCAGACACTGCCAGTGCCCTGCCCACTTCCCTGCTGGCATCCACTGTTGCAGTACGTGCTGATGGTGTCTTGTGCAACCTCCACAACTCTCTGCCCCAGGGTTTTCTACCTGGAGCCCAGAGCAGGTGGCAGTGCCCGGGAGTTAATGCCCCTGGGAGCAGCCCAAAGGTTGTTGGTGGTTAAGCACCCCTGATTCCCACCCCCACATGGGACACAGAAGCATGATTTCCCAGAGGTTTCTAATAGGATGGAGCTTCATCTGCCCATGGAGGTCCTGGCTACATAATGCACATCCTCATGATTGGCTCCATCCTCCATTCTTGCCTTATTTTCCTACTTCCCTACCCATGCTTCACGGGATCAGCTTTAAATGGACTTCTTGCTCTCAAATACCTGTCTAGGGGATGACTTTTAGGACAAGTCAGCCTAAGTCAAGTGGTGAGCAGAGAGGTTGTGGTTTCTATTCTTACATAACTGATTTCCTCACAGGGATGCAGACAAGAGAATAGGGAATCCCATTACAGTATGCTAACAGCTAACATTTATTGTGTAGTCTCAAAAGCAGTTCTAATACAAATAAGAAATATTATTATTCTCATTTTACATATAAGGAAACCAAGGCTTAGAGAGGTTGAGAAGTGGCCCAGGGGCAACAGAAACTGAGAGGTACTAGGGATTTAAACCCAGATTTGTAAGATTTCAGGCACAGAACTCTGCCATTTAGTTAGCTGCCTCTCATTTAGTTGTTTCTTCTCCATTTGCAGATGGTTTCAGAAGGGTTTGATTTATTAAAAACAAACAAACAAACAAACAAAACAAACATGAAACCTAACAGGGATTGAGGTCATGGGCCATAAACATCGCCCAGGTGTCTAATTAATGGCTACAATCCATCACGTGGAAACCTGGCATGGAGTAGTGAGTCACAGGGGCCCAGACCTGCCCCAGGCCCTGAGACATGTTATCCCTCCAAGCCAGCTGGTTACTTACAGCAAATCCACTCCCTGTAAATGCCAGCAAGCCCTGGGAACACGTGGATTTCTTCTTATCGCAGAGCTGACGCACCTGTCATCTGGGGTGGCAGCAGCTTCTAGGTTTGTCAGCTTCCAGGTGGTAAAGACCTCCTCTGGGCCCAGCCTCCCTCATGAGCGCTGTAGTATCAGGATGGGGGCAGGGCTGTTTGGCCTTCACTTCCCAGGTCACTGATGACAGCATTTCATCCTGGGCAGCTAACTGCTCCATTCTCCAAGAGACCCTTTTGTCTGTTCCAGGTCACCGGGGCACCCTTTCCCACGGGAAGTCAGAGAGGCTGCTCCTTGCTTCGAGCTGGCCTGCTCGGGAGAGCGGCGCCGGGTGCCTGGGGAGAGCCAGGGAGGCAGGCTCAGTGCTAATGAGCCACAGGGTTCTTCCATTTAGCAGGGATATCACAGCCAGGATACAGCACCTAGAAGGCCAGCAACCTGTTTCATTTTTCCTCTCCTGTTTCTCGGATTAAAAACGAGCAAACAATAACAAAAAACCAAAACAACGACAACCATAACTATAGTTGCTTATTCTATTCTGTGTTACCAATTGTTGTAATAGAAAACCTAGAGTTGAACTTCTGTTCTACCAGTCCCTGGCCATGTGTCTCTGGGCAAGTGGCCTCCCCTCTCCCAGCCTCTGCTTCTCCTGCAGTCAAGCAGGGTAAGTACTTTATCTAAGGCCACATGGCTAAAGTGGCATGGCTGGAATTCTATCCTGTGCCTCTGTTGGTATCAAAACACAGTGCTTCCTCTTAGAAAGGTGTTGGCACATAACATAGTAAAGGCTCAAAGGGTTCAGCCTCGGACACTGCACTGACACCAAGGCAGAGTTGTGAAGGAGATACAGTACGTGCTGATTGTTCTCAGTTTTACCCTTTCTGTCTTCCTAAATTTCAGGCACCCAGAATTCTTGACATATCTGCCTATACCCACATTTCCCTTGCTTCTTAGAAAGAGTCTGGAATTTGGATTTTTCTGAAACCCTTAGACTTGGGTTCCAGCTCTGCCACTTACTGGCTGCATGGCGGTGGACACGTTAATTCTACATTTTTATGTCTCAATTTCTCATTTTAAAAAAGGAAGGGGCTGGTCTGAATAATCTGCTAATTTAGTTTAAAATGATAGGTTTGGAGGCAGATGGTCGGGTTGAGGATCTCCAGGTGTGTGAACTTGGACAAGCCCTCACCTTCCCCAATTCTGAAGTTCCTCATTTTTAAAATGGGAAGAAGGGAAGCCCCTACCTCACAGGTAGTGGTGCAGAAGGGTCAGTGCAAACGAGGCATTTCTTAGGATAGTACCTGGCACATACTGTTCGTAGTAGCAGCAGTAGCAGTCATATTCCTAATGTAAAATTCTCTGGTCTAGGATCAAGTTGGTCATCTCCACCTTAGCCTTTATTTCAATCACGGTGTTTCCATTCTCTGGAGGCAGTTGCTTTATAAAGACATGGTTAGCTGTTAAAGGGATTTCAGTCAAAAGGGAGTATTTGAGGGGCTTTCCAAGCTCCTTGGAAAGCATGCCACTTGGGCAGCTGCATACTCCGACAGTCTATACAACATGTTTAATGTGGAACAACCAGGTAGGTGGGCTAGGAGGTCGGATTTTTTTCTTCAGAGGCTCTCCCCGGAATGGTAGAGCAAGTCTTCAGTTTGAGTGCATGTGGGTCTTACCGGAGGAAGGTGGAAGAGTGTGGCTGAAGATGCCAACCCAGCCCTGGTCTGACATATCATTGTTAGAATTTAAAGAGGCTTCCTTCCGCCTCTGCTCTCTCTTGGCCCTGCCGGCTGGCATTCTTATTCAAATCAGACCCCAATCAGAGGGGAGTACACATCAGTCAGTCAGACAGGCTTGCGAGCGTGGGCTTTAATTACCCTATGCCTTCTCATAGTTCACACCCGAAGGAAATCACTGCAGCAGAGGATCTGGACTTTATTCTCAAAGGAAGCATTCAGTGAATAGAAAGTGCAGAGCCTGTGAAATGTGATGGAAATTGGCACGCAAAAATAGATGGAGACAGGCCATAGAAACTTCGTCAGGAAACTTCTCAGGACTCCTGAGACCTTTTCCCAGGAGTCTCTTATTAAGCATTTTTGCTTGTGATCTGAAGGCTTCCACAGCAGAAGTCCTTCTAATCACAGAAGCATAGCTTCATGTGGTTCAAAAGGAGCTTAATGGGCATGTGGTCTAATCACCCATCTGACATCTGAATCCCCGCTACGCCATTTCTGCAAACAGGTCTGCTAATCTCTGCTGCAGTGTCTGCAACAGTGGGATACTTATCTGGCCCAGTCCATTTTTTTTCAGGTATCTTAGAAAGTTCTTCCAGAGTGAAGTGTTCTCCCAGAAGCTTCCATCTTTTGCTTCTAGAACCTCTTTGGGCCACTCAGCACATATAATCTCAATGTTTCCCAAAATTCTGTCATACGTGCATCACCTTTACAATTGTTCTATATCTGTGCTCTATCTGTAATACTATCAACTGGATGTTTTCCTTTTAACGGATTTTTTAAACTTAAATGCTTTAATTTTGTCCTAAACAAAATATCTGTGAAACTATGGGTTTAAAGGGGAAGTATTGTTTTTACATTATGTATAAAAATAAATATACATACCAGGTAAAACCATCTGTGTACCATCAAGGGTGGCACACCATATGTCTGCTCTCTAAATTACAATGTTTTTATCATATTTAAGTAAATGAAATAAGTTGGGGGGATGTTTATTTGTTTTTGTGGTACACGGGCCTCTCACTGTTGTGGCCTCTCCTGTTGCGGAGCACAGGCTCCGGACGCGCAGGCTCAGCGGCCATGGCTCACGGGCCCAGCCGCTCCGCGGCATGTGGGATCTTCCTGGACCGGGGCACGAACCTGCGTCCCCTGCATCTGCAGGCGGACTCTCAACCATTGCGCCACCAGGGAAGCCCCGGGGGGATGTTCATTGAGTCGTTATTATATGCAGATACACAGTAGGTGCTTCATATATGTTATCTCAGTGAATAGGTCAATGCTCACAGTAACGCTCTGAACTCAGTGTTATTTTTATACTTGTTTTACAGATAAAAAAGTAGAAGCTCAGAGAGGGGGAAATACTGACCTCAGGTTATACAATTAATGAATGAAGAGGTTAGGACTTGAATTCATGTCTTCTGGTTTCAAATGCCAAGCTTTGTCCACTGGTCCACAGAATGACCGGCAGCTCTATTGGCCCCAGAAAAAAGGTACTTGCAGTGGCTTGGTGCCTTTGCTTTCTTTTTTCAGCCAGGGTGGAAGGAGGTATCCTCGCCTCCAAACAGCTCACTGCTAATGAGAACAGCTGTTCATTCTTCAGCGAGTGCTCTTAAGGGCTCTAAATAGACAGCTAAGTTGACAGACATAAGTGTGGCAGGTGTATCCTAGCCGTAATTCCTTTCTTTTGAGAAATGCCTTGGTCTGTAATCGAGCCCAAGGCACACTAGACACAAATAACAGATAATATAAAAGTGGGGTGGAGTGGAGGAAGGGACAAGAATAGTTCCTCCCCAGCATCTCCAGTCTAATCCTTTCAGCCCTTCATGTGCTACTTTGAACGTGTGCTGTGTACCATGTGGTGGGCTAGGAAGGTGGGAATGTAAGAAAAGTTAAGGACAAGTTACAAGAAAGCTGTTGGAGCTATTTGCTCACACCAGAATGAGGAATAACTCTGAAAACCAGCCAGATCCTCAGGCTAGGGGAATGATGTCCTCCACCCTTTCCTTCCTTTAGCACCAGGAGCTTAAAGTGCTCATGTGCAGGTTCCCTAAGCAGCTCTATACTGATATTTTATAATATCTTAAAAAGAATTACATGAAAAAGGGCCTCATGAGCGAATACATTTGGGAAATGGTCCTTACTATGTTCTCTTCTTGTTGATTCTAAATGTATGTTACCCATTAAAGGCTCTGAGAAAAGATACCTGATAACTTTAACTCAGGGCAACTCAAGCTTATTTGATCACTGTCAGGAAAAGTTGAAAGGCTTTGAAATGGCCACAGGATTTCTGGGTGTCCTTTCAATTGAATGTGAGGCATTAACTACCTTAGCCTTTTGGATGATTTGATTTTATAGGGTCTTCGTCTCTTACTGTCTTTGATCAAACTATTTTATAGCTCTGTAAATTGTAGACAACAGTAATGTAAATGATTCTTGTTCTTGAAGTGCAAATGCATTTTTTTTTCTGGTGGAGTTGCATAGATGCATCTGCTAGCAATTTTATTTCTGCATTCCTGATTGCCTATATATGTGTCTGTTCTTTGAATTCTCCTTTGAACTCATTTTTTTACATCTTACTTGTTCCCTCATTATTTATGATAAATTTTAAATTTATCATAAATAAAATTTTTAACCCATTTTTATTTTATATTTGTAGGAGAAGCATGATTTTCCTCTTTTCTAAAAATTACCCTTTTATACTCAGAACCTCATTTTGTTTCAAGTCTATTACGCATTTGATCTCTTCATATACCTGTGCATCTACCCCTGTGGGCTGCCGATTCTGGCCCCTGGCTTCTCTTTCTCTTCCAGCTCAGCAGCTTTAGTCTAAATCTTGCAGTAACCTACTACTTTCTGGTGTCGAACTCCCTCTTCTGCAATGCCTATGGGCCAAGTAGCTTAGGGAAGCACAGCATCTAACATGCTTTCTCTAATGGTCCTTCCGAGAACACACTTTTGAGAAGAAATTTTCCTGTCTTCACTTCTGGCATGACTCTCTGAGCTGCCATCCCCCAATTTTCACTTAACCAAATCCTTCTTAACCTCTCAGGCCCCACCTCTTCCTCCATGCAGCCATTCTTGGTTATTCCAGCCTGAATTACTTTCCTCCTGCCCTGAAGTGCCTTAACATTTTGTATCACTCTTATGGCCTTCTTCACATACTTCCTGATGGCGTTTATGAACATTTAAAAAATCTCAACAAATTCCAGAAGACGGCATAATTCTTTATACTTCTTGGTGGAAGAATCGTGTGGTTGGTCCTGGTGCATGAATTTGTTCTCTTAGACTCAGTCAAATTATGAAAAGTAACGTTTCGTGTGTATGTGTGTGTGTACGTGCGTGTGTGTGTGTGTGTCTATGTGCATAAGTGATTTTTTATGACAAGGACCCAGGGTATGGGAGGAAGCCAGGCAAAAGTGAGATCTCATGCAGCATCTTTCAGAGGCTACGTTCAGCCTGACCAAGTTGGGAACTCTGGGGCATGAACTGTGCCTTAGAGTTGCCCTCACCAGGGAGTACCTGTGATTTGGATAAGGGCCACCCACTCACTCCCTGGGCATCTGTGGGGAAAGAGTGGCTCAAATGGCCTGAGCGAAGTTCTCCAAGGATAAGCTATGGGTGCTGCTTTTTAGAATCAAAATTATATAGGAAAAGGGTGCACAAATATGTTAAACAGGGATCAGATGGGATCTAGGTGCACCACCAACATTGTCTATGACCTTGCTTCATAAGAAAGTTTTAAAAATTGTGATACCATACACATAACATAAAGCTGACCATCTTATCCATAAATGTACAGCTCAGTGGCCTTGAGTACAGCCGCATGGTTGTGCATCACCACCACCCATCCACAGAACGCTTTTCATCTTGCAAAACTGAAACTCTGTGCCTATGCAACAGTAGCTCTCCATTCTTCCCTTTCCCTAGCTCTTGGCAACCACCTTTCTACTTTCTTTCTCTATGAATTTGGACTATATTAGGTACCGAATAAAAGTGGAATCATACAGTATCTTTCCTTTTGGGGAACTGTAAAGTTTTTCAACAAGTGCCAATAATCCTTTAAGAAATAGTGCCCTGAAATGTTTACGTCACAGAAATGGCCTCCCCAGCCCTCTCTTATTCTTACAGGGTACTAGAGACCCCTCTCACTCTTGCCAATAATTTCAAATAATAGATCAAGACTAGGTCCATGAGGACTTTGATTTACCTGGAGCCGTATGACCCCTACTGCTGGTGATGAAATCAAGTCACTGTGGTACTTCTTAACATACAGATTCCAAGGTTCCTCCTCAGACCTATGACTCAGAATCTCCCACAATGGAATATATGTCCTGTTTATGAAAATTCTTTTCCACGTGAATTTTGTGTAGCCAGAAAAGCATTTTCAGAATCACCAATCTCGAGCAATAGTTTTCAATCTTATTTTTAAGCCACTGAATCCTTTCTTGAAATAACATTTCTCACCAGGCACCGTTTTCCAAGAGAAGAGCAGAGCTGTTCAATCTGATGGAGGAAAGAGGGGCTCAAGATTTGGTCACAGCTCACCTCCCTCTGCCATGCCAGCTATTCCATCTCAGGGCCACAAGGCTTCCTAGAAAAAGCTTGAAAATTAATGATCTAAAAAATTGTGTTGAGGGCTTCCCTGGTGGCGTAGTGGTTGAGAGTCCGCCTGCCGATGCAGGGGACACGGGTTCGTTCCCAGGTCCGGGAAGATCCCACATGCTCCGCAGCGTTTGGGCCCGTGAGCCATGGCCGCTGAGCCTGCGCGTCCGGAGCCTGTGCTATGCAACGGGAGGAGAGGCCCGCGTACCGCAAAAAAAAAAAAAAAAAAAAAAAAAAAAAAAAATTGTGTTGAAAGCTTCTTTTCTCTACTCATGTGTGATACATGAAAAGTGGGCCCTCCCCAACCAGAATATATCCACATCAAGTCCCTGGAACCGGTGAATGTTATCTTATTTGGAAAAAAGTGTCTTTGCAGGCGTGATTAAGTTAAGGATTTTGAGATGAGGACATTACAATAAATTCTTCCTGTTGGCCCTGAATGCCGTCACAGTGTCCTTACAAGAGGGAGGAGAGCGAGATTTTAGACAGAAGAGGAGAAGAAACAGTCACAGGATAAGGCAATATGAAGACAGAGGCAGAGATTGGAGTGATGTTATCACAAACCCCGGAAAGCTGGGGCACACACCAAGAGGTGGAAGAGGCAAGGGACTGATCCTTGTCTAAAGCCCCCAGAGAGACCGTTGTCCTGTTAGATTTTGGACTTGTAGCCTTCATAATTGTGAGAGAAGTAATTTCTGTTATTTAAGCTAGTGGGAACTTGTTACAGCAGCCACAGGGAACTAATCCGCTGTGCAATTAAAAACCAGTTTTCAAAGGTGTAAAAAGATTTCTATAGCTACTCTACGAAAACAGTTGTTGGTTATTGTTGTTCCTTCCATGGGCAGTAGATGGGCCCAATAGTAACATCTTGGATAAGCACCTGGATAGAATCAGAAAGCTTCCTGTCTCTTTCCTCCTTAGGGGAAATAATAAATCTCTGTCATGTCAGTTAGTTCGATTTTCAAGTGTCCCTCTATTTACTTAGGCGTTGGAGAAACTCTTGTGGGTGAAAAGATTCAAACAGTTTCAGAGTACAAGCCCTTTTCCCAGTCAACTTTTCCCCTGTGAAGACTATATTTTGTTTCTGTGCTACTAATCTATTTACATAAGTTCTGTCTAGGGGAGAGGGAAATGTAAATGGCTTGGAAAAAGAGGACGCTGTCTGCAGTAAGAGATAATGCACCTTTTTATTTTGTGGAAATTAAGCTCTTACTGAGTCCACATATTATAAATATTCAAGCCATTAAGTGGCATTTTATGCAAATCAATAAATGAGAAGGAAACACCACTTGCAGAAAAATAAATTCACTTTTATGGGTGTAGCATGGCCACTTCTTGACTGTTGTTATTCTACAGAATAATCAGTAGGATGGCCGTGTGCTGTAAGTCTCAAAAAACAAACTCCATCAAGTATTTTAAGTCCTAATAATTCCTTGTGTTTGTGTAGTACTTTACAGTGCGCAAAATGCATTTATATTCAATGTCTCTCACGTCAACTTTGCAAGTAGGTAAAACAGGGATTACCAGGTGGTATGGGTTGAATTATGTCTCCCCTGCCCCTTCCCCAGCCTCACCCAATTCACATACTGAAGCCCTAACCCGCAGTACCTCAGAAGGTGACCTTATTTAGAAATAGTCACTGCAGATGTAATTAGTTAAGATGAGGTCATATTGGAGGAGGATGGGTCCCTAATCCAATATGACTGGTGTCTTTATAAAAAGGGAAAATTTTAACACAAATACACATAGAGGGAAGAGACACAGGGAGAAGATGGTCATCTACAAGCTATGGAACATCTGAGGCCCTCAGAAACTAGAGAGACAACTGGAACAGATCTTTCCCTTATGACCCTCAGAAGAAACCAATCCTGCTGATACCTTAATCTTGGACTTGTAGCCTCTAGAACTGTAAGACAAGGAATTTGCATTTTTAAGCCACCCAAGTTGTGGCACTTTGTTAGGAGCCCTAGTGAACTAATACATCAGTGGAGTTTAAGAAGTGACTTCATATCAAGAGACTATTGCCGAGATCCTATAAGAATGGATCCAGGACCAAAACCTGGATTTTCTGGTTCCTAGTGCCGTGATGTGAAAATGTCAGATTCCACCGAGTGTAGGTGCCAGGGCTGCGTAAGGGGACAAGAAGCATTCTCTGCAGCTGGTGAGTATCAAGAGCAGGAGTTAAGTGGAATGCCATCCTCTCTCCAGCTGAGATGAGAGACGTGGAGGAACCTGGAGAGGTAGCATAGGCTCAGACACAGTGGAGAACTCTGAATCACAGCAAGCCGCTGGGTTGTGGGGTTTGCAGGCATGTGCTAAGAATAACACATAGCGCTTGGTTCAAGGGTCAGATAGCTGTGGTTAATGACTGAAGAAGTCAAAGAACTGGTGAGATGAAGTCAAGCCCACCCTTCCAGCTGCCCAAGAATTCACCGAGGATAGGGCAGGTGAGCCATGCCGTCAAGGTGCAGGGATCTCTGTAGACCGAGGCAGCTTAGGTGATGATTCTCCCTGGGAGCTGTTCCTTGGGACTAGAGGGAACACATTTCCAGAAGCGTGGGTTCCACCAAGGATTGTATGACTCTTTCCCACTTAGTTCTTGTTTTCATATGGAGACATGATAGGGAAATAGTAGGTTTCAAGGAGGGTTGTATGCCACCTGACATCCTCTGCTGGAACTCTGATTGGAGCCAGGTGTGTGCTCATAATTGAAGATGACTGCATGGTTCCCAGCTACCTTGTGAGGAAGAAGTGCAGGTACAGCCCACTGTTGCTTCCTGAAAGTCAGTTGTGCGAGTAAAGAGGACAAAATGCCCAGTGTGATGGGAAGCATGTGAGGTAGGTTCTTTTGGTAGTAGAGACACTCAGGTACCTTAAGGATCCAGAGGTTTATCACACTGATTCATGGATGCGGAGAGGAGACAAGAATATTGGCCATGCACTGGATCCTCTCAGAGGTTTGATATGGTTTGAACACTGGAGGAATCCAGCACCTTTCTGCTGTCACACTGCCCATCAGCAGAGCAGATTCCTTGATTCCGTCTCCTAACCTCTGCTCCTCCTTCTATGATTCCTGCCAGTAGAGGCTTCAGGAAACAGAAAATCCAATATATGACAAAGATAGGCCCAGTGAAAGGTCTGAGGCAGGATAAAGAGCATCTCCCCATGGAATGGTATTGAGGGGTACACAGCCAGACAGTTGATTCTGAACAGTAGCCAGAAGATTTTGCACCAAGAATTTGAGGAAACAAAAGTGGACAAGCTATGGCAGCTTCAGATTCAGTTCACGTTTGCTAAGAACTTAACATAGTCTACACACTGTGCTTGATGCTTTTACCTATATTATTTCATTGTAAAGCCGAAAGTAGAATTCCTCTTAAGGAGGGGATTGTTTCTGTTTAGGGAAATGCTTGGATTGGTAGCTTTTCTGGATGTATGTGAAGTCTTCCCTGCATCTCATTTTTTTATGGGCAAAAGCAGGATATGGAAAGATCTTAAAGCTGTTTTTGATGAAGCTGGAGAATGTCCAATTTCCAAAGTTGGCGCAAGAAGGAGGGGTTATAGAATCATATACTTTATTCTTCACAGTGAGTGTATGAGAGAGATACCATTGTTATCCTCATATAAAATACAAGACAGTGCACAGTAAGGTTTAGTAACCTCCCCAAGGCCACACAGCTAACTACTGACAGAGGTGAGTTTGAATGCATTGTATTTGATGGCAAAACTTACACTTTTAACTGTTAGGCTATATCCTTAGAAACATTTGCCCTTTAGTAAGTACCTAATGCAATAAGATAAAATAAATCTTTAATATCTCCAGTTAAATTTCCACTTGGCTTAAAGAATCCACCTCCCTTTTGTATTTGTAAGTGGTTAGTGTGGTTTGTAGCAATATGACGAGCACAGTGAGCTAGCGGACGGTCATCGTGAGGGAGGCTAGAGCATCATCTCTACCTCCTTCAAGAGTGGATGCAACAGCGACAACAACAAAAATAGCATCTCAACAGAGCTGCTTTCAGACAGGCTTATGTTTATGGCTTAGACTTGACATCGTAATATCTTATGACTGAGAGAGAGAGGCTGAAACTTATGCTGTTCTTGAGATAATGCAGTAACGTAGAATGCTTAAGTGATTTGCAGGAGAACTACCAACAAAAAGTAGGAATTAGATTCTGTTTAGAAAGCTTAAGCAAATACATCTTAAATTTGGACTGGATAGCCCATTGCTCATGTGGACTTGTTAGCTAATTTTAAGCTTCTTGACACATTTACATTCCTCAGGTCGGTGGTGGGGATGGATTGAGTGTCAAATTCGATTTGTGAAGGAGACCATGTGCTGGGCTCAGAAACTCGCAAAAATAGCTTTTAATTTGCTTCCCCTGTAAGCGGATTATATAGAGTGTGATTTTCATGTTTTTGGGATCTTACCTCTATTCCAGCCACTACTGCAAGAGCTGTCAGAGGAAGGGAACTGCTCGTGTTCTACAAAGCCGAATAACCATGTTTCCTTTGAATTTTACAGCAGCACTTTCTCTAGATTTACTTTGCTTTAAATCCTGAAAAACCTAGCGATATTACACACCTACCTGACTCTGAAAGCAGAGGATTCCTGTGGGGTGTTTATTTCTATCACAATCACAAGATGAACTGATAGTGCCTGAGCTGGGATAGAGGAAACAAATAGACCGTTTCCAAATGCTTTTGCAACGAATATAGCTGAACTGTCTTTAAAAAACAAAACTAGTCAAAATATGTGCGATTATTCTAAAAAGTAAGTCATCTTTATAGGCGAAGCAGTCTGGAGATGTAAGCTGTAGAAAGCAGAGTGTGTGTGTGTGTGTGTGTGTGTGTGTGTGTGCGCGCGTGTGGTTGTTGTTTTTAGGTGTCTGTCTTCAAAGGCTGCAATCATCTGACAGCGCTTGCTTAAATTCTTCAGAGGATTTTTGACTGTAGTGTATATCAAATGAAGGAGGAGGATAAATCTAGCCAGCCATTGCACAGTTCAGGATGCAGTCTGTACACTGTGCCCAGGCTTCTTACGATGAAAAACGTTAATTTCCCTTAGCTCCTAGACGGGCTTTGGAACATAGGTGTTTATTCCTAGCCCTGTGGGAATGCATTTTTATTTATTTATTGTATTATTAAAAGCCACTTGGTCCCATTTAGCCTCAGGATACCCTAATATCATTTAAAAATATCCAGAATTAATAACCATTTAAGAATCCCTTAGAAACCTAAGTTTTTCACTGTCTTTGTATCCTTCAAAAGGAAACATAGCCAGGAAGGCAGGATGGAAAGGAAGAAAGAGAAAATGAAGAACAGATCAAACTTAACTGGCCAGTACAGTAGCTTGAATGCCAAGTCTCTCTTCCCTTACTTCAGAAGTGACCTGTGTTGTGAGGCAATGTTTTTGAGACACAGTGGCTGGTCATTAAATATTTGACTTTCTTTGGAGATGTTGGAAGAAGAAACTTACAAATTTAGCAATAATGACCATAACATTAACTATTATTTATATATAGTACTTTAGAGATTTACAAGGCAAATATCATACAGTTACACCCTAGTGCCTGTGGGATTTGTTAGATAAGACGTGACCAGAGATTGGGGTGGGATGAAAAGACAGGGAGAGGAGAAGTGTGGTCCTTCACTTATAATAACTGCTTGTTTACTCCTTGGTTTCAATCATGGTTCTTTTACTATTGGTTGTTAACTTGTAAAGTTAAGAATTTGAGAAATGAATAAAAGCTGTGAACCCATTCCTTAGAAAAGTAAACACACAAATAACCAAAACTCTATCTTTATTTTCAGGAGGTTAATGGATGCCTTGTAGGCCAGTTGTGGACCTGCCTTAGAGAATTTGGCCTCTTAGTACAAGCTTGACAAGGCAGAGCGGACAGCTAAGAGATCGTGGGCAGGGATCTTGCACTCATATCTACCACTGTATGCCTAATGCACAGCACTTTGGAAGGTATGTAGTAGGTGTTTAATAGATACATATTTAATGAATGAGGAAAATTAGACTTGGAATTTCTATAATGTGCCTTTCAACCAAGTATCTCAAAATATTAACTTGGTCATCTCTTGACTATTCAGGTTTATTTTTGGTTTGAGAACTATCAGTAGGAAATATTAATTTGGGGTCAGTTTTTTTTTTTTTCTTCTGCTGTGCTGTCTTATTTCTAACCAAATGAGTACTTATGGAAAACAATTGGTTCTAACATCTATAAGTAGCTGTGTGAATTTGAGTGAATATTGTCTTTGCTAAAGTTGAGATTCTAATTTAATAACTTCTCTCCCGGTCTCACTGGGTTGTTAGAGAAAGAAAGTGACATGATATATGTATGAATTTTCTTTAAAAAGGACCAAGTATTTTCCAAAGCATTTAACTTATGGTTGATGTGCTTCCAGGGATAAGGGTCCCTTCTGTTGACCATAGTGAGAGAGTTGTACCATATGCTATTAGGTACTTAGTGACCGAGGTTTGGCCTGCCACAAAAGGGGTGTTTTAGGGCAATATTTTGTAATGAGATTTTCTCAGAGGGAATAGTAAAAATATTAATAAATTGGAAGGGCTATCTTCTGCCTGATATTGAACACCCCCCACCCCCATACACACACTTCCTTCTCTTCTTATATCTTTATCCCCCACTATGTCATCATCGTCATCCCAAACAGATTAGTCCAGATTTCCTCACCAGGAAAGTGATGTTGACCACGGTCTTTCCCAAGATACTCTAAAGACTTTTTGCATCATCCGTATTGCTGATTTGGAAGTTTAAGCTTCTCCCTGCCTTCAAGGATGCCATGTAAATAATTGCAACTGTTGTTCTTAAAGTCACAACATGCTCCTGTAAATCACCACACCCATGAACACTCCCCTTCTCTCTTCCTTGTTCTGTCATGTGATTAAAGACCTTTGTCTCGTTGTTAAGTCAGATTTGGGTTTAAATTCAAGTTCTTCTATTTACCAGCTATGTGTTCATAAGTTTTAAATCTCCTGATCCTCAGTGCTTTTGTTTGTGAGAGGGGGCAAATATAAGAGGATGCTGTGTAGGGTTACTGTATGAAAATGTATGTACAGCGCTTAGTGTTGTAACTGATCATAAGAAAGAGCCTTATAGCTGTGTTAGTTGCCACTGCTCTCGTCATTGATGTTGGTGATGTTTGTTTGTTGAAGAAGCTGTCCTGAGAGAGCTAGTCTGGCTCTGAGTTGAGAGCGAGCCCTGTGGCCTAACACAAGGGGGTTTCCTCTTGGGGACTCTTGCTGGGGCTGCAATCAAGAGGGAGGGAGGCTTCGCCATCTGCCAGTGCTCACAGTCTGATACTCAGGTTGATCCAGGGCTTTCTTTCTCCCTGGGTCAGGATTGACAGAAGCTTCATTGGGGGGCTGAATATCTCAATATTCAAGGAGCTGTTGAAATACACTGTTTCTTAAAGTGGAACTTACAAAGAGCTCCAGAGCTCTCTGCCTAACCTCTGATAGCAGATCCCAGGGCTGCAGCTCTACAACACGCCGCCTTTTGGTCCATTCCGATTCTGCTGGCCCCAGGGTGTCTCTTTGCTGAGAGCCTAGTGCTTCTCTGTTAGACAAAGTGGTGCATCAGAAACTCTTAACCAATCTCCTTCTACCCATTCGATCAACCAGAGCTTTCTATCCCTTATAAAACATATTGCCTAAGGCCTGAAGAATGCGGGTTGCTCCCACCTAGTGGGCTGCTCTGTTTCATCCTGGTTCTTCTGTTCCCATCAGTGCAGTTGCATACTTGCCAAGAGTCAGCTGTGTTGCTGCCCATATCTGTTTATGCCAGTTCCGTTTGTTATGTAATTACATATTTCAATTAAATGTTTCACAACTGGTTTAATGTAAGTGCAGAAAGAGAGTTGTCCACTCAGTGAATGTTTTGGAAACAGTAAGGTTGAGTTGCTAAAAGTGCTGTTGAATTAGATGTGGATGAGACAACTCTAAAAACTTGGGGGGTGGAGGGAATCATAAAAACCAGAAGAGTCTGCGCTCAGATGGTCTCACAGAGGTCTTTGCTTTCTCAGTCTGCTTTATAGAAAGCAGACCTGGAAATCCTAGCAGGTGATGTTTGAGCTGTTTGTGCAAGAGAGCTGGTGTGAGCTCTGCTCGCTGTGCTGTGCTGTCTCAAAGTCAACCCGAACAGCGAAGCTTGTCCTACCCCCAAAGCTTAGGAGTGAATCTATTTTATACATTTTAAGTTACAGTGTAAATTTAAGGTACGCATGCGTCATCTGTAAGGATTTCCCAGTTTAACCAATATTTTTTATGAATTGACCCGCTACCTGTCTGTTCACAGTGGATGACAATAGAGGGTTTCTACTGTCCAAGGTACCCACCGTGATACCTGACACATCTGCTATCCACAGCGCAAGCTATTTCGGGAACAGCCGGTGATCGTGGTGGGTTGGGCAGGTGTTTTTGAGCTCATACTATGAAGCAGGCACCTAGGGCTGACGTTGTATTCCATGGCCAAAGAAAATTTGTGTGACTGCTTACCCGTATGAACTAGTATTTGATGGATAATATTTCATACACTGCTTTATTCAACCTCCAAATAGCCCTTGGGAGGTAGGAATTATCCTTGTTTTCTAGTTGGGGCTGCTGAGGTTTAGAGAAGTTAGATGATTTGGGCCTAATCACACACCAAGTAGACATGCCTAAGACAAGTCACAGGGTCTAAAACCCATTATTAACCCATTAAGACTGGTTTGCCTGTTGATTTGAGTGGCAGCATTAACTGATCCACTCAGTACTGAGATCCAGGTCCTGAACTTTAACCAGTTCCACCTAAATATGCTTCTCACATTCTTCAGAGTCTGGTCAGTTGGAGTAGTTTCAGGCAGTGAACCTGGTGCCGACCATGCTCTGAGCTTCTAAGTCAGGGCTCTGTCGAAGCAACATGATTTCTGATGAGCCCCCAATAGCCCTCCATTCTCGTGCTGGCTATGCTGCACGTGTTCTGTGAGTGAGAGGACACACTAAAACATTTGAAATGAGCCACCAGGACGAGAAGGGAGGGCTTTTGGCAACACAAGTTATTTGCATTGTTGCAACACCTGCTCCCTTTGGTGCAAGATAAGGGTCTGTCAGAATTTCCGTTATTCCCCTTATTCAATGGGAGGGTCATTTAGCTAACTCTTTTCCCTCTGGTCTACAATTTGGGACATGGTATGTCGGTTCAGCTAACATTGCTTTATTATTAAAATCGTTGTTGACCTTTTTGAGTTAGTATAGAACCAAATACATGTGTTTGATTTTTGTTCTCCAGAATACCTGTGAAAAAGCACAGGAGAAAAAGCCTGGCTTTTGATAAAAGTCAGGCAAAAAACAAAACATCTTAGACGTTTAAATCAATGTTTTGTATAATTTTCTCTGTAATCTACAATTATTGGAATTACCAGAGGAATTTATTAATCACACACATTTCTGGACTTTGCTCCAGATCTACTCAATCAGATGCTGTAGAAGTATAACCTGGGATCAAAAATCTGAGAGCCACTGGTTTACATGAATTACATGGAGCAATAAACATCTGTATCAGTTTCTTAGGCTGTTGTAACAAAGTACCTCAAACTTGGTGGTGTTAAACAATAAAAATTTATTCTCATACAGTTCTGGAGGCCAGAAGATTGTGTCAGCAGGGCTGTACTCTCTCTACAGGCTCCAGGGGAGACTGTTCCATGCCTTTATCTTAGTTTCTGGTGTTGTAAGTAACACTTGAAGTTCTTGGACTTGTAAACGAATCACTCCAATCTGCCTCCATCTTATCATGGCATTCTTTCTGTGTCTCTGTGTGTCCTCTCTTTTTGTAAGGATGCCAGTCATATTGCATTAGAGCCCACCCTATCAAGTGTGACCCTATCTTAATTTGATTACATCTGTGAAGACCCTATTTCCAAATAAGGTTACCTTCACAGGCACTGGGGGTTTGGACTATATGTATCTTTTTAAGAGAAACCATTCAGTCCACAACAACGTCCTACACATTTGCTGACAGGACCGTTTTATTAATGGAAACAATGCATGTTTTACATCCTAATGTGAAGAATGTAGCAGGACTTATGATTATGAGAAATAAGCATTCAACTCAAATTTTTTCCTTCATGTTTCCTGAAGATATTTATTACCATCCAAACATATTTTCAACATGGAAAGGCATGATTCCTAATTTCCCCAGGATCCATGTTTTCAAAGTCTCCCAGGGAACCCATCTTTCGTGGAACCCTCTGAGGACTTGATCTCTGCAAAGGATAAACTAATTCAGACTCCGGTTTCCTCTGCCAATTCCTGGGTTGACCTACAAATTCCATCTTACTATTTCCCTTAGGTCTCTGTTTCTTTTTGTTTGAGGTGACAGTTACATGCATGACCTGCCAATGAGCCCTACTGTCAGGCTATTGAGGGCTCTGTGGTGGCTGGCCGGGATTGCTTGTGGCTTCCCAGCCAGGCCTTCAGAAGAGCTGCAACTCACCACCAGTCTTCCGGTGCCTCCAGCTGGTTTCCCAGGAGACCTGGCCCCTCTTCTTTGGTCTCAAGGGCCTCTGGAGCCCAGAAGCTCCTGATGAATGTCCCAAGTGAGGAAGCAATAACAGGAAGTCCATGGATTCCCAAAGTTGTTGGGATAGACACTGGACACAGTAAGGCACCCAAGTCTCTAGTTGGCTAAATATGCTGAGGGGGGTAGGTGTGCCCTGAGACTGAAAGAACTTCAGAGAGGATTCCATCCTGAAAGTGTCACTTCAAAGACTTGCCATCCTCAGTAGCTCAAATTTTTTATTTCATGACAGCTATTTGAAATTCTGAAAACTTACTTAATATGTGCCTTCAGTCATGAAACCTTCTTCCCGTAAAGAACTCTTGACTTTCTTATTTTTCTTTTAAATGATGATTTTTCTACTAGCTGGAATATAGTAATGAATTTCTCTTTTTTGTAACTTATTCTAAAGAAAGATATTATTTTATTATCAGTTTTATCCACTTATTCATCCAAAAGTATGTTTAACACTATCTCCTATATTCCAGGTGCTACTTTAGGCCCTGAACATACAGAAGCAAATGATACTTAAGCTTTTGTATTATAACATAAAAATATTATTTTTTCTTATTAGAAATTTTATTTTTTCTCCATTGCCACTATGCATTTATTAATGTCAGATTTCCTGTTCACATGGTTTTTTTTCTAGCTTTATCAATTGTAAGTTGAAGGTATACAAAGTATTGATTTGATACATATTGCAAAACGATTACCACCAGAGTATTAACCAACACCTCCATCGTGTCACATAATTACCATTTCTTTTTTTGTTGAGAACATTTAACATCTACCCTCTTGGTAATTTCAAGTGTATAATACATTATTATTAACTATAATCAACATGCTGTACATCCGATTCTCAAAACTTATTCATCTTATAGCTGGAAGTTTGTAACCTTTGACCACCATCTCTTCATTTTTTCCACGCCCCAGCCTTCTGGAAACTACCACTCTGCTCTCTGTTCCTGTCAGTTTGCTTAAGCCTTCATCATTGAGGGCTTTGCATTCTACTGGTAGAGAGTGATAAGTGAATTAGACATTAAATACAGAGTGACATTACTATGGTCAAAGTAAAGAAAATTATGTGGCATGTGGCAGGTAGGAGAGGTAAGAAGATGGGCAAGGAAGGCTTCCTGGAGGAGCTAACTTTTGAGTAGATGTTTGAAGGAAGAGTAGAAATTTGTCTAGCAAAAAGGGTGGGAAGGGCAAAACAAAAGATGAATAAATCTGAAAAACCTACAGGAGTTTGTTAAGTGGACCAAAAGGAATGGTGAGCTGGTGCTGGGAGATAGAAAGGTTGATGGCATCAGACCATTAAGAGCCTGCGTGTGACAGGGAGATCAGCTCAGTGCTTTGTGACCACCTAGAGGGGTGGGATAAGGAGAATGGGAGGGAGACACAAGAGGGAGGAGATATGGGGACATATGTATATGTATAACTGACTCACTTTGTTATAAAGCAGAAACTAACACACCATTGTAAAGCAATTATACTCCAATAAAGTTGTTTAAAATATATATATATGTATGTATATATTTTTAAAAAAAAAAAGAGCCTGCGTGTTTTGGGCGCTTTACCTAAGTTTTTCTCTGGAACAGAGTTTGGTAAAGGTTGAACATTGTTTGACCTGAAAACCTATTTTTAAAAAAGAATGGTTTCTTTTTGGTAAAGTGCTTTCTAAAACCTACACATTACTGCATTATTCCTTTCTTATAGATTTACAACAATCTTTCACTAATAAAGGTTCTAAAATCCTGTAGAAAGGAAATCCATTTTACCTTAACTTAGCATTTCCCAAACTTCCTGATAATGAAACTTCATTACGGAACTGTGAATCTCAGTGTTTCCTGGGTCTGCATTGAAAGAGCCTAAGGGGATAGGGCTGGAGCAGTCTAAAGGAAGAGGTGTTAGTGATAACCTCGGGAGTAACTCTCCTAGAGTGGCTAAGAAGCACTCTCCCAATAGACTTGAGCGGGAAGCTTTATAAGGCTGCTTCTCCATGTTAAGAAACCAGACAGAAGCAGGAGAAATAACAAAGAAAATTGTATGAAGGGATGTAAAAGAACTTAAGGTTAAAGATGCTCTTTTATTTTTTTTGATAATGAAATTTTTAACTTAAAAACAAGTCATTATAAGGGTAATACATAGTCATTGATGAAAATGTTTAGAACAATACAGGAGCATATAAAGTAAAACATGAACATTTTAATTTATATATGATATATTTATTTAAAAGTTTAATTATGCTCTACTCTCTTTTCCAAGTTGCTTTTTCACTTAACCATGTACTGAAACCGCGTACACAGAGCATTATCACATTGTATTGGCAAACCATAATAAACGTACCCAAATACTTAAAGATTTTAGAATTATTTCTTATATTGGACGTTTCAAATAGTGCTGTACTAACTATCTTTCATGTCTTGACTTGGGCACTTAATAGCTTTGCGACTGTGACCCTGAGCTAGATTATATAACCTTTTAGGACCTCAGTTTCCTACTTTACAAAATGGGGTCAACGACAGTACCTCTGTGGGTTATTATAAGGAGTAAGTAAGATCACCTATGTAAAATACTTAGCACTGAGCTTGGTATAAGACACTCAACTAATATTATTATTCAATAAGCAAATTGGGTGTCTGCTTTTATGAGCTATCATATGGGATACAAGTGCGGATGACCCAGTACATATAGCCAAGTAGCTCAATAGACTAGTTGTGGGGAAAAGACATGGTTACACACACTGTCACCACCACAGTGAAGACAGCAGGAATCCCAAAAAAGAAAAGTCATAGGAATTAACGGATGGGAGAATTCCTTCTGTTAGGGGCATGTTGTGAAGAGAAGCATCTCAAGGCTTTGAATGGTGGGGGAAATTCCAACTGGCAGAAATATTAGAGGACTTCATTCTAAACCAACCAGAAGGGCAGCAGAAAAATATTGGGACAGAAAGGCATGGGTTAGCTAGAGAGCCAGGTGGCTGAGGTACAAAGAACTTGCAAGGTAAACACAGAGAATTGTAGCAGAAAGATAAAGCCAGAGCGTAAAGGGCTCTCACTGAACCGTTTGAATGGGTCCTTAAAGCACTGGGGAGTCATTGCAGGGCTTTAGAAGATAAGAGATGTGCTCTCTGAAAGTTAACCTGGCACTGGTGTGCAACATGGATTGGACAGAGGTAAGACAGGTGGTGGGGTGTGGTAACTACAGCCCAGTGTTGTGTTGTCATAATGGGAATGAACAAGGATATATCCCTGCACGGAACATCCATCTTTATATTTTTTTCTAATTACCATTTGGGGAAACCAAGAGGCAGAGCAGCCCTGTGTCTTCCAAAGTTGGTAAATGAGTTAGTAATGAATCCATTAGCCAGCTGCCTTTGATTCCTGCTTCTTATCCACAGAGCAAGTTTGTCTCTTAGCGACACATTTTGAACTTGGCAACACTCAAAGCTCTCTGTGAATGAATAAAGCAAAATGGAGGCAAATGTGAAAGTTACTTTGATGTGAGCAAGTGTGTCTGCTGGGCATGTGTGGGATTCCCAAATCAAGGGGAGCCGGTGAAAAGTACAGCAGGAGAGTCAGTGTTCGGTAAACAGAAATTTCCTTTCTGGCTGCGGTTGGAAATTGGACATGGTTTTAAAATACATAAATTGGGCACTTATGGAGGATCGCCTACTTTTTGTTACTAAAGAAAGGGCATTCAGGTATTAGAGATAATTTTTCAAAGGATGCAAAGAATAGCTGTAAAGCTAAAATTAAAGCAGAATAACCACAACCACGGCCTCAGCTCACTTTATGTATCTTGAGGGCCTGAACTGTGTCTTTTTAAGTAGATTGGTTTGTTGCTTATATACAGGATTGTATCATATACAAGTAACTTCTTAGGACTTTTTATATGCATTTAACATATTTATTGAAAACCTTTGTTTTTAGGGCTTCTAAGTGTTCTAAGCATGGGTTTGACATGGTGAGGTGGTGAGGTTTATTTTTCAGTTACCCTGCTGGCAGTGTCAAGCAGGATAAAGAGGGGAGAAAGAGTATGGACTGAAAGGCAATGAGGAGAGTCTTCTTGTACCTGCCCAGCTAAGGCTGTTAGAACAGGTGTAGCTTCCTACAGTGCATAACAAATCATCATAGACTTAGTGGCTTACACTAACACATATCAATATCCCACAGTTTCTGTGTATTATCTCACTTTCATGAGTCCAGGAATGGCTTAGCTGGGTTCTCTCTCAGTTGGGTCACTCACAAATCATTGTATTGGTCAAGTTGTATTCTCTTCTGGAGGATTGACTGGAGAAGAATTTGCTTCTAAGCTCTCTCAGGTTATTGGCAGAATTTATGCATTTATTTATCTTTGCAGATGTAGTTCTGAGAGCCTCAGTATTTTGTCAGCTGTCAGCGAGTGGCTGCCCTTAGCTCCTAGAGGCCGCCCTCAGTTCCGGGCCACACGGCCTTCTCCATATGCAGTTTACATCCTCTCGGTTCACTTCTCCAAGACCAGTAGTGCAGAGGGAGACTCCAGAGTGACCCTGCTAGGAGTCACAGAAGGTGAAGTAATCACAGGGTGACCTATTTGCTGTAGCGTATTGGTTAGAAGCAAGTCACAGATCGACCCCTGCCCTCCAAAGCAAGGGGAGGAGATTAGAGAAAGGTGTGAAGAGCAAAAGGTCGGGTTCAGGGGGGCCACCTTAGAGTCTGTCCTCCAGAGAGGGTTTTGGAAGACAGATATTCAAGGGAGGCCCAGAATATATCTTATTTAACTCTCTATCCTTATTGCCTGGTTCACAGTGACTAATGAAGGAAATAAACTTGATTGGGCTTCTTTACCGATTGGATGTGAGGAGCGGTGGAGTAACTAAGGAGTAAGCTTCAAGGATGACCCCAAGGTTTCTAGCAAGGGTTATATGAATGCAGCTGCTATTATATTAACCAAGACAGGGAAACAAGTGGAGGAAATGTTGAAGGTTAAGGGGACAATAGGCTAACTTGGAGACCCTACTCAGGTGAAGGAATCTTGTAGAGCAGTTCTTAAACTTTAGTGGGGTGTGGATCATTTGGGAATCTTAGTAAAATGATTCTGATTCTTCAGGTCTGAGGTTGCGGCCTGCAATCTCTAGTTCTAATAAGGTCCCAGGTGATGCTGATGGAGTCCACGGGTCACACTTCCAGGAGCAGGGTTTAAGAGCAAAGGACTTCACATGTCTTTTTTTCTGAACCATCTAAAGCATTTTGAAAACCTACCTAGAGGAGTGGGATAGGGAGGGTGGGAGGGAGACGCAAGCGGGAGGATATATGGGAATATATGTGTATGTATAGCTGATTCACTTTGTTATAAAGCAGAAACTAACAAACCATTGTAAGGCAATTATACTCCAATAAAGATGTTAAAAACAAACAAAAAAAGAAAACCTACCCTCTAGCACATTTGTAATTTGACATCTAATATTTTTCATTGTGTTTAAAGAGTTAAAAAGGGTATGATTTCCAGTGTGTTATCACTTCATACCTTAAAGTAAAATGTTACATCTCTCTTTTAAATGTATCCCCGGGTCTATAAACCGTAGGGATCTGATCATCATCTATTTAACAATATACTGGAACAAGCTTTTCTTACATAGTCAAAAAATTATACGCTATTCCTTTTTCTCATTGAACTCACATTTCCATTCTACTTCCCCACAGAATTTTATCCTAAAGTGACACAATTTTCTGTTGGAATCTTTTATTGATCACTCTACTTAGCTACCACAAAAATGCATATAAATTGAAATATTTTAAAAATTAAAACTTCTTATGTCCATAAGGTTTGAATGTTTAAAATTTCTTCTGGAGTAAATTATTTGTTACATTTAGTTGACAATTGATCAAAATAACAAATAATACAAATTTCAGTAAACACTAAGTAGAATTGTACTGGAAATGCATCTTTTGATGAAATAAATGGGGCCAGTTTTCTTTTATACTTAGCTCCTGTGTTAAGGATAAAAATTACGTTTTGTTAGGATGAGACACTATACAACATCAATTCTCTGTCACTTCACTGTTTATTTTTTTAAATAGCCATGTTACTCAATGCTATGAACACTTTTAAAGATATTTGCAAAAAAGTCACATAATAATCTATCATCAACTTATTTTTAATGATGTGTTAATGGATATGTTCATTTAATTCTCCTTCAGATGTATTGAAAGCAAAGAATTGGAAACCATCCAATGTATCTTATGATAGTAAACATCAAGATAGGTGAGAGCTATTTCTTCCTTTGTAAAAGAGAGAAAATGGGGGTGGGGGAGATGGATAGGAAATTGGCATAATGCTGACTAGAGGCACTTTCTCAGTCAGGTAAGTTTTAGGGAAAAGGATACATGGAAACTGAAGGTCTGCAAATGTATTTCCATGAAACTATTCTTGCCCCCATAACCTTTGGAAAGTCTGTACACAGGAGGGCACAAGAATCCCAGTTTGAAGACCGCTACAGTGGAGAACTGGAAATGTATGGAGTTCAGGAGAGAGGATGGGCTGAAGGTAAAATTAGGGACATACAGACAGAAATTCGTGCACATTAAAATCTGCATTACACAGACCCCATAATTCACAATTTTAGGGGTAGAGTCTGGATTAAATGAGATTTTGTCTTTTATGTGGAAAGACAAAAAGTGGTTAGCAAACTCAGAGCTGAATAGGCTTATAGGGAGACTGAAAACACAGTACCTTCAAGTCCTTTAGGAAATCTTCAACCTATGTGTACAGAAGTAATTGATACATGATTATCAACCACCCTTACCTGTGTTACAGCTGGTTTTCCGCTCAGCAACACATTGTCAGCTTAATTCTAGTTACTCAAGTGTATACAGTGTGCCTGAACTAATGAAACCTCCTTACTTTAAAAAAATAAGTAGGCAGGGAGGGAGAGAGGGAGGGAGGAAGGAAGGAAATCTGATTCTGTCCTTTTCCTCAATCTGCCTATTCTTCTTCTGCTACATCTGAAGTGGCTAAATCTAGGTGACTTTAGAAATTCCTTTCAACACCAAGAGGTTTTGATGCTATGAATCAGTTACATTTTTAAGATATATAAAATAGAATGAGCCACACTTTTCTTTTTTACTTTTATTTTGAATACATCCTCTCAAAGGCTTTGTTAGAAATACTGAATTTATTTCCATAGGGAGGCCAGGTGAAAGAGAGTGAAAACTTCTACTACCAAGCCATTGCTGGGAATTTCTTATTCTCAGCTTCATCAAATAAGTGATAAGGAACTACTATAATCTAAGGCTGGGGAATGGCTACCTTAGCTGAACAAGCGAAAGGAAGACAACTAGAGGTTTGCAAGCCACATTCTAATGCTAAATCACCACTCCCAGAAAGAATGTATTATCTGTCTCTGTCATCCCCAGACCTATTTTGTGCCCACCTCTGTCATTTCTTTGTGCCCTTCTCTTTCTGGGCTGTATGTAGGCTTTTGCCTTCCCTGTTTGCATCTATGATCAAATACCTCGTGACATTTAAGCTTAAGCAGCAAGGTATTCCTGAGGATGACTGTAGTTCAGTATTTTTGTTAGAACTACTAATAATCTGCTGTCTAATAACTATGAAGGGCATCTGAGCCTTATTGAAAATGTGGAGGAGATTGAATTTTCTCAGTAGTGAATCACAGGGCTAGAAGAGACCTTCCTTTGCTCCTATAAAACATCCAGGGGTTTTGTTTTGTTTTGTTTTGTTTCCCCCTATCATGTGAGAAAGTTGAAGGAGAGGCATAATAAAAAGTTCTAGATTCTTAGCTACACATTTGCTACATCTCCTCCCCTTACTTCTGTTCTGTTTCTCCACTTCTGACCTAATATACATTTATACACTTAGCAGTTAAATAGGTTAGAGGAGATGCTAATGCTCCAAAGCAGCAAATCAGCAGGGAGAATAATCTAGAATCAAAACTCCGCTTTGCTGCAAATCTTAAATGCAGAAAGGCAAAGCTGTTTTCACCTAATGCATCTTATATCTTTTCTTCATCTGTCAAAGCATGCTTGGCATCTAGTAGGGGTTTAATTCTTATTATTGGATGCAACATTTTGCATGTTAGTGAATTTTTCTCCATAGCTTTCATCAGAGCCTTGAAAAGATAAATTTCTCCCTAAAGGTAAAGAATCACCAGCATGATGAGCTGGTTTTTCTCCATGGCATTGAGTGACTCCTAATGTTGCCCTGGTAAAGTGTAGAATTCATGGTACCTCCCACCCTCAAATGTTATGAAACTTGGACACTTTAGCTAAATAAAGACCAAAATTTGCCCTCTGGTGTGTGTTCTCTTAGAGCAACTCTCTACTCTAGGCCCAATCTCTGTTGCATTTTTCATCAAAAATTTAGCCGTGATCATGAGAATACTTTTTTAGTGTCTGCTATGTAAGTGGGAATTGCTGTTGATATTGATAATAATTCACTAGTACTTAACTACCACCACCTACCCTAACATTTATTGGGTCCTCACTATGTGTCAGGCACCATGCTAAGCACTTCATGAGCATTATTTTATTTCATTTTTTGTCATAACCCGTTTAGGTAGGCATTATTGTTATTCCCATTTTGGATGTTGCCATTATGGATAAGGAAACTATAGCACAGAGTGATAAGTACCTTGCTAATAGTCAAAAAGCTAATGAGTGAAATTCAAACGCATACCGAGACAATGTGTTTATGGAACATGGCCTAGTTTATCAAACTGTTTCTGTCAATTAGGTGACATTAGGTAATGGTATGATCAATCTTTTAAACAAATGGGAAAACACAGAGAAGTGATCAGAAGGCTGGTATAGCAGAGGAAGCATTGGGTTGGGATTCTGGGAATCTATTTCTTTTATTTTTTGTTATCAACACCTTTTATTTTCTTCATTGTTTAACATCAAGCTTTAACTTTTTTTTTTCAACAGCTTTATTGGAATATAATTGCTTTACAATGGTGTGTTAGTTTCTGCTGTATAACAAAGTGAATCAGCCACACATACACATACATCCCCATATCTCCTCCCTCCTGCATCTCCCTCCCTCCCACCCTCCCTATCCTACCCCTCCAGGTGGCCACAAAGCACCTAGCTGATCTCCCTGTGCTATGTGGCTGCTTGGGAATCTATTTCTTAATATCCCCTTGGTCATCAGCTTCTGAAGTAATATTAAGACAGTTATTTAATATTTCTGTGCTGTTTCTTCTGAAAAATAGAAAATTATTTTTTAAAAATTTTATTATTGAAGTTAAAATAATAATAGATATCAAGGGTTTTAATAAAGGAAATCATTATGATGATAATAATAACAATAATAATGCATCTATAGATTCAGATTAGAAGCCTGAAGGCAGGAAGACCTCAGGTTTCCTTTGTGGAAAAGATCCCTTTGTTAGTTTTATCTTGAACATGGTTCTTATTGTCAAGAAGTGAATTCTAATCTTTTCTCCAGGTTTCTCCCATTTCTCCCTCTCAGTCTTTCCCCCTTTCTTCCTTTCATTTCCCCTCATCCCTCTTCCTACACTGTCCTTCTCCCCTCTCTTCTCTCCTGCTTCCCTGTCTTGGATTACAAAGACGGCACTGTGCCTGGGAGAGTGCTGAGGGTGCCGTGGGCGACGTGAACGAGGCCAAATCAGTTCTAACAAACTGTCTCTCTTTGCAGCTGCTGTTTGGAAAGCAGGCTTCCTGCCATTCTGGGCCTGAACCTGCCAAATGCCTTATCCTGGGCTGAGCCCCAGGGCCTCAGCCACAGACCACTGTCTATGGCATTTCCAAATGCAGTCCCTCAGCTGTGCTGCAGGCAATAAATATCTCTTTCTGTAACGGGGAAATGGGCCCATGAAATCTATCCGTTCATCCTTCAGAGCCTCTGCTTGGCTGCCTATTTATTTTCACCCAAATTGTGTTATTGCTCTTTAAGATAGAATCTGGAGACATTTATCAAGTGCTGGTGTGCCAAAGTTCTCACTATTAGAATAATTCTCAAATTCTCCAAGGGAGAGATCAATAGAAAATTGTAGCAGAGGACTGGTTAGCAAGATAGTATGGAAGACATTTTTCTTTCCTAGAGACTATAGCCAGCTTAACTCACATCATTTAAATTTCTTAGCCCCCTGTTATTAAAGATAGTAACTCAAGGTTTTAAGATGAGAAACGTTATATTTATTTTCTTAACATTAAAGAATAGAACTAGGACTGCTACATAGAGCTACTTAAATGTGGCAGATGAACCAAATGATGATAATAATATCAATTATTATTATGTATTTATACATATGCTGTTGGCCGGACAATGCATGGAGTTTCTCTTTAAATATCATCTCATTTAATGTCCAAAACAGCCTTGCAAAATATTGCTAGCTGGCGTTTAAAAATAAGGAAAGCAAAGCTGAGTGAGTTTGGCTGTAGGTCTTTCTTCTTAATATTATACGTCTTAAATTTACATCCTGAAAAATAGACATGCTCATACACTGTTGGTAAGAATGTAAATGTTGTAGTAGATAATTTTGCAAAGGAATCAAAATTAAATGCAAGCATAACATAACCTTTTTAAAAAATGAGAATGTCTATCTATCCATCCATCTATCTATCTATACACACACACATTCACACACAATTATATTTATATCAATTTTTTTATTTGGGTAAAAGTTATGGAAGTATATACATGGTTATCTCTGTGGAATGATACCAGAGGATTGTGGAGAGAAAGAGAGATTTTATTTATAACTTTATGCTCATCAGAACGTTTGATTTATTTATTTTTTTGCCAAGACCATATATTACCTTTATATTATAAAAAACTAGTTTAAAATGAAAGGAAAATGAGCCTGGTCTTTGACTCTGAAATTATATTTTTAGTAACTTATCCTAAGGAAATAATTAAAGCAATTGTACACCAATATGTAAAGAAAGGTATGCATTATAGTGCTGTTAGAAACACCTAAATATCTATCAGTAGATCTTCAGTTAAATAAAATATGGTAAATTCATACAGTAGAATGCCATAAAATGATTTCTGAAAATAAATATATAGATATATGCATATTGACATCAAATTTCCTCCAGCTAATGCTCACCTGGAATACACATGTAGTTGAACAAAGTTGGGATTATTCCTTGTTACAAGGAGGGAGAACCACACCACAGAGAATGGTGGGTCATCGCAGAGGTGTTAGAAGGGACTTATAGGGGACTTGTCTTTGTGTCAGGTGGTTTGGGGGAGGGTTTAAGGAAGCAGGGCTTTGCTGTGGATTGGTTGCTGTCAAGCAGTGGATGTATATCTTAATCAATCTTTTCTGGAAGGAAGACAGAGTAGAGCAAAGCTAAAGCTGTAATTGGTAAAGAAGCAGCAATCACTCATATTAGTCAGGAAAGGCAAATGTCTGGTTATTTTTGTGGTGGCTTGGACAATGTTCACGTTTTGTCCACGTTCAGACCTGGTACAGGTTGTCTTGTTTTGGTCTTGATCCATCGTGGTCACAGAGTGGCCTTGTCTATTGTTGATGCTCTGTGAAGTTGTTTACGTTTAACAGAAGAACATCAAGTTCTAGCTGTAGTACCAGTCCAGATGTCAGATATCAGAGGCTGCTTCTCTCTTTCTCTGAAGACACCATGGTATATTCAGTAAAAAATAAAAGCAAGTCACAGAACATTACTTATAACCTAATCTCATTTCAAAAATAGCAACCTATGTTTCGTTCAAACATAGAGAAAAGGTTGGAAGACTAGATTCCTCATTATCAACAATGACTCCATTAAAGAAGGTTAGATTGTGGGATATTTTTTTAACTTTACACTTTTTGCTTCTCTGTTTTGTTTGAAAATTTAAAAAATAATAAGCACATATTATTTTTACAAGCAGAACAAGAAATTAAAATAATTCTAAATGGAAAATAGAAACTGGGATATCTGTCCAAGTAACCATGTGTTTGTTTCTCTCCACGCAGCGTCTACATGGTGAATGTATTCTCTTTTCCATACTGATTCTCTCCTATGGTAGAATTGGGAGATAAAGCCACATCTTTGATTTTTTAAACACATGGTGGCCACAATTTGACTTGTACTTAATCGTTAGAGCATTAGGTATGGGAGAGGTGATTTGAGTTTCAATAAGCAAGATAGTTTTTAATGCTCTCCTCCACCCTTACTTTTTCATCCCTTAAGATAGAGAGCTATATACCTGTATGAGCTACTATGAACACATTTCATGTGAGGGTCCCAGCCAGTGATCCAACTTAATTTTTGATAGCACTCTAGCTCTCAAAAGTATTCTGGTTTGGATATCAGGTTACATAGTCACTTCAGGAAAGTCTTCCCGGAGGAAAGATGATTGGGATGAGTGACTTGACAAATGTGGAGGGAGTGGTCTGGGAAGAAAGACAGGCGGACGGGGCAGTGTGTGCAAAGGCCCATAGTGGGGGTCAGTAGGGAACATTTGAGGAACTGAAAGGCCCATGGGGCTGGAGCTCAGAAGGGGTTAGGGGGAACATGCTAAAAGATGAAGCTGGAAAGGAGACTTGGGAGCTGAGTATGAGGGGCTTGTTCATCTTGTTAAGGAGTCTGGACTTTAAGAACCACGGGCAGCCACTGAAATTTTTTCAGCAAAGTATGGCGTGACCAGGTCAATATTTTGAAATGAATCTTTTGTTGGTAGTGAGGAGAGGCACTGTAGGGCTAAGAAGAGTTGGTTCATGCAGGCTGTTTAGAAAGTTGTTGCCAAAAGCCAAGTGAGAGGTGATGGTGCCTTGCACTATAGTGATGTCAGTGAAGACGGTGATAAAGGGACTAGTCGGATAGGTATATAGGGGTTAACACAGCATTCTTTGAAATATTTTAAACCGCATCCATTACTCCAAGTCCTAGACAGGAAATGAATACATAAGAGAGCCCAGGGGTAAATGATAAAAATGGCTTGTGGCAGACCCAGCCTTAGCATCAGCAGAAGTGGACCGAGGCTGACTACACCGCCATCTTATCCAGCATGTTATGCCCTCCCCAAACCGCCTCCTGCTGCCCCGCCTTTCTGCACCTGTGGAAGACACGACTAATTCATCACAGCGCTCTCCTCCTGAGCCCTGGCAGGGTCAAAGAACCATTTTCAAATCAACATTCGTAAATGAACTTTCCAAGCAGTGTCTAAGAGTTGTTCGGGATTATTATGCTTGGAAAGGCCTATCTACCGTCTTGCTTATTTGGGAGAGAACTTACTGCACGAATGCACTTGCTGATGAAACAAGTCTTCTACCACTTTATCTTTCTCTCCTGTACCAGGCCATGTGAGCATCTGGAGTGCAAAGCTGGCAGAGGTTAAAAAAAAGCTCTGTGGACACTCCGCGTTATTTGGATCCAGAAGGATCTACACATACGTTATGAGATTAAGATGAGATAAGCCAAGGGAGAAATGAAGTATGTTCATTTTGGATTGAGGACATGTTTGCCATTATAATGTATCTTCAGGTCTGGCATTGCTGTGCAGGGGTATTTTGTGGGCTTTTTTTTTTTTTTTCCTCTTCCTCTCTGATTAAAAAGATATATTGACTAGGAGAAGAGAGGAATAGATGAAGCACCCTTACATTTACAGTGTGCTGGTAAATGTCTTATATGCTAATTGGCGAAGTCGGTGGAATGGAATTGCTCTTAAATAAGTAAAAAACTTAAACAAGCCATTCAATTACCTTAAAAGATGGGCTTAATTTGGAGAGTTTCATTTAACATATTGTGGATAAAATCTCATTTTGTTTTTATAAACTTTATTTTGCTAATGCAAGGCAAAAGAGTTCTATGCACTAAATAAATAGACTAAGGTCTTATTGGGGAGGGTCAGAGATCTGAGATTCTCATATTTTGGGGAAAGTGATTTAAGTTTCCTAGAATCTTTTTTTTTTTTTTTAATAGTAGGAGTGTCAGCCAGCCACAGCCATGGGGATGACCCAGTAGGGGTTCACAGAATTTTGCAAATGCTCAACTCTGCCCAAGAGGAAAAAAGACCCTTTCCTACCTGCCATACCCACCCAAAGAGACAACTATCTTAAGAGTCTTGCTTCTTTCAGAAATGGCTTTAAACCTTCCTTTTTTTTCAGACTCTCCATCTTTCCTTTGCTGTTTTATTTCTTCTGATTGTACCACTGCATGGGAAACCCTTTGTGCAGTGGAGGGGCTAAGAGAAAGGACTCTGAAGTCCTTTGCTGGCCTCCCAGCAAATCTAGACACTATAATTTATGAACGGTATGATGTTGACTACTTCACTGAACCCCTTTGAGTTTCCATTTTTTTCATGTAGAAAATGGGGATAGGAATAGTTCCTACTTAGAGCTGAGGATTAAATGAAATTGTGCAGGTGAAGTGGTAAGCACTAAATGGGTATTAGCAGTTGTAGTTATTGTTGCTGTTACTATTATTTTAACCCGCAGGGGTTTGATTCAAGTTCAGGCTGTCATAATTTGCCAGGTTGTGTAGCTGTGCCAGTAGTCCCACTGGGTTCTGAGGCAACGGTGTGTGGTGGTGGTGGAGGAGATGGTGGCGACTGAGAGGGAGAGAAGAGGGTTTGGGGTAAGCAGGCATGGTGCAGAGGAGGAGGCTGGATGAACACCTAGAATCAGGAAGCATCACACAGTCGAAACTATGAGTACCGAATCCACAAATCAGAAGAGTTTCTTATCCAAAATGCAATGTAAGTTTTGAGTAAAAACTAATAATGTGAAACTCTCTTGTAACGCCTAATCATGCTTGAAACGTAGTCTGACAAGGAGCTTCTGCCCTTGGCATTTATAATAGTTAAAGTGTTTAATATCAAGAGCAACCATTTTGAATATCAGTGCTTGTACCACTTGAAAAGAAATGTTGCAAATAGCCTGTCCAGTCAGAATGAAAGAAGTGATTTCACTTAACCATTGGGAATGGTAACTCCCTGACCTGCCCATACAGCTGCTGGCATAGAACTTACCTCTATATGCCTGATTAGACAATTGTAGTTATTTGGTTTTTGTCAAATACACCTGGATTCTTAGTAAACACCCTGATTTATGTATATTGGGACTCAAAATAGAACCAACTGAAAATCAGGATAGAGCTCTTTAGGATCCTATGTGTATATAGAAAAATGGATCCGTTTTTTTAGGCCTGGAATCATCACAAAAAAACCCACTTTAAGTTCCTGTTTATCATGGGTTTACATGGAGTTATGTTTAATAGGCACAACTTCTAATTTCAAAGAAGTTATCATCTTCTTGCCAGTTGGAGTAGTTATTAGGAACGAGACAGCCAGCATTTAAGTCCTGGCTCTGCCATTTACTAACTTTGTTAGCTTGAGAAAATCACTTATCTCTCTGTGCCTCTCTGACAGTAATAAAGGTATCTACCTCTCAGGGATGTTTTGAGGATTAAATGAGTTAATATGTGTATATTGGTTTGCCCTAGATGCAGGCAAGAAGAAGAGGGATGCATTGCCCATGGAGAGTTTAGAAAGAATAAGGAAACCAACTGGAAGTCTGGAAGCTTTTTGCTGTCCTCCTGTGGTTGCGCTTTCTAAACAGTATCAGTCCTGGAGTGGACGGCTCCTTCCACCCTGACCCTCGATTACACCACTGGGACACAGTGTTGAGAGCAGTGCTTGGTACAGAAAGTTCTCAGTGTATTGTCACTCAGTGCATTGTCATTGTTTTTATCTTTGAAGTTCCAGCTCTCATTACCTGCTCAAAATCTTTCAGTGGTTTCCTGCTGCCTACAGAAATGGCAGAGTCAGCCTGCCATTCAAGGCCCTCTCTATCTGATTCCAGCATATTGTTTTCCTAGTCACATACTCATTAGACACTTGCTTTTAACTTACAGGAAAACCAAGAGAATTGTTTTCCCCTGAAACACCCGAGGCATATGCATATTGTGTATCCTTTCTCCTATCTCTTCTTGACCAAAGAGCCTGTGTTCTTTAAGACTTAACTCAAACCTATACAGAATTCCTCCATCAAAACTGTTGCTCTTGCTTAGAACTCTCCTACCATTTCATCTCTTTTTTAAAGGACTCTCCTTTCCTTCTTTCCACCCAGTTATATCAGTACTTTCTCTCTCCCGCTGCACTCTAAGTGCCTTGGGACAGAATATAAGTCAGATTGGTCTTTGATTTCTCACAGTGCTTTGTATAGCACTTTACTTCTAGTGAATATTGATAAAGGCATGTTGAATGAATGAATTCCAGGAACTACTATGGAGTGAAATGCAAAGCCTGTCTTCTAAGGGAGGAGACTTACCTTGCCACCATGATCATCACTCAGCAGAAACACAGTTAGTAGGCAATTCGCCACACCATATATTTTATTGGGCTCTTCCTAGAGATTTAGAAATTGGCTAACATGACAGAGCTAACTGATTGTATAATTTGGTATATGAAAACTTAGTTAAAGTTGATCATTAAAGTTACAAATATTGAGTACCTGTTGTATGTATAGCAAAAATACACTAGAGATAGCTCTAGAAGTAGAAGACATTATTCTTGCCCCTAGGGAGATTCCAGTCTCATTGGTGAGAAAAAAAAAAAGTTATGCTAGAAACTAAGCAACCCTGATTAAGCAATGTGTAAACATGTGTACAGGTCTCAACTTATGATGGGGTTATATCCTGACAAGCTCATCGTAAGTTGAAAATGCATTAATACACCTAACCTACAGAACTTCATAGCTGAGCCTAGCCTACCTTACACGTGCTCAGAACACCTACATTAGCCTACAGTTGGGCGAAATTATCTAACACAAAGCCCATTTTATAATAAAGTATTGAATATCTCCTGTAATGCATTGAATACCGTGCTGAAAATGAAAAACAGAATGGTTGTATGGGTACAGGATGGTTGTAAGGGTATCAGTTGTTTATCCTGGGCTGACTTGGAGATACAACTCACTGCAGCTGCCCAGCATCATGAGAGAGGATGGCACCATTTATTGTTAGCCTAGGAAAAAGTCAAAATTCAAAATTCGAAGTTAGGTTTTTACTGAATGTGTGTGGCTTTTGTACCATCATTAAGTTGAAAAATTATAAGTCAAACCAGTGTAGGTCAGGGAGTGTGTGTATATAGTATGTACATATTTGATGAAGAAACGTCCATATATTTGTGGAGAAAAGAAATTACCTGAAAGAACACAGTCATTCGGGGTCATTTTGAAAGGAGGAGGCAGTGATGCAGGGAACAAGTGTGCTGGTTGTTCTCTGTTTGCCCCACAGGATCTGCTCTCCACCCTTGTCGCCCCACTCTGTGCCCCAGGGGCTCACCTTGGTGAAGAGCTTAGATCCTCCACCGTGCTCTCAACTTCCTGTTGTGTTCAGCCAATAGAGGCACTGGCAGGAGCTTGAGGGACTTGACGGGCAGGGGAGGGTGAGGTTAGGGCCCCCATTTCCTTCCCTACTTGGATGCAGGTTGGCTGCTTCGTTGTAAAGAGGGTCCCAGCTCCTATCAGGCAGGCCTCTTTCAATATCTATGTCTTCAGCAACTTTCTTAGGGCGTCTGCAACAGCGTTCTTCCCTTACCGCTCCAGGACTAGAAGGGGTAGTAACTCTTTGCTATTGTACCCGAGGGTGCTTCCCCACCCAGTCATGGTGAACTTACCCTCACTCTGCCTAGACCTTGTAAATAGCCCCTTTAGTCAGCTCTCCTCAATTATTCAGGGTGAGTGGGCCATCTGTTTCTAGCTGAGATCCTGACTAATACACATTTGGAGGTTAGTGTGGTAATTCAGTTCCAAAACACTCACTGAACATCTTTACATGTCAGGCATGGTTCTAAGTTCTGGGGATAAGACAAGATTAAAACAAAATATCTTCCATTGAAGAACTTCTAGTCTAGCAGGGAAGACAAACGTGTAAGTTGGTTTAAATTGAGAATGGATGTTGGAAGAATGTCTTGTAACAGGGTGAGAAGGTGAGGGGAACTTATGAGAGAGATGAATAAAGCTAAAACCAACCGTCTGACATTTTATCATAAAAATATGTTGAGGACTTTTAGAACCAGAAGGCATAATAGCTGTTTATCTGGATCAGTGCCTTCATTTTACAGAGGAGGAATTGCAGGGTCTGTTGAATTAAAATTTCCTGTCCCCACTACTGACTAGTGGAAAAACGGGTGTGAGACCTGAGTCTTCTCCCTTTTAGTCCACTGTCCTCTCTCCCTTTCCCTTTAGACTGTAGTCATTGCCAGCTCTAACTTCATCTATGTCCTCCCTGCCTCTGCCTTGCCTTCTTCCTCCTGAACCATTTTTCATTTCAAAGCACTTGAGTATTTGGAGCAAGGAGGGTGAACTTATTGATTTCAATATTCTCATTGTCATAGTCAGAGGGAAAGGTGAAGAGGGCTGAGAAAAATGGAGGTGAAGTGTGTGGTTAAGGACAGACCACCAATACTAATCCACCCGCCTCAGGAAGCAATCTGAGTGTCTGCAGGCTTTGAAGTGTTTCCAAGCCTCCTCCCTGTGCTTGTGAGTTTTCTGGATGCTCCAGCCCTACTGGAGCCCTAATAAACATCCTGTGTGGGGCTGATTCATCCTTCCTTCCACCAGCGCCAGAGAGAGGCTGAAGTGCAGGGTAAATTTTCCCACATGGTACTTTAGGTTATAGGAAAAGAAATTTCTTTGTATAAAATGACTTTGAATGTTACAACTTAATTTGTTTAGGTCCTGAAAGACTAGGGTTATTCATACAAGTAACTGGATGACTTGGAGTTATATTAAATTTTAGGGTTTTAATAATTATAATAAACTTCCATTTGTGGAGTGATTACTATGTGGCAGACACTGTCCTGAGGGCATCACATGCGTTGACTAATTTAATCCTATGAAGTAGACACTGTTATGATTCTTATGATATTAATATGAATATTTCCACATTATAGATGAGGAAACAGGGGCCTAGAGCAGAGGTAACTTGACCCAGTTCACGTATCGTGTCAGTGGCAGAGCAGAGATACAACCCAGGTACCTGGCCCCAGAGCCAGTCTTGCACATGATACTAGGGTGTTTTTTACAGATAGTCATCCAAAAGCTAGTGTGCTCTTGTATTTGCTTTTCTTTGATTCCCTTTTATTTTCTGGAGTTCTTCTATTTCCAAGCATGAGGGTAGGGGAATTTGGGGTAGGTAGGTAGCCTCTGGGAGCAGGACCTCAACCCAGCACGTCATGAGGTTTTAAACATCAGATCTTGCCTCAGCAAAAATTATAGATTTGACTTAAGAAAGAAGTAACATGAGCTGTGTGTGGGAAATAGAATGTTGGTGTAATATGGAGTCTACAGGGATGCACAGAATTGATGTGAAGATTCTTAGGTCTTCCATGAGCTACCTGGTTCAATGGAACTTCCCTTTATGTTAGGGTGGCTGACTGTCCCAGGACTGGTTTTCTGGGACATGGGACTGTCCATGCTAAAACTGGGGAAGTTCTAGGTATACTGGGATGAGTTGATCACTCTGCTTTACTCATTGTTGGGGTCAGTTGAAACTCACTTCTTTCCCAGATCCTGGAATCAACCTTACCTTAATACAGAGGGTTTTTTGTCTTGTTTTTTATCACATAGAGCCCAGATCACCTGCATTTGAGTCACTTGGGACCCTTGTTAAAAATGCTGATTCCTCCGTTTCCCTACAAATTTACGGAAGTGTGATAGGTAAGCAGGGTACAGTTAGAACTTAGGGAATCTGAATATTTAAAAGAAGCCTGCCAAATGATTCTTATACTCATAAATGTTTCCAAACTACTGACTTGGTCTAGAAGGAAATACAGAAATCATACTTTTATAGCTTAGGTGCTCTGGCTATCACTGTCGCTACTATTCTTGCTCTGACTTGGTGTCTCAGTTCTAGTCAGTAGGATCCTGCTTTGTTTCTCTGTCTCTGTTTGGAGCACAATTTCAAGAACTGTGTTTCTGGTCTCTACCTCATACTCTACATTCTAGTACCTGCCATGAAAACTGATCCAGTTCCCCATTTTCTATGAGGCCAAGGCCCCACCCCGCCCTCTTCTGTTCTCCTGGAACTTAGTCTCTCTACCTACAGAACTCCAGGGAGTCACACTCTAGTCTGTCTGCTTCCAGCTTCCTGATTCCACCTTCACATCTTCTGATCAAATCCAAGATTGAGAAGTAAAGCAGTTGTTTCTGTAATTCTCACAAGAAACTGCCTGTTACATGGTCAATAGCTCAAAATATCTACATTGGCTTTGAAAACTGGCTCCACTGGTGCCTGTATCTACCTAAGCCAAAGCACATGTGTATTTATCTCAGCAGTGAATTTGACCCTGGCTACTGCATAGGTAGGACTCCATGCTCCCTGGCCTCTCTGTAATCCAGTATTCCACTATATTTATTTGCAAGTAAGTAGCAGCCCTCCACATCACTCCACTACATTTGCCCAGAGAACACCTACTCAGCTTAGGCATCTGCTGTCGTTGAAGTCTTCCCTGATTCACCAGATAGGACTAATATTTTCCCCTTCTGGGTCCCTGCTCCACAATGACAGACTTCTACAGCATCATGTGGAGACTGCTAGTACTATGCATTCCGTACCCTCTGGGCTACTTCAGCGCCTACCTGCATCTGTGATGAATACTTTCCCCTGCATGGCATTGGCTTCCCACCTCAAGAAACTGCATTTTCTGCTTCTCTGTCTAAGGGTGTTTTCTAGCTGACAGCCTAGAAGTTCCAAAGACAAGCTTCAACCAATGAGGAAGTGTATAATGGAAAACTCAGTCTATCTAACCCTCACTGGGTTGATTCTGAGGTATGCTGCACAGGGTTCCTCACAAGGACCCATGGAATTGAACCTCAGTTGCCCACATGGTAACCTGCTCATTTGTGATCCAAGGATTGTCTTCCAAATAAACTACATGTAGCCGTGTATTTGTAACAGAGTCTGCTTTTGGGGAAATCCAAATTAAAACACCATATTTAATTTATCACGAGATATATACATTTTTGTCTGTCTCCTCCTCTCAGACTAGAAGCTTCTTTACAGAAGGGAACATGGATTAAATGTCTTTGTATTCCAACATGTAACCTGCCACCTAATAAGCACTCAATCAATATTTGTTGTGTGAAAGAATGAGTTTATCTACATTTTAATGACATAATAATGTTTCTGAGGCACTGTAAAGTCTTAAAGTATGTCCTAAAGCAGCCATTGTACTTCCATAGGAATTTTAATGTAGTAAATTCTTTAAAAAATCAAAACTCTACTAGGATTCTACAGGTTTCTTAATATTACATCTCTTATTTGATTAGCCAGAATTTTCTTAATATTACATCTCTTATTTGATTAGCTAGAATATCCCATTCCATTTATTGAACCACATAAGAGAGAATGTTTTATACTTTTTGAATTGTTTTATTACCTTTTCCCTAAACAAGGATAAAATGTGTGTCTCTTCTTCTGGGTCTATAATAAATATTAAGACTATATTGAAAATAAGTCTTTCATCTGGAAATGATGACAGTATGATAAGTGATAGGGAGAAATTGTTAATAAATTGAGGACTCCCTTTTTATTGCTTTACTTAAATGTCTTTTTTAAATAAATGTATTAGACTTTCAGAAGAATTCAAATTAGTTTATCCTCAAGGGACTACAATCTTTAAATACCTTCAACTGGAGAAAAAACTCACTGTGACAATTATATGTCATTTTCCAGAAGGCTGGCAGTTCTTATGCAGTATTATTAAACAAATAATTTATTTTAATTTTCATCCAGAATCAGTAAGACATTTGTCATCAGTGAACTCTCCGTGTATCATTTAGTTTTTTTTCCTTCAAAGTTATGCACAGTCAGTAGCTTCACCAGTGAGAAAACACAAATCCTGCAGAATTATGACTAGGCCATTTGGCTTCTAGCAGAAGGACTAGAAAGAATTGAAAGGAAACAATAGGAGCTAAAATACAGAAAGATGCACAGATTGACCAGGAACAAGTTCTAAGGAATATTTATGGTTAAAAATGTATTAATTTTCTGTTTATCATCCTTGCTGTACACCAAAATAAGTGATATTATATTCAAAGAGCAATGAAAAGGCTGAGCTTATAAGAGGGTTTTAAAATAGTTCATATCAGAAGCATTGTTGTCATGCGATATTATTTTTAATAAATCACTCTAATAATCACATATTATTGAGATTTTGGGCACCCTGTTTTTCATTAAAATATACGATGAGTCAAATATAGAAAAACTTGATAGGCTTACTACAGCTAAGAATCTAATCACAAAAGACTGTTTAAGGAAGAACATAAACGTTGATATGGGACTTTTCAACCAACACTAAAAAATAGCAAGAGGGCTCCCCTGGTGGCGCAGTGGTTGAGAGTCCTCCTGCCAATGCAGGGGACACGGGTTCGTCCCCCGGTCCGGGAAGATCCCACATGCCGCGGAGCGGCTGGGCCCGTGAGCCATGGCCGCTGAGCCTGCGCGTCTGGAGCCTGTGCTCCACAACGGGAGAGGCCACCAACAGTGAGAGGCCCGCGTACCGCATAAAAAAAAAATTAAAAAAAAAAGCAAGAAACTCATTATTTCATATTACAAGGTCCAAAAAAAAAGGCTAGCATCACAGTAACATAACCAGTTAGATAAAATAAATAAATAAATTAGCTATTAAAATAAATAAATAAATTAGCTATTCAAGAATGTGACTGACCTTAATGTGGATCCTTATTATATTTTAAGCTCCTCCAGAGTAAGATCTGTACACTGGTGAATGCACATGATAGAATTTCAATTATCCATTGAATGGATATTTTCCCTTTATTAAAAAATATATCTTAATAGGGACTGTGGAAATCTTTGTGAAAGGACAAAATAGAAACAGGACATTGTGATTTATTCCAACAACTCAAACAAACCATCTTTCTTTCTTTCTTTCTTTCTTTCTTTCTTTCTTTCTTTCTTTCTTTATTATTCAAACAGAAAGTCATAAAAATTATAATCATCCTCATCAGGTCACTCGGTCCCATGTAATTAATTTTTTTTTCTTGATCTTTTGTTAGCACTTTTATGAATTCATCAGTTTTCCATTAGAGCTCTGAAAATGCTTATTCATTCAGTTCAGCAGTATAGTCAGTTACCAGAAACCTGTACTCGTCAGAGTCTTTTCCATGAATTCCTTGAAGATGAAACCCTTTTATCGGAACATCTTTGCAAAGGCAACAGAGTACACCCAGAACTGTCTGTAAATGACAAAAGACTTAAAAATGACCACGGTTAAAGACTGATGAAAGTTCATGATAATGCAGTTGACAAGGAAATTTAGTTATTTCTGAGATATACATTTTAAAGTAATAACTAGAATTATGACTTATAACATTATGCCAGAACATATAAGATTTTTAGAAATTTCATGTAATGTCTGAAACATTTATATTAACATATTTCCATACAAATAACCCAAATAAAGTTTATTATTAGTTGTTTTTGTTTGTTTGTTTGTTTATACTGCAGGTTCTTATTAGTCACCAATTTTATACAATCAGTATATACATGTCAATCCCAATCGCCCAATTCAGCACACCACCATCCCCAACCCACTGCGGTTTCCCCCCTTGGTGTCCATACGTTTGTTCTCTACATCTGTCTCTCAACTTCTGCCTGCAAACCATTTCATCTGTACCATTTTTCTAGGTTCCACATACATGCGTTAATATACGATATTTGTTTTTCTCTTTCTGACTTACTTCACTCTGTATGACAGTCTCTAGGTTCATCCACGTCTCAACAAATGGCTCAATTTCGTTCCTTTTTATGGCTGAGTAACATTCCGTTGTATATATGTACCACAACTTCTTTATCCATTCGTCTATCGATGGGCATTTAGGTTGCTTCCATGACCTGCCTATTGTAAATAGTGCTGCAATGAACATTGGGGTGCATGTGTCTTTTTGAATTATGGTTTTCTCTGGGTATATGCCCAGTAGTGGGATTGCTGGGTCATATGCTAGTTCTATTTTTAGTTTTTTAAGGAACCTCCATACTGTTCTCCATAGTGGCTGTATCAATTTACATTCCCACCAACAGTGCAAGAGGGTTCCCTTTTCTCCATACCCTCTCCAGCATTTGTTGTTTGTAGATTTTCTGATGATGGCCATTCTAACTGTTGTGAGGTGATACCTCATTGTAGTTTTGATTTGCATTTCTCTAATAATTAGTGATGTTGAACAGCTTTCCATGTGCTTCTTAGCCATCTGTATATCTTCTTTGGAGAAATGTCTATTTAACTCTTCTGCCCGTTTTTGGATTGGGTTGTTTGTTTCTTTAATATTGAGCTGCATGAGCTGTTTATATATTTTGGAGATTAATCCTTTGTCCGTTGATTTGTTTGCAACCCTCCCATTCTGAGGGTTGTCTTTTCATCTTGTTTATGGTTTCCTTTACTGTGCAAAAGCTTTTATGTTTCACTAGGTCCCATTTGTTTATTTTTGTTTTTATTTCCATTACTCTAGGAGGTGGATCAAAAAAGATCTTGCTGTGATTTATGTCAAAAAGTGTTCTTCCTATGTTTTCCTCTAAGAGTTTTATACTGTCTGGTCTTACATTTAGGTCTCGAATCCATTTTGAGTTTATTTTTGTGTATGGTGTTAGGGAGTGTTCTGATTTCATTCTTTTACATGTAGCTGTCCAGTTTTCCCAGCACCACTTATTGAAGAGACTGTCTTTTCTCCATTGTATACCTTTGCCTCCTTTGTCATAGATTAGTTGACCATAGGTGCGTGGGTTTGTCTCTGGGCTTTCTATCTTTTCCCATTGATCTATGTTTCTGTTTTTGTGCCAGTACCATATTGTCTTGATTACTGTAGCTTTGCAGTATAGTCTGAAGTCAGGCAGTCTGATTCTTCCAGCTCCGTTTTTTTCCCTCAAGACTGCTTTGGCTATTCGGGGTCTTTTGTCTCTCCATACAAATTTTAAGATGATTTGTTCTAGTTCCATAAAAAATGCCATTGGTAATTTGATAGGGATTGCATTGAATCTGTAGATTGCTTTGGATAGTATAGTCATTTTCACAATATTGATTCTTCCAATCCAAGAACATGGTATGTCTCTCCATCTGTTGTTATCCTCTTTAATTTCTTTCATCAGTGTCTTATAGTTTTCTGCATACAGATCTTTTGTCTCCCTAGGTAGGTTTATTCGTAGGTATTTTATTCTTTTTGTTGCAGTGGTAAATGGGAGTGTTTCTATAACTTCTCTTTCAGATTTTTCATCATTAGTGTATAGGAATGCAAGAGATTTCTGTGCATTAATTTTTTATACTGCAACTTTACCAAATTCATTGATTAGCTCTAGTAGTTTTCTGGTGGCATTTTTAGGATTCTCTATGTATAGTATCATGTCATCTGCAAACAGTGACAGTTTTACTTCTTCTTTTCCAATTTGGATTCCTTTTATTTCTTTTTCTTCTTTGATTGCCATGGCTCGGACTTCCAAAACTATGTTGCATAATAGTGGTGAGTGTGGACATCCTTATCTCGTTCCTGATCTCAGAGAAAATGCTTTCAGTTTTTCACCATTGAGAATGATGTTTGCTGTGGGTTTGTCATATATGGCCTTTATTATGTTGAGGTAGGTTCCCTCTATGCCCACTTTCTGGAAAGTATTTTATCATAAATGGGTGTTGAATTTTGTCAAAAGCTTTTTCTGCATCTATTGAGATGATCATATGGTTTTTATTCTTCAATTTGTTAATATGGTGTATCACATTGATTGATTTGCATATATTGAAGAATCCTTGCATCCCTGGGATAAATCCCATTTGATCATGGTGTATGATCCTTTTAATGTGTTGTTGGATTCTGTTTGCTAGTATTTTTCTGAGAATTTTTGCATCTATATTCATTAGTGATATTGGTCTGTAATTTTTTTTTTTTGTAGTATCTTTGTGTGGTTTTGGTATCAGGGTGATGGTGGCCTCATAGAATGAGTTTGGGAGTGTTCCTTCCTCTGCAAATTTTTGGAAGAGTTTGAGAAGGATGGGTGTTAGCTCTTCTCTAAATGTTTGATAGAATTCACCTGTGAAGCTACCTGGTCCTGGACTTTTGTTTGTTGGAAGATTTTTTTTTTAATTTATTTTTATTACTTTTTAATAAATTTACTTATTTATTTATTTTTGGCTGCGTGGCTGCATGTGAGCTTTCTCTTGTTGTGGTGAGCGGGGGCTACTTTTCATTGTGGTGCGTGGGCTTCACGTTGCAGTGGCTTCTCTTATTGTGGAGCATGGGCTCTAGGTGCACGGGCTTCAGTAGTTGTGGCACATGGGCTCAGTAGTTTTGGCTCGTGGCTGTAGAGCGCAGGCTCAGTAGTTGTGGCGCACGGGCTTAATTGCTCCGTGGTATGTGGGATCTTCCCGGACCAGGGCTTGAACCCATGTCTCCTGCATTGGCAGTTGGATTCTTAACCACTGTGCCACTAGGGAAGCCCAATATAATAGGTTTTGATGTGTCATTAGTCCAAGTTGAAAACTATTTTGTTTTTACATCTTTATTGGTGTATAATTGCTTTAAAATGGTGTGTTTGTTTCTGCTCTATAACAAAGTGAATCAGTTATACATATATATGTGTTCCCATATCTCTTGTTGGAAGATTTTTAATCACAGTTTCAATTTCATTACTTGTGATTGGTCTGTTCATGTTTTCTATTTCTTCCTGGTTCAGTCTTGGAAGGTTATACCTTTCTGAGAATTTGTCCATTTCTTCCAGATTGTCTGTTTTATTGGCATAGAGTTGCTTGTAGTAGTCTCTTAGGATGCTTTGTATTTCTGCGGTGTCTGTTGTAACCTCTCCTTTTTGATTTCTAATTTTATTGATTTGAGTCCTCTCCCTCTTTTTCTTGATGAGTCTGGCTAATGGTTTATCCATTTTGTTTATCTTTTCAAAGAACCAGCTTTTAGTTTTATTGATCTTTGCTATTGTTTTCTTTGTTTCTATTTCATTTATTTCTGCTCTGCTTTATGATTTCTTTCCTTCTACTAACTTGGGGTTTTGTTTGTTCTTCTTTCTCTAGTTCCCTTAGGTGTAAGGTTAGATTGTTTACTTGAGATGTTTCCTGTTTCTTGAGGTAGGCTTGTATAGCTATAAACTTCCCTCTTAGAACTGCTTTTGCTGCATCCCATAGGTTTTGGATCGTCGTGTTTTCATTGTCATTTGTCTTTAGGTATTTTTTGATTCCCTCTTTGATTTCTTCAGTGATCTCTTGGTTATTTAGTAACATATTGTTTAGCATCCATGTGTTTGTGTTTTTTACGTTTTTTTCCCTATAATTCATTTCTAATCTCATAGCGTTGTGGTCAGAAAAGATGCTTGATATGCTTTCAATTTTCTTAAATTTACTGAGGCTTGATTTGTGACCCAAGGTGTGATCTATCATGGAGAATGTTCTGTGCGCACTTGAGAAGAAAGTGTAATCTGCTGTTTTTGGATGGAATGTCCTATAAATATCAATTAAATCCATCTGCTCTGTTGTGTCATTTAAAGCTTCTGTTTCCTTATTTATTTTCATTCTGCATGATCTCTCCATTGGTGTAAGTGAGGTGTTAAAGTCCCCCAATATTATTGTGTTACTGTTGATTTCCTCTTTTATAGCTGTTAGCATTTGCCTTATGTATTGAGGTACTCCTATGTTGGGTGCATATATATTTATAATTGTTATATCTTCTTCATGGATTAATCCCTTGATCATTATGTAGTGTCCTTCCCTGTCTCTTGTAACATTCTTTATTTTAAAGTCTATTTTATCTGATATGAGTATAGCTATTCCAGCTTTCTTTTGATTTCCATTTGCATGGAGTATCTTTTTCCATCCCCTCACTTTCAGTCTGTATGTGTCCCTAGGTCTGAAGTGGGTCTCTTGTAGACAGCATATATATGGGTCTTGTTTTTGTATCCATTCAGCAAGCCTGTGTCTTTTGGTTGGAGCATTTAATCCATCCACGTTTAAGGTAATTATCGATATGTATGTTCCTATGACCACTTTCTTAATTGTTTTGGGTTTGTTTTTGTGGATCCTTTTCTTCTCTTGTGTTTCCCACTTAGAGAAGTTCCTTTAGCATTTGTATTAGAGCTGGTTTGGTGGTGCTGAATTCTCTTAGCTTTTGCTTGTCTGTAAAGCTTTTGATTTCTCCATCGAATCTGAATGAGATCCTTGCCGGGTAGAGTAATCTTGGTTGTAGGTTCTCTCCCTTTCATCACTTGAAGTATATCATGCCACTCCCTTCTGGCTTGTAGAGTTTCTGCTGAGAAATCAGCTGTTAACCTTATGGGAGTTCCCTTGTATTTTATTTGTCCTTTTTCCCTTGCTGCTTTCAATAATTTTTCTTTGTCTTTAATTTTTGCCAGTTTGATTACTGTGTGTCTTGGCATGTTAATCCTTGGGTTTATCCTGTATGGGACTCTCTGTGCTTCCTGGACTTGGGTGGCTATTTCCTTTTCCATGTCAGGGAAGTTTTCGACTATAATCTCTTCAAATATTTTCTCTGGTCCTTTCTCTCTCTCTTCTCCTTCTGGGACCCCTATAATGTGAACGTTGTTGCATTTAATGTTGTCCCAGAGGTCTCTTAGGCTGTCTTCATTTCTTTTCATTCTTTTTTCTTTATTCTGTTCCACAGCAGTGAATTCCACCATTCTGTCTTCCAGGGCACTTACCCGTTCTTCTGCCTCAGTTATTCTGCTATTGATTCCTTCTAGTGTAGTTTTCATTTCAGTTATTGTATTGTTCATCTCTGTTTGTTTGCTCTTTAATTCTTCTAGGTCTTTGGTAAACATTTCTTGCATCTTCTCAATCTTTGCCTCCATTGTTTTTCCGAGGTCCTGAATCATCTTCACTATCATTATTCTGAATTCTTTTTCTGGAAGGTTGCCTATCTCCACTTCAGTTAGTTGTTTTTCTGGGGTTTTATCTTGTTCCTTCATCTGGTACATAGTCCTCTGCCTTTTCATCTTGTCTATCTTTCTGTGAATGTGGTTTTTGTTCCATAGGCTGCAGGATTGTAGTTCTTCCTGCTTCTGCTGTCTGCTCTCTGGTGGATGAGGCTATCTAAGAGGCTTGTGTAAGTTTCCTGTTGGGAGGGACTGGTGGTGGGTAGAGCTGACTGTTGCTCTGGTGGGCAGAGCTCAGTATAACTTTAATGTGCTTGACTGTTGATGGGTGGGGCTGGGTTCCCTCCCTGTTGGTTGTTTTGCCTGAGGCAACCCAACACTGGAGCCTACCTGGGCTCTTTGGTGGGGCTAATGAGAGACTTTGGGAGGGCTCACGTCAAGGAGTACTTCCCGGAACTTCTGCTGTCAGTGTCCTTGTCCCCATGGTGAGCCACAGCCCCCCCACCCCCGCCTCTGCTGGAGACCCTCCAACACTAGCAGGTAGGTCTGGTTCAGTCTCCCCGGGGGTCACTGCTCCTTCCCCTGGGTCCCGATGTGTGCACTACTTTGTGTGTGCCCTCCAAGTGTGGAGTCTCTGTTTTCCCCAGTCCTGTTGAAGCCCTGCAATCAAATCCCACTAGGCTTCAAAGTCTGATTCTCTAGGAATTCCTCCTCCCGTTGCTGGACCCCCAGGCTGGGAAGTGTGACGTGGGGCTCAGAACCTTCACTCCAGTGGGTGGACTTCTGTGGTATAAGTGTTCTCCAGTCTGTGAGTTACCCACCCAGCAGTTATGGGATTTGATTTTACTGTGATTGCGCCCCTTGTACCGTCTCATTGTGGCCTCTCCTTTGTCTTTGGATGTGGGGTATCTTTTTTGGTGAGTTCCAGTGTCTTCCTGTTGATGATTATCCAGCAGCTAGTTGTGATTCTGGTGTTCTCGCAAGAGGGAGCGAGAGCACGTCCTTCTACTCCGCCATCTTGATTGCTCCTCAAAATATCTCAGAGGCTGAGATTATGAGCCCAGGAATTTATGCTGCTGCCACCATCTCTGTAGCTACCACTACAGCATCATTTCCATGGAGCTGAATACTTGACACTGGAAAGTGGGGCCTGGTGGACTCACTTCAGGAGACAGTCACGTCTATCAGTTTTGCTTGCCATCTGTCGTATCTATAGAAGAATCCAAACCATCTTCTAAAGCAAACATATGTCATAGATGTTTGGTTTCCCCTGAAGAAAAATAGATTATTCTATACTAACAGATGGTAAAGCCTGAACAACTAAGGACAGCATATTCTAAATGTCTAGGCTTGTCAATTGTTCTAAAGGCCAAATAATAAATTTTTCTTTATAAAAACCTATATTCGGGCTTCCCTGGTGGCACAGTGGTTGAGAGTCCGCCTGCCGATGCAGGAGACACAGGTTCGTGCCCCGGTCCAGGAAGATCCCACATGCCGCGGAGCGGCTAGGCCTGTGAGCCGTGGCCGCTGGGCCTGCGCATCCGGAGCCTGTGCTCCGCAACGGGAGAGGCCACAAGAGTGAGAGGCCCACGTACCGCAAAAAAAAAAAAAAAAAAAAAAAAATCTCCCCAAACCTATACTCTTCCTTTTGGTAAAGTTCCTGAAAAGTTTACTTCATGTAAAGTTTAATCTCCATGTTAATCTTCAATCAGTGTGCAATACCAAGAATTGCCCCTCTCATGATTATTCAATTACTCTACTCATAGGTGGATAGAAAGTCATCATGTACATTTAGTCCATGCCTTGAGATTCCTGTATCAGGAAGAAAAGTTAACCAGCTGTGAGGGAGACTGGTTTCTAAACCTATATAGCTAGGTAATATTTTGATAGTATTTTGAGGTTTTTAACTAAATGGGCCCTTTCATTGTCCATTCTCTTAAACAAATTGCTCTTCTCTTATTTACTAATAAGCATTCATTGCCCCAAGTAAGGGGGAAATATGGCAGAAAAGCAGAGAAATTACTTTTAAGTACCAAAAACTAAGGCATTTCCATATCAAGAACCTGCGTTTAGCTTCAAAATTTGAAGTCCTGAAGGACTCAGGGTTTTATATTTATGCAATAAACAATAGATTAGATAAACTGAAATGCAGGATACCCCCCAGCATACTGAGATTTAGGCTGGAATTACTACTGTTTGAGCTAGGCTCTCTGGGGTAACTAAATTTGAGCATAGTATTTGATAAAGTTTACATAATGCCCTTGAGGAAAATGTCTGCCAAATGGTAGTGATTTAAGGGGATTCATAAGTTGAATGGTATTATCAGCATCAACTTTGAGCCAGGTTACCAGTGGCATTCTGTGGGGCTCTGCTTTGTTCAACATTTTAATAATTTAGATAACAAATAGAAAGTTTGCCAGTCAGAGTTTTGAGAGGTTTGAAATTAGGAGAGAGTAGACATTATGTTAGAAACCACATGAGAGATTTAAATAAAACCAGCCAGATAGGGAAATTGGGCCAGATTTAACAAGATAAAAAATATACAAGGATAAATGTAAAGACCTGGGTTTAGAATTTCAAAGAGTAAAACAAAACAAATGAGGGGCTGGGCAAGGCCTGCCTGAAAAAATATTTCTGTGAGCATGACCTGGGCATCTGAGTTAATTTCACACTCAAGCTGAATAGATGAGGTTTTTGCCAAAAAGATAATGTTTCATTGGGTTGTATTGTACTTTGGAGTGGTCAAACTATACCTGGAAGAGTGTGCTCAATTCTTATTTTTAGCTTCTGGGTTGGATATCAATGAACTGTAGGATATCTAAGGTATGTTGCTAGGATTTTATATTCAGAAAAAAAATGTTTCTGAATTCCTCTTATGTGCTAGACAATGTCCTAAGTACTAGGGATATAGTGGCAAACAGAACTTAAACATGGTGAATCTGGAAAGGGGATGATTAATCTGGAGATGGTATGAGGGTCCTTGGTAGCTGACATCCATTGAACAGCTGACATATGCAAAAAGAATTAGCCTGATACTGTGTGGCTCCAGGGAGATTAGGCAGAAGTTATAGGGGTGCAGATTTTGGTTACAGCATCTGTTCACAAGTGGAGAGTATGGCCTTGGGTTGAAGAATCCCTTGTCATTCTCCAGCAGAGGCAGAAGTGCATCTGTCAGGGTAAATGATATAACGCAGAAAACATTTAGCACAGTACATGGGGATGTCACAGGTGCTTAGTCAATGGAACATAATAATTGTACAGGGTTTTCTTATATCTTTTGGGAGTAATGATAGATGATTCTAGAATTCTAGAGAACAGAGACTCTTACCATATTTTTTCTCGTGTGCCTACTACAGAAGTTGGCATATGGTTGGTGGTCTTTAAGTGTCAAATAAATAAATGAGGGATCTGTATCATCTCTAAGACTGTACATTAATAATTGTGATGTTAAAGAAGTAGCAGAGTTCAGAAATCATTGTTTCCAGTTCCATTTTCAGTGACAATGTGATTCGACATTACATTTTTTCAGCATCCTTTTTTTTTGCTTATTACTTAAAGAAAATCTCAGTCATTCTCAGGAGCACATGGATCTTTTTGTCACTTCATAGAACATTCAGTGACTTGTAGATCTACTGAGAATTTACAGAGGATCAATAATTTCATTCTCCAAATCAAGTAGGGTCCTTTTAAAGCCCAGCTCATCCTGTTATAACCTGCATTATTCTGATCTGCACAATACATCCTTCTCCTCATTTATGAAATCCTCTTGCTTCCAGAAGATTCTCATTGTATGAATATATTCCCTTTATTCTCAAAAAGAACATTATTAATTTCGACATTCTTTCTAATCACTCCTCTTCCCCTGAACTCACCTGGAAATAATTATTCCTAGTCCTCTCATGAGCTGGATAAATGTGTCCATGTTAACTATCCTAAGACTCTCTAACGCCTCTTGAGTGCTTACCGTGTGCAGGGGGCCTGACGTATCTTATTTCCCTTAAAGGTCCTACCAACTTTATGGTGTTGGTGTTGTTATTCCCAGTTTACAGATTAGGAAGTGGAGGAGCTCTAGGATTTGAACCCAGTTCTTTGTCTTAACCTCTTAGTCCCTATGGACGCTTCATGTCAGTTAGAATTTTGGATTGAAACTGTAAACATGCTAAAAAGAGAAATGGAAAATTGGGCTTTGTTTTGAATGGGGTTTATCTTTGTCAAATAAATTGCAAATCTCCTTAGTACAACTGACCATAACCAATGAGAGATTCAAAGGCTGATGATATCGCGCCAAGTGTCCCCATATTTCAGGGTTAGGTGAGTCCCTATCAATCAGACTAGAAAGTTTCTTCCAGAAGTTTCAGGACAGCGTCCTGGTCTTAAGACAAGGAGTGAGGTGCTGACTTGCTCAAGGTCATCAAGCTGGTTAACAGTACAAAAAGGACCAAAGGCCGGGCTTCTAGGTTTCCAGATGATTTCCAAACTAGACTTCCAAAGTTCCTGGGGAACTTTGAGTGAAATCATGGACATTTTCCCCTGAAGAGAGACTACTCAAACATTAGACACAACAGAAGAAATGTATTTTGATAGATTCAAGCTAAAAAAAAATCTTGATTTATGATCAAGCAAGTGTTTATAAAGCATTTCTGAACCCCTTAGACAAAGGTACTTTCTAAATGAAAGTTTCATTTGATCCTTTTGAAATGTTTATTTTAGGCAAGCATTCTTTTTTTTTGTTTTGCGGTACGTGGGCCTCTCACTCTTGTGGCCTCTCCCGTTGCGGAGCACAGGCTCCGGATGCGCAGGCCCAGCGGCCACGGCTCACAGGCCTAGCCGCTCCGCGGCATGTGGGATCTTCCTGGACCGGGGCACGAACCCGTGTCTCCTGCATCGGCAGGCAGACTCTCAACCACTGCGCCACCAGGGAAGCCCAGGCAAGCATTCTTTTCATAAAATATTTACACATGCTCTAAGAGCAAACATTCACATTAGTATGTGCTAAAGATCTGAAATTTACTTAACCAAAATTGTTTGCTTTTCTGGGTCCAACCAGCAGGATTTCCAGCAATTCAAAAGAGATAAAGGGATTTCCTCACAAAGCCTGTTAAAGAATCAGATAGGAATTTGGAAAGGGCAGTTCGAAAATAAGGCTCATTTAGAATAAGAACTTCCTTAAGATCTTGACTTGAAGAGTCTACACTAGCTCAAACCCCAGCAAAATGAGCAAATAAGGCATAATTTCCCCAAGACTTTAAGCCAAAAGCCAAAATCTTGCTAAATTCTTTTCACTGCCAAGGACTCAGTTAATGTTGCAAAGAATGAAGCACATAGGTTTTAGCAGTTTTTTCGGATTTCTAGAAGAGAGAATAAATTTGGGACTTGCCTGATTTATCAAAAGAAAATAATAGTGTAAACTTCTGCCTCTATTAGAGATAATTCTAAGATGTCAAAATATTCCTAATGTTGGTAGCAAGACTGGTGGTAGGTGTATTTTGAATGGAAAAGGACCCCACCTGTTCCTTTGAGCTTATTTTTGAATAAATCTCCTGGGAAATCACAAAGAATAAGCTCTTTCTGATAAGGAAATCTCACTGCTAGAAGCTCCATGATGTAGCAGAAAGAGCATTGGGACAGGGCAGCAGAGTTTCTAGGTTCTTCTTCCAGCTTTGCTGCCTATCAGATATTGCCCTTAGGTAAATCACTTACCCTGCCTGTGCCTCAGTTTCTCCCTCTGTAGAAGGAGGGCAACGGACCATTTCTAAGGCTTCACTAGTGTTTTTTCGTGTATGTCCTTTTCTGGTGATTTAGCTATGGTTCTTTCCCAGGCTTCTCATGAATCCACCTCCCAGAGGCACTGTATCCTTATGAGGTACAGCTTCTCTCTACCCTTGAAATGATAATTATAAGGTAAGAGGCACACGTATCAATTCTTCATCTTTTAAATCACTTTTCCTACATGTAGAAAACTTGTAAAACTTTCTCTGTTGTAACCTTATCATAGTTTTTCTTTGCTCTCTTTCAGAAAAGAAAGTGGCAGTCACTTAAAACTATGCAAATCAGGTTTGTAAGGGGAATGTTTGATTTCCTTAAGAAAATTATCTCTTTAAGCATTGCAGCCAGTTGTTCTAATGATGCGATAATGACACAACTAAATGGAGTAGGTTTTGGCAAGGGCTCACAGTCTGTTAGCCTTAGCTGGATTTATAAAACATGATTGATAGTAATGAGGCCCATTTCTTTCAGAGGGGTTTTATGGTAGAGGCTTTTTACTCTGTTTGTGGCTATACACATAGAACTAATTAGGCCTTCGGATCCAAATTGGCCTATCAAATTGAGTAAGGGGAAAAAAACAATTAGTTACCTTTGAAAAAGTATAGTCTTCCAAAAAAGTTAATCTAGTTGTACATCTAAAATACTTTTCAGTCTGTGGATCAAGACAGATTGGCAGGTTTCGAGATCCGTGTATTGGCTCAGGGGCAGCCTTAAAAAAATAATACAGACTAGAATAGAAGATATCAGAGTATATCATAATAATGATTAGTATTGATTTGTGAAAATTAATTTTATTTATATACAGGGAACACATGTATATGCATATATGTTCCTGATCAGAATGTAAATTTTATTTCTCACTCTAGGTCTGGTTACAAAAAGGTCAAGTTCCTGGGGAAAGATATTCTGAGTTGGAGGTTTGTGTGCATTGGGTTTACTGGGAAGTGCAGTGCAGGAACAACATCTCAGAGAAGGAGAAGGAGGTAGGATTGGGGAGAAGAAGAAACTGAACAGAGATGCAGTCACAACAGAGGTCTCCGCTGATCCCTATGGGGAGCTTGGGGGCTTGGAAGACCTGCAGTTGTACTCAACCAGGGAAGGGGGCAGGGCCTTTGTAGCCCCGCAGCTTGATACTGGTTGTAGGCTCCTCCCAGGGGAGGGGCATTACCACGGATGAGGTAGCTCCCTTCGTTGGCCAAGGGCAGTTCCAGCAGAGGAACTCAGCTGTGAGCAGTCAGCAGCCTACGCAGCTGGAAAAGTGAGGGCCTGGGTGCTGAAGGGGGCCATCTTGGAGGCGCCCACAGCATCCACTCAGCCACTACCTAGATGGAGCCTGAGTCAGACCACCCCCAACTCCAGGGCAGGGGCTCTTAAAACCTCAGCATTACTGGAATTCAAGCCTGGAAAACCTTTTGTGTGGGGGCTGTCCTGTGTATTGCAGGATGTGATAAAGAAACTGACTCCATTTTTGATGATCACTGACAACTTTCAAACCCTGACACTTCCCATTGCCTTTTTGCCCCGCAGCTGAATAGTCCTAAGAAAGCTAGGATGTTCCTTTCCTTGGCTCTAGCAGGGAAGTTCAAATCAGGCAACCCCAGGCCTGTGGGTGGGACCCCTTACCCTAGAATTACTTCCTAACCACAGTAAAAACCCAAGCCATTTTCAGGCTGGCTTGGGCACCTGCACTCTCCAGGAAGGCTTATTATGTGAGCGATAAACCTTTTCATACCCCCTTGGTGTTTGTGTGTGCATGTGATCATCAGTCTTGGTATCTGAACCAAATTTTAGACACAGGACACTCCACATCATCCCTGTCCTCTACCCAGCAGATGCCAGTAGTACCCAATACCCTCCAAGATGGGACAGCCAAAATGTCCCCAAACATTGCTAGGTGCCTTTGGGGGACAGAATCACCCCTGACTGAGAACTGCCGCTCCTTACATAAATGAATCTTTGCTAAGAGCAAAGAGCATAAATGAATCTTTGCTAAGTAGGCAACTGGTAGCACATTTAAGTCCAGTGTGCTGTGTTCCAAGAATTTTTATATGATATCTGGAAAAGACCTGTGGTCATTCTAAATTCTTATGACTCAACGATATGGTTGAGTTGAAACCTATAGTTTCATAGGTTCTGTGTGATTAGATAGGATGTCTGGTTTCCTACAGTCTGGCTGTGAAGTCAGAGTGGGTGGTCCGGTGAGAAAGCAGGCTGGAGGCTTTACACTTTGATTGCTTTATTTATGGGCCATAATAACTCCTTCTTTGGAAGGCACATAAAATCATTTAGGCCCGGTAAAATGAGATAATGTGGTGGTTTGCCTTTGCCTGCCATTTTAAAAATCCATTTTATGAAGTGGGAGTGAAGCAGAATGGTATAGTTGGATTTGAATCACTAGAGTTTTGACTTCCCGTCTTGCGTGCTATTATGCTGTTTCAAAGATTAGAAACTGCAGAGAGGAGAATAGAGGAGTTTAAACAAAAATCAACTCATTTGTATAGTACTTCAATATTGACACACACTGATGTAAGTTTCACTTTTGCATATTCTGGTTTGGTCAATTCAAGGCTAATTTTATTGAAGAGAAAGAAAGTGGTTTTTAATGGGGTAATTACTGACTCATCTGTGAGGAAGTCATTGTCTCATTGCTGGGCTTGGGTGCCAAAGGCATGCTGGGCAGTGCCATCAAGTCTAAAGAAAGCATAAGAGCTGGGAAACACCATAGAAATCTGTGCAATGACTTCTTTTCTAGACAGGATTCTTTTGATTGCTAGGAACAAGGCCACTCAAGTTAGAGCAAGAAAATTGGACATTATTATAAGGATTCAGCAGGCTTCCTGGAATCCACGAATATGACACAGAGCATTGCTTGATCTCATGGGAACCAGGAAGCTGGCGGAAACTAGGTCCGCCTTTGCCACCGTTTCTCAACATTGTTTGCCTCTGCTTCAGGTTTGCTTCATTTTCTTGCCTTCGCTATGGGTTGTTTTCCTCTGGCATTCCTCAGATTATCAGCAATCCAACTACTGGACTAAGGGCAGGAGTTAACATGACTTCCCCTTAACTTCACACATTTACTGGCCCAGAGGCCCAAAGCCAAATTTCTAGAAGAAGAATCTGATTGGCTCAGCCTGAGTTATGCGTCCATTCTTCATCCTATCAGCTCTGGCTACCTGGGCCAACTCCTTCTCCCGTGTTGTGGATGGGCAAGTGTGGCACACCCGGTCTGGTAGACTTTCATTTTAAAGATAAGAGAACTGAACACCTGCGGGGGGAAACGATTTGTCCTTGGTTATGTAGCCAGTTACTGACTGATGGATAGTAATAGAACCCAGGGTTCCTTATTCCTCTACAGTCCACACCACATTGCTCGCTCCACATTTTTTTAATCATCAAAGGTGTATTATGTCTGTCACACCTTTCTAGCCTTTCTTCCTAGTTAGAGGGAAGAAGAACACTCTTGGGTTGGGCAACTGGGGCAAAAGGGTGACTGGCAAGTTGGAGATGCATCCAGGTTTTCTGCGTAACTATTCCATAATTAGTAGGTTGTCTTTTAATTGCTTTGTAAATTCATTTGCTTTATTGAGGTATAATTTACATATTATAAAATTCATCCATTTTAAGTGTACAAGTCAATAAACTGTAGTATATTCATAGTTATACAACCATCACCACAATCTAGTTTCAGAAGATTTCCATCACCTAATGCCCATGTACAATCATACATTACATTAATGAATTTGTTGCATATACAACAACAATCTAATTCAATATGTTATATATATATATATTTAAGCTCTACTATAAACCAGGCATTGTGCTAAAAAAGTTACAAAATATTATCTTTGTTCTGTGTGTCTCGTACTTGACCTGTGATGTATATCTAAATAATACATGAAAATTGCTGTAATAGATGTATGGACAAAGTGTGATGGTGATGCAGAGGAAAAGCCAATTAATTCATCAGTACATAATATAAAATAATCATTTATAATAATTTATAACTATAATGACATTAAAACGGTTGTCAATTATGAAACTTACTGTGAGACTGACACTGTGGTACATATTTTATAATTTAATACTAGTTTTACAGAAAATCTATCTCTCCCTTTTTTACATTCAAAGATTATGATATTTGAAATTACATTTAACTTTAAACCAATTTGAGAAATATATATTAGCTATCTACGTACCAATCACCATTGATAACACTAAAAAAGGAATGTTGTCCTGGCCTTTACAAGTCTAGCAGTGGAAGGATATACTCACAAATTACTATTTTATAAAGGTAGAATATTATCATATCCCTTCAAATAGCTACGAAGTCATAGAAAAGGGAGAGATTATATCTTATGAAATTAGGGAGTTCTCCTTGTAAGAGGTAGTAATTATGCTCTACCTGGAAGAAAGGGGAAAATGTTAAAGCTAAAAATGGACCTTGGTAAGATGACAATTTATTGTTCATAGTTGGACAGTAAGAGAGATAATTGCACTGATTACACTGATGCAATAGGAATAAACTGGGATTTTCCTGGGAAAACTGGGATGTGTGATCACCCCAGTCATTGGAGGGAAGCTATGACAGGTGGAGAAGACATGAGCAAGAGCTCACAGTTGGGAAAGGGGAAGGCCATTTATGGAGACAGCATATGAAATGATGTTGCCGTGCTTACCAGTATTCTCCTTTATAGGGGCCATATCTAACGGATTCTGCCCTCTCCAATTGTGGTGGGTCATGAGTTCAATTTCCCACTAATTCCCCACCCTCTGTTTGGGGACAACAAGGGATGAGGATCCTGGGATTCATGGGAAGATGGAGACTTTGGATATTCAGTGGCCAGCAGGCTGGACTGTGGAGTTCCTCACTCAGCTCCCAATCCATTTTCTTTCTCCAGGTAGAACCTTTTTTCCTCACTCTCGCTTCAAGTACACTGGTTCCTCTACTCCTACAGTCTGAGTTATATTTCTAATCTCACCTCCCCGTTTCTAGCCCGGTTTTATCTATTTTTATAGAAAAGCAAATTCTTCAAACTTTTCTGTCTCTAATTCTGTCAGCTGATTATTTGAGTCTTTGCTTCTGGTTGAGTGTGGGCTAAGGGAAAATGGTGAGTTATTACACTGCCATACAATTAATCTATTATGGTTGTTACCCAGTTGTAACTAGGGCAGTGGTGGTGGGAATGGAAAAATTCATGAGTGAGGGACACATTTGTTTTGAGTGCAATTCCTCTGGTCCAGTTTCAAAATGCAGAACCTCACAGAAGTAGAGAGACTAATTTTCAACATGGAACATAGATAATATCATGTATGGCAAAGGAATTGGATATTTATTAGGGAGATTGAATTAAGACTTTGGAATGAGAGGACAACCAGAAGGATTGGTGATGGATAAAAAATGATACTGAAAAAATTTTAATACAGTTTTGTTTAGAAAAGGTCCTATGAACAAATGATCAGTACTAAAAACTTGGGCCTAATTTAAAGAGTGTTTAATTTGGGAGATCTTGAACTGTATCTTTCATAGAAGCTGCCCATGTACCAACCTAGATATCTACTACTTGACCTTAAACTTGAGAAGAGTCGTATTTCATTAGCTCTTTTGCTGTAAGGATTACATAGGCCCTTCCCATGAAGCCTCAAGAGAAAAGCTGTATGTGAGACCCTAGCATGGGATATGTATGTGTGGGATTTGTTTCAAGATATTGCCTGGAACTTAAAAGTCTCCCAAAATGAAGACCTAAAGGACCTTCAGCTAGTTTACTATCTGTAAACATTTCACTGTGCATAATAAAATATAATATTCTAAGAGTTCCAGAGCCTATATAACTCTCTAATTTCCATATAAAATATTAACATTAAGTAGCTTTAAAGTAAAATAGGACCCTGGTTTCTTGTGCTTCTAGAGCAATTTAATAAAGGCACCATTGTAATAAACTGGTAACATTTCAACCACTGAAGAGCTGCAAGATGAAAGGAACTGGTCTTTATGTACACTAGGCTAATTAGAAAAGAACTTAGTAGTTTAGGATTTTCATTTTCATTGTAAGTCAGAAAGTAATCAAGATAGTTAAAACAATATAATGAAATACTGATATCTTTATTCCAATGATGCTCCTGTGAAGTGGGGATCAACCCATTGGAACCATTATTCTGTTAAAAATGAGTCGGCATTGAGTGTCTGTGAAAATTTGTCATGGCCCAATTATGAAACCACATTAGCTATAGTTTATTTAAGCTGCCAGCACACAAATAAGCTCTAGAGAGATTATTCTTAAGAGCATAAATCCAGGAAGAAATGAATAAATCCATAGCATTACCTCAGTAAACAGAGAAAGCTTTTTCTTTGTATCTGAAAGACTGTAGAATTTTACCCAAATGAAGAGTACTGGATTTCATCTTGTCCAACCTAATACTTTATAAATGAAGAAATTGAGAATCAGTAAGCTAAGTGATTTATCCAAAATCACACAGCTAATCAGCAGTTGATCTAGAACTAGAATCCACGTGATTCTAGAATAAAAGTGAGCTATATTAACAGGAAGTAGTCTTTTTCACAGAGTACTGCTATGCTTACTTGCTGGTAAAACCTCTTTCGATAAAGATGTTTGTTTTAATTAGGGATGAATGGACAAATCTCTCTCTCTGCCACCTTGAAGCTATGGCCAAGTCACTTAATCTCAGTGTCATGATTTAGTTGTTGGCTAGTGGAAATAATCTCTGCCATGCTTCCTTCTTAGGTTTGTTGTGAAAAACAAAGAACAAATTCCTTTATTTATTCTATATTTTAGTGGACACTTGCATGTTTTTACTGTCATGTTGGGTATTAGCTCAAAAGTGAATCAGATTGGAAACTGCATTTGAAGGCTTGCAGGATAGTCAAGGAGCTAAGGCTTGTCTGTCTCCTCCACCAGATTGCAAAATTGTGTCCAGTGCTATTTCCCTAGGATCTAGTATAATGTATGGCATGCAGTCAATGTTCAATAACTACTAATTGAATAAATGAATAAAGGACCAATTGAGTGTATAGAAATAACTCTAACATAAGGTAAGAAGTAGTAAGAGCCATAGGGAACAGCAGATTGAACGTTCCGGGTGTTTATAGATCTTTGTTAGATTCCAAAGAACCGGTGAAACTGATGTCAACACTCGCAGCTCAAACTCCAGAAGTCTAGGGTCCTAGAGCCAGTCCTAACATGGTAACTATTTCTGTGACCTTGATCCAACCACACAGACGTTCTAGGTTTGATTTGTAAAATGAAAAGATGTCGGAGACCACGGAGACCAGGCCGACAGTATAAATGAATGAAGTAGACTGAGGGCAAGATAATGGGAGCTGGTAGAGATGGTATAATCTAGAAAGCTTCCCAGTCTGGAAGGGGTTACCTCTTCTCAATCCAGCAGATTGTTTCCATTCAGGAATAAAAACCTAATGTTGCAGATCTTTCACATTTTCAATAGAAATCCAGATTTTTCAACTTTAAGAGTTTTCCGGTTTTTAAATGTTATCTACTAATTCAAAAAAAAAAAAAAAAAAAAAAGCAAGTCAAGCAAATCTGTCTCTGGACCAAATCGGGCCCACAGGTCACTAGCATTTTACTTCTAGACTAGATGATCTTCAATATTTTAATAATCTCCAATTCTTTGTTTTGCTGAATGCCTTAAACTTATATTGCTAAGATTAGGAAACTGTGGTTAATTTTGGAGTGATCTGATTTTTCCCGAAATATCTCTCAGTCAACTTTTACTTATGAAGTTTGTGCTGCCAATTTTCCATGCAGGTATGGCCTATGACATCAAACATAAAGATTGCTTCCTGGGATTTTTGAAGGATAATTAATATTTGAAAATCATGTGAACATCTGTAATTGCTGCTAACCACATACAGAAGGACAAAAGCAAAGAGTTTATCATTATTGGGGTTTCTCTATTCAGTTTATTATGCAATCTTTTTGCAAACTGTTTTTCCAGAGATATGCTCTTAATTGAATGTTGACAGCTTAGAACTAACTGGAAGAGGTTCTTGGCTTTCCCATCATACATTTCTCTCTCTGGTCTGGGTATCCATTTACAATGAGCTGACTGTTATAGAACAGTAGATGCCTTTTATTATTGCTGACACAGATCTTGGGTTTTTTCCCCCCACATTTGCACCATGTAGATTGATTTCTTTTATGTTTATTCAGCTAAAAATTGCATGCCTGAGAGAAAATGAAATGGTAAGCCATTTGTCATTTTACCTGGCCATGTCTTTAAATATGACCTGTTTTTTTATTAAATCTTTGCAAAATAATTTATTTCTAGAACTTATATGAAAGCAGCCTGGTAACATATTACAATATCTTCTATCTGTAGATCTTATACTGTACTTCTCCCTGTTTCCTTTTGTAAGATGCAGTTTTTAGTAGGGGGAGTTCATAGGCCTCCTTTTACCTTCCTGTGACACAGTTGTGCTTTCAGTCATTTATCTCCATGGCAGGTTTCCCCTAATACTTTTTGAACTAAAAATTAAAATAAAAATTAGCATGGAATAGCATGGCTCTGAGTTAGATTATCTGGGTGTGACTTTCATCTATTTCTGCCACTTACTGTGTGATTTTGGGCAAGTTACTTAACCATGCTGAACCTCAATTTCATCATCTGTAAAATGGAGATAATAATAGTACCACCTCATACAACTGTTTTAAAATTTAACTATGAAAATTAATAGTACCTGGTACATAATAGTTATTATGCGATTGATAATTATTAGCTATTATTTTCATTATTATTATTTTAAACTTTCTCTTGGGAAGTATAGCATTAGGCTACAGGTAGCCTTAGACTACAGTTCAGGGAGTAGCATTTACACTGCCCTGTCCCCTTTTCTAAAAATCTCACCTTTCTGCCTTCCTTTCTTTCTGTATTCCATTGTCCTCTCTCCCTGTTTCCTTACCTCTCTCAACTCGTTCTTAAATATTTGAGTACCCAGTAAGTGCATGACATGGGCAAAAACTCATGAAGACAAAAGAGATTCAAAAGTGATCAAAAGAGACTCTGTCCCAGCTCTCAGGGAATTTACAGGATGTCAGAGGTAGGAGGCAGGAGGCAGTCATTAATCCAACAATGGCATGAGTATACAATTGCAACTGTGACAGCTAACCAAAATTAGTGCACACACTCAATTTACCCTTGCTCAAGGAACTGTGAAGCATAACAACATTAGCAAGTAATATTTTTACCTCTTGCAAAGCCCTTGTACTTATTTGTTTTATTGGAACCTTATAATGGTGGTGTGATACAGATATTACTAATTCGCACTTTAGAGATCAAGAAACTGAAAAGTTAAATGACTTGCTTAGGGTCACACAGTAATGTTGTTAAAAGACTTAAGGCAGGATCTTCTGTCTCCAGACTCTGCATGCTTTCTAATAACCTACAGAATAAGAATTTTTAAATTACCAACCTCGCCTAGCAGCTTCCAGAAATAGATGTGTCTCTCAAAGGACTTGTATACAAATGGTATTTTGGAGCCCAAGCTCTAGGCTTTAATTCCTGGATAGACCAGGTGACCAGCCTACCTCTAGGCTGTGGTTCTAATCGCAGCCAGTTCCTCCCAAAGCAGATTGTAAATACCAAGGAAAGCCATTGAGATTTTAGCCCTGCTTTATTAGGACCCAACACTGCTTTTGGGAAAGCCCATTTAAGGTCCAGATAAATATGGAGGTCCTTTGCCACTCACCTTAGTTGCCAGCCTCCGTACCACAGTTCTTGTTGTTGCCACCCTCCCCAGTCTGATTTTTCTCTCAGTTTATAAAGACAAAGAGACAATAGTAGAAAATATCCACATCTTTCCAGCAGAGTTAGAATTCTTAGAATATGTAAGAAGTGAGTTGTAAAGCCACCAACCATGGCTTGACCAAATGGTAATTCCACTCTTCCAGGTATGTGTGCTTTCCCGGGCACAGTGAAGCCTGTGATGGCCTCACATTTCAGGAAATGACATGATACCAGGTCACTACACCTGGGATACACGCTCAGAGGAATCTCTGGGGAAGCTTTGCCCATATTTTCCTTGTAGCTACACCTGTAAACAGTCCATCACATTGACTTGCACGCTTGCTAGTAAAATCTGGCTCCAACAGGTGATTCTATTTTAGTAGGTTCAGCAGGGTCACAAGCAGTCATGGAACACAGGGCGGCCTCAAAAACTAGTTTAAGGAATCAACCCTGAGCATGCTCCCCACTCCATCTTTGAGGCTGCCCAGTGGTTATAGCCACAACACCAAAACTTACTCTCTATCAATGGTCCTAGATGAGCACCCTCTTCAAACTTTTTCGTGAGTTGTTATGGAAAGGAAACATGAATTCTAGTTTGGCCAAAATATGTTTCTCATCAGTGCCTTCATTTACCGAAAAGGGAACTGGGGCATTATGGTTGGCAAAATAACGGCTCCTCAGAGATGCACATGTCCTAATCCTCAGAATCAGTGAAAATGTTACCCTGCATGGCAAAGGGACTTTGCGGATGTGATTAAGGTTGAGGACCTTGAGAGATTATCCTGGATTATCCTGGTGGGCCAGTCTAATCATGAGTCCCTACAAATACAAGAGGAAAGCAAAAGAGTAGATCAGAGAGATGCAGTGTGAGAAGGACTCTACCAGTGGTTGTTGGCTTTGAAGATGTAGGAGAGGGACCTCCAGCCAAAGAATGTAAGTCCCGTAGGAGCTGGAAGTGACCCTCCCCTTACAGATAGCAGGGCAGCAGGAGCCTTGGTCCCACAACTGCAAGGAACTAAATTTTGTCACCAACCTGAAAGAGCAAAAAATGAATTCTCTCCTAGAGCCTCCAGAAAGAAACACAGCCCTGCCTACATTTTGATTTTAACCCAACGAGAGCCGTATTGGATTCCTGACCTAAATGTAAATAATAGGTTTATACTGTATTAAGCTGCTAAATTTATGGCAGTTTGTTCTGGCAGCAATAGGAAATGGACACAGAGGGAAAGAGATGTGGCTAATGTCACATACCTAGTTTATAACCCATCTGGGAGCTGTGACCAGGACTTTTGACCGCCTGTTGCTCTAGTCTTCGCAATCTTCTCAGCTTCATTTACTCTCTAACCCGTAACCTGGGTTCTGTCACTTATCCTGGTGATACTCCCTCAAACAAGTCTGATATTATCTTGCTTCCATATTTGGTTTTGTATCATCTGTCTCACTGTCCCGAATGGAAGCTCCATGAGGACAGGGACTTTGTTTTCATTGCTCACTTCTTTACACTTAGTTATCAGCACAATGCTTAGTTACACATGAAGTAGATAGAGCTCAATAAAATCTGTTACATGAATAAAAAAATGAATAAAAAAAATATAAATGAATGCATGAATGAATAGCGAAAACGGAACTATCAAGCTAAAAGAAATTTCATAAATTTATGCTCAGATCTTTCATTTTACATATGAGGAAACATGAGGCTGAGGAGGTCACAGGTTCAGTTCTTAGCAGACCCAGAGCAGAGCCTAGGCCTCCTGACCACCTGGACAGCACATTCCTGTTTTTCATTTGTTGTGTACCGAAATGTCACATTTAAAAGCAGTGTGGTTGTTGATGGGTGCTGTGCAACCAAGGTGTAGTATTTGGAACTGATACTATCTGGGTATATATATTTCTGAAAATACCCAGGGGCGATACTTGTCCTGAAATTGTTTGCCTTTTAAATTTTTCTCTATTAGTTCGGATAGACCACAGACAACTCAAGCAAGCACTTCCATTCATTCCTGAAAAAAGACTGTAAAGGTCTTTAGAAGGAACAGGCATGGCAGTTCTGTCCCGATTGTACTCCGGCCTAAAAGGAATTGACTGCCTGTCTGGGTGACAATATAAGATTGGCTTTTAAAATCCATTTCTAAGTGGCTCATATGTTCCTACTTCTTTTTTGATGTTTACACACCCAGTGTCCAATGTTTTAATTACCATCTCCATGTGTTTTAGTCAAATCTTTTTGGTTTGTGTTTTTTTGTGCAAGGAAAAAATTTGGAATCAAGCAATTTCTTATCTCAATTATCAGTTTCATCTATTCAGAATACTCCAGGATCAAGAGCAGAGATGCCAGCTTTGAGAGGACTTTTAGATCTAAACCAAGGGCATCCCTGCTGTGACCGTCAAGGACAGATGCTTGGAGGGGTCTCCCTGAGAGGGTCACAGGAAGGCCACTCACTCATTGTAGAGCCAGGCCACAGGCCAAATTGTAGTTTGCACTCCTGTATATACTTGGCACTATAGACTAAATGTTTGTGTCTCCCCACCATTCATATGTTGAGACCTAATCCCCAATATGAGGGTGTTTGGAGGTGAGGCCTTTGGGAGGTAATTAGGTCATGAAGGTGGATCCCTCAAGAATGGAATTAGTGCCCTTATGAAAGAGACCCAGAGAGCTCCCTCTCCCCTTCCTCTATGTGAGGACATAGTGATAAAATGGCCTGCAACCCAGAAGAGTTTCCTCACCGGAATCGGATCACACTGACACCCTGATCTTGGACTTCCGGCCTCCAGAACTGTGAGAAACACATTTATATTGTTATGTAAGCCATGCAGTCCATAGCTCTTTGTTATAACAGACTGGACAGATTAAGATACTTGATTTTTCTGTTGTAACATTTTCCTTTGATTTACAAATCCTTCCTCACTCTTCTCACACTGGCTTCATCTTCTTCTCTTCCCTGAAAAAAAAACGCTTTATCCATCTGGGCCAAGAATGCAAAAACCAGGCCACTTTAAAAATGGAAAATAAAGGGAAAGACAGGTAAAACATCAATATGTAGCTGTGAGTGACCTGAATCGTATTGGATTTCTCTCCTTTCTTGTCTTGTACTGCCATTTCCACTTCTGCCAGGCAGTATCTTCTGCTGGGCCGGGTGGCCAAGTCAGATATGTCTTCTGGGCTGTATGGAAGCACAGCCTGTGCCCAGGCTGGTTGCGTCCATCAGCGCGGCTGCCTCTGTGCTTTACCTCAGTGTCCCTGGGCCTCCTGCCTGCAAAGAGGAAACAGCAGACACAGCCGGGCTCCCACGGGTGAGTGCCACAAATCAAATTGTCATTCCTTTTATAAACTGACCCAGGCAGTCACTCCCATGAGACACCCATTTTCTAGGAGAGCTTTTTCTATTCTGACAAAACCCAGGAGGCAGCTCTTTTGTGAAGAGATTGAATCTAGCTTTCCCATCAGGAGGAAAACTTTAAAAATTATACTCTAGGCAGTGTTGATGCCAGAGCCAATTCACAGGAGACTCGCAGGGAGTCTAGTCACATTTCTTTGGCTGACCAGCTGGGCCTCCTTGGAAAAACATTTTGACCTCTCTGGGCCTTGGCTTTCTCATCTGTAAAGTGAGAGTTGATCTAGTATCAGATATGACGACATGGAGGCCTGGGGTCTGAATTCTGTCTACACGTGTATTTTATTTATTCTGAACAGTTTTTCTTTCTTTTTGTTAAAGCAAGATTTTTAACGCCTTCATTTGAGACAGTCGCCTGTGAGTCTCTCACAGGCTCCCAACCCATCTTGGCTTAAATTCAGTTTTACTCATTAACCTTACCTATTTGGTCCCTGGAGGCATTAAAGTGTGCAACCCCTGGACTAGATGACCTTAAGTTTATTCCTGGTTTTAATAGTTTATGACTCCCCAATGCTAAGTCATCTGCAAATGAATGAAACAAAGAGAGGTGAATTAGACATTTTATGCATTTGATTCTAGAGAACTAATGACTATTCCCATTTCACATGCCCTCACATTTCCATGCACGGTGAATATTTTCAGCAATAACTCTGTCTTTGGTAAATGTGTGTGACTCGATGCGCTGTGAAAGAGGAGAACATGAGGGCTGGTGGCTGAGTTAGGCAAGTGAGTGTTTTCAATAGTTTTGGACTTGCAGAAAGGAGAGACTCTGCGGTAGATGGCAGAGCGGCCAGAACTCCACATCCACCCCTTTGTGCAGCGCTTTGGTAACGTGTCTTTGCAGCTTGTCCCACTGAGGTAGAGTTCATTTTCCCACCCCTTGAATCTAGGCTGCCTTGTGACTTTCTTTGGGCAATAGAATGTGGCAGAAGTGACCTTATGTCAATTCCAAGTCTAGGCCTCAAGGGCCCTGGTATACTTCCATTCATTGTCTCAGAAGCCTAGCCTGACAGCTGTTGTATGAACAAGGCCTGGTTAGCTTCATGGAAAATGAGAGATGTGTTGCCCACATTACCCCAGCCAACAGCCTGCCAACCCTACAGGCAGAGTTGCTTACCTGACCAGCAGGTGACTGCACTTGCACGAGGGGGCCGGCAGACGCTAGAAGAACCTCTCCAGCTGAGGAGAAATGGGGGGGGGAGAAACCACTAAGTTTTGGGGTGGTTTGTCATGCAGCAGAAGCTGGCACAGACTCATGTGCTCAATTCAATGCATCAAACACTGGACGAGTAGCACGTGAGAATACATATGAGTAAGATATATTGCTATCCCCAAGGAATGTACGGTTTAGCTGAAAACAAGAAAACTGGACAGGTATTGAGAGGTGAAATGAGATATGACAGATGTCATAGTGAAGGTGCAATCGAAACTTTGGAGTCTAAATTGGAAGAACGGAGAAGACCTAGTAAAGAAGGACCATTTGAAGTGGATATTAGATAATATACACAGGTGAAGATGCGAGATGGACTTGTCATTTATGGGGAGAGATAGCTGAATAAGGGCAATAATAAAGATTCACAGAAATGAGAAGCAAGAGCAGTTTCAACAAGTATTTACTGCATTCTTGTTTTCCTATGTTTGAAACCACAAAGACATACATGATATAAATCTGGACCTTAAATGGCTCACGATCCAATTGGAAAGACAAGACACAACTACATGAAACAAATTATGAAGTAAGACATGAGACTTCTCCCAGAGCTATCACACGGGAGGGTGGCTGTGATGGTAAATGAGTTCTCAAGGCTCAGGTTGTCCAGTCTGATGACAGTATGATCTTTGGGAAGATTACCTGCAAGGAAATTCCAGGTGGAATCATTTTTGAGGGTGACTGCCATCTTGTTTTGCATGATATTTCCTCTCAGGCACCAACACATTTTCTGGTGATACCTAAGAAACATATTTCTTAAATTTCTGTAGCAGAAGGTGATGACAAAAATTTTCTTGGCTATTTATTGATTGTTGGCAAGAAATGTGCTGCTGATCTGGGTCTGAAGAAGGATTACAGAATGGTGGTGAAGGAAGGCTCAGATGTGGGACAGTCTGTCTATCATTTTCATGCCCACATTCCTGGAGGTCAGCAGATGAATTGGCCTCCTGGCTTAACATGGCTTAGGGATAATTTCTCCTTCTCTAGGCAATAATCAGGTTTGCAAGTTCCAATATGTTAAACAGTATACTTATTTTTTGCTTGTATTTGTAGAGGTTGAAGAAATAATTTAAAAAACCCATTCATGATAAAATATATTGCTGCATGGTTTATAGTAACCCCCCCAAAACATGAATTAAATGACAACACAAAAGTAGCTGATCCCTCTATCAAGGTTATGAGACACCCTAGAAGTAGGGTTCAGTATTTTCCAGAGAGTTCTCTGTAGGACCTCAATCATGTAAGATGCTTCATTGTCCAAGAAGTTTAGGAAATGTCACATACTCTAAACGGCTCTAGATTAATCTTTCGTTTTAACATATGAAAGGTCTGAGAAGTTCCTGCTTTAAAAAGACCAGTGTTTCTTGAGGGACAACTAAAACAGCTCAGCAAAGCTTTGATCTAATCTGGTCTTTTCCTTTCTCAGGAGAAGGAACCAGTTAGTGGCTAAGTGATTTACTCCAAGCCTCAACCCAGTTATTTCTAAAGATGCATAGGACCCAGTTCTCCCCATGAGATTCTCAGTCAGGGGTGTTCTTTCTTGGACTTCCTTTTTGCCTCGCACAAGGTAATCAGAGTACAGTGAATCCACAAGCAGGAGCAAAACAGAACCTTGCAAGCAAGAACCACGGGGAAGCTCCCTGAGTGTGGTGGAACTTGGGATGGGTATTGAGCGACAGGGAGCATTCAGACAGGCTGAAAGAAGCAGAGGGCATTCCAGGGAGTGCAGAGAACATTCCTGATAGGACTCACTCTCACCACTGCACCTCCCTCCCCCTGCCTTTTTTTCCCTTTTTGTTTTAATAGACTTTATTTTTTAAAGGTTTAGGTTCCAGGCAAAATTGAGTGGAAGGTACAGAGATTTCCTGTAAGTCTCCTGACCCCACACACACACCTCTTCCCCTACTGTCAACATCCAGCCCCACAGTGGTACTTTGGTTACAACTGATGAACCTACACTGACACATCGTAATCACCCAGAGTCCATAGTTTACTTTTGGTGTCATACATTCTGTGGGTTTACACAAATTTATGATGACATATATCCACCATTACAGTATCATACAGAATGCATCCCTCTTTGTATTTGCCCTAAAGGATAAAATCAAAATAAAAAAGCAGAATACCTCCATTCTATATATAAAGCAAAATCCAATTGGGGAAAGCCAAATTGCATTAGAAATGCAGTTTTATAAATCATTTGAGTTCATGGTCTTTTGTAGCAGTGCATTCGTGCTGTGATATTATGAATCATCTCCAATAACATGATAGGTTAGGGTTCCCTCCTTTCTGTTCTCATGTTTTTAAGGTTAGTATTTTTTTTAATCAATTAATTAATTAATTTTTTGGCTGCGTTGGGTTTTTGTGGCCGGGCGCAGGCTTGCTCTAGTTGCAGAGAGTGGGGGCTACTCTTCGTTGCGGTGTGTGGGCTTCTCATTGTGGTGGCTTCTCTTGTTGTGGAGCACAGGCTCTAGGCATGCAGGCTCAGTAGTTGTGGCACACGGGCTTAGTTGCTCGGTGGTATGTGGGATCTTCCCGGACCAGGGCTCGAACCCGTATCCCCTGCATTGGCAGGCGGATTTTAACCACTGTGCCACCAGGTAAGTCCCTGTTCTCTCTCGTTCTTGAGTATGCTATGAGTAATTATTCTTGTCCTCTGCATATGACTTTGCTTTCACAGTGTATTAATTCAGCCAAGATTGAGGAATGAGGCAGAAGCTTTTTAGGAAATTACTAGGGCATGGTGGTGAAGAAAGATTTGTTTAAAGGTTTTAATTACACAATGTTGTGAAGATGCAGTGTAGGGGTCATGTAGATTAGAAGTAGAAGAATTGCACAGAACATCAGGATAAAGTGATTAGATGTCAGAACAAATGATGGAGTTGCCCAGGCTGGAATCTCATTAGACCTGATGTGTTCTCAGTCTCCAGCATGACAAATGGGCCTTTTGTTCCTCCCTGAGTACTCACACAAATCCAGGAGAACTCATTTAGGAATGAAGGAGGAAAGAGGAGTAATGAAAGAAGAAAAGTTAGCTTAGGTTTGAGGGCAAAAGGCCCTTCTACAAAACATTTTATTATTTTTTAACACATTTATTAGAATATAATTGCTTTACAATGGTGTGTTAGTTTCTGCTTTGTAACATAGTGAATCAGCTATACATAAACATATATCCCCATATCCCCTCCCTCTTGCGTCTCCCTCCCAACTTCCCTATCCCACCCGTCTAGGTGGTCACAAAGCACCGAGCTGATCTCCCTGTGCTATGCAGCTGCTTCCCACTAGCTATCTATTTTACATTTGGTAGTGTATATATGTCAGTGCCACTCTCTCAATTTGTCCCAGCTTACCCTTCCCCCTCCCCATGTCCCCAAGTCCATTCTCAACGTCTGCGTCTTTATTCCTGTCCTGCCCCTAGGTTCCTCAGAACCATTTTTGTTTTCTTTAGATTCCATATATATGTGTTAGCATACAGTATTTGTTTTTCTCTTTCTGACTTACTTCACTCTGTAGGACAGACTCTAGGTCCATCCACCTCACTACAAATAACTCAATTTCATTTCCTTTTATTGTATATATGTGCCACATCTTCTTTATCCATTCATCTGTCCATGGACACTTAGGTTACTTCCATATCTTGGCTATTGTAAATAGAGCTGCAATGAACATTGTGGTACATGACACTTTTTTGAATGATGGTTTTCTCAGGGTATATGCCCAGTAGTGGGATTACTGGGTTGCATGGTAATTCTATTTTTAGTTTTTTAAGTAACCTCTATACTGTTCTCCATAGTGGCTGTATCAATTTACATTCCCACCAACAGTGCAAGAGGTTTCAATTTTCTCCACACCCTCTCCAGCATTTATTGTTTCTAGATTTTTTGATGATGGCCGTTCTGACTGGTGTGAGATGATACCTCATTGTAGTTTTGATATGCATTTCTCTAATGATTAGTGATGTTGAGCATCCTTTCATGTGTTTGTTGGCAATCTGTATATCTTCTTTGGAGAAATGTCTGTTTAGGTCTTCTGCCCATTTTTGGATTGGGCTGTTTGTTTTTTTGATATTAAGCTGCATGAGCTGCTTGTATATTTTGGAGATTAAGCCTTTGTCAGTTGCTTCGTCTTCAAATATTTTCTCCCAATTTGAGGGTTGTCTTTTCATCTTGTTTATGGTTTCCTTTGCTGTGCAAAAGCTTTGAAGTTTCATTAGGTCCCATTTGTTTATTTTTGTTTTTATTTCCATTTCTCTAGGAGGTGGGTCAAAAAGGATCTTGCTGTGATTTATGTCATAGAGTGTTCTGCCTATGTTTTCCTCTAAGAGTTTGATAGTGTCTGACCTTACATTTAGGCCTTTAATCCATTTTGAGCTTATTTTTGTGTATGGTGTTAGGGAGTATTCTAATTTCATTCTTTTACATGTAGCTATCCAGTTTTCCCAGCACCACTGATTGAAGAGGCTGTCTTTTCTCCATTGTATATTCTTGCCTCCTTTATCAAAGATAAGGTGACAATATGTGTGTGGGTTTATCTCTGGGCTTTCTATCCTGTTCCATTGATCTATATTTCTCTTTTTGTGCCAGTACCATACTGTCTTGATTATTGTAGCTCTGTAGTATAGTCTGAAGTCCAGAAGTCTGATTCCTCTAGCTCCATTTTTCTTTCTCAGGATTGCTTTGGCTATTTGGAGTCTTTTGTGTTTCCATAAAAATTGTGAAATTTTTTTGTGCTTGTTCTGTGAAAAATGCCACTGGTAGTTTGATAGGGATTTCATTGAATATGTAGATTGCTTTGGGTAGTAGAGTCATTATCACAATGTTGATTCTTCCAATCCAAGAACATGGTATATCTCTCCATCTGTTTGTATCATCTTTCATTTCTTTCATCAGTGTCTTACAGTTTTCTGCATACAGGTCTTTCATCTCCTTAGGTAGGTTTATTCCTAGGTATTTTATTCTTTTTGTTGCAACGGTAAATGGGTTTGTTTCCTTGATTTCTCTTTCAGATTTTTCATCATTAGTGAATAGGAATGCAAGAGATTTCTGTGCATTAATTTTGTATCCTGCTACTTTACCAAATTCATTGATTAGCTCTAGTAGATTTCTGGTAGCGTCTTTAGGATTCTCTATGTATAGTATCATGTCATCTGCAAACAGTGACAGCTTTACTTCTTTTCTGATTTGGATTCCTTTTATTTCTTTTTCTTCTCTGATTGCTGTGGCTAAAACTTCCAAAACTATGTTGAATAATAGTGGTGAGAGTGGGCAACCTTGTCTTGTTCCTGATCTTAGAGGAAATGGTTTCATTTTCTCACCATTGAGAATGATGTTGACTGTGGGTTTGTCATATATGGCCTTTATTATGTTGAGGTAAGTTCCCTCTTTGCCTACTCTCTACAGAGTTTTTATCATAAATGGGTATTGAATTTTGTCAAAAGCTTTTTCTGCATCTACTGAGATGATCATATGGTTTTTCTCCTTCAATTTGTTAATATGGTGTATCACATTGATTGATTTGCATATATTGAAGAATACTTGCATTCCTGGAATAAACCCCACTTGATCATGGTGTATGATCCTTTTAATGTGCTGTTGGATTCTGTTTGCTAGTATTTTGTTGAGGATTTTTGCATCTATGTTCATCAGTGATATTGGCCTGTAGTTTTCTTTCTTTGTGACATCTTTTTCTGGTTTTGGTATCAGGATGATGGTGACCTCGTAGAATGAGTTTGGAAGTATTCCTCCCTCTGCTGTATTTTGGAAGAGTTCGAGAAGGATAGGTGTTAGTTCTTTTCTAAATGTTCGAAGGAATTCGTCTGTGAAGCCATCTGGTCCTGGGCTTTTGTTTGTTGGAAGATTTTTAATCACAGTCTCAATTTCAGTGCTTGTGATTGGTCAGTTTATATTTTCTATTTCTTCCTGGTTCAGTCTCGGAAGGTTGTGCTTCTCTAAGAATTTGTCCATTTCTTCCAGGTTGTCCATTTTATTGGCATGTAGTTGCTTGTAGTAATCTCTCATGATCCTTTGTATTTCTGCAGTGTCAGTTGTTACTTCTCCTTTTTCATTTCTAATTCTATTGATTTGAGTCTTCTCCCTTTTTTTCTTGATGAGTCTGGCTAATGGTTTATCAATTTTGTTTATCTTCCCAAAGAACCAACTTTTAGTTTTATTTATCTCTGCTATTGTTTCCTCCATTTCTTTTTCTTTTATTTCTGATCTGATTTTTATGTTTTCTTTCCTTCTGCTAACTTTGGGGGTTTTTTGTTCTTCTTTCTCTAATTGCTTTAGGTATAAGGTTAGGTTGTTTATTTGAGATGTTTCTTGTTTCTTGAGGTAGGATTGTATTGCTATAAACTTCCCTCTTAGAACTCCTTTGCTGCACCCCATAGGTTTTGAGTCGTCATGTTTTCATTGTCATGTGTTTCTAGGTATTTTTGATTTCCTCTTTGATTTCTTCAGTGATCACTTGGATATTAAGTAGTGCATTGTTTATCCTCCATGTGTTTGTATTTTTTACAGATTTTTTCCTGTAATTGATATCTAGTCTCATAGCGTTGTGCTCAGAAATGATACTTGATACAATTTCAGTTTTCTTAAATTTACCAAGGCTTGATTTGTGACCCAAGATATGATCTATCCTGGAGAATGTTCCATGAGCACTTGAGAAGGAAGTGTATTCTGTTGTTTTTGCATGGAATGTCCTATAAATATCAGTAAAGTCCATATTGTTTAATGTATCATTTAAAGCTTGTGTTTCCTTATCTATTTTCATTTTGGATGATCTGTCCATTGGTGAAAGTGGGGTGTTAAAGTCCCCTACTATGATTGTGTTACTGTCGATTTCCCCATTTATGGCTGTTAGCATTTGCCTTATGTATTGAGGTGCTCCTATGTTGGGTGCATAAATATTTATAATTGTTATATCTTCTTGGATTGATCCCTTGATCATTATGTAGTGTCCTTCTTCGTCTCTTGTAATAGTCTTTATTTTAAAGTCTATTTTGTCTGATATGAGAGTTGCTACTCCAGATTTCTTTTGATTTCCATTTGCATGAAATATCTTTTTCCATCCCCTCAGTTTCAGTGTGTATGTGTCCCTAGGTCTGAAGTGGGTCTCTTGTAGACAGCATATATATGGGTCTTGTTTTTGTATCCATTCAGCCAGTCTGTGTCTTTTGGTTGGAGCATTTAATCCATTTACATTTAAGGTAGTTATCGATATGTATTTTTCTATGACCATTTCCTTAATTGTTTTGGGTTTGTTATTGTAGGTCTTTTCCTTCTCTTGTGTTTCCTCCCTAGAGAAGTTCCTTTAGCATTTGTTGTAAAGGTGCTTTTGTGGTGCTGAATTCTCTTAGTTTTTCCTTGTCTGTAAAGGTTTTAATTTCTCCTTCAGATCTGAATGAGATGCTTGCTGGGTAGAGTAATCTTGGTTGTAGGTTTTTCCCTTTCATCACTTTAAATATGTCCTGCCATTGCCTTCTGGCTTGCAGAGTTTCTGCTGAGAGATCAACTGTTAACCTTATGGGGGTTCCCTTGGATGTTATTTGTTGTTTTTCCCTAGCTGCTTTTAATTTTTTTTCTTTGTATTTAATTTTTGATAGTTTGATTAATATGTGTCTTGGCATGTTTCTCCTTGGATTTATCCTGTATGGGACTCTCTGCGCTTCCTGAACTTGGTTAACTATCTCCTTTCCCATATTGGGGAAGTTTTCAACTATAAGCTCTTCAAATATTTTCTCGGTCCCTTTCTTTCTCTCTCCTTCTTGTGCGACCCCTATAATTCAAATGTTGGTGCATTTAGTGTTGTCCTAGAGGTCTCTAAGACTGTCCTCAATTCTTTTCACTCTTTTTTTCTTTAGTCTGCTCTGCAGTAGTTATTTCCACTATTTTATCTTCCAGGTCACTTATCCATTCTTCTGCCTCAGTTATTCTACTATTGATTCCTTCTAGAGAATTTTAAATTTCATTTATCGTGTTGTTCATCGTTGTTTGTTTGCTCTTTAGTTCTCCTAGGTCCTTTTAAAATGTTTCTTGTGTTGTCTCCATTCTATTTCCAAGATTTTGGATCATCTTTACTATCATTACTCTGAATTCTTTTTCAGGTAGACTGCCTATTTCCTCTTCATTTGTCTGGTCTGGTGGGTTTTTACCTTGCTTCTTCATCTGCTGTGTGTTTCTCTGTCTTCTCATTTTGCTTAACTTACTGTGTTTGGTGTCTCCTTTTCGCAGGCTGCAGGTTTGTAGTTCCCGTTGTTTTTGGTGTCTGCCCTCAGTGGCTAAGGTTTGTTCAGTGGGTTGTGTAGGCTTCCTGGTGGAGGGGACTGGTGCCTGTGTTCTGGTGGATGAGGCTGCATCTTGTCTTTCTGGTGGGCAGGACTATGTCTGATGGTGTGTTTTGGGGTGTCTCTGACCTTATTATGATTTTTTGCAGGCTTTCCGCTAATGGGTGGGGTTGTGTTCCTGTCTTGCTAGATGTTTGGCATAGGGTGTCCAGCACTGTAGCTTGCTGGTCGTTGAGTGGAGCTGGGTCTTAGTGTTGAGATGGAGATCTTTGGGAGAGCTTTCACCATTTGATATTACGTAGAGCTGGGAGGTCTCTGGTGGACCAATATCCTGAACTCGGCTCTCCCACCTCAGAGGCTCAGGCCTGACACCCGGCCGGAGCACCAAGACCCTCTTATGGCTTCTTCTCTTCATAAACCAGGAATCCGAGCTCCTTCTCCACTTAGAAAAATCCTACTTATTCTTCAAAAGTTTTACAGCCTCTGAGCAACCTCCCATGACTTTCCCTCCATGGAAAGGCACCACACCTGCTCTGTCTTGGTTCCAGTACAATGGTTACAAAGCATTTTGAATATGATTTCCTGGCTGCTTCATTTATTGCCAATAAATAGATGTGAACTCAGTGCTGGCTCGACTACTCTGGAAGAGAGATTTTTCCCCTTGGCTTCTGAACAGGCATAATGCAGAGTTTCTCAGAGATCTTCTCTCTCCATAGCACTCTTCCATTCTCTTCTAACTTCAGATTCAAGAGCTGTAGTTTCTCTGCCTTGGCCTTCCTGCCCTGTGATTTGACAGATGCACATTTTTAGAGGCAAAATTATCTTCCTCTCTGATTTAAATGTGTCAGCCCTGCTTCTAGACCTCTGCCTACCCGTGGGAGAGACGCTTTGGTGTAGCAGGTATAAGCAATGTCCTTTTATGGCCAATATTTCTTCTCTCTAAATTTTGTATGTGATCATAAAAAACAGATGTTTTCAAAGGTCTCTGAGACTTCAGTTCCATCTTCTGAAGCCTCACGTTTAACTTGCAGAACTTTGTTAATCTAAGTCTTACAATTGGCATCCACCTAAACGTGGTAGTGTATTTCTTCAACCAGATTTCATCTCGCCTCTAAAAACACCTGCTGCTCTGTCTCTGGGCTACATCCTGTTCCTTCCCCTCCCCACTTAATAAAGCAAGCTGCTTCTTGCTTCTGGGCACCACAGAAACATAAGTGAACTGCAGCGGGGTTGGTGTTCAACCTCCACGCCACACAGCTTGGGCTGACTGATTTACAGAGACTCTGCTCACAATGGCTGTCCTGGGGCCAATAAAAACTTTTAAAGGAGGGGATTATGGAGAAGGAATGGCCCAGCCATTTCCATGAGAATTTCTCTGTACTCCAGAGAGGGTCTGAGTTTCACAGGATGGCAGGATCAGCTGCAAACTGCAGCTTGCTGGATTATGGAGTGTAAGGTTCCCCAGGCAGGGCTGGAAGGGGCTGGGTGGGGGCAGTTTGACAGAGAGGTTATAAGGCACTGGGGGAGGCCCTCAAACATATGCCTCTCTTCCAGGAACAGAGTCTATTCGAGATAAGCAGTTAGGACACAAGAGAGGGGGTAGAAAGAACTTCAAGTCACTAAAATGGTATATGATAAATGAGTGTCGTGAGCAACAATTGTGAATGAATTTAGAGAGGAAAAATTATTTCTTTCCAGCAGGTTCTGGAAAGGTTTCCAAAGGAAAGTGGAATATGATTTGGAGTCCAAAAAAATTGGTATCACATCAACTTAAAAATTATAATAAACATAATTTTTAATGTAAAAATCCCCCAATAAAACAAAACTATCACCCTATCATGGAACCAGAATAGCTACTCTTATGTTCCCTTTCAATCTGGGATTATGTATTTTAGAGTTATGATATAGTGTGCAAACAATTATCTGTTGTGCTTTTTCTCACATTTTTTCCTGTACATATTTTGAACAAAGTTTGTAGACATTGAAGTAGGTGTCCCCAAAACAGCAGTGTATAACAGAATGATTATGTTGTCCTGTTTTAGTTTCTGTGACTTTCCCAGTTTTAGCACTGAAATTCCCGCATCCAGCAACCCCCTACTCCATCCATCCAGCCTCATCAAACCAGGACTGTTGGTCATCCTATAAAAAGACCCTGACTTCATGGAAATTACAGCGTCATGGAGACAGGACTGTAAGCCTGTAATTTTATGTGCACTGAATGTTACAAGGGAAGGGCAGTGACTAATATAATGACTGGGGCCTGGTTAGGCACCCTGAGGAAGTTATATTTCATGAAGTCCAAAGAAGAGTTAATTAGGGGAAGAACCCCCTTAAATAATGCTGCACCTGGAGTCACACCCACTGTGGGAAGTGAAATTACGTTATCAAAGTTGCTTTTGACCCTTAAGGCAAAATCCTAGGAGAGCACGCGGTTGATCGTAGTGTTTAGATATGCTGGGGGAGGTCTGTCCACACATGCTTCTGCATATTAGTAGAACTGCATACAGCATTAGTTTTATTCTTCTGTGATGATAAGGTTTGTTCATTTGTTTGTTTTCCATGTGGGTAACAAATTTTGCAATTTTTCAATTATTGAACTTCAGATAGAATGATGACTTATGATCACAGTTTATTCAGATAGCTTTATACATTTCTGATCTTTTTCTCATGTCCTTTATAGTGACACATACTATTTATTTCCTCTCTGAAAAATTTGAAGCACATGACCTCTATCTTCCCTTTGCTTTGCCATGCTTAAGAAATGATGGCAGTCTTAAAGAATGCCCCTCCTGACCTTAAAATGACTCTCTAAGGGCCGACTGGTGGAGGTCACTGCATCTCCACAGGCCTGAATGAATACTTTTTTTAATATTCCATGCAGACCGCCCCTATTTATATAGATGTGCTCGCTCTTCAGATATGCTAATACTGTTGATTAAGCTACTGCTTTCTTTTATACTCAAACTTTGATTAGATTTTCCCAGTTTTTTGTTTTGTTTTTGCTTTTGGCCTGGGAAATATTCTACAAGGAAGGTTGCTTTCTGAAACAGTCGAAAGTCAGCCAGTACAATATTACTGGTGAAGCCGTCAGAGATTGTGGGGCCTCTTACTGGTTCCCCTGTGTTTTAAACATATTTCTCTGTTGATATTCCCGTCGCCTACCTTGCTCCTCAAAGAGAATTTTATGTGGTCAGTGCCTCCCTAGGCTTCCAGTAAGGTGCAAACCCCTGCACAGGAATAATGCGATCAGCCCCAATGGGAAGCTTAGAAGTAGAGGTCACCCCTGACCCCAGGAACGGTCATAATGCACTGTTTATTTCCAGATGAAGAATAAAAAGAAAATAGACTTTTTAGTTCAGGGGAGAGAAAAATTTTTGTGTAGTCCAAGAATGCTCAATGGAGGAAGAGACTTGATCTGGGTTTTGAAAACTAGGGAGAGTGGAGCTCCCACTAGAAACTGCTATTTCCCTCATCAGCATATCCTCATGAATAATGATAAAGTGCGGTGGTATTTTATTTTGCTAATGTGTTTCATATACTGCTTGGGGCTTCACATCAAGCCCACTGACGCTTTAAAAGAAGCCTTCAGAATTTCTTCAAACAAGGAACTCCTAACCAGGATAATAGTAACCTGGGGTGAAAGGTTTGCTTCTTCATTTCTGTACAAGCTCAAAAGTCTGTGGTCAGCCTGGCCACTGTGCCATTCACACATCTGCCTCTCCTAAGGAGGGGAGGATATACAATGTCCTCTCAGGCAGGCAAATGTTGGGGCATGGGACTGTAGCAGGGAGCTGAGGAACAGGAAGAAGTCTCCTCATGATGGAGAATACCTGATCAGGTTACAGATCTCCTTGCAGAATACCCAGTCAAGAACAAATACAGCTTTACTAGTGCATAAAATATTACATCATAAAGAAGAATGTGCTAATTTTTTCCCAAATTAAATTTTCATCAATGCCCATAGCTTCTGAAGAATAAAGTACAGCTAAGACAGGCATTTAGTTTGTAAAGGCTTAAAATAAAATTTCAACTGAGGAAAAATAGTAATAATAAAAAAAATGCAAGTTTAATGTCTAACAAGACATACAGGATGTAATTAAAGTCGGCTTTATCAGCTCCGGCATTCATTAATGGATCCTAAGCCTGAGGAGCTATGAAGTTCTTTAAGAGGCAATCAATAATCCATTACAATAGCGACACAAACTCTGAACCTAATTACCAGCAACAGGATGGTTGTGGCCCATTTGAAAAGACTGTCGTATTAGTAGAGGTGAGCAAAGTTATGTGGAGGTTAATTGACATTGGCTTATATTACACCAAACCTATACCTCAATTTTTCCTTTAGAATACTATTGAGGAGAAATTATAATTAGAGCTGTTCATTAGTTTTTCCTATTCTTTCTAACTTTGAACTCCACATTTGTTCTTTCTGAAAACTTTACTTTTCAAGTGCTCTGAAGAATGGATCATTTAATTTTATGGTATCTTACAAGATTTCCACGGAATGTTTCTCGTTCTCAGCAGCCTTGTGAATTGCCTTCACCATTCTTTCTCTTAATGCTCTTTAATTTACTCTGATGGAAACCCATTCTTCCACAGCCATTTTCACTTGGATCTTTGGAGTGTCACTGTCATTGAACACTGTGCTGATTCTTCTATGTGCCTGCTCCGCTAGAACAGATTTGAAAGAACCGAATGATGTACACACTACCAATGTATGTCACTAATGTTACCTACTTTCTTACTATGAGTTCCACTGAAACAAACCCTGAGATAGGATTTGATGTAAGTAATTTGTTTGGATGATAAAGAGAATGCCAGTAAGGACTGGGGAAGACAGTGAAAGGAAGGCAGCCCATAAAGAATGGCATTCATCAAGCCAGATTTACTATGGGCGATGGAGTTTAATCCTACTGAGGAAATTCTGGAGGCCAGGAAAGAATACACATCCCAGAGTTCTCTACCCAACAGGCTGAGGAGCTGGGTATTTACACACCAACTCTTGTCAGTCATTGTTTGAGGACTGCTCCAAGGGTGCATTAATTCCCTGGTCTGCCACTGGGACGGCAAAGGGTGCTCAAGAGGTAGGAGAATGCCCTCGGTGTTGGCAGGTGGAAGTCAGGCAGTGTGCACTGACATGGAGAGGGCAGAGGATGTGGAGAAGGTACCCAAAGCTTCTGCTGCCTCCACCACTGGTGGGGCTTCTGCCCATACCTCCTTAAGTACTTGAGGTCTGGAGGGCCTTGATTATACTCTTATATTCCTAGCAATCCTTCTTGTCCCAGCAGACATTTTAGATTTACACTGAGAGTTAGGGGCTGGAGAAATGGGCTTGGGGGTCTAGCTATAGAAATACAACAGCAAAGATCTTGCCATGAGAGGAAGCTAAATGTCTCAAGATGAGAAAGAGAGGGAAGAAGAAACACAGTGGCTGTTACTGAAGATTTTCCAGACAGTTATCACCAGATACAGAAAGAATCACATGAACAGATCATTTGCCAACTTCTTGTAGCCCCCAAAGGGTCAAAATTAGGTAATAGCCTAGGATCAGACTGGGTGAGATATGCAAAATTCTGTGTGTGTGAGTGTGTGTGTGTGCGCATGTATGAGCCAGGGAGTGTGTGATACATGTACACATGCTGGGAGATGCACCCACAAGACTGCAAATCAGGGATACTTTGTCTTGTTTAGGTTTTGCATTAGGCTCAACACCCTAATGCAATCCATGGATCCCCGCTTGTCCCTTGTCTTAAAACACTTTTCTTCAGACTTATTTTCAAAACCACGACTTGTCTCTGAAGACCAAAAGACTGAGTAAATAGTATTAATTTAATGAAGAAGCAGGACATCTTACAGAATTCAGCTGTTTATCTTGAACATAACCCACGAGGCTTTTCTGCGATCTCAGTTTTCTCTTGAAGAATGTTATTTTGGGGAGCAAAATCAGCATGTGTGACGTTATACTTCCAGACTGAGTAAGAGTGAGGCAAATCAGACTTAGCTCTTCAGCAAGGGTTGTTCAGGTGTCTGTCAGTGCTTATGGTGGCAAAGGCTTATGTATGTTCACTGGTGTGACCCAGATATGGCCATCTGCAGATTACATTCTGCATATGCATACAAACAGAATCCCACGAACAGTTTAGAATCTGAAAGTTTCTTTTGCTTTGATTGAACTCTTCATCCAAAGCAGTTTTCTATTTATTCTGTACTTCTCAAGGACCATTAGTATACCTTAAAACGATTTTTTGTACAGTAGTCCTGTGGATGCTAATTAGAAAATCATCAGCCCTTGTAGTCTTTTGGAATCGCCCAGAAAATTAACATAATTGGCTATTTCTTGCATCCTGAAGTTTCACATACTTGATGAAGGACACATTCATCTTGCATTGATCCTTCCTCAATTCCCCATCCCCCCGTTCTTTGCACCTAATGGGTATTCAGTAAATCTTGGTTGAAATAAATGTGTCTTCTAAATCTTTCAGAGTCAGTCCTTAAGTCCTCTGTCCAGTTAACACTCTAGAATATTTCAAAACAGTTGAGCTGTGTGTTCACCAGTCCCTTTCAACTGCAATGCCCTATGAGTCCCACTGTAAACTCAGATTACTGAGTCCCTGTGGGAGTAGGTAGAATATTGACCCAAGCCAAGAGTGGGCTTTGGGATTAGATTTGTTGCTTTGACTTTGGAATCTCTTGTACCTGAGGGTACATGTCTACTAAGCCTTAGCATGCTCCTTTTGTGGGCGCCTAGGATGTATGGTTGTGACTCTGCCTTGATTTTCTTCCCTAATTAGCACTTATTTCTTCACTAGAACTGCAACTTGTTTAGGATTCAACTTAGCTGGGGTCTTGGTACCTTGCTTAAATCATGCTAGTTCCTTCTCCAAGGCGCTGAATCATATGCAAAAAACTTAAGCCACTGTCTGTATTTCTCCTGTGAGTGTATTTAGGGCCAAGACTATTCTTCCACCACACACTTGACCTAAGGAATTTGATGTCACTTACATGACATTGAATCATGCTGACTGAATTTGCTCACCTCAGTTTTCTATTTTCCTTAGCCATTCAAACATCTAACTATCCAGTTATTTATTCATTGATCCTCTTACCCTTCTATGAGGACTACTCTGCCCCAGGCACAATTTCAAAAGAGATTCTGTCTTTTGGACCTGCATTTTGGATTGTCAACTACTATACCAAGATCTGGTTCTACACCTGGTCACTTTCCCTCATCCCTTGATTTTCACCCATACCCAGCTTCTCCACCTTATCAGCCCAGGCACAGAAGTGCTTACTTGTCCCGTATCCAAGCCTACCCTTTTCACAAGGGCTCAACTAACTTTAGTCTTTATATAGTCCATCTACTCTTGCCAAGTACATCCTATTGTTTATTTACAGTTTATATGGCAGTTAGGGTTAAGAATTGATTTTGTAACCTTAAAGGAAGAATCAAATCATATAAGTTAATTAATTGGACACATATTTATTGATTACCTCGCATGTCTCAGGCACAGTGGGATACAGCGAACAAGACAGACAAGATCCCTACTAGGAAGGTTATGATCTAGCAAGGGAAGCATTCATTTTTCTAGGACAGTCAATCCCTCATTATTCCCAGATTCCATATTTGCAAATTCACTGACTCACTAAAATTTATTGTGACCCCCAAATCAACACTTTCATGGTCATTTGCAGACAGGCACTGAGCAGCAAAGAATTTGAGTTGCCCAACCCCCGTGATCCCAGTAGAGATTAAACAAAAAAAACACTGCCTTCTTATTTCAGTTTACATGCTGTAAACAAGTATCCTTTTCGTGGCAGATTGAGTGCAAGGTGTTTTGTATTTTTGTTGGTGAGTTTGCTGTTTAAAATGCCCCGCCCCCAATTTACTGCTGTCTAGTGTGTTTCTAAGCACAGGAAGGCTGTGCTGTGTCTTACAGAGAAAATCCCTGTGTTAGATCAGCGTCATTCAGCCACAATTATAGTGCTGCTGGCTCTGATTTCAATGCTAATGAATCAACTGTATATATTTTAAAAGGTGCTTTAAACAGATATACACATAAACAATGTTTTGGATTGAGTAGTTGACAAAAATGTAATGGCCAAAGATTCACAGGAACATAACCCTGTTATAACATTTCCCCAGGAGCAATGCTTCAGTATTCACTAATTTAGTTTTCATGATGACTTTATAGAACATATGTACTTGAATAATCCCCTATAAATTAATGAAAACCTCTTTAATTGCTTTTATGATAAGTATTACAAATTAATGGTACTCCATACCATGAGAGTATATAATAGAGGAACTTCATCAGAGAGGGTAGGAAAGGCTTTCCTGAAGAAGTTATATTTCAGCTGTGACATGAAAGAGATGTGGAGATTAGCTGAGTCCAGAGTGTGAGGAAGAGCCCTTCAGATAGAAGGGACAGCCTGGGCAAGCCCATGAGGCAGGAAGGAGTGTGCTTTGTTTGAGGAATAAAAGAAGGCCACTGTGAGAGGATGATTTTGTATATGGGGGAGAGAGGGATGAAAAGTAAAGTTGTGAACATGGACAGGGCCTTGTGGGCTAGGTTAAGGATTTGAAATTTACTGAACAGCAAGAAAAAGATGTTGATTTACTTTCATTGGAGGACTGATTAGTCTTTCTGCTCTAGGAAGAGCGGATTAAAGACAAAGTGGAAATGGGGTGACCATTAAGAGTGTTTCAGGAGCCAGACAGGGGATGATGGTAGTTTGAACTAAGTTGTGAGGCTGGGTATAGGGAGAAGATATATAGAAGGACACATAGAGATAGATTTATAAGAAATATCAGAGGTAAAAATGACAACGTTCAGTGACTGAGGGGACATGGAGGATGAAGTTAAAAGAGGGTCATCATGGGAGGATCATCTCGGTAGAGCATTTCTGAAAGGGGAGAACTCTGCAGGAAGAACACAGAGACAATGTCGTAAATTTTGCTTCCAATAATGGCTACAGTGAGATCTCCCATCTTGTCTGCTTTCCTGCAGTCGGACCTTATCACTACTAAAGAGGTAGGATTTATTTCCCCAATCCTTGAATCTGGGCTGCTTTCATGACCCTCTTTGTCTAGTAGAATTAAATGAAAGTGATGCTGTATTGCTTCTGAGACTAGACCTTAAGAGAATTCCAGCTTCTGCCTTCATCTCTTGGAATACTTCTTCTTGGAATCCAGTTGCCATCTGTGAAGAAGCCCAAGCAGCTACACGGAGAAGCTTACACGGAGGAGAAATAGGACCATGGCTGATCACCCCAGCTGACTTATAGCAAGTGGCCAGCGTCAGCTGCTAGCCATGTGAGTTTTAGACCTTCCAGCAGTTGCCCCACGTGGAGCAGAATAATATCCAGATAAGCTTCAGAATCATGAGAGGAAAAATTTGATCTTTTAAACCTTTCAATTTTGGAGTGATTCTTTATACAGCATAGATATCCAAAACAGAGATAGATAGGGATTCAGTTTGGGGAATGTCTATGAAATGCTGTGGAACATTCAGGTAAAGATGGCTCTCAGGCAGCTGGTTATAAAGCCTGGAGCTGAGAAGTGACATCTGGGTTAGAGATATAACTTTGGGAGTTGCTAGCATATAAATCGTGTTTTTAGCCCTAGAAGTTGATAAAACAAACAAACAAAAAAAACTAGTGAGAATGTAGAGTGAAAAAAAAAAAAAGCACAAAATGGAATTAGGACTAGGCTTTGAAGAAATCTCACATTTAATGGTCATGATTGGAGAATGTGCCCTCAATGGAGATTAAGAAGGAAAAGCAAGAGAGTTTTCTTGGTATCACAGAAGCCAAGACAAGAAAGAGACTATTTCCAAAAAGAGAGTGTGCTCAATAGTAGTTTCAAAAGCTAATGAGAAGTTACATTAAATGAGTTCAAAAAGTATCCTTTATTGATTTGGAAGCAAGGTGGCCATTGCTGAGTCATCTAAGTAAATTTCCAGAGCCCTGTGATTGACTTTTCACACTGCTGATATTTTTATTTTAACCGTTTTAGGTAGAATAGCTGACATTGTACCATTAAGTGTATGCAAGGCATTGTATTGGGTTCTTCATATATTATGTCACCTCTAATTTAACCATTATAACAACGATATTTATTTTTGAAGCAACTAAAGCTTAAGGAAAGTGAATGAGCTCCCCAAATTATTCAGCTAGTAGGTAGGCTACATGGCCTCTGTTCACTTCTCCATGACCCCCATCTCTATCCCCACCCCCAGCCCCATCATATTTACTGCTCTGAGAGTCTATTGAAGAAAAGAAAGCCACATATGCAAGTCTGATACAATTGTGTCCATAGTGAGTAGAAAAGTACCTAATACTGAGATATTATTGTTAATTATCTTAGGTATAATAATGGTCATTTTCATGGGTTTTTTAGAGCCTCTATCTTTTAGAGGTAAAAAATGAAGTACTTATGGATGAAATTTTGTATCTTGCATGTGCCTCAAAATAATCTGGTTGAGAGGGGAAGTAGATAGGTGTAGATGAAATTAGATTGGCCATGGGTTGATACTTGTTGAGGCTGTGTGATGAGTAAAAAGGGAGCCATTATACCATACTCTCTGCTTTTCTGTACTTTGAACATTTTTAACAGTAAGTTAAAAAAAATAAGTGTCTCAGTGAGATTCTGAGGTCTTCACAGTGAACAAAAGTGCATGGGCTTTATAATAGATATTTTGGTACTTAGAGTTTTATTTCTGGTGTTTTTTCTCTGGTATCATGGGTAGCTAGAGGTGCTGGATAGATGGCCCTGGACATAGAAAGAACTATTTATTAAGAACTCTATAAAATCTGCAAAAAGAAAAAATGAACCTCTAATTTTAAGTTACTGAATAAATGCTAAATGTGACATTCATTATGACTCTATAAGCTTAGTAGCATTTGAGAGCTGACAATTAATTAGCCGGATAGCTTTATAAAATGCACGTTGCTTTTAATTGCTATGGCCCATTTTCCTTGTTTAATACAAAATTGGAAGCTGTTAAATGCATCAGAAATCTTTCTGGATTTGCTGTTGCATGGTTCAACAGGAATTTCCCCCCTGGAGACATGGTAATTTTGCAACTTTTAAATATTCAACACAACTCTAATTATAAATAGTTCTCTTTCAAAAGCGACAGCCAGACTCTTGGCACAAACCACCTCTTATTATATGGGTAAGGATGACAGCATGATGACTGATGATATGTGTTAGATTCCCTCATTTCTCTTAATTAGAATTTTCTCTGCATTATCATGCTTTGTAACTAATCAGCTCATTCCTGACAATGGTTAATGTGATGGGGAATGGTTTATTGGGAATAACTTTGTATTTCATCGGGAGAAACAAGCCCAGACAGTCTGTGTGGTAACCTTTGTGGGCGGAGGAAGAAACCTCCCCCAACTCCTTCTAATTTTTCTGTTCTACTTGGGCTGGTCAGGATATGAGGACAGATAGGGAAAGAGTTCTTTGCTCTTAGAATTGGAGGAACAGATACAGAGGGAAAAGGATGCAGCCTTGGGATAGAAGGCAATGAGAAGGGTAGAGAAGGTGACCATATGGGGCCATAAATCAGTAGCTACCCGGGCAACAAAGCTGACCCTGGATATCTGGTTCATGACACACCAGTTATTTCTTGAGCACCTGCTGTGAGCACAGCCCTGCTGTGGCCACTGTGGGGAAACACAAAAGGCTCCAGAGACCTTTTCCTTGCCTTCAATTCTAGTTAGAGGCAGGCCATCTACAATTTGATATCCTCCTTGAAGGCAAAGACTCGGGTCTCTTTGGTTCGCCCCTATATCCCATTGCCTAGTACCAGGTATAGCTCACAGTCATTAACTTTAATAAATTATTTGCTAAGAAATGGATGGATGAATTAATGAATAGTTATGGGACCACTTACATAATGTCAAAATAACCCACTTCAAACTAAATATGTAAACGCTGGCAGGGTGGTAACAGAATATAGGAATGATCAGAGCAGGATGAAGTTCTGTAAGAAGATGTCAGACTTCTGGAAAGCCTCCATTGGAGCCCATTCCTCCTGTATCCCAAGACAGGATCAAGTAAGATAAAGGCTATGGGGATTAAACTGCCCAGACCCGCCCCCACCAAACACTCATGGAACATTTGTGACAGCAGGACTCCTAGGAACTGTCCTTCAGGTAGGTGAGAGAGTGTCTGGTTGTTATAAGGTGAGAGACTTTCAGCTCTCAAAGCTTGTGCAGAAACTCATGGGAGAAGAGACCATGTAGCTTTATCAGAGTCCCAGGTGAGCTGGATGCAGGATGCTGGTGGATCTCAAGATTTTTTTGACTCTGTGTTGTGGCCAGTCCTGTGTCCCTTGAAGCATAAGGAGACAATGTCACAGAGGTCAGTTTTTATGGTGCTGTGCAAAAAGGGATTTCTGAGCCTTATACACATGACTTGATGGGAGACCCATGGCACCGTTACTGCAACATTCCAGAAGACTCAAAAAAGATACTATACTTTGCCTTCAACCCATAGATTGCTCCCTGCCAACAAAATGAGGACTATGTGATAGGTCTGAAAATGTAATTTTTGTTTGTGAATCCTCCTGTGGATTCAGCAAAATACCTGATCTGAAACAAGTATTTGGATCATTTTGTGGAGTTGCTTTATCTATAAATTCGCATCATATTTGTCCTTCAAAGTAGTGCCATATATGAAATAAAGTAATTCAGCTAGAGAATTTATGATGAACACTCTCCCATCACCCTTCCCACATGCAGACATTCGGGAACTTCTTTTTTCTTTTTCTTCCAGTGAACCTGTGAAGGTTTTGCTAAGTGGAACATATTGATTAATTATCATCACATGACCAGACCTCTGCTTAGGAGAAAATATCATTGTTATAGATAGAATTATGTCCCCCAAAATTCATATGGTGAAGCCCTAATCCCCAATGTGTCTGTTTTTGGAAATAAGGCTTTTATGGAGATAATTACGTTAAATGAGGTCATAAGGGTGGAAACATAATCCAATAGAACTGGTGTCTTTATAAGAAGAGGAAGTGATACCAGGGATGCACATGAAATGAGGAAAGACCATGTGAAGATACATCAAGATGGCAGCCATCTGCAATCCAAAGAGAAAAGTTTCATCAGAAACTGACCCTTCTGGCACCTAGATCTTGGACTTTCAGCCTCCAGCAATGTGAGAAAATATATTTCTGTTGTATAAGCCACTCAGTCTGTGGTATTATGTAATGGCAACCCTAGCAGACTAATACAATCATCTAAAAGTAAATAACTAAAACATGGCTTCAGTTCTCAATGAAGCTAAGTTCAGTTGAGGAGAAAAGACTAATGTACATGAAATAGAGAAGATATACTGCTATATTGAGTAATTCTGCCCATAATATAATAAAAATAATAGCCTATGTTCATGGTCAACTTTCTGTGTGATCATGTCAACTTTATGTTTGATCCTTGTTATGGGTTCAATTGTGTCCCCTCCCCCAAAAAGGATATGTTAAATTCTTAACTCCTAGTACCTCAGAATGTGACCTCATTTGGAAATAGGGTCTTACAGAGGTAACTGTGTTCAAATGAGGTCATTAGGGTGGGCCCTAATCCCTTGTAACTTATGTCCTTATAAAAAAGGGAAATTTGGACATAAACACAGATATGCACAGAGGGAAGACGATGTGAAGACAGACATGCACAGAGGGAAAACGATGTGAAGACACATAGGAAGAAGGAGCCATGTAGCTGGAGTGATGCATCTACAAGCCCAAGAAGACCAAGCGTTGCAGGCACACAGCAGAAGCTGGAAGAGGCAAGGAAGGATTCTCTTCACAGCCAGCAGAGAAAGCATGGTTCTGTTGACACATGGACTTCAGATGTCTATCCTCCAGAACTGTAAGACAATACATTGCTGCCAGTTTTTGGTTCTGGCAGCCCTAGGAGGCCAACACCGCCCTGCTCTCAGAGCTGGAGAGAGGGCAGTTTAACAGGACAGCTTCTCAGTCGCTAATCCATAGGTGGTTTTAAACTATGACTGGAATCATTTAGAAATTATAGGACCAGCTACCTCAGGTTTCCTCACATGAGGTGAAGTGACCCTGCTGGAGTCGTAAGGTGTCACTAGTGGAAAGAAGAAAATAATAATAATTTAAAACATCACTTACTATCACCCAAGTAATGTTGTTGAGTATTTTTGTGATGTACACACGATTTGCATGGTGACTTCCTATAAAACAGATACTGTTATTATCTCATTTTACAGCTGAGGAAATGAGAGTCAGAGAAATTAAATGATTTGCTTCACTTGTCCTTAGTCACACAGCTGGTAAATCACAGAGCTGGCATTCAAACGAAGGTTTCGTAGAGCTAGATATTGAAAGGTGAAAGGATTTGGTAAATAAAGAAGAGAGTAGGAAGTGCTTCTGAGCTGGGAGAGTAAACACGGTTATTTGCACTAGAGATATTTTCAGGCATACATAAAGGAGAGAGGGGAAAGTGTGACTGGGGAATTAGGAGCCTAACATAACAGGATTGGAGTGGGCAAAAATTCAAGGTGGCTATTCAGTTCCATATAAGGTCAAATTTTCCCCATCCTTAGGGTTTCCCCATCCTTAGAATAGATTAAGAAAAGATAAATGAACAATAGAACTTGACCTAAATTCATTTAGTGTATCCTCCTAACGTGAAATTCTCTGTCCTCTTCTTGCTTCTTCTCTACCTCCTTATCTCTTGAGATTCTACCTGGTGTGGAGAACTATAGAGATCGTTGATCATATCGATCACGTGGAAAATCCATATGTCCCTTCTGAGATTTACATAGAAGAATCTAAGCAAATAATGGGCATTTTCTCCAGAGTTATGTTGTAGTTTACAAACAAGTAGTAATATCCATTATCTTTCATTCTCCATTCATGAATCAATGTGCTATAGTAAAAATAGTAACATAACATGGTAAAACAAAACAATAACTGCAAACTTAATGCAGATGTTTGGATGGAGAGACCATCTGCTTTCCTGAAATTCCAAATTGTAGAGTAGTTAACAAGAAGCAGCTTTGTAGGAAAAGTCGACAGCCAAATATGGCCAAATACAAACATAAGGATTTACTTAAGAGATAAGAGCAAGTCGTCATTAATAAAACAGGGAGAGGGTGCAGCACTGTGCAGAAAAAACCCTCATTTGTGACTGGAAGATCTGATTTTGGTTCTGCTGCTGTGTGTCTTTGGGGTGTCTCTTCACCTCCCAGGGCCTCACTGTTCTCATCTACAAAATGAGTAGCTTTCATCAAAAATCACAAATTCCTCTTAAGCTCTCAGTCCTGCCTTGTTATGTATAGAACTCAGTGCTTCTCACTCTAGAACTTAGTGCCTAAACATACTTCCAATTATCTTTAATATTTGGACCTCATTAAGATGGGGAATATCTTCTCAAAGCATTATGCTCTGGCTGGGAAATCTCTATCCTGATCCAATTAGAATGACAATAAATGCAAATCACTGGTGTCTAAATGAGGAAGATGTTATCATAGTTGAGCATATAAGCAGGCCCAGGTGGTTACACTAACAATCTTTCTCTCCTCAGGACCTTTTTGCGCCATACTGATAATTGATTCCCTGGCAGATGACTCTGTATCTTAGATTCTGAACCTAGCTGCTTATCGTTGTACCAGTATACAAGCAATAGCCAATTGCTTGAATTATCACCCCAAATATAGAATAGTTATTAAAGTCACTGCAGTCTTCTGGATTTCACGTATTATTTACATGGAGTTCCTTGAGTATATCATTTAGGTATAAAGCAGATAATGACACCGTGCATAATTTTTTGGGAAAAGTGTAGTGTTTCTCTCTCATAATTAATCTATTTAGAAGTTCTGTCCCCATGCTTTCCCTCCTTATTATTCTTCCCCAAATTAAAAGGAATAACTTGATTGATCAAAACTGGGGACATTCGTTGAGCCACATTTTCTAGGGGACAGGATGGCCAATTTAAAAAGGCATCCCCGGGCCTTCTGTTGTGGAGTTGTGTGCTGCATTCTGCTGGTGACGATGTTTGGGGCAGGCCCTTGTCTTCCATTCCTCTGGCTGGGGGGAGAATACATCCCTTCTGCAGATCTAGCTCTCCTCACCCAGGTTGACCCCAGGATTCAGCTGTCTGAAGGAAATAAGAGGTGCTCACCTCAAATCCAAGCTACATTCACCAAAACCATTTACCAGAACCCCCGCATTTGAGAGTCATTGGGTGCTTGCCCAGCCATGGGTAAAGCTGATGGGTTATATCAGTTTCTTGAATCCATTAGATAGGACCCAGGTTAGGAGCGGGGAGTCTTGGCCCCCTCCCAACTTCCAGCGTTGTTGTATGTCAGCGTTGTCGACAAGAGCTTGCAAACTCCTGACTCTTCATCTGATTCAATCTGCCTCTTCAGAAATCCTCTCTATCCCAGTTTTCAAGACACATCTGTGTGTACATATATGCTTGTATTTTAAAGTAATCCTGTTTTAACTAGCATAGCTGTTACTTTTATGTGTTATTATAAAACAGTGCGTCAGATGTCAGCATGTCTCCCTCCATATGTTTTCCCTGTGTCTTCTGACACTGCCTTTCCCAGAGCCCAGAGGAAGCAGAGGGAGTCTGTGGCTTGCCTGGAGGGCTGCCTCTGGGTCATAGTACAATTCTGAAGGGCTATGTCTTCTCACTTAGTGCTTCTCAACTCCCTTTTGCTGAGTCAGGAAGATCCTCCCCTATCTCCAGCACCCTGTGCTTTTGGGCATGGAGCCTAGTTCTTACACCCCAGTCTAACCCAATGCTGAAATTGCTCTTGCTGCCATTTTATTGTGGCAGATGGGAACTTAGACAGTGTTTTGGATTTTATATCTTCTAATGGCAAAAACTAACATGTTCCTTTGGGCTTGTAAAAATCCCTTGCATTTATACATGCTTTATGGTTCACAAGGTATTTTCATATCTATTTTCTCCATTGAGGTTTACAACATTAACTACTTGCACAATACTTATTATACATACACAAATTAGAATGGTGACAAATCAGCCAGGTGTTATTTGAATGCTTACTGTATGCTGGGCATTAGGAATTTGAAGGTGAGCTTATTATTGTTGCTATGAATATTGATATTGGTATTTATTTGTCTATTTATTTATTACTTTGTTCCATTTTATAGAAGAAGTTACAGTCTAAGAGAAATTAAGTGAATTATCTTAGGTCACCCAGATAGTAAACATTGGTGTGAAATTCTCAAACCTAGACTTTTTCTTTTCAATTTTAGTATGGTCCTTTTATACACCATTATAACTTATCCCTCAGTTAGGTTCTTCTAACTTAGTACTTTTCTTTGGAAAGATTTTTTTTTTTTTCTGTTTTAGCTCAAAGGCTAACAGAATAAGCAACTATTTACTGAATGTCTAATGGCCCCTCGGTATTAATCATTAATGCTAAGCTAATGTCAGAAGTGAGAAGGAATGTCCTGAAAAATATAGATTTAGAGAATTCAGGGTAAAGAGATACAAAAAACAGGAAGGTAGCCCTTGCCGCTAAAACATAGGTATTAAAATGACCTTTTTTGTACTTTCTTCACTGGTAGGTAGATTGTCTAATGTTTTTCTGGATTGGCAGTTTCACTTCTTGGGCACATTGAGAGTTGGACTTCATTTTTCAAAAAAATATGGTTTATATCATTATATAGGTTTTAACTTATATAAATGTTAAATAGAAACTAGAAAATTATTGTGAATGATTAGAAAGGAACTTAACTGAAAAGCTATAAGAGATACCAACAAAACTCCAAAATTAAGTGAGGCATGAAATAAATATTTTAAAAATTACCTTGCCTCTGTACCAGTAATATGCTAGACAACTTATTAAAATAAGAGATGATATTCAAAATAGCAAGAAAAATACTAAAGACTTTGGAATAAACTTAGAAAGTAATATATTGTTCCTAGAGAGAAAACTTAATCAAGGGATCAAATATTGCACTTTAACACATGGATAGAAAAACTGAATATTAGAATTAATTAATACTCATAACACTAATTTCTCATAAAAATATACAAGTTAAATGCAATTTCTGTTAAAATCTTTGAAGGACATTCTCTAGATTTTGCCATAGTTATTCGGAAGTTAACATTAAAAAGTGTTGCAATAAACCAAGAAAATTTTGAGCAAGAAGAGTAGGGAAGGGCACATTTGACTTCTGAGATGTTAAAATATACTAGAAGGTTCCTAAAATCAAAATATGATGTTATGGTTCAGGATTGGACAGATAGCACAGAAATAGGTTTTGGTGCAAGTAAGCAATACACATACAAATGGCAAATAAATATATAAAAGAGTTCAATTTCTAATAAAATATCTTAATAAAATATATTATTTTTCATCTATTAGGGTGAAAATTATTTGGCAGTACTTTTAAAATGATAATGTTTAGTGGCATCATGTTCAAGACATGATCACAAAAGTAGTCATGGGAATTGTGGGTGGAAAAACAGGATAAGCTGTTACACTTTTTTACTGCTACACAAGAAGGAGTATGAGTTAATATGACCATTCTAGAGGGAGTCAAGAGCAATCAAAAGTCTTAAAAATATCCATGACCTTTGGCCCAATCACTTGATTTCTAGAAGTGCAAGGAAATAGAGACGTATAGAAATCATAACCTATAGGTATATTTATTGCATTATTATTTATTTTTAACAAAAATCAGAAACCTTCTCATGTTTAATAATGACTAATTAAACTGTGATATATATGTACATATATATACATATATACACATATATGCAAATGATCAACTGCTTTGTAACCATCAATGCATTTTCAAAGAATATTACATAAAGTGGGGAAGTGATCAAAATATGTTAGATGAGAAAAAAACAGAATCCATGATCATATATATGAATGAAATATGGAGCTAAAAAACCTACCACACTGTTAATAATGGCTATGTGTGGGAGATAGAACTTAAGATCATTTTAATGTTACTATTTATATTTTTTCATATTTTCAAAATTGCCTACAAAGATCATGTCTCATAGTTACACTTTTAAAAATGAATGATATTTATTATTTTTAATAATATTTCATTATTTAATTAAAAGTAATATTTGATGTATCCAAATCCAGAAGCTAGTTAATTACAAAGTCAGCTAGTCAATAATTTCATTTCCCTGAGTGCTTTCCTTGGTTAATAATATAATTTTACAAATTTCTTCTTAAGATATGCCATTTGATAGTTGTAAGTAGTATTTTTGATGTTTTAATTGGTATTTCTTTAATATTAATAACATTAAACATAGTTTCTGACATTTATTGGTCATTAATATTTGTACTAATGTTTTTATATACTAAACTATGATTGTTACACATCCTATTCCATTTGTTTATTTGGCTGTTCTTGTGCCACTACCATGTATTAATTACTTAATTTTATAATATGTCTTAATATCTGGTAGGGTAGGTCAATTTTTAAAACTGAAGTATAACTCAATAACTAACGCAATATTATCAGTAGTTTCAGGTATACAGCATGATTTGATACTTGTATACATTGTGAAATGATCACAGTAAATCTAGTTATCATCTGTCATCTTACATAGTTACAAAAAGTTTTTTCTCATGATGAGAAAGTTAAGGTTTACTCTCTTAAAAACTTTCAAATATGCAACACGTTATTAACTATAGTCAGCATGCTGTACCTCACATCCTCATAACTTACTTATTTTATAACTGGAAGTTTGTACCTTTTGATCCCCGTCAGCCATTTTACCCATCCTCCACCTCTGCCTCTGGCAACTACATACAAATGTGTTCTCTATATCTATGAGCTTGGGTTTTTTTGTGGATTTCGTATGTAAGTGAGATCATATGGTATTTGTCTGTTTCTGACTTCTTTCACTTAGCATAATGCCCTGAAGGTCCATCCCTATTGTCACAAATGATAAGATTTCATTCATTTTTTATGGCTGAATAACATTCCATTGTATATGTATACCACAGTTTCTTTATCCATGCATCCATTGATGAATTCTTGGGTTGTTTCCAGATCTTGGCTATTGTAAATAACAATGCAATGAACATGGGGGGTTGCTTATATGTTTTCTAAATAGTGTTTTCATTCTCTTCAGATAAATACCCAGAGCTGGAGTGGCTGGATCATGTGGTAGTTCTGTTTTTAATTTTTTTGAGGAAACTCCATGCTGTTTCATATAGTAGCTGCACCATTTTACATTCCCACCAATAGTGCACAAGCTTTCCCTTTCACCAGCACTTGTTATTTCTAGTCTTTTTATTAATAGCTACTCTAACAGGTATGAGGTTGCATCTCCTGTGGGTTTGATTTGCATTTCCCTGATGATTAGTGATGTTGAGCATATTTTCCTGTGCCTATTTGTTATCTCTATGTCTTCTTTGGAAAAAATGTCTATTCAGATCCTCTGCCCATTGTTTAGTTGGTTTGCTTTTTTGCTGTTGAATTGTACAAGTTCTTTGTATATCTTGGATATTAAAGTGTTATCAGATATATGACTTGCAAATATTTTCTCCCCTTTTATAGGTTAACTTTTCATTTTGTTGATGGTTTCCTTTGCTGTGCAGAATCCTTTTAGTTTAATGCAATCCTACTTGTTTATTTTGCCAAGACCAAGGCCAATGGCAAGGAGCTTACTGTCTGTTTTCTTCTAGGAGCTTTATGGTTTCAGGTCTTAGGTTCAAGTCTTTAATCCATTTTGAGTTAATATTTGTGTATGATGTAACAGAGTGGTCCAGTTTCATTCTTTTGCATATGGCTATCTAGTTTTCCAAACATCATGTATCAAAGAGACTGACCTTGCCCCATTGTATATTCTTGGCTCCTTTGTTGTAATTTAATTGACCATGTAGGCACGGGTTTGTTTCTGAGATTTCTGTTCTTTTCCATTGATCTATGTGTCTGTTTTTATGCCAATACTATACTGTTTTGATTTCTATAACTTTGTAATAGACTTTGAAATCAGGGAGCATGACTCCTCCAGCTTGTTCTTCTTTCTCAAGACTTTTTTTGGCTATTCAGGGTATTTTTGTTGTTCCATACAAATTTTAGGACTGTTTGTTCTATTTCTGTGAAAAATGCCATTTAAATTTTGGTAGAGATTGCATTGAATCTGTAGATTGCCTTGAGTAGTATGTACATTGTAATTATCTTAATTATCCTAATCCATAAGCATGGAATATATTTTCATTTACTTGTTTCTCCTTCAATTTCTTTCATCAACATATTATAGTTTTGCATACAGGTCTCTCACGTCCTTGGTTAAACTTATTCCTATGTATTTTATTCTTTTTGATGCAATTGTAAATGGGTTTTTTACAGATTTCTCTTTCTGATAGTTCGTTATTAGTGTATAGAAACACAGCAGAGTTTTGTATAGTGCTATTGTATCCTACAATTTACTGAATTTATTAGTTCTAACAGTTTATGTTGAAGTCTTTAGGGTTTCCTACTTCTTATATCATGCCATCTGCAAATGGTGACAGTTTTACTTCTTCCTTTACAATTTGGATGCCTTTTATTTCTTTTCATTACCTAATCGCTCTGGCTAGGATTCCAATACTTTGTTGAATAAATGTGGCAAGAGTAGGCATCCTTGTCTAAACTTAGAGGAAAAAATTTCAGCTTTTCACCACTGAGTATGATGTTAGCTGTAGGTTTGTCATATATAGCCTTTATTATGTTGAGGTTCACTCCCTCTGTATCAACTTTGTTGAAAGTTTTTATCATAAATTCATGTTAATTTTGTCAAGTGCTTTTTCTGCATCTATTGAGATGATCATGTGACGTTTAGCCTTCATTTTGTTAGTGTTGTGCGTATCACACTGACTGATGTGCAGATGTTGAGCAATTCCTGCATTCCTGGAATAAATCCCATTTGATCATGTTGTATGATCCTTTTAATGTATTGTTGATTTGGTTTACTAATATTAATATTTTGTTGAGGAATTTTGCATCTATATTCATCAGTGATATTGGACTGTAATTTTTTTCTAGTGGTGTCCTCTTCTGACTTTGGTATCAGGTAAATGTTGGCCTCATAAAGTGAGTTTGGAAGTGTTCCCTCTTCTATTTTTGGAAGAGTTTGAGAAAGATTTGTATTAATTCCTCTTCAAATGTTAGGTAGAATTTACCAGTGAAGCCACCTGGTCCTGAACTTTTGTTTGTTGGGAGGTTTTTCATTACTGATTCAATCTCCTCACTAGTAATTGGCCTATTCAGATTTTCTGTTTCTTTGTGATTCAGTCTTTAAAGGTTGTATGTTTCTAGGAATGTATCCATTTCTTCTAGGTTGTCCCATTTGTTGGCATATAATTGTTTGTAGTTGTCTCTTATGATCCTTTACATTTCTGTGGAATCTATTGTAATGTCTCCTCTTTCATTTCTGATTTTATTTATTTGAGCCCTCTCTCTTTTCTTCTTGGTGAGTCTAGCTAAAGTTTTGTCAATATTGTTGATTGTTTCAAAGAAGCTTATCTTAGTTTTATTCATCGTTCTATTGTCATTTTAGTCTCTATGTCATTTGTTTTTGCTCTCATCTTTGTTATTTCCTTCATTCTACTAACTTTGGACGTTTTTAGTTCTTTTTTTTAGTTCATTTAGATGTAAATTTAGGTTGTTTATTTGAAATTTTATTTGAAATTTATCTCTATGAATGTCCCCCTTAGAACTGCTTTTGTTGCATCCCATAAATTTTGGTTTGTTGTATTTCCATTTTCATTTGTCTCAAGGTATTGTTTGAGTTCTCTTTTTAGTTCTTCATTAACTCATTGCTTGTTCAGTAGCATGTTGGTTAATCTCCACGTATTTGTAAATTTTCCAGTTTTTCTTCTCATAGTGATTTCTAGTTTTATACCTTTGTAGTCAGAAAGGATGCTTGGTATGATTTCAGTTCTCTTAAATTTATTAAGCCCTGTTTTGTGGCCTAACATATAGTCCCTTCAGGAGAATGTTCCATGTGCACTTGAGAAGAAAGTGTATTTAGCTGCTTTTGGATGGAATGTTCTGTATATATACATCTGTTAAGTCCATCTGGTCTAACATGTCATTAGACCAGGCTGATGTTTCCTTATTAATTTTCTGTCTGGATTATCTATCCGTTGATGTAAGTGGGATATTAAAGTCCCTTACTATTATTGTGTTGCTGTCTGTTTCTCCATTTTGGTCCGTTAATATCTGTTTTATATATTTAAGTGCTTCTATGTTGGGTGCATAAATATTTACAAACGTTATATTCTCTTCTTGGATTGACTCCTTTATCATTATGTAATGACCTTCTTTGTGTCTTAGTACAATCTTTGTTTTAAAGTATATTTTGTCTAATGTATAGCTACTTCAGCTTTTTTTTGCTGTTTCCATTTGAATGGAACATCTGTTTCCTCCCTTTACTTTCAGTCTGTGTCCTTACATCTGTGGTGAGTCTCTTGCAGGCAGCATATAGATGTGTCTTGTTCTTATCCATTTGGCCAGTCTGTCTTTTGCTTGGAGAATTTAGTCCCTGTATATTTAAAGTAATTATCGATAGGTATATACTTATGACCACTTTGTTCATCGTTTTCTGCCTTCCTTTATGATTTGATGACTTCCTTTAGCGGTATGCTTATACTCTTTCTCATTCATTTTGTCTATCCAGTATACGTTTTGCTTTGTGGTTACCAAGAGGCTTACAAATAAAAACATATATTTATAACATTCTCTCTCTCTCTCTCTTTTTTTTTTTTTTTTTTTTTTTGGTCAAAGCTGTTTGGGTAGCAACGATTTTCTATGAGTGAAGCCAAAAGTGAAGTGCCAGCAAATAGTGGGTCCTCAGTGAAGGAGCAGGAAATGAACATCTCATGCATATGGGGGTTATCTACTCCTCAGTGAGAACAAAACTGTCTTCCCAATGTTCAGTTCATTTGATGAAAAATGCAGTTGAAATCAGGTATTATTTACAGCTCATGTTTTTTTATTAAGTGTTATGAGCCCATAAAGTCTTGAGAAGCAGCTGACAGGAAGTAGCTTGTTGAGTTTTGCTGTGTTTTAATGCTCCTGTCCACATTCTCTTTTAAGTTGAATGCAAGTTAAGTTTGAATGCAATCTAAAGCTCTACACTTTTTCTCCCCCTCATGTTTTATGTTCCTGATGTCACATTTTACATCTTTTTATCTTGTGTATCCCTTAATTAATTATTGTAATTATAATTATTTTTACTATTTTGTTTTTTTCTTTATATTAGCTTTATAAGTAATTAATCCACTACCCTTCCGATATATTTACCTTTACCAGTGAGATTTATATTTTCATATGTTCACTTGTTACTAGTTAGCACCCTTAATGTGTCTTATAAGTCTGGTTTAGTGGTAATGAAGTTCTTTATCTTTTTCTTGTCTGGAAAAATCTTTATCCCTCCTTCTATTCTGAATGATAACTTCGTAAGGTATAGTTTTCTGGGTTGGAATTTTTTTTTCTTTTATTACTTCGAATGTATCAGGACACTCACTTCTGCCCTGCAAATTTTCTGCTAAAAACATCTGCTGATAGTTTCATGGGAGTTCCCTTGTATGTAACAAGATGTTTTTCTGTTGCTGCTTTTTGTATTCTATCTATATCTTTACCTTTGAACTTTTAATTATAACGTATTTTGGTCTGGGCCTCTTTGAGACTCTCTGGGCTTTCTGGATGTGGATGTCTGTTTTCTTCCCAAGGTTAGGAACGTTTTCAGCCATTATTCATTCAGATAAATTTTTTTAGCCCTTTCTCTCTTCTCTTCCTGGGACCCCTATAATATGAATGTTAGTCCACTTGATGTTGTCCTGTACATAGTGTAAGTCATTCTTGCAAGGGCAAATTATTCTCCCTTTCCTCTATAGCTTTGCCTTTCTCTTCTTTTTGAAATATTCTCAGTTGCTGATTCTTTAAAATGGTGAATTGTTTTACAATAGTACTTATTTTCTGAGATAAACACACTATGATACTTAGGGTTAAGAACTTGGTGCCACACTTTTATTTTTTTAATTTTTTTTATTTTTTAAACATCTTTATTGGGGTGTAATTGCTTTACAATGGTGTGTTAGTTTCTGCTTTATAACAAAGTGAATCAGTTATACATATACATATGTTCCCACATGTCTTCCCTCTTGCGTCTCCCTCCCTCCCACTCTCCCTATCCCACCCTAAATTTTTTAATAGATCTTTATTAGAGTATAATTTCTTCACAATACTGTGTTAGTTGCTGTTGCACAACAAAGTGAATCATCCGTATGCATACACATATCTCCATATCCCCTCCCTTTTGAGCCTCCCTTCCATCCTCCAAATGGATTAAAGACTTAAATGTAAGACCAGACACTATAAAACTTTTAGAGGAAAACATAGGAAAAACACTCTTTGACATAAACCACAGCAAGATCTTTTTGGACCCACCTTCTAGAGTAACAGAAATAAAAACAAAAATAAACAAATGGGACTTAATTAAACTTAAAACTTTTGCACAGCAAAGGAAACCATAAACAAGACAAAAAGACAACCCTCAGAATGAGAGAAAATATTTGCAAATGGAACAACAGACAAAGGGTTAATCTCTAAAATATACAAACAGCTCATGGAGCTCAATATCAAAAAATCAAACAATCCAGTTAAAAAATGGGCAGAAGACCTAAATAGACATTTCACCAAGGAAGACATACAGATGGCCAAGAGGCACATGAAAAGATGCTCAGCATCACTAATTATTAGAGAAATGCAAATCAAAACTGCAGTGAGGGGCTTCCCTGGTGGTGCAGTGGTTGAGAGTCCGCCTGCCGATGCAGGGGACACGGGCTCGTGCCCTGGTCCGGGAAGATCCCACATGCCGCGGAGCGGCTGGACCCGTGAGCCATGGCCTCTGGGCCTGTGCGTCCAGAGCCTATGCTCCGCAACAGGAGAGGCCACAACATTGAGAGGCCCCAACATTGAGAGGCCCGCGTACCACAAAACAAAACAAAAAAAAACCTGCAGTGACGTATCACCTCACACCAGTCAGGATGGCCATTATCAAAAAAGCTAGAAATAATAAATGCTGGAAAGGGTGAGGTGAAAAGGGAACCCTCCTACACTGTTGGTGGGAATGTAAATTGATACAGCCACTATGGAAAACAGTATGCAGGTTCATTAAAAAACTAAAAATAGAACTACCATATGACCCAGCAATCCCACTACTGGGCATATACCCTGAGAAAATCATAATTCAAAGAGAGACATGTACCACAATGTTCATTGCAGCACTATTTACAATAGCCAGGGCATGGAAGCAACCTAGGTATCCATCAACAGATGAATGGATAAAGAAGATGTGGCACATATGTACAATGGAATATTACTCAGCCATAAAAAGAAACGAAGTTGAGTTATTTGTAGTGAGATGGATGGACCTAGAGTCTGTCATACAGAGTGAAGTAAGTCAGAAAGAGAAAAACAAATGCCGTATGCTAACACATATATATGGAATCTAAAAAAAAATGGTTCTGATGAACCTAGTCGCAGGGCAAGAATAAAGAGCTGGACATAGAGAATGATGGACTTAAGGACATGGGGTGGGAGGGCAAAGCTGGGGTGAAGTGAGAGTAGCATCGACATATATACACTACCGAATGTAAAATAGTTGACTGATGGGAAGCAGTGGCATAGCACAGGGAGATCCGCTCGGTGCTTTGCAATGACCTAGCTGATATAAGCCCCACTGCTAAGTGATTTTTCACTGAAAAATTCGAATTATCTTTTGTTAATGAGTCAAAATTAGTATCAAAAATTCAAGAGTGGTAGGCACTCAAGAAAATAACAGATCGAAAAGGCCATTATTTCTCATTTTGTAAGTGAGGCAACTGGGCATGTAGATGTTAAGTGTTTGATTATGAAGCCACTTGCCCCATTTGGTGGTTATTAGAGAAGAATGAGTAGAGTACTGTACCTAAGTTGAGATATAAATATGCTGCTGAGGTTGGTTTATAGGAGTATACACTAATAATATATACTTTTTAAAGACTTGCAGGCCTTTCCTCTTTTGACTTAGAGCAGTGATTGCTAATCAGCGGTGGTTTTGGGTGTGAGGGGTCATTTAGCAGTTTAGGTCATTTAGGTCATTTACCTGGATGTTGGGGGTTGTCACAACTAGAGGGGAAAGGGCGGTGTCCTATTGACATCTAGTCGGTAGAAGCCAAGGATTCTGATAAACATTCTACAATGCACAGGACAGTTCCCAACAGAAAAGAATTATCCAGCCCTAAATGTCAATAGTGCTGAGCTTGAGAAATCTTGGCCTAGAATGCCAATATAATTCTTTCCACAAAAATGTTCATATATAAAATGATTTCTCCTATTTGGAGACATTATTCATCTGCCATCGTAGCTGTAAGCTTCCAACTGTCCTGGCCATTAAAAAAATTTCTCCATCTGAAAACCAGTTCTCAGAAAAATGAGTGCTAGTACTTATTGAGTTATTGAGTCCTACTAGGATTCCAGAGACTAGTGTTCTTACCTGTTTCGCCATGTGATGTGAAATAAGTTACCTCATCTCTCTGGGGATCTTTGTATCCTAATCTGTAACATGGTGTGAAGATAGAAATAGACAATTCATATGAAAGTGATTGAACTGTGAAGAGCTCTGTAGAAAAATGAGATGTTGTTGACTATAAGATGGTTTTATATTCAGTATGACCAACTGGTGACCACCTTTCTTTAGTTCTGACCACAAAATCATCTTCATGAAGGGTCTTAGCCTTTCCACTAATTTACACTTTTTTTTGCAGTGGACACGAAAGAATAGGTAATTGAACAAAACAAGCTTAAAAAAAAATCTGCTAAATTTGAAGAATAACATTCCATCCAGAATATTCCAGAACCACTTCCCTTACCTAAGAGGTGGTGGAAATTTTTATTTTTGCTAGAGAGCTATAATTTCTGTACTGGACATGTTATGGCCCGAGTTGTGTCCCCCCACCCCAAAGTCATGTGATGAAGACCTAACCCCTAGTACTTCAGGATGTGACTATATTTGAGGTAAGGCATTTGAAGAGGTAATCAAGTTAAAATGAGGTCATTAGAGCTGCCCCAATCCAGTATGACTGGTGTCCTTATAAGCAGAGATTAGGATACAGGTACAGTGGGAAAACCATGTGAAGATGCAGTTTCTTGCCACTACCTGCTAGGCAAGACAAGAACCCTCAGAAGAAACCAACCCTGTTGAAACCTTGATTTCAACTTTCTGGCCTCCCAAATTGTGGGAAAATAAATTTCAGTTGTTTAAATCACCAGTCTGTGGTACTTTGTTATGGCAAAGTACTAAGAAACTAATGTAGATGGGTCATTCTAAATGTTTCTCTTGGGAAAGCCATAGCACATAAAATGCACATCTGGTCTTCTGACTCCAAGATCCTAGAGTATTTTCAGCAAATAAAACTTGGCTCTAGAAGAAGCTTTGTGCTTTCATTACCTGCCACACTAGGGCTTTTCATGGAGAGCAGGGATAAGGGCCGAACCCACATAAACTCAGGTGAAATCAGTTCAAGGGGACTGTTATAAATCCATCACTCTGGGTTCCAGAGGAATTCTTAATCACTCCATCTCTCTGGCAGCCTTGGAGGGGAAGGGCGTTTGTGGGCAGCGTCTGTCACTCCTGTGTGTGCTCAGCCTCAAGGTAGTGTGCCCTATTGGTTTTTAAGTGTCTAGCTAAGACCAAGTGTGTTGGTCTATTGATGATGGCACTGCAAAACGATGTCTCTAGGTCGCAAATATTTTTTATCCATCTTGCCCAAGTTAGCAGATGAGACCTGAAAGCATTTTGTTACTCTCCTGGGATAATGGGTAATTTGACCCTGGGGCATCTTGAGAGCAAGATGTTTCTTCCTCTACTTCTGCTTTCCCTTCCAAGATAGTCCTGGAAATTTCTCAAACACACTCTGTTTTTTGTCCTTGTTTGTGTAAGAATGTGAGTCTAGCACAGGGCTCAGGCTGGGGCTGGGTTGCATGAGTTCAAGTACTGATCTATCATCTCCTGACTTTATGACTTTGGACAATTTATTTAACCTGTGCTTTAATTTCCTTACCTGTGAAAAAGGATAGTCCTATTACCTCCCTCCCATGATAGTTGTAAGGATTAAATGAGTTAATGCATGTAAAGCTGTTAGACTAGTACTTGGCACATAGTAAGCATTAAACAAATGTTACCAATGGGGGTGAAATATATCAGCTGTTGAATACAAGAGTTCATTTTTTTTCCCAGTACAATAGAATGAGAATCAACCTCACAAAATTTTTGCTGTGTAAATGCTGCAACATATCTGCTCCTTTAGGCAGAATAAAAACAGTACTATTGAGGCTTCCGATGTTTCAGGCCCCAGAATGAACATTTTATGAGCTTCATCTCATTTAAACCTCTCAACAATCCCTTGAGGTCAACACTATGTATCTTTCAGAATAGGGTAGGTTATACTGTAGTAGCAAATAACACCAAAGTCTCAATGTCTTAATGGAACAAAGATTTCTTTCTTGTTCACAATATGTTTCCAATGCAGATAGATAGGAATGTTTGCTAATCACTGTCATTCAGGAAGATAGGTTGATGGAGGATGATGCTGTCACCTCAACACAAATCTGTAGAACCAGCCATGGCAGGGGAGAGAACCAGGAGAATGGAGTGCTAACTCTTCAGTACTTCTACACCAGAGTGACACACGCCATTTCTGCTTGAATTAGCCAAAGTCAAATGACCATGTATAACATCAAGGGGTAGTATGCCTGAAAGAAGAGGAGAGACAGAAATCTTGATGAGCACACACTGATATTGTTCCCATTTTATACATAGGATAAGACTTCGAGGGGAAAAGTAACTTGTTCAGTGTCATGTAGTAAGTGGAAAACCATAATTCCAATATTAGACTCTCTGACTCTAAAAGCATTGCTTCTCCTATTGTGTTTATTGTCTGCCTAGGCCAGTGACATTCTTGTTGAAGCCTATTGTGGGTTGAATTGTGTGCACCAAAGAGTCTAACCCCCAGGACCTCAGAATGTGATCTGATTTGGAAATAGAGTCTTTGCAGATGTAATCAAATTAAGATGAGGTCATACTCCTTTAGGGTGCGTCCTATTCCAATATGACTGGTATCCTCGTAAGAATAGAAAACAGAGACACAGACTAACACGCAGGGAGAATACCACGTGATGATGGAGGCATAGTTAAAAACGTCAAGGACTGCCAACAACATCAGAAGCTAGGAGGAAGCGAGGACAGATGCTTTCCTAGAGCCTTCCGAGGAGGCTGTTGACACCTTGATTTTGGACTTCTAGCCTCCAGAATTGTGAAAGAGTAACTTTCTGTTGTTTAAAGCTACTCAGTGCCTGGTACTTTGTTACGGCGGCCCTAGGAAACAAATACAGAGCCCATTCTATAATCGTGTGATTTGGAACTTCATTTTCACATTGTTTGGCTCACGTGTCCTTTGTAACCAGCCTGGGCCATCTCAGGGGCTATCTCCAAGAAGCCTTCCAAGTGGGCCCTGTGTCACGTCTCACTCTGTGTCTCCAATGTCTCAGATAGTATCTGACACTGAATAGGCATTCAGTAAATGCCTATTGAATGAATGCAATAGAGGTGTTTTATTTTCCTTACTTTGTTTTCCCAGGATATTTATTTCAGACTTGAGAGATACTGAGAGTTTATCAGAGGACAATTCATACATTGGTTCCCCTTTTGAGACTCTTAAGCACGGGGACCAGCCTTAGCTTCATATACAAAGCCTCTTGTGGTTTGATCCACACTGGCCTCTAAGACTGGGTTCTCCAGGAAGCAGACGTGAGATGGAATTTGGGGCTCAAGATATTTAGTGGAGAGCGATGTCCGTGAAAAAAAGGAGGGGGAGCAGTATTTAACTAAAGAAGTGAAAGGTCAGTGCAGGCCTTGACAGGTCTTCAGCCAGCCTACCTATCAGGGGTGTCTGGAGGAGTCCTGCCAATCAGAGTATCTCCTGTCAGGCCAGAGTGACTGGGCCTTTAGACCCTGCAGGCTGCCTCCGGAATAAAATCTCAGACAAAGCAACTCTCTGCAGCTGAGGCTGACCCTGGAGTGCTGACAGTCGGAGGCCGGCTGCAGACTGCACTCCTGCCGCTGAAGAGCAAGTCCTTCCTTACAAAGGGAACCCTCTTGCACTGCTGGTGGGAATGTGAATTGGTACAGCCACTATGGAGAACAGTATGGAGGTTCCTTAAAACACTACAAATAGAACTACCATATGACCCAGCAATCCCACTACTGGGCATATACCCTGAGAAAACCATAATTCAAAGAGAGTCATGTACCAAAATGTTCATTGCAGCTTTATTTACAATAGCCAGGACATGGAAGCAACCTAAGTGTCCATCAACAGATGAATGGATAAAGAAGATGTGGCACATATATACAGTGGAATATTACTCAGCCATAAAAAGAAACGAAATTGAGTTATTTGTGGTGAGGTGGATATACCTAGAGTCTGTCATACGGAGCAAAGTAAGTCAGAAAGAGAAAGACAAATGCCGTATGCTAACACATATATATGGAATCTAAGAAAAAAAATGTCATGAAGAACCTAGGGGTAAGATGGGAATAAAGACACAGACCTACTAGAGAATGGACTTGAGGATATGGGGAGGGGGAAGGGTAAGCTGGGACAAAGTGAGAGAGTGGCATGGACATATATACACTACCAAACGTAAAATAGATAGCTAGTGGGAAGCAGCCGCGTAGCACAGGGAGATCAGCTCGGTGCTTTGTGACCACCTAGAGGGGTGGGATAGGGAGGGTGGGAGGGAGGGAGATGCAAGAGGGAAGAGATATGGGAACATATGTATATGTATAACTGATTCATTTTGTTATAAAGCAGAAACTAACACACCATTGTAAAGCAATTATACTCCAATAAAGATGTTTAAAAAAAAGCAACCTGAGCGGCCCATCTCCTCATCTCCTACATCCACCTCTCTGTCTTCATCTCACACCACTTCTCTTTTCCCCCCGTCACCTCCAAACCACGTCTCTTCTCCCAACTCCCCCACATCAGAGTAACCACTTGCAGATTTTAAAAAACTCCTGTTTTCCACCTCCATGCCTGCACATCACCTTCCCCTCACCCTGGATTGCCACTCCTGCATCTCTCTTCCAGCAAACTCTGTCTTAGTCCCCAACACTCCAGATCCTATCTTTTTAGGAAGGCTTTGCTGACCTCACCTCTTTTTCTTCTTTATACTCCTTAATATTTTGTAACCCCGTCATAACAGTCCTTATCACATACCAGCACATCAGCTACTCATTGAACCATAAACTGTCCCCGCAAAAGGACTTTGAATGCCAACGCCATGGCACTTGCGCCTAGTCTGGTGCCTGGCATATATAGGCAATTAATAACTATTAATTGGTGATGGACTGACTGAAACATACAGGATGAAACACAAGTGTCCTTGTGATATCAAGAGAGGGATCATTTGGCTTTACTGTAATAGAACTCAAACTAAAATGAAGTATTTATTATCCTCTTCCACTTGGCTTCAGACCAGCCAGTGCCAGCATCCTGTGAAATCCAGTTTTAACAGATCAGCTCCTCACAGACCTGAGAACCCACACAAGAATACTATGAGATGGACAGGGAAGATGTGTAACGTATAGAGGATCAACTTACCCAAAGGATGTGTAGTGGAAACCAGAATCTTACTGCAGAGGGGAATGTGCCCAAAGGACTCTTCACTGGAATAGACTGGCTCTTTAAGCTGCTAAAAGGCTCCAAATGGAGCTGCATATCGAAAGTCAGGGTTTAGAGAGACTTAGTTGGTCTTAGACATCTGCCTTTGTCTATATAGTGCCAATTTATCCTTTATCTGAAACAGCCCGGTTCTCCTTTTTCTTTCTTCCTTCCTTCCTTCCTCCCTGTCTTTCTTTCTTTCTTTCTTTCTTTCTTTCTTTCTTTCTTTCTTTCTTTCTTTCTTTCTCTCTCTCTCTCTCTCTCTTTCTTTCATTGAAGTATGGTTTATTTACAATATCATGTTAGTTTCAGGTGTACAGTAAAGTGATTCAATTACACACACACATATACATACAGATTCTTTTCTCATAAAGCTTATTACAAAATATTGAGTATAGTTCCCTGTGCTATACAGTAAGTCCTTGTTGATTATCTATTTTATTTTTATATGTAGTAGTACGTATATGTTACTCCTCAATTCCTAATTTATCCCTCCTCCCCGCCTTTCCCCTTTGGTAACCATAAGTTTGTTTTCTATGTCTGTGAATCTATTTCTGTTTTGTAAATAAGTTCATTTGTATCATTTTTTTAGATTTCATATATAATTGATATCATATGATATTTGTCTTTCTCTGTCTGACTTATTTCACTTAGTATGATAATCGCCAGGTCCATCAATGTTGTGGCAAATGGCATTATTTCGTTCCTTTTTATGGCTGAGAAATATTCCATTGAATACATGTACCACATCTTCTTTATCCATCCATCAGTGGACATTTAGGTTGTGTCCATGTCTTGGCTATTGTAAATAGTGTTGCAATGAACATTGGGGTGCATGTATATTTTTGAATTACGGTTTTCTCCATATATATGCCCAGTAGTGGGATTGCTGGGTCGTATGGTAGTTCTATTTTTAGTTTTGTAAGGAACCTCCATACTGTTCTCCATAGTGGCTGTATCAATTTACATTCGCACCAATGGTGAAAGAGGGTTCCCTTTTCTCCACACCCTCTCCAGCATCTATTATTTGTAGACTTTTTGATGATGGCCATTCTGACTGGTGTGAAGTGATACCTCATTGTAATTTTGATTTGCATTTCTCTAATGATTAGTGATGTTGAGCATCTTTTCATGTGCCTTTCGGCTATCTGTATGTCTTCTTTGGAGAAATGTCTATTTAGATCTTCTGCCCATTTTTTGATTGGGGTTGTTTGTCTTTTTTGATATTGAGCTGTACAAGTTGTTTGTATGTTTGGAGATTGATCCCTTGTCAGTTGCATCATTTGCAAATATTTTCTCCCATTCTGTAGGTTGCCTTTTAGGGAACTATTCTTCTTTCATCTGCATCCAATCCTCAGGAGACTACCAACCAAGGACTCTGCCCTCCCCCAAATACAATGAATAGTTTTGCAGAACCTAGTCAAAGCAGTGGGCATCAGTTCTGGGAAGGAGAACTTGTATCCTGCTAGTCGTTAGGAGGATAGAAGGTAAGATGGGGGCTGCTGGAGGTCATCAGGACACCAGGCAAGTAGAGCTGCTTGAGAGGAAGGCAACAGAAAGAGCATCAAAGACAAAGGATGGAAAGAGAGAAATTCTCAATGACGTCATTAAGAGCATCGGGACTTAGACTTGCTTGAATGTGGCATAATCATCCAATTTTTAATTAGCAAGACAGTAAGTCCCTATTTTTGGTTACAGCCAGTTTGAATCAGGTTCCTGTTCTTGAAGTTGAAAGTTTCCTCGTGAGACACAATCTTGTCTTTTCACTTAAATTTTCAGGTGAAGTGAATGGGAATCTAGAGTGAGAAT